>NC_138203.1:128244444-129444444 GCF_964194415.1 Vipera berus
TGATTTTTCTCTGGGAATGATTGTTTTCTGGATCTCTTCACTGATGGGGGTGGCTTTTATTTTTGATTTTGTGGTTTTTTCCAGGTAGGTGGTGGGATCTGTCTTGAGGAGTTTGTATGTGGAGTCTCGGAGTAGGTTGGATAATTTGGTATGGTAGTCAGATGAGTTCATTACCACCGTGGCGTTGCCTTTGTCTGCTGGCAGAATGATTATGCTGGTGTCATTTTTTAGGTTAAGTAGTGCTGTCTGTTCCTCTTTGGGTAAGTTGCTTTTGGGTGGTTTGCTGGTGCAGAGGATGTTGGTAACTTCGAGTCTGATTTTGTTGGCGTCATCAGGGTTAATTTTGGTCAGGCTGGATTCGACTCCGCATATAATGGTTTCCGTGGGAATGTGTTTGGGAGCGACTGCAAAATTAAATCCTTTAGACAGGACGTTGGTTTCGGCTTTGGTGAGAATCCTATCTGAGATGTTGTGCACAGTTTGTTTCATGTGTTGCTGTGGGAGAGGAGGGGTTTGTTTCTGGCGTTCCTTTAGTCTTTGGAGTTTATTGGTGTGTGTGTCTGTTTTGTAGGCAGTCTCTGTTTCAGCTCTCCAGACGGCGATTTGTTTGAATTTGTCCCAAAGTGTGGGGTGGATCTTGTTGCTGAGTTTGAGGTGAAGTGTGAGGAGGTCTCTGTTGATTCGGTCCAGGAGGAATCTTTTTGTGTGGAGTTCATTTCTGATTAGGGCCAGTTCAGTTCTTATCAGGATGCGTTTGATGGCTGCAGAGTTGGAGTGGAATTTCAATTGGAAGGATGTGGGGATTAAATTTTGATCTCGGCAGTTGCGTAGGAATGTGAGGTCACACAGAGGTCCAACACTTTGAAGCCACGGGACATGAAATTGATTTTAAAAAAACCAAAACTATCGTCAATGAAGCCATTGAGATAGAAAAACGCCCCCACAGCATGAACAAACGAGATGATACCTCTCGCCTACCAGCCATTTGGAAACCCGCCTTGATTGACAGACGAGTCCCAACCACCAAGAATGATACCAGACCCAAACTCATGATAACATCACATGACATCACCACCACACAACCATTCAAAAAGCAAATCCGAACCCACAATGATAACGAGGCACAACCACAAAACAGAAACCTAACTACAGCTGCAACATCAGCCACTTTAAACCCCTCCAAACCACACAATAAGCAAACTGACACCCACTATAAAAGCATGGCACCACCACAAACACGAAGCCGAACAAAAGCAGCACAACTCACCAGCTCAGGTCTGGGGCTGGCAGCTGAGACCAGCCCATCCACTCAGAACACACCCCCACCCAATCAGAACACACCCACCATTCAAAACACACTCCCACCCAATCAGAACACACTTGGTCCCCCACCCAATCAGAGCACACCTCCACCCACAGAACACACCCCCTCTGGCAGTTTAAAAAAGAGGAACAAACAGCCACATGCTTCTGCCAGAAGAAGGAAGCAGAAGCCACCAGCCTGATGATGACGGATGGGATTCCGTCGAAACGTTGCGCCTACACCTTTAGTTCTACGCGGGGAAAAACCCGAATGTCCCCACAGTCACATGTTTGCAATTCTAGTGCTTGGCAACTGGCTTACAACTATGAGAGACACCATATTCTACTATGACATCATTACCATTTGCAACTTTCATTGCTGGCTTCTGATGAAGTCAATGGAGAAGTCAGCAGGATGGCACAAATGGCAATCATGACATCATTCCTAACAACTGTGCAGGATTTGCTTAATGACAGCAACCAGAACTGCTGCAATTGCTGGCATAAATCAATGCAATCATATGATGTCATGATTTATGACATCGCTGAGTTGTCATCTCAATTGCCATTGTTAAGGGAGGACCACCTGTATAGATACTGCCATCTCGGTATCAGTCCAAACCATGAATGGTAACACCTGCGTTATATCCAGTCTGCATGGTTGCCTATATGGCCCAGATTGTCTACTCAACTGGTCTCTTGGAATCTCAAGCTGGAATTTTTCTCCAATTCATCTCATTTAAAATCCTTGAAACCAAAATCTGATTTTTCTATTCACTAAATTCCAAACCAAATATTTTCCTCAAATATGCTATTAATGACATGGCAACCGTTAGCTCTTTTCAAGAGATTTCATGTAACTAGTAGGAAATTGCGTACTTTGACCTGACTGGGAATCAGTCTTTGGTTTTAGTGTAGTAATTGTGAGAAGATATTCTAGTTGTAGTTACATATAGGCTTAGCAGGTTACATATAGGCTTAGCAGATGCATTGAAGTATCATGCTCAGCTTGGTTAGAATCAACCTTGGTGGTTGTGATAGGAATTACTTAGTATATTTACATCATTGTACATCAGTGTAGAAGGGACGTGGTGGCTCAGTGGGTTAGGACGCTGAACTTGTTGATCGGAAGGTCGGCAGTTTGGCGGGTCAAATCCCGAGTGCCGCGTAGCAGAGTGAGCGCCTGTTACTCATCCCAGCTTCTGCCAACCTAGCAGTTCAAAAGCACGTAAAAATGCAAGTAGAAAAATAGGGACCACTACGGTGGGAAAGTAACAGCGTTCCGTGCTAGTCATGCCGGCCACCTGACCACGGAGACGTCCTCGGACAAGCGCTGGCTCTTCGGCTATGAAACAGAGATGAGCACCGGCCCCTAGAGTCGGAAACGACTAGCACACATGTGCGGGGGAACCTTTACCTTTACCTTTACATCAGTGTATTATGATTCCTTGTATTATATCTGCTCCCCTCCCCCCATGAGTTAATGTGTAACTAGATTAAACATCTTGGGTGAATGAATCCAGTCTGTATAGGACTGGAGACCATACGTTGCTATATAGAAAATAAAAATTTCTATTACATGTGAAAACAAAAGCTTATACTTTGTTAATATTAAATCTATCTGTTGATTTTTCTGTTTTCTACTGTTTATCTCACAGGTATGAAAGAAACTATTTTGACTTTAACTGTTGGATTTTTTTTTTAAAAAGAAGGACTTGCCACAATGGAATCTAAAACTGTACCCAATAAGATCCCAATTCAGATCCAAAGGTTCTCACTCACCTCATCAAAGTAAACTAGTCCAGTTGGAAGATCACCAACATTTTCTTCCTTCCCCCTTGCCTCCCCCCCCCGCCCCATCTTTTATGATCTTGCCTGATAAAGAATTCTTGGAAAGGTTGTAAATTGTCACTTTGACTGAATAAAGGTATTGCCCTTATTTTTTCCTCTCTATTACTTTTTATGAAGAAAATGTAATCCCTCTCACTGCAGCAGCAGTTTTCAAGTACCACTGGATTTCTGCTTGAACTTTTATTCAGAAAAGAAAAGGGAAGGGTGAAACCCTAAAGATACAGTGTTATGTATGCAGGCACCTGCATAGCAACAGCCACCAGGGGGCGTTGGCCTGAACGGTTTTGGCGGGAAACCCAGTTTTGGCGGGAAACCTAGGGCCAACCCCATTGGCTGTTCGCTTACCTGGCTAGGTATTTAAGGAGGCCAGGTAACCCTCATTCCCCAGTTCGCTACCCCCCTCCAATAAAGAGCTGAACTCACACACCAGCTGGCATCTCTTCCTTGCGTCGGACTCACTACACAACATACACAACATGTGTGTGTGTGAGTTTGTGTGTACCTGGGTTCTATTCTTCATGGAGGGGAGCTGGGGTCTGTCCATTGGTTTTGTTGGGTTGAATGCAATTAACCAGGTAGGTTTGCAATTCTTTACCCATCAAAAGAAACCTACAGTCCCCTTTCTCTGCTTGATAGCAGAATTTCCCTCTCTACTGCAATGATTATTTCTTTAATTCCAGTCACTGACCAGCAGAATAAAAACACAGAAGATCAAGCCTCCCTCCTATACCTTTATTTTTTTCTCTCTCCATCTGTCCAGTCTTTATAAACTCTTATAGACATGCTTAATTTCTTCCCCTCGAACACTCACTTTGTCTATGTCATAAGAGGGTAAACCAATTAATCCTCACTGCTACTGCCTCAAAGACTCCACTATTAAAAATGGAGAGGTCCAGAAATTTAATTTCTTCCCCTTTCTCTTATTCACATATAGGCCAAGGCAGATGTGCATTCCTTCACCAAGTTGCCATATTCTGGCCCATCCTGAAGCTTTTGAAGCCACAAGAAAGCTGAGCTGAAGCTCAACAGATTCTTCTCTGCAATTCCCTGGTGAGAAGACCCATAGTAATTGCAACAGTAAATTGGCATGATCCTTATTTGGCTAATAAATACTTTATTTGCACGTGCAAAGTCAATGGGAAGCAGTCTTGCCTTGGTAATGAGATTTTAAGGCAATTAATCTTGAGGAAAGGGAATTTACTGCTCATCCTGCCATGAGGCCGGCTGCCACTGCTCCACCAGGAACCATAAAGGCCCTATTTGCATCTCATTAAAGAGAAGAAGGTGAGACAAAGGAAGCTCCCTGACTTCTCCCTTGCATCCTAAGAGGCAAAGCTGCCTTTTGAGGGAGGAAAAAAAGCAGCACCACTCACAGGAAGATCAAAGACTTAAGCTTCCAGTCTAATATGAGTAAAGGGCAGGGGTGGAATCCAGTGATTAAAAAAATAAGTGGAAGAGAATCGAAATGAGAGCCCAGGCTGGCATTTCGCAAATTCTTTGATAATTTTAGTTCTAACTAGTAGTCATGACACCAAATCTGTTCCTCAAGATGCTGATGGTCCATTTGCAAATATCTTATTCCAAACTCCATCTGCATGGAGAGGGAGGTAGATATGGGGAACAGTCAGACTAGTGCTGTGGTCTGAGAGTTAAATTTGGACCAAGGAAACCCAGATTCAAAATTCAGCTTAGCCATGAAACTCATTGGGTGACTTGGAACTATATATAATCTCTATAGCCTAAACTACTTTTCTCACTTTTGGGGAGAATAAAAGAGGTGTGTGTGGGGGGTGTGTGCCTTGAGTTTCATGCAGAAAGGTCCTAATTTAACTCTCAGACCACAGCACTACCCTGACTGTCCCCCATATCCACCTTCCTCTTCATGCAGTTTGGAACCACTTAAATGGTACCGCCCCAGACGCTTAATGGATCCCCAGAGGTTCCAGGCGGCGCTGGGGTCCCCACCTGCCTCCCTTGCTCACAGCTCGGCCGAGGCCTTAGTGGAAGCCTGGGAAAGGACGGCCACTGAGGCCCTTGACCGAGTTGTACCCCTGCGGCCCCTGACCCGGTGCAGATCCCGTCGAGCTCCATGGTTCTCTGCGGAGCTCCGGGAGATGAAGCGTCGGAGACGGGGCCTAGAGAGCGGTTGGAGGTCCAGCCGATCCGAACCCGACCGATTGCGACTAAGAGCCTATATTAGGTCTTATCTCGCTGCAATTAGGGAGGCGAGGTCCAACCACTTCGCCACCCTTATTGCGTCCGCAGATAATCGCCCGGCTGCCCTGTTTAGGGTGACTCGCTCCCTCCTAAATCAGGAGGTGAGGGAGGATCCCTTGCAGGGACGTGCCGAGGAGTTTAACCAACATCTGTCGGACAAAATCGCTCGGATTCGGACCGGTCTGGACTCTGACTGGGCAGAGTCTGACGATCAGGACACGGGTGGTCTTGTCGATATCACCTGGGAGGAGTTTGATTCTGTGACTCCGGAGGAAGTGGACAGGATCATGGGGAGGCTGAGCACCACCACATGTTTACTGGACCCGTGCCCTTCCTGGCTGGTTTATGCAGCCCGGGAGAGGACACGCAGCTGGTTCCAGGCAGTTATATCGGCTTCTTTGAGTGAGGGTATCTTCCCCGCCGTCTTGAAGGAGGCGGTGGTGAGGCCTCTCCTCAAGAAGCCTGCCCTGGACCCGGCTGTATTGAACAACTTTCGTCCTGTCTCCAACCTTCGCTTTCTTGCGAAGGTTGTTGAGAGTGTGGTGGCGCATCAGCTCCCTCTGGTCCTGGATGAAGCGGATTATCTAGACCCGTACCAATCGGGTTTCAGGCCCGGGCACAGCACGGAGACGGCATTGGTCGCGCTGGTGAATGATCTCTGGAGGGCTCGGGACAGGGGGCATTCCTCTGTCCTAGTCCTATTAGACCTCTCGGCGGCTTTCGATACCATCGACCATGGTATCTTGCTGCGGCGTCTCAGGGGATTGGGAGTGGGAGGCACAGTGTTACAGTGGTTCTCCTCCTATCTCTTGGGACGTTCGCAGTCGGTGTTGGCAGGGGGGCAGAGGTCGACCGCGAGGTCTCTCATTTGTGGAGTTCCTCAGGGGTCGGTCCTCTCGCCTCTCCTGTTCAACATCTACATGAAGCCGCTGGGTGAGATCATTCGTGGCTTTGGAGTTGGGTATCATCAGTATGCTGATGATACCCAACTTTTCTTTTCGACCCCAAACCACCCCAGTGATGCCCTCAACGTGATGTCCCGTTGCCTGGAGGCGGTTCGGGTCTGGATGGGGAGGAACAGACTCCAGCTCAACCCCGACAAGACTGAGTGGCTTTGCATACCTTCATCCCGGGTTTATTCGGACATTCCACCTCTGGCTATGGGGGGTGAACTATTACCCCCCGTAGATAGGGCTCGCAACTTGGGGGTCCTCCTAGATTCACGGCTCACCTTGGAAGACCATATAGGAGCTGTGACTAGGGGGGCCTTCGCACAGGTTCGCCTGGTGCGTCAGTTGCGGCCCTATCTTAGCCGGGATGATCTATGCACGGTCACTCATGCGCTCGTGTCCTCTCGTCTGGACTACTGCAACGCTCTCTACATGGGGTTGCCCTTGAGGATCACCCGGAAGCTCCAACTGGTACAGAATGCAGCCGCGAGAGTGGTGTTGGGAGTCTCCCGATACTCCCACGTTACACCTCTGCTCCGTGAGCTGCATTGGTTGCCAGTTGTCTTCCGGGTGAGATTCAAGGTACTGGTAACGGTGTTCAAAGCACTCCATGGCATGGGGCCGGAGTACCTCAGGGAACATCTGCTGCCGGCATCAAGCTCCCTGCGCCCTGTGCGTTCCCACAGAGAGGGCCTCCTCAGGGTGCCACCGATCAGAGAATGTCGATTGGTGGCCCCCAGGGGGAGATCCTTCTCTGTGGGCGCTCCGGAGCTGTGGAATCAGCTACCGGTAGAGCTCCGGATGGCGCCCGATCTTCGCTCCTTTCGCCGCGATCTTAAGACATTTCTGTTTGTACAAGCTGGCCTAGCCTGATGGGGATTGCTGGGGTTGTTTTATCTTTGGTCTTTTAATTTTTCTTGGGGTTTTTAGCACTGTATTTCTATTGTTTTTAACTAGGGCAATTGTTTAATCTTTTTTAATGTTTGTATTTGCTATTTTATTCTGCCCTGTGAACCGCCCTGAGTCCTCAGGGAGAAGGGCGGTATATAAATGTTATTAAATTAAATTAAATTAAATTAAATAAGATATTTGCAAATGGACCATCAGCATCTTGAGGAAATGCAGATAGAGTCATGTCATTAGCATTGTTTAACATCTACATTAAGTTGCTAGGTGAGGCCATTCAATGTTTTGGGGTGAGGTATCACTAATATGCTGAAGATACCAAGCTTTATAATTATACCTTGGATTGCCTGAGTGATGCCATGGAGATTCTGTCTCAGTCCTGGAGGCTGTGGAGGGTGGTGAAGCTGGATAGGGCATAACAGGCTTAAGTTCAACCCCAAGCAAGGCAGAGTAGCTCTGGGGTTTTGGGTCTCCTGGTTCCAGGGACCTTCTATCTTTGGTTCTGAGTGGACTAGTAGAGCCTGAGACAGACCCAGTGTGCCATCTGGAAGTTCTCCTGGACTTACAGCTCCTGCTAAATGAGTAGGTGGCAGCCATTCTAGAACACCCTTTGCACATTGGTGTATCAGTTGTGTCCATTCCTGAATACAGGGGACCCTGTTCACAGTTACTTATGGCTTTGTGACCCCCTCAGACTGGACTATTACATGCAGCTGCCCTGGGAGAGTATTTGGAAGTTTTGACTGGTGCAGAAAGCAAAGGCAGTGGTTACTCAGTGCATATGATAGCACTGCTCCCCAATTGTCTCTACTTGTCCTACCTGATCCAGCTGGCATGACATGCTCTGGGTACCATTGGGTAAAAACAGTTGTCCATTGGCAGAGCCTTTTCTCCAGTGGCATTTTGAAACACCATCTCCCTATCTATTCACCAATACAATCGCAGTGATGATTATCATTGTGTCATTATCTTCATCATCATTATCATCACTGTTGTCACTGAGTGAAACCATTTTGTGCTAGAATTTGCAGAATCCAAGAGATGGTCAAATGGGAATATATGCACAGTTGATACAGCCAGAATAGGTGGCTGTAGAAATGTGAGCAACAGCATGAAGCCAGTGATACCCGGTGTTGTGTAATGATTAGGTTACTTAATAAGGGGTGGTTCAAGTCTTCATCAGAATAAAAAATCTTTCCTCGATGATGGGGTGCTCTTCACAACCACATGAATGTGCTTTCATTCAGTCTGTGAGCTACAACTCAAGTATACCAGCATATTTTGCCCTGCCTTCATTACTGGTATTTTGCCTTAGGAATGAAGTCAGCAATTAGTGCTCAACTCAAATTTAATGTAGCACAAGTGAAGGAGAGAGATAGGTGAATTTCCCTGGTTATCCAACAGGACAATTTTGATAGATGCCTGGAACATTAGTCAAATCTTGAGCTAGCTGTTTTGTGGTTTCTGCCCAATAAAGGAAATCCTATTTTGTTGGCAAGATCCTTTCTCTTTCATGAATCAGGAACTGAAGAACCTTTTTAATGACCATGAGCGAATGATTTTGAGGATATAATGTTGGGAGGGCACTTCAAACTCCTTTCAAGAAATGCCACATATGTCTTCTACAAATGTCACCAAGATTTTAGGGTAGGTGACGAAATTAGGCCCCAGATTAGGCTCTGTTTAGGCTCTGTTTAGATTGGATCATGCTACCACTTCCCAGGTTTCTCTTCATCAGGCCTCAATTGAATTTCACCTTAATCTTGTAAAATCAGGGCTAAATCCCCAGCAGTTATGAACGAAGTGGAGGAAAGGAGAACAGGAAAAGGACATGGGAGCGCAACTCCAAGCACTGGCACCCCTAAGAAATCTAAAGGCTCCCATGGCTTAAGCCACCTTCTCCCACAGATAGGAAACATTTTGCTTACTTTCTCCATGAGCTGCCGTAGTTGCCGGCTACGCAGGTCTCGCGAGCAGGTGCCCTGAACAGGGATAACTGCTGTGCACAAACATTTGCCATCTGGCGCCTGAGCTGACGTATAGACCTGCCAACCTTCATCTGGGCTTTGGAAGAGAGTCTGTGGAGAGAAAGAAAGCAGATAACATTGAATATAAAGATTGTGCAGCTAGCAATTCAAAAGGGCGACCCTTTGTATCACTGTTGCACTTCTAAACTAGTAGCATTAAATAAATTATTTTTTATTTAAATAATAACTAGTCTAAATAAGAAGTTGAAGAGGTTTTCAATTGGCATGGCAGCGATGCCACAGATGTTCATGGGACAACAAACATTGAACAATTCAAGGGTCAAAGTATCTGGAACCAGGTATAGGGCTCCCTACAACCATCACTACTGCTACTACAACTATTCTTACCGACGGGTAAATCACAAAAAGATCCTCACAAAGTTGTGATCATGTATCATGAAGTAAATTGGTAGGTAACCACAGCTGACCCAGCACATCCAGGAAGATTCTGAATTAATCTAGAGCAGTGTTTCTTAAACTGTTTGTTCTCAGGACTCCTTCCCATTTATAAAAATCCTAGAGGACCCCCAAAGAGCTTTTGTTTGTGTGGGTCATATTTATCAATATTTCCTATAATTTTTAATATAATTAATCATAAAGCATTCATAGAATATTTATTGACTCATCCACAAATAAGAACAGTAAAACTATTCAATGCTAATATAAATAACAATATTCATATAATATTTTAACAAATAAATAATAATTGGACAAATGTGCCAGCCCTATCAGCAACAGAGGAAAAATAATGAAAATTATACATATGATTCTTATTTATTTTTTAATGTTTTATATGATATTTTAATCGTATGACTGCAAGCCACCTAAAGTCACCTCAGTGAGATGGGTGGCATAGAAATTTAATAAATAAAAAAACTGAAGAAATCAAGATGCCCTATGGAAAAACATCAAGAGTCTGGATGAAGATTACTACAAATAGCTGGGCACCCTTCACACTGACCACATCAAGCATGCTTGTTGTCAAGGAGGTTAGAAGTGAATACATCATGAAAGTGAAAAAGATCTTAAAGTCCAAACTCAGCAGAGAAAATATGATCAAGGCAATTAACACTTGGGCAATTCTAGTGATTAGATACACAGCTGGACTCAAGCAAAAGTAAAAATCCTGGTTATGAAGATCAGAAAAATAACAACAAAGAATCATACTCTTCTTGATCCACACAGAAATGTGGACAGACTCTACTTATCCTAACAGAGAATTTAAAACTTTCATCCTCGTATTTCAGGATTCCTACACATACCAAATAACTTGGACTGGATCTCTGCTTCCTGCTGTAGTATGCTTTGCATGTTTACATGCCTGTAAACTTACCTTTGAGCTGTGAGTCCAAAAAAAGGTTGAGAGATATATGGGATAGCTACAGTGTGCATGTTGTATTTAGCATTCAAAATTCAGTACTGTCGTGTGATAGCATGATATGTGTTTGAACAGTGGCATCATCCACTACCAATAAAAGGTGGCTAGGTGTTTTTTTTCTTCTCTCCCCCCCCAATTTACTTGGAATCAAAGCAGATGTGACATTGAATACATTTTAATATCCCATGTTCTTGTGCCTAAGAACTCATTCTTTCTCTGGAAGACTGCATTGCAGAATTCTGAAAAGTGTAGATATCAAGGAACAAATGCATTCTGCTAACTTTTTGATCAGACCTATCCCTAATTACAGTTCCTGAATCAATATGCTACACAGAATGCATTTAGTCTTACAGATCAACCACTTTCTCTTTCCCAAACTGGCTCTCAAAAGGTACATGGTAAGGAAAAGTATAGGGACGCGGTGGCTCAGTGGGTTAGGATGCTGAGCTTGTCGATCAGAAGGTCGGCAGTTTGGCGGGTCAAATCCCGAGTGCCGTGTAACAGAGTGAGCGCCTGTTACTCGTCCCAGCTTCTGCCAACCTAGCAGTTCAAAAGCACGTAAAAAATGCAAGTAGAAAATAGGGACCACTACGCTGGGAAGGTAACAGCGTTCCGTGCGCCTTTGGCGTCTAGTCATGCCGGCCACATGACCACAGAGACATCCTCGGACAAGCACTGGCTCTTCGGCTTTGAAACGGAGATGAGCACCGGCCCCTAGAGTCGGAAACGACTAGCGCACATGTGCGGGGGAACCTTTACCTTTACCTTTAAGGAAAAGTATACACAAAATCATGACCTTCAGGAAGGGATGGGTGGGTTTGTGTGTCTGAGTGAGAGAGAGAAAGAGAGAGACCCCATAACAACCTTATATATGAAGAATTTCTTACAAAAAATTATTTACCGAGCAGACCATTTGAGTAAATACAATTTTGAATCAAACTAAACCATGTGTATATGAGGGAGCCCCTTTGTTAGATGTGCTTTTGTTTATATTATTGTATAGAACAAGCAGCTCCCAATATGTTTTGTTATTGTTTTATATGGTGAGCTGCCCGGAGGTGGTTTCGATTCAAATGTGCCTGAATTCATTCAGCAGAATGAATGAATGAATGAATGAATGAATGAATGAATGAATGAATGAAGCAAGCAAGCAAGCAAGCAAGCAAGCAAGCAAGCAAGCAAGCAAGCAAGCAAGCAAGCAAATTGTATTATATTCTTTGACTCTCAATAGGGGTCCCTCTATCTACCTCAAAAGAAAGAGATTTTATAATTTCCAGGTTTCTTTCTTTAAAAAAAATCACAATGCTGTCACAACTCTGTGCATCATTACTTTACTAAGGGGTAAGTGCTGTAGAATGTAGTTATGTTCATTTCTAAGTTAAATTACTTTGAATTGTCCTGTGAAATTACTTTCTTGGCCTTTAAAGGGCAAACCTTTGTTCCTTTCATAAATAACAATAAAATACTCCCTTCAGGCAGAATACAGGCAGTTCAGGGAAATCATTTGGTTTCTTTTCATGCAGAATAGGTACACTTCCTCTCTCACCCTTTTTTTGTCAAAATAGGTGAATGTTATAAATGTCACCACTTCTTTGCAACGGCTCAATACATTTTACAGATTTATCTTTATGGTCTCTTGAATAATCTCTGTGGTGTGAGCCTTGTCTAGAGTGTCAGTTGTTCCAGTCAGGTGGAGAATAGAATGGTAAAAAAAAAACATGATTTCAAAGCGCTTATAGTGTCACAGCAGGTGGCAGCATCTGGTTGAGCTTCTCTGATTTCAGAAGCTAAATGGGTTCAGGTCCGATTAATATTTCGGTGAGAGACACCCAGGGAACCCCAGGATTGAATAAAACAATGGCAAATCACTTCTGTTTTGCTGCCCTGTTAATTTCATGAACATGTCTGTAAAGTCAGTGGGAGTCGTGCGCAACATGAAGGAAACTACCGGTACTTTTATATGCCTATATCTTTGTAACAGTGCAGTCATATCTTATTTGACAGAGTGTAATCCTGTAGTGGAAAGACTACTCATTCCAGTCTATGTACAGAAAAACAAAGTATAAAAAAATGAAATCATGAGCATCCTTGGAGATGCTTATTCACCTTTCACATCAAGACAAGGTTGTTCACTGGTCAAAGGGCCACATCTTCTATGGTATTGTGAAATTATTATTATTTTTAATCCCATTTATATCCCGCCCTTCTCCGAAGACTCAGGGCGGCTTACAATCTAAAGCACAAATCAATGTGCTTAGCAATAGCCTTCATTCTATGTATATGCCTGCTTATTAGGGCTTTCGGGCCCCCCCAAGCGGCATTATTACAAAGTCAGCTTATTGCCCCCAACAATCTGGGTCCTCATTTTACCTACCTCAGAAGGATGGAAGGCTGAGTCAACCTTGAGCCTGGTGGGACGCGAACCTGCACTAATTGCAGGCAGCTGGTGTTACTTAAGGAGGCATTAGCCCACTGCTCCACTGCTCCACCAAGGCAGGTAGTCCTCGACTTACGACCCCAATTGAGCTCAAAATTTCTGTTGTTAAGTGAGACCATTGTTAAATGGGTTTTGACCCATTTTATGACTTTCCTTGCCACAGTTGTTAAGTGAATCACTGCAGTTATTCAATTAGTAACATGGTTGTTAAATGAATTTGATTTCCCCATTCACTTTGCTTGACAGAAGGTCACAAAAAGTGATAATCCTGGGGCCCTGGGACCTTGCAACCGTCATAAATATGAGTTAGTTGCCAAGCATCTTAACTTTGATCACATGACCATGGAGAGACTGCAACGGCCATAAGTGAGAAAAATGGTCATTAGTCAATTTTTCCAGTGCCATTCTAACTTTGAATGATCACTAACTGAACTCTTGTAAGTTGAACACGATCTGTACACTGTGTTGCTAATTTAGACTATGGCAATTATTTTTAAATGTCTGCCTGTCTATACATTATAGCATGTGAAAGATTCCTCTTTTTCCCCTCTAATTTTATAAAGGTTTTGGAAAGTATTCTATACTTGAAGAGTAACTGGGATAAATCTTGCTAATTTCCCCTGATCCCTTAAATATCAATACAGCTACTATATGACAAGAGATGACTTTTGTGATATTTTTTAATACATTAAACATCTGGAGCTAAAGTGTTTTTAAATACGTGGAATTAAATATATTGAGACTTTGAGAAAGGGCTGAATTGGATTTTAATAGATGAGTTAACATTTCTTTACATTGTGGGATAAAAATCACGTTATTAAAGTGAATACTGTCTCTCGTCTGATGTAGGTTCTTAGAGGTATTCTTGGAGGTGTAAAAACTTTGAGTGTTTACTGACCCACATGATAGCGTTATGTGATCATTTAGTACAATAGTGTATATTAGTAGCTTTATGGGCAAATCTTTAAATGTTAAAGATTTTAATGTAATGTTGAATTACATATTAAAACTTTGGAATTTGATTGTTTATCAGGAATAATTCCTAATAGTTGTATAGAACAGGGGGAAAGGGTATTACAGTGTTCCAGATGTCAAGGAATAAGTTGTCTGAAATGTGTGATTTATCTGTTTTAGAAAAGGTAATATTTTCTACTAATCAAAATATGCAGCAATGTGTGTTATTATGGCAGAGATTTACCATCTATGACATTTTAACATATTTTGTACTGAATATATTATAGTAGTATATTAATAAATCAGTTATTACTGATTTATTATGCATAAATATTCTTATTATTTCTTTACTTTCTAAAATTGTACTTTTAGTTTATTTCTGGTTGTCTGTTTTCTAATTTTTTATTTTTCATTTTTGTTTAAAATTTGTTTTATTGACTGTATCCATAAAATAAATCCTTGCAATAATAATAATAGAACCATCCAAGACAAGTAGCTCCTCCATCAGAGGAGATGTCATTTCTTTCAGCTTATCTTTCCCAGGTTTGCACCTGTCAATGCCACACATTTCATTCCTGTAAATATTTGCTAGCTGGGTTGAAACTGAGACAAATTACAGGCTGTTGAGATCGCATGGCTCCGTTTCCTCCTCCATATGAAATTCTGTAATCCAAAGAAGCCTGTATTTTTTTAAAAAAAATAATGTGACAGTGGCATTTATTAATTTATGTTAATTGTCAGCTTATTATTATAAGCATGCCCTTTGATCATTAAACACGCCAGTTTTAAAAATTGCTTTCTTGCTTAAAGGCCCATTTAATTTTTATCCATTTAAGCTCTGCTCATTATTGTTTACATTCAATTTGTTATACTTATTTGTATTCTGTTCTGTTCTGTTGTTCCATTCCATTCCATTATTCTATTCCCTTCCCTTTCCTTCCATTCGTAGTAGTAGCAATGGCATCAAATTTTATTTCAGTAGTCTGAAATTGATCTTGGAAGATTTCACTAATGGCCATCCTCATCCAACATCCAGTCCCAAATACAGTATCTTGGAATGATACAATCTCCTAGAACAGATTTTCCCAAGCCTAGAGGTAGGTGCTGTCTGAGAAATCTGGAAACTGTAGCCCCAGTGCATCTGGATGGTTCCAATGTGCCAACTGGTGATCTAGAGCAGCAGTCCCCATCCTTTTGGGCACCAGGTACTGGTTCTGTGGAGAAAGGTTTTTCCACAGACCGGAGGGGGTGTGGTTTTGTGTGCTGCCTGCATCCCTCAGATGGGGCTTTGCTTGTTTGCATGGCCTGATTGCTGGCATGCTGTGGACCGCTGCTGGTCCACGGACCAGAGGCTGAGGACCTCTAATCTAGGGTGTTGTGGAAACAAATAATAAATGAAAGATTCCAGAGATGGTACCAGAAAATGGTCCCCCTAAAAAAAAATATCCGCAAATGGCCCAAAGAGGATTCATAAATGAAATCTCCTCCTTGATGGTCATTTTGTTACTGCCTTCATTCTGTGTCTTGTGAAAATGGAAATGAGTTTCCCCCATAAGAATAAACTGCAATTTCATATGCAGGCTGAAGGTGTATAATGTGCTAAACATGTTAAACTGTATATGGTCCATCTCCATCTCATTGGCTATGTTCTGAGCTTGATACATTTCAGATCTGAACTATTTTGCGGAATCATTAACCCCAGATTTTTGATTGTAAAGCAGATGACAAATCTGGGAAAGAATAAAGTCGAACGACGTTTTTGAAGCTCTGAAACCCTCTGACATTTTGAAAGGGCACAGGAAAGTCTGGGTTTATCGCCTCTGAAAAATGGCATCCCACTTTTTTTCATCCCAAGTAAGTACTACCCGTTTATCTTCCTCCTCTCATCTACATTGGCTACCGGTTGCTCTCTGGGTGAGGTTCAAGGTGTTAGTTAAGACTTACAAAGCCCTTCATGGCATGGGTCCAGATTACCTACGGCAACACCTGCGGCCGGCGTCAACTTCCCTCCGTCCAGTGCGCTCCCACAGAGAGGGCCTCCTCAGGGTGCCGCCAATCAAAGAATGCCGATTGGTGACCCCCAGGGGGAGAGCGTTCTCTGTGGGCGCGCCAGACCTTTGGAACCGCTTACCGGTTGAGCTCCGGATGGCCCCTGACCTTCGCTCCTTCCGGCGCGATCTCAAAACATTCTTTTTCGAACAAGCTGGCCTGGTCTGACGGGATGGGGTTGGGTTTTTATAACTAGTTTTAACTTTAATATGTATTGATTTTATGGGCATAATGTTTAATGGCTTTTTAATTTTTGTATTCGATTTTTATTTTGTATTGCCCTGTTCACCGCCCTGAGTCCTTCGGGAGAAGGGCGGTATACAAATCAAATTATTAAATTAAATTAAATTAAATTACAACAAAACAGAACCTGATTTTACTATATCTCGCCCTTTCCTAAACCATACCACTATAACAAAATTCCTGAAGTTTGCTTGATTCCCTTTGCAACTATGGAACTGCTATGGCTAAATTTAGTCCCACTTGCTGTAGGCCATGCTAGACCCCTGTGGTGAGTAAGGACAGGACCTTCTATTCTCTCTCTATATGTTGTGAAGCTTCATTGTTCTTTTCAGTTCTCTTCTCTCTAGCCTCCCAGCACTCTTTTCAATTTCTTAAGGAGGCCTTGCTGAGGAATGTAGTTGCAGGAGGAAGAGAGACAAGAATCCAGCAGAACAATTCAGAGTTGTAGACTCTGAGGAGCACATTGATCTTTTTTAATCTAGCCCTTCGTGCGTGAAAATAATTTAATTTTCATCCAGGATGAAACCACTTTGCGGGCCAGATCCGGCCCCCAGGCCTTGTGTTTGATATGTCTGGCCTAGACTCTCTGCAAAAGGGCCGTTTGTCAAAAACTGGCAGTATGCTCACCCTGTACTCCTGGACACACTTGCAGAGACAGGAAATATTGTTTTGATATAAATTATAAATCTTATCTCTCTCCCTCCTCTCTCCAACAATTCTGAGCTTCCCACCTCAAAGACACTACAATTTGCAAAACAAACAATATGACTGCTTTTTGCTTGGTACCCTAGACAGCTAAGATGATAAAATGTTTTGAGTTTCAAATTGATACAGGGGGAAAAAAAGTTTTAAATCTTCAGTTATGAAGCTTGTTAAATGATCCAGGGCCTACCTCGCAAGTTTTCTATGAATGAAAAGCAGGCACATATCTGTGTACCGCATATTAAAACCTTTACAATAGGCATCAGAATACCAGAAGAACTTACTGCGTCTTAAGGGAAAATTTTAAACAACCCTTGATATATACATAGAAACAAGGAAAAACCCCTGCATATCAAACTTGACTCCTGATGACTTTATGGACCCATTTGTGTAGATTCATTGCTTAGTTTCTTAGTTTGCCTCGAAACCCATGATATATAGCCATGGTGGCGAACCTATGGCATGCGTACCACAGGTGGCACGCAGAGCCCTCTCTGTGGGCATGCGCGCCATCGCCCCAGTCCTAATAGGCCTTCAGCTGGGTTTTATAAAACCTTTTCGGTTTCTACCACCTTTTGCATAAAAAAAAGTTCAATCAATCAATTTCAACTTCTCGCAGGAAAAAAAAGATCTTGCAAAGTTGGAATTGATTGATCAAACTTTTTAGTCCCACCCAGTCTGCCGTTACCACTGCAGCCATGCCCACCCAATGGGCTATGCCCAACTGGCACCCGATGATACATAAGTGGGTTTTGGGTTGCAGTTTGGGCACTCACTCTCTAAAAGGTTCGCCATCACTGATACACAGTATATTGAACATATGACAGCCTTACAGTATAATTGGCCATGGAATGTTCAAATGCATGTTCATGACATCTAAAAATTGAAATGATTTCAGACATGTATGGGCAACTCACTGCCTCCATATAAATTCAGCGGTCTTTGTATGGCTTTCCTGAAATGCCCACCGATTACCCATTGGAGGCCCATTACAGAGGTTTGAGGAACTGAGGGAATTGGGATTGAGTTGAGAAGAAAAGGTATGAAAACAACCTAGATCATAGTCTATCCATCTCTACAAATGTCTAAGGCCAGGGAAGAGAGATGAAGATTGACCAGTGAGGTGGTTCATTTCCAGTCACCTCTTCTTAAATGTTCAACATAGACTGGTGGAAACATTAAGAAATAGTTGAGATTTAGGATAAGGATGAATAAACTTGTGAAAGACAGAGAGAATGGGGAGTCCAAGAACCTCACCTCAGCAAAAGTCCTTAATTTTGCCCTAGCCATATGAAAAAAATTGATCTAGTGATCTAGTGAATGTTCTATATTTAATAATGCCAATGGACAGCTCTTGAATCTAATAATACAATTCAGAAATGGCCATAAATGAAAAGCATCTCTAAAGCAGCACAGTTTAATTGGACCATCTTCTTGGTTTTATTCAAGTAATTACTACTTGAATAGACTATGGAGGAAGAATGGTAAATAATTGTGAAGATCTGTAGCAAATCTTAGGATGAATGGAGAGGAATAGCTAGCTGCCTTACTATGGAACCTATCCTCTATTCAAACCATGCAGTTAATGAAATGCTGAACCAAGACTTGAGTACTATCACCTGAACACACAATCGAACCAGTTCACACATTCAGCATTTCTTTGGAAACACAGCAGAATGAAGCCAAAATACTTTATTGCTTCAAACCACAGTATTTTTTTTTTAAAAAAAATCCCTATTTGGATCTGTGTGTGTGTGTGTGTGTGTGTGCGCGCGCGCGCACGCATGCATATGTTTAAATCTAGCAGTTAGGGAGACCAAATGTTTGCCTCACCTTCTGTATTTGTCCTTGTGCCCCTACTGTAAACATATTCAGATCTTAAAAAGTGATCTGTGGTATAGCCTCTCTCGCTTTATTGTTCCATTATAGCTACAGTGTAGGGGCCAAATTTTGTGCAACTAAATGAATTCCAGAAGAGGTAAAACTTCCAAAATACATAATTATGTCCAGTAAACAATAAATGTGGATAATTAATTTTTCAAACTGTAGGTCAAAAGTTGGGATTGCAAATTTTGGAAGAGGCTAGACCAGTGATAGCAAACCTTTTAGAGTCCGAGTGCCCAAACTGCAACTCAAAACCCACTTATGTATCGTCGGGTGCTGGGTGGGTGTGGCCCATTGGGTGGGCGTGACCCATTGGGTGGGCATGGCTGCAGTGGTAACAGCAGACTGGGTGGGACTAAAAAGTTCAATCAATCAATTCCAACTTTGCGAGATTTTTTTTTCCCCACGAGAAGTTGAAATTGATTAATTGATTGAACTTTTTTTTTGTACACGGCAGTGGAGGCCTAAAGCAAAAAGGTTTTATAAAACCCAGCTGAAGGCCTAAGACTGGGGCAACAGTGTGCGTGCCCACAGAGAGGGCTCTGCGTGCCACCTGTGGCACACGTGGCATAGGTTTGTCACCACAGTGCTAGACCATGCGAAACCTGCTCCAGTTTTGTCTGGACAAGCTTGAAGGGCTTTCCCAAACAAAGGTGGGAGTAAAGGCCACAGTGACTTTTGAAAGTTTCAGTACTAACTTGGCAAGCCTGTTGACTTGTATATTCAATGCTGGAACAGTGTCATGATTTCCTCTTCCTCAGCCAGTGTAGGCTTAATCAGATAAACTGGGAAGCAAATTCCAGGGAGAGTTTGGAGAGATGGCTAAACCCATCCTTCTGGTCATCTGTCAAAGCCATCTGTCAGTCACAATATTCATGGTTTAGTTATTCATGTATTATATCATTATTTATGTTTTATTCATAAAGGGGTTACATGAAGTCATTTATCATTTTAAGGCATTGTGCTATTGCAAAATTTGAAATATGCACATAAATTAGTACAGTAAAGGCAGCTAAGTGCACGGAAAGCTATTACTGAACTTGCTGGTGTTTTTGACTGAGAAGTTACAATATTTTCTTTCCCTCTTGCAGAACCACCAGCTAAAGAAATGCAATTTCTAAATTAGATGTCTCTACATGTAGAATCCTGTGTCTGCAAAAAATCAGAAGGAATAAAGAGCCATGTCTATTATCATTGCCTCTAAACCAGAAAGCAGTTGAATGCTTCTGATGGCTCTGAAGGATGCGAAAAGAGAATTCCTTCCATAGCAAATTCCTCTGTGTGCATAACTAGATGCCTTCAAAAGGTATGAGGCCTATTAATTTCCTCTGTGCTTCTTCTTGATTTCAATGCTTTTGTAGAAGGTAGCAATTTCATCCTGGTACATAAATTACACGTAGCCCAAGGGCAATCCATCACTAGACAAAGAAAACTTGGTTTCCGACTCCAAGCACCTCCTTTTTAATATGTTACGTGAATAATAATAAGCAGTGCAGACCTTACTCTGAAAAGTTTCAGTGGTAAACTGTAAAAAGCTGAATTCAATATTATAAGGCAACGGAATGCAATTTCCCCCCAACACAAATAGGTAGGAAACTGGCAGGACAGAACACATGTAACGCTGGATAGAATGAAAAGAGTTGCTTGGTTTGCTTAATTGTGATTGACTCACCCCACTGAAGCAGATTGAAAAACTGAAGAAAGAACCTGATTTGAGATTGCTAAATCAAACCAGGTGACTCTGATAGTTCTAATCAAATCTCGGTTTGTACACATTTAACTGTCTTTTGAATTACCATTTCTTGGCTGCAAAATTCTGGGCTAGCACTAGATGGAAAGAAAGCATTAAAGATGACTAATTTGAAGCAGGGATGAGTTTTCTAGCTGGATGGCCACAGTCTTCTTTTGTTTTCTCCTGATGTTTCACTTAGCAACTGTGTCTGGCAGCTTCAGAGCCAGAGAGAGCTGCTTTGTGATGGATCTCTTGGCAGTTAACAGTCAACAGAACTGGGCTGACTGGGCTTAGATTTGAATCTGGCAAGCTGATCTCTGATTGGTCCATATCACGTTGAGTCCAAGAAAGCTGATAAACTGCCAACTGGCCATTTTGGGGGGGGGGGAAAGAAACTGATAAAAGACCTACCTAGATGAGAGAGTTCATTGATGCTGGTCATGAAAGCCCATAGCAGCATATTACTCATTTCTTTACTGCCACCTAGCAGTCAGGTATGGAAAGTATGATTTTTTTTTCCTCTGACCCATCAATATTTTCCTGTACAATGCCCCTCAACAAATTTCCTTGTAACTAAGTCCCCAAGATTAGAATAAGCTTGACTGGGGTGAAAAACAAATATTTGGGGGATAATTGCAGGGAACAATTTGGAGCCATGGTAAAAATAAACAGTTTACTCTCTCTCCAGTTCTTTCTTTCATAACAATGTTTCGTCCATGCCTTTATTTGAGCCACCTTTAGAGTAATGTATACAGTAGAAAACATACATTTACTTACGGTGTACAGCTGCAGGCAAATATTAATGCCATCAACCAATTAAAAAGGCGTTGGTTGATTAATTGATCAATTGGACCAATTCAGTTTAAGCAGCACACTAAGTCAGAATCCCAATATAAAAGGAGCTTGTTCTGATCTTTGAGAAATGCTAGATCAATTCATTCCAGAATAAACAAAAGCTATCACTCATCATTCAAAGACAATTCTTTAAAACAGAAATGGCACCTTCTAAGAGTTACACTTCGTACCAGAAGAATAGTTTACTAAAACTAGGGAAGTGGGAAATCTGTGGTCTTCCCAGTACTGTTACACTACAGCTCCCAGAAGCTGCTGCCAACATGAGCAATAATGAGAGATGCTAAGGGTTGTAATTCAGCCAAGATCTCAAGGGCTTAATTGCCCACACCTGATCAGCTTGAAAATCAAGGCTATTGACTTTGTTTTGCTCCCATTTATCGTAGTATTATTGGAATCTTAGACTCTAGACAAGCCACAGCACAGGTATGGCTGCTTCGAATTGCTTCTTTCTGAACTTCTTTTGTATTCTTTGTGCTTGTATTATTTCACTCAGCTTGGTGTGCGAGGAATAATATATTAGACCAAAGAGAAGCCTTGAAAACTCCATACCTTGTCAACTGATAGCTAAATCAGAATGAGAAAAAGGGCTGGCTTGAGATTGGCAACTGGAGAGAGACAGGCAGGAGATCATGGGGCTGCATTTAACCTTATTTCCATCCCCATATCTTCTGCTGGAACAACATCAAATGCCAATAAGGTTCCATGAGGGAGAGGGAATGATTTTTTAATAGATTGCTAGCTGTTTGGATTGCAGTGGCAGTTCTTTATCCACATACCTTGTCATCAGGAGATTTTTCTGAATTTGCTCTAAGACACAAATGGCATCAAGAAAGACCAGTCTGATTCCCAGTTTCCCTGCATGTAAGGGATATACGATGCATGATCTTTGTGGATGGAACATCTGTTTTAAAAAATAAAGCTAAGACTCCACATGGCAACTCAAGTTTAGCCCCCATACAAGACACTGTGATGGGCAAGGCTTGGTGTAGACCACTCCCAAAGGGAACATAAAGCAATAATTTCTCTAGAAGATCTACCCTAGCGAGGACTTTCTTTCTCTTAATACTTGGACATTTTAAAAGATTTCTTCTTAATATATATGTTGGTCTGATGCAGCAGTTTGCATGCAGTCCTTCCTTTTTGTGCTTCCTAGATTTCTGACCTCTTATAACTTAATGGAAAAAAGGGGAGGCTGGCACGCTGCATGAGGAGCCAGTTTCTACCATCTTATAATAAAGTCTTCAGACATCAAAATGTCAAATTCCTTAGGCACTCCTAGAATGTGAACATGGTGAATAAGTGCAGTTCAGTGATTTGCTCAGAGGTTTGTGGTAATCTAGCTAGACTAGACCGTGAAATCAATTTCATGGGATGTCTCCAACTACTTTTAGTAAGATTGGCTAGAGTAACAGAATTTTGTTAAGTCTGATTGAGCACCTGTTTATTATAGTACAGTGAGTTAAGAAGCATCTGTCTGAGCAGCTTCCAGAGGTTACCTGGATGGTCTAGAGTTTAAAAATGCTTTATCCCCTTTTGCCTAGGCAGCAGAACTTACATACGTCTGTCAAAGTCATCTTTGCCCCGTCTTATACTCAATCCCCATCCACTCAGAGCATGAAGAATCTGGAGAAATGACTCAGGAAAAATGGGAGAGTGAGGAGGCTAAACCTCAACAGTTTGCATGCTGATAAAGGGTGTGCTGTAATTGATCATCCTTACAAGTCTGTCTATAGATAAGTCTCTTCTATGGTAGCCAGGTTGTGAGAGTCCCAACAACTCCCTGTCCAAATTCCAAATGTGCCGCCAGGCTAAAAAGCTTACTTTTTCCTGCCCTTCTTTTCAAGCCCTTGAAAAATAAAGGCTCTTTTTATTTATTTATTTATTTATTTATTTTATTGGATTTGTATACCGCCCTATTCCCGTAGGACTCAGGGCGGTTTACAGGGCAGTTAAAACCATGAATACAAAAAATTAAAAACAAATAAAACAATTAAATTAAATTCAAGCCCCAAGAGTAAATCTAAAACCCAGTTAAATTAACAACCCCACAGTCTGGACCAAACAGATCGAAGAGCCAAGTTTTTAGGTCCCGGCGAAATGAGCGAAGGTCGGGGGCAGTCCTAAGTTCTGTGGGTAGTTGGTTCCATAGGGCAGGCGCACCCACAGAGAACGCCCTTCCCCTGGGAATAACCCGCCGGCATTCATTAACCGGCGGTACCCTGAGAAGGCCCTCCCTGTGGGGGCGCACAGGACGATGGGAAGATGATGCCGGCAGCAGGTGTTCCCTTAGATAGTCTGGACCCAAGCCATTTAGGGCTTTATAGGTCATTACCAGCACCTTGAATCTCACCCGGAGGGCAACCGGAAGCCAATGCAGCTCACGGAGAAGAAGTGTTACACGGGAGTATCGGGAAGCTCCCATCAAAACTCGTGCGGCTGAATTCTGCACCAGTTGAAGCCTTTGGGTGGTCCTCAAGGGCAGCCCCATGTAGAGGGCATTGCAGTAGTCTAACCGGGAGGTCACGAGCGCATGAGTGACTGTACGTAGAGCATCTCGGTCCAGATAAGGACGCAACTGGCGCACCAGGCAAATCTGGGCAAAAGCCCCCCTGGTCATGGCTCCTATATGATCTTCCAAACTGAGCCGTGAATCCAGGAGGACTCCCAAGTTGCGAGCCCTATCAACGGGGGGGGTAATACCTCATCCCCTATTGTTAATGATGGAGAAGGCTGGTCAGCCCGAGATGCCGGTATGAACAGCCACTCAGTCTTGTCAGGATTGAGACGAAGCCTGTTTCTCCCCATCCAAACCCTCACGGGACATCACAGTGAGGGCATCACTGGGTTGGGTGGGGGGGGGAAGAAAAAGTTGGGTATCATCAGCGTACTGGTGATACCCCACCCCGAAACCACGAATGAGCTCACCCAGCGGCTTCATGTAGATGTTGAACAGGAGGGGAGAGAGGACCGACCCCTGAGGGACTCCACAAACGAGAGATCTCGGGGTGGACCTCTGTCCTCCCATCAACACCGACTGTGAGCGGTCCAGGAGGTAGGAGGAGAACCACTGTAAAACGGTGCCTCCCACTCCCAGCCCCGAGACGCCGCAGTAGGATACCATGGTCGATGGTATCAAAAGCTGCTGAGAGGTCTAATAGGACTAGGATAGAGGAACAACACCTGTCCCGAGCCCGCCAGAGATCATTCACCAGTGCGACCAATGCCATCTCTGTGCTATGCCCAGGTCTGAAACCCGATTGGTACGGGTCGAGATGATCAGTTTCCTCCAGGAACAGAGGAAGCTGATGCGCTACCACACTCTCAACAGCCTTCGCCAAAAAGCGAAGGTTGGACGATAGTTATTCAAAATCGCTGAGTCCAGGGTGGGCTTCTTGAGGAGTGGCCTCACCACTGCCTCTTTCAAGGCAGAAGGGAAAACACCCTTGCTCAAAGAAGCAGTTATTACTGCCTGGAACCAGCCTTGTGTCTTCTCCCGGGCTGCATAAACCAGCCAGGAGGGGCACGGGTCCAATAAACAGGTGGTAGAGCTCAGCCTCCTCATGATCCTGTCCACCTCATCGGGGGTCATAGGATCGAACTCAGTCCAGATAACACTATCAAGACAACTCAAATCCTCCCTGTCAGATTCTGTCCAGTCAGAGTCCAAGCCGGCCCGAATCTGAGCAATTTTATCCGCAAGATGACGACTGAACTCCTCGGCCTGTCCCTGCAAGGGATCCTCCCTCTCCTCCCGATAAAGGAGGGAGCGAGTAACCCGAAACAGGGCGGCTGGGCGATTATCTGCGGACGCGATGAGGGTAATGAAGTAATTACACTTCGCCGTCCTCATTGCAGCGAGATAAGACCTTGTAAAGGCTCTTAGTCGCAATCGGTCAGGCTCAGATCGGCTGGATCTCCAACAGCACTCTAGAACCCGTCTCTGACGTTTCATCTCCCGGAGCTCCGAAGAAAACCATGGAGCCCACCGGGATCTGCGTCGGGTTAGGGGTCGCAAGGGGACAACACGGTCGAGTGCCTCAGTGGCAGCCCTTTCCCAGGCATCCACTAAGGCGTCGGCCAAGCTGTCAGTGAGGGAGATATGTTATGCTTTAAGTGTGGGATGACATTCAGAACATAGCTAATGAGAATGCCTTCCTAGAATACCTTAGTGAGTTGGAAAGGATGACTCCTTTCTCAAACTCAATTATTTGGGCAAGAGAGAAATAGTTGTGGTCTATTCTGATTGTCCATCCATTCTCTTTCCATTCCTCTTTCTGTTTCAGGACTGTAAATTGTGACCACCTCCAAGGCCCCTGGAAACCTGAAGTCCAAACTTGAAGGGACTTTCTTCAAAGCCTTACATTGATTAAACCATCGAACTCTGTAACTTTTATTTACCAAATGTTCATAAGATCCACTGATTTGTCATCATAGTAATGGCAAACCAGCTGGTTCATATTCCAATAATTTTATGTCTGAAATATTATAGTAGACTGTAGGTCAGATTACATTCTACTTCTTTCCACCATCAATCTTTGTTTAAAATAACACAGTTCATACTGTTCTGCACTTTCAAAAGTCCAATTATCCATATCCCTCTCTATAATCAATCCTCACCTTTATGAAAGATGCCAGTGTAAGTTGTATGTGTCAACTTATTGCATAGACACCTCTAACTACCTGCTTGTAGTTCGTGAGACTGCATGCTTGACCTTTGTATCTAACCAGGACTGACTGACCTCTTGTGTACTGAAATAGCCACATCACAGGGGAGAGCTTTTACCCATCCAACACTTGTTCTTTGTAACCAGCTTCCATCAGAATTATGCTTGCAGTCTTCTCTATCAACATATAAATAGATAAAAATGTTTCTTTGTTATGGGTCTCTGTGAAACTGATTACAGTATTAATCCTTTATGAAGAAAGATATTGCTATTTTAGAGCAGTTTTTAATGGGTGTTTTAAATCTCATTGCCTGTTCAAGTTATTGAGACTATATTTCAGCAACGATTATCCATTGGTTTATATAAGATGGATTAATTTTGACGTTAGATTTTATCAATTTGTACTGCTCCTAATTAGGGGCACATGAAAAACCAAACTACGGCAGCAATTACTACTATTATTAATCTGAGCTGTTAGCAATAACTTCTTAATATCTTGCAGTGGACAAAGAATAAGTCACATAAGCCATTTATTTTCTCACTTTCCATCCAAACATTAAAAAAAAAAGCTTCCCCTGGAACAGGTAGTCCAAGACTTACAACTATTCTGGGAGGAGGTTTCGAAGTATTTATAGCAGAACTACTTGATTTAGTATCAGTTTCGTTCCTTATGCCATCCGTCTTGTAAATTCTCAGGATTCTTTTTTTTTCACCGTGTATACGTATACATTCAAAATAGACTGTGATGTTTCTCTGTGTCATATATGTGTGTGTATGTGGGTATATGCATAACGGTATTTTTTTGAGAGCTGAATGCAATGAAATTTCATTTTAATATATGCTGATTAGTGTACATTTAAAGTAATAGAGATTCTATTCTATTCTTATTTCTATTCTATTCTTATTTCTATTCTATTCTTATTTCTATTCTATTCTTATTTCTATTCTATTCTTATTTCTATTCTATTCTTATTTCTATTCTATTCTTATTTCTATTCTATTCTTATTTCTGTTCTATGATATTCTATGCTATTCCATGCCACGCCACTCCACTCCATTCTGACCATTCAATTACGACGGCACTGAAGAAGTGGCTTATAACCAGTCCTTACACTTAGAAGAACTGCAGCATCCCTGCAGTAACAATATGGCAACTGGCATGTATTATGCTGATTGTAGTGTCCTGAGGGTTAGGGTTCATTACTTAAAGCCTTCTTGGGGAGCTTCCAAAAAGCAAAGTTAATGAGGGAAGCCAATTTGCTTAACAATCATGTGATTTGCTTAACAACCACATCAAAAAAGTCATAAAGTTGGGTGTGACTCACTTAACAACCACAGTGCTTAGCAATGGAAGTTTCAATCAAATTGTGACATCCATTGTGGCTGGATGTTGAAGACTATCTACGTTAAGTTTTCCATGAAGAATTCCAACCAATTTTCTACCAAAACCGACATGCAGTATTCATTCCAGATAAGGCCACCAAAATAAAAACAGAATCAAATCCAAAGTAGGATTTGGAATGTTGAGGGTGTTAAGGCTCCTCAACAAGTTTGTCCCAGTTTCCTGGGGAAGTAAGCATCTACTTGTCATTCAAATTCTCCTCAAAATGTACTGAAAAGGAAATCTGAGACAAATTCATGAGAACCTGCTTGTTCATATAAAATATTAGGGAAACTAATGACTACTGAAGCAGGCCAGGGGCAAGGAAGCTAATTAAAGCAGAGAGTGGGGGGAGAGTAAGCAAAGAGGATAAGGCTGAGGACGGATAGAAGGCAAGAGAAGCCTTGCCGGATGAGGAAGATACACAGACAGATGCATACCTTGACTTGCAGGAAGCCCAACAGGGCCAGCTGTACTATTAGGTCAAGTGAAACAATTGCCTCAGGCAGTAGATGCTATGAGGCCATAGGGTTTCATTAATTACCTTATTATTCTTTCCAGGATTTGGAAGACAGGCTTCACAGCCTGTTCTGGACCTCCTAAACTACTCTGATTTTTGCTCCAAGATTCAAGGGAGAGCACTGCCTTAACATACCAGACCTGAAGTTAGCTCCAGCTACCACTCCCCATGATTTCTGTCATTGAAATGGCAAAGGGATGCCATTTTTGCCTCAGGCAACAGAATGCCTTAGATGGGTCCTACAAGCATAATTGACATGAAGTTACACCAGCAGGGGGAAAAAAAACTCAAAGGAAAATAAGCAAGCCTGCATTTCACTGATAAGTCATACCCAAATAAAGGGAAAAATCCCGGGGCGGGTGGATCCCTCCCTCCTATTCTCCCCCCAGCCCAGCAATTTTCAAGTGTAACTATCACTTTCCACAAACAAAAGCAAGCAATGTGGAGCTTCAATTTCCCTTGGGGCATTTTTTTTATATAAATGCTTTTGTAAGAGTAATTGAGAACAATTTTATACGCTCCACTCTTTTTAGGGTGCATCAAAATATAAGGTGCCTTGGGAAAACCTTGCTGCAAAATTTAGGCTTAGAAATGCCCAAATATACACAAGGAAATGCATACAAGGGAATTAAATGCATAACAGCCTGAAACAGCACACTGTTGGGCAAGAAAAGCATTCCATCCGTAAGGAGATGAGATAAAACTGTTGGTAAGGGAATAAACAAGAGTTAGTCACCCCATAATATGGATAGTTAGGGAGCAGGAGAGCATTCCTCAGAGCTATGTGCCCAAACGGTCCCATCTCAAAGTTGTTGCGTTGCATTTTTTTTACTCGAGGGATCCTTTAAAAATACAACAACCAAAGAATAACTTGAGTGGGGGATAAAAGGCCAGAGTTTCACAACTGTACAGCCAGAATCAGGCTGAGAGAATTCCCTGACTCCATCATACCTGAGCCTGCTTAAGCCACATGGGCACCTATCTATCTGTGCAACCTGCTGGAGAAAGGATGGTGGCCAGTGCTGGAGCAGAAACCTTAATTATAATGGAGGTGCCGGGGGGGGGGGGCAAGGAGACCTAAGAAGATCCTTTTCCTACTCCCACAGAATTCCTGCCTTCTCATGCCACAAAGGTTTGCAGTATAAAAGGAGCACTGAGAACCAGTGCAGGCACATCTCACAGGTAAGACTCCAGATATTTTTAACTATAATTCCTGTCAAATGCTCGTGATAGTAGTAGGAAGTTAAGAAATCGGGAAGCTTGTCAGTTCTTACGGGCAAAGGGGTATGTATGGGTAGCAAACCCATTTCTTGGCACTGTAGTCTACAATATGCAAAACCTGCCTCGCAGCAGTTCCCGTTCCTATGGTTCTAAGCTCAGAAGAGGGGTGTAATGGAAAAATCCACATTTTAATTGATTTCCTTATTTGCTAGAAAAGAATTTATTAAGAAAAGGATGGGGTGGGGTAGGGACTCTGGATGAAGTTTGGCTACTATTGTTCTGTACCAGCCTACTACCGGCCCTGCAGATAAGGCAGGGACAACCCCTTTACAAGAAGGCAAGAGGCTGGAACTAAGCCTGCCAAATTTATGGACACAAAAGCAAACAGAGCAAAAACAAGACACGAACCATGAAACAGGAGCTATTCAAACGGTTGCCTTCAGCAAACCAGCCCTCCCACGCATTCCCCTTTTAAACAGTTCAGGGCGTGGCTTTTCTCTGCCTCCTTCCGAGGTGCCCCATTGCCTTCCTCTGTTTACTCCTGATTGACTGCCTCCTGCATCGGGCGTCCTTGAACAGGGCCAGCTGTGGGTCATCTTCATCCACGCTGTCAGGCTCACACAGCTGGGTCTGCGTCGTAACCAGGTGGGAGGGGCTTGGCTGAGGGCTCTCATCAGCAAGCTCTCCAACACCCTCAGCAACCTCTCTAACACCCCCCTCCTCCTCCTCTGAATCGTCCGACCCAAATGCCGAACCCACAGGCTGACCCTGAATCACAACAACTATAGATAACAAGGAAAAAGAGAGGGAGGGAGAGATTAAATCATGCAAAGGATTCTTGTACTATCCACTAATCATTATTTGGCTGTCAGCAGGCTACTATATACAAGGGCAATTTGGAAATAAACCTCCGTTTGAGCATGTGCAAGAAATAGGTGGGGATAGCGATGGCCATCCAATGGCGCCATGCGCAGAAATTCAGTAGGCAATGAGGAGTGGAAGGAGAAGGTTGTATTGCACTTGACTTTTCCGCCTGATCAATTGAAAATGAACCAGTTTTTTAGTAGGTTGCGTTGCACCGCTTCGACGATGACAATGTGCTTCACGATGCTGTTACAGGGTAGCTTCATTCCCAGGCAGGAGATTTTTTTTTTTTTTTTGCAGAAAGAATTTCAAACCTTGTAAGACATTATGACAAGTGCCTCAATTTGAATGGCAATTATGTCGAAAAGTAATGTAATGTTGTAGTTTTCTAATGTATATAACGCAAGTGCTGTATCTGTGAGTGTCTGTCATGGATAACCAAACAGAGGTTTATTTCCGAATTGCCCTCGTATATTTCCAAAATCTAATCTCTTCAAAATAGATGCAGGATTGTTTTTAGATTCTATACTTGTTCACAGCTGGCTGTTTTTTTTTTCTAACCTCCAGCTGCTTTTGTTAAATTCTCTGCATACCTTCTCATGTACTTTTCTCATTATTTCCCAGTTGTCCATGGACCCTTTCCTGCTACTACTACTTGAACTCTCTTCCCACCCACCTCCCGAAAAAAAAGTTAGTTCTTTTTCAATAGCTGGCCACATCCAAACAGAATGGACAGATAGACACATCAAGTGAAGACAGATGACCAGGGGCTTCAAAGGCCATGCACTCTGCTGTTTGAACAGACCTTGAACAAAGCACACAACCCGATCACAGTCCCACATTACTCCAAAGCCTTTGCCTGTTCAGCAGCTGGTTATGCTATAATGATACCATGGATAAGCCAAATAATGAAGCCCCCTCTCCCTTTCTGAAAATGGCTGTTGATGCCCATCCCGGGTCATCTCTCTTTTCCACTATGGAAGCAGCATTCTTTGGCAAGAGTCTATTGCTGACTCTGAATAAATATAACCAGGATGATGTAATGGTGAAGATGGGGGACCAGAAGTGGAGAGTTCCCAGGTTCAGGTCCGTATGCCAGCCAAGCCCACCTTATAGGGTTTTTATTGTAGGGGGAAAGGGAGAAAAGAGCATTAGGTGCATTGTCTTGAGTCATAAAAGAGCCGAGGTTGCCTACCCCTGTCCTAGAGACAAGGTAGGATATAAATCTAGTCTCATTATCTCTCTCTCTCTCTCTCTCCCCCTCCCTCAGCACTTTAAGATGTGTGGATGTTGCTGAGTGGGGAATTCTGAGAGTTGGAAGCCCACCTATCTTAATGTTCCTGAGGTAGAGAGACATAAATAGAGACAGAGACAGAATTCAAACCACCACCACTCCTTCACAACAGCAGCAGAACGACTTGAGAGAAAGAGTTGGTTATCTTTTCTAAATGGCTATGTTTGTTCAGAGGTATCCTGCCCTGGCCCATTTCTCAGCCCTTCAAAACTATGTAATGAAACACTCATTATTATGAATTTTTCACAGTAATTGAGATCGATCTGTTAGAGCTCACACCGTTGTTCTTCTCCGCTGTATAGAAAACAGCAGGGAGGCTGTTAATGGCCTCCTCCCTCCTGGCAGGGCTATGAAAATATGGGAAGCATCCAAGATTCATTTCCCTTAGGCTTAGACCAAATCATGGCAGGATCCCTACGCCCCCATTTTTCCTTCCAGATAGCCTACCTCTATATTGCCTGCACAACTTCCTGGTTTCTGTTTTGTGTTTTTTTTATGCCTTTGAGTTGATTCTTCATGCCTGCCTGGACAGGTCCCTGCAGCTTTCTTGGCAAGATTTCAGAAGTGGTTTGCTATTGCTTCCTTCCTTGGACTGAGGGAGAGTGGTTAGCTCAAGGTCACCCAGCTGGCTTTGTAACTAAGATGGGACTGGTACTCCTAATCTCCTGGTTTCTAGTCTCATGCCTTAACCGGTTCTCCACTCTTATTTACTGAAAAGAGGAAATGGAGATGGAAAGCCAGAATTAGGAATGCCCACATGACTGTAGAAAAAGCATCACTTCTAAAAAGGGCAGGATTGCAACTGGGGTAAAATTTTTGCATTTCCAGAATTGGGTGGCGCAAGAACACCTTTGGGAGAGTGTTTCAGGTGTTTACATTATAGCATTAATGCTATAATTAGTGATGCAGGTCTTTCAAGAGCCCTTTGATCCCTTAGAGGCTTTTAAATGCAAACCCTGTGCTTTTTTTACCCTGCATAATTTGGGAGTCACAAAAGATGGTGGCAGACGGCATGCACCGCTAAGCTGCACTTTTTGCTTGCTTGCTCTAGCCTTTCTGTTTGGGATAGGATAGGGTTTGGCAACATGGACCTCTGCAGGTGCTAGAGCATGCATGGGCTGGGTGCATCACGTGGAAGCCCACCCCATTGCCAGCAATGGCAAAACTGTCCCAATACGTTGTACGACGTCACGAGACATCGCGAGTTTGACATGTCTGTGCTAGATGATCAGATGCAAGTACACAAATCCCCATACAAAAAAAAAATAGGACAGGGTGGTATGTATGCCACTTTGACCTCCTGCATGAAAAATGAAACATTAATAGAGTTGGTGAACTTCTGAGATTTTTAGGGGGGACAGGGCATCTCAGCCATTGTGAAGGCTGGTGACTGAGAACATAAATAGCTGCTGACCTCTATCTTAATAAATGGAATTGGAGATATACTGTTACAGATTATTTCAGGATGGAACAGAGCTGAGAATATTATTATAAAACATTGGAGTGATAAATCCATTAACATATTCTCTGTTATGTTCACACTGGCTTTTTTCAACAGAAAAATAAGGAAAAGGACTTCTAAGTCATCTGGTTTAATATTACACAAGTGTTTACTCTGTGATCATAAGATTTATGCAAGTTTCTTTTGCCTAAAACCACTGCAAACAGCAGCTCCCTAAATGTGACAAAACGGGGAGGCTGTCACTTCCTAGGGTTGTCTGATAAATATCCTGACATGTCATAAATATATCATTTCCCCATATAGCTTCAGTGCTCCCATCTAGTTTCCAATCAACCCCAACCAGTTTTATGGAGCAAAGCAAGACTAGTCAGAATCAAGGTCATTGATATGCACTCACCTTGGAACCAGCAATCTTGAATATGCTACATCTTTACTCTGCTGTGTGAAAACATAGCTAATCGATTCTACTTCTAGGGCATGCTTGCTGTCTTTCCACAGCAAGTTTTGCAATCAAGAAGCTGACAGTTGTGACATCCAGATCTCCCTGGATTGCATAGTTCTTTGGATGGTTTCTATCAGCCTGGAAATCAGTTCTTTGATCTAGATGGGACTGATTCTTCTTTTTCTAACTTGGCCCCATTGATTTATTCACACCATATGGGGATGCTGCTTCACTGACATATTTAATATTTCAATGGGTAACTCATGATTATTAATATGCATATCAAGAATAGTATCATACGCTATGCACAGAGCTAGGCAGAGATAAATGGCCTGTTCCTTTGTAACAAGTCTGAGACAAGATGCTATTTTTTGCAGAGTGGATTTAACTTAATTTAATGCTCAAACAAAGGAGGGGGAAAGAGAAGGGAAAGGATTTATTAGACACTCTACTAGATAATATTGTCTAGATGCAGCCAGAGCAATGAATCTTAAAATACGCAGTTGGCAAAAAAATGTCAGCTGTGAAAACAAGAAAGTATAGGTAGTCCTTAACTTACAACCAACAACTGAGGTTGGAATTTTGGTAGTTAAGTCATATCAGTCATTAAGCAAGATACTCACATGACCGCTTTGCTCAATGACTGTGATACTGGCTTCCAACATGTGGTCATTAAGTGATCCTATGGGTCATTAGGTAGAGCACGGGCTACCTCAGTGGATGGGAGGCTTGGCGCAGACCATGCATAAGTTGGCAGTGGCAGCCTGCAGCAGCAGCAGGCTTGGACTTGAAGTAGACGCCAGCTGCCACTGTCCCAGGCTGTTCTGTACCAGCCTGCTACCGGCCTTGCAGAAAGGCAACCCCTGTACAAACGGCAGAGGCTGGAAAGCGTCTGAGGCTGGAAAACGTCTGCCAAGTTTATTACACAAACAAACAACAAAACATGAAACAAGATACCGGAGCTTTGATCCTCAAACGGAGCGGTTGCTTTCAGCAACCAGCCCTTCCCCAAACACTCCCTTTATTAGAGTTCAGGGCGTGGCCTCCCTGTGCCTCCTTCCGAGAAGTCCCACAGCCTTTCTCTGCTTGCTCCTGCTTGACTGCCTCCTGCGTCGGGCGTCCTTGAACAGGGCCAGCTGTGGGTCATCATCATCCGCACTGTCGGGCTCGCGCAGCTGAGTCTCCACCAAGTAAGAGGGCCCTGGCTGGGGGCTCTGCGAAGCCTCCAAGCCATCATCAGCAAGTTCGTCTTCAACACCCTCCTCCTCCCCCTCGTCTGAGTCATCCGAGTCATCCGACCCGGCTGCCGGACCCACAGGCTGACCCTGAATCACAACACAGGCCTCTAAGTCAGCCTTAATGCAGCCGCTGCTGCTAAAGGATGCAGCCCAACTCCCCACATCTATCCCCCCACTTCGAGGTCATCCTGCACAGCAGCACTCGGTGGCAGTGCTGAGGCTGGTCTGAAGTAGAGGCCCGAGACAGTCTGAGCCATCTGCCTCTACCTGGAGACAACTGCTACCACTCAGAAATGCTGCCTCACCACATTTTCCAAAGTGTGCAAGCCTGGAGAGTGCTGCAACTGCTCCCGCTGCCCAACGCTCTCAAGTATCTGCCACACACCGCTTAGCTTCCTGCTGTTGAGAAGCCCACACAGGCTATCTGAGGTAGCTCCAGGTCACGCCAGGCCTCCTTTCCCAGAGCTTCTTTGCACACAAGTTTGGAAGCCTCCAGAAGACCCATATAAAAAGGCTCCGTTGTCGTTATGCAGAGCAACCTAGATCAGGGGGAGATAGGCAGGTGAGGGAGTTGCAGCACCCACACAGTGGAAAGACAGGTGTGTTGGCAAGTGCCCAAATTTTTATTACTTGACCATGGAGGCTTAGCGATGGCCATAACTTCTGGTTGTAATTCCCTTCGTTCCGCACCATCATAATTTAGAACTATCACTGAACAAATGGACATTTAGTGAGGAGCACCTGTAAAACAAATATTACAGTATAACAGGGGAAAGTGGCCCAATAGCAAAATTTCTCTCCTGAAAATAATAATGTATTCTTTGGGATTCTATTTACATTTCAAGAGAAAGGCAACAGAAAAATCTTGCAGTTTGCATTTTGTAATCAGTGAGTGTTATCACTTCATTCTCCAAAGCAAACAAGATTTCAAAACAAGTAGCTCAGAGGGACTGAAGATCAAAGCTCACGTAGATCAGAGTTTAATCAAACCTTAAAAAGCAAGCATTTATTCAACTGCCAGCACAATCACCCTGCAACCAAACTGCTCATAATAATTTTGTTGGATCCCAGATCATTTTGTCACAAGATCAGCATTTGGTATCAAAGGCCAAGCACAGGTCATCTTAAAATCAGCTCTCCCATCCAAACACATTAGACTCATGATAGATTTTGGACATAAGCTAAGTGCTGCAAGATACAATAACTGGCATGTGCCCTGATTGTATTTGGCACTTACATTAAAGAGAAATCTACAAGATGTTGTAAATCTGCCATAATTGCATTTCAGTTCTTCTTCCTTTCTCATTTCTGTTTAAGAACTAGCCAGGTCTAGTTGTTTGATGATGAGTGGGGAAAACAGTTTATTCAAAGATGGAAAATTGATGATCCAAAAGTACCACTCCAGACTGGGTAAATGGGCAATCAAACTGGACAAGCGTACAATATGGTATAGGTCAGACATGTCAAACACAAAGTGTTAAAGTGAGTTTTGCCCCATTTCACAACCTTTCTTGCCACATTTGTTAAGTGGTTGTTCAGTTAATAACACAGTTGTTAAGTGAATCTGGTTTCCCCATTGACTTTGCTTGTCAGAAGGTCACAAAGATCACATGACTCTGGGACACTGCAACCATCATAAATGTGAGTCAATTGTCAAGCATCCAAATGTAGATTATGTGACCGTGGGGGATGCTGCAACAGTCATAAGTGTGAAAAATGGTCATAGGTCACTTTTTCAGTGCCATTGTAACTTTGAACTAAATGAACTGTTGTAGGTTAAGGACTATCTGTAGAGCAGACATGTCAAACACAAGGCCCGGGGGCCGGATCCGGCACGCGAAGTGGTTTCATGTGGCCCGCGAAGCCATCCTGGAAACAGTGAGGGAATGGCCCCACTGCCTTGGTCCTGGCCCAGAGACCCACCTTCTGCCAGAGACCCTCAGATCTGTCCCACTCCTGCCCAGGCCCCCCTAGTCACCCTTCATGCGGACGATGTAGAGCTGGCCACGCCCACCCAGTAGGCCATACGCACTCTAGCCACGCCCACCCACCCTGGCCATACCCACCCAGCCCCTTGAGGGCAACCGCAATGCTGATGCAGCCCTCAATGAAATTGAGTTTGACACCCCTGGTATAGGTGGACCATCAAAGTACATGTGTACATATTTCATACATAACCTAAATATGTTAACTGGGGTTAGGCTAGCTACCCAAGAAAGGGAAGTTAAGAGCAGGGGCTAGCTAAAGCGTTTCTTTAAAAAAATCAGCTCATCACATACAGGTCAGCCCAAACATCTGAAAAAGAGAAAACCAAAAACCAACCCTCTACAGATATATTTTCAAACTAGCAACTCCAACTAAAATACTCTTATCAAGTGCTATCTGAAGTGCTCTTGAAAAAAAAACAATGGATTCTACACTGATCTCCATGCAGGAATCATTTCTTGCCTCTCAGATATGTTAGATTATGTTGGGATGGGGGGAGGGCAGTACGCTAGGATTCCCCAATGCAACTTATGGGGGAGTTCATACCAAGACTGAACATCCCAGAAGACAAAGGCACACATGAATGCTAAGTCAGTGCAATAGCCTTGTTTATTTATTTGCATTTCATATTCATTATATTTACTGTAGACATTTAAACTGAATTATGTACTGCCGATGTTTTAACTGGGTATTCCTGTTTCTGTAAACTTCTGCTAGTGATTCAGCAATAAAAAAATACTACACATTTATAGGAATTCATAGATTGATGATGGTTGTATGCTACACGTTGGTAAATGGCAATACATTAATGAAAGAAATGGGAAAATTTGTTCAACATTCCAAATAAATGCAATCTGCAAAGAAGTATTTTGTTAGGTAACATGAACAAATGAGAAGGAACAAAATGTCAGCATACAGAAAATGTGATTGGACTATTCAGAGATCCAATCTAAATCTGAATGAATGTGAATGGTTATTATTTATTGTATGAGTAACTCCTTAGAAAGAAGTCTCACTTTGAATATATGGTTTAAACTTGTCTGTTCTTGCATATACATAGACAGTTCATGAATTAAACATGATACATTGATTTGTTCATGATGAAAGACTGAGAAACATAGTGAAGGATACGAGATGATAAGAAATTCTGAATGTAAGATATTATTATCTGGCAGAGTACATGTAAAAAAATGAAAGAAATGAAGAAATGTACAGTGAAAATAGAATGAAAGAAAAAAAGTTAAAGTACAGGTCCTATGAGGAAAAAGATTAGAAAATAACTCAATGCAAATAAGAAAAGATAACATAAAAGATGCTTTAAACAAGGGGAAATAATTTTATTACAGGATGCAACAGAAATGTGTGGAGTTTTGCTAATGAAAAGTAGCAAAAAGGATGCTTATTGAAATGTTGAAATGGATGAGAGAAAAACAAGAGAATTCTGTAAAAAATATAATGAAGAATACCGTAAGAGGTGTATAATGATAAAAAATTAATTGCAAAAATGTAGAGAGAAAAGGCTCAGAACAGGCAAGATTAATAAAGGCAGGGAATTCACAGAGAAGAGAAACTGCAGAATCCTTCTGATTAAAGAAATATTTTGGAAGTGGATAGAAAGGGCTAAGCAAGTAGCCTTAAGCAGAGTGAACAGAAATAAGAATAAACATGATGAAATTATTTAGAATGAAACTGTAGCAAGGGGAATATTTTAGAAAACTATTTAGGAAGGATACTAAGTAGAATTGAGGTAAATGCTATAAATATTAGTGTCTAAGAAAAAAAATGTGAAAAGGTAGCGAATACGGTATGTGAATATGAAAAAAATATGCAGTTGCAATTGTTGACAGTATAAAAATGGAAAATAGGAAAATGTTAAACTAAAGATACGGTTTGCTTATGCAGCTGTGTGCCTTAATATATGTATGAAGACTGCACACCTGTTGACCAGAAGACCGCAAACACTATTGGGAAATGGTTTGTTAAGTGTTCTTTGGGAAAGTATTTGGTGGATTTCTGATTAAAAGTGTATAGGAAGGAATAGTGAGCAACATTTGAGAAATACAGAACAACTTTATGCTAGGCAGGAGTGCATAGATTAGGCTTCTCCTCTGAAGCAAGATGTTGGGAAATCTATGAACTCCTGAAAAAGAAAATGTATCACATGTTTATCGATTGAAAATTTATGGTAAAATGAATAGGCTTGAATTAAAGAATGGTCTGCATATATATGGAATTGAAGGTTGACTTGTGAATGGGAAGTCATACTCAGTGGAGGTAAATATTTGTGTGAATCAGGTGAATGAAACCATAATGATTCAACAGGCAAGGATGTTAGATTTGTGTCCTTCCTTATTGGTCAATGATTCCAAGGAGATGCCAAGCACTCATAAATTTATACAGTCGAGTATAAATTGTGCTCAATTTTTTTCCAAGCTTCCTGCTCTGAAGAAGGTGGTAAGTGCCCTCTTTAAGAAACCTTTGCTGGACCCTAATGGCATATAAAAATTAAAAGTAATGTAATCTTTCCACAAAAATGGGAAGGTTCAGCATTATCCATATGGATGATGAAATTGACAGAATTGCTGAGATGAACAAACTGACTTCTTAGTTTAAAGGGGGGGAAAACCAAAAAATGAAAAAAATATACTTGTGATTAATGTTTTTTATGATTGGCAGGATAGATGATAGAAAGAAGAGTATTATGATGCTATTGTAGAGACAAAGGTAATAATATAATTGTACTTATAACAGCTGTGAAGAATATTGGACACTCTTTCTTTATACTTTTCTTTATCCTTTTTCTATTTTCTTTTTGTTTTATTGTTTTTAAGTACATTAGATACTGATTGCATCTATGTTTTGGGGTTTTGTTTTGTTTCAAGTTATACATAAATGGTGAAAACCTCAAGCAAGTAAATGAATTTGAGTGTCTTGGTAGGAGGTTTGCTAAACATGTGAAAATAGATGGAAATATCTCAGGACACGCAACTAGTGGAGTATGGTTTCTAGTGAGAACTTTATCTTATTAAAATTATAAAAGGATAATACCTGGAGTTGGTGAAGAGTAGATCTAGCTAGATTTCCTTTTCTTTTGTCTCATATCTTGACTTTAATTTCTTTTGCTTACTGGGTTTTTCCTGTTCTTCTGAGCTTTTTTCTTTTATAATATAAAAGGATCGGTGAGATATGCGAGCAGCATTATTGAGAAGAACATTTACCTTAAGAGTTTGACTCGAATAAAACCCCAATACTGGCAAGAGAACCCCAAAACCAATTTCTAAAATTCGAAACTAAATGGAAACAATTCAGATAGCTTTGCAATCCAGTCCTAGTTGTTTGGACTGCTAGTTCTGACAGCGAACGTGCTTTCCTGAAGACAGGCATGAATAAATAGGATCCGAGGTATTGTCTTTTGTCCTCATTCTAGTATCTCTGAATAACTGAATGAAGGAATTTTTACCCCCACCCCTCAAGAAAGCAACTATTAATAGAGGGGAGCATGATGCCTTCTATCTCAAGAATCACATGAATGGATAACAGCAGCAATGGGGGGAAAATAAACGGAAGGGAAGTCCTCTTAAAAAATCCTCTCAGATTTAATTTTCTTCATTATGAAATTTTGGCACGGTTATATTTGATATGGATTCTTAGCTCTTGTTGAAATGGGCGACATAACTAGATAAGCCCAATTAAAGATGCCCTTCAACGCTTTAACGTGGCAGATTAAAGCACTATTAAAGATCACAATAATAAGATCAGCTACTCTGAGAGAAGGTAACCTATATACTTGGCTTTCCTGGACACCACCTGGCTATGAAAATCCTCCCATCCTCCCCCACCTTCCTACTTGATCATTTGAGCTTCTGAATGGATGTGGAGTGTGCTGAGCCATTTCGACTGCACATTAAGGAAGGGCCAGGGTGTCAATAAACATTATATAATTAAGTCTTCTAATCCTGCACCAAGCATTCTGAATAGAAGTGGGAGGCTGGGAAATCAAATTAAGAACAAGACTCCTCTCTCTCTCTCTCTCTCTCTCTCTCTCTCTCTCTCTCTCTCTATCTATCTATCTATCTATCTATATATAATGATTGGGTCACTGATTACTTTGCATACTTTGCACTAGGTTCAGATTAGTAGCTAATTTATATACCTTCACTGAGCCATTAGAGGATTAACCGTTCACCTGGCGTGCCAGCTGAAAGAACAGGCTGACAAGGCGCATTGTGCCAGTTGTATAATTAGATGACCACATTGTGCACACTTCATTTTCTTAAGCTTTACAGCTGCCAGCTCCAAAATAGGCTGGAAAAAGTCCCAAGGGAACTACTTTTGATATACAGATAGTCCTCGATTTACGACCATAACTGAGCCAGAAAGTTCTGCTGCTAAGTGACACATTTGTTAAGTGAGTTTTGTCCCATTTCAGGACCTTTCCTGCCACAGTTGTTAAGTGAATCTGGCTTCCCCAGTTACTTGGCTTGCCAAAGGTTCATAGAAGTTGATCACACGACACCCCCCCCCCCTGGGGCACTGCAACCATCATAAATATGAGTCAATGGCCAAGCACCTGAATTTTGATCAAGTGACCATAGGGATACTACAGCAGTTGTTAAGTGTGAAAAATGGTCATGAGTCACTTTTTCAGCGCCGTTGTAAGTTTGAACGATTGCTAAATGAACTGTTATAAGTCAAGGACTACCTGTATAGCAAGTAATTAGAGCGTGCATGTTTCTCAAACTTTGCCATCCATACCATAGCAGCTTTCTATTTTGGCACTCACCTGGTCAACATAGGTGATAAAGTACTGTAGACAGGTGTGTGTGTGTGTCAGCTTTTTGGCAGAGGAGGGATGTTGTATTCTATCAGTTTCTGTGTTGGACACAGACTAAGTACTCTGCCCATGGAGGAAAGACCTGTCATTACACCACGTTTAGAAATGCTGTGACTACAATGAGGTTGTAACTGAGAGGATCTTTAATCTCCAGCCTACTAATATGTTTTTGGAAGAAGCACTTATGGGCTGCACCAAAGGACACTTCATCCAGAAATACGTATTTTTATAAAGAGGCATGGATGTGTTAATCTGCCCACCAACATCTGGCTGTTTATTGTTTGCCGGTGACGGGTGGTGATGAAATAAAATGCAAAGACTCCCTAAAAAGGTAAAGGTAAAGGTTCCCCCGCACATGCGTGCTAGTCGGTTCCGACTCTAGGGACCGGTGCTCATCTCCGTTTCAAAGCCAAAGAGCCAGCGCTTGTCCGAGGATGTCTCCGTGGTCATGTGGCCGGCATGACTAGACGCCAAAGGCGCTTGGAACGCTGTTACCTTCCCACCGTAGTGGTTCCTATTTTTCTACTTGCATTTTTACGTGCTTTCGAACTGCTAGGTTGGCAGAAGCTGGGACGAGTAACAGGCGCTCACTCTGTGCAATGATCTAAATTCTAAAAGATTCCACTTTCGCAAATAATATGATGTGCTTAGTTTGAATTGCTACAAAGTCTCATGAACAGGGATTTCCTTCCTTATCTTTGAACAAACAGGGCAGAGCAGGGCACAATTCTCAAATTCAAATCTTGCGACAGCCCAAGGTTTTCCAGCCAAGATCCTTCACATCATTTATAAAAGTCGGGAACTTTAAATGGCACAAGAGAATCAGAAATCCAGCAGCAAATGGACTGTGTTATTCCCATGGTGTAACTATTTTTTTTATCCCAAGCATAATGCTCTCTTATCTGCTAGTGTGTATTTACAGATTTGCAATGTTGAAAACCAATTCTTCTTCATATGAAGGTTCGCTTGTTCACTTCACAAACCCAGGATTTGTCTTAAAATCCAGCTCTAATGACATTATTTCATTGACTAGCAAGATTTGGTTTTTATTACATTAGGAAATTTGGCCATTAGTGTTATTGGAACCCTTATTAACTTCTCTGCCTGAAGAGACCCTGAGGCTCAACCAAATAAAGGCCTAGGTGACTTATTATATAGAGTCATAGCATTGCTGACATAAGGTGCTGGGAGAGTTACACGCAGCTATAATAGTGTTTTACATCTTTGGTGTCAGCCAATAATACCAGGCAGATAAGCTGTTCTATTCAAAGTGGCTATCTTGGCCAGATGGGATTTGTAGCAGACATCCTAGTTTAAGAGGGCAGCTGGACTGATTCTAGGAAGAACTCTAGCCACAGACAAGCAGATTCCAATGTTTTATTGCTAATTTGCATATTCACAATTGCCTTTATGCGAAGGACATACACATTCCTGTGATCCAGGAATTCAACGCACTCACAAGCCTATGAACAGAAAAAGAAGCTATTGCATTGCCAATCAAGACAATCTAATGGAAAATCGACCACACATATGTAAGTAATAAGTGATTATCTCCCCTTCCAAGGATTTGTTAAAGCATCAGCTAGACAGCCATCTGTCACGAATACATTAATTAGAATTCCTGCACTGATCCCACCTTCCATCTGTATGATTTCCTGTTCAGTAATATACCCAGTTCATAGTAGTCAGGTTCAGGCAGTCCTTGACTTACGATGCAATTGAACCCACAATTATGGGTGTAAGTCATGATAGCCATTAATTTAATTTAATTTAATTTAATAATATTTATATACCGCCCTTCTCCCTGAGGACTCAGGGCGGTTCACAGGGCAAAAGTCAAATACAAAGTACAAACATTAAAAAAAGATTAAATAATTGCCCAAGTTAAAACAATTAATACAATAATAAAACCCCAAAAATAAAATTAAAAATACAAAAAAATAAAAACCCCACCAATCCCCATCAGGCTAGGCCGGCTTGTACATTAAGCAGATCATCACATAACTCTGACTGATTTTACAATCTTTCTGTAGGAGATGACCAGGCTGAGCCTGAGGGAGGGGTCAAATGCGCCATAGTTATGCACCCACAAGAGATCTAAATCCAGCCACCTGAAATTTCTTTGGCTCTTACCTACCACCAATTTGCTTTGAGCTTTAGTAGCTCAGATTCTTGTAGAGAATTAAAGCTTACAATAAATCTTTATACTTTATACTCAGAACTTCAAATCCAGTTTGTAAATACTTTTTTAGTGGGGAATATGATGGAAACTTGAACGGATGCTGAGTGACCAGTTATAAATCAAGGACTACTTATATGTAATCAATTTTGGGAAACACTCTCCAAAATAATTCATACTACTCCAGGTGCTGAAAAGGTTTATCAATAAATCACCATCTCATCCCACTGGGATTGACCTGTGCTGGCAGAGGAGTCATGCTACGGGTCCCATTGGTCTGATTATTCCAGCTGGTGGGGGTCAAGAGAACGGCCTTCTCTGCCATTGCACTTGCCCTCTGGAACGTCTTGCCCCCCCCTCCCAGAGTGAGGTCGGCTACAACCCTCCAATAAGAGCTGTCGTTAGAATGCAGTATAGCACGCTAAGTCTTCTGACTTCCAGCAGTTCGATTCTCAGTGGCTCAAGGTTGACTCAGCCTTTTATCCTTCCAAATTTGGTAAAATAAGGACCCAGATTATTTGGGGCAATATGCTAACTCTGTAAACCGCTTAGAGAGGGCTGTAAAGCAATGTGGAACAGTTATATGAATGTAAGTGCTACTGCTATTGTTACCTTGTATAAGAGCCTAAAGACCTGGCTCTGCAAGTTAGCTAGGGGCTCCAGTGAGGGAGCATCACAGTGGAAGTGGTTGATAGATTAACAACAGATGCCACCTCCCCCCACATCCTGCTCCTACCCTCCCCATCTTTTAAGTGGTACAAAGTGTTTTTATTTTTGTATTAGCTTATTTATACCTTTTGTGCCTATGTAGTTTTATCTTTTATGATTGCAAGCTGCCCAGAGTTATCCTGAGGTAAGATGACAGCTAATACATGTAATGAATACATACGTACATATGGTACATACATATGGTACATACGTGCATACATTCTATTTGGAATATAGCTGGTTCTTCCTGTTGAACCATCAAAATGTAAGCCCAAGAATTTCTTTTGCAACAATTTCTTCAGCTCACAGCCAAAGCAGTCCTGGCAAGTTAATTGTGTTTTGCTTTCTCTTCTTGATGGTGTCACAATAACCCCAGTCAACCAAAATCCATGAGAATTTATTTTATTGCTATAAATGTGCACCTTCATGCCTGTATACAGATGCATCCAAGACAGCTTATCTAAATCTATGCAATGACAACTCATAAACCCCAACAAAATTAATCTGTATCATTGACCTGAAATAGCCATATCTCATTGTAATGATTGCTTAAGCAATACAAATTAGATGACCTGACTGGCATTCTTCACTTCCTGCCCTGACAGGGAAAATTAATTTGATATACAGCCATCAATTATGCATGTCAGGAAAGGTTTAATGTGGAGAATTCAATGCCTGTTACTCTTAAATCATAGACAGTACCACACTGTCCTTTCTATTATCTAATAATGTATGACACCAATTCTATTTTGTCCCATAAACTGAGTAGTCCCACAAAGGAGATTAACCAGTTTGCTACACAATACCATCATGCTTTATTGCCCATCAGAATTATCTCCCTGGAAACAATGTGACAGTCAGCAGGATGAATGGCAGAAAACAGGCAGGAGTCCAGTGAGGACAACCTGTAAAAAAATTCTGCACCAAGGTTGTTTGTATTATTTGCAGAAGTAATGCAAAGCACAGACACATTTAAACCTCCTCATTTTTCATCATCTGATTCCCAGCCACAGGAAAGTTCACTCTATGCCATACATAGAAGGAAACGTTTCATCACAAAATACAGGCATCGTTTACAAGCAATTGGAACTGAGCATCTGTTGCCTTTTTAAATTTGAACTGGGGTATCATCACTTCTCTTTGCATTATGTGTAGAAACACCATAGCAAGGAATCTAGTGCAGCCAGTGATCAACAGAATATATTTTTGTTTTTACAGGCAGGAATTTGAAATTTAGCGCATCAGGATTATAACTGGGAGATCCCAGAACAATCCTTCCCTTCCACATCATATTTATCATTACTTAATTATTTATTGGCTATGTGCCCCCCCATCGCATAGAATGACACTAGGCAGCTCACAACCCATAAAACATATTTAAAAAAAAACATACCCTACCCACCATCAGGCAATGCTTACATTGTCTATAAATTTGTCTGTCTTCTACACCACTACAATCAAATGACTTTTGGTGGCTTACATAGAATATAAAAAATGTTGAAACATCCACAGTCTGATTAAAACCTGAAAGCAGTTCTTTGGAACATAAAGAGAGGTGAGAAGGAGAGAGAGAGAGAGAGAGAGAGAGAGAGAGAGAGAGAGAGAGAGAGAGAGAGAGAGAGAGAGAGAGAGAGAGAGAGAGAGAGAGAGAGAGAGAGAGAGAGAGAGAGAGAGAGAGAGAGAGAGAGAGAGAGAGAGAGAGAGAAGGGCGCACATCTAAAGCTCAAAAAAATTCAGTCTTCAACAGTTTCCAAAAAATCATTAAGAAAAAAGCTGGTCTGATGTCCATCAGGAACGTTCACAACACATACATGCTGATTGCTGGGGAAATGAATTGGCAAGGTCTTGTGCTTGCTTGCACTTGCTTGTTTTATTTTATTTTCTCATCAAGTTGTTATGCTGCCCATCTCCCCTACAAGGTGACTCCGAGTGGCTTACAAGTTGTAAAACAAGTAAAATAGTAAAATAGTATAGATTAAAATAGTATTAAAACACTGTACTAAAGCCAAAACTAAGACAGCTAAATCTGTTGCTGTTATCGGTTGCTTTTAGAGCCTGAAGCATGTGAAGAAGGCTGCGTGCAATGAACTTGGGAAAACACACTCTGGCTCCTTTACTGGCTCCAGAGTGAGACTCAGAGCAAAATGAAGACCCCCCCCCTGTGTAGCTACTAAGTGCTACAAAAGATGTTGTATTACCAAGAGAGGCAACACCTACCTCTTCACTGCTTCAGGCACACCTACATTTTCTTGCAAATTCATGCCGTGCTGGGTCCCTAAATAATGGTATACATTGCCACTAGCTACTTTTCTCTCACACACACTCTCCTTTTTAATTTATAATTGTATTGATTTTTGTAAATAATGCAAGAGTAAAACAAAACCTGAACATTCTATTTTAAACTACTGGGGGGGGGAGAAAGGCTGTGTGCTTGAGAAAGTAGAAAATAAACAACCAGAAAATAATGAAAATATAAACACAGCCCAATTAACCACGTACAAGTAAGTAGTCCTGGACTTTCAACAGTTTAGTGACTGAAGGTACAATGGCACTAAACAAAATGACTCGTGACCGTTTTTCACACTCACGATTATTGCAGCATCCCCATGGTCACCAGATCAAAATTCAGACGCTTGGCAACTGACTCATATATTTATGGCAGTTGCAAGGTTCCCCCGGGTCATGTGATCACCTTTGGTGACCTTCTGACAAACAAAGTCTATGGGGAAAGCTAGATTCACTTAACAACCATATTACTAACTGAACCACTGCAGTGATTCACTTAACTGTGCCAAGGAAGGTTGTAAAATGGGATGGAACTCAGTTAACAAATCTCTCACTCAGCAATAGGGATTTGGGGTTCAACTGTGGTCGTATGTCGACTACTTTTCTATGATATCAAAAAAAGTCACAATGTGTTTATACATTTTGGTACAATCTTGTTTTTAAGGAACAGTGTAGGAACTACTGTAGCATTTACCTTGATTGCTGGCTCCATTGTCAGGGTTCCCACAACTTTCATGAGGCAGGAAGTGGATATTCTTTCTGTTGTTGCTAATTACAGGAGAGATTTTTAAAAAAACAAAAACTAGACCAGGGGTCGGCAACCTGAAAAAGGAAAAGAGCCACTGGGAACCGCTTCCATCACACACAAAAAAAGTGGGAGCCGCGTGTGTGCGTCCATGCACGCGCATGCGCAAAAAACGTTTTGCGCATGTGCAAAACATTTTTCTTGTGCATGCGCGGACGCGCACGGTTGCCATTTTTTTAATGTATGATGGAACCATTTGCGCGATGGCGACAGCCCGTTTGCAGAGCTGCCGCCTTCGGCAGCCTGCAAACGTGCCGCGGCAGCTTTCCCAAAGAGCGGTGCCGCTGCCTGTTCACGCGGAGGTGCGTGCCACGCTCCATTTGGAGAGGTGCTCGCGCACCACTGCCCGTTTGAAGAGGTGCGCGCGCACCGGGCAGCTGGGAGCCACAGGAGACGGCTCAAAGAGCCGCATGCGGCTCCGGAGCCACAGGTTGCCGACCCGTGAACTAGACCATCCTGGTACCAATGTAAGAAAGAAAAGCATGATGTTCGACAGAGAGTATTTCAACGTCGAACATTCCTCAGGAATTCTAGAGCTACTCATGGAAAAACTGGTTTTGGTAACTGTACATAGTAGATGAAGGGTACTAGAGCAGATTTACTTGTTCGTTAAATTTTTATGTCACCCATCTCCCCTGTAAGGTGACTTCGGGGTGGCATAAAAATTTAGAAAATTAAAATTTTAAAAGTTGGAATGAGGCAAACTAAAACTGAGACAAAAATATCAGATTCTAAAAGACTAAATAAATACCCAGTCATTCTGCACAGCCTGATCTCCTGTTTGTCATTTGCAGTTTAAGGATCTTGGGAGACAACAACTGTATGCCTGCCACTTCACTCACTGCCAGTTCTTCTGCATCTTCTGCAGGGAAGGCTCAAAGGTGGAGCACACATTTTGCATGTCCAGCATGACAGGTCAAGTCTTGTCTGAAGGATTACAAAGCTACCATATTATGTTGTTGTTAGCTGCGAAGTCGTGTCCGACCCATCGCGACCCTATGGACAACGTTCCTCCAGGCCTTCCTGTCCTCTACCATCTTCTGGAGTCCATTTAAGCTCACGCCTACTGCTTCAGTGACTCCATCCAGCCACCTCATTCTCTGTCGTCCCCTTCTTCTATTGCCCTCGATCTTTCCCAACATTAGGCTCTTCTCCAGTGAGTCCTTCCTTCTCATTAGGTGGCCAAAGTATTTGAGTTTTAGCTTCAGGATCTGGCCTTCTAAAGAGCAGTCAGGATTGATCTCCTCTAGGACTGACCAGTTTGATCGCCTTGCAGTCCAAGGGACTCGCAGGAGTCTTCTCCAGCACCATAGTTCAAAGGCCTCAATTCTTTGGCGCTCAGCCTTTCTTATGGTCCAACTTTCACTGCCATACATTGCAACTGGGAAGACCATAGCCTTGACTATACGCACTTTTGTTGACAGGGTGATGTCTCTGCTTTTTAGTGTGCTGTCTAGATTTGCCATGGCTTTCCTCCCCAGGAGCAAGCGTCTTTTAATTTCTTGGCTACAGTCCCCATCTGCAGTGATCTTGGAGCCCAGGAAAATAAAATCTGTCACTACTTCCATTTCTTCCCCATCTATTTGCCAGGAATTGAGAGGGCCAGATGCCATGATCTTGGTTTTCTTAATGTTAAGTTTCAACCCAAGTTTTGCACTCTCCTTCTTCACCCGCAACAAGAGGCTCTTTAGTTCTTCTTCACTTTCTGCCATTAGAGTGGTATCATCTGCATATCTTAGGTTGTTGATATTTCTTCCGGCAATCTTAATTCCAACTTCTGATTCATCTAGCCCTGCCTTTCTCATGATGTGCTCTGCATATAGGTTAAATAGGCAGGGCGACAGTATACATCCTTGCCGGACTCCTTTCCCAATTTTGAACCAATCAGTGGTTCCGTGTCCAGTTCTCACTGTTGCTTCTTGACCCGCATATAGGTTTCTCAAGAGACAAATAAGATGGTCTGGTACTCCCATCTCTTTAAGAACTTGCCACAGTTTGTTATGATCCACACAATCAAAGGCTTTAGCATAGTCAATGAAGCAGAAGTAGATGTTTTTCTGGAACTCCCTAGCTTTCTCCATGATCCAGCGTATGTTGGCAATTTGATCTCTAGTTCCTCTGCCTCTTCGAAATCCTGCCTGTACTTTTGGTAGTTCTCGATCCACATACTGCTGAAGTCTAGCTTGTAGGATGTTAAGCATGACTTTACTAGCGTGAGAAATGAGTGCAATGGTGCGATAGTTTGAACATTCTTTGGCACTGCCTTTCTTTGGAATTGGAATGTAAACTGATCTTTTCCAATCCTGTGGCCACTGTTGAGTTTTCCAAATTTGCTGGCAAATTGAGTGTAGCACTTTTACTGCACTGTCTTTTAAGATTTTGAATAGCTCAGCTGGAATACTGTCACCTCCACTAGCTTTGTTGTTGCTCAGCTTTTCTAAGGCCCACTTCACTTCACATTCTAGGATGTCTGGCTCGAGGTCAGTGACCACCTCATTGTGATTATCAGGGACGTTAAGCTCATTCTTGTATAGTTCTTCTGTGTAATTTTGCCACCTCTTCTTAATCTCTTCTGCCTCTGTTAGGTCCCTGCCATTTTGGTCCTTTATCATGCCCATTTTTGCATTAAACGTTCCCTTCATCTCTCCAATTTTCTTGAAAAGATCTCTGGTCCTCCCTATTCTATTGTTTTCTTCTATTTCTTTGCACTGTTCATTTAAGAAGGCATTCTTATCTCTTCTAGCTATTCTCTGGAATTCTGCATTCAATTGGGCATATCTATGTTTTTCTCCCTTGCCTTTCGCTTCCCTCCTTTCCTCAGCTATTTGCAAAGCTTCCTCAGACAGCCATTTTGCTTTCTTGCATTTCTTTTTCTTTGGGATGGTTTTGGTTGCTACCTGTTGTACAATGTCACGAACCTCTGTCCATAGTTCTTCAGGCACTCTGTCTATCAGATCTAATTCCTTAAATCTATTTGTCACCTCTACTGTATATTCAACAGGGATATGATTTAATTCATACCTGAGTGGCCTAGTGCTTTTCCCTACTTTCTTCAGTTTAAGCCTAAACTTTGTAAGGAGAAGCTCATGGTCTGAGCCACAGTCAGCTCCTGGTCTTGTTTTTACTGACTGTATAGAGCTTCTCCATCTTTGGCTGCAGAGCATATAGTCAATCTGATTTCTGTGTTGACCATCTGGTGATGTCCATGTGTAGAGCCGTCTCTTGGGTTGTTGGAAAAGAGTGTTTGCTATGACCATCGTATTCTCTTGACAAAATTCTATCAGCCTGTGCCCTGCTTCATTTTGTACTCCAAGGCCAAACTTGCCTGTTATTCCAGTTATCTTTTGGCTTCCTACTTTAGCATTCCAATCCCCCATGATGATAAGGACATCATTTTTTGGTGTTAGTTCTATAAGGTGCTGTAGGGCTTCGTAGAACCGGTCAATTTCATCCTCTTCAGCACTGGTGGTTGGGGCATAGACTTGGACTACTGTGATATTGAATGGTTTGCCTTGGATTCAAACTGAGATCATTCTGTCATTTTGAGGATTGTATCCCAGTATTGCTTTTCCTACTCTTTTATTGACTATGAAGGCTACTCCATTTCTTCTGAGGGATTCTTGTCCGCAGTAGTATACCTGATGGTCATCTGAATTAAATTCACCCATTCCTGTCCATTTTAGTTCGCTGATACCTAAGATGTCGATGTTCAGTCTTGTCATCTCTTGTTTGACCACGCCCAGCTTTCCTTGATTCATGGATCTTACATTCCAGGTTCCTATGGAGAAAAAATCTTTACAGCATCGGACTTTCCTTTCACCACCAGACACATCCACAGCTGAGCGTCCTTTCGGCTTTGGCCCAGTCGCTTCATTCTTTCTGGTGCTACTAGTACTAGCCCTCTGCTCTTCCCCAGTAGCATATTGGACGCCTTCCGACCTGAGGGGCTCATCTTCCAGCGTCATATCGTTTTGCCTTTTGGTACTGTCCATAGGGTTTTCATGGCAAAGATACTGGAGTGGGTTGCCATTTCCTTCTCCAGTGGATCACGTTTTGTCAGAACTCTCGACTATGACCTGTCCGTCTTGGGTGGCCCTGCACGGCATAGCTCATAGCTTCATTGAATTACGCAAGCCCCTTTGCCACGACAAGGCAGTAATCCATGAAGGGGACCATATTATAAAGGTCATTATTAACATCTCCAGTGAGCTGTTGTCAGAGTTGACAGGGTTGGCTTAAATGGCGGTGGGATTCCTGCACAAATTTAGAGATTTTGGCCTATGGCTCATATAAACTGCAGTCAGCTTGCCCAGTTAAACACAGCCAATCAGCAGTGGCTGAATCCAATATCCCTGGCTCAGGAATTCCTGAGAATCCATATTTATTACCATTGGTGTGTTTTTTTGTTGTTGTTGTTGTTTTTTTTTTTAAAAATATCTATTGTGGATGTTTTAAATTATTTTCTATCAGTGTAAATAGCTGAGCGTCAATATGATTGAGGTATGGTGTCATTACAACGAACAAACAAATACTTACATTGATAGAGCATTCATTTAGCACACCTCCTCTCCTTAAGTTCCTATCCTATGCTGCCTAGTTAGTCCTCCATCTTCCTAACCTTCCAGGAGTTAGTTTCACTCCATTTTTCTATCCTTGGTTTACCGTACTCTGCCATTTCTAAACATGCTACTTCTAATCACCACTTTTTGCTTCCCTTCTGGAAATTGAACCACATTATTATTTAGCATAAGATGAGAACATGACAGAAGAGAATTAAACATATATACACAATCCATGTATGATATATACACACAATATATATACACAGTGCTTTTTTTGTAAAAGAAAAAGGTGCCAGAACTCACACACGTCATACAACCCGCCTTGCCTACCCTACAAGGTTCTATCCAAAAAAGGTGCTGGAACTCCATTCTGAGCGTTCTATGAGAAAAAAAGCCCTGTATATACACAATCCATGTATGATTATACGGAAAACTTCTATGGGGGTGTGCCAATGGCCTCGTAACTGACTATCCAATTCAGCTATCCAAGTGTTCACCTCTGACATTGCTTCATCAGATCTTCTAGGGAAGCAGAGAATACATGTTGTGGACAGTCTTGCACAATTTGTTTAATAGTTTGCATATCAGCACCCCAATCGCAACAAGGGGAATCTTTCCATCCCCACTGATACAAAGCAGTGGCAGTTCAATTTCAATCAGGCAAAGTAAGGCAGTTCAAAACCAGGTGGCTTGGTAGAGGGATCATAATGGTCAGGCCACAAGACAGTACCTTGGACCATTCCCCTCTTCACATATTCTTAGGGTTAAACTGGGAAGAGGTTAAGTGAATAGCTGTTTTGCCTATAGGATTTCAATCTTGTGATGGGCTGTGCATTGTCCTGGCGAATAGGGAGGGCCTTGTTGTTCAGCATCCTTGACCATAGCCAACTGAGAGCTTGTTGTCTGTGGAGCAGTATGATATTGCAAACCACTGTTAATCAGCGCACAGGAGTGAGATGCAACATACCAGAGAAGAAACTCATTGTCAGGCAGAGTTGGACATCAAGCATTTGGGTGTGGATGCTACTAAACCACACACTGGAACAATATGCAGCTGTGGAATAAACCAAAGCCAAGGCTGTTGTTCGTAGGGTGTTAGCATCAGAACCCCAGGATGTTCCAGCCAGTCTTTAAAGTTCTATTCTGTTCTGTTCTGTTCTGTTCTATTGCCTTGCCTTGCCTTGCCTTCCAATATTCCATTCCATTTATTCCAATTTATAATTCTATTCCATACCACACCATACCATTCAAATATTATATTCTGTCATGTCCCGATCCATTACAATATTCCATTCTATTCCATTCCTTTCAATTCCATTCCATTATTATATTCCATTCTATTCAATTGCAATATTCTCTTCCATTCCATTCCATTCCATTCCATTCCATTCCATTCCAATATTCTATTCTATTCTATTCTATTCTATTCTATTCTATTCTATTCTATTCTATTCTATTCTATTCTATTCTATTCTATTCTAATTCTATTCTATCCATTCCATCCCATTCCACTACACACAACTCCACTTCATTGCATTTAAATATTCTTTTCCATTCCATTCTATTCTCTCCTCTTCCATTCCATTCCATTCTATTCCAATATTCTATTCCATTCCTTTCCATTCCATTTTATTCCATTCAAATATTCCATTGCATTCGAATATTCTAATCCACATCATTTCATTCCATTATTATATTCCATTAAATTCCATTCTATTCCATTCTATTCTATTCCACTCCATTCTATTCCATTATTCTATTACATTCTATTCTTTCATTCTAAACCATTACAATATTCCATTCCATTATACTCAATTCCATTACATTCCAATAACCAATTCCACTCCATTCCATTCCAACCTCTTCCATTCTATTCCATTCCAATATTCCATTCAATTCTATTCCAATATTTTATTCCATTCTATTCAGTTCCAATATTTTATTCCATTCTATTCCATTCCATTCAAATATTCCATTCTATTCTATTCCATTCCTTCCCATTCCATTCCATTCTTTTGCATTCTATTCTTTTCCATTCCATTTTATCCAATATTCTATTATGTTACATTCTATTCCGATAGTTTTACATTACATTCTGTTCCACTTCAATATTCTATTCTATTCTATTCTATTCCATTCCGTTCCAATATTCCATTCCATTCCATTCCAATATTCAATTCCATTTTATTCCATTCCAATATTTTATATCATTCCATTCCATTATTCTATTCCATTCCACTCCAATATTCCACTCCAATATTTTATACCATTCTATTCCATTCTGTTCCATCCCAATATTTCATTCCATTCTATAACATTCCATTCCATTCTATTCCATTCCAAAATTACATTCTATTTCATTCCAATATACTAATACATTCCATTACAATATTCCATTCGATTCCACTTCATTACAATATTTGAGGGTTTCTTTAGTCCACCTGGACCAATTGCCATCTGGTCCAGACTCCTGAAACATCCCTTCTTCTTTGCTGCCCCTCCAGGACAACTTTCTGACCCCTTAGAGGTCAACGGGCAGAACAAAATCTGGCTGGAAAGCTGGAGCCCCGGCTTCTTCCACCTGTCTCATCGAGCGCCAAACCGGAAGTCTCTATTCAATACCATTCTATTCACTTCCAATAGAGTATTCCATTCCATTCCACTCCATTCCATTTGATTCCATTCCTTTTCATTCCTTTCCATTCCATTCCATTCCATCCCAATATTCTCTTCTATTCCAATGCATTCCATTCAATTCCATTCCAATAATTTATTTAATTCCAATATTCCATTCCATTCCATTCCAATATTCTATTCCATTCCAATACTTTCCATTCCATTCCAATTCTTTCCATTCCATTCCAATTCTTAACATTCCATTCCATTGCAATCCATTCCATTCCAATCCATTGAATTCCAATATTCCATTCCATTCCAATATACAATTCCATTCCAATATTCCATTCCATTCCAATATTCTATTCAATTCCAATGCATATCATTCAATTCAATTTCTTTCCATTCCATTCCATTGCAATCCATTCCATTCCATTTCTTTCCATAACATTCCATTCCAAAATTCCAATATTCCATTCCACTCCATTCCTCTCCACTCCACTCAATTCTATTTCATTGCATATCTTTACATTCCAATATTCTGTTCCATTCCAATATTCCATTCCATTTCTTTCCATTGCATTCCATTCCATTCCACTCTACTCCATTCCATTCTGTTCCGTTCCTTTCCATTCTATTCCATCCCAATATTCTATTCCATTCAAATGCATTCCATTTCATAACATTTCTTTCCATTCCAATATTCCACTCCACTCCACTCCACTCCACTCCATTCCATTCTATACTACTCTATTCCATTCCATTCCATTTCTTTCCATTCCATTCCATTCCAATCCATTGAATTCCAATATTCCATTCTATTCCAATATATCATTCCATTCCAATATTCCACTCCATTCCATTTCTTTCCATAACATTCCATTCCAAAATTCCAATATTCCTTTCCACTCCATTCCACTCAACTCCACTACATTCTATTCTATTCCATTCCATTTCATTTCTTCTCATACCAATATTCTGTTCCATTCCAATATTCCATTCCATCCTATCCTATACCATTCCATCCCAATATTCTATTCCATTCCAATGCATTCCATTCCATTTGTTTCCATTGCATTCCATTCTATTCCAATATTCCATCCCACTCCACTCCACTCCATTCCATCCTGTTTCATTCCTTTCCATTTCATTCCATCCCAATATTCTATTCCATTCAAATGCATTCCATTTCATAACATTTCTTTCCATTCCAATCCATTCCATTCCAATATTCCACTCCACTCCATTCCATTCTATGCTACTCTATTCCATTCCATTCCATTTCTTTCCATTCCAATATTCTATTCCATTCCAATATAATGTTCCATTCCATTTCAATATTCCATTCCATTCTATTCTATTCTATCCCAATATTCTATCCCAATATTCTACAGTATTCCATTCCAATGCATTCCATTTCATTCCATTCCATTGCATCCCAATGCATTCCATTGCATTCCATTCCATTTGTTTCCATTGCATTGCATTCCAATATTCCATTCCTTTCTGTTCTGTACCATTCTATTCCATCCCAATATTCTATTCCATTCCAATGCATACCAATGCAAACCATTCCATTCTATTCCACTCCATTCCAATATTCTATTTCATTCCAATATTCCACTCCATTCAAATATTCTATTCCATTGCAATGCATTCCATTCAATATCATTTCTTTCCATTCCATTCTGTTCTGTTCTGTTCCATCCGAATATTCTATTCCATTCCAATGCTTTCCATTCCATTCCATTCCATTCCACTTCTTTCCATTCCATTCCATCCCAATATTCCATTCCATTCCAATGTATTGCATTCCATTCCATTCCAATGCATTCCATTCCATTCTAATATTCCATTCCATTCCAATATTCCATTCTGTTCTGTTATATTCTGTTCCGTTCTGTTCCATTCCATTCCAATGCTTTCCATTCCATACCAATTCTTAACATTCCATTCCATTCCAATGCATTCAATTCCAATATTCCATTCCATTCCAAATTCTATTCCATTCCATTTTTTCATACCATTCCATTCCAAAATTCCAAAATTCCATACCACTCCATTCCATTCCATTCCAATATTTTGTTCCATTCCAATCCATTCCATTCTGTTCCATTCCATTTCAATATTCTAATCCATTCCATTTCATTCCATTCCTTCAATTGCATCCCAATATTCTATTCCATTCCAATTCCATTCCATTCCATTCTGTTTCATTCCATTGCATTCCAATCCAATCCATTCCATTCCATTTGATTACATCCCAATATTCCATTCCATTCCAATGCATTCCATTCCATTTCACTTCTTTGCATTCCATTCCATTCCAACAAAATATTCCATTCCATTTCATTTCATTCCATTCCAATATTCTATTCTATTCCAATGCATTTCATTCCATTTCATTTGTCTCCATTCCGTTCCATTCCATACCAATCCATTCCATTCCAATCCATTCCATTCTATTCCATTCCAATATTCCATTCCATCCAACTATTCCATTCTGTTTCATTTCATTCCATTCCAATATGCTATTCCATTCTGATGCATTTCATTTCTTTCCATTCAGTTTCATTCCATTCCAATCCAATCCATTCCTTTCCAATATTCCATTCCATTCTATTCCATTCTATTCCATTCCATTCCATTCCAATATTCCATTTTATTCCAATATTCCATTCCATTCCATTCCAACATTCCATTCCATTCCATACCATTCAATTCCATTCCATCCCAATATTCTATTCCATTCCATTTCTTTCCATTCCATTCCATTCAATTCCAATCCATTCTATTCCATTCCATCCCAATATTCTATTCCATTCAAATGCATTCCATTCCATTTCATTTTATTCCATTCCATTTCATTTCTTTCTGTTTCATTCCAATAGTCTATTCCTTTCCAATCCATTCCATTTGAATCCATTTCATTTCTTTGTATTCCATTCCATCCCAATATTCCATTCCAATGCATTTCATTTCATTCCATTCCATTCTATTTCTTTCTATTCTGTTCCATTCCATTCTATTCCATTCCTATATTCTCTTCCATTCCATTCCATTCCAATATTATATTCCATTCTATTCCATTCCATTTCATTGCAATATTCTATTCCATTCCATTCCATTCGTATTTGCTTCCATTCCATTTCATTCCCTTCCCTTCCATTCTAATATTCCATTCCATTCCATTCCATTCCATTCCAATATTCTATTCTATTCTATTCTATTCTATTCTATTCTATTCTATTCTATTCTATTCTATTCTATTCTATTCTATTCTATTCTATTCCAATATTCTGTTCTGTTCTGTTCCGTTCCTTTCCAATATTTTATTCCATTGCATTCCATCCCATTCCAATATTCTCTTCCATTCTCTTCTATTCCATTCCTTTCCATTCCAATATTCTATTTCATTCTATTCCATTCCAATAGTCTATTTCATTCTATTCTATATTCTATTCCATTGCAGTCCATTGCATTGCATTCCAATATTCTATTCCATTCCATTCCAATATACCATTCCATTCCAATATTCTATTCTATTCTATTCTATTCTATTCTATTCTATTCTGTTCTGTTCTGTTCTGTTCTGTTCTGTTCTGTTCTGTTCTGTTCTGTTCCATTCCAATATTGCGTTTAATTCTATTTCATTTTAATATTCTGTTCTATTCCATTGCAACATTGTATTCCATTTCAGTCCAATATTCTGTTTTATTCTGTAGTAGTTCAATCTGAGATAGAGATTTTCTGCCTTGATGTATTTATAGATGCAGCACTATCACAAGCCTGGCAATTCTCCAGTCTCTTCTTTTCTCTTTTCTCTTACAGGGTTCATTTAATCCATGTTCCCTTAAAATAGGGCAGTTTTCCTCTATAACATTTCCTTCTTTAACAATGGAGGAGAAAATCAGTCCAATTCTTTCGGCTTAATGCCCAATTTCCCTCTTCCTCAGACAAAGATGCCAAATACTTCCAAGTGAAGTCAACTGAAAATTGAGAAAGGAATCCCTAAAGGGAAAGTCACAAAAGAAGTTTGGACCTGATATAATTGTTACTATTTTTATTTACCAGAGGCTTGCAAATATAGGTCTTTGATAAAAACAAAGCTAATCATATTATGAAATCAGATTTTTGAAAAAGTTAGCATTTTGCTCCCCACCAGTATAGTGTACATATATGTGTACTACACCGTACATGGCACATATGCATATGATTAGAGTCTGATCAATTGAAGCATTAAATATACAATATCATCTTAGGGGCAATTTTCAGTCTAGGAGCCCAGATACGTCACTAGCCATTCATTTATTAGCTGGCCTGTGACGCAGTGATGGCTACTTGTGTAGAATACATTTTAAAAGAAGCAGAATAGTTTTAAGGCTCATAACCCTCCCAAGCCAGAAGCACTATAACAGCGAATACCAGTTACTAGAGAATGGCCACAGGAGAGCAACAGCCCATTATTTATTCATTCTCTCCCATTTTTCCACTTTTCAAATCACCATAAAATAAAATGCTAACCAATAAACTCGAGCATAATCAAATAAAAGTCCATTAGTTGTAAACTCCTTTCAATGCAAACAAGAAATAAACAGCGACCACCTGCTGAAATGTATTTCAGCAATTTCCAAGTCTGCTTAAGGACTGAAAACCTGTATTTGGTGTCTTTGCTCCCCTTGGTAGCCAGAGTTTCGGAGCAACCATTGAGAAGGCTCTATCTGTGCCTCCAGAGATGAAGAGACATGGTGGGGGGCAAGCTCCCCTTCAAAAGTTAAATTCAGAGTAGGATTCTATGAAAGAATATGGACTTTCAAAGATTTTAGTCCTAGCCATTTTAAATCTAGCTCTTTGAACCATTTTAGGTGACAGATTGACGTCTAGTGAACACTTGTGATGTGGCAGTCTTCGCTAGAACAGGAGTCTCCAAACTTGAAACTTTAAGACTTGTGGACCAACTCCCGGAATTCCTCTGCCAACCATGCTGGCTGGAAAATTCTGGGAGCTGAAGTCCACAAGTCTTAAAGTTGCCAGGCTTGGAGATCCCTGTTCTAGAACAAGCTCTAACTCCACTGACTGGCAGCAGCATTCTAAACTAAAGGTTTTTGGTATTTTTCAAAGACAGGTCTACAATCCATTGTCTAAATAAAATGCAGTCAAAACAATGTCATTATGACTAAGATTTTAGAATAAGGTGATGGCACACCAATATTATCTATGCAAATACCACCCTGACTATCTGCAAACACTGGACATTTAATTTTACAACTGAATCCAGAACAATGTGAGAATTGTGGACCTTAATATTCAAGGGAAGCGGATCTTTATTTCTTTTCAACTGACCATACATAATTCTGTCTGGTCTAGATTATGCTTCAACACTAGCTAGACTCACCAATCCATTTATTTAACCAACCTATTTATTTATTTGAAAAATGTATAGACCCCTATATTTTGTTCGTTACCCGTAGCAGCTAATGGACAAATAAGAAAAATGCAAGGTTAAGACTCTAGCACATTACCAGTGCCATGATATTAACATCTCAAGTAAAACACACATAAAAATGCTGGGTACATCTTCCATCCTGTGTCAAGCTATGAAGATTTATTATTAAATCTTCGAGGGGGAGGGAAGAGCTTAGGATCCACAGGTGTTCCCTATTAGGGTGAGAGCCGAGATTGCCAGAGAGATGTTTTGGTGAACCAAAGGTTTCTTATCATAACAATTGCTGGAAGATGAATTGGACAATGTGAGGAATGCAGTCACTTCTTAGAAACAAGAGAATGTGTTGCTTTGGTGAAGCAGTTTTGAGCAGGTTTTGTTCAGCCTTTATTAAACCAAGGTCTGCCCTGCCCTACTTCTGAGATCATATATCACATTAGGGTTTCATGATAAACATGCTTTAAATGGATCTGAAACCACAAAACTGTTGTATGATGTGCAAAGTGGCTACCAGTTTCAGAAAAACTCTACCCAGAGCTATGGGACTAATGAGCTCAGAACCATCTTCAGATGTTTGGAAGTTGCCAGGAAAAAAAACCTTCAGGAAGTAGATGAGCTATGTAAACTATACGAACACATGCAAGATTTCTTTGCCAGATGTCTTGAGCAAATAACTCAACATCTAGATAGCTCTCATTCAAATTCCTCAGCAGTGCACAGCCATTTGGTTACAGAAAATAGAAAGTAAGAAGAGAAAAAGAATTTTCTTTTGGATCTTACTCAAATTTGACCAATTGCAAATTCACTTGAAGAACGAATCAGAAACTGGTTTTCAAGAATTCCAACATCATGATCCAATTAGAAGTTAGTTTGGTTACAAACCTGAGAGCTCAGTCATTTCCTATTCAATTGCCTATGAACTGCCAAGAGCAGATCGCATTCACCTCTGAAGGTGCCAGCCACAGTTGCTTGCAAAATGTCAAGAGACCAAATAATTACAATCCAGCCAGTTTGCCTGGGAGCTTATCACCACTAACTGGTAAAGCCTTCATTGGTATACAGGTAATTCTCGATATATGACCATAATGGAGCCTGCCCATTATGGCTGTATATTGTAACGGTCATCACATGACTGACTCATACTATACATACTATTTTATAGAAATTGTTAAGCGAATATGGTGGGCAAAAAGTGTCATTAAGCAAATCAATGGTCCATTATCGGAACTGTTTTGCTAAAAACCAGAAGTGCCAGTTTTTTGACAAACCTGTTGCAAAATAGTGGTATGTTTCAAATGGCCGTAAACGCAGCTGCATTGCTCGGTGCCCAAAGTTCAGTCAGATGATCATCATGAAAGGGGACCAGAGCATTGGAACTTCAAATCCAGATTGTAAGTCCCCTTTTTCAAATCAGTCATAACTTTGATAAGCAACCAGTTATAAGTTGGGGACTACCTGTATTGCGCAGAACTCTTCAGAGGTGTCTTGTCATTCTAAGGTTTAAACATATGCCCCAGTTCACCTCCCTCCCCAAAGACTCCTTGTTGAGAGGCAATAATAAGAAAAAGGTGACCAATCAGCTTGTATTTCTTTAAGTGGCAGCATCAGCCATAAGTTTAAGATGCCAGATAATCAGAGAATTACTGAGGCAATGCAACCAAAACAACCGTTCGATACCACTAGTTCAATACCAAGTTAATTTTGTCCAAAGACACATCTATCAAAAGATTGATTGCCTACGAGGAAAATAATGCAAATTAGATTTGTCTGATCACGGATAAATAATAATGACTTTCATGTAAGATTGTAATCACTTTATGGACTTCTACTGATCAGGACTGAACAAGACTTTAAAGATTTGTTTATAGGTAAGAGGTAAGATATGGGGAGAGATCATTGTGCTTTAGGAGAAGATTATTTAAAATACTAAAATTGTTTATGCTTGTGGCGAAATGACTAGCCTAGCCTAAAATAAAAACTGTATTGATTTAGTCATCTGACCTCATCAAAAATATACATATACAACTATTACAAATATATAAGTAAATACAAAGAAAACAATAGAACATGATCATAGTAAGTTGTCACTCTCAGTTAACCTCCAATCTGATCTAAATATTCCCTCCTCTTCAAAATGGCCTTTCAAATAAAGAATGCAGTCTTACTAGTGATATGCAGATTCATTTCCTGCAAAAAGTGAGATAGTTTCTCCTGGGTGCCCAGTAATTTTTAGCTTTTTAAATTAGAATCTACAGTAAATAAGCAGCACCTTCTGCAGAGTAGAGTTTGCAGTCAAAAATAATATGTCTAATATCTTCAATGGCTACTCCTCCACAAATGCATAGTCTTTCTTCCACAAAACAATATTTATATTTGTGATGAAGGGGGGAACCATTCATATTCATATTTGTATTTCCTTTAGTTTATTTCATTTTTACTTTCATTTTGATAGTTCTATTTTTTTCTTTTTCTAGTTTGCACATATCTTTTAGTTTTTATCTTTTTACTTGTCATATTTAATGAAAGTTCTTTTCTAAAACACACCTTTATTTATTTTTATTTATTTTATTTAATTTCTATACCGCCCTTCTCCCGAAGAACTCAGGGCGGTGTACAGGGCAATAAAAATACAATAAAAATACAATATACAAAAGTTAAAAATAAGATTGAATAGAGCTAGCCCATTACAATAAATAATTAAAAATACTAAATAAAATACCCCAAACCCATTAGACCAGGCCGGCTTGTTCAAATAGGTAAGTTTTCAAATCACAGCGGAAAGAGCGAAGGTCTTTTTTGCTAAAAAAAAAAGCTAAAAAATGAAGTGGGTATTCTTGCTTTTGCTAATTAACAAGTGTTGAGTATGGGAAGAGGGGAGAAAGAATAGAAAGTAAGTCTGTTTATAACTGTTGTAAAGAAGATCAGAAGTTGCTTTTTAATTTTTTTCCTTTTTTCTTTTCTGTACTTTTTCATTCATCTTTTTTCTTAACTTCATTGTATGTTCTTTTATGTTTCTGTTTTTCATATAAAAAAAATCAACAAAAATTATCCCTTCCCACCCCCCCACCCCCACAAAAAAGAAATAAAACAACCATAAACATGTTGTTCTACTTTGTTATTACAAATGTTGGTCACACACTGTGGAAGCTCCTTAATTCCTGCAGACAAAGATGACAATACAAAGATTTTCATATGCCAAAATCCTCTTCTCTCATTCATTATATCATCACCAATGTGTTTGTTTTTTAACAGAACATGGCACCCAAGATAGGGACTTTACTAGATTTCTAGTGGAGACTCAGCCAATGCAAAGTAGAATCATTCTAATTATATGGCCAGGATATATTTTAAATTAAATGTATTTTGGCAGAGGTATTGCAGAATCCAAACTCATCATATGACAAATGGTACATTCTGTAAACAATGACGAAAAAATTAAATGCTCAAATGCTGCAGAGGCTGACTTGATTTTCATTTCCAAAAATGTCATGGAATCCCATTTTGGCTCCCAAATATCTTATAGAAAATAAAAATGATGGGTAATTTAGGTCAGTTTGCGGTCTGGCCTTGTGTTCATGGCGTGTGTCAGTTTGCTTCGTGTGGGGGTCGGGGGGGTGCAACAGCTGGAGATGCTGTTGTGGTTTGGCTTCTGGATGGTGGTTGCATTTCATCTATGGGGTGGGTTTGGGTTTGAGTCTGGTGAGGATGATTGGTGGTGGCGTCCTGTGTTGTTGTGGGTCCGGCATCGGTTTTTGTGGCTGGGACTCGTTTGTTGACTAGGGCTAGTTTCCAGATGTCTGGTAGGCGGGAGGTATCATCACATGTATTCATATTGTGGGGGTGTTTATCTATTTCGATGGCTTCCATAATTATTCTCTTGTTGTAGTGTTGTACAAGGCCAGACCGCAAACTCGAAGTCAAACCAAAGCCCAGGATGTTACACCACAGCCTTCTGCTCAGGACATTACATCACAGAACTCAGGATATCACTACACTAGAGCTCAGGATGTCATCACACAGCCCATTATCCAGGTCGTTACAACACAAAAGACTAATGGGCACACAGCCAACACCTCAGCCACACAGGATGTTACAAAACAGCCGACTAATCCACAAACCATAACCCCATCAACCAATCAGCATGTAACAACACAGCCAACCAACCCGCTTTCACCAACAAAGCCAGCACCCCACAGACCCCCACCAATATTTATAGAGAGACGGCAGCTCCGATCACGCTTTGCTCGCAGAAGCACAAAGCCGAAGACACAAGCCTGAAGATGACGAGTGGGACCTTGTCGAAACGTCGCCAAGACACCCTCAATCTTACATGGGAAACGACCCGAATATGCCAAGACCTACACACACACACACACACACACACACACACCAATTTTAATGCCCTTCAGATGCAGCAAAATTTCCAGACTTCTTAACTAGTCTGGTTTTGAGCGATGCTTGCTGGGAATGTTTACAGTTTCATTTTAACATATTTTGAAAGCACTAGCTGTGAGAGGCTGATCTTATGGACCATCTGCCTCCATTCAAACTATGCTTAACAAATGGGACCTCAGGATGAGAGACTGATAGAGAGGTTTTTCAAGTTTGTTCCATTTGAATATTTAAAACACTGGAGAAGATCTCTTTAGTTAGGCTTTGGAAAAACAGAAACAATGATTGGTTTTGTCACTATAGATGCTATTGTTAAGATGCTAAATAATCTGATGCACAACTGCTTTTATTGTATTCATTTTTAGCAAATGTATCCGACAATGTTTGTTTTAATAGTGAAACCCCCGCTAAGCTGTGACTGTTTACAGAGAAACAGACTGCCTGAATTGGCAAACTCCGTCTGCTGAATCTCTCAGGAGAAGAGTGTGAGGGCTGAACTGAGATTTCTAGTATACACAATGTGTATACAATTCCCAAGCTACATCTATAAGGGCTGCTTTATCTTGTAGCTTTAGGAAAGATCGAAAGACCTGCTTTTTGGATTGTACACTTTCTTGTCTCCATGCAACAGGGAAAACATCCTTTGGGTTCCTTTGAAATATTGAACTGTTGAGTGAGGATGTGGGGAAAAGGAAAGGAGGCAGTTTCAATGAGTGGTTACAACAACAAAATATCCTGTCATTTCCCCCCCCCTTAGACTGTGAGCTCCATTTATCCCCAATTTATTACTTAGAGCCACCAACTCCTGTCTTAGGGGCAAGGACACAAATAAAAAATAACACTGATATTCATCCAGATAATGGATTGAACTATAGAGATAACAGCCTCTGGAATCTGGGCTGAGATTCCCTAACCCATTATTTTGCTGAGTTTTAGATTGCTGTTGTCAGCTTCCTCAAAGAAGAAAATTAGTAACTGAAATTCCATTTCGCTGGATAGGAAATAAGCTGAACAACCCTCCTTATGAAGGCCTAATATATCTCCTCAATGGTAATTGCTCCACTTAAAAAAATAAATCACATTACAAAAACACTTTTCTTCTGCTTCATTCTGTCTGTGGATATACAGCATTCTTTTTCAAACTCATGCAGTTGAGATATATTGGACTAAAATTCTTATAATTAATATTTCCCCAACGACTATCCTGGTTGGTAATGATATGTAATCCAACACATCTGGAACTCTGTTGGGGGTAACAACGGTATAAAGGGCATACAGGAAATGGAAGAAATGTACATTTGTCCCACTCTGGTTGTTTTGGAGTACAAAAAAAGAGTGCTTGTTCAAATCAGTATTCTGGACAATACTGGAAAAAATCATTATTTAATTGAACTGACTTTAGGAATTGGATAGGCAAATTAATTTAACAATTCAGAAGGGCACAGAAGCCCTTGTTTCAAATCAGTTCAGAAAATCAAATTGGTCTCATTCCGGGCTGCAGGTTAGAGTACTGAAATAAACCAGCCCAATTTTATGAATAGCTTTTGATAATAAAATCTGATAATCTGAATTTGAGATGATTCACACACATTTATTCTTCATTCTTAGATATACTGATTGATGCAAGGATATTTTTCCTTCTCCATCCCTAGTCTTTGCATACTACATAAAATAACAGGCCTATGTGTGAAGAGTGAGTCCCCTTGTTAAAACAAAAGTAACCATAAAGCTCCCATGCATCAAATTGGGCAATGCTGTATCATGCCAACCATGGCACCACAGGAAAGCAGTTGGCAAAGCAGTAGTTTATTTTTAAAGCAGTTCTTTAAACGTTTGGTTAAAGTTCCCTAAAGGGTCTTCTATCCCTGCCACATTCATCCTCTTCTGCCATTCTGTGCATTTTGAGCACACAATTTCATGTTGAATCTGAAGGCAATTTGAATGGGTTTGCCCTTGACTCGCAGATAAAATCATACCCTCTTCATATCCTCCATCTTCAAGTCAAACGATGGAGGTTATCAGAGATCATTACAGATTTTATATATTGGCTTGTTTTGTGTTACTATTTTGTGTTTTTATCAGTTGTTAGACACACAGATTTGTGACAATGAGATGGACAGTCAATGGAATGGAATGGGAATCAAGGTAGATTTTAACAAACTTAATTTTACACCATGAGAAATTTATATAGTTGCTCTGTTATCTTAAGGGGGAGGGGGGCTGCCACCCAATTTTGGTCTAGGAAAACTCAGTGGCCGTAGTGCTGTTATTTCCATACAATAAATGAAATCCTTCCTCCCTCCTTTCCTTTCTTCCTTCCTTTTCTCTTAACTATTTCTAAAGTGTCATTATCAGATGCATACCATCCCTAAGCATTATCTACACCAGGGCTTTTTTTGTCATAGAACGCCCAGAACGGAGTTCCGGCACCTTTTTTTGGATGGAACCTTGTAGGGTAGGCAAGGCGGGTTGTATGATGTGTGTGAGTTCCGGCACCTTTTTTTTTTACAAAAAGCACTGATCTACACTATTGTGACACTATACTAATATGATAATCCATGTCACAAAGGAAGCACAAATCCAGTTCAGCCATTGTCCATGGTACCTGTCATTCATACTGCCCCAAGAGAGGAGGATTAATACTATAATCCACACTTTCTTCTCTATATCAATATACTGTTCAGATCCTATTTGAAGCTTTTGGTGATCTTAAGGTAGGACATTCATTTCACTCCGAACACATTCACTCTTTTTTTCCTTGTATAATTTTCTTCTATTTTACAGTCTCCTCCATTTTTGGCCTCTTGAAATCAATGGTCATTTAGTATATGGGTCAATCATTAGTCAATTGTCAATTCGTCTACAGTGGGAAAGCTAAAATACTGAAATAGCTCTTAGGATGATTTTCTTTAATAATTGATTCATTTTATGTCTGTGTAAGTCCTTTGAAAAAGGTGCTTCAGAATACAATGAGTGTGACTGAAAATCAAGCCATAGGACAGAAATTTGGAATCCTCTTCGGAGACATATCAACAACAAAACTCCAGCCTAAGGAATAAGCCAGTCTATTGTTTCTAATGGTTGTCAATTTAAATATGAAGAAAATGTACTCCCAGCAACCAGTTCTCCGTATGGAGAATATTTCCTACCAAAGACCCCTTTGAGTTTGCTTTATCAGTCAGGTGTCTTCAGATACAGACTCATTCCCATCATGAGAGAGAAATGTTGGTTTGATCTTCTGTTATTAATTTCAGTGACAGAAGCCAGTCAATTTCTACCAAGGATGCCAACTCTGTGCAGTGGAAACGAAAGGTAATTCTTCCCCTTTGGGTAGTCAAACTCTGCCATTTTGAAAGATGTAGGAGGGAGATATAAAGCTTACAGATCAAATTAAATTCTATTTAGGACAAGAGAGTAGCTCATTACTCAAAAGACTGGGAATTATCATACGGTAGTTCCACTGTTTTGCATGGACAATTTAAAGGGGAAGCTAGGATGATTGAATGTTTACATTAACCTGCTCCAATTCAGCTTCTACAATATTGAGACCTGAAATGTTCCACTTGGTGTTTCTCTCTTTTGCATGTGTCATTTCATTAAATGAGTATCCACAAAGGTTTTCTTTAGGTCTAAAGTAGGGATATTCAGATGGTACTTTGTGAAGCTGGGTGAAAAGCTGCTTAAAAAGCTTTAAGGCTGGGTGTGGTAAAGGGTTACAAAATAACATTACAATATGTTCAACACAGTCAAAGATAAAGTGTTCCTCTATGTCAGATGTAAGAGGGGAGATCATAGATTTTCTCCACCCCACCTGCTTTCAATAATGGCACACACAGAGACAGATAGACAAACAGGCAAGGACAGATGGAGCACTAACTAAAAAATGTACAGGAGAAAGCAGAATTCACAAAATGTCATGAAAAAGAGTCACCTGTGTCTGAGTTGGGCAGCTATATAAATTTGCTTATTAAATAAAAAAAATTAAAAAATCAAGTTTTTGCTACCGTTTATCAAAGGGTGATCTCTAATACCTGAGAATATTTGCATTCACACGTTTTCGAATTCCGAGTGCTGCGTAACAGAGTGAGCACCTGTTACTCGTCCCAGCTTCTGCCAACCTAGCAGTTCGAAAGCACGTAAAAAATGCAAGTAGAAAAATAGGGACCACTACGGTGGGAAGGTAACAGCGTTCCGTGCGCCTTCGGCGTCTAGTCATGCCAGCCACATGACCACGGAGACGTCCTCGGACAAGCGCTGGCTCTTCGGCTTTGAAATGGAGATGAGCACCGGCCCCTAGAGTTGGAAACGACTAGCACACATGTGCGGGGGAACCTTTACCTTTATATTTGTCTACATTCTAGAAGAAATAAAACTTTTATTTTATACCAAAACAGTGATAGACACCCATGAAAAAGCTGTGAATAAAAACAAATGCAAGACTTAGCATTTTAGAAGGAATTTACTTCTCATGTAAAATTACCTTTTAAGTTAATAGTTACTTAAATGTTCAACTTGAACAATATCAAGTCTGAACTCTTGCAACTATAAGCTGGACACTTACTTAATGAAGGAATTAGCCAGTACAAATGTTTATTCAAATAGCGGTCATAATTTCATTCCAACAAAGTTATATTATCCATATTATTTCAAGGAAGGGACTGAGAAGACAGAACACTTTAAATAGTAGCAGACAGAGGACAACTGAAGAGCTACAGGTTGTGAAATTACTATAAAGGAGTGAAAGCTGAATGTCTATTTTGATTATTATATGTCTAAATATTTAGACATATTTCTAAATAATTCTTGCATGCTTTTTAGCTAAATCAAATTATTGTCCCCACACTAAGGAAGGCCTTACCTTTTGTATGTTTCCACACACTTACCTTAGTGGTTTTAGAGGGGGGATACAAAAGTACAGTATCCTATTCTAACCCAAACTATGCCTATCCAGAGAAGGAGCCATTAAGAGTGCCATTTTTTTTTATTATACTGATGGTTGTTTGCTGGTACTTTTCTAAGCTGTTAGCTTCACATTTAACATGATTTCCTGTTATCGTGATCGATTTTATTAAAAATCCTTACTTTTGGACTGAAGTGATTGCATTTCTTTAAGCAAGATCCAATGCTGTCACGTAATATGTAAGATGCAGAGCAGTATGGTGGATATATTGTAATTAACTAATTCATGAATATTAGTTTTGTTTATACAGTGTGTCTTATGGACTGGACATGAATCACGGTACAGAATCTTTCTCTACACTTGCTAGGTGGTATCTGTTTATAATCTACAAGCGCATATGGCAGATCCACCGGGCTCTGCTTGGTGCCTTGCCGGCATTTTGTCATCAATTGGGGAAGGGAGAGGGGAACAAATGGGCAATGAAGCTATATACCAGGGGTGTCAAACTGCTGGCCCATGGGTCGGTTGCATCATACAGAGGTCGTGCCCACCCCAGCTCCAGCAATGCAGAAAAAAGTCACGATACATCACAACATGTCACATGACGTGGCAAGTTTGACACCCATGATGTATACCTATATGATGGGAAATTGGGAGGGGGGAATTGACAGTTGAGGAAGGACAGAATCTATTTTGGAATCCGGTTCGTGCTGGCACTCCAGCATCTTCAAGGCCATTTGTCCTGAGAGTGGAATTTCACCAGCCCAAACAGTGTACTGTATCTCATAACATCTTGGCGGTGCTGGATTGGCTATGCACAGGTGGACCACAGCTGGAGGGCTAGGATGAGCCAGGGTTTTCTTTCTGTATTGACTCACGGTAATTTTAGATTTTAGATTCTGCTTGACTTTACTGCAACCAGCATCTCTTAGTAAAAGGGTCTTCTCACTTCAAGCAAATGGAGTCCAGAGTTTTACTTCCTTAAGGGATCACACTGGGGCAGGTCTGACAGCAGAGCAATAGCCATAGCACTTAGACTTTACATATTATATAATCTTGCCTGGACTGAACAATTGAAAAATAGTGTGTTTGGTAAAAGCAGAATAGATTATCACCTTTAAGGCAAATACTGAAGAATGTATATCTTGAAATAAGTGTTAGGATAATTTTAAAACACACCAGAGTGCGGATCAGGGAATTAAGGAAGAATGGACCAGACTATATTTCCTCTCCACTCTAAATGTGCATCTTTTTAAACTTGAGCTAGACTGTACAGATTGTAACAATTTCTTTTGTGTTCTATAAGTTTATATAATAATCATAAGAATACAATACCATCAAGAGCACTCAGAGAAGAATTGTACTCTACTGACCAAGTTGCATTTTTTATGTACTAAATACTAGGAAATTAAAGCAAACCACTACAGAGATCTCCAGAACAATCCCTATATAGAAAATATAATGCAGCTCACGCAAGCTGCAGGATGCAGAATAATGCAGAGCTAAACATTTCACATTCAATGAAGAGCTGGAGGATAAATTTAATTAACACAAGAAGCATGGTGCCACCATCATTATGTGCCTCCTTCTGCTTCATTTCCCAGAAAGGGGTAAATATCTAAACCTTGTTCCATCATGTTCTTTATGTATTTCCTCATGTGAGAAGGGTAGAAAAAATACATTTGCTAACACATCTCTTCTTGCAGAACAGGGACTTTTCTGTCTCCGAAGTTTCACCCTGAGCTTTTAAGAGTCCTAATAGTAAACAAAAGTACTAATCTTTCTTCAGCTGTCCTCCATATATGTTGGGTGATGGGAGCTATGGCCCAACACATCTGGAAATTTGTAAAGAAAAGCTGCACTATACATTTACTTGATCTTCCTGTATGCCTCACTTCAATGATCACAGGAAAAGCTCAGGTAGAATGTCTGATGCCACTCAACTGCATTCTACTAGCACTGCCAAATATTCAGACATCAGGGTAAGGCTGCACAGGGATTAGTTCTGCCCTTGGCATTGGTGTACGTGGATATTTCTGCACACTTCAACAGTTGCACTAAGTGGCCTTGAACAGTGTCATCATCTTGTTCCTCTCCCAGCATTGAGGCAGTTGCAATTTCAGAGTTGCAATTTCAGTTGTGCAAACAATGACAGGTTAGGCCAAATGATAGCTGGTTAAAGATCAGTGAACCACTGGTTCTTCTTTTTCTTTAACAGGTTCACTACTGGACGACCTGTATGTATTCCTGTATTCAAGTACAGGAAGAAAGATAAAACTCTGTCTTCAGGAGTAAAGCAGCAATTACTTAAGGGCAGAATTCAGGGCTCCGGAGGCATTGAGGACTCTGCTGTGCTGCTAAAAAGAGAGAGAACCAGAGCCTCAAGGAGTTTGCTAGCAGCAAATTCAAGCTATGTTCTACACTAGTTCCAAGATGCATTTTCATCTACTTAGCAGGTCAAGATGGGAAATTCACGCTATTCATGTGGTGCTTACCAGAAAGTGAGATGGAGGGCCACCAAGAGGATTTAAAAAAAGAAAAGAAAAAAGCTCCATACAAGATCCTTGGTCTACAAGGCTAATTAGCACAGCCCAGGGGAAAGGGAGAGACACTTTACAATAATTGGGTAATCATTAGTCACCGTAAAATCATTAATCACAACAGGAGAGCACATTGCTAATACAGCTCTAAGAGGCAGCATCAGCAGTGTTCTGACTTAATGGATGGCTCAGTTAATGTGGAGTAGTGGAAACTGAGAAACGTAATTTAGAGATGGGGATTCATGCTGTGCTGAAAATCAATCCAATGATGAAGGTCCATACACTTGATCATGTTGCTGTTTAGCTCATGGGAATGTATCCAAAAATGATCCAAAGGGTAAACATGTTGCAAAGAGGTATATTGAGATTGATTTATTTGTACAGTACCCTTCTATTGTAAATCATGCCCAAAGCAATATCTGAATATATGTCAATAAGTAGAAAAATGTAACAATATAAAGTAACAAATCCATATCAGATCATATGCAATCATAAAATGCTGCATTTCAAAATATGAATCCAATACTTTATGAATAATGGATTCGTAAAACCAATATTGATTTTGTGTGCAATACCGAACAACCGAGTTGCATATAACTCTTCCCACCCAAAATGCGGAGAATTTAATAAGCCTGTGCAAAGGAGGTTGTGATCTACCTTGGCACATTGTTTTGCATATCAGAAATGATACTATGCCTTGGCATTCAAAGTGAAACATCAGAGATGGCCATTTTCTTTTCTCACAGAGTTTAAAGGCACACAATGTTTGGGACTGCACAGATTCAGAAGACCACTGAAGGGGCAGAGAAGGAGCTAAAGCAAAGCAGAGCTCTTCCAAACTGTAAATAAAAAATATTTCATAGATTTACTTTAATAAATGCCTCAGTCAAGTTATCCATATCAAATCATACCATCCAGCACAATCCAATGTATTAAGCACAGGCAGACAGAGGGAATACGTCTCATAGCATACTTCTTTCCTCAAGATGATGCTATAGGGCATTGCACGCCAAAGCAACTAAACACAAGGATGGTTTTTCTCCCCATGTCATCACTCTGCTAAACAATTAATTCTCACAACACTGTCAAACTCCCTAGTAGGGCTATTACTATTATCCTACTCAGTGCTTTTTTTGTAAAAGAAAAAGGTGCCGGAACTCACACATGTCATACAACCTGCCTTGCCTACCCTACAAGGTTCCATCCAAAAAAGGTGCCGGAACTCCGTTCTGAACGTTCTATGAGGAAAAAAGCCCTGATCCTACTCATCTTTCCTATTACCTATTTCCTTATCCTCTTAGGACTACAACCTTATTGCTTGTATCTTACAATTTATACTAATTGTTTTATTTAGTATCCTAGTATGATTTATGTTGTTTACTAATTTAGTATCCTATGACTATCACTGAGTGTTGTATCTTATGATTTATGATGAATGTATTTTATGATTATAATCATTTATTATTGCTTGTTGCTTGTATGTACACTTAGAGCTTATGCACCGGAGACAAATTTCTTGGGTGTCCAATCACACTTGGCCAATAAAGAACTGGAATACCAAGCCTTGTTAACTTAGCAAGTTCACTGGTGTGTAATACAGCAAAGGCCACCAGTTCAAAATAAAGAATGGGCAGCAGCCTTGGTGGAGCAGTGGGCTAATGCCTCCTTAAGTAACACCAGCTGCCTGCAATTAGTGCAGGTTCGCATCCCACCAGGCTCAAGGTTGACTCAGCCTTCCATCCTTCCGAGGTAGGTAAAATGGGGACCCAGATTGTTGGGGGCAATTAAGCTGACTTTGTAATAATGCCGCTTGGGGGTGTGTGTGAAAGCCCTAATAAGCAGGCATATACATAGAATGAAGGCTACTGCTAAGCTTGTAAGCCGCCCTGAGTCTTCGGAGAAGGGCGGGATATAAATGGAATTAAAATTAAAATATATATATATCTGGAAAATTTGTATTCCCAAATATTGCCTTGCTCCTTCCATTTCACCACACTAGGATGTTACCCTAGTTAGGGTAATGAAATGTCTGCAAAAAAAAATCCTCAGAGAGCACCAAGGACCCCTCATTTTATAATTCTTCAGAGATTGGCTTTTACACCTCTGCTCCTCTTACCCTAGTGATGGCAGCTTTAATTCTTACACTTGGTCCAAATCTCCTATCACAACTAAGCCTCTTCTGTTCCTTTCCCATGCACTCAGGACTCCAATGGCCTCAGCTAGGGTCACAAGCAAAGGATGCTTCCCAATTTGTGTGAGCCAGAATCAAGGAAAATGAGGAGTGATCTGTTTCAGATCCATCATAAAATTACAAATGTCTTTTCTTATACAAGAATACTTCCTAACCTAATTCCTACATCAATATTTTGAATTGTGTTCAGTTAATAGAGTCTCAAAATATTTTGTAAGTCAGTTATCATCATCATCATCGTCATTTTGGTCTCTTTCTCACTCACAAACAAGGCAGTTTTCTCACTTTGTCTATTTTTTCAGAGGCTGAAATTATACTGAGCTATGAGCGGGCATCACTACATGTGACCAAATATAGCAAAGAGGGTTAAATACATCAGTGTTAAGTACATAAGAGCATAATCATTTGCCTGCTATAATCACTGGGGTGTCTGTGAAGGGAAAACAACCCAATTAACTGTGTCTAATTAAGGGTGCTTTAGTTTAAGTCTCTATGCACTGAAGGATAGGATGCTATTCTGGAGCAGGGATTTCCAACAGAGTTGCTATCACTTCTTTAATTGAAATTGGTTGGGTATGGATTCAATCAGAGACACTGGACACTTCTGCACTCAAGTGGTCTCAACTTTTTACATTGTTGAAACACGGGAATGACCCTCTTTGACTACAAAGTCACCATGGAAACATTTATTTACCTGCTACATGCAACATTTAAAAAGAAAAGTATTTATAATTTGGCAAGTTGGTTTCCTTTTCAAGTTGAATATGTTCAGAGAGTGTATTGGAAAGGTGAAGCATAGAGAAAGAGTACTACAGCTGAAGAGACCAGAATGCCTTACTATCTCCAGGTCAGATGGTATGCCTCTGCAGGCTCATACAGATACACATAGGCAAGACATGGTCAAACTCAAAACTAGCACGGGATTTAGTCCTGGGTAATCTTGGTCCACAGTCAAGAATGGTTGATCCATATGGAGTAATGATTACTCTCTTGTATTCTCTGTGCCACAATATGCATTCTAGGACAATTTAATAATTATTTACTCTCTTTCTGGTATTGAGTGAAGCACTTACAAAGCATGGAAATTATGGATGCGGGATGGAGTGGGAGGATGCATACTGGCTACTCTTTAGGTTGATCTGTGTTTATACTTCCCTGTTTCCCTTTCCCCATTGCTGAAAATGCACAATAATAGAAATTGCAACATTGTTTATGAAAAGCATAGCCATTTAAGGTTTGAAGAAAAATCCCAGAAAACAGCTGTAATCAGCACACCTAGTGAATTATGCAGATGGCAGCTGTCAGGTGTTGGAAACAGCTGCCCTTTTTTGTAGGGGGAAATTAATGGGGGAAATGCAATTCCTATTGTGAGCAAACAAGTTGCAATGGGAAAAATCTATGCCACTATATTCTGGCCTTGCAAATCCTGTTGGGGGAGTGGCTAGGCACCAGGGTAAAAACTGGAAGACTGTGAGTTCTAGTTCTGCCTTAGGCCGAAATCAGCTGGATGGTAAACCATCTCTGAAAAAGCTTACCAAAAAAATGCAGGAACAAGTCCAGGCAGTCACCAGAAGTCAACATCAACTCAAAGGGACCAAAAAATGAAAATAAAACACCAAAACCCAAAACGCTTTAACAAAAAAAGAATTCAATGGCACCATGGACAGCTCCCTGCATGTTTGACAGCTGAATCCTTGAAAACTTGGATGTTCTGGTTTTCTTTTAAATATGGGTGCTATCCTTTCAGATTTTATAATTACACTGTTGCTGCTACTGTACATTTTTATATTATTGTTTTTGTTTAAATTTTATATATCACTACTTTAGAAAAGCGTTTCTGTAAATCCACCCTACCTTGAAAAACAGAATAAGATTTTTTTGTAAGATTAACACTTAAAAAATTGAGAACAGTATTAGTTACTATTTATTATTATGCTCACCATTCAAACTAATAATGTAATAGTCTTAAAAGAGTGCATAAACCAGAATACCCTTCTTCTTTTTAAACTGGATTAGTTACTATTTATTATTATGCTCACCATTCAACCTAATAATGCAGGGGTCTTCAAACTTAGCCCTTTTATGACTTGTGGACTTCAACTCCCAGAATTCCTCAGCCAGCAAAGCTGGCTGAGGAATTCTGGGAATTGAAGTCCACAAGTCATAAAAGGGCCAAGTTTGAAGACCCCTGTAATAATGTAATAGTCTTAAAAGAGTGCATAAACCAGAATACCCTTCTTCTTTTTAAACTGGATTTCCAACTCATTCCTTCTTGCCTACAAAGGAGAGGTATTATCTGATGGCAAAGTAGCAGAAACAAACAGCTTTCAGATGAATGTAGGACATGGTTGAAATTTTACATTTACAAAGTGAATACAGTTATATTAATAGATTTCAACTGAAGGTTCTTGGAAGTGAATGCAGTTACAGTAATAGATTTCAACTGAAGGTTCTCAGAATCAATGTTCAAAGGTGGCTTTGGAAACAATATGATTTACAAAGCAAGAAGTTTAGAAATGTAGTTTTGAGTTAATGCTTATTTTAGTTTAAGGAAATAATGCTTCCTGTTAACAGACTACTATACAATACAAGTGAGGGATGGATTCCACATATGTAAAAAAAATGGTTTAAAGATACCATCCATATATCATACTCTTAACCAGTACAAACATTTTGTGATGCAACATAGAAAAAAATTGCTTGCTAACTGTATAAATATGAGATTTTAAAATGTCACCAAAATTTGCTGTTTACGGTCATTTAGAGATGAACTACCAGGAGTCTGTGGGAGGGCATTTCCCTCTATTTCAATTACCTTCATTTCCAAGAAAACAATAATTGGATGTACAATAGCTACTGCTTGGTTTAAATGTGAGTTCAACTGTCCAAATTAAAAGATAAAGATCAGGTCCCTGATTTGGTATTACAGTCTCTAATTTTCATTAGAAAGCTTGCTCCAAGAGCTGGAGATGGGTATTTGAGTGGTAATCTTTACTGTCTTCACCAGAGGGTCTCTGATCATCTAATTTTTGCTTTTGCACCAGGCCAAGATGTTTTCCTCGTTTCAGGCTTTTAAGATTAGCTTTCATTTCTGCTGCAATGAGCTTGTAATTAACTTGCCTCTGCTGTCTAGAAAATTTAGAATTTAATTAATTTGATGCATGCATGTGCATGTACAGCAGGTATAATATGTACAGTACGCATGGACAGTATGTATGTTTAGTATGTATAGTATGTACAGCATGCATATACAATATGTATATTTAGGAGAGGGTCCCATTTAAATGTTTAGGCACAGGCTTTAAAAAGTTATATGTCACCCAGGAAAAGCTTTTCTCTGTGGGGCTTGGTGCATTTTTAATAAATACATAAACAAGCTGGGTACTAGGGAATATATTGAGCAGGGGAGGATTAAAAGGGGACAAACACAATCCTAATTGTTTGCTTTTCTTTAAAGGGACTTTTGTAACAATTCCTCTCTCTTACCCACGCACAGGGAGAGGTGGGGGAGAGAGAGACAGAGAGAGAGACCCAAGGCAGACTTTTGGTGACTGTACAAGCCCCTGGCCCCCGGCTGCCATTTTTGTGACAGTGCCCAGTTTGGAATTGTCATAGCCAGGGATCAGACCAATTCTACAAGCTGAAAATTCAACTTAGAATTTAGTATAAAGTGTTCCCTAGCAACCCGAGTAAAGGGCCAATCACATGTTTGCTTAGTCTATCTGTTAATTCTAGAAGCTTCTTCTACTAAACAAATATTCTGTCTTGCTCTCTTTACATGCTTCCTTGATTTGTTATTAACTAAGTTACTTGTTCACTTAATGCCATTTTATTAACCAATCAGCTTTAGTTTTAATGTGCTGGGGCTGAAATTTATTTAGTCCACAGGCATTTCTGCCAATACCCATGTTATGTTTTTAAAATTCTAGTTGGGTTCACTATCCCCAAATGTTCCCATTCTCTGATTTACAGGCCACAGGAACACAATAAAGGATTTAATTTTTTTTATTACTTCAGTGACAACTGTAATAGCAGCAATAGTCTGAACAAGATTTTTTTTAAAAAACTCATAAAATACAATAACTCAAGACAGATTTAATGTCTTAACAAAGTTATTGATGGTAAAAGAAGATATATCACATGGTAATTTTCTGTAAATTTTTAATTTGCCTATCTGACAGGGCACAGCAAGATTTTCTTTTTTCAAATGAGTACTAGTTTGCTAGATGTGTGAGATTTATGGAAGGAAGGAATAGAGGTAGTGGGCATTACAGTTACATATTAAAGGATGTCAACTAAAAGATAAGATGACTTTGTAGAACAGAAATGTGTCAGTGTGTTTGAATATTCATACCGCAAGACTTCTAACTTTGAGAAAATGGAAATTGCCATTCATTGTGCAGAATAATAGCTACACGTTTCAGAGTTCTCAAAATATTTCAGAGAGGTTGTCATTAACTTATGTATAAAATCCCCATTAAATTGGTTTCCTTGGGAAAGTGGAATTAAGTGATTACAAGACTGGTTATTTCTAGCAATTCATGCAGCATCTAATATATTTAATTTAAAGTAAGTATGGGTAGCACACAGATTTTGTGGGGGCCCAACCCCAGTTCTGTGACCACCAGAGACCCCCTCAAACAACCTGTCAAATTTTCCTAACAAATTGCCCTTTTAAAAAAATTCTAAACCTTCAAAATCCAAAATTATGGGATAAAATATTACTTTTGCTCCCTAAAATGATATGATGTCACAGTCAGATCCTTTGCAGATCTCAGATGCCAATTTTGTTTCAGAAACTAATCCTTGACTCCAGTGATTGTTCCCCCTTCCCCAAGTAAATAGTAAGTATAAGTAGTAAGTAAGTAGTAAAGGAATGCTTGTATTACTAGCATGGGAAAGGATCTGACAGGATCCAGGCCATAGAATTTTATTTATGACTTATAAATAAGCAGCAGAATAAATATTAAATCTAGTGTGAGGATAAGAGCAAAAGTAACTGCTTCAAAAAATATTTGCCAGAGGAAATGGCAAGTCTGTATTATTCACAGTGTAATTAGATCCAGGACAACAAAAATATGGCAATAACTCATAGACTAATACATCCAAGCATTAACAAAATTCCCATTAAAACATTTTTTTTTCTAACCCAGGGGTGTCAAACTGCCAGCCCCCAGGCCGGATGCATCATAGCAAAACCGTGCCCACCCCATTGCCGGCAAAGCAAAACACTCATGATATGTCAGGACATGTCACGTGAAGTTGTGAGTTTGACACCCCTGTTCTAACCTAACACTGAGAAAAGAGCCAGGTTTTCAAGGCCCATTTAAACAGCAGCAAAGTCAGGCAATTCAAACCTCCAATGATTACTATTCCAACAGGCAAACACTGTGACAAGAGTAGGCCTACAGCCTGGGTCCTATCAGATGATACCGCTGTAAAGATAGGACCTGACTGTCACATTTTATCAGACAAGCAAAAACAAGGGGAGAAAAATGGTCCCTCAGAGAGCCAGATCCCCTATAGTATGAAAGATTTTACTGGTCACATGGGGTGACTAAGGTATGAGTAATTAGGAAAAGGGATGAACGTGGTCTCAAATAACTCTGAGGCTGAAGCCATTATTTATTTATTTATTTATTTATTTATTTATTTATTTTGATTTATATACCGCCCTTTCCCGAAGGACTCAGGGTGGTTTACAGGGTATTTAAAATAAGAAATACAAAAGTTAAAAACAATTTTAAAAATTACATCAATCCCTGAAAAAAGTAAAAACACCAATTAAATTATGTGATATTAGCTGAGTCTCTTTAATTTAAAACAACAGTTTAGTAATCCTCTGTCAATCACACCCACAAAGGGACTCTAGGCAAACCACTCCCTCAGTTTTCTAGTCTGTGAAAATAACTATGCTCATAAAATTTGAGAAAAGGCAAAAGAAAAAAAAGAAAAAGAAATACTGAATGGCACACTGAACCTCACCCAGTACTTTGAAAAGAGTTTTAAGCATGGGTTTCTGTTGCATGCAAAGATGGTGCAGTCCTTCCCCTCAAAGAAACAAGTTCTTACAAACAAAAAAAGAAGAGGCATCTGTGCCAGAAAGATCAACATTGACTGATTTAGATCAAATCCACATGATAACCAACCCCAAGAAAATTAAGTCTTTGCTGTTGCTGCCCAAGGTGCCGCTTCAAGAGGGATCCATTAATCATCCTTTCGAGTCTTATTAAAACATTCAATCTAATACTACAAAGACTACCCTATTGGCTTTAAAAAAAAATACAGGATGCCTTATGCAGCATATAACTCAATGTTCTAGGGAGGGGACAAATAGATTCATTAAATGACTTGACAGCAAAAAGACTTTTTATAGCCTTAATGTGTAGCTGCTATCACAGAGCTGGCATGAGGTCAGCAGTGTAAATTCTTAAAGCAGAAGGAAATTTCTGCTGTTGGGGCATTTAGGACTGAGTGAAAGCAGATGCTCTAATAAAATATTTGGCAGGAAAAGAGAACAAGCTGCTAAAGAGGAGGAAGTCAGTAGGGGGGGGGCGTGGATGGGTGGAAGCTAAGATGAAAAAATCCAAATGAAAAGGAAAGCAAATTTTGTCACTGCCAGAGATCAATAATGGGTTATTCTTATTTGCAAGCTGAAGAATTGGACACTCTTCCAAAAGAGAAACATTCATAAGACAAGCCCCTTTCATATGGCAAAAGCTGAAAAATGTTCAAGAGGAAGCCAATAGTTCCATGCCTAGCTGCCAGTCTTTTTCAGGAGAAATGCAATCATTCAGGCACTAACGTATTTAGAATATTACCTATATTCCAAAGTGAACCAAGTCCTTTTGGAAAATTTAATTTAGGTTACTTTAAGTCATTACAAGGGATGGTTATTCTGACATTATTTATTCTTGAAAAAACTTATAATTCCTGGTAATGATAAAATTATTTTTCAAATACTTGCAGACATCAAAATGGACAATTTAATATTTTGCCAGTACATATATTGGACAAATTAGTCTGCTGCAATTTCCCAGACTCTGTTTTGAGTATTGGGGGTATTTGCTTTTCTCCTGTTCTTGAGAAATTTTCAAAGATTACAAACAGTGATTTCAAGTTCACTTCTGCCAGCTCTTTTCCTACTTTGGAATAGAATTCATCTGGTTTAGAAAGCTAAATTTGTTTACTTTAGCAAAATGGGCTCTTGCTATATATTTTTTTTTCATCCCTAAACTGCACCCTCTTTCTCACCTTCAAGTGTGTTGAAAGGGTTATAAAATTCTGCCTTCTCCCTATTCCCCTCTATTATTTTCCTACCTTCCCTGCATAACAGATTAACAGTCTCCTTGACTCTTACTTTTGACATACTCTCAAACCCCCTTTGTATTATATTTTGGATTCCTGGCTAGCCTTGTCTCATTCTGAACCTTAGCCTTCCTAACTCCATCTCAACAGGTCCATGCTACAAGTTTCTACCCTTCTGTAGTCATCAACTCCTACTGAATTCTTATGCTACTCCTTTTTATCCCTCAGCTTGTCAGAGAGCTCACTCTTTCTGTATACAAACCCCTCAATGTTTTCTCTTTTTTCCCCCTTCTCATGTGGGTTGTGATTGTGCTTCCAGAACAGGCATGTCAAACTTGCGACGTCATGTGACGTCATGCAACCTATTACGACTTCTTCCCCATTGCCGGCAATGGGGTGGGTGCGGTTTCAGTGTAATGCAACCAGCCCGTGGGCTGGCAGTTTGACATGCCTTTTCCAGACTCTCCCATTTGATTTTGACATGCCATTTCAGAAATGATAGGGATTAGAGTGGCCTCTTACTCCTTGAGACCCCTTTCTAGTCTCCTCTGTTGTGGAACAAATTCCTGTGCCTCAGAGACCCATCCTGCAACACCTGAGCATCTCATTTGATGAGTCTCAGAAAAGCCTTTCCTTTCACCTTCTCTTCCATGAAACACAGAAGACTGTACTTGCAACAGGTATACTGTAAGAAAATGAAAACGATACACACATCACAAGACACCATAATTGTTTCCTCATTCACCATCTTTTCAACAGGATCTAAGAGAAAATCCCAGCTCCCTGGCTGAACAAAGGCCTCGTCCTTAAATAACCCCGGTCCAAGATACAAAGAGCTTTTGACTTTGGAACTCTTTTGGTGGAAAATGACATTTGCAGGGGAAAAAAGGAAAGACAAACGGAATGGTTGGTTGAGAAACTTTCAACCCCATTTTTTTCCCCCGATTAATGTTCTCCCATTTCATCTCTTTGAGTTTTCCTAGCCAAAACTGGATTAATTTTCCTACTGAGCACACTATAAAACAAAAGCAGTCAAACCATGACTTCCAAGTATTTCACACCCACTTGAACTGTGGCTAGTTCAAAAGAAAGCTGAAGGAAAGATTTCCAATTTAGCACTGGACATGTGTAGATAAAGAGCACAGCCTCACTTTTCCCTTCATTTGGTCTGCCTTCTTCCTACATGGTTCAAATGTTGCCCCCTCCTGAAAGGTTTAATTTGGCATTAATTGGGCTACAACTTAAATTCAGTTCACGTTAGTTTTCTAAAAGCAATAAAGCAAACTCATCCAACTAGCATGAATCCCTTTAATACATTCTGCATTTAATTTCACACTGTTCAGGGTTCTGCGTTCATAAACAGAATAGATAAGATGTATGCAGAGTCAACCAATAACTGAGAATGCTTTCAAAGAGGCTATTTGTGGTGAGAAGAGATAGGTTCAGAAGAACAAGATTGTACAGTATTGGGATGATTCAATGCGTGCATGCCTCACTTCTGCCCAGCTCATGAACAATTAAAGAATACACTTATCCAGTGCTTTATTCAAAGCCAAGACTCACTGGAACAGGATTGACTATTTGAATCCTTCCTCCTTTGTCTGTATGCATGCATTTTAATTTTATTAATGTGGCAGAGCCAGCAACATCTGTAAGTGAAGAGGCATGTAAGAGGCACCATCTTGATGTCCTCAAGCCCTTTCTGCAGCTTCCTAGGAAGCATAAGAGGCAGGAAGGCATATGGAAGAGGAACAAGAAGGCAAAGTGCCCATGGCCTTCTCATACTTGGCTTTAATCAAGAGGTTCCTTTCCAGCCTGCAGCTTTGCTAGAACAGAATAAATTCATCCAGCTCTACTCCCGAAGCAGCTCTGCACACCTAAATACAGCATGCTGACATTTTTTTTGTCTTGTTCTGTCTTTGTTACTTGGCCATATGAACATTTCCAATTTATCTACCCATAAACACGCAATGCAAAATTAATGCAAATACAGATTTTTTTTAAAAAAAAAGTCCATGAAAGTTGAATTTCTTAAAATGATTACACTGTTGAATTAATGCAGCCTCTCACTATTCATATTAACTCATCTGAATTCAAATTCATTCAGTTTCAAAGCATTTCCAGCTCCATTTGAATTTGAAGCTACCCAAAGGAGGCACATTTGACTCTGAATGCCTACTGGAGTGAGAGGGTATCTAAATCTAAATAACAGATTTCTTTTCAGCATGCGTGACAATTTTGCTATGCAGAGTTGGTTCACCTGGCCCATGGCATCTGGTTGATGTGCAGAAATAGCACACTGGACTGTTTGTGTAGAATCTGATTCTAAAAATATCCAATACAAGACCACTGATTGAATGCATTTCATTATTGGTTCTCAGAAGGCTGCATTGGAGTAAGAAAAGTTACTCGAGTGATATCAAGTAAGTAGAATAATGGTTGATGAGATTTGAAATCTACCACATTTTGAAGTGAACAGCTTGCAGAAGATTGAGCCAAAGAATACTCAATGAAGCCTTTGAGTGCCATCTAATCAAAATGTGTGCTGGGAAAACATACAACACGCTACAAGAAAAGACAGTGATAGGGATGCATAGTGTCAGAGAGCCCTATCTGTCATTATTAACCATGGCTAGAAAATCATTGCTGTGACATATAGAAGACAGAATTTCAAGATTAACAATTCAGAATCCCTCCTTTTATACATATTGAGATAGCACATCTTCAAAGAGTGTCACCTCAACAAGGGTACTCAGTGGTTCATTTCTCTCGTTTCCTGCCTTAAGCCAACAGAACAGTTTCTTTCTGAGCATGGTCAGACCAACAGCTCCCATCCCTCACACACATGATGGGGCCTTTTGGCTGGAAATGTGGGAACTGTCATTCTAACACATCTCAAAGGCTATCAATTGTAAGAAGCAACTAATGGAAGTCTAATGTGATAGACAGACAGACGGACAGACAGACAGACAATGAAATCAGACTGCTTCCTGATGTTGATAGCTCCTATTCTCCTTGTCTATTTGCTGTTTTGGCTTGCGTTGATAGGAACTAGAGTCCAACATAGGATAAAGTTGCACTATTCTAATCCAGATGCCCTATCTTCTTTCCAGGAGGACTTTAATGCAACAAAGGCTACCAGGATCCTGGATACAGAATGGAAAAATCATGAATCTGATGCACCAATAATCAAAGCAGTTCACTGTGTAGCCTTTGTTGTGATTCCTTGCCAGTCAGTTGATCCGGCAGTTGAGTCTGAGGAATCAGATGAGGAGGAGGGGCATGGAGTGACATTAGAGTCAGAGGAAGGCTCTAAGGAGGTCCAAGACTTAAGTCAGATGAGGAGCCTGGCCCCTCTACTCATGCTCAGGCTGAGACACAGCTGTGCTGCAAGCCTGAGTTGCACAGTGATGGAGAACAGTTGGGACAAATCATGGATGCATGAATGCACATGCAAGACAAGCGAGTAGGACAGAGGAATGCAATGGGGTGGCTCCAAAGGCAAAGGAGAAGGCATTAGGAAGCCCCGCCTTGGCTGAATTATAAAAGGGAAGGTGTGGGAGGTGCTGGTTGCTGAAGGCAACTGCTCGTGTTGAGGATCGAGTTTCTGTGGACTGTGTTTGTTTGCCTTGGACCTTGACTCAGTCTGTGAGAATAAAAGGGGTTGGGTTTTTTTTCTTGCAGTTTCTGCCTGTTTCTTGGAAAAGGGGGTTTCTCCTTGTGAGCATAAGAAGGGCTCACGTAGGCTGAGACAGAACAGCCTTGACTAAATTACTACCTCTTACTACTATGTAGTACTTGATATCCCACAGTGGTTAACCAAATCAGGCATGTCAGAAAATCCTAGGTTCAATTAGACTCCTGTAATGTATTCTAAATAGGACTAGCTCCAAGTTCAGTCCACAATCTTAAGTTTGCCAAAATCATCAGCAAACATGGTTTCTACAAGAACCTGAGAAATATCTGTGCTAATAGCAACTCTCTGGCTGCCTGTTATTTTTACTTCTTCATATGGTTTCTGTTCAAGTTACTTCAGAGAATGCCTCTTCCTCTATATCTCTATCCCAGAATATCTGCCTACATTTGGGACTGGGTTCAATCTTTCTTTGTATGAGTAGTCCTTGGCTTAAGACCACAACTGGGACCAGAATTTCCGCGATGGGCAGAAAAGAGCTTGCTAATGAAATCAAAGTGCTTCCTCATGCCGATAGCTATCCGGCAAGAACAGCAAGCAAGGTGGTTTTAAGTGAGTCACACACCCAATTTTATGACCTTTTTTTGCCACAGTGAATCAGTGCACTGCAGTTGCTAAGTGAATCACATGGTTGTTAAGTGAATCCATCTTCCCCCACTGCTTGTTGGAAGCTGTCTGGAAAGGTCGCAAATGGAGATCACATGATCCCAGGATGCTGCAAACAGATGCCAGTTGCCAAGTGCCTGAAATTTGGATGACCATGGGGATGTTATGACAGATTTTAGTTGAAGGACCAGTTGTAAGTCACTTTTTTTCAGTGCCACTGTAACTTTGAATGGTCACAAAACAATTGCTTGGAACTCAAGGACCATCTGAAAATTGCCTGTCTGAATTCCCTAAAGTGCCCTCCTAGCTGATTTGATATTTCATCCTAACCTCTATGCTGGTTTTTCAAAAAGCTTTAACCACACAGGATGTTATGCACTTACAATGCTTTTGAATTGATTTTAATTTCTCTGCTTTTAACTTTAGAAAACTCTAACAATACAACCCTATATTTCTATTAACTGGAACAAAAGATCTACTGCCTTTTCTTGTGAGTAGGTCCAGAGACTGCATTCAATGGGCCTTTGTGCAATATAACAAACCTTATTAATATTGTTAGTATTCAAGGAAACATGCTTAAACAATAAAACATAGTTTTAACAATCGTATAGCAAATGTGATTATTAATTCAATTTACATAGCTGCCCATCACTTACATTTTATTAAAGGATAAAACCAAAGTCTTTTATAAAGGTCTTCCTTTAAAAAAACAACAACGGTTCAAATAATTATTAAAAACAGGAAGAGAAGGAGTGTGTCAGCTTTCCCTCAGAAAGATTTAACTGAGCTGCTCCTATGAGAAGACAAGGGAGGCTTGTTTTAAATTCAGAAAAAAATATATAATGGAGGCGTAGAAATATTTTGGAATTCTCAAGGTCAGCAATGGGCAAGAATGGAGTAATCAATGTCCAGAATATTTTTCAAGGGCTGCAGATCCTAACGATGAAAAGTAGAACTAGAAACCTTGTAGAACACCCCATCCACGCTCAGAATCAAAGTTATCATTTTAAAGATGCATTTCAGGCTGTTTGAGGAAGACACGTGCGAGGGGTTTGCCTTCTACAGGCTCTGCTCACAATTCAAGGTCCTTTAATTAGGTGAATGAACATCGAGTACAGGCAATTTAGGAAAAACTGTGGTTTAAATGATGGGAATGGAAGGCTTTGGGCAGCTTTCTGCTCCCACTGTTAGCCTTCATTTGGAAAAAGAGAAAATAGACCTTCAACATCTGGCCCATTATTCTCAGGAAAGGAGCTCAACACTGCAGGCCCCATTGTGATGAAGCATCCCCTGACAGAATACTTCTGATTATTAGGACTAAAGCAATATGTTGCTCCTATGCTCTCCCAACCCAACAATGGATTTATTTTTCATAGAAGGCGAGGGAAAGTATTGCTGTCATTGAAATGGAGAAAATAATATTCCTCCTGTGAGGCAGCTAGTCGATGCATGTCTTCCGCTCTTGGATTATGAGATATACGGTAGTTGTTTTTTCTGCATGGTGAGAGAATTGAAAATCAAAACTTTGTGGAGTAGAATTCATAAAGCCATGGGAGGGAGTTGGGGGTGGTGGTGATAGGAGAGAGTCCATTTAGACAGTCCAGCCTGATCCCATAAGAGATTTTGCTTAGACTTCAAGCAAGTGAGATAAATGTCTGGCACATCTGATGACACATAAAAGGCTAACTCCATAAATTACTTATGGATGCAGCCAGTGCTTTTTTTGTAAAAGAAAAAGGTGCTGGAACTCACACATGTCATACAACCCACCTTGCCTACCCTACAAGGTTCCATCCAAAAAAGGTGCCGAACTCCGTTCTGAACGTTCTATGAGAAAAAAAGCCCTGGATGCAGCAGAAGACTTCCCTTTGGGGGTTTACAACAAAGACCATTTGACTGTATAATTTTGTCTGTGCAACACCCTCATAATCACACCATAAAGCATGGAAACTACTATTGTAAAGGTCCAAAGCAAAGGTCACGCAACAAATAATAAAGGGTTTTGCACCAAGTGCAAGACTTTTAGCTTTTTTTTTTACCCTTGGACTGATGTCTTGTTTATAAGATCCAGAGTTCCGTCTATTGCCAAAATACAATTTATACCAGCACAAAGTGCTGCACAGTGTTGTATATTGCTCACTACTGTGAAATTTATGGGAAAAGCTTCAGAGGTTGGCCATCCAGATAATTTTCTTTTTGCTTTCAAATATCGAAAGCTCACTTAGGAATCTCACATGTGATCCCAAGAACTGGCCACAACTTCTAAAACAACTGCTTTCATATTAATCTCCTAAAACTCAAAATGCTATTCTTTTTTTAAAAAAAAACACTTTTAAATCTTGTCGTCTTGATACTCAGTTCACTTAGGATTGAATTTCATTGAATTAAAAATGGGGTTCCATTTGAATAAAAACATTGCGACCATTCTCCATTGTCATATTCCAACAAAATGAAATGCTATTCACAGGGGATTTCACCATTGACAGCTACCGGTAACTGTAATATTAAGAAATAGCATTCTTTTGCACTTCAGCTAAATATTGCCCTCAAGATTAAACCCTTTAATCTTGAGGGCAATATTTAGCAGAAGTGCAAAAGAATGCTATTTCTTAATATACACAGTTAGCTGTCAATACCTGAAAATGCATTGTCTAGGCCAGGGGTAGGCAACCTCGGCTCTTTTATGACTCATGGACTTCAACTCCTAGAATTCCTGAGCCAGCATATCTGACTCAGGAATTCTGGGAGTTGAAGTCCATGAGTCATAAAAGAGCCAAGGTTGCCTACCCCTGGTCTAGGCTATTAATTCACTTTAGCTTTATTTTTCTAAAACTCTTTTCAGAGACAGAAAGGAATTTGCAACTATTAGCAACCTTAGATTTCTTAGAAATCATGCTTGTATGCAATATGCTAATATTGAACAAAACAAGAGGATTTATTGTAAGAAGTCTTCCTGGAGAGATGGCACAGTATGTACGGATTAAGGTACTGTTGGGTTTTTGTTATATTCTGAGTACTGGTTGTTTTCCTGCAGATGTTTCATTACCAGACTAGGTAACATCCTCAGCACACTGAGCTATACACATTTTGTCCCATGTTTCACCTTGACCTACATGCATTTTCCATTATGGGGCCAAGGTATGATTTGGGGGCCAAATCATACCTTGGGGTCAGATCCACCTTAGCCAAAGGAACTGATTGGGTGATTGCTGTAGGTCATGGAAGTCAAACTCAATCGCGTCATGTGATGTATTTTGCCTTTGCGGAGCCGGAGTGGTTATGGCTAGAGTGGGTACGGCCTGCGTGTGACGCATCCAGCCCACGGCCACCAGTTTGACACTCCTACTATAGGTTAAAAAAAGGAAATTCCCATCAAAACTCTGGGAGGAAAGGAGAGGCATAAATCTAACAAACCAAAAACTCTAAAAGATAAACCAAATTATAGCTAATCATTGTTTTTTTTTTGCTATTATTTTATTATGAAGCCAACTACATATGTTCAATATAGGTGTTTTTGAACTAAAATGTGAGTTTTCCACTTGTTGATTCACAAGAAAACTCAGCGACACTGCTGTTCAGAAGCAAAGTCAGTTGGTATATATGGACATTATGCAACCTAAGGCTGTGTTCATACCAAGCGCTTAACTAGGTCAGGTAAAGTCTTAGCAGATCCATCCATCCATCCATCATGAAGCTTGATTAGCTGCTGCTTCTGCTGCTGCTTCTTTGCCACAGTGAATTACAAAAATCTAGACCTCTTTATTATTTACGGTTCAGTGTACCGTGTCAAATGAGAAAGTGGGTTAATTTCAGTAAACGCTAGGGTAAGCATATTGTGTGAATACAGCCAATACATAAAGCAGCTCCAGTTCATGAAAAGAAAGTTTCATTTAAAGGAACTATTCCAAAAAAAATACACAGAAAACATACAGGACAAAAGGAAATAGTGACAATTCATGCTGAGATGTCTGGCAATCCCAGCATAACTGGCTTGCACCTTTTGGAAGAAGACAACCTTAAAATGACATGTGCTTTCCCCAACAGCAGGAGGCAAACCTTAGAAATGCACTTGGAAAGACAATTGAAATTTCAACTACTAAGACTTTTCAAATAGTATTTTACCATATCTCCCAATGCCTGGGATAGACCCAAACATATCAATTCAACAGTGTGATAGCTTGCATCAGATAAATGTCAAAACATTTCTATCACCACAGCCCCAATGGGAGACGACTACAGTTAATAAGAGCATACTGTGCAGCCAACAATGGGCACAAAATCAAGAACTATAGGTGAAATGTATAGTCTAATTTAAATTTAGCCAGAATAGCTGACAGCATCTTGCTTTGTGCCCTGGTTTATTTATTTTTTTCCAAATCCCCACCAATTCAAGAAAAACGAAAGTTGTAGAATTTGGTTCTTAACAGTTTGCATCAACCTCTAAACTGCAGGAAGAAAATTTACATCTGAATGCCTCGTCTCCTGTGTGTTGGGAAATAGTCTAGGCAAGACCACTTCCTAACCCATATGAAGGTATAAGGATTTATTGTAAGAGGAAAAATAAGCCACAGTGTTGTGTAAAAGCTGGACAGTATCATGGGATTCTTTTGGGTTTTGCAGCGAGCTATTTGCATTGTCTGTACAGAATAAAAAACCCAACAGGGAAGGTACAACTATGGTGATTTCTTACATGGCATACCTCTCATCCAATTCTAATTTTGTCCACAGAGAGTCCTACTAAGAGGCCACTCAAGGACACGATGACTTATTACCATGTGTAACATTAAACACACATTTTTAGCTTTTTAATATGTACATGTGTGAATACTCTCAGAACACCTAAAATGCAGATAGAAACCTTTTTTCTGATTAAGCATACACTTTCTAGAATATGTTGGTTTTACATCCAGATTAGAGGAGTAGGATATGCAATGGAAAATGTAAATCTCATGTATGAAAAGTGCCCTAAGGCACTTGACTGAGATAAGGATAGACCATGTTGTGCCAAATCGAAAGGAATTAGCACTTCAAATTGAAAGCTGTGATGTTCATTTTCCTTCCCACTGGGACCTCAGCCTTTACACTGTGAAATAGACAACTTACAACTGGCTTGATCTACATCAGGTGAATACACTGAAGAAAGAAATAAGAGATGAGCGTTCAAGTGGATAGCTTTGCTGCAGCTGACAAAGCTGGATTCCTTGGAATGAATAGGTGGCATCCGGCAGAGCTCCAGGATGATCTAGAAGCTTCTTGGCAGAGATCCATTCATTCATTTGTTCCAAGTGTATTTTCAGTCACCACTGCTAACCTTCACTTTCTCTCCAGGCAATAGGAAGTCCATTTCCACCTTAGGATTTGCCCATTCCAGGACATTGACACCTTTGCTTATCTACCAGCCCCATCTGCTTTTGCTTGTAATATTTTTTTTTATTATTTATGATCAGGAAGCTCCTTCTCCCAGCCCTAAGAAGCATTGGTCCTATCAACTCCTAGACATTAATGTCATAGAAAGAGCAGAGGATTTGACATCCACCTTCTTTCTTAGCTCATTTCTCCCTCCTCCCTACAATTAACCGGACATGTAAACTGTACACACATTTTACTTGTGGAATTTATAGACAGTAAGGAGCTAGCAAGCCATATGTACAAATTTGCATCACTTGCTGTACTATGAAATAACAGTCATTAGAGTAACTCCAACACATGGGTATATAAATCAATGTGCCCTTAAGCTTCACAATGAGACGCCTATAATTGGCAGCAGACCTACATCTCCATCCCATCTCCAAAGATCCTCTCCAGTTCCTATGTGGAGAACCATATTCCAATCCTATTGCTTCCTTTCTATTTAATGCTGAGGAAATACCCTTAGGGTATCTATGCATTACAGTCCATCAACCTATCCAGCAATTTCAAAATCAGCAGCTCACAGCTACAACCTCACCCAGGATGTGGGGATTCCTTTTCAAGAGTTTATGGGCTGGGGGTTTTCTAACTGCTTCATGTGCATGTGGGTTTGGATACAGACAGGTAAATGGAGACAGAAGCAAAATTGGGAGAGGATCAGACCCAATGTGTTTATCTAAAACCTTTATGGGCATTTCCTACTCTAAACATTTATTGACTTGCTGCTGCTGCTACTACTATTTGAAGCTTATTCTTATTCCACAAACATAAACAGAGACACTATTTCAAAGCTTTAAACATCAAAGGAATCCTACATAGTGGAAGAATAGGTTTTGTTGCACTTTTGTGTACAACCACATCGGGAAATCGACACATCTCAGGCACAAACACTAATCCACCAATTCCACTATGTTCCAGAACCAGTCCTCCCGTGCTTTCTTCCCCATTATAACTACTCAGACTTATGGAGATGAGCATTTCTCCTTTAAGAATTGGTGAAAGTTTTCCACTGGTGGGGAAAAAAAATCTACTCAGACAAGCATAAAGAAAAAAAAACAACGGGAAGGAGAGAATCGTTAATTCTGTCTCCCAGCTGAAAAGAAATAATAAAGCAATCGATCCAAACGAACTCAATGAGCCTGGAGAAATCAGAGTGTTTGGGTAGGACTGGCACTGAGGTTTTCAGAAAAGGGAGAACGGTGTGGAAATCCCAAAGACACCAATCATTGCGCAAGGCAAGACAGTTCCCTGGAAGAGGCTAGGAGGAATCCAGAGAAGTGATCCGCTGCAGCCAGGACTAGCCACAGTTAGGAGAATGCTTTTTGGGGTGGGGGTGGGGGGGGCAGAATCTCTCTTTTCATTTCAGGAGGGGTTGCATAGCAGAATCGTTGGAGGGATCATATAACACGGTTTTCAGAGGAAACATTGATTAAAGAAAAAAGAAAAAAAAGAGGGCAGTAGGAAAAGGAAGACATGTAGTCTTTCCTCCCCAAACCCCTTCAGCCTTTAGAAGAGATGGAAAGCGTGAAAGAATCCTAACCACCCTCAAAAGAAGCTGAGAATAAAAGCTCCCAATCGGGTTGAAGACATCTGGGCAGAGGAGACGGTTCAGACAGAAGCAGTTCTGTTGTGAATTAAGAGAGAGTGGCAACAGGGGCACCACACACATCCATTCAGAAGTACTTTAGATAATAATTTCAAGCGACTTAGTATTTTATTGCCTAGAGAGCAGAAGGGATCCGCGCCCTTCATCTCCTATTGAGGATTATAGGGCTTCTGGTCCGGCAATCAGGAGATGTCCAAATTAATTGAGGAAGCACACCTCAGTCCCCAATCTGTCATAATCCCCATTCCAAATGTCGAAGACTAATCTTACCCCGCTCTGCAATTTTTCAAAGTTCCAACTTTTTTTTTTTTTTTTAAAAAAACAAAACTCCCAAATCTCGATTCCGCCGCGAGCGGGCAACGATCCTTTATTTCCCTCCCGGTTGGTGTGAAGCCTTGGCCGCGAGGCCGCCTACTCCTACATAAAGGGGGCTTGGTTTAATATCTCGTTTCCTACAACCTTCCCCCACCGAAGACTCGCCTGAAAACGAAGTTGTCTTCCCAACATTTTACACGCGCGCGTGCATCTAAGCAGAAGCAGGAATGGCCAAGCAGGGGGGGAAAAAAGAAAAAAAGTCCAGGCTTTCCCTCCAAGGTTAGGAGAAAGGCGGCTTTGGCGCTAGATCTCATTGCCCAGTAGCCCCAAAACACTCTTCGCGACGCAACTTAGAAAACAAGCGCCAGCCTCAGCTGGAGAAACCCGTCTCGTCGGAATGGCGAAGGGAGCAAGCCGGGAATGCTCAGGGGAAACCGCGTCGGAGGAAGGGGGGGGGAGGAAAAAAAAAGAGGCAACTTCTCCGCCTCGCTCCTTTGGCGCAGCTGAGAGTTAGAAGCGAAGGACGGGAAGGGCAAGGCTCCCCCTTCCCGCCAAAAGTCAGGCGATCAGCCCTCTAGAGCCACTAAGCGAGGTCCGTCGCCTCGAAGGGACAGCCGTGGGGCAGCCAGGATTCTTTTATTGGGGGGGAGAGAGAGAGAGAGAGAGAGAGAGAGAGAGAGAGAGAGAGAGAGAGAGAGAGAGAGAAGAGAGAAGAGGAGAACTCACGCTTCTCTCGGAGGTGCCGGCCTGGGAGATGGTACCATTCAGCCCCACGAGAGAAGGCAGCGTCTGGGACATCCAGTTGGTGACCATGGCCATGGTGCTGAGCACGGCGCCGATCTTCAGCAGCGGCACGGTCATGTCGCCCCCTGCCTCATGCCCCTCGCCCTCCGGCGAAGCCCGCGACGCAGCCCCCCTCCCGGCTCATCTGCCCATCCCGGAAGGCTGCCGCTTCCCGGCGGACCCGCCACTCCGCCCAGGCTGCTGAGCCGAGAAAGCGGACGCTTCTCCCGCGCCCCTCCTTATAAAGACCCGTCCTCTGTGACGTCACAGGGCCGCCGGCCACTGGCCGAGCCGCCTCGGAGTGGGGAGAGGCGGGAGGAGAAGCCAGACTCAAAGGAAAGGAAACAGGAGCGAGCAAACGAGACGGGGCAGCTCGGACTGCGGTTTCTCGAGTAAAAGGATGCCATCCTTAATCTACCTCTGAGTAAGGTGCCACTTACTGAAGGCCTCCCTCCCTGCCAGTCTCCTCCTCATCCTCATCCTCCTCATCATCATCATCACTGGAGCAGTGGGCTAATGCCTCCTTAAGTAACACCAGCTGCCTGCAGCTGCCTGCAATTAGTGCAGGTTCGCATCCCACCAGGCTCAAGGTTGACTCAGCCTTCCATCCCTCCGAGGTAGGTAAAATGAGGACCCAGATTGTTGGGGGCAATTAAGCTGACTTTGTAATAATGCCGCTTGGGGTGTGTGTGTGTGTGTGTGTGTGTGTGAAAGCCCTAATAAGCAGGCATATACATAGAATGAAGGCTACTGCTAAGCTTGTAAGCCGCCCTGAGTCTTGGGAGAACGGCGGGATATAAATGGAATAAAAATAAAAATAAATAAAATAAATAAATCATCATCAATGAAACGCAGCAGGAAATCTCATCCAGTCTCCTTATAACTCCTGCACCAAACACTAGTGAGCTTCCCGACCACTCATTTCTACAGACTAGACGAGGGTTTTCCATTTCCTTGTCTGCAGACCACCCTCCCTCAGCCTCCCTGCAACGGATTCGTCTTTTTTTTTAAGGATGGTAGATAATGGCTTACTTAGATCTTCTTGTTAGTGCGTTACCAAAATCACCTTTCCCATATGGGTGTCAATGTCGCCCCAGTGCCAGCTTGCCAAACTTTACCCCACTGAAAATTACTCTTCGCCCTGCCCTGTTTTCTTGCTCTTAGAGAGCTTCCTGGCTCATCTACTCTGTGATATCTTCTGGAGTAGGTTGTACGAATCTTTCTTGCTCCAGTAATCCTTGTTATTCAGTGTTATTCAGTCCTGTTGTGCATGGGCTCCACGGGCTGTGCAGTGCATAGCTAAAGATATTAACCAGGCAGTAAATCTTCTAGAATTTAATGGGTTACCTTGTTAAATTTGTAAAATCCTTCACCTCTCAACACTCTGATCTCAATTTAACTTTCGTGTGTAGAGGCGTGGCTGTTCTGTACCAGCCTGCTACCGGCCCTGCAGAAAAGGCAGGGACAACCCCTTTTACAAGAGGCTGGAATTACGCCTGCCAAATTTATTGCTACAAAAACAAATAGAACAAGACACGAACCAAGAAACAGGAGCTTTTCAAGCGGTTGCCTTCAGCAAACCAGCCCTCCCACGCATTCCCCCTTAAATACAGTTCAGGGCGTGGCTTCTCTCTGCCTCCTTCCGAGGAGCCCCATTGCCTTCCTCTGTTTACTCCTGATTGACTGCCTCCTGCGTCGGGCATCCTTGAACAGGGCCAGCTGTGGGTCATCTTCATCCACGCTGTCAGGCTCACACAGCTGGGTCTGCGTCGTGACCAGATGAGAGGGGCCTGGCTGAGGGCTCTCATCAAGCTGTCCAATCTCCTCAGCAAGCTCTTCAACACCCCCCTCCTCCTCTGAGTCGTCCGACCCAACTGCCGAACCCACAGGCTGACCCTGAATCACAACAGTGGCCTGCTGAATAGCAAATAATGTAGAGTCAAATCCCACTGGACATAACTGGATTTAAATATGAACACATGATATTGTTGCATGGTCACTGTCTTAGAAATAACTCCTACTACATTCACTGTGCAGACAGAAGCCCAATTCTAAACTTACTTACAAGCTAAAACTGAGTTTTACAGTTAAGCCCAGAACACAGAACATAACTTGAACTTGTTGAGTCATTATCTCCAGTTCTATGAATGCCAAATGACAAATGCCTTGGTGGAGCAGTGGGCTAATGCCTCCTTAAGTAACACCAGCTGCCTGCAATTAGTGCAGGTTCGAGTCCCACCAGGCTCAAGGTTGACTCAGCCTTCCATCCTTCAGAGGTAGGTAAAATGAGGACCCAGATTGTTAGGGGCAATAAGCTGACTTTGTAATAATGCTGCTTGGGGGGGGGGCGAAAGCCCTAATAAGCAGGCATATACATAGAATGAAGGCTATTGCTAAGCACATTGGTTTGTGCTTAAAAATTGTAAGCCGCCCTGAGTCTTCGGAGAAGGGCGGGATATAAATGGGATATTGTATTAAAACGCTCCACATTTAGGGATGTCATGGCAGAAACCAACAACATTGTCATTATATTATTATTTGCCCGCCTAATGTTTTTTTTCTGGATATGAAAGGATCATTGCCTAATTGCATTCTGACTTGATTCTACTGATCTTACTTTCATTTTTACAGTTGAAATCAGGTCACTGTAATCCCCATTCTACATATTTTACAAGATAGATACAAGTTACAAGATAGAGATGGGATACCAAGTCATTGGCTTTGAACTGATCCCTGGAACCCATAGAAACTGAGATTTCAACCTAGCACTCCATCAAGATACTCTGAATCTGAGCACAAAGGCAGAGGGCAATTTGAATTTAAAAAAGAAATATTCAAAGAGTTTTAAGCATGGTTGGTGAAACTTCTATTATCTGAGTTAACGCTGTACATAAAAGATAGAACACATATATGCATCTTTCAAAATGTTTCTGAAGGTAAACACGTCATTTGAAAGAGTTCGGGGGGGGAAGATTCTGTATTGCCACCATGCTTAATTAGATATCCATCATATGCATTTTAATAGTAAATTTTATTAAAGTCCAAAAATGCAAAGGTTAAAAAAACTAATACAAATTAAGATATGTATGAAAAGAAAACAAAAATGAAAAGTGCAGCTGAAAAGGAAGAAAAGGAAAGAAGAAATATATAGGGGGGAAAAGAGGAAAAAGTTATGCAAAGAGGTTTTTCCCTCTTCATCAAGACAAGTAAAAATCATTTCAATAAATTATCACATTCTCTAACATTTCGACCAAAGAGCTCTTTTTTTCCATATCTCTTCTCTTGTCTTAAACAAATTATAAAGCATAGTCTTTCAATCTGAATGAGCCAAGGCTGATTAAGAGTTACCAGAAATAACAACAAATATATTTAACCTTAATCAAGTAAATCATTTTCATATTCCTTTCCTTTCCTTTTTTTTAATCCCATTTGTATCCCCCCCTTCTCCGAAGACTCAGGGCGGCTTACAATCTAAGAAGCACAAATCAATGTGCTTAGCAACAGCCTTCATTCTATGTATATGCCTGCTTATTAGGGCTTTCACACACACCCCAAGCGGCATTATTACAAAGTCAGCTTAATTGCCCCCAACAATCTGGGTCCTCATTTTACCTACCTCGGAAGGATGGAAGGCTGAGTCAACCTTGAGCCTGGTGGGATGCGAACCTGCACTAATTGCAGGCAGCTGGTGTTACTTAAGGAGGCATTAGCCCACTGCTCCACCAAGGCTCTTTTAACATAGTAACTTATAATTTTATCTAAAAATACAACAAAACATTTCCTCTTCCCATATGTTCTCTTACCTATAAACAAATCTTTAAAATTATTCAAACTTAAGTTTTTTTAAAAAAACTGCATTAAGAGCCACCAGAAATAGCAACATATTAAAAAATCTTTATCTTTAATTCCTTCCAGTAGTATCTCACAAGTTAATTTCTTATCATTTTTGTCTTTGTCTCCTCTCAAAACTCCATACACATACCAGAAATAATGACATCTATATTTTAACAACAAAAAAAATCCTCTTCTTCCCATATCTTATCCATAAACAAATCTTTAAAGCCTGGTCATTCAGTCCTGATCAGGAAAAATTTTTTAAAGCTATTAGAAAGAACATTCTACCTATCATATTGACAAAAGTTATATGCAAGTCAAGTGGCCTGCATGTTCTGTCACATCAATTTTCTGGCTCAATTTATTTCAGAACTACTTGCATTTGCCTTGCAGTACTTAAAAGTGAAGAGGCAGCTAGAGTTTAGGAAGCCAATGCTATCAATTTCCCTCTACATTGGCCTAATGTATGTTAATGGCAATTCTTTCTCAGAAACAAAATCTAGAGGCATTGGTATCTCTTTAACACTCATAATCTGAATTATCTCAACCAATCTTTATTTTGTTTTTTGCTGGAATCCTTTGCATAATTCCAATGGCTCTGAGCCAGTCAGCCATGAGGGAAAATTGGTGTCCTACTCAAATGGGGAAAAAAAAATCCACTGCCAGGAGTCTCTTCGCTTAACAATGGAAGAGTACCCAGTCTTCATCTTTGACAATGTGATTTTTTTAGCCATACTTTCTAGGCACCTGTGGTCATATAATGAGGGGCATGTAGAGATGTCATTTAAATAGCAGTATCCTATACCTGTTGGCCTGCTTGTTGCTGCAGTTCCTCTTCCAAGTGGGGGTAAAATTGAACCTGACAAATTTAATTCAGAATCACTTGATACAGAGTTGGGTAATTTGCACTTTCTGAAAATGTTAGTTTGTTGGGGAATTCCAATTCCTGAGACAGTGAGATTAGGAAGAGAAAAAAAAGAACTCAGTCACTCAGTCCTATCTATCTTTTATTTAATTCAATTTCAGTACCACACAACACCGGACAGCTCACAACATGAGGAAAGCCAGATAAAACACAACGAAATAAAGGAAAATATAATAAAATTAATGAAGATTAAAATCCAGACAGCCAACACTAAAATAGGTGTATCCAAAACATCAGAAAGAGCTTTTATTTACCCTACTCCAATGCCTGAGTGAACAGTCTGCTCTGTAATGCCTTCTGAAATACTGTCAGAAATATATTTGTAAAATAAAAATACTTCCAGGTAGACATACATAGTATGATTCAGTATATCTGGTCCATTACAATGAAACACATGAAACCATGCAACATTTTGCTGAATTGGACTTCTTCATTATATCCTTAGATAAAATTGTTTATCCCAAGACATAAAGCCTAGGTGTGTATCTATGAAGGAAAGAAATGATTTGGACTTTTTTTCCAAGTTGATAAGAGTATTCTAATAATAAACAAGCTTAGAAAATCGTATCACTAGACTACAAGCATTGAACAAGAGTTATTCACACTGAATTTGCTTCCCATGTTTCAATTTCATCCTATTTGATTTTCTATAATAGATCTAGACTTTAGACTTTGGGCACTTCATTTTCAATAGAATCTCTGTGAACTGAAAATAGAATCAGCCAGTTTCTGAATGTTAAGAGTCAACCTTTATCAACATATGGACTTGCCAAAGTTACTTCTTTCCAGGGTATTTATTAAATGTAGGGCCACCCTGACTGCAATCTGTGGCCATTGCCATACCATTTCTTATAACCAAGGCCAAGAGGAGGATCCAACATCAAAACATGATTTGCAAATTGTTAGAATTATTTCATTCTCCTTTTTCTACAACTTGCCATAGTGTACGTGTGTGTTGTGATTCAGGGTCAGCCTGTGGGTTCGGCAGTTGGGTCGGACGACTCAGAGGAGGAGGAGGGGGGTGTTGAAGAGCTTGCTGATGATGGCCTTGAGGCTCCGCAGAGCCCTCAGCCAGGCCCCTCCCACCTGGTCACGATGGAGACCCAGCTGTGTGAGCCTGACAGCGTGGATGAAGATGACCCACAGCTGGCCCTGTTCAAGGACGCCCGACGCAGGAGGCAGTCAATCAGGAGTAAACAGAGGAAGGCAATGGGGCACCTCGGAAGGAGGCAGAGAGAAGCCATTCCCTGAACTGTATAAAAGGGGAATGTGTGGGAGGGCTGGTTTGCTGAAGGCAACCGCTTGAATAGTTCCTGTTTCATAGCTCCTGTTTCATGGTTGGTGTCTGTTTTATGTTAATAAATTTGGCAGGCTTTATTCCAGCCTCTTGCCGTTTGTAAAGGGGTTGTCCCTGCTTTTTCTGCAGGGCCGGTAGCAGGCTGGTACAGAACAGTGTGCGTGCATACATGTGTGTGTGTGTGTTAAGGAAAACAAACACAAATTGACTGAAACACAGATAGGCGAGATATAATTGCTATCGGTGTGCCAATTGTCCAGGAGCTTATTTATACTCATTTTCCCAGGAGTGCATAGTTGGGTAAATGTTAAGCTCAATGATATTGCTGTCAAGACTCCAGAAATCCACTTAGCAGAATGAATAGGAAATACTGGCTCAACTCCTTTTGAAGGAAAGGCACCACACCATCTCAAGTTGAGAAATTCCAGATAGTTCTTCCACCCAGGGTCAAACTTGACTTCAGAAAAGTTTCACTCTCTTATATCTTCACATCCTATCCTGGGACAATGTTACCTCTTATTAATCTGCTAGTTTTGAGATGCTATATTCAACCCTTCATTCCTTTACGTGTTACAGAAGGACAAATCCAAACAAAAGGCATGACTAAACGGTTACATTATCAAAATTCATGCAACTGCTATTCAGCTATGGTTGAATTCACACGGAAAGCTAACTCTTCAGATTAATGCTGTGCTAAGGTGGGCATTCCATATGATCCTATCACTTTGTGGTTGGTTCAGTGAAAGAAACCAGTCTGTATCGATCATTTTTAACTATTTTTTTATATCAGTTAATTAGCCTTTTGTCTTTTGCTTTGCTGTTGTGAATTGCTTTGGAGTGCAAGCTAGTTCAAAAGATAGGAGATAATGCTTCAATCTGCTTTAATTAATTTTGGGACATAGCACCGATTGCAAAGAACTACCACTACTGTACACATTTGCTTTTCCTCTGTCTGAATTAAACAACAACAAAAATGGCTCCAAAGGCTTGAACTGACCTCAACATTTCATGATACATTTTGAAGTATGATCAGGATTTTTGTTCCGGAAGGCATTTTAAGGTAAGAGTAGTAAAGATTGCAGATAGCTTTCCATTGCCAAGAAATGCACAAAGTGAGATAGCCATAGGTATAGGATCACTTGTCAACAAAATATCTTTCGGAGAGTAGTAATTAATTACTATATAATTGTAAAACACGATTATTTTTCCCCATGCATGGTTTTGTTTTGTTAAGAGAAGAGGCTATTCTAGGGAAATTCTTGGGAAGGTGAACAGGTGAAACCTTTTGGTTGAAAATATATGCAATGTTTCAAAAATAATTCATGATTTCAGTTCATGCACTGTGTACAAGAAAACAATAAACTTTTTTAAAAATAAAAAAAATCAATAATAGTATTTTAGTGAAAGCCAGTTTGGTACAATGGTTAAGACACCATGCTAGAAACCAGGAGACAATGAGTTCTACTCCAGCCTTATGAATGAAGCCATCTGGGTGACTTTGGACCAATCCTAGGAATCAGGCAAAGGCAAAACACTTCCAAAATCTTGGCCAGGAAACTGAAGGAACTTGTCCAGGCTGTTACCAGGAGTCAGGACTAACTTGAAAGTACACACATACAAAAAAAAGCAGTAATGGAATAGGTTACCTACAACATTTGCAAAGTCCCCTTTTTCATTAGAAAACTAAACAAGAGTTTTGTTGTGTGGGTTTAAAGCCAGGCTTATAAATAAACTATTTGCCAGTTTCTTTTATCATAAACTAGATTTTTCTTCAGAAAGCCAATGCAGGGATATTTAACCATAAACACTTGTAGGTGATGTTTACAATTGGAATTACAAGGATTGACGTGGGTGGTTAAGCAGATTGGGGGGGGGGACTTTACAGACAATATTAAGCTTTGCTGATTGCATGGTAGTCTGGATGAACTTACATGGCATTCTATCTTTAGGCAGCCCCAAAACTCTTCTGCTCTCAATTCTGCATCAAGTAAGCAACAGAACTAACCCAGCATCATGAATGAGGAACCTTTAAAAAAAGAGGAAGTTGGGAAGAGACCATGCTTCCACTTCAAATCCTACAGTGACATCTAGTGGCTTCAATGCAAGATTTCACAGGTAAGCATCAATCTCTTCCTCTAGTTCGGGAGTGGGAAACCTTGGCTCTTTTATGACTTGTGGACTTCAACTCCCAGAATTCCTGAGCCAGCCATGCCAAGGTTCCCCACCCTTGCTCTAGTACAGGGGTAGGCAACCTCGGCTCTTTTATGACTCATGGACTTCAACTCCCAGAATTCCTCAGTCAGCTATGCTAGCTATGCTGACTGAGGAATTCTGGGAGTTGAAGTCCATGAGTCATAAAAGAGCCGAGGTTGCCTACTCCTGCTCTAGTAGTTGCTCAAAATATTGGCAATCTTTTTCCAAAGCTAGAAGCCTCCACTTTTTCAGACTGAAGTTTGTTTCTGAGAACTGGGGCTCCTACATTTTTCAAAGTTGGACAGAAAAAGGATACTCAGGTCTCCTTTGAATGACAACACAACCACACCAGGTACAATTCCCCCCAAGAAAGTGGTCAAAACTCCTTATTACACTTAAATATGTGCATCCTTTTTAGTTGGCAATATTGATAATCTTATTGGGAATAACCACAATTTCAATGCAGAAATATGTTTTTAAAGGCGTCTCCATTTTCCCAGAAAAATGAAAGAAAGAAATAGACTAAACACAAAACCACCCACATTCTCTAACATGGAGACACCCAGGAAATGGGAGGCCTGGGGGAGAAATAAACAGAGAGAGAAAGTAGAACCAGGGGGAAGCTGACATTTGCTTGAAATCAATTTCTTAGCTATTTTTTACCTGGACCTCTCAGAGCAGCTTAAAAAAATATGAAACAATGAAATTACATCAGATTCAAGCATGAAATAACGACATAGTAAATAATTAATCTTTGCTACAATTTCTCATCCTTACAATCTGTCGATTCTGCATCCTGGAAGAATGTCACCATGAACTAAGCGGCTCTTCTGCTGATTAGATCTAGCCACGTGGCAAGACTTGAACACCATCGGCATTGACAAAATCACCACCAGTCAATTGCAAAAGGCAGCTTTAGTCAGGAAAAGCTTAACATCTTGTGATATCCCAGGTCCTTTGAAAGGACCTAATTAGGTAGACAAAACTGCCAAATGCAGTCTAAACACTTGGTTGACTATGCAGCAAACTGTAATAATTTATTAAATTTACAGTATATACTGCTTGACTCCTAGTGGCCCAACTGTCATACTGAAATGCTCCAGGAGATACTAAAATGATACCAAAAAGATACGGCCGTAAAACGAGCTATAAATGACAAGTTAGAATGCACACGTATTCTATTCCTTTATCAACTGAATTATAACTAGACCAGAGTTCTCCAACCTTTCCGGTTTTGTGGCCTGGCAGGGGAGGAGAGCAGCAGGCAAGCGCAAGGCAGCTCCATTTCCACAAGCGGCAGGCACATCCACCGGCTGTTCGCGCAAACGGAACGCAAGAGCATGTGCTTGCCTGCAGCTCATGCAAGCGGGGGATGCATGTGGACACACACACACACACACACACACACACACGGCCACTTCTGCAGCCACGTTCTGAACAACTCAAGGCCCGGTATTGGGCCGTGGCTGGGTGTTCGAGAAGAGAGCATTGACGGAGAATTTATTGACTGCAAATTATCTTAGCAAATGCTGTGCAGCTCCAGACTGTGATAATGTGGACCTAAACTATGCTCCATAAAGAATAAAACTGAGCTCCTTTAAAGGGATTGCTGAGTTTAGATTTCTCCCTTCAATGCATAGAGAGATTCTTCCTTGGAGGGGGGTGTTCCTCTGGAAGTCCACAAGCTTCCTGCCTGTCTTGAGATCTAGAGGTTCCAGCAAAAAGAGGAAAAATTGGTAAGTGTGCTGTAACCCTACCAGATTCAAACCCTTGCTACTTCTAAGCCATTTAAAGAAGAGAAGAATGTATCCTGCTGCTGTTTCCAGGGACAGGAAAAATTTCCTGGTTAATATACCAAACCTTCCAAGAGACCCAGTTTCATATAAGTATTGTTGCCTTTCCCTTATTATAGTGATTCTCTGTATGAATGCTATATAGCAGTAGCCCCCAACCTTTTGGACACCAGGGATTGGTTCCATGGAGAGAGGTTTTTCCGTGGACCGGAGGGGGTCCTGGTTTCGAGTGCTGCCTGCATCTTGTGGATGGGGCTTCTCTGGTTTGCACGGACTGGTTTCTGGCATGCCATGAACCGGTGCCGGTCTACGGACTGAGGGTTGGGGACCCCTGATATATAAAGTTCAAGGAAATGATAGGAGCTCTACCTTTTACCAGTTTGATCCCTGACTCTTCTGGCTAGTTAAAGAAAGGAGGGAACAAGTAGTTGGATGCAGGCAGTAGTTTAACTCACTTATTGATAGTTAAGGAGGTTCCAGCTGTCTTGAAGAAGTGCTGGCCTGCCCTGTTCTCAAGTCACCTTCCATACGATCCAACAGTACTGGACAAGTGTCATCTTATATCTAGCCTTCATTTGGGGGAAGAATGTGGAAACAGTGGGCAACAGCTAGAAGGCTCTGAAAGAAACAAATTATTTGGATACTTGGCAATCAGGATTCAAGCCAGGTTATGAGATGGAACAGAATCTGGTTGTTTTCACTAATGTCTTGTGCGTGAAGTATGGGATGGTGAGGACACCATCCTTCTTCTCCTGCTAGATCTCTTGGTGGCCTTTCATATTGGTGATGATAATATCCTTCTGGGTTTTACTGAATTTATTGAATTGTTATTCTATTTTGATTATATACACTCTCAAGCACCTCTAGAGAGAATTGGTTTTATAAACCTTAGGAATAAAGATTTGATGTGTAGGGGAAGGAGTTTTGTGTGAAAAGGATATTTCTGTGGCTTGTGCTCTTGAAACATGTGCAATTCTCAGGGCCAAAAATGTTACTCAGCAATGAACTGTAGAAAGGAATGTCCAGAACCAAGATAATAAAACGTTTATATTAGAGCTGAAAAAAAGCCACATGTCCTTTAGATGGTAGTGAACAGTAAAAATTCTAACGCCTTGCTGCCATGTAGTAAACAGAAATACTTTTGCAGCCCAGATATAGAAACTCTAGTCTACTTCATATAGTAAATGTAAAAATGTATGCCAATAGCTTCAGCTGCATTGTGGCAATCTTAGTATGAGTTGACATTTATGGAGTTAAAAGTTGATTTTACAGTAAGAATTTCCCCTTGTACATTTTCAAAGTTTTGTATCAATAATTATGGGAGTATTTTAGTCAAGGTCGGAATGTACCAGCAAAATGGTTTTTCTACAGCTCGCAGTTGGCAACATTTAAACGCATGTCTTTTCTTCTCTCTGTGATTTGCTTTCATTACCTCTGAAGTGATCTTTTGAATCCTTTCCATTTTGTCTCTTTAATCCAGCAACAGAATTCTAAGGCTAAAGAAAGTAAATGGTTGGCTTTTTTCCCCCCTGATAAAAGATGCTTAGAGCAAGTATTGGGTTTTAGGGTTAGGATTAGGGTTCTAACGAAGATTAAAAATGGAGTGGGACTCCATCCTCCTCCACAACTTATCTTTCTGCCCTTATTCTCTTCAACAGCGAGGCTGGCAGTAGTGATGGGATCTTCTATTTAATGATTTATGCCTAGAACCTTCAGCATTATTTAAACTGTCTGCAGAATCTGAACTGATTTCGTACAGTACAATGTTTCCCTCGCGCGTGCCCCCGTCTTTTTTGAACTAGTTTATTTCCTTCATTAATTCATTCAGTTGATATGGCTGCCCAATCGTTTGCAACTCTGAGTAGTTCACACTCATTTAAATAAAGAAAAGCAAATGTATTGCATCCATATAATAACAATTTAACTCAATATACACAAGATGGTGTCTGTCGCCCACCATTATGGAACAATGATTAGTGGAAGAACCTAGCCATCATTTTTATAGTGTCCTATAAAAAAACCCAGAAGGGTTGGGGCATCCAAATCTCAGGGGTCTAGTGCTATTATAGACAGTATGCCTCCTGCCTCCCATTAAGATGATGGTATTTAATTGAAAGGACCCAGACCACGCCCAACCTTTCTAATCACATCAGGTAGGCAGAAATAGTTGGCTGACCCATTAAATAAACCAAAGATGAAATCAAGCAAAATACAGATAATCAAACCCCAACATTTGATTACACAAGCTTGTGGTGGCTCCTTCACAAGTGAGTTCCATTGCACAGTATCACACATTCATTTAGGGTGCTTAAACAACTGGGGATAGCAGGGGTGGGGGGGTCATTAAGCAAGGGGATTGCATGGATGCCTCACTTAACAACCTTCATGGCTTTCAACCATAATGCACAGGTTCCATTACAGTCATAAAACAATATAATTCAGAGCAGGAGATGGAGCCACGTATGAAGGCCTGGTCAATCTTGGAGAAGTAAAGTTTGAGACATTTATTTATTTATTTATTTATTTATTTATTTATTTATTTATTTATTTTTTATTTATTTATTATTTAAACTTGTATACCACCCTATTCCCGTAGGACTCAGGGCGGTTTATAGGGAAAAATTAAAAATACATACATACAAAGTTAAAATCGATTAAAACTAAAATTAAATTAAGTCCCTGAATTTAAACTAAAACCCCATTAATAAATAATTAAACCCCCTCAGTCTGGGCCAGACAGCTCAAAAAGCCAAGTTTTAAAATCCCTGCGAAATGAGCGAAGGTCGGGGGCAGTCCTAAGCTCCGTTGGAAGATTGTTCCAAAGGGCCGGCACACCCACAGAGAACGCCCTTCCCCTGGGGATAACCCGCCAGCATTCCTTAACCGGCGGTACCCTGAGAAGGCCCTCCCTGTGGGAGCGCACGGGACGATGGGAAGTTGATGCTGGCAGCAGGTGTTCCCTTAGATAATCCGGACCCAAGCCATTGAGAGCTTTATAGGTCATTACCAGCACCTTGAATTTCACCCGGAGGGCAACCGGAAGCCAATGAGCTCACGGAGAAGATGTGTTACATGGGAGTATCGGGAAACTCCCATAACAACTCGCGCAGCTGCATTCTGCACCAGTTGAAGCCTCCGAGTGGTCCTCAAGGGCAGCCCCATGTAGAGAGCGTTGCAGTAGTCTAGCCGGGAGGTCACGAGCGCATGGGTGACTGTACGTAGGGCATCTCGGTCCAGATAGGGCCGCAACTGGCACACCAGATGAAGCTGGGCAAAAGCCCCCCTGGTCACGGCTCCTATATGGTCTTTAAAATTGAGCCATGAATCCAAGAGGATGCCCAAGTTGCGAGCCCTATCGACGGGGGGTTAACACCTCACCCCCCACCATTAGTGGTGGAACAACCTGGTTTATCCGAGATGCCGGTATGTACAGCCACTCAGTCTTGGCAGGATTGAGACGAAGCCTGTTTCTCCCCATCCAGACCCGGACCGCTTCCAGGCAACGGGACATCACGTCGAGTGCATCACTGGGTTGGTTCGGGGTGGAGAGAAAAAGTTGGGTATCATCAGCGTACTGATGATACCCCACCCCGAAACCACGAATGAGCTCGCCCAGCGGTTTCATGTAGATGTTGAACAGGAGGGGAGAGAGAACCGACCCCTGGGGGACTCCACAAACGAGAGACCTCGGGGCGGACCTCTGCCCTCCCGTCAACACCGACTCCGAGCGGCCCAGGAGGTAGGAGGAGAACCACTGTAAAATGGTGCCTCCCACTCCCAGCCCCCTGAGACGCCGCAGTAGGATACCATGGTCGATGGTATCAAAAGCTGCTGAGAGGTCTAATAGGACTAGGATAGAGGAACAACCCCTGTCCCGAGCCCACCAGAGATCATTCACCAGTGCGACCAATGTCGTCTCTGTGCTATGCCCAGGTCTGAAACCCGATTGGTACGGGTCGAGATAATCAGTTTCCTCCAGGAACAGAGGAAGATGATGCGCTACCACACTCTCAACAGCCTTCGCCAAAAAGCGAAGGTTGGAGACCGGACGATAGTTATTTAAAACAGCCGGATCCAGGGCAGGCTTCTTGAGGAGGGGCCTCACCACCGCCTCCTTCAAAGCAGTGGGAAAGGTACCCTCCTTCAAGGAAGCAGATATTACTGCTTGGAACCAGCCTCGTGTCTCCTCCGCATAGACCATCCAGGAGGGGCACGGGTCCAGTAAACAGGTGGTGGAACTCAGTCTCCTCATGATCCTGTCGACGTCATCGGGGGAAACAGGGTCGAACCCAGTCCAGGTAACATGCTCAAGACCGCTTGATTCCTCCATTCCAGACTCTGCCCAGTCAGAGTCCAAACCGGTCCGGATCTGAGCGATTTTATCCACCAGATGATGACTAAACTCCTCAGCCCATCCCTGTAAGGGTTCCTCCCTCGTCTCCCGATTAAGGAGAGAGCAAGTCACCCTAAACAGGGCGGCTGGGCGATTATCTGCAGACGCGATGAGGGCAGCGAAGTAATTAGACTTCGCCGTCCTCATTGCAGCGAGGTAAGACCTTGTAAAGGCTCTTAGTCACAATCGGTCAGATTCAGACCGGGTGGACCTCCAACCGCTCTCTAGACCCCGTCTCCGATGCTTCATCTCCCGGAGCTCCACGGAAAACCATGGGGCCCAATGGGATCTGTGCTGAGTCTGGGGTCGCAAGAGTACAACACGGTCGAGTGCCTCAGTGGCCGCCCTTTCCCAGGCATCCACCAAGGCATCAACCGGGCTGTGAGTTAGTCTTTCATCCTGTGGATTCAACCATTTCTACTCACACATATACACGTATCTTAATGGAATAAGGATTTAAAGCCAGGACACTGCTGACTAAATGACTGATTTATCTAATTCAGATTTAAGTTATCAGCAAATGGCAGCATTTCACATAAATCCCCCAATGAATTTGATTGCAGCAACATCCTAGTTATTTTTGGCTTCAGCCAGTGATTGTAAAGGAGAAATGGGCATATCCCAATGGAGTCATTAGGGCTTCCTTCCAAATAAATATGCATCAAAAACTGTGGCAGTTTTTTTTTTTTAAAAAAGTGTTTATTTTCCTTTGATCACACTCGGTAATGTACAAAAATCAGAGCGTTTAATGGGATGATTGTCAGTGTGTTATTGCACAGAGTTGAAAATTACCCCTATTAAGTAACAAAGAGCATCTCAATTGTTTAAGTCTTTGGTGCCAGCACCAGACACTGCAAGTGGTAGCAGCAGATCTGGAATAGTAGCAAAAGAAAATGCAAGAGATCAGAATGTTGAAATTTCATTCTTACATACTTAAGTTGATGAACCACACTTGAATGAATGGAATTCTTCAGGTATGGATAAATCACTAAGTTTGTTCTTGAAGTACTATCTTCTGCATTAATTTTCCCCAAGTAGGTGTCTTCCAAATGTACTGGGGCTATAACTCCTGAATCTCCAGCTGAGAATGTTTTCTCAAATTACAGTCCTGCTTTGGATTCAGATTTCTCTTTTCTGACTGTTTCCTTGGCTGCAGCTCTTCTTCCTCCTTCTTCAAGGTTACTCTCAGAGCCCATTACACTGACAGACTAACCACTTATTTCCTCTCCTACTATTTTATTTATCTTGTTAGAATCTAACAAGATAAATAAAATAGTAGGAGAGGAAATAAGTGGTTAGTCTGTCAGATGAAGAATTCTATGGAGTTAAAAAAAAATGAGCACACTTTTATGGCCTATGATTCAACATAATGATGGCCTCCGCCTAATTTGTATTTGGAAACCATTCTGCTTTCATGATCTAACACTGAAGAGGTTTCAGCAAGGTGCTATGTAGCCAATATATCACATTGCAGGATATACTGTATGTGTGTGGGGGGAGGAGTGATAGGCATAAATATAAAGGTAAAGGTAAAGGTTCCCCCGCACATGCGTGCTAGTCGTTTCCAACTCTAGGGGCCGGTGCTCATCTCCGTTTCAAAGCTGAAGAGCCAGCGCTTGTCTGAGGACGTCTCCGTGGTCATGTGGCCGGCATGACTAGACGCCAAAGGCGCACGGAACGCTGTTACCTTCCCACCGCAGTGGTACCTATTTTTCTACTTGCATTTTTATGTGCTTTAGAACTGCTAGGTTTGCAGAAGCTGGGACGAGTAACAGGCACTCACTCTGTTACGTGGCACTCGGGATTCGACCCGCCAAACTGCTGACCTTCTGATCGAGAAGCTCAGTGTGCTAACCCACTGAGCCACCGCGTCCCTATGGCATAAATATAAAGGACCCCAAAATCCTGGGCTACTTTTCCAGGAGCCCTACTGAAAGAGCAGAAAATTAATGCAACATAAGCCCTTGAAAGAAATATCTGAGCAGGTAATTGCAAAAATTAAAAGCCATCCCAGTAATTCTGAACCTGTGAGAGAGCTGGGTTCTCTAGACTCTTCTTAGTCACTATTTGCACAATACTAAAAAGGGGAAACTGAATTATAGTAAAAGCAACAGCTCTTTCAGCTATCCTGCACTGCCATCTTGCGGACACTATTTGATTTTTTTTTCTTTTCAGATCATCAGTCATCTGAAATGAAAATCCAAATGGCAGCCTTTCTTCACTAATTAGCAATGAAGGCACAGTTTACCAGCCCAAGATTAGCATAACTGCCAAATCCACTTTAGGAAAGCAATAGATGCCAAAGTGTTGCTGGGCATGTTGCACACTTCACATATACAATAACCATAAAATAAAAATCATTACTTTGCTGCTCTCTTTTGAGAGAAATTCCAGAAGAGTCGTTCATATTAGACAGTTTAAATGAAACAGTGTGTTGTAACAAACTAATTATGGCTTTGCAAAGTAGAGCTTGCTAGCAGGCAGAGCCCATGCCCGGTGGCTTATCAACCATATAGATGTGCTTTGCATTAACTATTTTGGATGCAGCTGATTATTTACTAAGTCTATGCTTTAATTGATCAGATCAAGGGTGACTCTGGGACAGATTAGGGCAGGGGTGTCCAACTCGCAATGTCACGTGACGTATCGTGACTTTTTTTGCCATTACCAGCAATGGGGTGGGCGTGGTTTCACTATGATGCATCCGGCCCATGGGCCAGCAGTTTGACACCCTGGATTAGGGTAATTCAAGATTGACGTTTCCCTATCCAGTGCAAGAGAGCCTTTCCCTAGACATCTGCACCCTTCGTTGAAAACAGGACAGGATGAAAACATGTGGACTGTTGTTTGGGTGGGAAAAAGATTCTCTATCTTTTTTTCATGAGTCCTTTGGTTGAGGAATGGTCTCATGATGCAATAGTTTCTGAAGACTTCATATATATATATATATATATATATATATATATATATATATATATATATATTCAAATTGCTAATAAAGAATTTGGGAGGAGAATTATATATGTGTGTGTGTGTGTGTGTGTATGTGTATATGTGTATATATGTATATATATATGTATATATGTATATATATACTGTATGTATATATGTATATATGTGTATATGTATGTGTATATATATATATATATATATATATATATATATATATATATATATATATATATATATATATATATATATATATTCCTTTATGTGCCTATTAAAAAACAACCCTTGCTGATTACACAACAATTTACTCTCCATTGAGCTAATACAAGATAATTGTAGCCTGAGTAGAAGAATGCTGGGTGAGTGGGGATGTCTCTGTGTACAGATAGTTCTCAACTTACAACACTTCATTTAGTGACCATCCAAAGTTAGAATGTCAATAAAAAAGTGACCTATGACCATTTTTCACACTTATGACCATTGCAGCATCTCCATAGTCATGTGGTTTACATTCAGATACTTGACAATCAACTCACATGTACAACAGTTGCAGTGTCCTAGAGTCATCTGATCCCCTTTTGCGACCTTCTGACAAGCAAAGTCAATGGGGAAGCCAGGTTCACTTAACAACCGTGTTGCTAATTTAAGAACTGCAGTGATTCTCTTAACAAATGTGGTGAGAAAAGTCATAAAATGGGGGCAAACCTCACTTAACAAATTTCTCACTTAGCAACATGCATGTGGGGGCTCAGCTATGGTCGTAAGTTGAGGACTACCTGCATGTGTTCTGGATAAGTATTGGTAGGACACTAGGAGCACTGGGATGAGTCTTCCCAAACAGGCATTGTGATACATGATAAGTTTGCTTGGAGCTTCAGCTCATTGGCTTAAACAGATTTACCATGTAATTTTAAATATGAGCCTAAGCTCCTAAAAGATACATGGATGTTAAGATAATGATGAAAAAAGAAATGATACTCCCAACTTCATGATGATCCAGGATGGCCACACCAGTTGGAATACCATCCTCTGGTATCCTATATTAACTTATAGGAGGAGCCCTATAAATTAGGATCCCAGTCTGTAGAGAGTTGCACCATCTTCCAGCTCTAGAGGGTTCTGGTGCTACAAAGGGCATGGAAGCACATAAAAACAAAGGTTTTGATGAAAATAAAAAGATTTCTTGAGAGCAGAACTCAGCTGCAAAGACGGAATCTGGAAGACCACATTTTAAATGTCTTCCACTGAGTTTTCAAAGCCGTTGAAATGGAACTTCTTGTTCAACTTCCAACCTGTGCAAAAGAGGTGCAACTGACACAGGGTTTTTGTTGTTGTTGTTCAACTGTTTTCCTGTTCTGATGACCTCAAAGCATGCTGTGTTCATCTTACTTTGGGGGGGGGGCGGGGAACACTTTGCTATGCATTGACCTCAGATTCTTCCAAGATCCTACTTGGCAGAAAACTCTGGTTTCTAAACAGCTAGCACACTTCTGATTTTGGCTACACCTTAGAGACCATTCAAGGACAGGGAGTTTTGGCCTGCGCCCAGCAAAACACTTTAATGAATGGGACTACAGCTTCAATGCTGGATGTCCATCACTAGCCACAATGATGCCAAATTTGATGAAGCATGGTTTGTGATATCATGATGCAAATTCTGCCCTTTTCTACATCACACAAAGCAGAGGAAGAGATGGAGTCGTAGTACTGTGGCAACTTTTCACACTTGACCCCCACACACACCCCTTCTTTTCAGAACTTCTGAAGACCCCTTGGTTCTTAAAAAAATACTGTTCTTCTTCCATATGTTGAGAGAACTTGAGGAAGAGGGGAAATCACTCCAGATACCAATTTTCGATCGGGTGCAATATATAGCCTGTGGAGTCAAGCTTTCTTTTAAATAGTGAAGTGCTACTTACTCCATCAAAGATACACACATACAAGGGTATCCATAAATGGAAACCAAGCAACTTTGGACACAGATAGATGGCAGTATTATGCTACCATTTATAAACCCTCTGGTCCAAGGCCTGATCTACTTTCCTCTGCTGTGCAGTGCTTGGTCTCTTCTTACCTTCATAAACAAAGAGAAGAATACCTTTCCTTGTAATTCTTACAAGAAAGTGAGTCCCAAACACATCCAGCAAGTGACTCTCAGTAAAACTACTCTGTCTGATCTTACCTCACTGTGAAGACTAATATCAATTGCTTCTCCGACTGTGATTTCCTGAGACCCAGGATAGAAGAGAAGAAGGGAACCAGTTAATTATTGGTGAGCAACATGTGGTTTTAGATGTTAATGAATCCTGTCATCCAGCAGCCTTATCCAGCATAGGCAAAAATGAAGATGATAGGGGTTGCGATCCACACCTGGATGGCAAGATATTGCTCACTTCTCAATTAACTGAAGACCAGTTGTATCAATCCAAAGCCCAGAATATCTATATTCAAAGATAGTACATATATCAGGGAGAAACAAATTCCATAGAGAGGGGAATTTAATATCCCAAACAAGCTTCCCAGAGACATTTGTACAGCAATTATAAAAAATAGAAATCCATTTATATATTTTATATGATTACATTCCATTCTTGCAGGCTAAAAGCTATTTTAATGTGACACACACACACACACACACACACACACACACACACACACAAAGCACAAATAAAACATCAATCATATTTGTGTGTGTGTGTGTGTGTGTGTGTGTGTGTGTGTGTGTGTTATATATAAAATAACTTGTGAAGATTCCTGGCATATGCTTACATTCTCACCAACAATCAGATAAAATTACAGAACAGTTCTTAAGTGAAAATGTGAGCATGGTGGGAAGGAGCAATAAAATTGGAATGAGTTTATTTGTTCCAGAGTCCGGATAGTTTATGTTGAAGTCAAAGAGACCAAGATGAATTATCCTTTGTCATTATCAGAGATTTTTATTATGATGATAACTGCATTCCGTTCCACTGATCCTTTAGAATAAGAAATCCACTGAATGCATTACAAACATGTACTGTGGGGAGCAGGTTTCTTCAATCTGCCAAAAAGACATTAAAAGCCTGAGAATGCTTGGAACACTTTTCTGAAGAGGAAAAAAAACAGCACACAAGGTCAAAGGTGTTTAGCTCTACATTTTCCTTTGGGCAAAAAAAAAATGATTAAAGGGATACATTACAGATGCACATCAAATTACCAATAGAATGAAGAAACAGAAAAGAAATAACTTTCCCCCACTCTCTTCTCACTTGATCCTTAGAGAACTGACAACAAAGAGCCATCCAGTGAAACTAAGTGACAGGATGTTCAGGGCAGACAAAAGAAATCTTTCTTTCACAAAAAGCTTTATTAACATAGATAATTCACTACCGCTACATCATTAACACCGCAGGAAACCCACAGAGAGAGAAGAGCTTTATTTTCTGATTTAAGTTATGCTGATCCTGGACCAAACGTCCAACAGGCCTGTACTGGAGAACTGTCTTCAACACTTATAAAATAAACCCGCCTCTCTTTAGACCAGGGCTTTTCAAACCTGGCCCTTTTATGACTTGTGGACTTCAACTCCCTCCCTGGCCGAGGAATCCTGGGAGTTGAAGTCCACAAGTCATAAAAGGGTTTGAAGACTCCTGCTTTAGACCATTGAAGGAAGAAGAAGTATCATCCACCAGAAGCAAATAAGTGAATAAGAACCCAAAAGAGCTTGCTGAACCAACTCTTAGACCTCAATGATCCTGGGAAACCCATGAAACAAGCCATGAGGCATCTCCCACTCATGTTTCCAGCAAGGACAGTAAGCATTTTGAAGATCCATTGGCATACACAGACCAGCCACATACAGGTGTAATTCATACATTCTCATTCTCTTTCTCTTTCTCTCTCTCTCTCTCTCTCTCTCTCTCTCTCTCTCTCTCTCTCTCTCTCTCTCTCTCTCTCTCTCTCTCTCTCTCTCTCTCTCTCTCTCACCAAATCAGTAATGAATCAATAATGTTTATTCCCCATCCCCTGAGAAAACAAATATATATAATGTGATTGAACACATTTCAGAGATTCTCACATTTGTTGGGTGAGAAACTTATTCTAGCCCCTGACCCACCATATACAATAAAATAAGGAATGCTAGGAAGTCTAAATCTGTTCCTGGAAAGCTAAGTGAAAAACCATACCTTGATGTTGCCATCTTATGCATGCTATCAGATAAGCCTCACTGAACAGTCGGTGGTGACTGGTACTGAGCTGGCATGCACAGAAGTGTAAACTAAGCAGAAAACAATCACAAATATTCGTGCAATACTCCTCCAGATAAATTACGTTGTGAAGGGCCACAGAAAAGATAAATACAATGGCAGTGAAAGGGAATTAAAGATCAAGGATGTCATTGATGGAATGGGTTCAAGTAACTGATGGCTTCACTAACCACACAACTCCAAATGAACTGGATTCCGACTATGCATTTTGGGAAAGGGGATTGTTCCCACATGTTGCGAGAGTGCTAAGCTGGGGAAAACTCATGTAGATTTTAGCAAACTGGGTCCTTGTGGCATGCTTATGAAGTGGTCGACCTAAAGAGTTTTTCCACACAATACCTTCTAGTTTTATATAAAGCACAAAAAGACTATTAAGGGTTGTTGGGACTTTTCCAGATTGCATTCAATTCTCAGCTATTGAAGGATACTCAACATATATAAACAAAGGTAAAGGTGTAAAGGTAAAGGTAAAGGTTCCCCCGCACATGCGTGCTAGTCATTTCCAACTCTAGGGGCCGGTGCTCATCTCCGTTTCAAAGCCAAAGAGCCAGCGCTTGTCTGAGGACGTCTCCGTGGTCATATGGCCAGCATGACTAGATACCAAAGGCGCACGGAACACTATTACCTTCCCACCGTAGTGGTCCCTATTTTTCTACTTGCATTTTTACGTGCTTTTGAACTGCTAGGTTGGCAGAAGCTGGGATGAGTAACAGGCGCTCACTCTGTTAGGCGGCCCTCGGGATTCGACCCGCCAAACTGCCGACCTTCTGAATGACAAGCTCAGCGTCCTAACCCACTGAGCCACTGCGTCCCCTATTTACTGTGTATGTACGTGTTTATGTCTAATTCCAGCATCTGTTCTGCATAAAAGAAAGACATGATAGCAGACAAACAATGCCTCTGTAGAATGAGTGTAGGTCATCATAGAATTACATTTTTTGTCCCTCCCAGGGAGATATTAATAGATTTTCATAATTAAAAACAATACAATTGTAGGTTCCTTGCATGACATTTTAGTTTGCCAGAATTTATATTCTTTCATGACAGTGAATGAACCTGAAATGCTTGGGACTATTAGTCCCACTTTAAAAAAAACAGAAAAGAAATGCCTTATATGATTAGAAAATGATATTAAGATGAATTGCAAGTCAACAATTATTTTAGTGGGGCCAGACAATACATTATTAGTTCCAAATAATGGCAAAACATTCAACTTCACCGGAAACCATTTTATGTATTCTTTTTAGAAAAAATACATATTTTGTTGCACTTGCTTTTCTAATTTATACATTTTTATACTGATTTGCTGTTGGAGAAATACATCAATGTGATTTTTAAAGTTTTTAATAATATGGAACTGATATTAGAAAGAATCACTGTCAATATAGTGCTTTACAAGGTTTGTTAGTCACTTATAGAGTTGCTCATAATTAACTTGAGGACACCTACATACCTCCTTGAAAGCAAGTCCCATGTTCCTATTTTGGGAGCCCAAGGCTGCCCATGTGCTGAGATGTCTTCATTGGATTCCCCTAACAATTCTGTGAGGTGTGCTGGACCAAGAGTAACTGAGTCAAAGTAAGGGTGAGAGAAAATGAAGTTGGGTGCTTTTGCTGGATTTGCTGTTGCACTTTATTTGCTACTGCACTTATACTTTACTATACTACAGTGGTACTCCCAGTATGTGTAGGCTTGCACTGCAAGTGTATTGAATAACTGGTCAGAGTGATCTACTTCAGGTAGCCTCTATAACTGACATAAAGCAAATGACAGCTTCCCCAGCAGTAATTGAGTAGTATGGTTCTCAACTTACAACACTTCATTTAGTGACCATCCAAAGTTAGAATGTCAATAAAAAAGTGACCTATGACCATTTTTCACACTTATGACCATTGCAGCATCTCCATAGTCATGTGGTTTACATTCAGATACTTGACAATCAACTCACATGTACAACAGTTGCAGTGTCCTAGAGTCATCTGATCCCCTTTTGCGACCTTCTGACAAGCAAAGTCAATGGGGAAGCCAGGTTCACTTAACAACCGTGTTGCTAATTTAAGAACTGCAGTGATTCTCTTAACAAATGTGGTGAGAAAAGTCATAAAATGGGGGCAAACCTCACTTAACAAATTTCTCACTTAGCAACATGCATGTGGGGGCTCAGCTATGGTCGTAAGTTGAGGACTACCTGCATGTGTTCTGGATAAGTATTGGTAGGACACTAGGAGCACTGGTTACTGATTGTTCAGGTCAGGGCCGGGATTGATCGCGGAGGGGAGGAGCGGAGGTCGGTCGCCCCCGGGGCTCCAGGGCAAGTCGTGGGAATGCCTATTCCCACGACGTTAGGGAATGGCAGCAGGTGCAGGAACAGAGGGCCGTATCGACTCCAGGGAAGGCCTCTCCGCTACTTGCAAGCGGTGAGGCGTTCCGACCCTCTTGTTCTACCCCGAGGTCCCGGGAGTGAGGATGTGCAGCCTCCTGAGCTCCGGCTGGTGTACCTGAATGCCAGGTCTGTCGTTAATAAAGCTCCTCTCGTCCGTGACTTGGTCGAGGGTGAGCAGGCGGACCTGGCTTGCATCACGGAGACTTGGTTGGGCCCAGAGGGTGGTATTCCTCTGGCTGATCTCTGCCCACCAGGTTTCCGGGTGCTACACCGGCCTCGGGCTCAGGGTAGGGGTGGGGGAGTGGCTGTTGTTATGAGGGAGACCTTAGCTCCGCGGGAGGCCACCGTTCCGCAGATAGTCGGTTGTGAGTCTCTCTTCTTGAGATGCGGCCCTGGTGCGCAGTTGGGCTTGCTGCTGGTGTACCTTTCACCTAGTCACGCAGCAGCAGCCCTGCCTGAGCTTCTCGATGTCCTCTCTGGGTTGGTGGTTGAGTTCCCGAAACTTATAGTTTTGGGGGACTTCAATCTACCATCTCTGGGAGGATCATCTGAGTTGGCTCGGGAGTTCATGGCTTCCATGACGGCCATGGACCTGACGCAAGTAATTTCAGGACCGACTCATGAGGGAGGCCACACCCTTGACCTAGTTTTCTTATCTGGGCGGTGGTTAGATGATCTTGGTGGGGGCTCCCCAATTATTATGCCCCTGTCATGGACCGATCATCATCTCCTGCGGCTGGTCTTCCGTTTTGCCACCCCCCGCCGTGGGTGTGTGGAACCAGTTAGATGGTACCGCCCCAGACGCTTAATGGACCCCGCGAGATTCCAGGCAGCGCTGGGGTCCCCACCTGCCTCCCCCACTCACAGCTCGGCAGATGCCTTAGTGGAAGCTTGGGAAAGGGCAGCCACTGAGGCTCTTGACCGAGTTGTACCCTTGCGGCCCCTGACCCGATGCAGATCCCGTCGAGCTCCATGGTTCTCCGCGGAGCTCCGGGAGATGAAGCGCCGGAGACGGGGCCTAGAGAGCGGTTGGAGGTCCAGCCGATCCGAATCCGACCGATTGCGACTAAGAACCCATATTAGGTCTTATCTCGCTGCGATAAGGGTGGCGAGGTCTAATCACTTCGCTACCCTTATCGCGTCCGCAGATAATCGCCCGGCCGCTCTGTTTAGGGTGACTCGCTCCCTCCTTAATCAGGAGGCGAGGGAGGAACCCTTGCAGGGTCGTGCCGAGGAGTTTAACAATTATCTGTCGGACAAAATCACTCGGATTCGGACCGGTCTGGACTCCGACTGGGCAGAGTCTGGCGATCAGGACGCGGGTGGTCTTGTCGATATCACTTGGGAGGAGTTTGATTCTGTGACTCCGGAGGAAGTGGACAGGATTATGGGGAGACTGAGCTCCACCACATGTTTATTGGACCCGTGCCCTTCCTGGCTGACTTATGCAGCCCGGGAGAGGACACGCAGCTGGTTCCAGGCAGTTATATCAGCTTCTTTGAGTGAGGGTAGCTTCCCTGCCGTCTTGAAAGAGGCGGTGGTGAGGCCCCTCCTCAAGAAGCCTGCCTTGGACCCAGCTGTATTGAACAACTTTCGTCCGGTCTCCAACCTTCGCTTTCTTGCGAAGGTTGTTGAGAGTGTGGTGGCGCACCAGCTCCCTTTGGTCCTGGATGAAGCGGATTATCTAGACCCGTACCAATCGGGTTTCAGGCCCGGGCACAGCACGGAGACGGCATTGGTCGCGCTGGTGAATGATCTCTGGAGGGCTCAGGACAGGGGTCATTCCTCTGTTCTAGTCCTATTGGACCTCTCAGCGGCTTTCGATACCATCGACCATGGTATCCTGCTGCGGCGTCTCAGGGGATTGGGAGTGGGAGGCACGGTTTTACAGTGGTTCTCCTCCTATCTCCAGGGACGCTCGCAGTCGGTGTTGACAGGAGGGCAGAGGTCGACCGCGAGGTCTCTCGTTTGTGGAGTTCCTCAGGGGTCGGTCCTCTCGCCTCTCCTGTTCAACATCTATATGAAACCGCTGGGTGAGACCATTCGTGGCTTTGGAGTTGGGTATCATCAGTACGCTGATGATACCCAGCTTTTTCTTTCTACCCCAAACCACCCCAGTGATGCCCTCAACGTGATGTCCCGTTGCCTGGAGGCGGTTCGGGCCTGGATGGGGAGGAACAGACTTCAACTCAACCCCGACAAGACCGAGTGGCTTTGCATACCTTCATCCCGGGTCTATTCGGATATTCCATCTCTTTCTATGGGGGGTGAATTATTACCCCCCGTAGATAGGGCTCGCAACTTGGGAGTCCTCCTAGATTCGCGGCTTACCTTGGAAGATCACATGGTGGCCGTGACTAGGGGGGCTTTCGCCCAGGTTCGCCTGGTGCGCCAGTTGCGGCCCTATCTAAGCCGGGATGATTTATGCACGGTCACTCACGCGCTCGTGACCTCTCGTCTAGACTACTGCAACGCCCTCTACATGGGGCTTCCCTTGAGGACCACCCGGAGGCTCCAGCTGGTACAGAATGCAGCCGCGAGAGTTGTGTTGGGAGTTTCCCGATACTCCCACGTGACACCTCTGCTCCGTGAGCTGCATTGGTTGCCAGTTGTCTTCCGGGTGAGATTCAAGGTGCTAGTAATGGCGTTCAAAGCCCTCCATGGCATGGGGCCGGAGTACCTCAGGGAACATCTGCTGCCGGCATCAAGCTCCCTGCGCCCTGTGCGTTCCCACAGAGAGGGCCTCCTCAGGGTGCCACCGGTCAGAGAATGCCGTCTGGTGGCCCCCAGGGGGAGATCCTTCTCTGTGGGCGCCCCGGAGCTATGGAACCAGTTACCGGTTGAGCTCCGGACGGCGCCCGATCTGCGCTCCTTTCGCCGCGATCTGAAAACATACTTGTTCGAGCAAGCCGGCCTGGCCTGAGGGGGGATTGGTGGGGTTTTTATCATTTTTATTGGGGTTTTTATTATGTATCAATTGTATTTTAATCGGGCATGCATTTAATTATTTTTTAATTTTTGTAAATTTCTGTGTTTTATTCTTGCCCTGTACACCGCCCTGAGTCCTTCGGGAGAAGGGCGGTATAGAAATGATAATAAATAAATAAATAAAATAAATTTAGAAAGCAAGAATTGTTTGTCTGAAGTTATTATTGTTAGGCATATGGTGATAGCCTACAATGTTGGGTTGAAAATATATTAACCATGATGTTATGTCTTTAAGATGTTAATTGGCCAATGGGTGTGTAAGTGTTCTCATGGCCATAAGAGGGAGCTAGGAACGTACCGGTAGCTTCTTTCTCTCTCTGAATTCACTGCTCTCTACTATTACTGTTTTTGCTCTGTTACTGTGATAAACCTGAACTGTGTATTGACCTCTGGACTGGTAAGAAGACTTTGTATTTTGGATTACTACTTGGACTGTTGCTATTGTGTATGACCTGGACTGTTTATTTTTGACTGTGCATTTTTGTTCTTACACCACCTTAAAGTAAACTATTTTTTGCTTTTACAACTCAGTGTACTCTTGTGGTTACTGTGTGACTCTTACTGCTCTCAGTACCCTTCCTTGTCTGTGCAACTCTTTGGTAGCACAAGGAGACCTCTGCACAACAATTCTTAACAATTATGGTTTGCTTTGATATATGCGTCATGGCACTCCTTCTTACGTATGGTATTTTGAAATTTTTATTTATTGGTATCCTGTTTTATTATTATAAATAACTCGAGGCAGGAGCATAGCCGATGCACCTACCTCCTCCTATTTACTTCACAATAACCCTGTGAGGTGAGCTGGGCTAAGACAGAGTGACTGGCCCAGTCACCCAGCTGGCTTCCATGGCTAAAGTGAGACTCACCATCTTCCCACTTCCTAGCCTGGTGCCTTAACCACTTGACCAAACTGGCTCTATTATATAAAGAAGTTAAACCATCCTGAAAGTACTTACATTTCAGTGTTATGTTATTGTTTCCAGTGAGTAAAGCTTTGTCTAAATAGACATCGATTAGGAGCGCTAATCAAAATCAATTCAGGACAGATTGCCATTAAATCACCTTCCCTTAATTCTCCCTTGGCAATCTATCAGCGGGATTTGAATATCAGAAGAAAAACCATTACAACTCCAAATACTAGCAATACTTCAATAATAAAGTTCTGGTATACACATGTGTTTTTCAGTATCAACTCAGTCATGATATGACTTATCAGTCCAGTGGCTAAAAGATGGAGAAATGCAATAACTGAACTTGAAACTGAAGCAAAATTCTTGGAGCCAAGTTAAAAGCTCCAAACACAAATATATCTTCCCAGAGGAAACTCAGCACAGGCTAAGCTTTATAGTGTCAAATTGGGCAGTACAAATATACTGTACTTTCCCAGGAAAACTACAGCGCCTTAAAACATTCAGAAGACCAATGAATGGTGATAAGCTGGAAGGGGGGGAAAAATCAGGGGGAGGGGCAAACAGAGCTTTGGGAAAGTGGAAGAAAGTAACACACTATATTCGTGGTGGCGAACCCACGGCACGCGTGCCACAGGTGGCACGCAGAGCCCTCTCTGTGGGCACGCACGCTGTTGCCCCAGTCCTAGGCCTTCAGCTGGGTTCTATAAAACCTTTTTGCTTTAGGCCTCCGCTGCAGTGTGCAAAACAAAAAAAGGTTCAATCAATCAATCAATTTCAACTTCTTGCGGGGGAAAAAACAAGATCTCGCGAAGTTGGAATTGATGATTGAACTTTTTAGTCCCACCCAGTCTGCCGTTACCACCGCAACCACGCCCACCCAATGGGCCACCCAATGGGCCATACCCACCCAATGGTCACGCCCATCTGGCACTTGATGATACATAACTGGGTTTTGGTTTGCAGTTTGGGCACTCGGTCTCTAAAAGGTTTGCCATCACTGCCCTATAAAGACTTTAGATTCACGGATTGCTGCTTCTTTGTTCATTTAAAACTCCATTGTCTTTGAAGTCCAACCCTATTATAATTCTAACCTAACAGCCTCACTGACTTCATTGGTTATGTATGGTCAAATTTGCATAGATCTCCAATAGAAGAGAATATCCACAGCACAGGGTTGAACTGTGGAATTCCTGGAGCTATCCAAACTTGGCTGTTTACTTGCAGATGTTTCATTATCCAACTAGGTAACATGACCGTGGGGATTCTGCAATAGTTTTAAGTGTGAAAAACGCCAGTGAGTCACTTTTGTTCAGTATCGTTGTAACTTTGAACAGTCACCAAATGAACTGTTGTAAGTCAAGGACTACCGGTAGTAGGAAAAAACATAAAGTTCTGACATGAATTGAAGTTTTCAAAATAATAGTTCCATGAATCATATTCATCAGCAAGTATTCAAATAGCAGCCACTCAACCATTCCTGATCTAACATAATGTAGTTGTGGACTTCAGCTCTTATAATCTCATACAGCCCACATAGATTTCTTGAATATTGGGGAAGGCTATATGACAAATACTGATTTGTTATGCTTCTTAACTTGAATAATCAATGAATCATTGAAAAGGTAGGACTGGATGTGGGCTACCCGTAAGAGGCTGCACAATCCCACAGTAATGTACGTGGAAAAATCCTTCCCGAGACAGAATTCAGTTGTGTTGCAAGGCAATTGATAGAAGCCGAACTTCTGTATTCAGTACCCACACATCCTTTAGACTTAGACAGGTGGGTGCTGAGTTGCTAATCTCAGCCTGTAGAGCTTCTAGACTCCCTCATTTGCTGGCTGGCCCCTTAACAAAATTACAGGGAATCTGCATGTAAATTGCTCATTAATTCAGCTGCATTTGGCAGCAGTTTGAAGCCAAGGGACATGTTAAGATAAGAAAATCAGTATAATGAGAAAAGCAAGTGGGCTTCTCTAACAGGCAGGTAGAGAAGATGGGCAGAGCTGATCTCCATCCAGGGCAGTCCCCTAGGATTGGCTGTAGTGTATAATCTCCAATTCATCACAATTTATTCAGTGTCCTGTTTTGGATGAGGAACTCCCAAGGTTGTTCGACTAGATGAAAGAGTATAAATGAATGCACATTTTCTAGCCCCTGAGGTGGAGTTCAGGAAGTTGATTTATAGCATATCAGACTTTGTATTCACCAAGCCCAGTGCTGTTTATTGTGACTGGCAGCAGCTCTCCAGGCTCAAGAGATCTTTTTTATTATCTAGAATAGATTATCCAGTATTTTAAAACAAAAATGCTATTGAACTTGAGAGCAGCCTGCTAAAACTGGTTTATATTACCAAACCCCAGGTTTGTTTGTTTTTTTTGCCCTAGCCCCTGCCCTACTTTTGAACTAAGAGTCCTCTTGAGTGATTTAAGTATAGCAGGAGTGGTGCACTTATAAAAACATCCTTTTTGTTATGGCCACATGAATTACAGTGAATGTGGATGATCTAAGCACAGGACCTGATTGTATGGGAAAGGATGCCAAAAATAGTTTTTTTTAGTGTATTTTATAACTACTGCAATCCATCACTAAAGACGGAAAGCATACCACAAACTATAAAATGCACCAGAAAACAAAAGTAATCAAGGCAAAACTCAGATACATTCAAGTCAGCTAAGGTGACAGTCCGTCTCATGCCCCCAATGTCCTCTGAAGCAATCCAATCTTCAGCAACCTCCAGTAAGCCAACAATGAGGATGGTAGCCTGATCTCAAGAGGGAAGTCATTGCAAAGTATGAGAGCCACAAGTGAAAAACATGGTTTCTAGGGTCCATTTATCTCATTCAACATCACAAAAAATATTGACAACGTGCATAAGTTGGGTGTCTTGGATGTGAAGAAGCCATGTAATGCATTGGAAATTATATCAGAGCTTTGAACTGCACTCATAAACCTACTGATAGCCACCAATACAGTGACTAAAGAGCTGTTATATGACTATGAATTGCCTGTAGATCCCAAAGAAAGTGTCTCGGACAAAGGGCTGAACACTGAGAAAACCCAAAGGCTTTCAGGTCTCTTTTGTCCTATATCAATTATACAATCCAAACCCAGATCTCTACATTGGCTACCACAAGTAATCCTCTAAATCAGGGGTGTCGAACTCAATTTCATTGGGGGCCGCATCAGCATTGCAGTTACCCTCAGGGGGCCGGGTGGGCGTGGCCTGGGTGGGTGTGGCCTACTGGGTGGGCGTGGCTAGAGTGTGAACGGCCTACTGGGTGGGCGTGGCCAGCTCTACATCGTTCGCATCAAGGGTGCCTATGGGGGCCTGGGCAGGAGTGGGACAGATCTGAGGGTCTCTGGCAGAAGGAGGGTCTCTGGGCCAGGGCCAAGGCAGTGGGGGCCCTTCCCTCACTGTTTCTGGGATGGCTTCGCGGGCCACATGAAACCACTTCGCGGGCCGGATCTGGCCCCCAGGCCTTGTGTTTGACATGTCTGCTCTAAATCTACCCTCCAAACTCCAGTATTTGTTTGTTGTATTCATATTTTAATTGATCCCAGGAGAATATGGCACACTTCCTAAAAAAATGAAAGATTGGTAGATTGGTGAGATACTCCATTCCCCACATTCAGTTTCTTCCAAAACTTAGCAAAAAAAAAAAAAAAGATCAGATGAAAGATGGGATTCAACAGCCCCAGTGCATCACCCCCACTGGGAATGTCAAATTTTAGGGAACAATCAAATCCCTGCAGCACATTCTAGTCCACCCACATACCGTTTAATCCACTGAGGGAAGGGAACACACAGCTACTAATTACATAGCAAAATAAGGGGAGGGAGGAGTTAATCTGACACAGAGTATTTTGATTTTCGACAGGATTTTTTTTTAAAAAAAACAAAAGGTGTTTTTAAATGGAAGCTATAAAAAGGAGGGGCAGAGAAAGGACTGAATAGTTCTGTTCCACAGCAGCACTGTTGAGTGAGTGAGCCAGCGAGCGTGCGAGCGTGTGTTTGTGTGTGTGTGTGTGTGTGTGTGTGTGTGTGTGTGTGTGTGTGTCAGAGAGAGAGAGAGAGAATCTCAAACTGTAACAGGAGAATGGAGATAGCTGTATTCTGAAGAACTTTTTTCTGCTAAAGTTTCAGCTTTGGCTCACCCCAATGCAAAGCTGCACAACTCAAATGAGTAACAAATGCAGATCAATGTTGCTAAAGCCCACCCACCCACCCCTCAGAAGGTAACACCAGAAGCACCTCTACTAAAGGACAGACAGGTCAATAAACTCAAGATAATGCTGCACAATTGAAGTCCTGTCCCTTTTTAGATGTATCTCGTATACAAGATACATCAAGGACCTTGATACCATCTTGATTTTTACACACATATACCTCTGCTGCAAATGGCCCTGGATCATACAAATAGCTATAGCACTCAGACTTCAGTACTGCTTAATAGCGCTTCACATCCTTCTCTAAGTGGTTTACAGAGTCAGCATATTTCCCCCAACAATCTGGGTCTTCATTTTACCAACCTCAGAAGGATGGAAGGCTGAGTCAACCTCAAGCCGGTCAGGATCAAACTCCAGACGGTGAGCAGAGTTAGCCTGCAATATGGCATTCTAACCACTGCGCCACCACAGCTCCTGTGTAGGATGCATTCAAGATGGCTATTTATCTTTTATCTATTGGAAATATCTCAGCAACACTTTAGCATACTATCTAGAAGTCTTTGTTAGTGATGCACCATGGCAAATCCATTGTACATTTTTTAATGTGTCATTTATTTTGGATACCATTTACCAGAAAATCTTCTGGATGCCACTGAGAAGATCATTATTTTTCTTTCTTTAGGGCAAGAGATGCAGTTTGGGTCTTTCTCTTTCAACATCAATAGGGGGGAAAAACGCCTTGAAATGGGCAATGACAAACTGACTGTAAGCTTGTTTACAGAGAGTTCATAATGACACTATGTTGCATCAGAAAATGTCATGTAGCACTGAAGTTGTTTGAATGAAACCTGTGAAACCTTTACAGACTTCTGATTTTCATGTGGACAACCCACATAATCCATAAATATCAGCTGAAACAGTGAGCATGTTATAGCCTTGCCTTCCTTAAGAAGTTTTTACTTCGTAGAATTTCAGATCTATGACCTTGTTGCAAAGGTTGCTGCTCCATGCATAAGATGACTCTATACTCCACAGTCTTCCAAAGCTTTGTACACCTCTAGAGGTGGGGACTTCTTGGAGATGTCCTCCATTGCAGTATTAATTAATTAATTAATTTATTTATTTATTAAATTTTTATACCGCCCTTCTCCCGAAGGACTCAGGGCGGTGTACAGGGCAATAAATATTAAAAAACAAAGTACAAAAGTTAAAAAACAATTAAATAATTTATACCTGATATATACAATAATAAAACTATATTAAAAAAACCCAACCCCAAACCCATCAGACCAGGCCGGACTGCTCAAATAGATAAGTTTTTAGATCACGCCGGAAGGAGCGAAGGTCGGGAGCCATCCAGAGCTCAACCGGCAAGCAGTTCCACAGGTCTGGCGCACCCACAGGGAACGCCCTCCCCCTGGGGGCCACCAGTCGACATTCTCTGATCGGAGGTACCCTGAGGAGGCCCACTCTGTGGGAGCGCACTGGACGGAGGGAGGTTGACGCCGGCAGCAGGTGCTGCCGTAGGTTATCCGGACCTATGCCATGTAGGGCTTTGTAGGACATTACCAGCACCTTGAATCTCACCCGGAGGGCAACCGGCAGCCAATGCAGCTCGCGGAGCAAAGGTGTAACATGGGAGTATCGGGAGACTCCCAACACAACTCGCACGGCTGCATTCTGCACCAGTTGATGCAACCGTTGCATCAGAACCGTTGCATTAGAGCCAGCATTGAGTCAACAGTCAGATGGAAATTCTATGGAAATCCTTCTCGACTGATGTCATTGGGAAAGTCTGGAGTAAAGTTTCAGGAAGTGCGGACTGGATGCCTTCACACTGGATGTCTCTGTCCTCTACACAGAATAGGAATGGACATAGAACAGATTTCATATGAAAGCAATCTGGACTCTCTCTTCAATGAAAGCAAGGAAGGAAATGAAGGAAGGAAGAAGAAAGCATGTTCACTTGAGTACACCCTTTGTTCAATTTCACTCTCTAAAATGCTGAGCTAATGGAAGCCCACAGCAGATGCCCAAGCTTTTCCACCCAGATTCCTTTGCCAAAAGTTCATGGATACCTTCCAAGCAGCCACAGCAAGCAGTGCATGGCTCTTGGCAATCTTCTGAATATTCAGCAGGCAAAGCCAATGTGTCAAAAGCAAATGAAGCCCCAAGTGAATATTCCAGCTTGCTAATAAAGAACTGCTGGGCAAACTGTGAATAACAGAAACCACACATCCAGCTCCACCTCCAGCTGGCTCGGAAGAGCAGAGACAATTAAAAAAAAACAAGAGTTGTGCAGCATAAAATTAAGGAGAGCTGCCTCACCCATAAAGACTAACTGGAATAAATATAGCCACAAATTGAGAAATATGAGGGAAATTACATATACATTTTGACATTTGAGACAAATGCATACTCTTCCTATTTGAGTGGTCTCTCTCTCTCTCTCTCTCTCTCTCTCTCTCTCTCTCTCTCTCTCTCTCTCTCTCTCTCTCTCTCTCTCTCTCTCCCTCTTGAAGTGATGATATTACCTAGTTTGAGTAATGAAATGTCTGCAAGAAAACAGCTAAGCTTGGAGAGCACCAAGGATTCCTCATTTCAACCCTAAGGTACAAATATTCTCCTTTATTGCTATCTATCTATCTATCTATCTATCTATCTATCTATCTATCTATCTATCTATCTATCTATCTATCATCTATCTATCTATCTATCTATCTATCTATCTATCTATCTATCTATCTATCTATCTATCTATCTATCTATCTATCTATCTCCATACCATCCATCTCACCCAAGTGACTGGGCAGTTTACAAACAGCATCATAAAATAATATAACAATATGACTAAAAAGGCAGTTAAAAACAGTTAAATAAACCAGGTTAAATTTACAAGTTAAAAGAAAAAAAAGTTAACAATCAAACAAGGCTAAAAGGTCTTTCGTAGTTTTAAAAGATATGTAAACTAATGAAAGTACTAGTTCTTTATTAACAGTTTAATCACAGACAAATGCAATTGAAAGGAACAGAGGATAGGCATTGAATGAGTACACAAAACACATTTATAGTCATATAAATGCCCTCCGGGTGAGATTCAAGGTGCTGGTGTTGACCTATAAAGCCCTACATGGCATGGGTCCGGATTACCTACGGGAACACCTGCTGCCGGCGTCAACTTCCCTCCGTCCAGTGCGCTCACACAGAGAGGGCCTCCTCAGGGTGCCTCCGATCAGAGAATGTCGACTGGTGGCTCCCAGGGGGAGGTCCTTCTCTGTGGGCGCGCCAGACCTTTGGAACCGCTTACCGGTTGAGCTCCGGATGGCTCCCGACCTTCGCTCCTTCCGATGTGATCTAAAAACTTATTTATTTGAACAAGCCGGCCTGGTCTGATGGGTTTGGGGTTTTAACATTGATTTTAACTAATTTATTGCATCGGGCACACTTATTTAATGTTTTTTTAACTTTTGTATTTTGTATTTTTGATATTTATTGCCCTGTACACCGCCCTGAGTCCTTCAGGAGAAGGGCGGTATAAAAATCAAATAAATCTAAATCTAAATATGGGCGAGTGTATTTAGAAACCCAGAGATTCAAATACCTGTTTATCTCTAATAAAGTGATCTCACATGAGCAGTTGTTAAAAAAAAGGCTTTTTCTTGTGATAAGAGTGGTGGGGAGAGAAGAGTGGGGGCAAAATGAGGAATTGCATTCAAGGACTGAGAATTGATAGAAACACTCTAGATCTGCCTGAAAGCAACTTCCAAACCTGCCTTTATAATGGAGATGCCTGTTAAGTGAAAATAATGTTAGAGGTATTATTACAAACAGGCTTGGGATGGTGGAAAGAGGAGGCATGTAATTGAGCACTTATCCTACTTGTTTTCCTTACCAATTTTTATGCTTCACACCTGCTTCATCTTTTTATAAAGGTAGTCCTCAACTTACGACTACAATAGGGATTGGAACTTGTATCACAAATCAAAGTGATCGTTTGCTTGTCCAAAGTCCCCTGGGAAGGTCCCAAATTGTGATCATGTGACCTCAGAATGCAGCAACCCTCATAAGCACTTGTCAGTTACGAAGAACCTTAATTTTAGCTGTAAATGCATGTATTGGTCATAAGTCACTTTTTTCAATGCCATCGTAAGTTTGAAAAGTCATTAAATGAAGAATCATAAATTAAGGACTACCTGTAAAGAACAAGTTCAGAAGACTCAGGTAACTGGGAAAGGGGAAAACTCTTGAATGGAGCTTAAGGATAATAAAGTGATACTACTTACTGCAAACAGAATCACTTGGATTAAGCACATTTGCACAAAATAGGAGAAGTAATTTTCACCTACACAGTGTTTCTCAACCTTGGCAACCTTATGATGTGTGGACTTCAACTCCCAGAATTCTGTAAAGTGGCCAAGGTTGAGAAACACTGATCTACAATATTCCCCATTTTTTCACAATGTCTCTCCACACCACTACGATCGGGGTGTGTGGGGTGTGTGGGGGATAACAATTTGCATATTATTATTATTATTAATTATTATTATTATTATTATTATTATTATTATTATTATTATTATTATTATTATTATTATTATTATTATTATTTATTATTATTATTATTATTTTATTTTATTATTTTATTATTTTATTCAAAAGATTAAAATCCAAAATCCAAAAGAAAAAAAATGGAGATAAAACATTGGATTTTGGATTTTAATCTTTTTAATAAAACACAGTGTTTCAAAAAGAAATTAGAGTATGAAAGGGAATTTATATTCGGAGAACAGATCGCCCATATAGCTTACAGAAGTCTAGATGTGTATTTCCAATTATAATTCTTGAATATCAGTCTCCTAACTACTAGAGATGCACCAATATTTTGTTACACTTATTTTCAAATATTTTGGGTCAGCTAAAAAAAAAAGCTGCTGATTAGGCAGTTGACTGCACACAGATGTGAACTCTCTGTCTCTCTCTCTCTCTCTCTCACACACACACACACACACACCCTTACATTATACAAATTCAGGAAGATATGATAACTTTAGAAAAGGCATTCCCTTTTTCATCACTCACCAGAAAATAATTCTGAAATTCAGCAGCAGGCTGCTCTTTAGGAGAGCTCAGAAAGGCCACTTACACCTGTGCTCCAAGTGTAGCTGCCAATTTGTTTCTGGGTGAAATACAAAGTGCTGGTTATTACCTCTAAAGCCTTAGGCCAGGGGTCTTCAAACTCGGCCCTTTTATGACTCATGGACTTCAGCTCCCAGAATTCCTCAGCCAGCATGCCTGGCTGAGGAATTCTGGGAACTGAAGTCCATGAATCATAAAAGGGCCGAGTTTGAAGACCCCTGCCTTAGGCAGCTTGTGTCAGGCTACTTGAAAGAATGCTTCTTTCTGTTTGATCCCCCTGCTCACTGAGATTATATGGGGAGACTTAACTACAGTTGCCACATTTGAGTTAGAGTGGCTTTTCTGTAGCCTCCTGAATTCTTAACATATTCTTGGCTGAGTCAAAAGGCCTAACCATTTTGAGATATTTTTTTAAAAGGCCCCAACACCCAGTTTTATAAGCAGTTCTTTAAATGTAGGTTTGTTTTAAAAAGCTGTGGTGGTACTTTTGAATATTTTGTTTTATTATAGACCATTAAGAGACCTTGAAAGTTGACTGTATGTTCCATCCAGTGAATTCAGTGTCAAGCCTTCTCAATGGTGGCTCCAGCTCTGGAACAGATTAACTCCAGACATTCAGGATTACTGTGTTTTGGAAGAACCATACAAATGTGGCTCTTTAAGAGTGCTTTTGGACTTGCACGAAAATTAGGCCCAAAGAAGTGAAACCCACATGGTGTTCTGTTATTGTATTGTTCTAATTTATTTTGTCATGGCTTATTGCATGCCATTTAGTGCCTTGGCAAAGAAAGGGGGAGGGAAAGAGGATTATTTAATACATAAAAATAACATTGACGTAACTGTTTTAATCACATGGAATTTATATCATGAGTTGACTGAGACCACTTTGCCACTTACAATGTCTTCCAGAACCATCCAACGATTTTTAAGCCAAAGAAAAACCTGTCATCATTACAGCACAAAGATGGCTGCATGATTTTAGAAAGTGCTAGAAGACATTAGAGGGAAAATAACCTAAAATTTATTTTAAAAGGGATAAATAACTCTACCAGGTTACAGGAATAAAGCATTGTTGTGCCTAAATGACAAAAGAGTTTCAGCACCCTGGAGAGCTTCCTGAACTACTGTTGAGTGTGATTAAGATGGATGAAACAGATGCCATCCTTTCAAATAACTGGTCCCCAAACAACCAGAAATTAAAGAAACTGAAAAGTTCTCCAAAAATCAGGCTTACAAAACATAGCCTGTGCTATATTTAAAGGGGAATTAATAATTATAAACAAGAGCAGCCTAACAATATGCACATCTAGTCCAAACACACGCAGGTAGAGTCTTCTCTTAGTGTTTGATTCCAAAACTCATCTCCCAGTCATTATAGTAATCAAAGAGAACCAGTATAAAGCTTTGCAAAAAAAAACAGGCTAGGGTAATACAATTCAAACTCTAATTATTTCAATCCCTCCTCCAAAATAGGGCGAGAAGAAAACACAATGGGTTGAATGGATTGAATGGACTGAATGGATTGAATAGAGACCTTGGTTTGTGAGTCACTCAATAGCCTCTTGGTATTTAACTCACTATTGTCTCAAAAGTATTTGATGTGCTAATTAGAGCCAAAACACATCAACCAAAGGCAATGCCTGCTTTCAGTAAACTATACAATGTGAACTGCGCCACGTGCTCCCAAATGTTTTTCCTCACAAGACCTCTTTCTCTGGTTTGGATTTGGCAGCTGGAGTAAAATCAAATGCAAGAGAGAGAGAGAGAGAGAGAGAGGGAGGGAGGGAGGGAGGGAGGGAGGGAGGATAGATGATAATGTCTCTGTTTATTTATTTATTTTAACTCTAATTCCAGCTGGATAGTTCTCCACCTGCTGTTTTCCAACTATGCTTTTGAACAGGATATGTCAGAAATACAAATGGAGCCATTTTCAATTTCAGAATCTGGATTAGCTTGTTTGAGTATTCTTAATGATCCAGAGAGGAAGGGTTATTTACTTCTTACAGCCCAGTGCACAAAGGATGAAAACTATCGACTGTCTTACAGAGCCACTGCTTTGAAAAAGCCCCACTGTTACAAAACACAATTCACAAAGTTACAAATTCACCTTCCAGTCAGTTGTCACTTATAACTAAGCTAACAAGTGACCAGTAGCCCTGATAGGCTTAGTCAAATGTAAACTATATGCTTCTTCCGACTGACTGAGTTTAGACATTCTAAATCCTAACTTTAGATTAACAAAGGACACTTGCTATGTCACACTGCATGCTATGCCCAAACAAATTTATCATATTAAAGTTTCATGTGATGGCCTAGTTGACATGCTAAGACTAGGCTAAAATGTGAATGGGTAAGAGACCTTAAAGGTAAAGGTAAAGGTTCCCCCGCACATGCATGCTAGTCGTTTCCGACTCTAGGGGCCGGTGCTCATCTCCGTTTCAAAGCCGAAGAGCCAGCGCTTGTCCGAGGACGTCTCCGTGGTCATGTGGCCGGCATGACTAGACACCAAAGGCGCACGGAACGCTGTTACCTTCCCACCGTAGTGGTCCCTACGAGACCTTACAAATGGTTAAAATCTTTAAATTAACTGATTGTAAAGATCTTGGCTATTTGTAATGTCCCTGACTCAATCATATTTTAGCTGAGTGTTAACATTTTCGAAATCAAATAGTTTCTCTTTTTTTTTCCTTTTTCAATAGCAAGTGAAGGAATAAAATTCACAAATGGCAGCCTCTAACTACGACAATCTACACCTATATATACATTTGGGAATGATAAATGAGTAAGTTCATATCTAAATGTAAAATAAATAAATATCCCTATCATCCATAGCCAGTTTATATAGACTATGACAGACAGAATGTTGGTTTTCACAGAAAACATAATATCTCCATATGGAGGCAGATCATAGCAGTAGCAATCAATCAAGTATATATAAAAATCGATGGATGAGCCTATACGCATGAGTCTGCTCCACTGGAATTTTTTCCCTCTGGATATTTACCCTTGTCTGCTATCGCTAATCACCCACCTATTCTTCGTCTTCTCCTGTCTTGCTCAGACTCAACCCTCCTTCCTACATGGCTTGATGGTCTCAAGCAGGGGTTATAATCATATGCCCAATGGTGACTATTTGAAATCCATTGTCTCTCACTCTGTGTCCTTGCTGGAACTTGGACAAATGCTGCCTGTCACCTTTTAGCTGCAGTTTCAAGAAACTGAAGCTTTTTTTCCCCCCACTCCTGTGAACACATACAAACAAGCTGAGAGGGAGAAGATGAACTCCAGCATGTTCGTAATGCTAAAATTTGGGATGCAAAGATAGAAGGTTGCTAGGAAGATGTAAAAAAATTCTAGCAAAATGCTATCCACTGACTAACGATATCCCATGTGCGGGAATAGGATTTAAGGTTTCACATTAGAGAACGTGATTTTTCAGGGAGGATCAAGAGTTGGGAGGCTTGGATACAAATGGTCTTGTTATCAAAATCCCCACCCGATAAAGGAGATTTATACCTTATTTCCTGTTGGCTCTTAATTACAGAACAGTATCCATGAGAAGTTAAATTAGTTAAATTAGTCCCGGCACTTTTGTCCTTTTGGAAGCAAGTTCAAATGGAGCTCTTCTAGAGGAGTTTTATAACTGAATGTATTGTCGAATACCATGCATTATGTTACGTTGCTCTTATGTTGTTATATTATTTTTAATTACATTGTTCTATTGCTGGTATTCTGTGTTTATATATTTTATCATTATCTTTGTCAAACCACAAATGAACAAAGGAGCCTTTGCTTTATCCGTACAGGTTGAGAGAAAGAAGCTGACAAACTCACCTAGAGAGTTTGGGCTGCTGGTTTGATCTCAAGGCTTAGTAATTAGGTTGCAAAGGTTTTGTCTCCGTTCGGGGGGGCACATCTTACAGTGCGATTTGAATTGTGTTCAGTTTCTTTGGAATGTTGCTTCCGGTATTTCAGTTGAAGTAGATCTCTCGCTCTCAGTGATTGGTAGGTGGGGTCAATGTTAACGTGTCTGTAGTCACTGATTGGTTGGTGGAGAACCAGGCCTCAAGGAAGACCTCAAAAGACACGACCCATTGTCCCTCATGTCTGTCCACAAGGACTCAGAAGGACAAAAGTTCGATCTAACCAGGACCATAATTATAACCCAAGCCAAGTCAAGGAGAGAAAGAGAATTCCTCGAGGCCTGGTTCTCCACCAATCAGTGAACAGACACGTTGACATTGACCCCGCCTACCAACCACTGAGAGTGAGAGAGCTACTTCAACTGAAATTGTCTGAACATTCCAAACAAACATTCCAAACAAACCAAACACAATTCAAACTGCACTGTAGATGTCCCCCAGAAGAGAGACGAAACTTTTGCAACCTAATTACCGAGCTGGTCTACATTAGGTCTCTCCTATCATTGCTCCCAATGGAAAGGAATTTTAGTCAAAACTCTTCCACATCTAATCTGTTGATTAGTTAAGGGCAGGCCATAAGACATCTCCTTTGGATTGCTTTGCCACCAACTCCTTGTTGTTTGGGCTAGATGCAGAAGCCCATGAATCAAGTTCTTGGCAACAGGGACTTTTTTTTTTAATCCCATTTATATCCCGCCCTTCTCCGAAGACTCAGGGCGGCTTACAAGCTTAGCAGTAGCCTTCATTCTATGTATATGCCTGCTTATTAGGGCTTTCGCCCCCCCAAGCGGCATTATTACAAAGTCAGCTTAATTGCCCCCAACAATCTGGGTCCTCATTTGATCTACCTTGGAAGGATGGAAGGCTGAGTCAACCTTGAGCCTGGTGGGATGCGAACCTGCACTAATTGCAGGCAGCTGGTGTTACTTAAGGAGGCATTAGCCCACTGCTCCACCAAGGCTCCTTTGGCAATGCAGCTGGCAAGATTGCAGGATTATCTCAGTTTATCACTGGGGAAAATGAAGAGAGATATTGTTGAAACATTTAACTTTGAACCTAAGCGTGTGCCACACTCAGAAGGAAAAATTTATTTAAAATTCAGTTTGCTGTTCCAAAACACAAGGTATTCAAAACATGTTCACTGGTCTATTCAGCCTAATCTATTTCTAAGTGAGGAGCCATTCTTTCAGTATGGTTTACAGCACTTTTCGGTTTTGATTTCTTTATTTTTCAGCAGTTACATTTGGCTTAGAGTCATACTGCATCACTGCTCTAGGATCTTAAGCTTGTATTCTGAGACTTTCTTTCTGGCGTTCTTTATTGTTCAGTGGCAAAAATGAAGATGCGAAGCAGCTATATTTACAGCAATAGAGAATGAACACATCCAGTTGAGAGGACTAGGTCACTACATCAGATTTCTTGCTTAGGCCCTTAGGATGTGACATCTTCTATGAGGCCAGAAAATTATTATAAATCTTGTCTATGGAGATTCTCAGTCATCCAGATATTGTTGTCCCAAAGGTGCTTTTTCAAAAGGCAACTGGACTTGCTTTGTTTTTCCTTGAAGACGTATCTTCAGTTCTGACTTCAGTTTTCAGTTTGCCTTAGGAATGCCAGATTTCTTTTAAAAATGAAGTTTCTAGTCTTCATTGTTTTACTACTTTTTAAAGAACCTGCTACCATTGTCAATTATAGCTACCAGCCAGCAGTACAATTTTGTGAGCTGCAAGCAGTGCTAACTGCACCCATAATAAATAATAAATGAGGTGAACACAGAAGCCAACTAAGAAATCTCAGGGAAGCCCCCCCCATGAATGATTCATTAAGGAGTGGGCCACAAACCGATCAGTCCTAGAGGAGATCAACCCTGACTGCTCTTTAGAAGGCCAGATCCTGAAGCTAAAACTCAAATACTTTGGCCACCTAATGAGAAGGAAGGACTCAGTGGAGAAGAGCCTAAATGCTGGGAAAGATCGAGGGCAATAGAAGAAGGGGACGACAGAGAATGAGGTGGCTGGATGGAGTCACTGAAGCAGTAGGCGTGAGCTTAAATGGACTCCAGAAGATGGTAGAGGACAGGAAGGCCTGGAGGAATGTTGTCCATGGGGTCACGATGGGTCGGACACGACTTCGCAACTAACAACAACAACAGCCAAATTAATACTGAAAAAGATGGCCTATTAGAATAAAATGCAACACAATCCATCCCCCCCCCGCCCGATGAAGCATATCTTGATTTTTAAGAAGAAAAAGACACAGAAGTTGCATAAATACCTACACCTGAAGCTACTTTGAGCTGGATGTTCAAGTCCAGTTACTTTTCTTGGCCTCCTTCATTGGCCTTGGGTCCTGACACTGTCTTGGCATGACAGTATTTGTATTCTCTGCTACTCCTTAAAAGCTGCCAGGAAATGTTTAGGTCATCAATGAACTCAAGCAATCTTCCTCAACCTGGATGCCTTTTAAAGGGACTAAATCTCAATTCTTTAATTTCCATGACAGCAAGACATTATGGGAGCTGTAGTCTAGCATCTCTGGTGCTAGGTTGCAGAAAGTGAAATAACTTCTCTTTGATTTTGATAACCGTTTCACACACACACACACACACACACACACACACACACACACACACACACACGAGACCAGTGAAGAGGCTGTATTTTGTCCTCCCCAGCAGAGCTGAATTCCTCAGAGAAAATGCAAGGGAGAATTACAGAAACCGAATTCTCCACCCATCCACCCACCCCAACAGTAGTTTCCTACCAGTGCAGTACAATTTTTGGGGGTGGGGGTGGCCCCTTAAAAGCTGAGGGACCCACAGCCTTTAAGAGGCCACCCCCTGACTGGAGCTAGGCCCCAAAATAGTATTTATTTATGAGGTTCATCTATTGCTTCAGTCCACATGCTCTAGCCATGTAATACAGTTATACAGGGATAATAAATAACGCAAGATTTATTTTGGCACTGAGAACCCCACAATCGATCCCCAGAAATCTTCCAAAAGAGCCAGATTTTACCCACCATCAGACTCCACCTTAATTTTATGTAAACTTTAATTTAATGAAATTCAAATTAAATGAATTAGATACAATGACTATTATTACCCACTGTAATAAATGTCTTCGCCTTCAAATTACTGCTTGGTGGCAACTTTGGAAAGGTGCCAGCCAGAGACCCTGTTGAAGGCTGAAAGGAAGTTTATGCTGCTCTGGGGGCTATATCAAAAAATTAGGTCCTGATGCATCTAACAGACAGTTGTCAATGCATGTTTTGGAAGGTGATAAGAAAAAGCAATTCTATGCATAGGGAATTTTTTCAGAGAATAATTAGCTACCTCATCTCAAGAAAAAAATAGTACTTTGCCATTGAAAATGATGCCAAATAAACCAGTTGGCATAATTATTCTTCATAAGACCATTTGGGGCACAGTCAGGTAGGGAAACGATTGTGTCCTAGAGGACATTGCTCTGCTTCTATGCAGTTACTGAAAATTTAACAAAATCATTATCTTCAAATTTTGCTAGGCACACGTGATCCACACAGACTTTCAAGGAAGAACAAAGCTGCACAGGTGCTACCATTCCACAGAAGTGTAGAAAGGTGATTGTATGCCCCAAACTATTTTTCTCTTTATTTTCATTGGCATGGGAAGAATGTTCTGATCCTTTTGGATAAAGATAGGGGTAAAGTGGGTTAGGACGCTGAGCTTGTCTATCAGAAGGTCGGCAGTTTGGCGGGTCGAATCCTGAGTGCCGCGTAACAGAGTGAGCGCCCGTTACTCGTCCCAGCTTCTGCCAACCTAGCAGTTCGAAAGCACGTAAAAATGCAAGTAGAAAAATAGGGACCACTACGGTGGGAAGGTAACAGTGCTCCGTGCACCTTTGGCGTCTAGTCATGCTGGCCACGTGACCACGGAAGACGTCCTCGGACAAGCGCTGGCTCTTTGGCTTTGAAACGGAGATGAGCACCGGCCCCTAGAGTTGGAAACGACTAGCACGCATGTGCGGGGGAACCTTTACCTTTACCTAAAGATAAATGTGCATGATGGAATTTCAGTGGCCAGCAAAGAGGTTCCATATTTCTTCCTCCATCCAGAGGAGGAGGGGGGAGCGCGAGAATTTTTACTCATCTGATGAATGGCAAGGATGACTGAGAATACACAGTGGCCTCCTAAAATGAATAATGGGTCAATCACACCGTAGACAGCAGAAAGAACAGATCTTGGAGGAATTTAAAACCTACTGCTATGAGCCTAATAGAGTGGAATAGAGACATTTTCCCCACCATCACTTCCTTGCAGAGGAAGAGGGAAATGATGGGATCAGTGTAAAGCCCTTCCTTTCTTACAAGCCTGCCAAGAAGATTCATGAATCCTCCTTTTGAGCTTTCCAACACAGAAGCTCCTGCTCCAAGGGAAACAGATGACTTGTTTTCCTGCAGGTTGTAGAAATCAGTTGTTTTCCTTTCAAAATCCACATAGCCCTAAAATACATATCAGGATTTATTTATTTATTTATAGAAAATCTTGAAATGGAGACAGCGGGTGGGAGAGAAAGAGAGAGAGAGTCATGGTTTTCTTAGAAAAATAGCTCATTGCCTCACTCGGGCCCTATGAATAAGGCCCATTGACAGCAACAGATTCAGGACTGACAGAAGGAAATATTTTTTTTCCCAGAGCACAGAGTTAAACTAAATGATTTTCTGCCAGCAATTCTTAAAACAGCAGCCAATTTGGATGATTTTCAGTGGGTCCGAGCAGATTCATGGAGGATCAGGCTATCGGTAGCTATTAATACTGATAGTTCTTTACCTTCTCCTGAATCATGGGTGGCATGCCTTAAGTGCTGGTTGCCAGCTAGTAACAATGGAAGGCCAGGGGGTTGGATTGGGGTGTTATAACTCTTCAGACCTACAAGCTTCCTACATACATCCTATTGCCTACTGTATACCATCAAACACTGGAATAGATAGGCATATATAGCTATAAATTAAAAGAATTCACTGAACATCTTCAGTTGCTGGTGGATTGAGACTTTTTTCAATTGATTTTTCAATTATTTTCTTTCCCAATCTTACTGCTTATTGCCATAACTCTCTTCCTTGCTGCAAATGGATGCTTTGAATATAACTTTGCCCAAACTTCCCCACAGCCAACCTGTTACCCTTTCAAGAAGCAATCTGCCAGAGCCAGAGGGAGGTAACCCATGGGATACCTTCAGCCTCTCCAGGTGAGAATCAAGCAAAATCCAGAAGCTTTTTGTTGTTGTTCAGATCCTGACCTGAATGCAGACTTGCTCCTTTTGAAACTGAAACAGTCTTGGCTTGTTGAGAGAACAGGGATAAAGGCCACCACTGGATTCAAACGGGTGAGATGATGATTTTTGCCAATTGTCCAAGAATTACCCAACCACCCAACCCCCCCTCTATTTTAGAATATCTTTTAATTCTCTCTCCCCCCCCCCCAAAAAAAACACAGCTTTTCAATGGACACATGATGCTACAGAAGAGTAGTAGAGTGAGCCAATATATGGGCCTGACCTCTTAATTCACTGTGATTCCGTTCAGCGTTACAGGCAGTCTGTGACTTATCATCACAACTGAACCCAAAGTTTCTGTTGTTAAGTGAGACATTTCTTAAGTGAGATTTGTCCCATTTTGTGACCTTTCTTGCCATGGTTGTTAAGTGAATCACTGCAGTTGATAAGTTGGTGACCTGGTTGTGAAGTGAATCTGGCTTCCCCATTGACTTTGCTTGTCAGAAGGTTGCCAAAGGCGATCATGTGACCCTGAGACACAGCAAAGGTCATAAATATGAACCAGTGGCCAAGCATCCGAAGTTTGATCACATGATCATGGGGTTGCTACAAAGGTCGTAACTATGAAAAACGGTCATAAGTCACATTTTTCAGTGGCACTGTAACTTTGAACAGTCACTAAACAAACTGTTGTAAGTCGAGGACTATCTGTACTCTGAACCAAGCTTCATATCATAATCTTACAGTATCCAATGACTGTATTCACACATGCATAAAGTTAATTACAAGCTAAAGGTTCAATCTGCATAGGTCAAGCCTGATTAGTTTTAACCTTGGTTAAGATCTGGGGACAGGTAACTTATATACAGAATGTGAACCCAGCCTGTTCAATTCATTTATGAGTCAATGTACCATGGAAATCCAAGACATATTTGAAATAATTATCCAGGCTAAGCATGCAGTGTGAACACAATTACAGCAGTGGCCAGGTAGAGTGTGGAGTTTTGGCAGCTAGCTTTTCCACCTTAGCCACAAAGAGAAAACTTCTGCAGCCCACTTAGTGGGAACTCTCCTGTCAACATTTGCTAGCACCATTTTCTTGTTGGTCCAGCTCTGAAGATCAGCTTGCCATCTTGGGTTAGACTCATCTAGATTACATTATAGCACTCAAGAGGACAAATATATCACGGTATTTTTAAAAGTAAGAAGGCAATTCTAATAAAGAGAGTTATCTTGGCTGATAGGACAAGAAGTAGTATTCACCAGAAAAGATAACTATTCCTTTTAAATCTATATTGTTCCTGGGCCTTTGAAAAAGAATGTCTATGGAGATTCTCAGTCATCCAGATCATGGTTGTCCCAAAGGTGCTTTCCCAAAATGCAACTGGACTTCCTTTGTTTTTCCTTGAAGATGTTTTCCTTCTCATCCAAGAAGCTTCTTCCATTCTGAAGAAATGAAGAAGCTTTTTGGATGAGAAGTGAAGAGTCTTCAAGAAAAAGAAAGAAAGTCCAGTCTCGTCTTGAAAAAGCAGCTTTGGGACTTTGAAAGAGAACTTTCCATCTCTTGGCTGTTCCTCCTTTTTCTCCCCCCTTCTGCCCATCAGCCTTGGTGGAGCAGTGGGCTAATGCCTCCTTAAGTAACACCAGCTGCCTGCAATTAGTGCAGGTTCGAGTCCCACCAGGCTCAAGGTTGACGCAGCCTTCCATCCTTCCGAGGTAGGTAAAATGAGGAGCCAGATTGTTGGGGGCAATAAGCTGACTTTGTAATAATGCCGCTTGGGGGTGGTGGTGAAAGCCCTAATAAGCAGGCATATACATAGAATGAAGGCTATTGCTAAGCACATTTGATTTGTGCTTAGATTGTAAGCCGCCCTGAGTCTTCGGAGAAGGGCGGGATATAAATGGGATTAAAATAAAAAATAAAAAATAAAAATTCTTTTCTCTGACGGATTTCCTTTCTCTTGCGTTCTTTACATTGTTATGGGTCCCGTAGTTATTGTTTAATGGGACAGAAAAAGGCAGGGTCTCTGTTCAGCTTCTCCTAGTCGCAATAGTGCCTTTATTCAAACAGAACCTGGAGGCAGCGTTAAAAAAATGGTATCAGCCTAGAATCCCTACACAGCTATAAGTGGACTAAGTCCAACCCACCCACCACCGGAAATCGATTTATCCTTAGCTAACTCCAAGCAGGTCCTAATCCTTAACTGATAAGATTCCCATGCATAGGTTAAGTAGTAATAAATAATGCCTGACATTAGATCATGGGTCTTCAAACCTGGCCCTTTTATGACTTGTGGACTTCAACTCCCAGAATTCCTCAGCTGATGAATTCTGGGAGTTGACGTCCACAAGTCATAAAAGGGCCAAGTCTGAAGACCCCTGCATTAGATCGTATGTTTCCAAAGGGCTTGAGGGACGTGATGTTGGGAACTGATTCATTGTTCACTGCTTCTATCATTCTGGGCGCTAACAGAAGCTGACACTGGGGAAAAAAAACCTTGCTTCACTCCTCGGGAACTGTCCTGCAAGTTTCACCTGCATTAATCTGCATATGAATAAGGAGATGGATCGTGCATGTATGGAACTAATTACCATTACTGCACCAATATCACTAAGCCTTCAGTCTCCTTTTAATAAGCCTTCGGTCTACTTTTCAAGAGCCTCTCTACACTCCGGGCTGTAAAGAGCTTCATGTGGGAGAACCAGCTGACGCTGAAGCTAAAAAAGTTGAAGCTGTTCTTGTTCCAGAAGATGGACCAGAGTGTGTAGAAAATATGCCTGTCCTGGATAAGTTTGCACTTCTCTTAAAGACTAGATTCACATCTTGGGGTTCTTCTGGATACAGCATTGATAGCCACATTACATAAGTGACAAGAAGTCTTTTATTAACTTGGGCTGATAACCTTTTCTCTATTTCCTGGAGTGAAGGAATCTGACACTGGAGATGCTTGCAACAGTCGCCACAAATTGAATCATTGCAACTGCTTATGGGGTGACTCTTGAGGATGGCCTGGGAACTTCAATTGACTTAGAACATAGCTGTGAGTCTCTCCCATTCCTAAGCCAAAGCATAGACAAATAGATGTGAACGAGTGAGATATGTTCAGAGATGTCCAACAGCACCTCTAGGGCTATCAATAAAGAGGAGAGGGTTAAATGGTCCTTTGCTTGTATCTAGGTTTTATAGGAGAGAAGGGACACTACCAGAAATGGTGCTAAAGCACAATCTACCAATCTTTCAGTGACAGAAAAATATACCAAGCCCTTCTTCTGTTGGTGAATAGTGCTGATATTACAATTTTTAATGCGAAGAACACTGCGGAAAGTAATTGATGGGCTCCCTGGTTTCACTTCTCCTCCTCCTAAATATCAACTGCTGGCATGTAAACAGGGTTGGGCACATGTAGGGGATGCTTGAAATGATATGACTAGCCATCCGTCAAGTTACTGAATGGACTCCAGGTGCTCCATGTCTATGACCTGTCAGTTAAACTATTTCTGGAGAGTTTCATTTATTTATTTTTTGAAAAAAAAGCATCATGCCTGTTTTAAAATGTGGGTTTGGTACTCTTCTGAAAGAACGCTAGAACTGAATAAAAAAAAATAAGCTTGGCTGAAAGGTTACAGGCACAAAGGAAGGAATGTCATGAAGTAGACGAAGTTGAGAAGCAGTCAGCGTCACTCTTGACTAATGCTAAAAGGAATGGCAAGGCTGGCAGAGAGTTACTAGCAGCATGCAGAAGTAGGCTATGGAGAAAGCTGCCCCACAACCAAAGAAATAATCAAAAGCAGCAGAGGAGAGAAGCAGCAGAAAATCTGAAATGCATTCATTGGTATAACACAAAGCTGGCAGAACCCAGCTCTCATTCCCAGTTTAAATCAACCTTTTTTCCCCCAAATAAAAGTCTAGTGCTCTTTCAAAGGAGCATGAAACCTGAGTATATTCAGAAAGCACTCATCAAGTATTACGCTGACAGATACGGTACCTCTAAAGAAGCCAGGTGTTTAATCTCTCTGGCAACGCAAGCCAAACTGGTTACCAAGAGCAGTAGCCAGCTGATCAAAGGAGAAGGTGCATCAGCCTAAACTACCAATAAAATAAATCTGTGTTTATCCCACCCCTGGTTGCATGGTTAACCATGTAATCAATGGCAAGCGTTAGACTGAATCCGTGACAAAAACAGTAGAGAGAGCAAAGAGAAAATACTATTTAAAATCAGAACCACTAAAGACAACCCAGCCATCTCAACAGTGGGCTGGTGGTGAAATCAAGGCAGCATCCTGAGGACCTGCCATTTCAATATGGATAATGGGGCATATCTGTGCCACAGTAAGGGTGATTTAAAGGTTAGTCCTTAGCCAATGAATAGTCTGCATATAGGCAATGCTTTGCTTGGTTTAATTCTGATTGCACTGACTTTATATACTTATCCTGACCCCAGGGTTTTGTTTGATAAACAGCATATACGCACAGGCTAGATATCTCTGATGAAGATACCAGTGCCTGAAAGTTCATGCAATAACAAATGTGCTCATCTTTAAAATGCCGTAAGGCTACTATTTGGCTGCAGAATTATAAAATGGTTAGACCACCTGGCCTTGCCTCCATGATGTCTGCCTGTCTTTAAAAAACTGTGTTCCTAAGTAAGACAAAGAGGGATGGAGAATCTGATGGCCTTCATATCGAGCTGGACTCCAGCTCCCATCCAACAGAGATAGACTTGTTAAAGATTGGGTACATTTAGAGCCTATCAGATCTCTCAGCTTAAAAGGATAAATCGGAACTTGATGCTGCCTCTTAACTAGTGATTTGTTCTCACTCATTTTTTTTTTCAGTTGTCTGCTTTTAATGGATGGCACAAAATTTAATAGATTCCCACGTGGACTCTTTCCCAAGTCTGGATTCTGTCAAGTTCAAAACATGCAGAGTAAGGAAATAACACCTTCACAACCCTGCTGACATGAATTATTTGAGTCAGGGTTCATCATATCTGAGTCTCTAGATAAAAGAGTAATAAAATGTCTCTGAACATCTGCAAGGAAGTTCCCTCCATTGGGGCAGAATAATCCACAGCCAGCTTCTTTGCAACTAGAAATATATGGCACAGCAGAAAAGCCCGGAATGGCATCAATGTAATAGGAATTCCAAGCCCCAAATCAAAATTTAACCACTTACTTTAAAATAAACTCCCTCGCGCACACACTCAACTGACACATTCTAACAGAAGGCTTCTCATCACAGCATATGTTCAAGAAGAACGCTAGCCTGCACAGTGTTTGAATTCACTGGCAACATTCGGATTCCTTTGGAGCTGTGAGTTTGATTTAGTGGGACTTTCTACCCTTGAGGAATACTTTCTCAAGTGACTTGTTTGCCAAGAGAAATCTGAATACTGAGTATCAGCCAACAGAGCCACCCAAAAAAGAATAACACTCCATGAGCGTCGTATATTCAAACTTCATTCAAACTTTCGCAAAGGGTCCTACCAAGGCCTGTTGGGTCTCCCCATAGGATCAGCCTCATGGTTTATGGTGTTAAAAAGGAGGGAAAAATGTATGTATCCGAACTGCCAGCCCAAATGTTGGTGGTGTGGTTGTGAGGATGCAACGTATTATCATATATGGTGGACTTGTAAAAAAGTCAAAGCTTTTTGGATGAAAATTTGGTGGAACATGCAGAAGATATTTAAGAAAAAGATAAGGTTTTCTCCACAGTTGTTTTTGTTGGGTATTATTACAGATTTTACTGTCATAGACACTAAATTGATGTTGAATCTAATTACGGCAGCAAGACTTTTAGTAGCGCAATATTGGAAGAAGGAGGAACTGCCGACTATAGAAGAGTGGACTTTGAAAGTTTCTAACTTGGCGGAAATGGCAAAGATTTCAGCATACTTGAAAGAACAATCGCAACAGAGATATATTGTGGAATGGAGAAGATGGATCGAATATATTCAGAATAAATATGGGACTAAAAAGTTTCATTTAGCATTTGAATAAGTATTGGTTTTATATGATGTATTATTAGTTATTAGTTATTTGTTAGTAATATAGTTATGTTTAAGGGGAGTTAAAGTGCGATAGAATTTATTGTTTCATTTTAGCTCGTTAGCATATTTTAGCTTAAGTTTGTAAAGTTTATACCCTGTATTCAGCTCTGGGAAGTGGGGGGGAGGGGACGGTAAGGGAGGGTAAGGGGGAGGGGAGGGGGGGAGTTTTTCTTTTTAAAAAATGTACTGTAAAACTTTTCAATAAAAAAAAATCTCAGAAAGGCTCGGAAGATATACTTGGCTGTTGCTGCTATTATTTTGCTTGAAAACCCAAGTCCTTCAGCTGGTTTGCTTTTGAATCAGCTTGCGGTGGGGAGGATATAGACTAAATCTTTGTGTTTAGGTCAAGAATATGCATTTAATATGTAGCCCTTCTACATACAATTTCCCTCCTGGTTTTCCTCCCCAGGCCCCATTCAGCAATGTTTTACTTTTTCCTACAAAGGAGGTAGTGCAAATGGAGCGTTGCTTTTGCAGCTGTACCAGTAGATGTCCATCTACTGCTTGCACAGAAGCATTGGGTGGCTGTGAGTTAAGGTATCAAGAAACTGTGATAAAATCAACCTGGATTTTTGTTGGGAGAAAACCTGTGCATCTTCTCATTGGAAAGGGTGATCAGCTGCCTTCCTGCAAGGAAGCTCATCTGCTTCTCCAGAATCAGGAGTACAGGAGTACAGTTCTATTCCAAACAATTCCAGAATCAGGGAAATTAGAGACTCCCATTTTAAATGTCCATTTTAAAGAGGCACAGTCAAAAACAACTTTTACAGCTGCTCTTCAGACATTTTAAATGTGGCTCCTACCATCCTAAGTTTCTTTGTCTATTTCCAATGTAGTGAAATATAAAGAACAAAGATTAAAAAAAGTAAGAAACAGAGATGAAGAAAGCAATTTTTTTAAAACAGGAAAGATACATAGTTATGCCTTCTTTCTAGCTTAAAGTTTCTGTTAGAAACAGCAGGAATGGGCTCGTAGGAAGCCCAGACTGGGTTCCTTGCATAAATGATAAGTGTTAGTAATAGAAGGGGGGGGGACCTTGAGGCCTCTGATAGAAATGCAGCTCCAAAGAGTTATTTTGTGTGAAACGTTATGTGTAAAACAAAGAGAAAGTTGAAGATTTTCGAGTTATAATAGGCTGGCCTTTAAAGGGGGGAAAAAAAACCATTTTTCCTTTCATACACTAAAGCCGACCCTAGCAGGGACTGGACTGCAGTCCAGCTGGAGTCAGGGTTTGAAAGAAGAGGAAAGTAGCCAGCGTTGAAAGACATAAAAGTGGGCGGGAATCCAGGGAATAAGTGGGGAGGGGAGGGAGGCGTCGACGACAAACCTCAACTTCACAACATCCCGGCTTAATGTAGTAAAGTAAGCGGACAAGAAAATTTAATTCTACCTACGTGTCCCCAAATCCAAACTCCGCCCCGTGGTCTCTCTCTCTCTGGCTCGCTTTCCCGATAAAGAACACGGGAGAGGCGGGGGGGGCAGGGGGAGAGATAGAGAGAGAGATCGGCGTCCGGAATAGTTTGACCCCCCCCTCCCCGGTTCCTGGCTGGGAATAAGACGCCAACTCCTCGATCGACGGACGGCTGAACTCGCCCGCCGCCCCAATTCCTGCCAGCCTCCTCCTTCCCCCCTCCCGACCCCCCACCCCCCCCACACGCCTCTCCCCAAATCAGAGCCCCCTTCTTGAAGCGCGGCGGGGCACTCGCTTACCTGGACTGCCCGGGAGACAGCGACCATCAGCAGGAGGATCAAGCGCATCGTGCAGGCGCCTAGCCCAGCCCAGCCGCGGGCGGGCTCCAGCTAGCCGGCACCCCCCACACACACACCCGCCCACCGGCCCGCTCAGGGGATCCTCCGCATCCCCGCGTCAAGCGGGAAGAGGCGCCGCTGCCGCCAGGCTCCAAGCGTGCCTCGAGCGAGTGGACGGACGGACGGACCGAGGGCGCCCGTGGCCTCTCTCTCTCTCTCTCTCTTTCCCTTCGCCGGACAGGGCAAAGGCAAGGCAAGGCGGCGGCCGCCCGGCGCGGCGGCGACGGCGGCGGCTGCTGCTACTGCAGCGGCCACGGGGCGTAGGGGTGGAGGGGACGGGAGAGAGAGAGAGAGAGATCCGGCCCAAGAGAGGCTCCGCCTCGCGTTGGGCCAGCCAGGGAGAGCGCCCGGTGCCCTCCGCCGCCCCCCCCCCCCGGAGCCCACCTCTCCCTCCGCCGGCCCGGGAAGGAGTGGAGGACGGCGGGGTCCCACCTCTGAGGGGAGGGGGGGAGGAAGAAGGAGCCTCTCCTCTCATTGGCCCTCTCAAGCCGATCGCCTGCCAATACCGAGCTCCGGGGAGGCGGGCGGGCGGGGGGGGGGAGAAGCCCCTTCCCCGGACTACTACGCTAGGGAGACACAAGGGGCTTTTTACTATGCCTGGGGAGTCTTGGCTTGGGGGGGGAGGGGAAGGAGAGAGGATAAACCTGCCGGATCGCTACGTGGCCCCCCTTTCAGCCAGCGTCTTCTGGAACCTTGCAGGACCCCATCTCCTCTGAAGATTTCGTTAAGGGCTGTTAAGAAGAAACGGCCACCTTCCGTGTGATCGTTAGCCTGCCCCTCCCTCCCCCCTCCAAGGAGGATTCTTCCTAGCCCCGGGAAAGGCTCGAAAGAGGAAGGGGTGGGAAAGATGGGGGATGGGAGTCGGGGGGGGGTTCGACGGGGTTTCAAAATGTTGAGCCTCGCTCAGCCAGCCCCACTGAGGGCTTCGGCCAACGTCGCGATTCAGATCCACGCCGGGTAGAGACTAGAGGAGGTGGGAACCAAATCGGTGCTTTCTGCCAAGCTTTAACCATCTGGGTTTGCACCAACATCGTCCAGGGTAAGCAGGTTGTATGTATTGTGTGGAAATGGAAACTGCTAAACCTCAAGAGAATTTCCCCCCCCCCCCCCGTTTTTTTGATGCAGGTAGCCCTCCGCTTCACAGCCACAATCTAGCCCAACATTTCTGTTGTTAAGTGTGACATTTGTCAAGTGAGTTGCGCCCCGTTTTATGACCTTTCTTGCCACAGTTGTTGCAGTTCATAAGTTAGTGACTCGGTTGTTAAGTGAATCTGGCTTCCCCACTGACTTTGTGTGTCAGAAGGTCACCCAAGATGATCACATGACCTTGGGACACAGCCACAGTCATAAGTATGACTCATTGCCAAGCGTCTTGAATTTTGTTCACATGATCATGGAGAGGTTACAAAGGTCGTATGTGTTAAAAAATGGTCATGGGTCACTTTTTTTCAGCGCCGTTGTGACTTTGAACAGGTCACTAAAAGAACTGTTGTAACTCAGGGAGGGGATGAAGATGGGAAAGATAATCTACTTCTGCTAGCGTTACTAGGCCTAGTGGACCCACCTTCCAGGGATCCTAAGCCCCAGTTATATTTCCTGAAAGCTGACTGGCTAATGATCATACTAGTAGTTGAAGAGCATTCCTTTTTTCCTATGGGTAAACTGTGGCTTGCCTGCCGATAAAGAAAGACAGGACCCAATTGTTGTTGTTGTTAGTTGCAAAGTTTTGTCCGACCCATCGCGACCCCATGGACAACGTTCCTCCAGGCCTTCCTGTCCTCTACCATCTTCTGGAGTCCATTGAAGCTCACGCCTACTGCTTCAATGACTCCATCCAGCCACCTCATTCTCTGTCGTCCCCTTCTTCTATTGCCCTCCATCTTTCCCAGCATTAGGCTCTTCTCCAGTGAGTCCTTCCTTCTCATTAGGTGGCTGAAGTCTTCGAGTTTCAACTTCAGGATCTGTCCTTCTAAAGAGCAGTCAGGGTTGATCTCCTCTAGGACTGACTGGTTTGATCGCCTTGCGGTCCAGGGGACTCACAGGAGTCTTCTCACAGGACCCAATATGTTAGGCCAACTGATGTGGAACAGAGATGGGGCTCAAATCAAGGGGGATTACTGGATATTCCTGCAAGGGGAAGGTTGGGGTACAGAAGAAGCAAATTGGAATCACTGTTGTTGCTGTGATCTTCCTGAGACAGGAAATAACATAGCACAGGGGAGATGTCAGTTTTGCCTGTGCCTCCCTATCTCCATGGGGAAGTGAACACAACTTTGAGAAAGGATGTTGTATCATTTGTCACCTCATGGACCAGTTTAGGCCAGCAAGCAGAGGGCGCTAGGACAAGGTTGATATCTGCATGCAAAGTAACAGAAGATTTCTGAAAATTAGACCATGACCAGCAGGAAGCAGGTGGATTTTCTTTCCACCAGACTATTTTCATCAGATACTCAGCTCTGGAAAAAGTAAAGGGTAGTGCAGCCTTCTGTATCCTAATTGCATCCAAATATGCTAGATTACAACTCCTGTCATTTTCAATCTGCATAGCCAACGATGGAAGTTGTAGTCTAACACATCTGGTGGACATCAGGTTGGAAAAGATTGTTCTGGAAATAACATATGATGACAGCAATGAACTCATCATACAAATGTTGGCCTAAATTGTCTGAAGAGACACTCATCAGCCTTCCTTATCAGCTGTATGGCCAGGAAGAATCCAAATTCTGGAATCCCTTAACTTGGATAGTATGTGATATTCATTGATAATTAATTATTGCATCCCATTTTCTATTTTCCAAAGATAAATTCCATCAGAGAAAAGAAATATAAAAATCAAAACATTTTAAAGGAAAGGGACCTCTTTTTATCTATTCTAGAATGGGTGGTTCTTAAATTGGGGAGGGGGCTGATTTAAGTGGAATCAAGTGTCTTGGAGTATTGTGCTGTCACCATTGCTGGGTCTTAGCAAAGCTAGCCACAGATGAAGGGTTACCAAGCTCAGGCATATGAATAAGAAAGATTCAATAACAATAATAAGAGTTGGAACGTACCTCTGAGGTCTTCTAGTCCAATCCTTGCTCAGGCAGGAAACCCTATACCAGGGGTACGCTGGCTGAGGAATTCTGGGAGTTGAAGTCCACAAGTCATAAAAGGGCCAAGTTTGAAGACCCCTGTCCTATACCATTTCAGACAAATGGTTGTCTCCATGCTTCTCATCTTCTTCTGCTGAGCTATAGAATTATATATAAAAGAGGGGACCACACCTATCTTGGGAAATGAAATGAACCTTTATTGTCAAAGTACAACTATGTGTACATTGAGATTAGCTGAGCCTCCCTTTGTGCTCCCACCCCCCAACACACAGTGACAACAAACCCTCCATCTTACTACACCATGTGAACCAACTACATCACACACCGGCCTCCCAAGTCAATTCTGCATAAAATTCACAAAAGTTATTTCTCATTCAAAAGCCTAACAGCCCACGGATAAAAGCTGTTTTTCAGCCTGTTGGTGCGGCTGGCTATATTCCTATATCTCCTACCGGATGGTAGGAGAGTAAAGAGATACCGTCCAGGGTGTGAGTCATCCCTGAGAATCTTCCTCACTCTTCCAAGGCAACGAGCCCTGGCGATGTCATCCAGTGGTGTCAGGGAACAGCCCAAAATGTCTTGTGCTGTACTCACTACCCTCTGTAATACTTTCCTATCCGCGGCTGTCAGACCAGCATACCAAACCACAATACCCTACGAGAGGACGCTCTCTATAGTAGACCAGTAAAAGAGGTAAAAAGGGCATTTGGTTGAGGAGCAAGTTCAAAGAGCATAGAAAGGAGCAGAGACATGAACTAATGTCAGAAGTACCCCAAACTTCTTGCACCCCTCCAATGATTAGGTCCTTCCTCTCTCGAATTGATCCAGCCTCACAGGAAAGAAAGATTCCTTTACTTTTCATTATACTCCTAATGACTCCAACCTAAGATGCAGATGCAGCTCAAAGCTATAGTTAGCTTTGAAATGCAATGTGGTAGCAGTGCCTGTTCAAGCAAGCAAGCAAATGGAAAACAAACAAATGCAGAACTGCTTCCCAATCAATTAGATGCCCTGCATCCTGATTGACTCCCTCCTGCACAATTAGAACCCATGCAAACACGCGGTCATAAATTCTGAGTTTGCATTTCTGGGAATAGAAATGAATTCCCATTGCCATCAAAGATGCTTCAGTCCAGGGCATTTATCAGTGGCCTAAAAAGGATCGTGAGGAGCAAATTATCTTTCAATTAAAAGATTGTCTGGTTGAAAGCTTCCCCCCCCCCTTACAAATGATAAATTGGTGTATTTAGAAATCCTCACTGGAGCACACAAAGAAGGGAAGATAGTCAAAATATTACCTATCCACAAATATTCTGTTGCCTTTGTGCTGGATTATGGTCTTCCAGTAACTGTTATCAGATACAGTACATGACAAATTGTCCCAAATTTCAAAAAAAAAAAGCAGAAAGAAAGAGACATGTTCCATTTTAATTGTTTGTGAAATCAGCATGTCTTGGAGTACTTGGGTATTAAATCTCTGCTTTTAGTTGCTAGGAAATTAGCAGTCTTGTCAATAAATTCATTAATACAAGCAATTATCACTTAACTCCCTTTGGCAGGCTTCTTCACTTGTTTAGCTACTCCTCTTCGTTTTCTTTATTTGTTGCATTTATATGTTTTCTTTTCTTGAGGACTTAACACAATGTACATAGTTCTCTTTCTCCTCTCATTCTCTGGACACAACAGCTCTGGGAGGTAGGTTAGACTAAGTGTCAGTGATTGATTTTAAGCCAACCAACAGACATCTTCATTGATTGGAACGTACTTGAACTTTGGTCTCTCCAGCCCAAGTTCAACATTCTAGCCATGACATCACATTGCTCTACTGTGAAGCAATGGACAGTTCCCAGAAAGAAGATGAGAGATGCCCAAGAATTTGTTTGGGAACTGCTTGTTTGTAAATGATTTGGATTTAGGCATGCGCGATAAAGATGGTATCAAATGATTGATGGAAGTGAATGCAAAAGGAGATAGCAAATAGGTCCCACAGGATCCTTCTAACCTGAATAAATGGACAGTAAAATACCAAATGCAATCCAAAGTGTCAGGTAATGCACATTGAGGCAAACCATTCTAATAGATAGGCTGACAAGTCATAAGTTGCCGGTTGCTGACCAACAAAGAAATCGGAGTATTTGTGGGAAGATTAATGCGGTATTAAGTATCATTAGCGAAAGGTCTGGAAGTAAACCTGTCAATAATCTAATTCTTTTGTACAAATCTGTGATACATCTGGGCATGGACTACCAAAGATGGTTCTAATTGCTGCAAGTTAACATGCAGAGCTTGTGACACTGGAAAAAATGCATACAGGAAAACTCCATAAGGAAGTTTGTCATACCAAGGTGGGTCTTTTTTTAACCTTAGAAAAAGAAAGAAGAAGAGCAGACATCATATATTTTAAGGATGGGAAGGATTCTTCATGATCCTCTAGTCCCATGCTTTCCTAGTGCAGAAATCTAGTACTATGATATTGACAGCATCTTGACAAAAGGCCGTCCAACGTCTTTAGGCACACTGAAAAAGAGCCTACCACTAGACTAGAAGAATGCACGAAGGCAATTCAGAGATGTTTGGTACGTTGTAATGCTAGATTTACGGAGCATCCAGTCAAATAACATGGTTGGATATTCAGGAAAGTTGAAAAGAAGATAGTTTACACAGATTTACACAATAAAATTCACCATTAGTGTTACCTTGAAAGGCTTTAGAACAGGATGAGCCCCATTTGCAGAGACAATTAATGGTTAGGATGCTGGTTTAGTATGGATTGGCTTTTCATCTTGCTTAAGGCCCTCTTGTAACTTGTAATAAAGACAATTTAAATTCACACTAGGCTTATTTGCTGGCATTATTATCTGGCCCTTGCCTCAGGTTGAGAGAGAGTGGCTGGCTCAAGGTCTCCCAACAAGCTGTGTAGCTGACTTGGCTCACGATTTCTGGGTTTCCAGCTTGGTTCCTTAACCACTACACCAAACTGGTTCACCGTATAAGTGGTGCCAGGATTCAAACAAAATAGTTATCTGATACCAGATAAATGGGCATTTGGGTGGATGTTTTCCTACCATTCCAATGGAGACTGCTTGGTATATTTTCAGAAGTGCAGGGCAATCAATCTTTTGCCTAAGTGGGCATGCACTAGAGACCAGGTGGAAGTGTATAGAGAAGTTGAGAATAATCTGCTTGCTTGCCTTCTTGCAGCGATAAGATTGGCTATGAGGCTTGATCCACATTTGATAGCAGTTGTCCTCTGGTTGCTTGCTGGAATGTACAATAAGCAAGTTTCCCCCCCACTTTTCATTCACTGGCGATCTTGGCCTCAGATGGACAGCATGGAAGGGCATGGTTAGCCAGCCAAGAATAGATACAGCAGACTAGTGTGGAGTCAGATCTTGTAACTGACTTTTGGATATGAATCTAGACAGCTTCTGCCAGCTGCATCTCCAAAGTGAACCAAGGAAGCCAGCAGGAAGCTTATATCAATGAGGGCCATGACTGGATTACCCAAGCAGGGTGACATCAAGCAGAGAGGTGCTGCAGCAAATACACACACACACACACACACACACACAAAGCAGTGAATGCCTGAATCAATATTGGCACAAGCTTCTCTTCACATTCACTGGCATAGGTGAATGGTGAACATACTCTGCATGTATATGAAAGACACTGGGTCTCTGACCACAACCTTCAAGAGATAACATTTCCAAGAAGATGACGTGTGTCATAATATGAAAGCACTCAAAAGGGTTTCAGTGGATTCAGCTTTTCCCTTGTACTTAGCTAACAGAATAGCCCTGCTTGCACAGTAACTGGTCTAATAAAGCTATTGCCCCATTGTGGCTTTTGGGAAGGTACACACAGTCTGAGGCGCAAGAGGGAAGAATCCGTCCTGGGATCATTGGATACACTCATTTAAGGTGGGCTAAACTCATACTGTACCTGGAGCACAGAATCCTCCCTCCCTGCTGATTTCCCCACATATACTGGAGGCAGGTAAAGCTTTCATTTTGGAAGCTGGGCTTTATCATCAGTTGGAGTGCTGTCACTGATGCCCACCTCAAAAACCCTTGTGAGGGTTATAAAAAAAAGGCATAACCCGACTCTTAAGAAGTGAAGTGAAGCAACTGGGAGGATGTTCAGTCCAAGATGGACATGGATTCCCCTCTCTGGCACCCTATCAGGTAACCTTGTGGGACATTTATTTCAGCGCTTTTCCTGAGAAATCCTTGTTGATATCTTCAGGCTACGGAGCTCTTGGACTAAATTAATTGTTGTGATTCAGGGTCAGCCTGTGGGTTCGGCAGTTGGGTCGGACGACTCAGAGGAGGAGGGGGGTGTTGAAGAGCTTGCTGAGGGGGTTGAAGATCTTGCTGATAAGAGCCCTCAGCCAGGCCCCTCCCACCTGGTCATGACGGAGACCCAGCTGTGTGAGCCTGACAGCGTGGATGAAGATGACCCACAGCTAGCCCTGTTCAAGGACGCCCGACGCAGGAGGCAGTCAATAAGGAGTAAACAGAGGAAGGCAATGGGGCACCTCGGAAGGAGGCAGAGAGAAGCCACACCCTGAACTGTATAAAAGGGGAATGCGTGGGAGGGCTGGTTTGCTGAAGGCAACCGCTTGATTAGTTCCTGTTTCATGGTTGGTGTTTTGTTTTCCTCTGCTTTATTTTAATAAATTTGGCAGGCTTAATTCCAGCCTCTTGCCGTTTGTAAAGGGGTTGTCCCTGCCTTTTCTACAGGGCTGGTAGCAGGCTGGTACAGAACATTAATGTATCCTGTCCCTCAACCAAACAGCCTTTCAGATATGTCTGCCCACAGAGCCATCAAGCCAGGATATGCTGCTAGAAGAGAAACAAGTTGCTCAGGTTTCCATTGGTTTGTTCTACTGTTCCAACATTCCACAGCTTGGGATCCTCCAGAGTTACGATTCTAGTCATTCCCATAAATGAGACTACTCTGTTGGAAGCAGATGAGGGGAAGGGTAGTTAAGAGTTGAAATTCAGTCCACCAGCCTGAGAAGGCTAAACCATTCTTTTTCTTTTCTGCTGGAGGGAATATTAAGCTTTAGGCTTCCTGAAGCCCAGGACTTTTTAAGTAGATATATGTTATACAAGCTAGAAAAAAGATTGTAAGAAAGGGGGGATAAGTCTTTGTTCAGTTTAAATTGCATAGTATTGGTGATTCCCCCCCCCCCTTTGCTGAACAATAGTTTGCTGGAGACAGCAGCAATTATCTTGTTAAAATGTACTGCATGTGAAACACCTCCACCATACTAAAAGTGTACCTCTTGGAGAGGTAGGTGTGTGAGTGTGTGGAGTAGAAGGGATTATCCCACAAAAGATAACCCTCCATCTCTCTTTCCTGTTCTAACTACTGCTCATCATCTAGGATCTTCTCCAATTTTTATCTTTCAAGTCTTCCTCAGCCAGGTGGTACAAAACCATCATTGTCCCAATGTTGTTGGACACTGGTGCTCACCAGCATTGGTGTTTATGGCCAATGGTCATGAACATGAGAGACACAAGTAGTGCTCAATGTAGGGCCATTTGTTCAGCGACTGTTTGAAGTTACAGCATCACTGAACAAAGGGACCTACAACACTTACAACTGCAGGAGTCCTTCAACTCCCCACCTCTCTCCCCTCCCTCCTTTTATGCCCTTTTCACAGCCTGCGAGGCTCTTGCCATGCTAGCTGACTGTGCCTGGCCTGGCCCTTCCTGGGGCAGCCACTGGCCACCCAAGGCTTTCTTCCTTACATCACACATGGCAGTTTCTTTGCAAGTCGTGGGGAAGGTGGTATCATGTAATCAGCACTTGCCTCGCAAAGGGCCAGGCCAGGCACACCGTATCAGCAGTGAGAACAAGAAAATGGCGAAGGTCAGCTGGAGTGGAAGAGCACAGGGCAGCAGGGCCTTGAATAGCAGGATGGTGAGGGCAACTGAGCTGGGGCTGGGCTGGGCTTGGGCTGCATTTGGCACTGCAGCTTAGGGGTTCTTGCAGATGACGCCCAGCCCTAGCCTGTCAGCAGCATAGTACAAAGAGGCTTCTTGGCATGCCACAGCTCTGGGGCAGCAAGAAGCCCCTTTGCTTCACAGTGCTGGGCCAGCACTGGACTTGTGCTGTGTTGTGCTGCAGCTCAGGGGCTTGTTGCAACCCAGACAGTGGTGGAATTCAAATATGCGAACAACCAGTTCTCTGTGCGGATGCCACTTCTGGAAGTCCATTCTGGGCCTTGGCAACAAAAAATTGCCTACCAGTTCTGCCGAAGTGGTGCGAAGGGGCTGAATCCCACCGCTGGACCCAGAGCCATAGGACGCACGCATCCCCACACTCCCTGAGCTCACCCCACACTGCAGCACGCTCCCCTCAACTTACACATAGCCTGCCCTGAGCCTCCCAGGCCTTTCCCACCCACCCTCTGCAGCACCCCTTATCTGGGGCTCACTCCCCTATTTAACAACCTGTCCGCTTGGAGTTACGACAGCAACTGGGACTGCCAGGATTGCTGCTGCTAAGCAATCATGGGACATGACAGTTTGTGACAAAATCACTTACCAATAGAAATTCTGGCCCCAGTTGTAGTCATAAGTCGAGGATTATCTGTAAAATCTGATAGCGCCTACATGGCCAGAGATTCCTCATATATGCAGGCCCTTAAAGAATGAGACACTATCACATCCTTCAGCATCCTGCCAAGTGGTGCCATTAAGCACAAGAGTGGGCAAGGCAGATTTTTTGTTTTTTTTGAGACAAGAGTCTTCTGGCCTTGGCCTTCCTGCTCTGTTGTCTACGTTGCTTTTGAATCTGTCTAGTGAGGAGCAAAATCTCTTTTTCATCTTTTCCCAGACTTCATTTCCTGTCTATGATCACCGGGTACTTATTATCAATGACTGGCTATCTCCTTTGGGCAACCAGGCCCTGCCTGGCCCTTCACCCTGTGGTTCTAGAGCAGGGGTGTCAAACTTGCAACGTCACGTGACGTGTCACAATGTATCGTGACTTTTTTGCCCTTGCTGGCAATGGGGTGGGTGTGGTTTCGCTATGATGCATCCGGCCCGCGGGGTGGCAGTTGGACACCCCTGTTCTAGAGCAGCATCACATTTGAGAAGTCTGTAAGCACTATACAAAACAAGTAGTGTGAAACTGATTGCGTAGGGCAGTGATGGCGAACCTTTTAGAGACCGAGTGCCCAAACTGCAACCCAAAACCCACTTATGTATCATCGGGTGCCAGGCGGGCGTGGCCCATTGGGTGGGTGTGGCCAATTGGGTGGGCATGACCCATTGGGTGGGTGTGGCTGCAGTGGTAACGGCAGACTGGGTGGGACTAAAAAGTTCAAGCAATCAATTCCAACTTTGTGAGAACTTTTTTCCCCGCAAGAAGTTGAAATTGATTGATTGAACTTTTTTTTTTTTGCACACCACCGTGGAGGCCTAAAATGAAAAGGTTTTATAAAACCCAGCTGAAGGCCTAGGACAGGGGTGACGGCTCACGTGCCCACAGAGAGGGCTCTGTATGCCACCTGTGGCACCCATGCTATAGGTTCGCCACCACGGGCCTTGGGGTTAACTGTACAGCCTGAGCCTTGCTGGATCAATGCAGGAGCAAGTATATATCTATGAATGAAAAAAAAATGCTGGCCAAGCTGTATAGAGAAAGAAGATACAGAATATTTTCAAATGTAGAATTTATTTTATCAACGGTTGGAAAAAATGGATAGAGACTAAGAATGTGACTTGTATCATTAAACAAACAAATTAACCCAGACAACACGATGTTTATTAAGCACTAATCAAATGTAACAATAGAAAAGTTAATAAAACTTTTTTTGCAGAAAAGTATATATCTATGAACGAATGGGTGGAAATTGCACGTATCCTTAATCGCAATGCTTCTTAATAAAATCAGCCAATATACATTTGCTACTTTTTCCTCTAAATGTTCTCCAAGCAATCTTAACATCACCACCGCCCAGGACAGGTTCCTATCCCCTTACATTCTGTAAAGCAGAATAATTTGCTGCATAAATAATATATAGCAATCAAGTGATGAACAGGCTGATTTGAGCCAGTGTGAACTGCCCACTCCCCAAGAATGAGAACCTGGGAGCAAAAAAAAGAGAGAGAGAGAGAAAAAACCCTGCCTTAGCAAAAGAACCCATCTTTGTTCCCCATTGTCAATATTTAAGAAAGACATATTCATCACGACAAACAAACTTACATTTGTATCTTTTACGTTGCCCTCTCAGTCCCCTTGCAGCTTTTAGCCATTATTCTTAGGAACATAGTATGCATTTATGATGCCACCCGGCCAGGCAGATAATTTTAAATGAGTAGAATAAATCCAAATGCAAAAGGGGTCTTCGATACAGCAAAATGAGGTAGCCATAGGTCTACCCGTTTCCTTTCCTATGCTGTCAGTTCCATACTAGACCAGCTAAATCAAGACTTTGACAGTCCTTTTGTATCACAAGGTTTTGTCTTACCGTGCAAGAGGGTAAAATATTTTCAGGAACATTTCTAATCAAGGGAAACAGGTTTCTGCGGATGTTTTTGTCTTCCCCGTCTGAATTTAGTAGGATTCAGATTGATTTCAAACCATTTGACATTTTCAGTATCTCACTTTAAGTTAAAGCTTTCCCCTCATGTATCATGTTTCGTGGCTGCCTTATACTACAGATTTTGTTGCATTGTGCCCTGCATCCCGAAGTAGTAGACAAGTTGCTGACATTCAGTCAATTTTCACGAGATTATAAATATCTCTGCATGCATGATCCTACAAATGCCTGATGGATTTCAAAATGGTTATAGCCAGCAGCATTTTCCTAGCAAGATTTACAGCGTTGAATCTGAACTGCGTGTCTCTGTTTGGATAGAGGTGTTATGTGTGTGGCTTTAATGGCAAGTCTACTGTGTGCATTGTAGCTTCCTACTTAAGGAAGACAGCTTTCCATTCACTGCTAGTTCCTATGCTAAATATTATTTTATGCATGCTTTAAAAAGATTTACAGAGCAATTGTGATTTTTCCCATTCTTACCTGTTCTTGGTCTCCTCCCTTAAGCTACTTACATGTATTCTGTTTGCAGAGATAGAATGCCCAGTTCCAGAATGTTATCATACAGCATAACTTTCATGAAGGAAGTGAGAAAATAATGTCTTTATGACTGGCTAAGATACCGTGAAAGCTTTGTACTAATAAAGGGAAAGGAAGAAGAAAGCAAGCCTACAATTGCTGAATTTTGCACATTGATTCTGGTTGACTGAGTTTGCATTATTAAAATAAAGATTGTTTATTTGAAGTGCTTGTGTACTTAAATATAATCAGTGAAGGGAAAGAGATGGTCTACAGATATAAAATCAAACAGAAAACTACCTTATTTAACTGAGGATCTTAGCAGACCAAGATGTCTGCAAGGATTGTGGACCCTTTAAATTAAACTCCTCTAGGCATCCTATGGTCCAGAGGTTTTCCAGAAGGCATTTGAACAGTTCTATCCTACAGTATATCTAGTTGGTCTGTGGTGTGGGAAGACAGCACCTTCCCCTCCCTCAGAGAAGGAAATATTTTGGGGAATGTTAAAAAGACAGAATATTATATTTCCCCAAAGGAATAATGGAGAAAAACCTAAGCAGAAACCACCACCACCCCAAATCTCTCTGCCCCAAGCAGAAACAAGCTCTGTAGAAATGTAGATCATCTTTTCAGAAAGACTGGAGCCAGGAAGCTTGGAGCTGATGGGATTGTGTAAAATGATGGGATTAGAAAGACAAAGACCCCTAGAACCAGCAACCACTCCCCCAAAACTCCAACACAGGACATAGCCATCAGCTACAGCCCCAAGGAAGCAGGACATGACGTTTATTACATAATAGGATTAACTCACCACCATCAGAATACAAAAAAGGGCACACTGAACCTCAGGTCAAAGTTCATGCCACAAGAACAGGAACAACTCCAAACACAAAAGCCCAAGAAGGTATAAAAACCCACCACTCCCAGCACCGTGTAGTCAGCTGCCCCAGAGCCACATGCTGTTGTGGTTCTGCTCTTCAATAAACAAGAACCTTTTTTCTAAAGCAGTCTCCATTTTGTTTATTCCCAGCTTGGACTGGACCCTGATGAAGATTTTTGTTTCAACAGTGGAACACACAGGCAGCCAGAGCAATGGATGAGATAGAAGTCCTTTGGCCAGTCACTGATCCCCTGCACCACCTTGGTCAATGAGGAACCAAAGGAAGACATTTAAAGTGGGGGTGGTTTAAAAAAACAAAACAGAAAAGAATTGGGCTCAGCCAAGCATGGGCAGAAGCTCAGAACTGAGCCTAGCAGTGGTGCGATAAGAGTGGCAAAATGCATCAGCTCTTCTCTATAATTTGCATCTACAGGCTTCCATATAGTGGTCCTGACTGTAGCATACAGGACTCTTAGATGTGCAAGTCAAACTGCACATAAGCACATTGAATGAGGCCGCAGGTTCTTGACAGATAAAGTCACTCATATATGCAATGGTCTGGACACGAGTTGGGCAGAGCCCACTTAGGTTGTAATCTGAGAACTTTCAATCTTGTAGAGCCTGGAGAAGTGGAAAGAATCCTCTGTAATCTCAGTTCCGTTCTCTGCAGGATTGAGCCATGCCCCTCCTAACTTTTTGCACATGTCTAGATGAGATGTGAGCAGTTAGCCTTGGAAGCTGCACAACACCTTTCTGGAAGGAAATATCACGCTGCCTTTTTGAAAGAGGCTGTAGTGAGATCTCTCCTGAAGAGGACTTCCCTGGAACTTCGCAGCTTTCATCTGGTTTATAATTTCTCTTTCTTGGCAAAAGGAAGATGGCTGTAGCAAATCTGTGGCAGAAATTGCCTGATAATAAAGGCTATTTGGAATCTTGTCAGTCAGCATTCAGGTCTGGACATGGACAGAAATAGCATTGAATTGCTCTGACCAGTGATTTTCATCAGCACCTAGATGGAAAGAGTGTGTTACTATGTAATTACTTTACAACCGAAATTAGGATGAGGAATGTATGAAAGATCAAGCCAGCCAGTTTCAGGGGACAGTTTTAATGGTTTTCCTGCTGTTTCTCTCTCCCACCCCCAACCTCTTTCTCCGTTATTTCTAGGGGAGAAAAAAAAAACTTGTTAAACTAGCTTGTAAATTGGGATCTTTCTGGTAAACAAAGGGGCCTCAATTCTCTTCGCTAATTTATCGTCTGGACTATTTCTATTGTCGAAGCAAGAAGTAACTGATTAGGAAAAAGTACACCGATGGCCACAGGAAACAATTGCACGATATGGGAGGAATAAACAATTAGGTGTGGACTGGGAATAAAATGGTGCAATTAGAACCTTGAGTAGTAACTATTCCATATACTACAACAATTTGGAACGTTCAAAAGGAAATTCTTTATCCAGCATTGCATTGGTGGAATTCAGTAAGAGAAGACAGGGTGCTGGTCATCATTTGGATGGTTTTTTGAGGAATTTGGTAATTTCCTGGAGGACAAGTACGGACTATTACTATTGGAGAAACTCTGTTCTATTGGGTTGGAGGCATCATACAGGGGGGGGGATAACAGTGGGAGAGTAGCATATCTCTGTCTCTTGCTTCTAAGCATCAGAGAAACATTTGCTTAGCCATTGTGCAAAAGAATGCCAGACTAAGATGGGCCTTGGTCTAATTCAGCAGGGCTTTTCTTATCTTCTTATTTTATTGCGTGTTCCCTCTATAGTGTGATGACGTCTGTGCTTCCTCACTGACTCTCTTGTACCTTAATTGTAAAAACAACAGCAGCATAGCGTCAAAAGCAACAACCTAAACCGTTGTGAAACTTTTTAAGCCTTCTTCACTGTTTAAAAAATAAAATAAATCAGCTCTCTTAATTTGCTTGCTTTTTATTGGCATCTTGATAACCCAACTTTGAAAACTTCAAGTGGGAGATGATGGGAGAAAAGATGCCGCTGCGTACCTATTCTTACAAAGATTTAAACCCTGCCCAATCCTCAGACTGTAGGACCGCTTTACAGCAGTATTTTATGAAGCGGGTTCTTCTTCCTTCGGAGTATTTTGTCGGAAATCCTGAGATCTCTGTGTTTAAAGTGGAGAAATGGTTGCTTTCCCTTCTAAAGAATTCTTACCTGATAAAACACAAGTCTGGTGCCAGTGCACTGTTTTAGTGGTTGGCAACGTTAAAAAAAGAAGAATCCCAACAGACCGTGGATCATCGAAGGCTCAATTAACCTGGAAAATAAATAGCTCCAAATTAAATGCTTGACTTGGAGAAGAGATGGACATGAGATTGATGAGGAAGGTTATTGTTTCTTCATGTTTTCTTGTGCAGGCTATAAAGATGAAGCTAACGGGATTAGGATCTCCTGCAGCATCTGCAGAAGAAAGACACCTATCAGCAATAGTAGGATCTGCAAGGGCTTAGGTTGTCACCCACAAGTGGCCTATTTCTTTCATAATTTTCTCCTACATGCAGTAATTAGAATAATTTCTCCTGCATCTGAAATACGTGTACGGTGTATTGAACGTTTAGCTATAACCTGGAGCTTGCTCTTTTGCCTTTAATAACTTTGTGTTGATTTTTTTTTTAGATTTATATCTTGGCCACATGGTTTGTAGAGCCTCTAGGGAAGTTTCTAAAATATAAATTGAGTAAAATCACACATTAATAACATTTGGCATGCTTAAAGCCATTGCAAAGGATAGGCATTTCGCCATAAGGCTAATAATAATATTTTTTTTTTTAAATCCACAGCACGTTTTACATTTTATAGCTTAAAAGCAGATAAAATCAAATTCTTCTGGACTTGGATAGCAACCTATAGGAGGCAGAGTTAAAAGTCCATTCTTACATTATAAGCATACAAAATGAACCCGCCGTGCTTTCTCTAAAAAGGATCCATGAAAAAAACATGCACTTCCAGGAACTGAGAGATGAATGATAGCTCTGTGGCTGTCTTTCCTAGTCCCTTTACTTCTCCCCTTTTCTAAAGCAGACAGAGGATGAGTGATCAAAATCCAAAAATGAGTGGGGTGGGAGAACCCCATCACTGCAAAGAAAAAGTAGTCAGTATTATTGCAGAATTATTCTGCCTCCCCCCTCCCCTTTCAGTTCTCCTGCAATTTGACAAAAGAGAAAGTTTTGAGCATCCTTGTCAAAAGAGAAGGTAACTTTTGGTGAAGCCCTGGTGACTTGAGTGTGGTATTCTTTAACCTATTTAGTTACAGGGCAATTGAAGGCAGTGTGCATATTTATATTTATATTTATTAGATTTTTATACCGCCCTTCTCCCGAAGGACTCAGGGCAGTGTACAGGGCAATAAATATTAAAATACAAAGTAGAAAAGTTAAAAAACAATTAAATAATTCTGCCCAATATATACAATAATTAAAACCATATTAAAACCCAACCCCGAAACCCATCAGACCAGGCCGGCTTGTTCGAATAAATAAGTTTTCAGATCACGTCGGAAGGAGTGAAGGTCGGGAGCCATCCGGAGCTCAACCGGTAAGCGGTTCCACAGGTCTGGCGCGCCCACAGAGAACGCCCTCCCCCTGGGGGCCACCAGTCGACATTCTCTGATCGGTGGCACCCTGAGGAGGCCCTCTCTGTGGGAGCGCACTGGACGGAGGGAAGTTGACGCCGGCAGCAGGTGCTGCCGTAGGTAATCCGGACCCATGCCATGTAGGGCTTTGTAGGTCATTACCAGCACCTTGAATCTCACCCGGAGGGCAACCGGCAGCCAATGCAGCTTGCGGAGCAAAGGTGTAATATGGGAGTATTGGGAGACCCCCAACACAACTCGCGCGGCTGCATTCTGCACCAGTTGAAGCCTCCGAGTGGTCTTCAAGGGCAGCCCCATGTAGAGAGCATATGTCAAAGAGAGAGAAAAGGAGGAAATGGATGTCCTATCTTTCAACATTAATTTTGCTAGTGAGTTGAGCCTCCTGCTTTCTGTTACTTTCATGAAATCTTAAGAAAAGTCATCAACAGCGAAGCCCACCCAAGAAGCTTGTTTAGACAAGAAATCGAAGAGAAATTTTAAAAAAATCTCAAATATATTGGGAGTAGAAAAATCAAAAGTTTCCATCGTAAAAGAAACCTTTCACAGAATTCCAGGGCAGAATTTAAGAGACTTAAATATGGACTGACAAACTAGGCTAATGCCAAAATGTATGGACTATGGCAAGAAGAAATGTCCCTATAATATATGTGAGGCATATTCTGTCAGGTGCAAAACATCAGGAGCCAGGCTAGAGTTCAAAAGCACTACAAGTTTATTTCATGCTATCTATACATAAGAATCTGAACCACTAATGGTCAAGGCAAATTGGTGCCAGATTGGACTTAGGTCTCTTATGAGAGCATAGCGACTCCCACCTGATGGTGCATTTGACCTCAGCCTTGGACTCAGCCTGGTCATCTCCTACATATTCCAGATCATTTTGCAATCAGAGAATTTAAGAATATTATTTTTTGCTTAAACCGCATTGAGTCAAAGACTGGCATCTAATTCCAGCAAAATTTGATGGCAGCAGATTGCCCGAATCCAAGCCTGTGCGATATGTACCATGTCTAATGTTGATTATGTGAGGTGGCCTTTCTTAAATCCTCCAGAAGTATTAAAATTATGATTTCCCAACCAGCATAATTAATATTTTCCTAGAGCATTCCTAGACTTATCCTCATCTGGAGGGCATCTAATTGGAGACTTATATTCAATACGTTTGACCTGTTTTAGTTAACCTTGTGTCCTCCCTCCCCAATGATTGGACTACAGTTCCCATCATCTTCAACAAGCATAGAAACAGAGGATGACACAAGCTTGATCCAGCACATCTGAAGGGAGTGGGTGCTGTAGCTTATCTTTGTTTGGAAGATCATATAGGAGCCGTGACCAGGGGGGCTTTTGCCCAGATTCGCTTGGTGCGCCAGTTGCGTCCCTATCTGGACCGAGATGCTCTACGTACAGTCACTCATGCGCTCGTGACCTCCCGGTTAGACTACTGCAATGCCCTCTACATGGGGCTGCCCTTGAGGACCACCCGAAGGCTTCAACTGGTGCAGAATTCAGCCGCGCAAGTTTTGATGGGAGCTTCCCGATACTCCCGTGTAACACCTCTTCTCCGTGAGCTGCATTGGCTTCCAGTTGCCCTCCAGGTGAGATTCAAGGTGCTGGTAATGACCTATAAAGCCCTAAATGGCTTGGGTCCGGACTATCTAAGGGAACACCTGCTGCCGGCATCATCTTCCCATCGTCCTGTGCGCCCCCACAGGGGGGCCCTTCTCAGGGTACCGCCGGTTAATGAATGCCAGCAGGTTATTCCCAGGGGAAGGGCGTTCTCTGTGGGTGCGCCTGCCCTATGGAACCAACTACCCACAGAACTTAGGACTGCCCCTGACCTTCGCTCATTTCGCCGGGACCTGAAAACTCTTCGATCTGTTTGGTCCAGACTGTGGGGTTGTTAATTTAACTGGGTTTTAGATTTACTCTTGGGGCTTGAATTTAATTTAATTGTTTTATTTGTTTTTAATTTTTTGTATTCATGGTTTTAACTGCCCTGTAAACCGCCCTGAGTCCTACGGGAATAGGGCGGTATACAAATCCAATAAAATAAATAAATAAATAAATCTGACTTGCCTCTTATTTTGATAGCACACTGAAAACCTACAGGAATGATATGCTGCTGTCATCACTTATTTCCCTTTAACATTTATATGCACACATGGCTGAGTGAATGAATGATGGAGCACCTGCCTCCCACGTTGAATTCAGCCTTGGCATGTCCAGATTAAATGGATCTAAAATAGCAGGGCAGGAAAGTAATCCCGCTTTAGGATTTGGCTAACTGCAACCAACCATCTTATTTGGAGTTCCAGAAGTATCAGTATGAAAAATCAGCTCCTAAGTCTCTTGATTCTCTCTTGAAAAGGAGATGTGCATAGTTTTTACCATGTGAAGGTACACATCCTTTTGTATTTCTATCTATTCCCTTTTCAGACAATATTTAGATGCACTGCCATCTGGGTTTCTGTTTAGAATATCTAAAACAGATGTGTGAGATTTCCCAAAGTGATGCTTATTACAAATAGAGTTTGTGTCCCATCCTTGAAGCTGCCAGTGATTGACATAGCATATTCTCATTTTCCTGGGTGAATTGCCTGGATTTGAGAAACAGGGTGGTTTGTGTGCGTACGTGTGTGCTCGGTTGCTACTTTCATCTGCAAGACACCAGTTTGTTATTATTTATATCTGCAAGTATCAAGGGGCAAGTGACATGGGGATCACAGAGTAGATATACAATATTACAAAATCTATCTCGTCAACCTTTATAAGTCCAAAAAAACCTCACAGAAATGTACATATTGCTGAGACTTGCAGACCTCTGCATCAGACAAAAGGTTCTACTGTACAAAGCAAATTGTTAAAGTAGGGAGGAGAGGGACATGGTGCTAGAGTCATGATGTCTACATGGCCAAAGGACCTTGGGAAGACACAAGAAGCATTCCATGTTTGTCGCAAAAAATTAGGTTGCATCAAGGAAATGCTCTCCAAGCTATTGGAGCGGAACAGAAAAAAAAGTTGATCAATCTGTTTGGAAATATAAAATTCATGAGCCCATCCTTATACTCAGGCATAATGCACAGTTCTTCCTTGTAGATGAAAAACAGAAATGGAGAGAAATTGGCAGTTTTTACAATAAGGTATCTAGACATTTTAGAATGCCAAGCTAAAGAAAAACTGGACTTTGATGTGTGACTACTAGCCTACAAGTCAAATCTGATCTGGCAGGCCTCCCTACCCAGCTCGCAGGGTTTAAAGCAAGGCATGTTCTCTTCCTTAATTCCCTTTTCCATCGCCTTCATCTGGTTGGCTGAGAACCACAACCTGAAGATTGTCCAGGCTTTCTGAAGCTATGGCTCCTGGATTATCATTGCACCCTTATCTTTTCTAACAAGGCATAGCAGTTCAGCTGAGAGATGCTATTTCAGGACAGCCTTCCCCTTTTCAAAATGTGTCTGAAATTATCAGAATGAAGGAACGGGTGGGAGGGTAGATGGCTTTCCTTCTTGCTGTCTTTATCTCAACCGATTCACTCAAGTTATGGCAGGGGTGTCAAAGTCAACTTCATTGAGGGCCGCATTAGCATTGCGGTTGCCCTCAGGGGGCTGGGTGGGCGTGGCCTACTGGGTGGGCGTGGCTAGAGTGCGTATGGCCTACTGGGTGGGCGTGGCCAGCTCTACATCGTTCACATCAAGGGTGCCTATGGGGGCCTGGGCAGGAGTGGGACAGATCTGAGGGTCTCTGGCAGAAGGAGGGTCTCTGGGCCAGGGCCAAGGCAGTGGGGGCCGTTCCCTCACTGTTTCCAGGATGGCTTCGCGGGCCACATGAAACCACTTCGCGGGCCGAATCTGGCCCTCGGGCCTTGTGTTTGACATGTCTGAGTTATGGGATTGGAAGGAAAAAAAATGCTTCCTTGGATCATTTTCAGTTCTTCACCCTTGTTGGAAACTCAAGAAACCCTCATTGCCTTTGGGAAGGTTGCTTACATTTTGTTTCAGAACCATCAGCTATAGCTATGAAAACCAGAAGTTTATTTCTTAGAAGCAAGGCAATAGTTTTCAGGGCTGCGAAGTGGCAATAAAGTAATCCAATTCCTCAGATTTCAATCAATCTTCCAGCGCTTCTAATATCCAGAGGGAAGATTCAGGAACTCGAACAAACAGCTGCCTGAAACCCATCCCCAAGTAAATGGAAATGCTAATTTTTGCTTGTCCCTAAGGGCTTTCAGAAATCTGTTCACACATTTCCAAAGACAATCTATGTGGTTCTAAGGACTGAAGCACTCACTTTGAGCTGGTTGTGCTTCCCAGTTTGGGACACTCAAGTTCAGCACTGGAGGTTGTGCTTACCTACGCAATGCTATCAACAACCCGGGGAATGTCACGTGCAATTGCCAAGAATCCTTTACTGATCACATCTGGCATAATTAAGCCAGATGTGCTAACAGCAACAAACAGCAGGTCCAGTTTTCCAAAAGGAACCCTCTGCTGGGCTGGTACTTTTCAACTCCAAATGCTACCACAGCTAGAGACTAGTTTATCAATCAGTAAGAGGGAAAGCGACAATGCTGAGATTAATTGCCATTCCATTTCCTTCCCTGCTGGAGAAGTAATGGCCTTGGGAAGGGGGTCTCTTCTGCATCAAAGATGGAGCTGTCTCTGGCTGTACAATCAGCAGCTGATGGATATGACTGGTTGATTTGTATAGATCATAATTGGGACTGGAGAGTTCAAACATCCATCCTTCTCCTTCCCACCGGTTGTAACAGTTTTGAAAGGGACTTCGAATCTAGTTGTGGTTTTCATAGAAGAAAACTGCCCAGATTGAGTACCAAGGCCAGCTATTTAGTTTCAGATCAAATGTAGTGGAAGATATTGTGTCAGTTTGAGAAAATCTTGACAAATGCAGCAGAATTGGCAATGGTATGTGAGAATGACCTTGGGAGCCTGGGCCCTGAGACTCTGCCTAGGGAATGGTCAGATAAGAAATAGAATAAGCTGGGCAAGAGGCTGAGAAGACACCTTCCCTAGTTTCTCAGGGGTAAAGGAGAAGGCACTTTTAGACTTGCAAGATTCTGTTAATGTAGTCTTACAATAAAGTAGAGGTAGCTCATCTGCCATGTTTCTTGTCTGATCTACCTGGTATGGCTGAGGGAACTGCAAGGTTTTTGCAACGATGTGGACACGGTTTTCTTAGCTGAAGCTGCAGCTGCTCATGTGACTTTTGTTGTTGGTAATGGAAAGGCCACCTATTAATGGTTTGTACATCTGGATAATTCTTGTCTGCTTTTCAACAGTTCTGCATTACATCAGCATCTCTAACTCAGCTAATTAATTTCAGATTAGTCTCCCTCTGCTCTCCCCACCCCCCCAAGGCTTCTGAAGGTAGCATGGAAGGGGTAAAACCTCAGAGAAAGGAAAACGTGAGATTAAAGGGAAGGCGAAGGGGAAGGACTGAGGTTAAATAAAGGCATAAATATAATAATGCTTGAATGATATCTTTCTAAATCTCCTCCCTTTGGGCCTACATGTTTTTCCTTGTTTTCTAACAGTTTCTGACATTTTCACATACACCCTCCTCGCAGCTAATACACATACCCCCCCTCCCCCTCCCCCGTTGGTACAAGAAAGTGACTTTGGAATTGAACTTCTTCCCACTTTCCCCCCTGAAAGATAACACAAACCATCTAGCATTTTTAAAATGAGGCTTTATACAATTTTCTGCATATTACAACTTTAGACTGTGCAATTTGGGAGGCTCTTGGGTGAAATTAGCAGATGCTGAAGGCTGAAAAAGGAGGGGCTTTGGGTGATAGGAAAGAGCTGGGTAGATTCCCCGCTGACAAACATTTTGTAGAATAAGAGTTTTCTGTGAACACTCCCTGGGCACTGGCTTAAATGACAAGGGGATGTTTCATCTATTAATGCAAACTTTGTTTTCTGACGGAATGGAAAAAGGAGAGGAAAATTATATACGGGTTTTGTGTGTTTTTTTTAAAGAAAAGGTCTACAAGCAAGATGCTGAAAGCTGGAATAGAATAAGAACCATCACCTTGAAAAGATATATTTTTTTCCTAAGCCAGCAGAATGTTTTGGAAGAAATTAAATAAAAGAGCTCAAGAGTTCCCAACTCCATCCACCATAACCCCGTTTTTCTCTAAAAACTGAATGGAATAGGAACAAACTTGATGTGTTCTGCAGAGAGAGGCCAGCAAAAGAAAGATCATGTTTGAAAATTGGCTAGATTTGGCGGGAGACTAAGGTGGAAACATATTCTAGGAAAATTTCACCCCTACATCCATGGTCAGGGGCTGAAAACACTGCTGACTCCTTCATTCTAAGCTGCTATCCTGGTTCACATGGCTTAGATCAGAGCTACTCTTAAGGTGATTGTTGTTGTTAGCTGCGAAATCGTGTCCGACCCATCGCAACCCCATGGACAACGTTCCTCCAGGCCTTCCTGTCCTCTACCATCTTCTGGAGTCCATTTAAGCTCACGCCTACTGCTTCAGTGACTCCATCCAGCCACCTCATTCTCTGTCGTCCCCTTCTTCTCTTGCCCTCAACCTTTCCCAGCATGAGGCTCTTCTCCAGTGAGTCCTTCCTTCTCATTAGGTGGCCAAAGTATTTGAGTTTTAGCTTCAGGATCTGGCCTTCTAAAGAGCAGTCAGGGTTGATCTCCTCTAGGACTGACCGGTTGGATCGCCTTGCAGTCCAAGGGACTCGCAGGAGTCTTCTCCAGCACCATAGTTCAAAGGCCTCAATTCTTTGGCGCTCAGCCTTTCTTATGGTCCAGCTTTCACTGCCATACATTGCAGCTGGGAAGACCATAGCCTTGACTATACGCACTTTTGTTGACAGGGTGATGTCTCTGCTTTTTAGTGTGGTGTCTAGATTTGCCATGGTTTTCCTCCCCAGGAGCAAGCGTCTCTTAATTTCTTGGCTACAGTCCCCATCTGCAGTGATCTTGGAACCCAGGAAAATAAAATCTGTCACTACTTCCATTTCTTCCCCATCTATTTGCCAGGAATTGAGAGGGCCGGATGCCATGATCTTGGTTTTCTTAATGTTAAGTTTCAACCCACGTTTTGCACTCTCCTTCTTCACCCGCAGCAAGAGGCTCTTTAGTTCTTCTTCACTTTCTGCCATTAGAGTGGTATCATCTGCATATCTTAGATTGTTGATATTTCTTCCGGCAATCTTAATTCCAACTTTTGATACATCTAGCCCTGCCTTAAGGTGATAGGAAGAACTAATTCATTCTCATGGTCAGGATATTATCTCCAGTATCATGAACAGTATTAGCTGCTGGGGCACAAAAACAAATGGCTGCTACTTCTTCCTTTGTCCTTTCTATGTTCTTCCCAGTGGCTCCTCATCGGTCACGTAAGAAACTGAATATTACAGAAAATTTGGTCTGGTTTATTTTGCTTTTTTACTCTATGTTCCTAAGGCAACAATACATGAAACGATAAAGATATTCTGTTTGGTTCAAAATACATGAGTCTTTTTTAAAATCCTGGAATGTTTACCCTGTGTCAACTGTTCTGGCTGATTTTAGGTTGAAGGAAGAAAACCTGTTGTTTCCTTTAAGGCTGACAATTTGCTGGACATTTATCAATGAACATCCTAACATCACTAAATGGTTTGCATCACTTTTTTCACCACTGATAATCTGAAGGATGAATAAATGATCAATGAGCTTAAGCGCACATGTATTTCTTTCTTCTGTTTGATACATGAAGGAAATACAAGAACAAACCTGCCATCAGGTCATATTGTCTCTTGTCCATGGAGCTTAGTACTCAGAGCTCTGAGCAGAGGCTGTTCCCTAGGGATTCTTACCCATCACTACCTCCACGGAAGCCTTGTAATCGCAGAGGTCAGGAGAGGACCCTGCTGCATCCTTAAGTTCTAGGACACTCCATAAAAAGACTAGCTTGAAACGTGGCTCATTGACATGTACATTTGGACCCCTTGTTGCAAAGATCATTGACAAGAGTAAGGAATGTAAAAATAAACCCTCTGCATCCATACTTAATCTTAAAGTGGAATGGGATGTATCCTAAAATCCACTGGTTTAGTTCTCAAAGACATAAAGCAAATTACAATTGGACGGTTTTGCCTGGGAGGCGATTAACCTCATTTTCCATTATTCCTGATCTAAATGAATAAATTGTAATCAGAATAATGGAAAAACGAGGATCACCTCCTATTGGACTTTCATCCAAAAGCCAATATTAAACACATGGTGGGCCAACACCATGTGTTTAAGATTGTCTTGTAGATGAAAGTCCAACAGGAGTTCCTTTCCCATGTTTAATAGATATATCCCCAGTAATCTACAATGAGAAGCAATTTGATATCTCTTATCTTGTTCTGGAGCTGAAGGTTGCATACATAGCACTCCCTCTTTCCATTTTTGTCCCACAACAACAATCAAGTCAGGTAGGTTAGACTGAGAGAGTGACTGTGTGTGTACTTGCATCCCAAACCACTCTTAAATCAGTGGCTTTAACTTATATTATTTTCAAAGAAATATTTTAATTCCTTTTCATATCTTCCATTATTGCTTCTTTCTGTAACAACTTTTTATTTAATCTTCATCTAAAAGGACTAGTTTTCCTATATAAACCAAACTAACAGGATTATGATCTGAAAAAGTCTTTGGTAATAGTTCTACTTAGAAATCTTAGTGGTCATTTTCTTTGAAATCTAAATTATATCTATTCTTTAAAAGGATCTATTCTTTCAGAAAAAATAGGTGTGTTAAATTGTTGCTTTTCTGCCTCCATATGGCCACAAGCTCTAAACTGTCTATCTAAACAAAGAAAATTTTTGGTAATTTACCTTGAGTGATTTTATTTATTTTTTCTTGTAAGTTCTATCCCACTTCTATTGTGGGAAGAACACTTCATTCCAATCTCCTATCCAACACCAAGAAAAATCCATTCATCTCTTCATATGTATGATACTTTGTCTTCATTTAGGACATAAATTCCCAATATCAAAATCTTAATTCCATGCAAATTAACTTCCATCTCAACAAATCTACCACTGTTATCAGTCATTACAAGTTCTGGTTTTAGTTGGGGATTTATATATAAAGCAATTTGTTTTGTTTCATTTTGTTTTGTTCCTGCTGAGATAAAAGTCTTCCTGCCAATGAATCACAAATGCAGATTGAATCACACTCTTTTCAGATCCCGAATCTCCAGTTTGAATGGAAGCAGGGCTGATCTGAACAGGTTATTAACAAATTAATAACAAATTATTAACACTAAAAGCTGGCCACTTTCTACAGGGGGACGATCGAGAGCATCCTGTCATACAGCATCACAGTCTGGTTTGGAAGCATCACTGCTTCAGACAGGAAGGCGGTGCAGAGAGTGGTGAGGATGGCCGAAAAGATCATTGGCAGTTCCCTCCCTCCCATCTAGGACATAGCACAGAAGCGTTGCTTGAGCAGGGTCCATAAGATTATCTGGGACACTACACATCCTCTTCACGACCTGTTTTCCTTGTTACCTTCTGGGAGGAGACGCCATGGTATCCAAAGCAGAACATCCAGATTCAGCCATAAACCAGTTCACCAACTCTCAAGCTTCCTCCTTCTGTTATATATTCAAGATGGACAGTGTTTAATATTCATAGGTTATGTATATGTAGGGGTGTGGGTCTATACATATGTTGTATATAGAATGTTTAGGAGTGTGTCATGTATGTGTTTCACTTTTTTTTTAAATTCCATTTATATCCCGCCCTTCTCCGAAGACTCAGGGCGGCTTACAAGCTTAGCAGTAGCCTTCATTCTATGTATATGCCTGCTTATTAGGGCTTTCACACCCCTCCCAAGCGGCATTATTACAAAGTCAGCTTAATTGCCCCCAACAATCTGGGTCCTCATTTTACCTACCTCGGAAGGATGGAAGGCTGAGTCAACCTTGAGCCTGGTGGGATGTGAACCTGCACTAATTGCAGGCAGCTGGTGTTACTTAAGGAGGCATTAGCCCACTGCTCCACCAAGGCTCTTCAAGCGATTGCCTTCAGCAAACCAGCCCTCCCATGCATTCCCCTTTTATACACTTCAGGGTGTGGCTTCTCTCTGCCTCCTTCCGAGGTGCCCCATTGCCTTCCTCTGAGAGCGGGCAACTAGATGTCATTTTTAATGGGTGCTGTTGTGCCCACAGTAAAAAAATGACAATAAAGGTTATCTTATCTTATCTAGTAACAATTCATTGGTGCCTCTTACCCATCTGTTTTCTCTGTAGGATGACCGGTATGGGTGGTATTGCATGGGTGGGTTAAGTTGTCATACAGTACATAAAATTATGAGGAAAACTAAATGCTTGCTCCTGCTTTCTGACATGCACAAATGGCGACATGGATACTTTCCTTGAATAGTTGATCTCTGAAAAAGTCCAACACAAAGCTGGAGAAAAAACAGTTTGTGCCTGGATATACATTTCATCCCAAGGCACAGATATATAATAAATAAATACAAAAAGTGCAAAATGTAGCAAACGAGTGACTATAAATTCAAGAGGGGATAAATCAGGCAAGAAAAGAGCCCTAACTATTCCAAACTAGACTTTTGAATGGGGTCCCTCCATAGTGACAAATCTCAGCTCTTTGTCAGCTGCCCTCTTTCCTTTTGCAAGGGAGGCATGTTGGCTCATTAATCTTTGCCCTCTCCACTTCCTGCTCATTTGCTCTCCTCCCAGCTCTCTACATTGCGGCCACTCTTGACAGCTCCTCTTCTAAAGCTGCCAGTGATATGAAGCTTCTTTCAGCTTCTGCAAATTCAGCGGCTTTCCTTGAGCCATTTCTCAGAGCTGCCGGGTTGGGTTGGCCTTGAACCCCTTTCCTTCCTGTCAGTTGCATGAAGGCTTTCTTAGGTGCCTTACTTCCTTTCCTGCATCTTTACCCCCTCTCCTCCCCACCCGAGCACTGTGCTTTGTGAGAAATAGGAACCCCAAGCTATAGATAGAGCCAGTGTTGTGATTCAGGGTCAGCCTGTGGGTTCAGCAGTTGGGTCGGATGACTCAGAGGAGGAGGAGGGGGGTGTTGAAGAGCTTGCTGATGATGGCCTTGAGGCTCCGCAGAGCCCTCAGCCAGGCCCCTCCCATCTGGTTACGACGCAGACCCAGCTGTGTGAGCCTGACAGCGTGGATGAAGATGACCCACAGCTGGCCCTGTTCAAGGACGCCCGACGCAGGAGGCAGTCAATCAGGAGTAAACAGAGGAAGGCAATGGGGCACCTCGGAAGGAGGCAGAGAGAAGCCACGCCCTGAACTGTATAAAAGGGGAATGCGTGGGAGGGCTGGTTTGCTGAAGGCAACCGCTTGAATAGCTCCTGTTTCATGGTTCGTGTCTTGTTTGCTTTTGTATCCATAAATTTGGTAGGCTTAGTTCCAGCCTCTTGCCTTCTTGTAAAAGGGGTTGTCTCTGCCTTTTCTGCAGGGCTGGTAGCAGGCTGGTACAGAACAGCCTTCTCCAATCCATTGCTCTCTTGAAGTGTTGGATGCTGATTCCCACATTACTGATAGGGAATTATGGAAGTTGAATTTCCACACATTTAGAATGGCCTAGTTCCTAAAAGCTGTGATGTAGCATTACTTGCCCTTTTAACGACACCTGAAACTCATGAATCAAGCTTTTCTTGGCTCCTGAAGAATGCTAGATGGGACCACACTCCAGGATTCACTAGGCTCTGACTGGTCTTCAGCTTCCCCTTAGCTGGATTTGCTCCTCCTCATCACTAGCACTGATGATGTCACCTAGTTTGGAAATGAAATGTCTACAAGAAAGTAACCAAGCACAGAGGGTACCAAGGACCCCTCATTTCAACCCTGAGCTACGCTCCTTTATTGGTCATCCATATCTCTGATACTGATTTGCATTTGCTCGACATTTCCCTGTGTATAGAATCTGCCCAAGACAAGTAAAGGATGCTGTCCCCTTCCAGACTGTCACTTTCTTCATAGCATGTGTGTTTGAAAAGGATAGGCAAGAAACCTTGGCCGGACCAGGAGGCATCAGAGCTATCAGTAAAACTCATACAAGTAGGTGGGTCTTAACATGCAAGTAGAAAGTCTCTTTTTATCAAAGGCTCATACAGATACTTTGACTGTACCTCTCTTAAAAGCACTGGGCGGCTTGATAAAATTATCTCATGGATTTCATATGGTCTGTGGGATGTCTGTTAACCATCACAGTAATAAACATTCAGCTGGCAAGTGAAATTCATAGTTGTCTAGAGAACGCACAGCAACCCATGAATGACTCAAGATTATTAGCACAGTGTGATGGCTGAAATACCTTGAGATTCATATAAACAGGTCCACAGGCACATTGCTCTTTTTCTCTTTCTTCCCTGCTATGTACAGATTTTTCCTTGGCCCCCCTTATATATAAAGGCTCAAATTCTAGTCCCACTTCCAGAGATGACCCCGGGTCCAGAGCAACAAGAAAAAGAAGGTGGCAGCACCATGGACAGCACATTATCAATGACATCATCTCCTGCTTGCTACTTTTTTCCACATTTCTGGGTGTCTGCTATGTTTCATGTTCTAATTCATTAGATGTGGTTGAGTGTTACCCTAGAGAAGTACAAACCATCCATTACACAAATAGATGAGTGATGGTTACACAAAGGAAAGGGAGTGTTGCTCACTAATTCAGAAGAAGAAGTAGTTGGAAGGGACCTTGGAGGTCCAACCTCAGGCAAGAAACCCTATACCATTTCAGACAAATGGCTGTCCAGTCTCTTCTTAAAAACTTCCAGTGTTGGAGCATTCACCACTTTTGGAGGCAGGTTGTTCCACTGGTTAATTGTTCTAACTGTCAGGAAGTTTCTCCTTAGTTCTAGGTTGCTTCTCTCCTTGACTAGTTTCCATCAGTTGCTTCTTGTCCTGCCTTTGGGCTCTTTGGAGAATAGCTTGACTCCCTCTTCTTTGTGGCAGCCCCTAAGATATTGGAACACTGCTACCATGTCACCCCTAGTCCTTCTCTTCATTAAAATGTGGCCAAGGACCACTCTTAATGTTTTTTGAGAGCTGTGGGCCACTATGTGAGAGGAGTCATATTGTGCATAGCATTTTGGGTTGGGTTTTCCCCCCTGAAATTTTAGTGTTTTGCTTGTTTTCTTAACTGTAATATGCTTATTTTAGACTTGAGGGTGGGGCTTACCTGACCTCCTTACCTGTTTGCAGAAGACTGCTGGACGTGGGGGGGAGGCCTATGGGACACGTGGAGGGTGGTGGCAGCATAGAGCAGTGTGAGCTGTTTTGCAAAGGAAGTTGCAAGGGGGGAGGAGGGATTATAAAGGGTTGTGGGCGGATGCTGGTTTGTGGCCTAAGGGCGGGGTCCTGTCTCTGGATGGCTATGTAAGTGCTAGGAGCAATTCACTCTCAGCACTGACTTTGCTTTTGAGCTGAATAAAGCCTTTTGTTTGTTGCACATTCCTGCTTGGAAATTCCTGCTTTCATCCTATGAAGGATGTGTTTGACAACTGCTATCATGTCCCCCCTTGTCCTTCTCTTCATTAAAGTAGACATACACAATTATATGTTTTAGCCTCCAGTCCCCCGATCATCTTTGTTGCTCTTCTCGGTACTCTTTCTAGAGTCTCAACATCTTTTTTACATCGTGGTGACCAAAACTGGATGCACTATTCCAGGTGTGGCCTTAACAAGGCATTGTAAAGTTGTATTAATGCTTCACATGATCTTGATTCTATCCCTCTGTTAATACAGCCTAGCACTGTGTTGGCTGTTTTGGCAGCTGCAGCACACTGCTGGCTCATATCTAAGTGATTGTCCACTAGGACTCCAAGATCCCTCTCACAGTCACTACTATTGAGCAAGGTACCACCTATACTATAACTGTGCATTTGGATTTTCCTGCCTAAATGTAGAACCTTATTTTTTTCACCATTGAATTTCATTTTGTTACATAGCGCCCAGTGTTCAAGTCTGTCCAGATCCTTCTGTATCTTAAGCCTATCTTCTGGAGTATTGGCTATTTCTTCCAGCTTGGTGTCGTCTGCAAATTTGATGAGTTCCCCATCTATCCCCTCGTCCAAATCATTGATGAAGATGTTGAAGAGCACTGGGCCCAGAACAGAGCCCTGGGGCACCCCACTACACACTTCCCTCCATGTAGGGAATGACCTTCGTTCATTTCACCGGGACCTAAAAACCTGGCTCTTTGAGCTATCTGGTCTGGACTGAGGGGTTTTAAATGTTTTTAAATTGTGATTTTAATTTTTTGGGGCTAGACTTAATTTAATTTTATTATAATTTTATATTGTATTGTTTTTAAATTTTGCCTTGTAAACCGCCCTGAGTCCTTTGGGAGTAGGGTGGTATATAAACCGAATTAATAATAATAATAATAATAATAATAATAATAATAATAATAATAATAATAATAATAATAATGATGATGATGATGATGATGATGATGATGATGATGATGATGATGATGATGTAGATGCAGTTCCATTGAGGACCACATGCTGAGTACGGCTGGTCAGCCAGCTACGAATCCATCTGGTGGTGATGCTGTCTAACTCACATTTTTCTATCTTATCAAGCAGTAGGTTGTGATCTACTTGGAAGAAGTATCTCTGTCTACCCTGCGCACTTGTGCAATTGTTGCTGCAAATTTTTCTGCAGTGGTTCTCAAACTTTTCTTCATCATGGACCCCCTTTAAATACCTCTTGTGGCCACAGACTTCCATGACTTAATTCAAGAGTTTTCAACATTTTTTCCAAGCATTTGTGGACCCCCAGGGGTCTGTGGACCCCAGATTGAGAACCACTGTTGTTCTGCATTCTGCCAAACCGGGGGGGGGGATGTTATGGATACTTTCTAAAAGGAAAATCATATCTAAAGGATTGTAAATTGAAAAACCCAGGTTTGGTTTCTACGACATTTAATGGTGAATGTTTTGAATATGAATACTCCCTCATAATCTCTGTTATAAATTTCATTCCACCGTGATGAAAAGCAAAAACATTATGAACCAAATTTGAAAAGCATGTCAATAAGACCACCACCACCACAATGTTTTTCCCATACTAGAAAATGGAAGGAGTTACTCCTGTTTGAAATAAGAAACAACCAGAGCATCATGGATGGGATGGTTTATCATTATATCATTAGATCCAGCCCTTAAAAAATCCAATATTTACCATAAACCTTGTTAATGTTTGTAATTTTATTCTTTAATTTTAAACATGCTCTATGGCCAACCAATGAAATAGAAATAAATTAGAAGTGAATAGTGGGTAGATAAATCAGGGAAAGAGGGAGGTATATAAGGAGACTGATAAGATAAAAATGAAATATTAATCCTTCATATCCCTGGGTGTAAACACAAGGTTTACCAGATCAATAATTATGTCCAACTTCTCTGTAGGGTTACTTAACTAATTTTGAATGATGTCAGGAGAACATTAGGTCTCCTGCTGATGTGAATCTTCTGAATAATAATAATAATAAAGCCAGAATTGAGAAGACAGCAACAGACAGCAAATGTCACCTCTGCAAAGAAGCTGAAGAAACAGAGGGCCACCCAGTTAGCTGCTGCAATAAGATGGCACAGACTGACTACAAACAACGGCATGATAAAGTAGCAAAATGGTGCATTGGAACAGCTGCAAGAAATACTATTTGCCTGTATGCAAGAACTGGTGGGAACACAAAATAGACAAAGTCATAGAAAATGAAGAAGGTAAAGTGCTCTGGGACTTTAGAATGGAAGCAGGTAAGCTACCTGTCACATAACACCTGAGACTTAACAATTGTCAATAAAAAGCACAAAAAATGGTTTTTGGATAGTGGATAGTGGACATGTCAAAACCTGGAGACAGCAGAATAGAAGAAAAAGAACCAGAGAAAATCCAAAATAGAAAGATTTGCATATAGTAGTAGAATGACTGTGGCAAAAGAAAGCAAAGATAGTACCAATAGTAATAGGCGCAATCCCAAAACATCCGGAGCACCACTTGAACACCATCAGCATTGACAAAAGCACCATCAGACTCAAAGCCGATGCAGGGAAAAAGACACCTTTACTTGGAACAACTTGCATCTTGTGACAATACCTTTAACACCATCAAATATGCGCATCTGGCTATCCCAGATTTGATAAGTGTACAAAAATGCCAAAGCCAGTCTAAACATCTGGCTGACTGTGTGATGAACCATAATAATGCCACTTGATTCCAAGCAAATAAAATCTAGTGGCATTTGAAGATCTTTAGCTTTCTTTCTAAAATGTGCAGGCCCTTGTGATTGATTGATTTGGACCCATTCAACCCTCTCCAAGAGACTTAGAGCAGTGTGTATAGTTCATCCTCAGGCTGCTGGCTTCAGCTTCGTTCTTCTGGGAGAAGTGTGTGGTAGTGGCTGTTTGTTCCTCTTTTTTATATATATGCTTTTATATTTTCTTTTAGTACTGTTATCTACCCAGAATAATGAATTTGAGATGGGTGGCCCTGCAATAAGTAAATAACTCCTCCCTCTTAAGGTAGCTTTAGCTGAGAAGCAGCATCTGATTGGATGACAGTGGTCTATTAGTCTCCATGACTGCTGGAAATTGGAATTGGAAATTGATTCTTCTGAAGTCCAGACATTTGGTTCTGATAAGATAGAGGCTACTTGTTAGCAACCTGAAAATCTTACGTGGTAATTAGGTCTGAAATGGCTTCTTTTTTTGATGACCAGACCTTCTTTGACCAATCAGTGCAAATGTGGTGCAGAATCCTTATTTTTAAAGAAATTATTGGGCCCTATTGAAATACAGTGGCCAATTCTCTAATAGTATAGGGCTCTTGGGAGCTTGACAATAAAACTGTCAAGACTTTTTAGAGTAGGAGAGTTTTGGAAGATGCAGCTTCTCTTGTCGGGGGGCTGCACTGTTTTGAAAAGCTGTGGCTGGGATATAAAGCTGTGTAAAAATGGGCAGCCTTTGCTTTTCCCCCCCTGGGAAGATATGTGTTGTAATGAGTTGCCCTGGCTTTGACTGGAGCCTGCCCCTTTCTCCCAGCTTTCCTGATAAGCCTGCCACTGAAATCTCAGCTGCCATTTCCAATCTGCCTGTCCATTACTCAAGACTTCACTGTGATCAGATGAAAACTCTTGTCAGAGGTGCTGGTCTCAGCCACAATGTACTGTATGTGATGGACAGAAATTCAAGTTGAGGCAAGGTGGTATAAGAGCTGACCATGATGACCATGGGAGTAAACAATAACAGGCCTGCAAAAGATGGGGCTCTGGGATTTTGTGGACTTCCATATTTTCCTGAAATGTGGCATCTATTTTGCATGGAGTTATCTTCAAATACACTAATGACATGAAGGAGATCACTTCCGTTGCACATATGAATCCCGGGACTAATGGCCATTTGCTTTTTACAGTTTGTGGCCTATAGCTTGGCTATAGTTTGTTGGCAGTGTACCTACAGATGGTACAAACATCAGGGAGCTTTCAATAGGACTTGAAAAAACCTTCTGGGTGAAATTCTTTAGATCAGAGGTCTCCAATCTTTTTGATTTGGCAGCCTGGAATGGGAGGCAGGCACTGCTACTTGCACGTGTGCAAATGGGCCATGTGCATGCATGCGCAAAAATGAGCCTCATGCGTGTGCACAAAAAATGGGCTGTGTGTGAGCACATGCACACATGCAAATGGCTGCACGGGCACGAGTACTGCAAAAGTGATTATGCTAGTGCTGGTGGGATGCTATGGGCGGCTCTAGTGCCAGTGGGACATTCTGGGGCAGGGCGGCACCAGTGCTGGTGGGATGCTCGGGGTGGCACTAGTGCCAGTGGGATGCTCGGAGGCAGGGCATTGCTAGCATCGATGGGATGTTTGGGGGTGAGGCGGCGCTACTACTGGCAGGATGCTTGGGGTGGCGCTAGCACTGGTGGGACACTCAGGGATGGGGCAGCGCTAGCACCGGCAGGATACTTGGGATGGCACTACTGCCAATGAAATGCTCAAGGGAGTGGCGGTGCTAGTGCCAGTGGGGTGCTTGGGATGGGGTGGTGCTAGCAGCGGTGGGATGCTTGGCACGACCCTAGCACAAGTGGGGGGGGGATGAGTGCATGCCCGTGTGGGCATGCACTGGCCATCCCTTTACGTGGCCTGATGGCCAAGCGGCCGTGGCCCAGTAGTGGACCACAGCCCACAGGTTGGGGACCCCGGCTTTAGATGATACTAGATTAGATGGACCAAGAGTTGTCTGACTTAAGTGTATGACAGTGGCTGTAATTTCTATGTGTTGGAGTTCTTGCTTTGCAAGCTGCAGTGCCTCTTTCTTCCTAATTGGGCTATCTGTCTCTGTCCCTGGTTCCTCTCTGAATGACTAATCTGTATAAGAAAGGGGAGAGAAGGAGAAGGAAAGGGGGCAATAGCACCGAACCCTGCATGCAAACCTCCTAATTCCAGATGCAGAGAACTGTGATGCCCTATCTGGACCGAGATGCCCTACGCACAGTCACTCATGCGCTCGTGACCTCCCATTTAGACTACTGCAACGCTCTCTACATGGGGCTGCCCTTGAGGACCACTCGGAGGCTTCAACTGGTGCAAAATGCAGCCGCGCGAGTTGTGATGGGGGTTTCCCGTTACTCCCATGTAACACCTCTGCTCCGCGAGCTGCATTGGCTTCCGGTTGCCCTCCGGGTGAGATTCAAGGTGCTGGTGATGACCTATAAAGCCCTAAATGGCTTGGGTCCAGGATATCTGAGGGAACACCTGCTGCCGGCATCAAGTTCCCTTCGTCCTGTGCGCTCCCACAGGGAGGGCCTTCTCAGGGTGCCGCCAGTCAAAGAATGCCGGCGGATGACACCCAGGGGGAGGGCCTTCTCCGTGGGGGCGCCTGCCCTCTGGAACCAGCTGCCCGTGGAGCTTAGGACTGCCCCCGACCTTCGATCATTCCGCCGAGACCTGAAGACCTGGCTCTTCAAGCTTTCCGGCTCAGGCTGAGTTTTAATTGGGGTTTTAACTGGGGTTTTACATGTTGCAGGGACTTAGTTTAATCTTTTTAAATTGGTCTTAATTTTTGTATCGATGTTTTATATACCCTGTAAACCGCCCTGAGTCCTTCGGGAAAGGGCGGTATATAAATTCAATAAAATAAAATAAATAAATAAATACTTGTGGGAGAAAAGAAACCTGCACATGTCCCTAAAGTATAGTCCTTCCCAGTGCTTTTTTTGTAAAAGAAAAAGGTGCCGGAACTCACACACGTCATACAACCCGCCTTGTCTACCCTACAAGGTTCCATCCAAAAAAGGTGCCGGAACTCCGTTCTGAGCGTTCTATGAGAAAAAAAGCCCTGGTCCTTCCCTTTTCCCCCTTTACCTAACAGCTTCACAGACAATACATGCCATTTCATGGTTCTACAGCAGAGGGATTCTTGCTGTAGACCCAAACTAGGTTCTTTGAATTCAATAACCGTTTGCAGCAATCATTGCCCATCCCAGACCGAATGATTCCTATCCAACTCCAGTGACTTATGTTCTGATTTAGAAAATTGGGGCCACCCCCTTAACAGGTCACCATTGCTTGCAAATGTTAGAACCCCAGTGACCCAACAATAATTTCTCTGACCCCATTAACTATGTGGTGGCCCTTGTCCTTGAGCGGCATTCGGGATTTTTTTCTACTTTGAAAACGAAAACGTTCTTCTCTAGTCTATTGGGCAAGAACAAACCCAGATGATAAGTAAATTAATCATACCCTACACTTAGTTTGCCTCCATAGAACAGAATTAGCTCAGTCTCATAAGGATGTTAGCTGAAGCTGTAAGATTACGCTTTTTTAGAAGGGAGCTTTCTGTGTGAATACATTAATATTTAATTCCACATAAATCCATCATTAATTGTCTTTGGTAGCCTATTCATTACAAGTGGTCCTTGACCTATGACCGTTCCTTTAAAGACTGTTCATAGTTACAAAGGCCTTGGAACAAGTACTTTATGACCCAGAATACATTTCTAGCTATTGTAAAATGTCTCACCAGGGCCCCAAGTCACACATGACCACATTTCAGTCACTGGGCAACCTTTTCACATTTTTTGATGGGTTGAAAAATACACTGTGATCATGTGATTTGCAACCTTCTCTGCTGACTCCCTCTCCCCCCCCAAAAAAAAATCAATGGGGAAGACAGCAGAGAAGATTGCAGGCAGAGGGAATGTTGGATTTAAGTTCAGTTCCCCAGCACCTGCAGGAGAAATGAACCTCAGATTTGGTGAAAACACTAGTGTTCTGAGTCTTTCAGAATGCTGGTGTTTGTTAATTAATTAATTTATTTATTATTGGGACTTACATGCTGCCCTATCTCCCGAAGGACTCAGGGCGGCTAACAACAACAACATACAATAAATACAGAAGTTAGGATAAAATTAAAATTAAAGGCCTCTGTACAATAAATTAAAATTAAAATAAATTAAAAAATTAGAGTTAAAAAATTAAAAACATAATTAAAATCCCTGTCAGTCCAGGTCAGCCAGGTGGAAAAGGAGTGTTTTGAGGCTGCGGCGAAAGGACTGGAGATCTTGGGCCATCCGAAGCTCATGGGGGAGCTGGTTCCCTCTCTCCACTAGAAAGGGTCAGAAAGGCTCCCAAAGGGGTGGGAAAGGTAAGATTCTGAACTCAGAATATAGGTGTTGACTAGCGTTTTCACCAGTTTTGAGATCCGTTTCTCCAGCATGTCTAGGGATTACCTCTCCAGAAAGGAAATCCCTTGGTACACCGGAGGAACAGATTTCAAATCTGGCAAAAATTCTAGTGAGTCCCAGCATTTTCTTGATTGTTCTCCCCAGGGAGGAAAGAGGGCCCAGATCTCCCAGATGAGGTGAGACACCCCACCCACCACACCCAGGGTCCTCTGCCCACTCCATCACACCCAGGATGCCCAGATACAGCAATCTGCTTAGTGTCCTGCAAGTGGGAGAGCTAGGATTGCACTTATTGACTGAAGTGGTCATGTGGTATCTTGCTTAATGACCGCTTCACTCAGTGACTGAAATTCCAGGCCCAATTGTAATCCATAAGGGAAGGGCTATCTGTCGTTGAGAGAAAAGAGTGTTCTCCAACCTGATAACTCCCCTCATATGGGCTTCAACTTTCATAACTCCTAACCAATATAGCCCTCAAGTCATATTGTCTTACTAGGAAAAGAAATCCAATAAATGTGGTAAGCATCAACTTGGAGAAGTCGTGTCTAGAAAAGTACGTTCTGATAGGTCAACTCGCTCCAAACATTCCTGGATTGAAACAAGCTGATACCGTATAGATATATTAGAGGAGATTCCTAAAGTTAGTAAATGTCATTATCAACCAAATTTTCATCATTCACTGCACATTCAGATTGTCTTTCACTGAAATTAAATAGTCATCAGATGTGACTGATTTTTTTTTTAAAAAACCACAAGGAGGCATCTTACAGACTAAAAGATTTGGGGATGATAACTCTTTGTAAACTTGGTGCACATTATATATAGACAGCAGCAGCCATGAAAGGAACATCAAGGAGAGCAAGTACCATAACAAGACAAGACCCTGCATGGGAAGTACCCTGACAGAGAACAGTAATGACTCCCCCTGATGCTTACCCAGATACCTCTTCAGATGTCAGCTTGGAGGAAGATGAACAAGTTCCAAGCATGTCTGAAAGGGAGTTGGTCAATGGCTCCGGGCAGCCATCTGAGAGGGATTTGGCTGAGGCACAGCTGCAGCAGGACAGCCCTGAGGCTTCAGGTGGGGAAAGCATGCAGCTGCAGCCAGTCAGTGATGAGGAAGAGGAACTGCCTTCTGCATCTGATCCAAGAACACACAAGACAGTGAAAAGACAGGAGCTGAGAAGGACAGCCAGATTAGTCACTAGGAGAAAGCCTTTCTTGATGGGTTGCATGGGAAGCTAGCTACGTATTTAGCACAGTCGACAGATAGAAGCGATGCTGGAAACAACATGTTCATTTCCTAGTTGTGCGTTTTCTGGTTGGTGTGATTCTTGCCTTGCTTTGGATTGACACTGTGCCTTGACTTGGATTGTGCCTTGTGAACTCTGGACTTTTCTTGCCTCATGAACCTTCTTGTAGTGTGGATTTAATTTTGCCTGGTGGGTTTTTGTTGATTGGGAAACTTTCAAGTGCCTTGTGGAGTTATTGGCCATTGCTCTGTGGACTACCATTGGTCTGCTTGTGGCTGGACTTAACTGGGACAGTTCTGGGTTTTTGGTGAAGGGAGTTGTGGGGGAAATTAATAAATCCACTAAACCACAATTACATGTGTGTGTGTGTGTGTGAGCGGGACAGCACAACAACTGAGATAGGTGACATTGGGAAATCCTACCAGTGGCTGGAAAGGGCTGGACTAAGAGAGGCACTGATCACAAGAACAGCCCTGAGCACCACATTTTTTGAAGCAGAGATCTACCACAGTAGACAGGAGCTAAGGTCCAGATTGTACAAAGAGGCCTCAGAGATAGTCCAACACATAGTGGCAGGATGTAAGATATAGGCAGGAACCGTATATATTGAACAGTATATCCAGGTAGCTGTCATTGTGTACAGGAACATCTGTACACTATATGAGCTAGACTTTCCCAAATCCAGGTAGGACATTCTGCAGAAGGTTGTGGAGAATAACATCTGTGGGACTTCCAGATCAATACAAACAGACTAACTAATCAACCAGACATCATGTTAGTAGACCAGAGGACAGTGATGATAATAGATGTAATGATGCCAATTGACAGCAACATCAAGAAGAAGGAGCATGAGAAGCTGAAGAAGCTTTTAGAGCAGATGTGTCAAACTCGCGACATCACGTGATGTCATGCAACGTATCGGGACAGTTTGGCCATTGCCGGCAATGGGGTGGGCGCAGCTTCCATGTGACACTTCTGGCCCACGGGCCGGCAGTTTGACACCCCTGTTTTAGAGCCTTTGTACAGTCCTAAGGTCTTCAACTTTTCAATTCTTGATCTAGGATAATGTTCAGAGGGGGGAAAAAAGGAAGATAGTTCAAAAAACAGCCTAATTTGGTCCGCCATAATCACCACAGGGGCAAGCCCTTTGTTGGTAGGCAGACATTTGTGGCTGTTGCAAGCACCTGGTTCTTCTGCAGTTATATTCTTCTGGCCTTTGCACAGCCCAGGATGAATCCCCCACCCTCCTGCATTCTCTCCTGCCTTTGAACAAATTCAAAACAGTCATTTTGATTTTGCCAATCTGCAGAGTCTTGTATTTCGAGTTGAATAGCAGGGCCATTTTCATTCCCGGGGTGAACCTACAAAATTGAGCATAGGATCACTCGCTTTTCGATTTTGATTGCTGAGATACTTTTCATTTTTCTCTGTTCCTTTCCAGATAGTCTGAGACTGAGAAAAGAGAACTTTCTTTTCTATGTCAATAAGTCCTTGGGAAGTGAAACATATAGTCTTTTCAATATGCTAGGACCCCAAATGAGCTATTATGATTGTTTTGACTGAATAAATCACATCTGAATGTCTATTACAGTCCCAGCTATTACAGCCCCAGGAAGATTTTATCCCAGTTGGAAAGGGAACACCTCTTCAGACCTTACTTTAAAATTAAACACTGAGCAAGAGAAACTCATTGTCTCTTTGTGAACAATTTGCATGTTTTAATCTATTATCCTGCGATGAACCTCAAATCCTTCTATGCCAGGTCTCTCTCTCTCTCTCCATGTCCCTCCAGCTTCAGTGAAATCCTCAATGGTAGGCAGGTAGGTATTACGGAATATATACAACTTCTTGCATAGTTTTAGCTAATGGTAGCTTACAATGAACAAAACTTAGTCAGAGCAATTAATTCATACAATTAAAATCAAAAGCAAAATTAAAATAAATCTTGGAAATAATTAACAATTAAGAGGTGGAAAAAGAGATGTTTTTTTGCTATCTTCTTCAATAATGAGAGTAGAAGCCAGTTTATGAGGGAGCACATGTCATAAACTGGGATACACCCAGGAGAAAGTTATTTCCTGCATATCCAAGAGTCAAGCTTGTAGCAGCAAGAGCATCTTTGGAAGAACTACCAATATAAATAACCAGGCAATTTCTTAGAGATGAAATGATAAATGGAGAATAAGCAAACTAAAAGCTGCAAACGAGACATCTTCCAAACTAGCAAATACTGCAAACTGATCTCTGTTGATCCTTTAGTCACATAAACCATAGATATGAGGCTTTAAGTTGTTTTAGGGCTTTAAAGGTCAATATTAACACCCTAGGTTTTACCCTGTACAAATATTTCAGTAGAAGCATCTTATGATCCCTATTTCTTGCATCAGTCAGCAGCATTCTGACTACCACAATTTTTTATTCATGGTACTTTCCAGATGATTTTTCAAGGGCCGCCCTCATAAAGCCCATCACCATAGTTGAGATGAATTGTTGGTGCACTCACCTTAATTGTGCAAACTTATTTCTTGCCACAACAGCCAACTGTAGATCTTAACTGAGAATCAACTTTACTGAATGATAAACCTGCTTTACTTGGGGAGTACAATTCCATCCAGGTCAGGCTTCACCTAAATCCCAGAGTCCAATTTTCTCCAAACCAACAGTAGCTCTATCTTCTCTAGATTTAATTTCCACTTATTCTCCCTCATCCAGACCATTACTTAGATTAGGAAATGTTCAAGGATATTGATTGCTTCTCTGGAGACAGAACGAACAGTACTGCTAGGTGTCATCAGCATACTAATGGGATTTCAATCTAAAACTGCCAAGTGACCTTCTCAGGCAATTTCATGATGATGATAAACAGCACAAAAGGCAAAATAAAACCAGTGACACAACAAAAGACAATGACCTAGCTGTTGAACAGAAGTCCTTAGTGGTGGGATTCAAATATGTGAACAACTAGTTCTTTGTGTGGATGCTGCTTCCGGAAGTCCATTCTGGGACTGGGCAACAAAGAATTAGCTACTGGTTCTGCCAAACTGGTGCAAGCTAGCTGAATCCCACCTCTGGAAGTTCCCCATAATGTAGGTCTGACCCAGCAATAATTCCAAAACAACTGCAAATCCCAAGGTTCCGCCCTGTTGACAACAATGGAAAGGTTACAGGGGTTAATGTACTGAAAGCCTTTGAGAGACTCAAAACAGCTGGCAAGTTTTCCATTCTCCCTCTACTTAGGACATCCACTAAGACAGGGGTGTCAAACTGGTGGCCCATGGGCCGGATGCGTCACATGCAGGCTGTGCCCATCCTGGCTCCACAAAGGCAAAAAACATTGCAATATGTCATGATACGTCACGTGACGTGATCGAGTTTGACACTCATGCACTAAGGCAACCAAAGCCACCTCTCCAACATCTTCAAGAAGAAGATGCTGCATAGTACAGAGGGACACGTGACATGGACTTTGTAATACCAACAACATGGACTTAGCAAGTATTGTACTTGTTAAGTAGCATGAGGTTTTTTTGTATCTTAATGTGACTTATTTTTCTCTCTTTAAAATGTAATGTTAACAGTTTATCAAAACCTTGCAAGCTGGAATATAAAAACCCTTGTCTCTTCATAGACTCTAAGTAACCTTATGGCATTTTTTTCCTCATTAACATGCTAAATTCTCTGCCCACATTTATCTGGAAATTCATTTAAATGATCATGCTAGGAATATTATTGGTTAGTATGCACTGCTGCATAGTTACTGAGCATGCTCTCTATATGTTTTATGACTCAAATTATGCTAGCCAGTGAGAGAAAATATTCCAAACCCAATATATCTGAACTTATATAAAGTTATTTCTCTTCCTAAGGCTGTTTCTATCTTGTATCTGTGGGAGACCTACACTTTACTTATGCATAAATAAAAGATATTTATCTACCTTTCTGGTTTGGATGCTATTTTGTCTGCAGGCATACAGGTAAAAAAATCTAGTCATGATTTATGGCCAACAGAACATATTTAATATTATGTGGTGTAAATGCACAACATCTTTAACTTCATACAAGTGACAACCTATGAAAAGACGCAGGATGTTTTTGTTCCACCTAATTAACTTTTCATTTGTATTTTCCTTTGATATGCTAACCATAAAAGAGAATGCATGTTGATGCCTAGGGTTCCTTCTTTGTATGAGAGGAGCCCTTTTTTATCAGAATATTCTGAATAAATCATAATTAAATTATCTTTCTATCCCAGTTTGCTTAATTGGGATCTGTCCATGCCAGGGCATAAGCTTGCGGCCAGATTTTGCTATCAGTACCAAAAAGCATGCCCAGTGTGTTCTGTGCAGACTCAAAGGAGGCAGTGGAGTAGATCCTATTTGTTATCCCCACTGCCACAGAGTAAGATTTCAAAGGAGCCTGAAAAAGAGGCCCACTCCATGATCAATCTGTTTGTCCCAAGAGTCGGTCCATTTATGTCCCATCTTTCCATCTATTTGTTTCATTCTTATCAGCTCTCTGGAGCACCAAATATCTACTTTGCTACAGGGAAGGTGATGCTCAGGAGTTATAGTATCTATCACTCAGGCTATTTCCTAGTTCCGCAGATCAATCATGGCTTCCATAGTAACGCCAATAGACAAAGCAGGGATTTCCCCCAAGGAAATTAAGGAAAAATCATTTGATCCAGGCAAGTGATTAGGTTGGACTAGTTTAACCAATCATACGTTCCGTACTTGCTTCCTGACCAAATTCTATTTCCTCTCTCTCCCATCCTCACATATTCCACAGCGCCAACGAGCAACGAACAAAGCCAGCAAAAAGAAGTGGTTTTGCTACAAGCCATTCAAGCAAGGCTGGTATTTCTTGACCTTGTTCATGCTTTTAATATGCATGAGCCTTAAAAACAATAGATGTGTGCCTTCCATCTGACAGCAAGAAGCTCTGGAACAGCAAAAGGCACAGGTGTCTTTTTAACGGGTACCCAGCAGCAGGCCTAGGCAGCGTTTGTAGATCACCTTCATTAATTTTTCCTCGCTGTGTGTTTTTGAATGTTATTATTGCTGGAAGGGCTCTGGCCTTTTTGAAGTGTATGCTTTGGTTCTGGGAACCAATTTTTAGCACTAGAAATATTAGTAGGCATGGAGGGTAAGTGTGCGTAAGAGGAGGGGAAAAGGAGACCAGAGAGGAGCATAAGGTTCTGAATTCCCCCCCTTAAAGAAATAGGTGTGATACTTTGCAGGAATTGCAAGGTGCCTTGCTATTGATGGGGGATGAGAGGGAGAGCTGGGTCAAGACATCTTAATGCCTAAGGCAAAGAACAAAAGGTGCTTTTTTCACTCCGCATACAAAATGGATTGTATATGGATCGGCAGTTGCTTAATGGATTGGCAGTTGCCTCTTTCTTCAGAGGTTGTTATGGGATGTGGTTTGCCCCTGTCTCTGAAAATAGCTGGATAGCTTGAGAACTCCAGGCAGGCCTCAACTTACACTCATTTGTTTAGTGACCATTCAAAGTTACAGCAACACTGAAATAACGTCACTTACAACCAGGCCTCACGCTGACAACCAACACAGCATCCCCACGGTCGTGTGATCAGATTTTGCTTGCTTGGCATCCAGCATGTATGTACAATGGTTGCAGCATCACGGGCTCATGTGGGTGTCACTTACAACCAACCAAGGTGGCTTCTGGCAAGCAAAGTCAATGGGGAAAGCCAGATTTGCTTAAAGACCACATGATTCCCTTAACAACTGCAGTGATTCACTTAACAGCCATGCCCCCAAAAAAGGTCATAAAAAAGTAGGTGACTCACTTAACAGCCACCTTGCTTAACAATGTAAATTCTAGTCTCCATTGTGGTCGTAAATTGAGGACGACCTGTAGAACAACACTAGCACTCATCGTCAAACTCTACTGTAACTTGAGTCCATCGGCTTCAGCGCTACCGAAGGATCAGGCCAGCTCAGAAATTCTAGTGAAGGACAATAGAAGGAATCAGCAAGAGGGGAAGCAGGGATCCCTGGTCTTATTCACCATTTAAACAACGGTTGTAAAATAACAATATCAAATGTTTCAGCTAAGCCAAGAATACACAACTCCCTCTTTATCTCAAGCACTACACTACACCAAGGTTTGTATAACATTTGTGGAGCAAAGTGAATGAAACCAAATCCTGTTTGAGGAGAGTTAACTGAGGTGTCTTAACAACCTTCATTGCTCACACATTGATTTCGCCCCTGAAACTCTCCAGATGTACAAACAGGTCTCAATATTGGACTCCATCAACTTTAGGGGGACAGAAAAAAAAAGATGCTAGTGGAGTTATGCTTTTAGCATCCTGAGCTAAACACAACCAAGCTACATCCCTGGAAAACCCAAAGATAATCCAAAGATAATTAACAAATTTGTAGGTGGCGCCTGGCAACTGTATATCATACAATAGCAATATGGTCAGCTAATATAGCTGTAATTTCTTCTTTCATTTAGCCTTTCAGGTTTTATTTTTCTCTTTCAGCTAGTTTATATAGATGCAAAATGTATGGCTTTCTGCATATGTGCTGAATTATAATCCTCAGCATCCCAGCCAACGTAACCAAGAGTTCATCTTCTTCGTGTTTCTAAACATGCTGCCACTGATACTGCTGACAGTTACTAGCTATCTGGATTATGGAGTCTTGATCTGCTTATTCTTCGTGAACTTGTAGAGGTCCCTTTTAATATTGTCCAAATTGGCCTCCATTCCTGCCTCCTATGTTAGCAAATTTCCCCATTTTGACTGTGAGTGGTATGAAGAAGGGATTCACTTTGTCTATCCTGAGTTTCCCACTGTTTGTAAAGCCATCCTGCCAAGGGGAGGCTGATTCACATGGAGCAGCTCTTCCTTACACCTAGAATGTCTCATTACTTCCTCTAAAGATCTTAGCAAGTATATTTATGAGGGCTACTTAGGGGGATTAGAATAGAAACCTAGATGCATGGATGGATGGTCTTTAGGGAACTTCTAGTGTGGAAAGTAGCCAGAATTACCTGTTATTCTATACCAGGGAATTATGCCAAGCAAAGGGTCAAAGGTGCTGTTCCTGGTTTTGGGTTTTTTGTTTTTGTTTTTTAAGGACTCATGTCTCAGTGAAAGGGGGAAAAAAGACTCTGCCAGAACTTTGCTGCCATGTACAAAAAGCTGGAGTACCCAAACAAATAGTTCTGATGTGAGATAGCTTCTTATGCAGGAAATTTTGATGGGATATTACTCACAAAGGGTCAAATGAAATTATTTATATTCTTGGTTAATGGATGAAGATACATTCTGAGCTAGAAGGAGTCCCGCCCTGGTGGCTGATAATAACTTCATAGCCATAAGGCACTGCACCATATCATCTGTATATCTTATGCAAATGAAGCAATTTTATTTTAAATAGTGGAAGATGAACTACATTTTGTTTCTATTGATCGTGAAGTGGGGAAAAAAAAGAGCACACAGATCACTAGGACAGTTGTCTCAGTCCAGCAGGGTTGCAAAACCGTATCTATTTAAAAAGGCATATCTATTTATCAAGGTGCCAATAAAATCAATAGGAATTATCACTAACTAGACAGGTTGAAGGTGCAATGAGATTTAAGGTGCTGGTACTTACCTTTAAAGCCCTACATGGCTTAGGTCCGGGATACTTGCAGGACCATCTGCTGCTGGGAATGAATTCCCATCACCCAGTACGCTCACACAGAGAAGGCCTCCTCAGGGTACCGTCGGCTAGACAATGTCGGTTGGCGACCCCCAGGGGAAGGGCCTTCTCTGTGGGAGCGCCAGCCCTGTGGAACCAGCTCCCCCCTGAGAACACTTATGTTCTGAGTTCAGAATCTTACCTTTCCCACCCTTTGGGAGCCTTTCTGACCCTTTCTAGTGGAGAGAGGGAACCAGCTCCCCCATGAGCTTCGGATGGCCCAAGATCTCCAGTCCTTTCGCCGCGGCCTCAAAACACTCCTTTTCCACCTGGCTGACCTGGACTGACAGGGATTTTAATTATGTTTTTAATTTTTTAACTCTAATTTTTAATTTATTTTAATTTTAATTTTAATTTATTGTACAGAGGCCTTTAATTTTAATTTTATCCTAACTTCTGTATTTATTGTATGTTATTGTTGTTAGCCACCCTGAGTCCTTCGGGAGATAGGGCGGGATATAAGTCCCAAATAATAATAATAATAATAATAATAATAATAATAATAATAATAATAATAATAATAATAATAATAATAATAATAATAATAATAATGCATACAATGCCCTGCTTCTGAGACCTCGCTGCTGGATTTGCTCACCCGATAGAAGAGAAATTGAGTTTGGTTTTGCAAAAGATGTGCGGGTTTTCAAAATATGTCCCATTAAAAGCTTTTGAATAAACCAGCTATGGGATAACAGGACCGGTTTTTCCTTTTGAACCTGCCAACAGGTTCAAAAACAGAATGCAAAGAGTAGGCGTAAATGGATTTTTTTTTTTTTAATGAAGGAAAGGGAGAAGTGGAATTTTTCAAAGCTCTGTGTGGAAACCAGTCCCCTTTCACTTATTTATAATTATTTTGACCTAGGGATAGTTTGCAAAGGATACTAAACCATTCAGGATCGTTAAACAAACAAAAAAAACCCTAAAATAGCTGTGAACACTTCAGAAGGCTCCCTTTTAAATGATGAATGGCCAATCCAATGTGAAATATGGCTCAGTTTAATAATGGTAGAACAGCCAGTCAGTCGTTGTTTCATCACTGCAACTGAATTGCTTCACTTCTCATCAGCTGCCTTACAATCTCACAAACAACCACGCAGTTGCTTTTTTTGTGTTTGCAGTGCACTGTTAATGCACATTTGTCATCCTTTTCAGGATATTTTATTATGGGATGCTGTTGGATTTTTCCTCATTTGCAAGTAGTGCTTGTTTGACCACTTGTTCTGTACATATCGTCCTGTCTCCAACCTTCGCTTTGTAGCAAAGGTTGTTGAGAGTGTTGTGGTGCGTCAGCTTCCACAATTCCTGGATGAAGCGGACTATCTGGACCCATACCAGTCTGGTTTCAGACCCGGTTACAGCACGGAAACGGAACCTAGTGCCTGGGTTCTGTATCTTGAAAAAACAAGTCACAATTGGTATATTTGCGAGACCAACTGCTGCCATTGTTAACCTCCCATCACCCGGTTCGCTCCCACAGAGTCGGCCTCCTCAGAGCTCCGTCGGTTAAGCAATGCCGGCTGGCGACCCCTAGGGGGAGAGCCTTCTCTGTGGGCGCACCAACCCTCTGGAATGAACTGCCTCTGGAGCTGCGGATGGCCTCCGACCTTCGGTCCTTCTGCCGTGACCTGAAGACATGGATGTTCCAACAAGCGGGCCTGGACTGACTATGGTTTTAAATTTGGTTTTATGGGGTTAAATTACTATGTATTGAACATTTCTACTATTTAATTCTTCTTTAAGTTTTGTATTTTCATGTTCCTTTTTAGTTTTTATTGTTGTGAGCCGCCCTGAGTCCTTAGGGAGAAGGGTGGCATATAAATATAATCAATCAATCAATCAATCAATCTCCACCCACCCACCCACCCCCATTTCTCAGACATCATAAAGCATCTCTTCACCACCATCAAGGCGTACAAAAATTTCCCTTGCTCTATGTTTGATCCTACCCTCCTCACTTTGCACTAGAGGAAAAAAAAATGCTTCAACTGTGCCTGTGCAAAGCCTCAACTTGCAGGCAAGGGGTATTTATGACTTGTCCCTCTCCACTAGCAGGGCAAACCATTGTGTATAAATAGAGAGCAAACCCCACTCCTTTCTATCACTGATGATGTTACCTAGCTGGGTAATGAAACATCTGCAAGAAAACAACCAAGTCCAGAAAGCACTAAGGACTCCGCTGCCCCTCCTCAACTTACCTTTCATTATTTCAAGAACTGTCGCTGAAGCTCCTAATAAGTTAGATTGAATGCTCTCGGTGACAGTAGGGTGAGCCAATGGATCTTGGCTTCCTCTGAAGGGATCCATTTCTAAACATAGAACCAAGCAGTCCAGGTAGTTTTCTGCCTTAAATATGAGATTATTTTTTTAATAGGAAAAAGGCAGAAAAAATGCTTATGCAAAGAAAAGATGCTTTCATTTCAGCATAATTTTGTTTAACATGAACTGCCCGGACAAAGTGATAAAAACATTTTTTTTGGCACGACAGTAAAAAGCCCAAAGGTCATAGTCTGCATAGGGATGAATTTATATTGCCATAGACAGGAACTCTGAAAGGCACCTATATCCCTATAGGGACATCAACAAGAAGCAGAAAATATGCCACTTCTTCTATTATTCTTCGTCTTTTTTCTCCTTAAGATAATCTTCCCCACTTAATGCTGTCCACAAGGCCTGAACCACTATCCCCATAGTCTGACAAACGGAAGTTCTAGCCAACACTTCTGGATGGCACTAAGACAGCCAGTATTTGTCACCATTTGTCACAAGTTTGGAAAGGCCATCCTTGCCGTGTTTCATTAAGAGTTGGATAGTCCGGGAGTGACTTTGAGATCATTCCTGATAAGATCATGATTGTCCTCAACATTTTTGGAACACAAAGTCCTACATGATGCAGGAATTAAGCATGGACTCATCAATGAAGCATCGACTTCTTGCCCAGCTTTTTGGTCTTCCCAAATGTAGCTTGTATATTTTGCATGTTTTTTTTTATTTTTTTATTTTTTATTTAAAAAAAAAGAAAGGCAGCTGTGGGAAAAATGATCAAAGAAGTAGTAAGCCACAGAAATAGAAACTTAATACTTAAAAATATAAGTGGGGAGGGGTGTAGGATAAAAACTATATATATTTGTACTAGTTTTGTGCTCTGCCATCCATACATTCAGAAATACATAGTTTTGTTCACCAGGACATGCTTTTGTTTCTCCCATCCGTTGGTGTTCAGGCATAAGAAAGCCAGAAGGCTTCTATAGGTGACATTCTCTGCCACTTGTTAATTGTTTTCTCATTTTTCTAACGTATTAACAGCCTCTGAGTATTTGGGGTGCTGCAGGCTAAGCAAGTTGCTGTGGCTATGTGAGCCGTGGTGATGCAGTGGTTAGAATGTATGTAGTACTGTATGGGCTACTTTTGCTGACTGCCAACTGCCAGCAGTTCGATTCTCACCAGCTCAAGGTTGACTCAGCCTTCCATCCTTCTGAAGTCAGCAAAATGAGGACCCAGATTGTTGGGTGGGGGGGGCAATATGCTGACTCTGTAAACCGCTTAGAGAGGGCGGTAAAGCACTATGAAGCGGTATATACAGTAGGTCTAACTGCTATTGCTATCGCTATTTGGGGTGCTGCGGGCTCAGCAAGATGCTGTGGCCATGTGACCAGAAGGCTCAGAGATCATCAGCATGCAAGAAACCGCTTGGTGCTATTCTCAGCTTTTGAATACAAATCAGGACTTGGCCCTCATTTTTGTGAGGCACGTTAATAGCCCTTTCTGTTGTGCGCTCACTCTCTCCACTCACAGCTAGTGATGCTGACAAAAGAGAGGACGGGAAGGGACGGTAGAGGATTGTGAATATTCAGTGCCTGCCACGATTACTGCAGCAAACATTGTCGGAAGATGATTCCTCCGTGAACTGGCACAGGATTGGGAAAATGTGCGGAGCCGGCAATTTCCTTTTTTTTTTTGATAACACAAAAACTAGAAGGGTTACAGCTGAAAGATTTATGAAGGTTATGGTGGATCTCTTGTTTCCCAGAAGATAAGCCTCCATTTCTTGCTGTGGCTAGAAACAGGACACAAACCTTGACTAGTGCCTTCAGGGAGGTTTCTAAAATGTCTCAGATGACAAGTCAATCACCTTTAGGAAAGCCGAAGAGAAAAAAAGGAAAAAAAAAGAAGAGAAACACCACAGCTCAGGGGCAGCTTACCAGCTCTGCATGCAGATCATCCTAGGTGCAGACCCCAGTGTCCCCAATTAAACGACTTGAGGAGCAAGTAAGAAGCCTGAAGCTTTCCAGAGTTATTACAGAGGAGGGATCATAGTTCCATCTGTTCTACCCATTTAATATGAATGTTTCCTGTGTTCAAAAAACAGGTTATTTTTTTAAAGGCTCCCTGGAGTTGAGTTTTACTCCAACAAATGCATCTCTATGCAATTTTTTTTGGCAACAATATGGAAGTGAGCTGTCACTACTTTCTTGTAGGATAATTTCTTGATTTCCTTGGGATTTTCTGATAGGATCTTATCCAAGCTCTAAGCCTGTCAAACCTTGCCAGGGGAGGATCACAACTATGGGATCAAAGCCCTGCCCTTTTTTTTTTTACAGAACCACCTTCAGAAACCCCCACCTAAAGGTTCTGTTTAGCTTTTTTGGAATTAGATAGCTAGGCGGTGTCACCAATAAAAAATACCCTACAGCTAGCTTTATCGCTCAGAACCCAAACTTTAATGGTAGCATTTCCAAACTAATCAAAATCTTTATGAGCTTATTGTGATCACATGAGTTTGGTGCAATCTCTGGATCTATTTATTTAAGAGTTTGGATAGGTCGTGCACAATGCTTCATAACATCACACAGAAATCATTTGTCTTTGCTATTTATGGAGATTGTAATCCAAAACATCCCTTTGTAACTTCATTCATAAAATTCAGTGTCTTTCTCTCAATGTGTGGTTTCCAGAAGCGTTAGGCTAATGGCAATCACAATTATCTCTGGAGAGCATTCTTATATCTGGAAAGGGTAAGATGGTTTGGGAGTCCTCCAATGTTTTTAGGTTACATCCTTTAATTTAGAGTGACCCAGAGAATGGCAGGACACACAGAGTGTTAAATAAAATTTAAATATATTTAGCAGAGTTTTATGGGAGCCCTAAACCTCAAGTCACAAGGGAAAGTGGCCTCTCTGGATAATTTGTTCCTCTTATGTGCTGAGTATGATCAGGATTGTTACTACTTCTAAATATATAGAAAGGGACCTCCCCTGATAAATTCATTGATTTTCTAAGTTTGTAATGGTGAAGGCAGTCTGATAGGTATTCTGGTGCCAACTGGGTTTGCGTTATAATTGGGTTTATATGTTATAATTGAAAATTGGCAGGTAGTACCATTACTTCAATCAAAGTGTGATATATGCACAGCCACATGCCCTACTCAACCAGCTGGTAATCTGCACCTTTGTGCAATTTCAGCACCAAAGACAAGGCTAATAAGCCACCCAAAGTTACCTTACTAGGGAGATGGGCAGCATATACATTTAATTAGTAAATAAATTAATTCCATATTGAGCTCATTACAGTCTTTTAAATGGGAGATTCCCAGCATATCAACAATTTTAATAGGACAGAATATCTATAGCTCAAGATCAAACTATGAAGTTCCCGATGCTCTCTGAGCTTGGTCATTTGCCTGCAGACACTTTGTTATGCAACAAGTTAACATCCTCATGTCCAGTAGCAAAATAACCTGGCTAACTGTATGTTCCTGAATGAATCCATGTTGAAGCAATATGGTTCTCTGCCCTATGTGCATTCTATCCTTTTGATATTTCAGTTAAAATAATGTGGCCGAATAATATATTCCAGCCACGTTACCAGCCTGTTTAATCTGAAGAGTATTCACTTTTCTCCATTCCTATTTTCTCCTGTTGCCTCATCAGATACTGTTTTGATGCCATAAAGCTGGCTGATGAGGATTTTTTTCTTTCTTTTTTATGTCCTTGTTTGCTCTATGTCTAAACACACCAGACATGTGCAATTTAAAATGCCCACACACAGTTTAAGGTCAGGTGTCTCTTTTTTTCAAACAACATGTATTGCTGCAAGCCAGGATTTCTAAGGAAAGAAAAAGTCTATAGATTTTAAAAAGTTCTCTTAAAAAAAGCAGTCTCTGGCTTCAGTCATCTTCACTATGTGTCTGGGGCCGTTTTTGTGTCTCTGAATTACTGAGTGATCCCATGCTCAGAGCAATCAAATGCTTGAGACCATTTAACAGTATCCAACATCACTCTTTCTTGTATGGAGAAGCAGGTTTAGCACCCCCAGCTTCTGATCACCGAGGCCTTTTTTACCAGTTGCTTTAGGTATGTTGATCAGTGAATTCTTCATACAGGCATAATGAGCCTGTATGCATAATGCTCTCTTGAATTAATAATTGATCTGAATGAGATGGAATTAAGGAGCCGCTGTATAGTCATCACAAAACTTGACTTTGATGGACTTTTTTGAACATAGAGGTTACTGCTTCTCCACATTCCCCCCTCCCCCCAAAAAGACAGACTTTTTTTTTTGAAGACAGAGGTTACTGCTTCTTCACACTACCCTCACCACAAATGAATTAGTTAATACATCTAAATTTGGGGTGGTAACCGAGAATCATTGTGGTACAGGGTCAGCTTTGGTTCAGAAAAGTTCCAGTTCAAATCTCTGCTCAGTCACGGGAGGTGTAGGTAATATTGAGGATACTCACTTTCTGGGGTGGTAGAACACTAATAGAGATGATGTGAGATTTTGGTATGGGCTAAGAATTGGAAATATTGCTGACCAGGTAAGAATCACTTCTAGGAGGAGGCTTCAGTTGCATCTTTGTGACAACCTGTGTAGTCATTGCAGAAACCAATCCAACTTCACATTTGAAAACTTTCAAATATAATGAATTGGGCCCAATTCCTGTCTTCCAGATGTGGTAACTCTTTAGATGTGTTTGTACCAAGTCACCCACAAACCTTCAGCTGTCATGAGTTAGGGTGAATCCTTCTGTGAGCTATGGTACAATATACCAGGGGTCCCCAACCCCTGGTCTCTGGACCGGTACTGAGCTGCAGCATGTCCGCAACTGGTCCACACAAACAAGCAAAGTCCCATCTGTGGGATGCAGGCAGCACACAAAACAATGCACCCTCTGGTCCGTGGAAAAACCTTTCTCTAGGCAACCGGTTCCTAGTGCACAAAAGGTTGGGGACCTCTGCACTATACAGTAAATTACATGGCTCTAGAACAGGAATGTGTATTTCTTGTAACTGGAAGCAACCTACATAGTGAGGGCTATCCATAATCCATGATCTACACGTGTTCTCCTAATTTTTCCCCTTATCTTTGTCACATACACCTCCAAAGCCCCCTGCCAACTACCATTCTGAAGGCAGGGGGAAGTTGAGGAACAGGCAATTTTCATTACAGTGCCAGCAAAGAGCATTTCTAAGATAACGCAGGGTTTGAAGGAAGCCTTCAAATATGTTTCATCACCACCCCAGTACTTTCAGCTTCTATAGGGATAGCAGAGATTATAATCTAATGTAAATATGGATGCTATACTGGGGAGGGGATTTACAAAACACAAAAGACTATTTGACTATTGAGGGCTTAGTTCCAACAAATCTATTTTCCCTTCTCTTTTAGGGCTGCAGTATCTGGCCAAAACCACAAATATTTTGCTTTGAGTAGAGCTGACAGGGAAGATATGGTAGCTTGCTTCTCTCAACCACACTATCTATTTATCCCCGTTCAAACCTTCTGGGAAATTAAAAGCTTGCTTTATCTTTTGTGATGGGGGGAATTATTTTTTAAAGAGGGCAGTTTAACTCTACACTTTCCATAGCCACACATTAATTGAGCTAAGTTGGGAATGAGTAACCTTTATTTTCATTTAAAATATTTGAGAATGAAGAAAAAGGCAATAGTGTTACTGAAGCACTACCTCCTTCCCATGAGAATTAACTATGAGGTCAGTGGGAATAATTGCAGCTGGAAAAGTTCTTGGCTATCTTGAATGTTTTAACTAGAACAGGCATGTCAAACTGATGGCCCGTGGGCCGGATGCATCACGCCAAAACCGCACCCAACCCATTGCCGGAGCCTTGGTGGAGCAGTTGGCTAATGCCTCCTTAAGTAACACCAGCTGCCTGCAATTAGTGCAGGTTCGAGTCCCACCAGGCTCAAGGTTGACTCAGCCTTCCATCCTTCCCAGGTAGGTAAAATGAGGACCCAGATTGTTGGGGGCAATTAAGCTGACTTTGTAATAATGCTGCTTGGGTGTGTGTGTGAAAGCCCTAATAAGCAGGCATATACATAGAATGAAGGCTACTGCTAAGCTTGTAAGCCGCCCTGAGTCTTCGGAGAAGGGCGGGATATAAATGGAATTAAAATAAAATAAAATAAAATAAAAAGTCTTGATACGTCACACAATGTCACGTGACATTGCGAGTTTGACATGCCTGAACTAGAATATTTGAACTTGAATGTTTCACTAGAGCTTGTTTAATTGCAGTGGGTATAAATATATACTGCGTATCTGTGTGAGTGTCCATTCACATGTATAAATACAGTAAATATATAGGTTTTATTAATCTCCTTTTCCTTCTGATTCCTTTTTACTTCTCATTTCTCATAAGCACCCCTTAATGGATATATCATGATTAAATAAGATTACAGGAGCTAATCTGCCAGTGCTATTGTTACTAGTTTTGAACTGCATTAATTCTGGGCCCCATTTTATAAAGCAGACACCATCTATGTATTTAAACACTAGCTGTTGTCCTCGCTCTAGATAATGCTTAAAGTCCTTGTATTCAAAATCACAATTTCTTTGAAGGCTGTATGAAAATCTTGCTTGGTATAACTCATCATGCAAGTGGGATGTGTTGTTACTTTGAGAAGAAGGACAGGTACTGTGCTGATGATCAGAAGAACTGTCCTCTTCTCTTCCTCTATCCACTTCCTTTTAAAATATTACTATTTAAGGTCAGGCCCTTGTATTAATAAGGAAATGGTCTTTAGCAAATCCCTGATAATTAAGTCCCAAGAACGAATAAAAGGAACAGTTCAAAAAAGTATGGGAAGAGACAGATAATAAATATTTGAATTTAAGAGTCAATTTGCTCTATTTAACAGCCCACTTGCTGCTAAAGATAATACACATCTATAAAAACACATTCCCATTTTGCTGTGGAAGTTACTGTAGGAGAAGGGAACTCTTCCCATTTAGACTTTCTCATACACAACATCCTGAACCTTTATTACGGTCACTATATGACACAGGCCCTGATGGAAGTAAATCACTCTTTCTTGAACTTGACTTTAAAAAAAAGCAACCCTTCTGCAATCCTAGCCAATCAGAAACCTTAATATCATATGATGTCACAGTGCCATCTACATAGCACAATAGGGTTGTGTTGAGATCACAGAGGAAAGCTCAAGCTCCCACTGACTAGAGAGGAAAAGTAGGATGCAACCTTTTTGTTAGGACGCTGAGCTTGTTGATCAGAAGGTTGGCAGTTTGGCGGGTCAAATCCCGAGTGCCGCGTAACAGAGTGAGCGCCTGTTATTCGTCCCAGCTTCTGCCAACCTAGCAGTTCGAAAGCACGTAAAAATGCAAGTAGAAAAATAGGGACCACTAAGGTGGGAAGGTAACAGCGTTCCGTGCGCCTTTGGCGTCTAGTCATGCCGGCCACATGACCACGGAGACGTCCTTGGACAAGCGCTGGCTCTTCGGCTTTGAAACGGAGATGAGCACCGGCCCCTAGAGTTGGAAACGACTAGCACGCATGTGCGGGGGAACCTTTACCTTTACCTTTAATTCCTGTATTGATAGATTGTCACACCCACAAATATGTACCACTATTTCATGCCAAGACCCTTTAGTTTTAGACAGGAATTAAGAGCAGAGTTAGTATAAACATCATGAGCTTCTCATACAAACAGTGTAAATGGGGCATCTGGGATTCTATGAAACCCATGAAGTGGGACAATATTCCTTAAATGTATTCTTTCACATTTCAGCTCAGCACTGGTCCCTGAGACACAGTTTTCAATGCAGAATTAAATCTCCATCTGATGTTAAGAGCTGTTAGTGAGTAGCACAGGCTGAGAGCGAAAGTCCCAGTTCCAGAGATATTCTCCTCACTGAAGCAAAATAACAAAATATGTCCCTTCTCCTGTCAAATACGTAAGGCATTAGTGATAGAAGATTCTACATGTGCTTCGCTTCATTTTCAGCAGTGAAAGTGCAATAACTATCAAGTCAGTGTCTTCCCACAGTTAGGCTTCACTCTGCTGAAGTCTACCTCTGTCTCAGCAAGGAAAAAATATTGGTTGTCTAACGATCAGGCAGAATTCTGATTATCACTCAAAAAAAAACAACACAAAAACAAAGAGGAAGTCTATCCTGCACATAGGACATTTGGTACACAACTCCAAATTCAGAACAGCCCAAACTCAACCCAGCGGTTCTCCTATCCAGACACTAGCCCTAAAATCCTGCATTAGGGAGTCTTTCCATTCCAGCCGATACAGAAATGGTGGGCAGTCGTGTTTTGTGGTTTAATGAGGGTTGTTAGAAGAATACAGTAACCATCATACATCTGTGGACACATACATACCCAGTTTGTTCCACAGCCTGAGATACATGGAAGCATACAAAATAGGGGCACTTAGCACCAGAGTGTGAGGAAAATTCAGTGATAAATGATGAACATGGCACAGTGCAGAAGGCAAAACACAAGGTACAAGCTCCATCTCTGAATAGGCTGCTGGGCTTCAAGGAGTCTGCTAAGTGTCTTGCTAGCAGAGAATCAAGCTTTACTATACTTTCTTTCCTCCAGAAGGAGAAAACATGTCAGAATCACTAGCCATACGTTACAACAGTCTTCCCCAACCTATTGCTCTACAGCTGTGTTCAGTCTACAGCTCTCAAAATTTCCAGTCAGTTTTCCCTCTCTAAACTAATGGTGGTTGCTAAGTTGGGGGAGAATGTCTTATAGGAATCTGCTGAGCATGAATAGAATGATAGAATGAGAGACTAGTGAGTATGGCTTGTGACTACTCTTTCCAACATAAAAATGATGGTGGGTTATGGTGAAGTTTTTGTAGTAAATATAAAAAATGGGAAACAGGCATTCTAACAGCAAGATTTTGTACGTCTCGCTACCCAAGCACCATTTGATCTTAAGATAGGAAAAGAAGATAGTGATTCTTTTTCCCAAGAGGATGCAGATTCTAAGCATTGTATCTGGATAGCTTTTGGTTGTTGTAGAGAAATATATGTCACTTAATCTCCGTGGTAATTGGAAGGAATGAGATGGAACAATCCTATATAGACTATCCCAAATTGCATTCCACTGTCCTGTCAAGACACTTATCAGTTGAGTTGAATTCAATACAATACAGTTAAAAAATAAGGATATCCTATGCTTATTCCTTAAATCTTATATCAGTACAGTATCTTATTTTTCTGTGTTTGCCTGTTAGTTCCAAAACTATTGCTCTACTTCTCCATCCTTTCCCGTTGCCCATGCCTTAGAGTAGATGGCTGTGCCAATGGATTGGTCCTGAATTTCCAGTTCCCAACATGCTTCAGGCATAATCTTGACATCCCCATGTCCTTTTTGGGGTGAAGTTCAACTATGGAGAATGTGGTTTCCATTATCCCCATCGCTACGGGTGGCCAGATCTGACCAGTCAGTCCAGTGCTTCACTAAGATGGCGTAATAGCACCAATAATGGAGCTGCAACGAGAGAGGGCCCTGGCTCAGTCTGAACCCTGTGCAACTCCCAAAGAGTCACACCCTGAGGGACCTTGGCCGCATAAATAGGAGGCTGTCATCAGGTTAAATACAACGGCAGGTCTTTGCAAGGCTGACTCCATTCCTGCACCCCTCCATCCCCCCCCACCGCCCCAGTGCAGAGAGAAAAGGCTTTTAGATCTCTCTTTTCTAGAGGTGGTCCAACATGGTCTAGAGGGAGTGTCCATCTTTGGAGGGCTCAGCCACTGAAGCAGACCGGGCCGAGCTCAAAGCCAAACTTTTGGTTGGCATCGCCAAAATCCTGAACAGCCACATCAACCAGTGGTAGATGCTCCACATGTTGCGTCACTATTTGTAAAACTGTCCGCTCCTGACCTTTGCGAACCTGAAAGTAGAGAAGATAACTTCAAAAGCAAAATCCCGAGAATGTGAAATAACGGCTGCATCAGGGTTTGAAAATGTTTCATCAGAAAAACAGTAGATCAAACGTGCTTGAGAAAACAGAACTTCTCTTAGTTTGGCAAACATGGACCAAGCAGGCAATGGCTCTAAATTCAGAAAAGTATGGGTATTTTTCTCAAGAGTGGAATAGAGAGGAATATTTTATTCTGGTCTTTTAACGTCTCTTCCCTATTATGGCTCATGTGAAAGCTGGAAAATGCTAAAAAAAAGAGATGAATGTAAGGGAAGAAGTCATTGAAAGGGTTTTTCGGAGCAGATGATTTTCCTTCATGATAATTTTGGAATACTCAAAGTTCCATCTATGAGATGGTGATCTCATAGATCAAGACCTTCACTTCAAGGTCCAAATGTAATCACTGTGAGCTGCAATTCACAGAGTCATTTCACGTTGTGGGGATGAAGATCAAGGAATACTGGAGTAGTCAAGAGATTTTTTTTTTTTAAAAAAAAAAGGTAAAAGAATGCTCTCTCACCTGGCAGCCATCATACAAGGCATGGATGGGAGTATCTGTGCTGTTGTGCATCAACTCCACATCATTGAAAGCCCGAAAATGCAGTGCCTTCATGTGGCTGCGGGTGTCAGCTTCATACCAAGCAGCCGTATTTTGGCAGAGGAGGGTGAAGTTCTGTCGGGCAACGGCACTCAGCAAGCGTAGGAATGTGAGTTGAGTGACCAGCACAGGATTGCCATCTACATCCACATAGGAGAACTGGGAAGGAGAAGCAGAAGGAGAAGAGAACTGGTGGGTTAACAGAAAGCCACTATGTTCCTTCCAGTCTAAACTGCAACCTTCTCACAAATACAGACACAGAGTGGTCATAATTATACTACACACTAAGCCTTTTTATGATCTATTGGGTTTGAACCCAGCAATTATACAATGTAAACAATGGTTTAGGTGCACTGTTTGAACCCTGCAGTTGCCAAAAGGGCCAACACAGTCCTAGGCTGCGTTAACAGAGGGATAGAATCACGTGAAGTGTTATAATGCCTTGGTAAAACCATACTTGGAATACTGCATCCAGTTTTGGCCACCACAATGTAAAAAAGATGTTGAGACTATAGAAAGATTGCAGAGAAGAGTAACAAAGATGAACAGGGGACTGGAGGCTAAAACATATAAAGAAAGGTTGCTAGAATTAGGTATATCTAATTTAATGAAGAGAAGGACTAGGGGTGACACGATAGCAGTGACACAATATCTCAGGGGTTGCTACAAAGAAGAGAGGGTCAACATATTCTCCAAAGCACCTGAAGGAAGGACAAGAAGCAATGGATGAAAACTAATCAAGGAGAGAAGCAACCTAGAACTAAGGAGAAACTTCCTGACAGTTAGGACAATTAATCAGTGGAACAACCTGCCTCCAGAAGTGGTGAATGCTCCAACACTCCAGCATTGGAGATTTTAAAGAAGAGATTGGACAACCATTTGTCTGAAATGGTATAGGGTTTCCTGCCTGAGCAGGGCATTGGACTAGATGACCCCCAAGGTTCCTTCCAACTCTGTTATTCTGTTATCCAATCAGTTATAAATCATATGTGAAGAAAGATGGCTTGGCCTTGCATATGGATTTGATGCTGCACTGGGCAATGACTTTGATTATCAGAAAATGGGAAATAGTACTGTGTTCCCTTTCCAGATTTCCTCTAGGTATAAAAGCAAGCTGGACAGAATGGAAAACGTTACCTTTTTGCCTCTTTTGAAAGTGCTGAACCAATTTCCTGGTTGCTCCCTGCTCCAGGCGGCAAGTCGTACCTAAAGGCATAGATTTCAAACTGTTGCTCACCTTAGGGTTTTAAATTCAGGTTCCTGAGCCAAGTAACCTGTTTGAGGTGCTAGTAGGCCAATTTACATAGCTTCTGATCTTTTTCCTGATCACCTCTTTAGTGGTCAAGTGAGCTACTTACAGCCTCAAATTTCTTGTCAGGGAATAAGCAGGTTTCTCCACCAGCTGTGAAGTTACAATAAACTTTGAAGGCATCTCGGCTGCATCCCTGGTTTGGATCAATCCAGTATTCCCCTGAAGAATATTATGTAGACCAGTGCAGAAAGGGTTAGGGAAACCAGGAGGAAGTGGTCCCCTCACAATCAGAAAGTTACACTTTTGCAGATTCTCCCTCTTTCCCCAGTTACCAAAGGCAACACACAGATCCCTTTGGCTCTCAGAATTAGGATAGACAGCACCTTCTATTCGGAAGTTGACACTTTCACTTCCAACTCACCATCTTTGAGATGAGCATGACAAAGCTGAAGCTCCTTGCAGACCCTGGCTGGACTGTCCAGAGTGCCCACTGGGCATCGCATCAGCTCCACCTCATTACGTAGAGAGCTCAGGGCTGCCAAGACTTCTGCCAGTCCATCAGCATCAGGATCAATATCCTCCTCCCCTGGAGCATCCCCCTGTTCGTCTATCTCCCAGTCTTGGCGGCTTGTCCGCCCGCCTCCCATGGGCATTGGATTCTGCAGTTCAGCAGGGTGGCCCTAGAAGTAGAAAAATGAAAAACAGGAAGAAGACTCCAAAGTGTGTGTACACACGTGGCGTAAAGTTAGACCCGATAAAGAACCTGGATGGGAGATCACCAGAGAATTCTAAGACTTCAGCCAGGCAGAAAATATTTAAAACTTCGTGGAAGTAAGGAAACCACTTCTGAACTGTTATCATGTACACATCCAGGAAATGACAGGAATCAAATATAAATCAAAGGAGACCGTTTAAATTGATGTTGCCAAATCTCAAACCAAACTCTTCATTTTTAGCATTTCTTTTGAATTTTGCAACGTGTAAAAAAATGTGGACATATGCAATATTTACATTGCTAGAAATTTACACAACGATGTATGCATTTTAATATCCCTCTCTCCCAATGTGGGAATTTCTGCACGCTTTTATAACTATAACATGTATTATTAAGAGAAAATACAGTAAATATGCATGCAGCGGGGAAAAATGGCTAGAAAAATGCATATAGATACAACACGCCTACGATAACCTGGAGAAAGCTGTATAGAACATAGGTGAATTTTGTGTAGAAATTGTAGTAAACCATTCACTTACTGGTGGTCCTGGTGGCCCTGGTGGTCCTGGATCACCTTTTGGTCCAATAGGTCCCTGCAGGAAGTTGGATCAAGAACTTGGTACCAATGCACATATTCCTTTCTACCACTGATCGTATCTGGAGTTCTGGGAGTAGCAGTTTAGCAATATCTGTAAGCCCAACTCCGCTTGAGTAGCTAGTGTCAGGAGCTAAGGATAATAAGCACCATTCAGAGCCTCCCTTAAGTGCACCTCCCTGCCCATGATTAGAGTAATAGTAATAATACATTATAAATCAACCAAATGTACAATTTGTGATACGTTGGTTGCCCTCTGGATTACAGCTATCATCTTTCATTGGCCCAGAATTGGAGTTCCTTTGATACAGACTTTCAAAACTAAAGTCCTAAAAATAACAACTCATGTGTAGACAACCCTGGTTTAATCTCTTCCTCTTCATGAGCCCTGCAGTATTGGTTGAGACTTACCGAAGAGCCTTTGTTGCCTTTTTGTCCCAGATGGCCCTACGGAAAGACAGAAAGGGTCAACAGGCGAAAGGAGCCCCTGGATATAAGAAGAAGATGGCAAAACAGCGTAAGAGATAATGTCCTTTTGCAAGGAAACTAAAGAAATAAAGACAATGTCAGAAAAGGATGGATAGGCAACTATAAAACAGTACTAGGGATGGAAATACTGCGAGAATAAATATGTTTAGATAACCGAGGAAGAACAGAAGAGAAAGGCAAAGCCACGTAGAAGGAAAAAAAATAACCCGGGTATGGAAAAGGGAGGCAAAAGTTGGAGCGTCCCGGAGAAGATCTGATACCAATGAGCCAATATCTTTGGCCGTTACTGAGGGGGAGCTTTTGAGGAATTATTTCGGAAGCTACTTAGAATCTTGCACTAAATACTTACCGAGAGGCCAGGAGATCCAGGTGGGCCTGGAGGACCCTGAGGTCCAATATTGCCCTTAGGAGGAGGAAAATGAGTATCAGTATTGTGTGCCTGAGGGGACTCTTCCCATCCAGACTGGGAAGTCTCATCTCAACCAGGTTCCATCTACTCACAGGGTCGCCCTTAGTGCCTGATGTTCCCTGGTTCCCTGGCAGCCCCTGGTCACCTTTTTCACCCATCTCACCTGGAGGGCCAATCAACCCAATGAGTCCTGCATGACCCTAGAAGGAAGAAGGGAACTGCTTAGTTTAAAAAAAAAGATGAGGGAGTGAACAAATGAGCACTCTAACAAAGCTGGGAGAGGAGATCTTTGAAACCAGTGAATACTGAAAGGTGGGTGAAGATAGGTATGAGATACTTCACAACATGGAGGCGAGAGGTTCTGTGCCCTCATTTTGACCAGAAGTATTAAGGGGTGCTGATATATCTTAATTTTCTGCTGCCTCGCTTCAGGAAAAGTGGCTTTTGTTCAGCAAAGTAGCTACTCCATTGCTGAGAAGCTGCTTCTCTTCATTGGAGTACTTCAGTCAAAGTTTTTTGAAAGCAAAAGGCCATTTTAAAGTTATATATTCCCCATCCCTAAGCATACATACATACATTCATACTTCTGGATCTTGCCAGAAAAGAGAATTTCTCCAAAGCTAAATAAAGGCCATATTCATACAATGAATGTAACCATGGTTGCTGCTAATGCTGGGTAATGATGTAACCTGATAAGCCAGTGGCGGCCATGCTCCCATCAAAGAGCAAGAAGCCATCTTGGCTGAAGCTATCTAGAAGCTGGTGGGTTTTGTTTGTTTGTTTGTTTTTTGTTTGGGGAAAATATTATTTGGGGCAAAGGAAGTATAAGACAGGCAAGTGGACCCAGAGCAATTCTGTATTTGTAAGATCCTCTAGAAATTTGCTTTTAAGTCAAGAAGCAAGAAAAGTAGGTTAGCACTCTCTTAAAACTATATTTTGCTCAGCATAGCTGGCCGGGGGATGTTAACTTAATCCAAAGCAACTATGTTTCATATTAAAATTGTGACATAATGCACAATTGCTAATGTCTCAGTTGACCTAGGTGGAAACCTAGTTGAGTTTCTATCAACTGTCTTACCTTTTTTGAACAATACAGCTGAACAAGAGGAGTTTAGACTGTGGCTAAAAACCCACCCCTACTGACTGTGTTCATACAACTGTATACACGACACTTTGCTCCAGTTAAGCATGACATGAGAATAATAGATATTATTCAGTAGATAGACTGGAAGCCCACATCCTTACTTAATACTGGTAGTCTTCTGGTCACAACCCTAATTGGAACTAGAATGGCTAAGCATTGGAAGTAGCCATTATGCAAAACATCATGTGACCATATTGCTTAGCGAAAGTGATTCCTGCAGTCCTGGCTGCAATGGGTAAGCAAGGACTACATGGTCATTTGGTAAGGACCTCATACTCATCAACCACTGCTTGACACTGTCTAGTTCTCTTTTCTCATGATCCATTCAACAAGCTTCCCCCCCCCCAAAAAAAAATAATAATAATAATTTGAGCTGAGATTCTCCATTCTCCAATAATGCATTGTTCTGTTGGTCCTTTGTGAGTTAACAACATCCTAAAGCAATTCTGTTTGATAGTTGGCGAGCTCTCCCCCACCCCTCCCTGCAAGTACACGTAGCGCTGAACACCTCCAGATGTGCTTAACAATCTCCTCTTTAACCTAGCTGAATTATAGCAGTTCTGGGCAGGGAGGCAAATATAAAATTCTCAGTTGAGCTACAATCTAAGGCTCATCAGCTTCCTGGGTCATAAATAATGCAAGACCCCATCTAACCGTTACAACAATTGAAAAGGAAGGTTCAAGATTTAACAAGGTAGCTGCAGAAAGAAGAAGCCTTTCTAGGACAAGAAATGATGCAGTTGGAGACTGTAAGATCTTTCATTTTCTACTCAGGCAGGAATAGTTTATTTATGTTTTTTTTTTTACCTTCTCTCCCTTGTAGCCAGGATCACCTTTGAGACCAGGGAGCCCTGCAGGGCCCTATGAAGAGGAGAACAGCTGCATTTAGAATGGAGCTCAAAAAGCACTGCCTGAAAGCCTCATGATAACAGAATAACAGAGTTGGAAGGGACCTCGGAGGTCTTCTAGTCCAGCCCCCTGCTCAGGCAGGAAACTCTATACCAGGGGTGTCAAACTCAATTTCATTGAGGGCCGCATCGGCATTGCGGTTGCCCTCAAGGGGCTGGGTGGGTGTGGCCTGGGTGGGCGTGGCCTACTGGGTGGGCGTGGCTAGAGTGCATATGGCCTACTGGGTGGGCATGGCCAGCTCTACATCATTCACATCAAGGGTGCCTATGGGGGCCTGGGCAGGAGTGGGACAGATCTGAGGGTCTCTGGCAGAAGGAGGGTCTCTGGGCCAGGGCCAAGGCAGCGGGGGCCGTTCCCTCACTGTTTCCAGGATGGCTTCGCGGGCCACATGAAACCACTTCGCGGGCCAGATCCGGCCCCCGGGCCTTGTGTTTGACATGTCTGCTCTATACCATTTCAGACAAATGGTTGTCCAATCTCTTCTTAAAAACCTCCAGTGCTGCAGTACTCCCAACCTCTGGAGGCAAGTCATTCCACTGATTGTTCTAACTGTCAGGAAATTTCTCCTTAGTTCTAGGTTGGCTCTCTGCTTGGTTAGTGTCCATCCGTTGCTTCTTCTCCTGCCTTCGGGCGCTTTGGAGAATAGGTTGGCCCCCTCTTCTTTGTGGCAGCCCCTGAGATATTGTGTCATTGCTATCATGTCACTGCTACTCCTTCTTTTCAGTAAGCTAGACATGCCCAATCTCTGCAACCTTTCTTCATGTTTTAGTCTCCTAATCATCTTTGTTGCTCTTCTCTGCACTCTTTCTAGAGTCTCATTGTCTTTTATATCGTGACGACCAAATGTGGTCTTACCAACACGATCAGCCAGCGAGGCCCTCCAGAGTAGGTAGACCCAACATTGGATCTTTTTTCTTATTTTTGAAGTTTGCAAAAGTTTAAAGGGCTACATGAATTCTTTGCAGAGGCTTAGACATTCATTTCATCCTTTAGCATCCCTAATTCTTCCCCACTCCAGATGAGTAATGGCCTCATCCATTTTGGGTGCATCACTTAAAATATGCTATGCAAGGCTGAATATGGTCTTTGGGCCAACAGGATTTGAGCAATCTTACAATAAATGGTCATTTAGAGCTGGAGTCAATAACAAGCCACAACCCAGTGACCCCAGAAGAGGAGAACTGTTACTCATTTGGCCTCCCTTATTCTGACAACTGTTTCCTTCATATAGGTTCATTCACATCTATTCTTTGGCATGGCATCGGTTTATAATTTAATCTTGGCTAATTCATTAAAATCATAAGTAGCAATTCCCTGTGGGAACTGAGCCTTAATCAACCATGCATTTTGGTATAATAACTGCTCAATGAATCAGAATAAGCAGCTGCTTCCCTCACTTCTTTTCTTTGAAAAATAATTTGGAAAGCCTACTTTCACTGCTGGACTGTTTTGTTTTTTTGCTATTAGAAGGTCCTCCTAACATTGCCCCCAACAATAAATAGCCATGTAAGGCCAACACTAAGGAGGGGGGGAAAGGGGAAAGTGATTGTGAAAGCAAAAGAGCCTCAGCATTGTTAACTGACAAGAATATCAGGACAAGAGCAGCCGTTGTGCAGAGGCCATTTCTTTTTGCTTACCATGGGGCCTGGGGGGCCTGCCTGTCCTGGAGCTCCCAATAAACCAGGTTCACCCTAGAGAAGAAAGAACTTGCAACATTAGCAACAAGAATGAAAAGACTTTTGGAGCTAAAAAGTAAATCTGGGCAAACTCCCCCATTCTCTACCTCATCTTCTGCCTGTGACAAAGGCTTTGTTTCTATACCCATGCAAAGCTTTGAGGAGGTAACCTTGAAGTGGCTTGCCAAAATCATTGTTGCTGCTGTTGTTGTTTTAGTTGCTAAGTTGTGTATGACTCTTCACAACCCCATGAATCATCACACACCAGGCTACCTCATCTTCCGTTGTCTCCCTGAGTCTGCCCAAACTCAAAATCATTTGCCCTCCCTCTTAAAGCCTCATTCCACCTGCCTCTCCAGCAGTTTCAAGAGGAGAGCAGCATGTGCAAAACTTTATTAGAATTAATAGAATTGACAAAGGAAGCTTTGAGGCTACACAACAAATCAATAAAGGGAGCTGTAGCACCAGTTCTCTTCAAGTATCTTATCAAAAGAAAACCTAACTGCTGTGCACATTAAACTCTTGTATTTGCTTTCACAGTAATGAATCTTAAAAAGAAATTACCCTTTAGAGATACTTTTTATGTGTCTTTTATGGGTCCATTATTATTTTTTTTTTAAAAAGTCTCAACAAGGCTATGGGTATATGTGGAGTCAAAGCAAGTTTTCAATCACCTTGTAATTTTCTTTTGACTAATAAGATGACTGTGCAATATTATGCGGTCACTTACCATGATATGTTCAGTTAGTCTTCTCTCAAAATATTTTAAGATGGAGAGCTATTTCCCCCTGCTCTTATTGAAGAAGGGTGGGGAGAGAAAGAAAGAAAGGGTTCCTTGCAAAATAGCTGTTCTTTTCTTTCTCCTTGTGAACTCCATCAAGTGACAAGACAGTTCAGAACTCTCTGGTAAAAGTTTTGCTGCATATTTCTGATCCAAATTAAGAATTGGTTTTAGAAAATAGCTTAGGCAAAGCGTAACTACCAAGTTCACACAAAATCATTAAATCCAGGGTTTTGTCCAATCCTGTTCTAGTTCTTGATACATCTGGACTTCTTAGAACAAAAATCAACATGTGAAATTTTTACAGCTATGAACATTCCCCCACAAATGTTTAGAAACATGCTCTTGAAACAATTTTTTCTCTCTTAATATACTCATTTTTTAAAAAAAAAATCTGATAACAGCATGAGGCATTGAGGAAGTATGGAATTTAAGAGACATATATTTGGTGGAAATGTCATAAAGCTCAACTATTCCGGAAGATGATCCATTATAGGATGAAACATGTCCCAAATGCTAACTTTCCTTTTCTACCAATTACTTAGCTTGGTTTTATACATATTTTTCCCAAGGATACTTTATGCTTTTTACTGGAAATCACATTTAATTCCTTTATAAATGACAGTTTAAACTCTGAGAGAATGTAGTATAGTCTAAAATACATTATATTTGAAAAACAAGTCAGATGTTAGTTTCAGTTTAACTTGCAAACTCTTTATAAGTTTCTTATCTAAATTTTGATTTCAATAATAGTTAAAAACAAGTTTTGAAATTACTGGAATGGTAAAATGGTCATGAAACTATCTTCATATTTGTTTTAATCCAAGTTAATATATCTGGATAAAAGTAAGATGTTTCTTCCGGTTGAATAGTTTCTCTTGTCCTTTAATTTTATCTTTATGTTACTCTGCAAACTTTTCCATGTAACATATGTACTTTATGATTTTTATTTATTTGTCTTTTTCCTCTTTTCTTTTAAAATAAACAAAGAAGAGAACAATTAATACATTAAAGGTTTTCTTAACTAAAAGGTGCAGATCATGATGTACTATGAAGCTGGATCAGAATTTGCTAAAAGGGAATTCTTTAATCATTACTCACTAAGCCATATAAAATAAATGGCCTATAAACTAAAGGAACAGTATGGGTGCATCTAACGGAACTCCATGCTCAGCTGGCGCTTTCTTTGATGTCTTCACCACTTCATTTCCCTCAGCTGACAATGTGGACAACTTTAAAATGCTGTGTGCTTCCCTTCTGATGCACCAAAAGCTCTTTTGAACTACAGCCACTCATCTGAAAGGGATCTAATAAATGACCCTGGACTTAGTCCATTCATTCTTTAAAGCGAAGTTTGTTCCAAAGAATAGAATATTTTTCCACCCCCTTTCCAACCTTATTATTCCTTGCCCAAGCCTTCTAGAGTTAGAAAGATTTTTTTTTTCTAATTTTTCAACTAAATCCACCTGCTAGTAGTTCAAGCTTCATTGCTTCTGGTCCTCTATTTTTAGACTGAAATACAAAGGCTCACCTTCTCCTCAAACTCTTTTCACACTTATAAAAAAAAACCTTGATTTTCTGCCTTGGAACTTTATTGTTAATGTTTGCATTCTTCTCCATGCAACATGATATTGCATTGATTGGCAGCCTATTCTCCTTCATCCCTCTTGTCAACCACATGCCAAGAACTGAAGATACTTACTGCTGCACCAGGAATTCCACGCAGACCTTCTGAACCAGGTTGGCCTGGAGATCCTTGTGGGCCCACCGGTCCCATTTTCCCTGAGGGACCTTCGGTACCAGGTTCACCCTAGGGGCAGAGAGAAAAAGAGAGGAAAAACACCCACTTATATACAAATATTTTAATTATTTCAAGATTGTCCAATGGTTATACACTATTTTCATGGAGCAGATGGCTTTAAAGAATACTAAGTTAATTTGGTTTATTTTGCTTTTTGAGCTGAAGGATAGAGGTGGCTATTGTAGAATGATTTCCTGTATAGGATGTTTTGTTGTCAAGAACAACAAGCCCATCTCCTATGCCAGGGGTCGGCAACCTTGGCTCTTTTATGACTCGTGGACTTCAACTCCTAGAATTCCTGAGTCAGCTATGCTATGCTGACTCAGGAATTCTGGGAGTTGAAGTCCACGAGTCATAAAAGAGCCAAGGTTGCCTATCCCTGTCCTATGCATACATATGTACAGAAATTAATTAGATTGACAATTGAATGTTATTTCTTCTGATATACTTGAGGGGCTATATGGCAGAGGCTGCAACATGGTGTTTTCAATCTTAGCAATTTTAAGATGTATGGACTTCTTAAAAGTTGTTAAGATTGAGAAACAACGTATGTATCTTCCAGCACAGAAATGCCACTGCTACTTTTCAGAATCTTGTATCTTAGATATTTGCCTCACCTCAGTCCAGTCCTGCAGGGAACATTGATAGTGGAATAGGTGTGTGTGTGTGGGGGGGGGAACAAACAAAAGAAGAGAGAAACTAGCATTCCTTTATTGGATATCAGAATAAAATTAGCTTGCTTTCTGTCACCTTGGTCCCTTTCTCACCCTGTCGACCTTCACGTCCGGCTGGCCCAAAAGATCCCTGGAACAGAAAAATGAAGTCCCTGTATAAATCACTTGGATTAAGATCTTGTGGTTTAACATTTTTGCCCTTCTTCTAGACAACACTTAGTTCTCCCAATTTTATTAAATAAACATGTTGAGTTTTGTTCTAGCCATAAGCTTATACAAAAATTAAACAACTTGCTATCATTTTCCAAAAAATTGAGGCAAATCACACATAATAAAATGGACAGAGTATTAGAGAGGAGACATCCCCATGGAGTGGAAATATATATATAAATAATTCACATCACAGAAATAAAATATCTCTAAAAAGTACACATGGATTGTAATGAATATTGTATTTTATTCAGAGAATTAAAAAGATGAGAATTCATATACATTTGCTTAACTTTAAGCAAAGCCAATAAAAAAATATATGATTTTCCAAGTCAACCTTAATCTTCTTTGTAAGCAGGACAAAATATGCCTGGGTTGATTTTTTTTTGTGAAGGATTCTTTTCATTTAAAACAGCTCAGAAATACAATATAAAATAATCAGGACCAAGAAAGAAAAGTTACATATTTTCTATTTCATCTAACATATTGGAGAGCATGTCTCTTAATTTTGGAATTTCTGCCAAAGGAGAGAACATAACATTTATTTCCAGGTGAGTTTCTGATGTGAAATTGCAAATGCATGATTTCCTGTATGCATTTTAATATTGTTTTCAGCTTGTTTGTGAGAAATATTTTGCACTTATGGAAGAGGGAGTGGGACTGGGAGGGAGGATGATCAAACAGAATTTCTGTTTTCATAGTATCCATTCTGTTTTACTGGCTGTATGATAGAGCAATATTTGGCTGCATCATTTTATTCTGGCAATTTTAAAAAAAAAATCTTTTAAAAACATTGTGAAAATGTTTTCTTTCGTGACTTTTTTTAATATAAGGAGCATTTGTATATAGCTTCTCATCAAGTGTATTTTCAATGTGAATTCCCCAAGAAATTCATTTTGTTTTATTTTTGCAAATTACCTTGTTTTCCTTTATTGCATAATTATCCAGATGCAGGCTTTCTTGAAAGGATATTTCCCCATTTTTTTAAAAAAAAACAACAACAAATCAAATTACCATCTTTTGGCTAAGAGGGCTCTTGTGCCACAAATATCACATCTTTAATCTATGCCCAATTTTCCTTTAACTGTTTTATAGCCCATCAAGAAAGTAGTTAATAAGATTTTCAACTAATGTATAAACATAGCATTTCCCTGTGCTTGGTTACTGTGGGTTGTGCTTTACAGTCTTTGAGTTATCAGAGTGGTGATTCCATGGGTCTGTTATTTTGGTTTAATTGTCATCAAATTGAAAGTAGATCGTGAGGCAAAGATTGATGAGGTGCATGATTATGGGTATTTCAATCTAAGTGTATTGGGTTAGGTCGAGTGTGTTGTGTTGTGCTGCTACCATCGATTTTTTTCACTAAGTTCAGATTTAGGGACATAAAGAGTGCTGTGACATCAAATGAAAGTATACTTTCATTTTCTTCTATTTTTAGGCCTTTGATATTTTTTTTGGAGGTACTGTGGTGGGAAGTTGATAGAATATTCACTCTCCTCTGCGATGTCCAAGTTTTTTTTGTTCTATAGCTATGTTGCATGTTGGAGTCCCTAATGATGATATAACTGGATGAACAGATTTGTCGGATTTGTGTATTTTGGAGCGTCTATAGTAGCATAGGGGGAATGGGTCTAATGTATTTGATCTACCACTGTTCTTCTTTTGTGAACTGACCTTTTTTGATTAGGTCATTAAAGATTCTGTTGACTGGGTCATCTAGTTTCTCTATTGGGTTGGTGCTTACTGGAATGTAGGTTTCTTTGTCCTCCAAGACTTCAGGTTTTTGTATATAGTGTGTGCTGTCTATGACAACTGTAGTTCAATATTTGTCTGTTGGGAAGATGGTGATGGTTTGGTCCTTCTTTAGATTTTTGAGGGCTGCTCAGTTCTCTGCTTCGAGTTGCTTCTGATTCTGTGTTCTGGTCTGTGGTATTATTGTCTGTTTTATGTTTTCTTGCATCTCTGTGGCAGGTCCTGTGTTTTAAAATCCTGTTTCTTAGGCTGTAAAGAATTCTAACTGATTAGCATTGTTTAGGGCAGGGGTAGGCAACCTTGGCTCTTTTATGAGTCGTGGACTTCAACTCCCAGAATTCCTGAGCCAGGAGTTGAAGTCCACGAGTCATAAAAGAGCCAAGGTTGCCTATCCCTGGTTTAGGGTATGTCTATACCTATCACTGGAAATGAGAACTGCCTCCTCCCTTTTGGCCTTCTGGAAGGGTATAAAAACCTGGCAAAACCTGGGACCCCGAGGGGGGGGCTCACTGCTGGAGGTGGCTGATGAGGTAAAAAGACCTTACCGCTGTCCTGTCTGGCTTTTAACAATGTTAGGTGTTTTTTTTTAGTAATCTGTGGTTCTTAATAATATTTTAACTTTGTGTTGTTTTAATCTTTTAACTCTTTTTCACTTGTTTTATAACCTGTAAGCCACCCAGAGTCACTTTGGAGGGGAGATGGGCAGCACAAAAATTAGAGAGAGGGCGGGGGGAGAAGAGAGAGAGAGAGAGAGAGAGAGAGAGAGAGAGAGAGAGAGAGAGAGAGAGAGAGAGAGAGAGAGAGAGAGAGAGAGAGAGAGAGAGAAGGAAGGAAGGAAGGAAGGAAGGAAGGAAGGAAGGAAGGAAGGAAGGAAGGAAGGAAGGAAGGTAGGTTATAGTCGGGGTCTTTTTGCAGGATATTGTTCTGCAGTGAACTGTACTCATTTGGATTCAGGTATCTCTTTGTTTCCTAGGGAACACTTGAGCAGTTTGTTTTGGAGTTTAATTTCCTTTTTTCAACTACATTTCTTAGAAATGTAGCCTTGATGGTGGTTGCCAGCATTTTTGTGCATTCTGGGGTCATAGTTTGATCCAGTTGTTCTTGAGGAGTGGTGGTATTTGAGCATCCACGATCATTAGCTGCATCCCTTTTCAGCCACTTTGTTGAGCTACTTCCCTTCCAGTTGTGCTGTTTATTGGACATATGTATCTGATCCTGGGAGGCAGAGAATGCCGTCATAGGCGTTCATCCTGAAAGAACAGTTGTTCCTTGAAGGTTTGCCTATGTATATGTAAGTCCCAACTTACCCTCTTCCCTGGTGGCCCAGGAGGACCTGGTTCCCCAAAAGCTCCAGGTGGACCCTAAACAAAATTAGAAAAATAAAACAAAATGTATTGTTTCTAAGGACATCGTTTGGGAAAGCACATGTTGCAGCGTACAGAGACATTTTCCTGATGCCATAACATGGTCTGATGTAGATCAAATTAGAAAAAAGATGTCCCTGACTGCAATGAAACTTAAGTTATATTTGATTGGACTGATATAAGATTCCTGCTATATATAAATATGCCACTACACATGAATGCAGTGTTTCTACTTGTGACAATCATTGTTTTAATCAGTAGATGTGACTTTTAAATATACATCAACATTAATATTTTACAAGACAACTGTATAGTATGCACCATTCTGACATCAAAATGCTTTTAACATTGTGATGGGTTTCAACTGTTTTCATTTTAGGTTTCCCATATTATTTATATTATTTTATTTTATAACATTTGGAAATCTCCCTGACTCCCAAATCCCACCTTACAAATTTAAAAATTGTAAGTTCAGGAGAGGAAACAAAATTGTCAACTCTATTTGCATATACATGTAGATTCATATCCCATAGATAAGGATGGGATCTGAACGATCTGTAACTAATCAGGAAAAAAAGTTGAGAATTGGTGAAGATTCCACCAATATGTGACAACTGTGAAAAAAAGAAAATTCATACCAGGCAACCTTTGAAAAATAAATGGAAAATAAAACTGCCAATACTTAATGTCTTTATGCAGTACATCCAAATCTAGAATAATATATCATTCTGGTCACCAATCTTGAAAAAGGGTAATAGAGATGGAAGAAGAAGGCAATCAAAACATGTGTGTGAGAGAGCAAGTGAATACTTTTCACATGTGAAAACATAATTTGAGATTATTTAGTTTGGCAAAGAAGTATAATGGGGAAAATATGGTCAGGATATATCAAATCATGCATATATATGGACCAAACCCACTATTCATTTTCAAGATGATATGTGCAGCACAGAAAATATATATGAAATTGGAGTAGAAAAGAAACTAGGATATAAAATAAGAACAAAACCAAGGGAAATAAAGCTAAATTTCATTCTCATCATACACCTTTTATACTCTTCTGTTCTTGCAAACTGTTCTTCCTTCAACCATCTCCCTAGTCGCTACATACTTTTTGTTGTGTACACTTCATCTCTCTATTTTTGAGGGTCTTGTCAACTTCATTCAACAGTCTTTCCCTTCCTCTCAACCCATTCACACTCTACATATTCATTCTGCAGTTCAATCTTCACTGATTTTCTCTGTATGATAAAACCATTTCAGGGTACTTGTTGTGATTCAGGGTCAGCCTGTGGGTTCGGCAGTTGGGTCGGACGACTCAGAGGAGGAGGAGGGGGGTGTTGAAGAGCTTGCTGATGATGGCCTTGAGGCTCCGCAGAGCCCTCAGCCAGGCCCCTCCCACCTGGTCACGACGGAGACCCAGCTGTGTGAGCCTGACAGCGTGGATGAAGATGACCCACAGCTGGCCCTGTTCAAGGACGCCCGACGCAGGAGGCAGTCAATCAGGAGTAAACAGAGGAAGGCAATGGGGCACCTCGGAAGGAGGCAGAGAGAAGCCACGCCCTGAACTGTTTAAAAGGGGAATGCGTGGGAGGGCTGGTTTGCTGAAGGCAACCGCTTGAAAAGCTCCTGTTTCTTGGTTCGTGTCTTGTTCTGTTTGTTTTTGTATTCATAAATTTGGCAGGCTTAATTCCAGCCTCTTGCCTTCTTGTAAAAGGGGCTGTCCCTGCCTTTTCTGCAGGGCCGGTAGCAGGCTGGTACAGAACAGTACTTCAGTGGTGGGATTCAGCCAGTTCGCGCCAGTTTGGCAGAACCGGGAGCTAATTTTTTGTTGCCCAGGCCCTGAATGGACTTCCGGAAGTGACATCCAGACAGAGAACCGGTTGTTCACATATTTGAATCCCACCAGTGGGGTACTTCTCTTGTATCAATCACCCACTTTTGTATTCAAATCATGTTTATTGAGCACTCATTTGTTCTTGACCCCTCTCTCTTTTTGCCTTCTTCCCTTCAGCATTCCACTTAGTTTTATGTTTCTTCTGACATTCCCAACTCTTCCAGTGATCAAAGTGAAGCAGAGTCTTAGAAACATTTTCACTTCTTTTGACAAAGAAATAATCCTCACGACAGATCACATGCTATCCATTATTTTTTAAAATATCTGAACATTTCTCCATCCATTTTGCCGTTTTTAATGAATATTTCACCTACAAGACACACAGATTCATCTCTCTTCACCAATTTTAACATGATTTATGAAAAATGTGCAATGTTTTGCTCCATTTTATCTGTCTAATACAACCACCTTGACTTGAAAATCTTCACAGGCTGCTTCACCATAACTAAATCACATCAATATTTTAACATTTTTCATAGTAGCATTCAAAGCAGTTTTTGACTTATTGCTTTCATTCCCTTACAAATCCTTAACATCCTCTTTTCCTCTTTCCCTTATTTCATTTTCATTCCAAACAATTTCATCAGTTTTATTCTTAATTCTACTTACTCAGCTGGAGACTTCTTGTTTAGCTCTTTTCATCCACTTCAAATCACATTTTTATTTCTTTTAAAATTACTTTGTATTTTTTCTATTATTTTTTTTCTAAACAACCATACCTCTATGAAAAAGCTTACATATATCTTGCTCATTCTTGTCCTGGTCATCTCCTGTTTGGGCTATTGCAATGCACTTCAACAAACAGCATATAAAAAAACAATTGCTACCACCCTGCCTTCTGTTGAGGCCTGTATACGGCATGAGCAAGAAATAGGGCTGTGAAAATATCTACAGACTCCTCACATCCTGGACATAAACTGTTTCAACTTCTTCCCTCAAGGCGATGCTATAGGGAATTGCACGCCAAAACAACTAGACACAATTTTCCCCCTCCATGCTATCACTCTGCTAAAGAACTAATTCCCACAACACTGTCAAACTACTTACTATGATACTCATTTTTCCTATTACCTATCTCCTAATCTTCTTATGACTATAACTTTGTTGCTTGTATCTTATGATTTATATTGCTTTATTTATTATCCTAGTATGTTGTATGTTGTTTGCTTATGTAGTATCCTATGACTACCACTAAGTGTTGCATCTTATGATTTATGATGAATATGTTGTATCTTATGATTTATGAATGTATTTTATGTTGATTATGATCATGATTTATCACTGTTGCTTGTATGTACACTGAGAGCCTATGCACCGGAGACAAATTCCTTGTGTGTCAACCACACTTAGCCAATAAAGAATTCTATTCTATTCTATTCTATTCTATTCTATTCTATTCTATTCTATTCTATTCTATTCTATTCTATTCTATTCTATTCCATTCCATTCCATTCCATTCCATTCCATTCCATTCCATTCCATTCCATTCCATTCCATTATAATATTCTGTTCTGCTCTGCTCTGCTCTGCTCTGCTCTACATGTGGCTAACCTTGAAAAGTATCCAGAATCTTCAGCTGATGCAGAATGCAGCCCCATGAGCAATTTTGGATGCCCAAATAAAGATGCATGTTATACCTTTGCTTTGCAAACTGCATTGAGTGCCAGTTTGCTTCCAGATCTAAGTTAAAGTGTTGGCTGAGACGTATAAAACCTCACATGACATGGGGCCAGGCTACCTACAGAATCATCTTCAGAGAGGCAGGGAAGGTATGTTATCGACCCCTTCAGTTAAGAAACTCTGGCGGAGACTAGGAAGAGAGCCTTATCTGCCATCCCCCCACCTGGTGGAATATTCTCCCCATCCTGGAGATAAGGCCCTCACTCTCCTGGCTTTCTGTAATGGAATTGAAACATAGCTCTGCGACCTCACATGGGGAGCTCAGAGGAGCACATAGCCATGAGGCTGGCTAGTGCCCTTAAAGCTCTTCATCTTCTAATTAATTTTAACAGTCATCCTTTCCTTATAAATTTTTAACTTGTATACTGTTTTTATATTTTAACATTTTATTTAGCTCATTGCCCAGAGCCCTTCTCCAAGGGAGATGGATGGTTAAAAAATGTGAAAAACAAGTAAATAAGTAAGTACATAAATTAATAAATAAAGCCTCAGTATATACTGTTGTTATTGAGGCACAATAAATACTTTTTTTTTGGCAAACGTGAACAACAATATTCCTACAGAGTAGAAGGTATAGTTTCCCCACCAAGAATGTTTTCTATACTTACTGGAAGTCCTGGATCACCCACATCACCTTTCTCACCAGAAATTCCATCTAGGCCCTGCACAGAAGTAGCAAATCAGATTCTGAGTACAGAGAATACGAATGAGATCTGCAACAAAATATTGTAACATGGACTGCTACAATTCAGAGCTTCAGCCTCTTAATTTGCCATGCCTTCTTCCTTCTACACACCACATTGTGCTTTCCCATTCCAACTTGAAATAAGATTCTCTAGTCACTGAATATGCTCACACCTCATCGGGATATTTAGGGAGCTTCACCCATAGAACTTTTTCCTAAGCTATTTATTTATTTCATACCCAATCCAGGTGACGTTCTAGCTCCAAAACCCTTATATCAGGAATATAATTAAAACCATTTTATTATTCACATCAAGAAACCTTTGCAGATTTTGCTGAACTGCAATTACCACAAAAATCAACCACTGGACCTGCTGGATTCAGTTGCTGTTAGCATTAGTTTAGTGACACCTGGAAGGCCACAGGTTCTGCATCACTCTTCTATGTGATTATTCACCCTAAAAGGAGCCAAGCTCTTGTCTCTCTTTGCATCCAACTAAAGCTATGATTGATTATAAATCTAAAAACAGTAGCTCCTCCCGTAGGAGTTGGAAAGGTAAACAATTCCTAGATGCTGAACTGAATGTCTAACAGTGAACTCTCTTTTTATGACCCTGTAATCTCTTAATTTGGGGTAGAGTTGGGGCAGTCCCTAACCCCAACTCTCTCAAGAAAAAAGAGCAAGCAGTAGTGCAAGTTTCATGTAATTAAAGTTACGAAAGACAAGATCTGAGTAGGATCCCAGTCTGGGATTCCTCTTTTCCCTAAAAACAAAACGAAGACGGAAAAAAAAAGCTGTAGCTTTCAAACTCCCCCCCCCCCCACTTCTTACCCCAATAAATTCTTTCCCAAAGCTGGGAATGAAATGTGTCAATGTTGTGACTCAGTTCAAAGCTGATACTTACAGGAGGACCAGGATCTCCAGTTGGGCCCGGGTCACCAGGGAATCCTATCGGACCCTGTGATGGAGAAATACAGGAAGACATAAATATCAGAAAGGACCAGCTCTCCAAAGATGAAAGGAAACTGTCCCCTCACAAGCCTAAGTGAAAAGATTATCGGTTGCAGACTATGTTGGTTGGTCTTGTTTATGGATTTCTAGATCTCCTGAATTTGAGATCTAAATTGAGAGAACACCATCTAGAAATATCCCAACTATGCTAGAGGATTGCAACTGACAGCCATGTGGTCCCTTCCCATTTTATCAATTAATTAATTGATATTAACCAATTGATATTAAAGGTGGGACGCGGTGGCTCAGTGGGTTAGGACGCTGAGCTTGTCGATCAGAAGGTCGGCAGTTTGGCGGGTCGAATCCCGAGTGCCGCGTAACAGAGTGAGCGCCTGTTACTCGTCCCAGCTTCTGCCCACCTAGCAGTTCGAAAGCACGTAAAAATGCTAGTAGAAAAATAGGGACCACTACGGTGGGAAGGTAACAGCGTTCCGTGCGCCTTTGGCGTCTAGTCATGCCGGCCACATGACCACGGAGACGTCCTCGGACAAGCGCTGGCTCTTCAGCTTTGAAACGGAGATGAGCACCGGCCCCTAGAGTCGGAAACGACTAGCACGCATGTGCGGGGGAACCTTTACCTTTACCTTAATTGATATTAATTAACTTTACATCACTACAAAATGAGAGTGGTCACTCAGCTATCCATTCAAAGTAGCTGTGAAATCTTTCCCGGAAGTTGCTATAGGATAGTCAATAAGGCCATTGAATCACTTTATGTATCATTTTAAATGGATCTGACATATCTTTTCATACAAGAGGTAGGACCAAATAGCCGTTGCCACTTTGACACTCAGAAATCATTAGCTCACCACGTTCCCTTTGGATCCATCTTCTCCTGGGGGGCCTTTTTTTCCAGGTGGCCCTGCTGCTCCAGACTGGCCAGAATCTCCTTTTTCACCAACATCACCTTTCAATCCCTGTGAATGCACAAATGGATATAACCCAGAGTCTCCTACCATTGTGGTGGGAGTATATCTTCATTAAATCATCCTTAGTACTAAGTTGCTCACTTAATCGAAGAGAGGGGAGATCAATTATTCAAGTGACCCCACACTTCAGAGATTTATTTAGCATAGGGAGACATTGAGTTCCAAGTAGCATGCTCTACTAAGAACAGGGAAGGAGTACCACATTTGAAATCTTCTCAAAACTTAGAAACTCACCTGTTGGCCTGGGTCCCCTGGTGGTCCAGGATCCCCTGCTTCACCTGGCTCACCCTAGTAGGTAGAGACAAAATAAAGAGTGAATCTTAAACCTAGCCAAGTTGCATTTCCAGTTCTTATTTTGAGACCAGTTTTCAGAAATGCACATTGACACATACTAAAATGTACCCATCCACTCTTCAAAAATGGACTTCCTCAATGTACCTGTGAGCCACTTCATTGGTCTTTGCCATGCTGCCTGCCATTTTTCTTTTTTAAGAAATAATATTTTATTTGAAAGAAAGAGAGAGAGTTTGAATAAAAAATAAAGATAAGGTAGACAGAAGAATCTGTGAAGTTCAAATAGGATGTTAACAGGCATTCTTGTCAATTTGCTTTGGAGTGAACATTTTTATTAGCCATACAGACTATTAATTTTTTTTAATGTGAAAACTTGTAACACGCTCCCAACATTCTCCAAATCACAAGAACAAGGATGAAAGTTTCTAATCAAGAGAAGACTTTTCTGATTAAAAACTGTCCCTGAGACAAGATTCAGCTTGTGGTATATCCAGGAACTCCAGGAGTGCCTATAAGTCATTGGACTTAGATTTCCTATATACACAAAGCAAATGTATATTATGAAGAATTTTGTTATCCTATCTATGGACATGCTCTGCAAGCTAATTCTTCCTCTCCCTGTTGATAGCCAAAGCACATGTCAAGAAGGGACATACACCAACCTCTCGATATTTTCAGCTTCCGCCATACTCTCTTCCCTTCCTATTTGCTACCATGCTGAACTGGTTTCCTCTTGAATAAATCAAAGCTCCATGTATCTGCTGCTAGCTAAATTCTAGGCTGCCAGAGAAAAGAGTCTGTATGCAAATATTACATGGAAATTACAACCTTCCATTCCCTTGCAGAGATGTGGATGTGCTGAGGAAAATGCTGAGGCCCATGGTGTTGGTTCCAATGCCATCACATAGTGGCAGGCCATTAATTCATTCGCTTTATATTTTAATGCAAACTTATCTCATTTGCATTTTCCAAGCCAGCACAAGAACTAAAACACAAATCTCCTTCGTGGTACACTCTTTTTCAAATATTGCAGTGCCATTTTCAAATAAAAGATAATATATTGATGAAACAAAAAGGCGTCCAAAAATGTGGATAGAATGGGAGCAGTATTTCAAAATGCACATGCATCTTACAAGAAAGGCATGTGAATTTTCATGCATATTTTGAGAGGTGGGGATGAAAAGAGATCACAAATATAGAAATGGGACAGAAAGAATAAAAAGCACAATCTAGCCTCACGGATTCCCTCTTTCTGCACTGCAACTGCCTCCCCTCAAGAGAAATCCCAAATTCCCCCTATGCTGACACCAAATACTTCACATCCCCTGTTGGCTGAAGTCACCTGCGTATCACAGGGGTTACCCCTCCACCCGAAATATCCTCTCAGGCCTCACCTTTTCACCAACAGCACCAGGCTGGCCTACTCCACCACGCTGACCTTGTGGGCCCTGAAATAAAAAGACACACAACAACTAGTTCAGAGAAATCACCCACTCCGGAGTGTTGACTCATAAACCAATTATTTAATCAATCAATTCAGAGCATTCTCTTCCATACAACTAATATTACTTGGGTTTAATATCTGAAGCCTTGTTGTTTTTAACTCATCCCCTTTTGCCTTATGCCACAGCTCCAGAACAAATAACTCACTGACATTTATCAACTTTGGACTCTTGTGAGATTTAATACCCAGAGCATTTCCTGACACCAGACTATGCTTCTCTTTCTCCATGCAGGGAGCTTCATGCATATCAGAAGGCCCTACAAATTAATGGATGCTGCTGAGCCCAGGCACTTACTTAAATTGATTTTCAAGGGCCCTCATATGATTACTTGACATGCTGCATTACCTAGGCATCTACCTGCTCAATAGCTACACTTATTGAGGTCTCTTGGGGATGCTTTCTTGGTGGGACCATTCATCCATCAAATTAGCACATCATGGAGACACATGATGCTATGCTTAGCAGTTGTTCTATTTCCATGGACCTGCTTTTGAGCTGCCATTTATAAAGGGAAGACTGAATTTGTTTTATGACTGTATTAATTTTTTCTGCCTCTATCAGTTAAATCTATATGCTAGGTTTATTTCAATATCCATTAGCCTGTTTAATTTACTTCTTAATTTTCTATTCTGTCTTTCAATCTGCAAGGATCCCCAGGAGCATCCATGCTTTATGGTTCTGATTATACTGCATCTAAAACTATTAGAATGAGTAATGGCATAAAACCCAATCAATAAGTGGAAAAAAATGTGGTCACCGTAACCATAATTGTTTTGAAACTGTTATAAAGTCAATGGATGCAGATCAATGGATGCAGATAATTTCCATTTAGAAGATTGCTCAATGTGCAATGTACTGTATATATTACACAACAGCTTTTATATAAAATGAACATATGAGCTCAGCACTATGAATAAATGTCCTGGTCTATGACTTGGAACATAACTGCGATATGGTTCAATGTGGTAAATTGGAGCTATACAGATATTTGGAATTTTATCTTCTCTGTGATATTTTCATATTCAACCAGCAATACTCCATAGCATGTGTTCTCAATAGTCCAGCTACATTTATACTACTTATTCATATAACATGTTCCAACTCCATACAACTCATCTTCAAGGATTACCCAAAACTATCGGTCCAATACTTCTATACATATTGATGTCTGCATCTTCCTATAGTTTTGTTATCCAGGATAGTCAAATGTCTGAAATGACTCTTCTCCCCTTTTGCTTTACATGAGGAAAAAAACAAAACATTGCTCACATCTCCACCATTGGGACCTTGTGGGCCTCTGGCCCCTGGAGCTCCAGGTGGGCCCTAGAGAAAATGGAAAGAGAAAAATTGATAAGTGATCCTGACAATAAAATCAAGCCCAGGATCAACGGTGAAGTTGGAGGGGAAATGAATAACTCTTACCATTAGCCCAGTTTCACCACTTTCACCCTTCTCACCTGGAAGTCCTGGCATTCCCTGTGAAGGAAACACACAAATGTATATAGCTGCCTACAGTGAGCAGCAGAAAACATTCCATTCATTTTCTGATACTGGACAATGCTCAGATTTAAACAGCACATTTGAAATTTATGTAGGGATTTCTTCTCTTCCTTTTTAAAAATATTTGTGAATGAACATCAGATTTAGTAGGGAGATCGATGTAGACATAGTCATGAAAATGACATGATTGTGTAACTGCACCAAAATCTGGAATAATCAAATGAAACATTTTAATTTTTACCGTGACATGTTTCAGCATTCAAGACTTCAACAAACTATGATAAATGCCAATCCCCCTTAAATTAATATTTGTATAAACAAAATATTCTCAAAATATCAAATTGTAGCATATCAAAATTCAGCCAAAGATTGGTTTCACCTATGATCATAAACTGAAGATTTTTTTTATATCTGAACTTCATAGGTTTGGATGTTTGGCTTTTAATTCAATAGTTAATTAGTGTAATGAACCAGCTAAAGATAACTGTGATTGCAGAACACTAAACCAAAACAAAGCCGCCCAAGTTTTAAATCAATCAAGTTCAATATCTTGCGTAAATGTAGCTATTCTGTCTTTAGCAGATTTTCTTAAACATGTTGTACAAACTTAGATAAAGGTAAAGGTAAAGGTTCCCCCGCACATGCGTGCTAGTCGTTTCCAACTCTAGGGGCCGGTGCTCATCTCCATTTCAAAGCCGAAGAGCCAGCATTTGTCCAAGGACATTTCTGTGGACGCTGTTACCTTCCCACCGTAGTGGTCCCTATTTTTCGACTTGCATTTTTACGTGCTTTCGAACTGCTAGGTTGGCAGAAGCTGGGACAAGTAACAGGTGCTCATTCTGTTATGCGGCACTCAGGATTCGACCCACTAAACTGCCGACCTTCTGATCGACAAGCTCAGCGTCCTAACCCACTGAGCCACCGCGTCCCTATTTGTACAAACTTAGCCACTGAATAATACATAATGGATTAAGGAATTAGTATGGTTCAAATCTCTATTCAAATCCTGAGTTCATTGGGTGAGTTAACAGGCCAACTGTTAGCCAACTCTTAGCCAACTTTACTTCACAATGCTAGTGTTATGAGGATAAAACGGATGATCCTTGTATGATTTAATTGGATAGAGAAATAAAATGAATTGAAACCCAGTTTTTTTAATGTTATCTTCATTCAAAGTAGTGTAGCCTTCTAAACATCGTTTGATGTTCTCATACCCACCTGTAAACCAGGTGGGCCACTGACACCTGGAAATCCACGAGCTCCTTCATCTCCTTTTTGGCCAAACATGCCCTGTTGCCCTCGGCGCCCAGGCTCCCCATCAACTCCCTAATAGCAAAATATTATGTTATGGATCAATGGTTCTTCACTTGCTTTAAGACAGCCAAAAATCTGGGATGAATGTGATACAATGGAAAACATTTTAACCAAACAGGAAGGAACATCTTAATAGTTAAAGAAAATAGGGATAAGGAAAATGATCTGAACTGTGCATAGAAGAGACAAACAGTTTGAAGAGAAACGATGTACACATTTACTTGAAAGAATGACAAATATCTCAGGAAAGAGGAAGGCTTTTTCCCCCACTAAAGTTCTTAAATTCATACTGTTTCAGGAAAAAATGTTGGGGTGAAGAAAGACTCACAGCAGATCCTGGATGCCCAATAGGACCCTGGATCCCAGTTGGTCCTGGGGGACCCTGTTGAAAGAGAAAGTATGTGAAACAGTGACACTTAATTCTCTGTTCCTGGTGCTGAATTCCTGCTCTTCCAATCTTTTTAAGAAATCTCACTCAGTAACCTTAAAGAAATGGCAAGCAAACGTGGGAGCAGGTTTAAAGGGCAGAAGTTACATCGAAGCCTTTCAGCAATATCCTTCAAACTCACCGCATCTCCTTTGTCGCCCTTGCTTCCCTTTTGTCCTGGGCCACCCATTTCTCCCTACACATACATACATTAAGAGACAAGAGGACAAAACCAAAAACAAAACAGAAAAAAAAACCTCATTACAGCAATTATTGTCAGGAACATTTGTCCCACTGACTAAAATCTTGGCTGATGAAACCAGCTATAGAAATAATTGCTAGGAAAATCTCAGTAAAGTTGTTGCCAAGCCATGTGTTGCCAAGGAAACAAAAATGGGTCTACGTAATCGAATGGATCCAGTACACCTCCCATTGCCTCCAAAAACGCAGATCCCTTACTTTGTCACCGTCCTCTCCAGCAAGTCCTGGAGGCCCAGCTGGGCCTGGAAGCCCCACTGGACCTAGGATTCCATCATGACCAGTTGGACCCATTGGTCCTCGATCACCCTGGGGGGAAAGAAAGCCCATAAGTACAGGGTGGAACAGAGATGTCTGTTATGAAAAAAGAATCTTCACTATGCATAGAAAAATAGGTGCTGTGGTTAATGGATACCTTAATTATAAACACTATGGCAGACATGTCAAACACAAGGCCCGGGGGCCAGGTCCGGCCCGCGAAGTGGTTTCATGTGGCCCGCGAAGCCATCCTGGAAACAGTGAGGGAACGGCCCCCACTGCCTTGGCCCTGGCCCAGAGACCCTCCTTCTGCCAGAGACCCTCAGATCTGTCCCACTCCTGCCCAGGCCCCCATAGGCACCCTTGATGCGAACGATGTAGAGCTGGCCACGCCCACCCAGTAGGCCATACGCACTCTAGCCACGCCCACCCAGTAGGCCACACCCACTCTGGCCATACCCACCCGGCACCCTGAGGGCAACCGCAATGCTGATGCGGCCCTCAATGAAATTGAGTTTGACACCCCTGCACTATGGAAATAAACTTTCTTTGGAATTCTCAATTTCATTAAGTAGATACTGGCACCCAAAGATCAACTGCAATCCACAAGTAATATAGAGAATACAGACATAGAAATTTACATCTGAGTTATTTCATACTGAGGATGCTGATAAAAAAAAATCTCAAAGTGGCCACAAAGCTACATAAAAATTAGGTTGCTGGCAACCAGTCAACTGATATTCCCAATTTATGTAAGGAATAAAAGATAAATAATCAGCACAGGCCAGTAATGGCAAGATTTCTTCCATTCAGTTTTACGTGTAGTAATTTTTACAAATCAGCCCGTGACCTAATGAGCACATTCGAGTCTAACAAATCTTGATATTTGACTTTGACATTATTTATACCAGGAAATTACAGGCGAAATCTTGTATAAGTGCTACTGTTTCATGTGTCGTCCTGTTCTGATGGACAGTTTGCTTCTTAAAGTGCTGCAATTGGCAATTTATAAGGCAAGTATTAACATCACGGTACTACTTCTTAATAATATGAGTGGATATCTGGAAAACATTTTAATACTATTATTCATTCTTGCTATTTGGCTTCCCTAAACCCATTTTTATCTGCAACACTTTTCTTTTTCCTATTAGTATTTTAATCTGATACTCTTTTAAATTTTAATTAAAACTTGGCTAAGTGCAAATTTTTGCATACTGCATTTAGAAATGCAAAGTCTTGTTCCCCATCCAAAGATTAAAATGTAAAGTAATGAAACGAGAGGAAGGCATGTTTTTAATGTACAATTGGTCCAAAGCAGTTCTTAGGCTGAATTTATATCATCTTACAATGGATAAAACCAGATCCAGGATGAAGCAAGTAATGCCACCTATGGTTCTGAGCAAAGAATCTCTTTGCATTAGAAGTAAAAGAATCAGACCTTAAGAATTTATTATTATTATTATTATTATTATTTTTATTTTAATTCCATTTATATCCTGCCCTTCTCCGAAGACTCAGGGTGGCTTTCAAACCTAGCAGTAGCCTTCATTCTATGTATATGCCTGCTTATTAGGGCTTTCACACACACCCCAAGCGGCATTATTACAAAGTCAGCTTAATTGCCCCCAACAATCTGGGTCCTCATTTTACCTACCTCGGAAGGATGGAAGGCTGAGTCAACCTTGAGCCTGGTGGGATGCGAACCTGTACTAATTGCAGGCAGCTGGTGTTACTTAAGGAGGCATTAGCCCACTGCTCCACCAAGGCTCTATTACTCAACTCCTGGAGTCTGTGGTTTCATTTTAAAATTTTCTCTAAGCCATGATTCCCATTCTGATGCTCTCCAACAAGCTGGGATAGATTCCCATCACATAGAAGGAATTGTAGACTAAGGCTTTGAAATGGTGAGATTCAAGGTGCTGGTGATGACCTATAAAGCCCTAAATGGCTTGGGTCCGGATTATTTGAGGGAACACCTACTGCCGGCATCAACTCCCCATCGTCCTGTGCGCTCCCGCAGGGAGGGCCTTCTTAGGGTACCGCCGTTGAAGGACTGCCAGCGGGTGACTCCCAGAGAGAGGGCCTTCTCTGTGGGTGCGCCTGCCCTTTGGAACCAACTTCCTATGGAACTTAGGACTGCCCCCAACCTCTGTTCGTTCCGCCGGGACCTTAAAACTTGGCTCTTTCAGCTGTCTGGCCTAGACTGAGGGATTTTTAATTGGGTTTTAAAGTTTTAATTTTTGGGCTTAAATTTAATTACTTGTTTTAAATTTATTTTAACTTTTGTATTGTATGGTTTTAGTTGCCCTGTAAACCGCCCTGAGTCCTACGGGAATAGGGCGGTATAGAAGTCAAAATAATAAATAAACAAATAAATAACACATCTGGAAGTTGGGAAAGGCTACAATAAGCATTCACTAGATGACTTTCCTTTATCGAAGCTTCTAGTTCACCCGCTCTTTAGGTTGAGATCATCTTGCATATTAGTTGAGTTTTGAATGTGTCTTTTTAAAATTGATCATTAATGGCAAGGCAGTGGCACGTACATACCGGTGCTCCTTTCTCCCCTGCAGGTCCAGGTGGTCCAGGATTACCCCCTCTTCCTGGTAGTCCAATGCCTCCGGCTGCTCCAGAGGGACCTCGTTCCCCAGGAGGGCCCTGTCAGGAGGGAATAAATCTATGAACCCCCCATCTCTCTAATCTGAAGTTATCTCTACTGCACCCCTCTCCTTTGATTGATGTTTGCTGTGACCCCCATTAATTCAGGCTGCAACCTCATAAGAAAGAATCTGACTCCAAGAGTCCACTCTTGCTGCAGTAAAGGGGTCTTCACTTCCCTGACAATGGGTATTATATGCGTGCCCTCTCTCTCCATCCTGTAATGAAAGTCTCATCTTCCTTTTGATGCTAGGGGAAAACTCTAAGTTACTTACGAGGGTGCCTGCTGGACCAGGTGGCCCTTCTGCTCCTTTCAGCCCAATTGGTCCCTGTGATAGAAAGTAAAACAGAGGAAGATGACTTCCCATGGAGGTGCCAACGTTTCATCTTCTGTCCTTATTCTCTTTCTCCTTTTCTATTCGGATCTTTTAGATCACAAACATGCAGGCGGGAACGGGAAAACTTCAGCGTGGCTGAACAGGCCAAAGGCTCATTTAACCTAGCATAAGGTTTCCAATAACCAGTGCTTTTTTTGTAAAAGAAAAAGGTGCCGGAACTCACACATGTCATACAACCTGCCTTGCCTACCCTACAAGGTTCCATCCAAAAAAGGTCCCGGAACTCCGTTCTGAGCGTTCTATGAGAAAAAAAGCCCTGCCAATAACAGTACGGAAATTGATCCATGGAACCTTTCCCCCCAAGACATAGTAACACAGTACTCGTAGGCTGCTCATTCCAAGCAAATTACAATTAGAGGTACACGGTGGTTCCAGCCAAATAGCCCAGTTAAATTAAATTAGTCTGGTACGGCATAGACCTTTATTCTATTCCATACCCGTCATAACTATTAAGTTCCACATCGTTTCCTGTCCATCTTCTTGAAGACTTACTTTCTCTCCAACAGCACCACGAGCTCCTGTGAAGCCTCTAATTCCAGGAGGACCTGGAATGCCTGGGATGCCACTAGGTCCAGGGTCACCCTAGAAGTAAAGATCTAGTTTTACTGTGCAGTTACCTCTAACAATTTTGGGCTAACTTCATTGGTCCTGCCATATGTTAGACAAACCAATAGTTTCCTATAGTTACTGGCCTTAGATGTATGGATCGGCACATGCTTTGCTACGGTCTCACTGCAAAGGATAGCTCTTAATTCTTGTATCGAACATGACAAAAATACAGAATGGTTATTTCTTTAGGACTGAAATGCAGCTCTTCTGAGATGTTTATGTGGCAATCCATTTAAGACAATGCTGATACTGGTTTAGGGACACTTGGCAGCATTGGGAAAATCCATTGCTTTTCACCTGCTCTCATTTCTTGTTTATGACAAATGCTACCTGTAAGTGCTCACCTTGGCACCTTCCCTACCAGCAATGCCAGGCAGGCCTTGTTCTCCAGGAGGACCAGGGGACCCTGGGTGGCCTCTCTCCCCCATAGGGCCAGTTTCTCCTGTGTTTCCCTGTAGAGAAGATGCAATGCTTTTGAGAGCAGGTTAAATGCTGTAATAAGACATAACTATAAGAATATTAGTATTGCTCTGGGTCATCTTTCAGATCATTCATTTTGCATTTGAAAGGATTCAGCTGGTATCTCCATTGCATCTCCTTATTGATGCAAGAAGACCATAATCAAGACAATCTCTTCTCTTTCCTATGCACATAGACTATATTTGTGTGTTTGTGTGAACTGAAAGCTTGACACTTGTACACTAAGCTGTCTGGTGGTTTTACATATAACATGTAGCTATTATATCCATATATTAACTAACTCAGAAGTTGAAGGAAAATTGAACATGATTTAAGCTAGTAAAAGATCTCAGTGAAGGATGTTTTTTACAGTATCCTTGAAAGAAAGCTATGCAGATAAGCAGCTTCAGTGAAGGAAAAAGTTACCTCCCGAAGCAGCCTATTTCACTGCTACTAGCTCTGTTTGCTGTGAAGTATTACCTAATGTTTAACTAAAGCTTACTTCCTTATGTTTTCTACTTCTCAAATTCTACTTCAAAAGATTTATTTTAAGTCTCAGAATTGGAAAACAGATAGTGAGAGCATGGATAATATACCTCCAGTAATTTTCAAAACATTTAATGTTAGAGAAGGGGGGATATTAAATAATATTAAATGCATAGGAAATCATCATTGAAGTTAATTAACTCTAATTTTGCAGCATTTGTAACAAATGATGTCAACAAGACAACAAGTGTACAATGACATCACCATGCACTAGTCAAATATGGCCCTCTGATTAAGAATTGTTGTATGTCCTACTGTGATAGCTAGAAACTCTGGAATATTTTTCATGCATGGTATCTACTAATATCATTAATTTTATAAATCAAGTTTGCACATAGGTCTTACTGCTACCTTAGCAGCATGGATAGTATCTCAGCTAAGGCTGCCCATTTTTAACTATGAATATGTATTTTAACTATGAATACATAAACTAAAGAACCTCTTTACCTGTGGCCCAACAACACCTGGTGGCCCTGGTGGGCCAGTTTTGCCATGAAATCCCTATAGAAAAGAGAAAGAAAGATTACTATCTAAAACGAAGATATTTTAGTCCAATGGAGATTTCCCTCATGGTTCACTCATCCAGGAGTCCAATAATTCCCAAACAGATATTGGATGACTAGTTTCAGGATTCCATCAAGTGGAACCCTGGACCAAATACACTGGGGAATTTCAAGTGTTGGTCCAATGTATCTGAAGAGTTATATTGGATAAGACAAGTAAAAATGCAATACTCAGTATTAGGGATGCTCAAAATACAATGCTCAACACCTGAAACCCAGTTGGCTATTTTAGTTTTGAGGACTGATCACTTGTAGAGAAAATGGTGTGACTGAATTTTTTTCCTTCATCTCATAGAGAAGTGAAAATCATTTTGTAGAGTCAACAATAGAATGCTGAACCCTTTAAGAAAATATAGAGAAAGCAGCCAGACAAATTTCCAAGGCAAGAAATCAGCAAAGGAGAACAAGACAAAAAAGGAGGCAGTTATCCACAGACCACATGGCAACAACCAACCTTGAGAGAAATTTACATTAATTGTCAAGGTCCCGATCGACAGAGACAAATAAAGCCTTAGCTCTGAGGCCTGCAAATTTCTCAAAGAACATATTTATTGATACAGAGTATCAGCACTTCAAAAGTAAAACCAACTCTGAAGAGATGCATAACAATTCCCCAATAAAAAGTTAAGAAATCCCACCCCTAAAGCTAGGCAAGCAACTACATTTCCCCATTCAACTTGTTGGTGGGCTTTTCATGAAATGCGCAGCCTGCAGTCTCAGGAGCAGCTGATGACCTTGGTTCCCATGAGACAAAGTTGAATAGAGAAAGTCTGTTTTGTCTAGCGCAGGGGTAGGCAACTTTGGCTCTTTTATGACTTGTGGACTTCAGCTCCCAGAATTCTTGAGTCAGCATGGCTGGTTCAGGAATTCTGGGTATTGAAGTCCACAAGTCATAAAAGAGCCAAGGTTCCCTACCCCTGGTCTAGTGCAACACCTGGCAACCCACCCACCCCCCTCCATGCTATGTGGCAACTAAGAATGAGAAGGAAAAAATGGCTGCAGCCATGCTCATTCTAAAGTTGACATTCATACTTACTGGCTCACCACGCTGGCCTGGATGTCCTGGTAGACCATCTTTTCCTACAGGACCCTTCCAAACAGAAATAATTGTGGGTTTTGGGGTTTTTTTTGTTTTTGTTTTTAAAAAGACTGCCGTAGGTGTTCAAGCAGTAAATATGGTGCCTGTCAGGATCCTTCCCTCCCTTAATTTCATTATTTATTTATTAGTAACTCTTTTAATTCTAAACCAATCAATCAACAGGAAAACTGGCATACTATAAAGCAAGGGTGTCAAACTCAATTTCATTGAGGGCCGCATCAGCATTGTGGTTGCCCTCAGGGGGCCGGGTGGGTGTGGCCTACTGGGTGGGCGTGGCTAAAGTGCATATGGCCTGCTGGGTGGGCGTGGTCAGCTCTACATCGTTCACTTCAAGGGTGCCTATGGGGGCCTGGGCAGGAGTGGGACAGATCTGGGGGTCTCTGGCAGAAGGAGGGTCTCTGGGCCAGGGCCAAAGCAGTGGGGGCCGTTCCCTCACTGTTTCCAGGATGGCTTCGCGGGCCGCATGAAACCACTTCACGGGCCGGATCCAGCCCCCGGGCCTTGTGTTTGACATGTCTGCTATAAAGGAAATGACAGCTTTTGTGAGGAAATATCGAATAGATCCTGGAACACAGAAAAGGAAACAGACCTATTAAAAGAGGAACTTGGGCCATTATAGAAAAGTTTCCTGGGCCCAGGGAGGGGAGAAAGAGGCTCAAAGTAACTAACACTTCGGTAGATATTAGTTGATCTAGAGAACTGTTCTGGAAGGCTTTCAAAAATTTCCAGAAAAGCAGTTTGTTTATCAAAATTTGAACATTACCTAGCATGTAGATTCTCCATGCTAGCTGGGGTGATGAGAATTATTCTTTAATGTGTATGGAGAACACAAGGCTTCCTTTGTGGGCTATGCAGAGATTTTCTGCACATATACACATACATGACCCTTTGAAGGAAAGTCTGTATTGGGTTTATGGATGACTTGGTCTCTCTTACAATTACAACTGCCGTGTATAATCTACTGTGCTACTGTTTAAAATAAATACATTTCACAATGCAGTATAGATGGATAGCCATGCTGGGCCAGACCTAAGGGGGGGGAAATTTAAGATTGCAATATTTCTAATAAAAAAGGTTGGGAAATTTGGGGTTCGTGAAATCTATATTGCATGAACTCAAAAAGCAAACAGATTACACTTTTTGAAGTGTTCTGATCATGAACATGGGAGAAGAGATTGAAATATGACAACTGCCCTCCAGAGCTCCCCTACTGGGACTGAGATGGGAATAAGATAGCTCTGAAAAGAAGAGATGATTAAAGAAGATCTAATAATAAATTCTGCCACCTGGTCCCCTCCAGGCAGCTTTAAAAAGAGTATGTCAAGCTATTAAACTGTTATGATAGAAATATGCCCCACATTTTTATGCTATTTCGTCTTCTTTATGCAATTAACATGTTTTAGCTAAAACTAATTTGGTCAAAATGAATGCCCATGGCAAAAGAAAAAAGAAAAAAAAAGAATGGGATTCAAACGTGGTCATGTTTCCTTAGCTCAAATGCCATTCTTTGAATTCTGCAAAATCTGACATATTTTAGGTATCTGAAGTTTTACATATCCTGTATACCTTACAAAAGCAATTCTAGTCTCAGGCAGGTAGGCAGGCAGGCATCCAACCTTATACTGTAAGCCTAACAAACAATTATCCAAACTATCATTTTGCAGTAAAGTAGATCCAAACTCTTGCATTTTGCAAGTAAAAATATAATGCCACCAAGACTGAAATTCTGTAACTATCAGTTTATTTACTTACAGGTGTCCTGTAATGAACAGTAAGTCTATTGATTACTTAAGTTTTTGAATACACAATCTATTTTTAACTTGGGCTTTGCATTCTCCCCATGCATAATTCAAATGGCAATTTTTTATTAGCTAGATTGTAATAATAAAAAGTACAATCCGCTCTCTCATACACAACTATTTTATGGGATATTGATCCTTGCCTCTTCTATATCTAAATAGAAATTTTTGCAAAAGGAACAGTAGGTTACTTACTGGTGGTCCCTTTGATCCTGGGAATCCATTGGATCCCTGTGGCCCAGTGGGCCCCTGTGGGAAAAGAAAAATTACTGTGATATATTTTAGCTTCCTATTCAGCTTTCCCCATTCTCACATTTATCATATTGTAAATGTTTAAATTTCTGAAGTTAGTTCTTCTTCCCACAGACTATAAAGTAATCTTTTATGTGAAGATTTTTCCTTTTTGCTTTGGTAAAAGTCTATCTCAGGAAAAGAACCTGTGACATCATAAAGATTATGCTATTTCTGAAATTATTGGATTCATGAAGATATCGTCATGGTTTCAACAGCATCAGAGATACCAAAGCCTTTATGATGTCGTAACTTCCTTTTCCTGTGACATACTTTTACCAGAGGAAGAACAAAGGCTACTGACCACAGATATCCTTCATTTGCAGGGATTTGATTCATCTTACCTTTTCTCCTATAGTCCCTGGGGGGCCATCATGGCCAGAGTCACCCTGAGGAAGAAACATTAGTGAAACAACAACAACAAAAAAAAACCTCTCCAGATTTTGACTACAATTAACATCAAGGGTTGACAAAGCAGCAGGAACAAAACCCAGCACAACATCAATGCAGATAACAAAGATCACCAGAGCCTAGGCCCGAGCTAGGCAACTTTGGCTCTTTTATGACTTGTGGACTTCAACTCCCAGAATTCCTGAGCCAGCCATGCTGAGGGGAAAGGGAGAGGTTTCCAAGCTGAGCCATGGCTGGCTCAGGAATTCTGGGAGTTGAAGTCCACGAATGATAAAAGAGCCAAAGTTGCCTACCCCTGGCCTAGGAGTTCTACTGTTCATCTACAAAGTCAGGTAAATCACATGATGCAGAGTTCCTAAAATACCATTTTGGACAGTATCAGGTAAAGTTACACTGCAAAAAAAACTTCTGTTTATAGGAAAATGGGCAACTTAGGAAGTAGATGATATATTTTATAAATAAGATACATCTATCAGCCTCTCCCATACATGCTAATATTCCAACAGACAAGGAAATTAGTGTTTTCTTAGTTCTGTTTGTGGGGACTTTAGGGTGGTTTTGCCAATAGTGTTAGTCTTAATGTGTGGGATCATTTAAAAATCAAATCATGTAATTCTGGATAAAAAGTGCACAATCTGAGCAATCTGTACAATGTTTTTGTACAATGTAATTTAGTCACCTATAGCTGCCTGTGTACATTGATTTAATGCATAATGACCACTTGAGTTCTAATTCAGTTATATAATTTTGTCACAAAGTGATTAAGGATCAAGACAGCACTGGCCACAGCTGATTACACAAATATCCTACGCTGCACATGGAGAAATGTACAAGGCCATATACATCGTACAGCAAACAGGCATACCTTTGGTCCTGGTTTCCCTGTAGATCCTGGCAAACCACGTTCACCAGGAATACCCTAGAATGGGAAAGGATTATCAGTTTCAGACTGGTGTTTGTAAACTGAAATCTGGTACTGAACCAGGCTTCCTAGATCCCAGAAAAGAAAGGGATTACTATTAGTATATAGGTTAGTTACATATTTTTATGACAGGTAGAGGAGGTGCAACAAAAAGCACCTGTTATCTTTTCCAAATAGGTGAAATTTAAAGTGATACTTCTCCCATCCTTCAGATACATAAATATGGGCAGTCTAACTATGATTTTTAACTGAGTCAAACACATATCACTTTACAGAATTAAGGTGATGGTCCTCCTCCTTGCCTGTCACGTAAACCGGTAATATCTTGCTATTATCAGAAGCCATTCCCCCAATTCACAGAAAGCAGTTTCCTCATAATGGGTTTCCAGAAAATATAAGAGCTCCTTTGCTCTATTCAAAGCCAAGAGCAACATTGCAAACACTTGATAGGACCTCTGAAAGACAGAAAAGAAGCTGCGGATCTCAGGGCTACTCACTGTCATATAAGGTATATGGTGGCCCTCGAGTGCTGAACTTTCATTAACCTCCCTTTTTCACTGTCTCAATATTCTCATCAGGATGTTTGCATCCTTGTAATTTGTTCTTCAGTGAAGGGATGTGGGGAGAGGCCCTTTTCTAGCCAGCATATATATTGGTTTTTTGTTGATAAGCATTAAAAAAAGTTCTTTGGAGAGACTTGGGGACTTTATAAGCATCTACTAACTAGATGAATGCTCACCAGAGGACCACGTTGTCCAGTCTGTCCTGCCTGGCCAGCTTTTCCCTTGAAAAGAAGGAAAACAGAAAAGGAGGCTAAGATGGACTTCAATAGCCCAGCCCACCCCCACCCCCCACACACAGAGAGAGTTATCAGGCTTAAATGGGACATTACAAAAAGATCCCAGGTGTCACCTTATCTCACATGTCACCTCTAGTTTGGAGTTTAATGTGCATCACTGTCCATTAACAGAAGAACCAAAATGTATATCTAAACTTGAAATGTACAATAGAAATGCTAAGTACTGTTATAAACGTATCTGCCAAATACTAAACATTTGGACACTTAAACTATAAACTTCAATTAAAGTTGCCTAAAATTAAGGCAAGTTTCTATTTTATATCCCTTGGTTATGGTTGCTAGCAATTGTCCTAAATGGCACTTGTCCTAACAAGTGTGGTATGAGATTTAAAAAAAAAACAATACAAAACTGGATTATTATTTCAGATCTAAAAGTCATGTTCAACGGGAATATTTGAAAGTAGAGAACCATTTCTCTCAGATTCATTTCAGTGAAAACAGCTGGTAATTGGGTAATCCTGCTTCTCAGACTCTGCTCCCTTGCTGTGATCCATGCTGAAGTGTGAGCATTAGCAAATAAAAGCACTGCTGTAGCAAATAAAATGAATCAATAAAATGTGTCAAGGGATAGAGGACAAACAGTCCTCCAAATCCTGATGCAGTTACTTTTTGTAAGTGAAAGCAAGATCCAGGCTGCAATGCAGTTCCATCTGCTCCTTTCTGGACAAGGAAAGAACTCAAGTTTGCCCACTAGTGCTCTTGACAATTGCTCCTCATGAAGAGACTGCAAAATAGTCTCGGAGAGATGAGGGAATAACCGTTTTGCTTAAACGGCAGTTGGCACCTTCAAAAAAGGGTTTGCATACTTCCTTTTCCAATGCAGTCCCTTTTGTTGAATCTCATATCTTCCCATATCCTCTCCCATCTTTGTAGTCTGCAAAAAAAAACCCCTCATGGCTTCTTTCAAGGGGTATTTCCTGTTTCTCTCCCGGTTTGACTCACTCGTTTGCCTTTTTCTCCAATGAGGCCTAGGGGCCCTGGGAATCCAGTCGAACCCTGTGGAAAAATAACCCAATCTGAGGGCAGGGCAATATAAAGGTAAAAGTAAAGGTTCCCCCGCACATGCGTGCTAGTCGTTTCCGACTCTAGGGGCCGGTGCTCATCTCCGTTTCAAAGCCGAAGAGCCAGCGCTTGTCCGAGGACGTCTCCGTGGTCATGTGGCCGGCATGACTAGATGCCAAAGGCGCACGGAACGCTGTTACCTTCCCACCGGAGTGGTCCCTATTTTTCTACTTGCAGTTTTACGTGCTTTCGAACTGCTAGGTTGGCAGAAGCTGGGACGAGTAACAGGGCAGTATAGATTGGGACAAAATTTCTTCTTTTACTTCAGCTCTTCCCTCCTGCTTACCTTGGGTCCTTGGCGGCCAGGATAGCCTGGCAGCCCTGGCACCCCCAATTTGCCCTGCAGAAAAAAAGGAGATGATCAGAGCCTACATCTGCCCAGGAATGAAATTAAACAATCTCTTGTGAGTGGAGAAAGAATTAAACAAATTCCTGCTGCAATTAATCAGTGGGACCGCAACACAGTAATAGAGCAAAGGCCCCGGATACACAGCCTCTTGATTTTTTTTCTTTCTTCTTTTATAATCAGGTGATAATGAGGAAGACCTCTGCCTGATACTCTGAGAGCGGTTGAATGCCAGGGTGACCACTAAGGGGACAGACAAACGGCTTCTTATGTTCCAAAAGCTCACCTTCTCACCAGTCAGGCCAGGAGGACCTGCTTCCCCATTGGGTCCCACCTGTCCTTTCAGCCCTTCAGGGCCATCCTCACCACGTATGCCCAGTGGGCCGGCCTCACCCTGTTGAAAGAGTTAAAAGAATTGTGCCAATCAGGGCTATAAAATTCTAGTTTCAAAACATGTTCTCAGTACTTCAGAGACACTCATGTAGTGTGATAGCAGTCATTTCTGAGAATGATACAATGGAGTGTATACCTAGCTGCTGAAACTAATCCAAACTGCACTTTTGTTCTAAGGGAGAAATGTATGATTTTATCCACAATTTCAGATGGGGGAGAGAGGGAAATGAATCCCAGGCTGTCTGAGATTTTACTCTCTCTCTCTCTCTCTCTCTCTCTCTCTCTCTCTCTCTCTCTCTCTCTCTCTCTCTCTCTCTCTCTCTCTCTCTCTCTCTCTCTCTCTGTGTGTGTGTGTGTGTGTGTGTTTAGTGTGTATGTACAGGGGTCTTAGAGAGAGGAAAATAAAGGTACTTTACAGCAAAGTTCTACCAGTGCATGGTAATGAACATGAACAAGGCTATATATAAAGAATTTAGTCTCACAAAGCAGTTTGCAGGGAAACACCAATGAATGGCCTACCCATTATTTTTGCTTACTTGATATATATATAAATTTTATTCATTATTATAATTAAAAACAAAACTACCACAAACTAAGAAAACTAAAAGGATAAAATGGAAAGGAAAAATAGTAAAGTAAGAAAAAATAGAATATAGTAAAGACAAAGACAAATATATAAAGAAGCAACTTCCACCTTCATCCCAATGAGTATGAAAAATTTTAGTAACTTACCACTATTTCTCTAAATACAAAAAAAGATCTCTTCTTCCCATATCTCATCTCATTTATAATAACATCTCCTTACAGCCTCATTGTTCAATCCTGATCAGTAAAAGTCCATTCAGGGTTACCAGAGATAACAACATATATATTTTGATCAAAGAAACCTTTGGTATTCCTGCCTCTTACTTTTAACAATATTAATATTTAATCCCTTAATTATATCCTCAGGTTTGATTTCTTGTCATTTTTTTCTTTGTCCCTTCTCACAAAATTTTTCAAAGCTTTAACAAGTCTCCTTTGTGAATTCTATATGGGAAAGTTATCCAAGTCATTCTTTTGGTTTGTTCTTTTTATACACCTCTTAAGTATTAAGACATCAACTGGTTGCATTTGTATATCCTGTGTAGCATCATTTTCCATATCATTCTTGTAGCCTGTCATTTTTAAATCCACCTTCATATCAGTCTCACTCTTGTCTGGTTAAATAGCTTCCTCTTCCACATAGTTTTTTAAACACTATCTATAATTGGCAGAGACTGTTAAAATTATATTTTTGGTCCATTGTTCACAGATATCCTCTAATATTAAAGTATTGATCCATGCTGTATTAGTCAAATTTAAGTGTTCTTCTCCTTTAATTGTACTATAATCTTCAGTTCACTTGGGTTTCCTTTAGTGTCCAACCTTCACAATCCCATCCTATCATATTTTTAAAGAATTCAGAACGAAAGCATTTTCCCATGGGGAGGATTTTTATAATTAATTCCAAAATTTTATTTCCGATCCATCTGGATCCCAGTCCATTTATATATAACTTTACTGAATCAAAGTTCTAATCGCCATTTTGCTTTTTAACTTCAAATGAAAAAAAGTTTAAGATTCTTAAACTAGTATTTAAAACTTCTTTCACTAACAGTTAAAGGAAACCCACTCTGTACTATAAAATTTGTCATTCTGAAGGTTCCTAGTAGCTCCTTTTTAGCGTAAATAAGTTACATCACAAGGGAAAAATTATTAGAAGATGGCATAGAGCTAGAATGGTGGGCATATTTGCAAATACAATCACAATACAGAAAAGATAAAAAAGAACCCAGGATAAAATTAGAATGCACAGAATTAGATAAAATTCTATTAGGAACAGAAGATAAAATGATAAAAAAGATATATCAATATTTATTAGAGCAAGACATGCTAGAACAAGTAAAAGACACAATGCTAATTTGTAGCAAAATTTTTGGCTATAGTATCGATCTAGATCAGGGGTGTCAAACTGCCGGCCCACGGGCCGGAGCGTCACGGAGAAACCGTGCCCATCCCATTGCCGGCAATGGGAAAAAGTTCCGATACATCTCGCGACGTCATGTGACGTCGCGAGTTTGACATGTCTGATCTAGATAATTGGCAATTATTATGGGATAGGAACAGGAGGCTAACATTAGCCACCACTTATAAAGAAAATCTATATAAGATGTTTTACAGATGGTATCTCCCCTGCACAAGACTAGCAAAAATGGATAAAAAAACTTCTTCGATATGTTGGAAATGTAGAAAACTGTCAGGGACCTACTATCACATGTGGGAGTGCCCAAAAGCTCAAGAATTTTGGCATCAGATAAAAAATTGGCTGGAAGAGATATTGTCACAAAAAATCGAATTAAAACCAGAAACTTTTTTTTATTAGGGATTACTAAGGATAAATTCAGTAAAGGATCTTTATATTTAGTACTGCACACTCTAACTGCAGCAAAACTAGCCTATGCTCAGAAATGGAAGGGAAAAGAAACCCCCCCCCATTGAAGAAGAAGTAATAAATAAAATCCTATCCTGCGCCGAAATGGATAGGTTAACATTAGAGCTTAAGAACAAAACTGAAGCAGACTATTACGAAATTTGGAATGAAGTGTATAAATGGCTAGAGTTAAGGAGGAAGGCTGGGACAAATGTTGATTGATAAGTCGATAGCTTAGAAATCTTTACACCAGTATTTTCTATAAGATAGAATTGAAAGTTATTTAACTATAATGTACACGATCAAAAGAATATTTACTAGAGAGTTCACAGATTCTACATGTATATTTTGCTATATTGTAAAGAGACCTTTTTCTTTTCACAAGGTAATACTAATAGTATTGTTTAAGCCAGGGAAGTTGTATCATGTCCACTGTGTTTTCTGTATTTTTAACTGTATATTCAATAAAATTTTGAAAAAAAGGGGAAAAAAGAAATACAGTAAAAAAAAAAAATGAGGTTCACTGAACTTTATATCCATAAAGGCTATATTATGGCTATGAGCTTGATGAAATATTCTCTCAAGCCCCAGCTGCTCAACTCACAAGCCAACTGCAAATACCTCAGCTCCTACAGTCTACTTACAAGAAGCACCTGTCCAGAGTGCAGATGGATGATCTCACAATCTCTCCTGTTTCTGGAGAAATTGTGCTGGCCACCATTTGCCCATCTCTCTCTACTGAATGCCACCCCTGCTCCTTCAGAGACATCTGCTTTGCCACGAATCCTCCCTAGAAGTCCCATCAATTTTTTTCCCCATGATTATTTTATCTCCTTATAACTGGTCTCTGAAACAACTCCAACTCAGAGGAAAGAGGTCTGATTCTGCTGGGGGTGAACAGTTAATTTGTGTAAGGCTGAGCTACACTCTACAGCAATCTCCTTCTATAAATGCTCCCACCATTTACCAAATTTAAATTTGGGGGGGAAAAACACAGTTGTGAAAGTAATGTACAGTTTAAAAGAACATTATTGAACTGGTAATTTTATTTGATGTCCATAACAGATCTAAAGATACAGTTCATTTTAAAAAAAAGTCAATGGAGATTCTGCAGATTGCTACAAAATATAGGTAAGGTGACTGTGTGATCTTTGTTTTTCTGGAAATTTGGACCGTGCCATATACATCCAAGTCATTTCTTAGGACCTCCCTGACCTTCAGCAGCAGCAGATACCAATGCATGCCAGTAAAAACAATTTATATATAATCTAGACACACTCCATGGCATCCACAGAGATCATTATATCGAATGCCAGGATGGAGAATCTTTGTCTTGTGCTACAAAAATTTTCCAAAAAGCAAAATTCCTTCTGGATTTCTAAAATTGGGATGATTCTTCCCTGAATCTTAGCCTCTTAGCTTCTTCACCCAAAACCCAGCTATGATAAGCCTTTTGTGATTAGGAAGTTGTGGGATTTGGGCAAGATAGCAGAGCTTTGATCCTATGTTATGTTATGTGATGTCAGAAAGGCAATCCTTCTACTTGAATATCAAAACCCTGTCCTTGTTCTAAAAATGGCATGAGCAATTATTTTTAATAGGTAGAGGCTTTAATTTTTTCATGGGATTGAAATTTACATTGGGTTCTAATTTTAAAGAGGATTTTTATAAAATATCATTGACATTTGCCACCAGAGAAATTGTATAGAATGCATAAAGCTACTTTGAATCTTTGTTGAAAATGGGAACATCATGAAAGGACATTTTATGGTGGATGTGTAAAAAGAGTCAAAAAGATGTTGCCTACGTATATTAATTCAGAAAATTTTAAAGATTAAAGCAACATTGAAATGAGAAGCTTTTCTTTGAGATTAATGGACAGGCAACTTAGAAAAAAGTCATGGAAATTTTGTTTCCTATATGACAAATGTAGCGAGACTATTATATGCTCAAAAGTGAAAATATCCGAAACTACCAACAACATAGGAATATTCAGTTGATGAAGATGGTGGAGCCTGCAAATACTGTATACCTAGATTAGCTTATTTGATTAGAGAAAAGAAAACATCTGCATTTATGGCTGACTTGGAAGCCCCTTACAGACTTTTTGCATGATACAGAAAAAAATGATTCGTGGTTTTTGTGATTAGAAAATAACTTGGTGATTGTTGTGATGCAGGGTCAGCCTGTGGGTTCAGCAGTTGGGTCGGACGACTCAGAGGAGGAGGAGGAGGGGGGTGTTGAAGAGCTTGCTGAGGGGGTTGGACAGCTTGATGAGAGCCCTCACCCAGGCCCCTCTCATCTGGTCACGACGCAGACCCAGCTGTGTGAGCCTGACAGCGTGGATGAAGATGACCCACAGCTGGCCCTGTTCAAGGATGCCCGACGCAGGAGGCAGTCAATCAGGAGTAAACAGAGGAAGGCAATGGGGCTCCTCGGAAGGAGGCAGAGAGAAGCCACGCCCTGAACTGTATTTAAGGGGGAATGCGTGGGAGGGCTGGTTTGCTGAAGGCAACCGCTTGAAAAGCTCCTGTTTCTTGGTTCGTGTCTTGTTCTATTTGTTTTTGTAGCAATAAATTTGGCAGGCGTAATTCCAGCCTCTTGCCTTCTTGTAAAAGGGGTTGTCCCTGCTTTTTCTGCAGGGCCGGTAGCAGGCTGGTACAGAACAGTGATATTAAAAAGAGAATTTTTCTTTGTGTGAACATATGAGTAAGGGATAATTATATAATCATACTTGTATTTTTTGCAAAAGAACTGGGAGGGTTCTATTTCTTTTTACCTTTTCTTTTTGTACTTTTGTCTTTTTCCTTTTTCTTTACTTTATACTGGTTTTTGTTGGTTTATCTTCTATTTAAAACTGTTAATAAAATCTACTATCCATGCTAACAGTAAGGAATGAATTTCTAAAGCAGTGGTAGTTAACATATTTCATACTGGGAATATTGGAAAGAATATTGCTCACCCAATCACCTTTGGGGCCCATGTCACCTTTGAAGCCAGGGAATCCATCTTCACCCTAGGAACCCATGAAAGGTCAAAACATGAGAACAATAAAAATGTCAATCTTATTTTAATGCTGAAATATAAAGGAAGAATCATACGCTTTAATGGTGTGCAAAATTCATTTCACTTCCTATCTACATTTGTAACTTTTGCCCCCTCTAAAAAAAGAACATAAATATTTCTAAAGACAGGAACAGTTGTCTAATAGACTTGCTAGTTAAAATGACTCTGCCTGAATCTGTAATTATATTCTCTCGTCAATCTGTCAGTTGTACCTTGCTGTCTGAATATAAGGATTTCAAACTATAAAGCAGTAATTTGTTAGTCAGAACTTCAAAGATAATACTGAAAAGAAATCTTTCAAAACCAGATATCAACATACTGAATTATATTAGGAAAGGAGATTCTAAAATTTGGATGAATTTCAAATCTGGACAATATTTTAACTCTGCTATAAAACATTATCCAGGTCATCTGCAGGACTTGGGTTTGGCTAGTCTAAAGAAAAGAACAAATAGGGGAGACATGATAGCAGTATTCCAGTACTTGAGGGGCTGCCACAAAGAAGAGGGGGTCACATTATTCACCAAAGCACCAGAGGGCAGGACAAGAAACAATGGTTGGAAACTGAACAAAGAGAGAAGCAACCTGGAATTAAGGAGAAACTTCCTAACGGTGAGGACAATTAACCAGTGGAACAGTCTGCCTTCAGAAATTGTGGGCGCTCCATCACTGGAGATTTTTAAGAGGCTAAGTAGTCACTTGTCTGAGATGGTATAGTTCTCCTGGTTGAGCAAGGGGTTGGACTAGAAGACCTCCAAGGTCCCTTCCACGTTCTATTCTATTCTATTCTATTCTATTCTATTCTATTCTATTCTATTCTATTCTATTCTATTCTATTCTATTCTATTCTATTCTATTCTATTCTATTCTATTCTATTCTATATCATCTCTAGCTGATAACCAGAATATTTTCCTGCTCCTTTGAGGTATGTATGTATGTATGTATGTATGTATGTATGTATGTATGTGTGAAGGTTCGTTCTCTGAGTTTGTGGGTTGGTTTCCAAATGTTTTGTTACCAGGCTAAGTACCACTGCCAACCAATCACAATCCCAAATCCTTAATCTCTACCCTCACCAACACCAAACAACACCAGTTTGATTAGAGCAGCACTATAATCATCAACCACACTACCACCTGCCATGCTCGTGAGTTCATCGAAGCCTGGCACTCCACAAGCAATTCCATCAACAGACACATCGACCTACAGCCAGCCTGTGAATCCCTCAGAATCCAAATCAACTGCACAGCCAGCCAGAGACAGCACTGACCCTCAACCAACCCACCCAAGCCCCCTCCTCACCAGCAGTTCACCTCCCAATGACCCTGACCTGAGGTCACCTCCCCATCACAAGACCCATCACAAGCCTCCCACTGATGACTCATACTTGAGCCATTACAATACCCTCACTTGACACACCCAAACCTGAAGCCCTTATAAACAGAACACTACTGACACTGACATTCCCTAAACGCTGCTGAAGATGTTACCTAGCCTGGTAACGAAACATTCAGAAACCAACCCACAAGCTTGGAGAATGAACATTCACCCTCATCCTACACCTGAGTTACAGATATTGGCCTGTATTGCATTGCATTGCATTGCATTGCATTGCATCGCATCGCATCGCATCACATTGCATCGTCTCGCATCGTATCAAGATGTGTAGGTGAATTGATCCTAACAAAGTTACTGTATTACCCAACTCTAAATTTTAATTTGTTGCAATCTAGAAACTAGCATAAAAATTCAAAAGAACTACTTTTCAAGGCTTTATACCCAGATGGAACCTCAACATTCAGATCAAGCGCATGCCACAATTTCTGCATTGGAAGAAGGTCAAAAGATGTAATACCTGTTCCACTTACTCCAGTTAAATGTTCATGATCTGTTCTAGAATAGCATGTTAGCAACACAGAGAAAGCTGGAGCAGTGAAATGCTCTCTTAAATTTGATGAAATCTGTGGAGCCCTTTCTCTGATATTACCTTGTACTCTCCTCAGAGACATACCTTCTCACCTTTGCTGCCTTTGAGGCCCCTTATTCCAAAGGCCCCCTATGGAAAAGGAAAACAATGATAAGGTACTTTTTTAATAGAAACCAACTTTAAACATTTATTTTTATATAGAAGCCTTGATTATAGGCAGGAAGCTACATGCTGTGAATGGCTACACACAAAAAGGTAGGTCCAAGCAGTGACTATTAAATTCTGAAGGTTGACAGTCCAGTTCTTTGCTGTGAAGAAAAGCATTCAACTTTTGGGACAAAGCAAGCTTTGACTGCATGGCTGCAGCCATCATCTGACTTTTAGATCACCTCCTTTGGATGTTCTTGCCTCTGCTTGGCTTCTACTGGAAGTTGCTTACATAAGTCATCCATTAGCCTAGGGTTGTATATCATTCTACAACTCAAACCTTGGCTGGCTGAGCAATGCCATTGAGATTCTGTTTCAAGGTCTGGCAGTTGGGGAGGTCTGGATGGAGGAGAACAGGCTCAAACCAAACTTTAGCCAGACCAAGTGACTGTGGATTTTACTTGGATCATGAGAGTATCCATCTTTGGTTCTGGATGGGATTGCACTAGCTCAAATAGGGTTCATGCTCAGTTTAGGGGCCCTACTAGACTCACGGCTGGTATGATAAGAGCATTCCAAAGGGGCTTTTTTCAAAAGGCAACTGGACTTGGTTTTTCCCTGAAGACATTTTACTTCTCATCCAAGAAGCGTCTTTAGTTCGAGCTTTTTGGATGAGAAGCAAAACATCTTTAAGGAAAAAAACAAAGTCCACTTGCCTTTTGAAAAAAGCACCTTTGGAACAACCATGACCTGGATGACTGAGAATCTCCATAGACATTTATGTTAAGAGTAGGTAGCAACCCTGGCTTGGAGGGTTTTTGCATGAATTCATCTTGTGCAGCAATTATGTCCATTTCTGAATCAGGAGACTCTATTCACAGTGATTTATACTTTGATCATCTCATGTACGGACTACTGTGATACTGTATATCTACATGCAGCTGCCCTTGAAAACCACTCAAAAAATGCAAATGCATAAGTAGTTATGAGCACACCTCAGTGCACCTATGTAACATCACAAGCATAATATTTGCAAGCTACATTGGTTACCAGTAGTCTTCCGGGTTCAATGCAAGATGCTGGTTGTTATCTACAAACTCCTTAGTGAAACAGAGTCTGTGGGACTGTCTGTCTTCAATTTCCCCCCCCCCTCTCTGATAATATCTGACAGAATGGTGTATGTGTTGGGGTTCTAGGTCCCATGGAGCTCCAGGTCCTCTCATTTAACTAGTATCCTCTCTAGCAGGACCCAGGAGACATCCTTTCTCTGTCACTATGCCTATGGAACACCATCCCCTTGAGACCAGGTGGCCTGCTGACCCCCCCCTTCTTTTCAGATACTTTCCAAATGCCTGTTTTTCTTCCCCTGGGACAGAATTGAAAGATCTTGATTGTTTCTTTGTTTGACATAACCTCTGGTGCAACGTATTTTACTATATTTTACTGTATTCTTGTTGTCGTCGTTATTTGCTGGTTCTAATTGTGTACTCCACCCTGGCCAGGTCAACTGGGTAGCCATGTATATTGATTTCATGAATATATATAGAGAGAACATATATATACATAGATATGTATCCTCCTACTGACAGGAGTGAGGGGGAGCCTGTGGTCTAAAGGTTAATACAGCTGCCTAACATGCAAGCTGCCCAGGTTCGAATCCCAGAGGGGTAAGACTAGCTGATGAGAGCTAAAGAGCTTGAAATAGCTATACTAGTCTCCCTTGAACTCTTTGTCAGCCACAAAATTTTGAATTTACAGTGCTCACAGGAGTGACGTCTGCCTGCAAAAGATGCTCCTAGACTGGAGCGAAACGCAGAACAGGACGGCTTTAGATTTGGTAGACCGGGTGCTCCACCCAACACACACACACACACACACACACACACACACACACACACAGAGAGAGAGAGAGAGAGAGAGAGAGAGAGAGAGAGATATGACGAAAAGAGGTATCTCTTTACCTTGACTCCTCGTGGACCTGGATAACCAACAGGTCCTGCTGCACCAGATGGACCCTGAAGGAGAAAAAAATATAAAACAGGTCTGCCAGGCAGCCTCCCTTCCCACCCTTGCTGCAATCTTAAAAGTCCCTAAGTCCACCTGTTTCTGAAGATTTGGATTTTGTTTTGCATTGGGAAGAAGATGAGAGACTGGGAAAAAAACCTCTCTTTTCTAGAGTATCTATTTTAGATGCCTCTGTAGCAAGCTTTATAGGGACGCGGTGGCTCAGTGGGTTAGGACGCTGAGCTTGTCGATCAGAAGGTCGGCAGTTTGGCGGGTCGAATCCCGAGTGCCGCGTAGCAGAGTGAGCGCCTGTTACTCGTCCCAGCTTCTGCCCACCTAGCAGTTCGAAAGCACGTAAAAATGCAAGTAGAAAAATAGGGACCACTACGGTGGGAAGGTAACAGCGTTCCGTGTGCCTTTGGCGTCCAGTCATGCCAGCCACATGACCACGGAGACGTCCTCGGACAAGCGCTGGCTCTTCGGCTTTGAAACGGAAATGAGCACCGGCCCCTAGAGTTGGAAACGACTAGCACGCATGTGCAGGGGAACCTTTACCTTTACCTATAGCAAGCTTTAATTCTCCTATCAGATGCAGGCTTTTTTCTTTCTTTTTACCTGAGCTCCTTTCTCTCCAGCTGGCCCTTCTCTTCCAGGATGCCCCTGAAAAGCAATAGAAGAGACAGTCTTGTGAAGTAACTGTATTATGAACGCTTGCTTAAGGGTACTTCACCACAATGAAGCAGTTCCACTGGGAAAGCATATTGGGTCAATAGAAAAAGAAGAGAAGGCACGGAGGAGCTAAGTTTTCTTCTGGGCCTAATGTAGTACTCCGAGTGTAGATCTCTACGCGTTTACATCATTCGCCTCTTCTCAGATATTAGCGCTATCGCAAAAGAAGAAAACTGGCCTGGTTTCGAGTACCATGTTCATGAAGATTTTAATAATGTTGGCATTTACCAGAGGTCCATCCATTCCAGCCAATCCTGGTATTCCTGGTTTTCCTGGTGGACCCTGTGGAAAAAAAATGCGGAGAGATGATCAGAAAGCTGGGCAGGACAATCTGAATTGTGACAATGGATTGAGTGATATAGTTCTTATCTGTTCTCACATCTCCTATCAAATAAATACATGACTAAGGATCCGCTGACTTGAGTAGGAATGCAGATTGGGAGCCATTGGCATATTTCTGAGGAATTTGTACCAGATTTAAGCTGGGCATCTTCTTCCAAGCTACAGAAACAAAATCAGCAACAAAATGTAATCCTCTCCCGCCCTATATTATACGGCTGAAATAAAAGAAATCTTGGAGGATCATTAGGTGCGATTGCTACAAAATCACCCTGAACTGGGTGATTAAAACAAATTTCTCTGCACAAGTCTTTTGCATTAGATCCCAGTGGTGGAACTCTGATGCCCGCTGCTACAGCTATCCTGAAAATTGGGATTTTCAGCCTAGTTCTAATTCTTCCACTCAGTTAGACACGCCCTAATTCCATCTCACCTTTTCTCCTGGAAGCCCAATTGGGCCCTGAGGACCGGGCAAACCCTAGGGGAGAAAAACCAAGCAGAGTGGAGAAATGTGACAATTTACAAGAATTATCATCATCATCATCATCATTTTTATGGATAAGGCATAGTTACTGTATTCAGAGCCCTGGGACTATCTTGGAAATGTCCTTTCAGTTCCAATATATCTATTTCCCTGAAAAGATAAATTCTTAACGGTACACGTACACACACCGTCGTATTTTGTGCAGAAATTTGCAGAGCATTGATTAGTTTCTTTCTCTGATGAAATAGTTTTCAGTGCAGAGGCAATGTAATCGCTTTGCTATAGCAATTTGGTTGTCTCAAATCAATTTATACTAGGAAAAAGATAAAAGTTACTTTCAGCCATCTCTTCTGGATTTTGTTGTGATTCAGGGTCAGCCTGTGGGTTCGGCAGTTGGGTCGGATGACTCAGATGAGGGGGAGGAGGGGGGTGTTGAAGAACTTGCTGATGATGGCTTTGAGGCTCCGCAGAGCCCCCAGCCAGGCCCCTCCTACCTGGTGGAGACCCAGCTGTGTGAGCCTGACAGTGTGGATGAAGATGACCCACAGCTGGCCCTGTTCAAGGACGCCTGACGCAGGAGGCAGTCAAGTAGGAGCAAGCAGAGGAAGGCTGTGGGACTTCTCGGAAGGAGGCAAAGAGAGGCCACGCCCTGAACTCTTTATAAAGGGAATGTTTGGGGGAGGGCTGATTTGCTGAAAGCAACCGCTCCGATAGTGTTTCAAAGCTCCGGTATCTTGTTTCATGTTTTGTTTGTTTTTGTAATAAATTTGGCAGACGTATTCCAGCCTTTTGCCGTCTGTAAAGGGGTTGCCTTTTCTGCAAGGGCGGTAGCAGGCTGGTACAGAACAGATTTTCCTGCAGCATGTGCAGAAACTATCCAGAATTTTTTTTAAAAAAAATATTCTGGGCATGCTGAGTGAACTCATTTGCCTACTTCTGGTATGTGATGCAGATCTGGATATTTGTACTATGCAAATTTTCACTAAATATTCTGAAGAACCTAAGTGATGCCTGCTACATAGCATTTACCACAGGAGGAGGCAAGCAATGCCTCCCCCAATTTATTTGTCTCCTCTGGTGAGTGCTGCAAAGAATGTGCTGCTTGCCTTCTCTAAACCACTAACAAAAGTTTTTGGAAAGTGACCCAGAGTAGATGCTTTAGGATTGCCTGAAATTCCCTCAAACCTACCCAACCCAGAAGTCATTTTGCATACAAGCAGTCCTCATTCAGTGCCCATTCAAAGTTTTGATGGGACTGAATGAGGAGTCTTACAATGGTTCCTTATAGTTGTAACTCTCACAGTGCTTCCATAGTCACATCAGGTACTTGGTACCTGGCTTGCAGTTATGATGTTGCAGCATCCTGTGGTCAAATGATCACCACTTGATATCTTCATCACTGGCTTCTGACAAGCAAAATCACTGAGTTAAGCTGGCAAGAAGTTGCAAAAGGCAACCAAGTGACACTGTGTTTAATAAACGTGGAATTTGCCTAATTATGGAACTGCTGTTGTTAAGTTGGTGCAGTCATGTAATGTCATGCTTTACAATCGTGTTGCTTAGCAATGGAATTGCTGGTCCCAGTTATTAAATGCCATCATTAAGTGAAGACTGTCTGTACACCAAGGACATTCCAAGCTAGACATTCCTATAGCATTTGCTGAAGGTATCTAGCTCAGAAGCACTTAGTAGAAGAAGTAGATAGTAGAAGAAAGCTCCTTGGCCATTTCTTTTACTTTTTTGAAGAAGACTACGTTTAGCTTTCTCCCATTGGATGAGTTCTGTAGGAGAAGGCAGAAATGGGTTCTGAAGGACAGCAAGAGAAGACAACATGGCTACTTCATTTGTTCTTAGATGCAAGTGAACGATATTGCTTCTTTGGGCAATTTTGAGGGAGTGTTTCACTTCCATTATCAAGAAAGTGAAGCATCTCTTCCAAGAACTGCACAGCACGAGCCTCTCTCTTAATGCTCCAGTTTTTTTTTAAAAAAAGTTTGCGTGTTAAGGTTGATGATCAAACACAGAAATATGGTCTATTTGGATGACATAAAATTAACTAGGTGCACTTTACCCTGCGTTGATATAGATGAAACAAGTAACATGACTATTCAATGTGCTGATCTGCATCCCTACCACAGTTGGATGAAGTTAGCACTGTAATATTTTCCCAACTGTTTTTATATTATACCTGTCCTCACGCTATGAACCCAGTTGCTAATAAACTTCACAGTCAGAATCAAATTAGACACTAGTGGGAACTGTCCTCCTGGGGTTAATAATAGCCCACATGGAGATTGAAGAATATTAACAATATAATAATGATTGAAAAAAAGGTTAACCCGCACATTTCACTAAAGTAACAAAAATCTTCATCGTGCATGTAATACTCTCCTCCCTGTTGTTGTTGTTTTAACAGACTCACCAGCAAATGACCTGCTCATGTTTATCCCCACCCTCTACATCCCACTCTTCCACAGCTACATGCAAAGAAAATACACACCTGAGATCCAGGGTTTCCTTGTTGCCCAGGTGGGCCTGGTTCACCTGGAATGCCCTGAAGACAGAAAACCCTGAAGTCAGCCAAAGTCCAGTGCATATACATGCTTACATATGTCATAATGGAAAAGACAACAACAGCTGTGACACAATGAGTAAAATTACTAAGGTGGAGAGGGCAGAGACTTGAAGAATGAAACACCTGAAGAAGGCCAAGATCCTGTTTCTAAAGCTTTTGGGAAACCAATGCTCTGATGCTAGGGTATTGTGTCTTACTTCTTAATTCTTCACTGAGGGCTAGGGTTTGTTTGCAGTACGTTTCTTAGGATTAAAAGTTTGGCTGAGAATCATTAGAAGTAGGATGGTATAAACATTTTATTGTAAGTAAGCAAACAAACCAACCCTCTTCCCCTATGCGAATATAGACTGCACATATCTATTTGTTGTTGAAAACTGTTGTTCATGATTCGGGATGGAAGAGTATAATTGAAAAAGCATTAACGTTTACTTTCATTCTATCCCAGTAATTGTTGGACTTCACCATCAGGCTTAGAATGGGGAATTGGCAGCATTCCAAACTGCTGGCCAACTGCCCTTCCCACAAGGATGTATTAGATATCCCTACCCCACCCCCAATATAATCCATTGTTCAATTCAAATGTTCTTTGACTGGTTTTCCTAGCACACAAAATTTAGCCCTTTTTGAATCTATTCTGGGTCCTAATAATAGAAAGATAGACAGACATACTAGCAGACTATTGAGACCCTTTGCATAATTTCTTCCCTGTATTTTGTTGCACTGAACAAATAAATATGAGAAACAAAACCAGATGTGCTTAGCACAGGCCTAAAGTTTAGAAGTCTATTGTTTTTAGGATATTTCAAAAACATGTATGCTTATTACAATCTACTGCTTTTTTAATTTTTCTTTACCATATTTTTGTTATTTCTACTTTCCTTTGGTTAAAATAAAAAGGAGTAACAGATCAAATATCCTGGTCACATGGCAAATCCAGCAAAAGATTTAAATTGCTGAAGGAACAAACATAACTTCATCTTCAGAACTAATGACAGTACTTAAAAATGTCCTTCCAAGGACACTGAAGACAAAAGAGAAACCCAGCATTACAAAATTGGTTGTCTTGGTTTTAAGCGGACCTTGTTTTGCATTGAAAAAGAATTGGATGATATGAGCAAAATATGGCTTTAGAAAAATTGTATTTGATTGAAGACTAGTTTATGCTAATTGTTATAGCAACCAGTTCATATCTAGCAATATTTGGAAACATATAATTTTCCAGATTATAACATGGAATATTTAAATTATATCTTTTTTTCTTCATGAATTAAACTACTATGCTTAATTTTTTTTAAAAAAAAATCCACCCTATATATGCCACATCACATTTCCACTGTTTATGAATATAGACACTTCCCTCATATTTCTACAAGATGCACATATATACTGTAAAAGAAAATAGGATGAGCTTCATTCTTCAATTAACGTAATTTGTTTAAAAAAATAGCATTTGGATCAGGACAGTATCATTCTAGCCAGACTGGAACTCCATTTATGTTATATCTTGTCCCCTTTAAAATTAGTCTACTAAATCAAACTTCAATGGCTGGTGTGAAGATTGATATATTCTCAGGTTCTGCTCTAGAAGAATCTTCTCAGAAGATTCTTAGATTGAACTAGGCAACCTGTGACCTGGCAGGTCATCATTTCAAAGATATTTCTTTACGTAAACAGAGAAACAGAATGACCAAAGACATGGGAGTTGGACCAACTTCCTATTTCTTACAGATTTGACCATGGCTGACTGCCTTCCAGTCTACTTGGCCTCTGGAGGGCTACATCAGGACCAGTTTGCTTAACTGTTGAGAGTGATGTGGCAGGGTTGCCACCTCTAATTTGCCAATTTTCATTCCCACGGGAGCCAGGGATTACAGGTTTTGGATGCATTCTGTATGTTGGCCCAATTGAGATGTCTTGGTTCAAATATGATTGCCCCTATGGTACGTGGGTTCCCCCCCCCCGTTAAAGGTTATAGGCATGAGTGATTTAGTAGTATGTAGATTGGATCAATATATAGTATTACAGCAGGAAATCAAAGTGCATACTAGTTTGTGTTTAATATTTATATCTGTGAGTGCACTGATGATGTTACTTAGTTGGGTAATAAAACATCTGCAAGCAAACAACTACGCTCAGAGAGCACCAAGGACTTCACAGTTCAACTCTGAGCAACATATATTCTCTTATATTGTGAATACAGCATCCTTGCTTGCTAGACAGGCTTAATTGCTCATCCTATATTTTTGAGGAAATATGCTCTTTATTAAGTGTTTTAAAATTTTTAGGCAGGCCTAATGGTAAATGAACCAAGGCAGAGAGTAGAAAGGGCTAATACCATCACCCACCAGCCTCAGATCCAAACTTGGCAGACTACAAAAAAGGCATTTTGTTTCAAGAAATGGCTATTTCTGTAGAAAGAAGCACATTCAATTGTTTCTTCTTATTTTTGCATTAAATTGTTCTTTTCTTTTTTCACTGTAGTATTACACCAAATTTTATGATTTTGTTTCTCTGTACAAGCTAAACAATTGTCTGCAATTTAGCCTTCATTCATACTTGAGGCACTATTCAAATTTTCTTCTTTGAAGTCTTTATTTCATAGGTTTTCTGGGATCAATAACTCTTGACAAAAAAAATAATCTTGATTTGTAGAAAACCAACACCATCTCGTCATTTGCCTGGAGTACTGTATTGTCTTGTATGCTCTATTTTCTAAGAAAGCAGTATATATTTCCCGCATCACAGAATATCTATAGTTTCAATTTTAAAGTTCAAAAGAGAATAATTTTTATTACATTTTACTTCAATTTTTATTTTATTTAAGTCCTATAACATTGGTTAATCTCCTATGGGGCAGGTGTAAGAAAGGCTAAAGCCTCTAAGTTTTTTGTACTTTATATCTTTTAGAGATCAGAAAGACAATAGAAAACAGTGGGTTAGGACGCTGAGCTTGTCGATCAGAAGGTTGGCAGTTTGGCGGGTTGAATCCCGAGTGCCGCGTAACAGAGTGAGCGCCTGTTACTCGTCCCAGCTTCTGCCAACCTAGCAGTTCGAAAGCACGTAAAAATGCAAGTAGAAAAATAGGGACCACTACGGTGGGAAGGTAACAGCGTTCCGTGCGCCTTTGGCGTCTAGTCATGCTGGCCACATGACCATGGAAGACGTCCTCGGACAAACGCTGGCTCTTCGGCTTTGAAATGCAGATGAGCACCGGCCCCTAGAGTTGGAAATGACTAGCACGCATGTGCGGGGGAACCTTTACTTTTATATCTCTTATACACTAGGTTGAAGGGAAGGGTGTCAGATAATCTCCCCCGCCCCAAGAAGATAGATAGTGACAGCAGGAAATACCGAAACATTGACCTAAAACAGAGGCAAGATCTGAAGACACCAGGCGGCAAGGATTGAGGTATGAGACCTTCAGCCTTCTAACCGCATGTACTCAGCCATTTCTGACCTTATAACTTAACATTGTTCACCTCCCTAAATCTCATTTGTTATTCATATCTCTCATATCCTAAGGAAAGTCCTCACTCCCTGTGCTTACCTACCATGTTGCCTTTAGGTCCAGGAACACCATCAATACCAGTGATACCCTATGAGAGGTAAACAACAAGATCATGAAAATTAAAGGGAAATTTTTCTTCAGAATAATATAAAATGAAACTATTTTCCAAGTCCAAACTGGAAGACTAAAATTCTAACCCTAATTATTCTTTGTCCATTTTGGAAAATATGATGGGATAGATAGAAATGGATGACAAAGAACATTCATCTATTTTGGCAAATTGACTTCTGTCTCTTAGTTCCTTCGCAGTCATTAATGTTTTCTATCTCCTAATCTAGCTCTGACTTTAGGAATGTTTTTTCATAATTTTCTCTCTTCCATGCTTTACCTTAATGATGCATGTTATGGCTCCACTGAGATTATATTTAAGGGTAAAACGTGCAAACTATTTTAAGGGTAAAACGTGCAAACTATTTTAAGGGTAAAACGTGCAAACTAAATGGTGATGTTGAATTTGGCAAATTGCGATTGATACTTATTCAGATTTATTTTTTTTACACCATGGTTAAAATGTTAAACGTTTTCATATGAAAGAGAGGAAAATAAGGATGAGAAAGAGTCTGCCACATACTCTTAATATACTATTACTGAAGGATCAGACATGTAGGTTCACACTTCACATTGTATTAGCTAGGTTCACTTCTTGGGTTAAATTAAATGTGTGCACTTGTCATTAGCTTTGAGTACTATGCAAATTCAGGAATTTGTCACCTATTCAGTAAATAAACTAGAACATTAACATAAAAATGAAATGAAGTATAGTTTAATGTGATGATGATTCTAACTCATATTATTTCTTTGGGTTCTTTTTTGTATGATATGCAAACCCAGCTACTAATTTATAAACCATGGATTGTGGCTTACCAATGTTTATGAATCCAACCAACAATGGTTCAATGAAAATATATCTTAGTGTAACATATGGACCCAGACAATATATCTGCTCTGGGCTTTCACCATTACACACTGCAATACCATAAAAAGAACCAAAACCTAATTGTGAATTCATTTTTCCCTCTTGAAATTCTTCCCATTCCTTGAAGCAATTGCCTGCTCAATCCCTGTTCAAACCTTCTTTTGAATAAAAGGGGACAGGGAAGGAAATTCATACCGGCTGGCCATGAGAACCAGGATTACCTCGCGAGCCTGGCAAACCACGTACACCCTAGGAGAAAATATGGTTATAGTAGAAGACTTTGAGAAACGTTGTTCAGTGAAAGATGCTTGCCAGAAACTTGGTTCCTCTGAAGAAGAAAGGCATGAGAGCCGTACCCCTGTTACTCCCCCATTAAAATGGCTTAGTTTGGTGCCATCTCAAAAAACCCAATGTATTTATTCCTGGTAGGTAGACAGATACTCACAGCTTCCCCAGGCTGTCCTCTGGGCCCTTGCACACCTTCAGAGCCCTTTAAAAACAAGGAGGAAATGATAAAATGAGGTGTTACATTAGGCTCTTTCCACCCTCCTACTCCCCCAGTTAAGATACATTCAAACTGGATACCAAATGAGTAAACAGCTGAGGCTACTTTGACAAATCCTTCAGAGAAGATTCAATAGAAGTGTGAAATATAATCATCCAGAATGCCTAGAATTCTTTCTATATTCCTAGGAAGGTATTCTGAGTGCTTTAAGGTTACTACAATTTCTGTACCTAACTCAAAGATAAATGTTGGCATTACATTTCCAAGGGGCCATGGCAGCTAAAGTATTGTGTGGTTGTAGTTCTTGTTTATTTAATTTTTATCCTGCCTTTAATATTTTTATAAATAACTTAAAGTGGCAAACATATTCAATACTCTTTCTCCTATTTTCCCCACAACAGCAACCCTTTGAGGTACATTAGGGAGAGGGAGAGGGTGAGGGTGACGGAGAGAGAGAGACTGATTAAAATAAACTACAGTAACTGTTACAAAAAACTAACAAAAGATCCATATAACTATAGATAGCAATATAAAATTAATTTGAAGCTCAACTTACCATTATATCTAGAGCATATGTAAACACATTGAATCATCATTTTCAGAATACAAAGATTTAACAAAAATAGATAGGAAACATGTATCCTTAATCCATTCCTTAAAATCAGAAAATTTAAGTAATTCTTTAAAGTTATATACAGCTGTCATCTTTGTCATGTCCCAAGCTAGATGGGACCACATTCTTCATGACAATTCTTCAGATATATTGCTGATATTTTCAATTTACTTTTATTACTTATTAAACTGAGTTGTTAGTTTCCAAGTTGTGCATCACTTAAGAATCCCAAAATTGCATACACTTTAGTGGTTGCCATATTCTTTCATTAATACATATTTCAATTGTATACATTCCAAACAAATGTTAGTCATATACAACATGCTATCTCTCAAAGTCTTTAAAAACATTAGAAGCCACCAGATTTAGTCCTGATTCTTTGTTTGGCCCAAGCATCACAATAAAGTATATCTCCTTATATTTTTGAATGTGGGTTATTCCATAACATCAATTTATCATGTCATTTAGAATAAGAACTTAATTGTTTAGTTATTAATGACCAAATGTGCTTAATAGCTTTCAAAGCTAAAGACCAATATCCTTGTTAATAACACCTGGATCCCAAAACATGCCAAGATTTCATTAATGTTATGTACTTGTGATCAAAATAGGCCCAAAGAGAGGAATAATCATAAAAACCCTCATTCAAAAAAATAAGATATTTAAACAAAAGCCAATTGATACAGTATAGTTAGAAATCTGGAAGTTTGAAGCAGCTGTTATTGTAACCTCAGTTTGGCTAAGGGTAGTCATAAAGCTTTAGCTGTCCATAACAAAATGTTCTTATTATCTTCTCTGTATAAAATATCTATTTGTAATTAACAATGGAGTCCTTCTTAAAATATATATTAATTTCAGTGTAATATTCATTTTAGGGCAATCTTGCCTCAAAGACTTAATGCAATGGTTTTAACCATCAACAGAAACTGTATCTATATATTTAGATATATTCAGTTCACGACACACTCCTGGAATGTATTTCAAAAAAAGACATAAATCCAAGTATTGTGTGAAATTGTGTGAATTGTAAATTCTCTCTTAGAATAATCTAGAGGCAGAGTAGATCCCAAAGGCAACAAATGAGATATATTCCAATTATTAGTATAACCAGAGTGTAAAAATATATTGTAGATGACTTCAATAAACATGGGTAATGACTTCACATAATTATCAGGAATAGTCATACTAACATCAGCATATATAAATAATTTATATTCCATATATTACACCCTTAATATTTTCAGACTACCTAATAAAAGAAGTTAAGAATTTAAGTATAAAACAGTATTTGTTTGTTTTCAACTCTTCTTTCATCATAGACTATTTGTCCCAAGGATCCGTCTGCTAACTACTATCTGTCTAGTATTTAAAAAACAGGAGTCTGACAGCAATAAAGTTTACAAAAAGATATAAGCTTTCCTAAGAACAGTTCATTTCATCACATGCATCAAGGGGCTGAATTGTTGTAGGACTGAAATTAGGATGAGGTGGAAGAGGGGAAAAGATGAGGAAGACAGAATGATTATGCAAATACAAGTTAGATAGGGGACATTTCAATTATCAACTATAATTGGTTTAAAATCATTGTGTTTGTTGAGACCTTTTATTTAAACCAACTATAATTGGTTTAAAATCATTGCGTTTGTTGAGACCTTTTTGATGTATATGAATTTAATAACCTCCCACTCAATTGTGCTGGCAATAATTTTTTTCCAAGATTGTTACTTTGAGATCTGTAAGGGAGTGTTCTGGAAGGTTGCAATGCTCTAATATTAGTTTATTAATTTATTATTTACTAATTCGGTTTATATACCGCCCTATTCCCAAAGGACTCAGGGCAGTTTACAGGGCAGAATTTAAAAACAATACAATATAAAATTAAAATAAAATTAAGTATAGCCCCAAAAAGTCAAAATCACAATTTTGTCTTTTTGACTATTTTTCAAATCCCTATATAGGCTGCAATTGATTCTAGATGTTGTTCTGAGAAGCTATACAATTGACACTGGGCACTAAACAGGTCATAACATAAACCTATGGGGGGAAAAACACAATTTACAGAATACACTTCATTTATTGCACACTGTAAGAAAAAAAATCAGCAAACCAGCTTTCCTAGAAGGTGCTATCAGGCCCACTTCACTTTAGAATCCCCAATAAACGTCTTTAAGAAATGCTGTTTCCAATATCACCTTTTGTGATATTAATTAAAATAAATATGTCAAATGGAAATATTTTAAAGTTTGTAATAATTATAAGTATTAGTAATATTAATACTTATTTCTATAATATTGCTTTAAGCTTTGGTGTACATTGCTCTGTCACTTGTCTGTGACAAGCATTCATTTAAATATGTTGCTTCTATTGTTATTTCAGCAAAGGCTATGTTTGTTGGACCCAATTCATATAGCATCTTTTAAAGGCAATCTTCTCCATCTGCAGCATCTGAGATGGACTTCAACTCCAGTTATCCCTGGTCAATTGACATGGAATTATAATGACACATGATTTGGAGGCCTCCTAAGGTGATGTGCTGGACTAGAAATCCTACCATCAGATCAAATGGCTCATACTCCTTGATGGTTGAAACGAAAGGTAGTTGTAAAACAGGGTAAGTCATACTTTTGCTGAGGACCATACTTTTCAGTCTTAAGAGGATCCTGGGAGCTGTTGTGGTGACAGAGTGACATTACAATCAGGTCAGGGGAAATTTTTGGTGTATTTTTGTAACTCTAATTAAAACAAAGCAAAAATAGTCAGGGATCGTATTTTTGTTTGATACTTTATTATTGGTTATTGAGAGCTGCTGGGTAGGAGCAAATGGAATTGTGATGTTGCTGGCTTGAATGAGCCTGAAATTCTGGCTTCGTTTAGGCTTGCAATGATATGACAGTAATAACAGGAAATAGGTATGCTATTTTACCACTGAAATCATTAAATTATTAAAAAAGCAAAATCCACTTTACTGTTAACTCTTTTAATTCTTTTACCCTATTTTGAAATAGAACTGTTAAGCTTAGATACTGAAAATGCTCAAAATACAGAGCATGTTTTTTAATATCTTTGAAATACTGTAAATCATATGCTGAATTATATTAGTTTGATTCTAGGGGCTCTAGGAACCCCAAACTGAGCCAAGACTATTGGGCGTAATCCACTGCTATAGAAGACAACAATACACTCCACTTCTAAAAGTTTTCCAAAATAAAAATGCTATACTATTGTAGAAGTCAAAAATAGCCCTATCTCTGAAAGTTTTACAAGAAAAAGTTTCTGCACTATTCTACAAGGCAATACTCCCCTTATCTAAAAGTTCGCCCCTGTTTTCAATCTATGCTTACTGAGCTTGACTGTTTTCTTGCCGATGTCTCATTACCAAACTAGCTAACATCATCAGTGCTAGTAAGGCAAACACACTGCAGAAATCCTGAACATCAGAAAAAGGAAAGAGAGCACCAATGCAATGTCTTGCAACAAAATTGTTGGGGGCAATTAAGCTGACTTTGTAATAATGCCGCTTGGGGGGTGTATGAAAGCCCTAACAAGCAGGCATATACATAGAATGAAGGCTACTGCTAAGCTTGTAAGCCGCCCTGAGTCTTCGGAGAAGGGCGGGATATAAATGGAATTAAAATAAAAATAAAAAAATGGATGCCCACACAACTTTATCAAAAAGTGACTCACCACGTCAACCCAATATAGCACAACTAACACAAGCCATGAAAAGCACAACACTGCCATGTATCCAAAAATCTCAGAAACCACCAACCAACTGTGGCAACCATATGCCATCACTGTAGCTCACAAGCCAACCAAAGCCCTCCAAAATATCATAAGTAAACCAAAAGACCCAGCAGCCCCAAAGAAAAAAATAGGAATTATTTACAATATAACCGTGTAAGGACTGCAATAGCCACAGGAACCAAAAGGAACGTCAATTAGCAGTCAAAAGGCATGATGAAAACTCCTCGTTTCATAACACATTAACAGACTTAACCATAGTTTTAACTGGGAAACTGTGATCATCCTAGACCACAGGTCTGCAACCCGCAGCTCCGGAGCCGCATGCGGCTCTTTCAGCCGTCTCCTGCGGCTCCCAGTCCTCTGCCATGTGCAGTCCAAAAAAAAAAGTGGGACTAAAAAAGTTCAACCAATCAATTCAAATATGCAGGGTAGGTGCATATCTCGCCTTGGCTCCACTCTTCAGTCAAACCCTGTTCTGCGCATGCGCGCATGTACGCACATGCGCACACATTTTTTGTGGCTCCCAGTTTTTCCTTTTGTGAGGGAACCGGTTCTGAGTGGCTCTTTCACTGTTTCAGGTTGCTGACCCCTGTCCTAGACCAAGACATGTCCAAAAATGCTAGAGAATTCCTGGAAGCCTGGCACTCAGACAAATTAGCCATCAAGAGACACACAGAGATCCACATCTACATGCTCTTCAAAAGAGACAATTAAAAAGCCAAAAAGGAAACAAAAATACCTAAACACCTCTTCACCAGCAATCAAATTCAGGTGAGATTAACACCAAGATTTACACTAGACCAGGGGTAGGCAACCTCGGCTCTTTTATGACTCATGGACTTCAACTCCCAGAATTCCTGAGCCAGCCAAGCTGGCTCAGGAATTCTGGGAGTTGAAGTCCATGAGTCATAAAAGAGCCGAGGTTGCCTACCCCTGCACTAGACCAACAATCAAGAAGCAAAGAATACCCCAGTCAAGAAACTACCAATGCAGACAAGCAAGCTAAGGGTAAACAATAGCCTAATCAAAGAACCACCAAGCCCACTGCCACCAACACCAACAGGGAAAGCCACTGGTATATAAAATGAAAGCAAATCCTTACTAGCACTAATGATGTTACCTAGTTTGTTAATGAAACATCTGCAAGAAAAGAGCGAAGCCTAGAGAGTACCAAGGACTCCACAGTTCAACCCTGAGCTACAAATATTCTATCAGAATCAGTGCGTACCTTAGAACCGTCATTTCCAGGAGGTCCAGGTAGGCCTGGCTTCCCTATATCACCCTGCAAAGTAATAAAGTGGAGAGTGAATGTTGGTGGTAGCTTAAATAGATGACAGTACTATTGATATTAGGGTAGTCTTACTCTGTTTCCCTTTTCTCCAGGCAGTCCTGGGAGACCATCAAAGCCCCTGTCACCCTATAAGAAAGGGAAAAAGCAGATTACTGACAAGTATAGACCAGTTTTTCAGCTGATGGATGGATGGATAAGAGATAGATAGATAGATAGATAGATAGATAGATAGATAGATAGATAGATAGATAGATAGATAGATAGATAGATAGATTTGCATGCCTAACTTTACAGCAACAATGCTCTTTGTACTTAGAGTAATCTTACATGATAAACAGTTTTTTAAAGAACATAAATTTTAAATTATACCCAAGAAATAGGTGCACAGAATGAGGGGGCACAGTAAGGGGAGGACAACATTGTCTTGATGATCAATTTGCCATGTTTTGATAGGCAACAGTGGTGCTTCAGAATGTAAAAGGAATCAAAATCTGAACATTTAAAAAGAGGTTTAAATTTGTTGGATTGTAAACCAAAGGCAAGGATTTGCTATTTTGTGACTGTGTATGTCTTGGAGACTAACAGCTGAGACAAATAAGATTCAGGAATTCTATGGTTTGACTTTCAATTCAGATGAACTAAATCAGCTTCACCCCCATCTCTCTTTTTTCCAATATGCAGGAAATTAAATGTAGTATTGACTTACTTTGTCAGCAGTGACACTCTGCAGATGTTGTTGAACTACAACTTCCATCGACCCCATTCTATAGAGTCAATCATGAAGGGTGCAGAGTTGTAGCATGTATGCAATATCCCAGAGACCTAATCCTTGTATTGTAAAGATTATAATAGATCTTTTTTTTTACAAGATCTGATGGGAGAAGGGAAGAATGGATCCCTACATTTTTTCCCTTTTGAGCAATGAAAATTGAAAGCACTATGGGTATCAAAGGGACAAAGGTCTGAAGTCACCTTATTCCACATACTAGAGTATTTGTGTGTATATGTGTGTGAGGGGGACAACGCATATGGGGGGAGTACATGCTGCCTTCAAAAATAAAACTACGAAGTTATGGTTATGTGCAGTTTGGCCTCACAACTTGTGTATGGAATTTCATTTTCATAAATAGTAAAAACATTTATATTTTTCAAAGCTTTTGATTTTTTTTATCCCAGTACTTAATAATTGCTCAGAGGAAGTTGTGCACACAAAGCCCACACACACACTGGATCCTCTCCATTCACTCCTTTATTATCATTTTTAAGGCTACACAGGAGAATTAAAAAAAATGTGTATAGTCAAGGCCATGGTCTTCCCAGTTGCAATGTATGACTGTGAAAGTTGGACCATAAGAAAGGCTGACTGCCAAAGAATTGAGGCCTTTGAACTATGGTGCTGGAGAAGACTCCTGTGAGTCCCTTGGACTGCAAGGTGTACAAACCAGTCAGTCCTAGAGGAGATCAACCCTGACTGCTCTTTAGAAGGCCAGATCCTGAAGCTGAAACTCAAATACTTTGGCCACCTTATGAGAAGGAAGGACTCACTGGAGAAGAGCCTAATGCTGGGAAAGATTGAGGGCAAAAGAAGAAGGGGACAACAGAGAATGAGGTGGCTGGATGGAGTCACTGAAGCAGTAGGTGTGAGCTTAAATGGACTCCAGAAGATGGTAGAGGACAGGAAGGCCTGGAGTAACGTTGTCCATGGGGTTGCAATGGGTCGGACATGACTTCGCAACAACAACAACAACAACAACAACGATAAATCACACTAATATGCAAAAGGCTCCAGTTTCAGTCTCTTGTACCCCGAGACCAAAATCCAGGACAGCTGATGACAAATCACAGATTAGGTTGGCAAATTGCAGTTTTCTACATTCTTACCTGTGAAGGCTTTGGCAGTTAAGGAGATGTGTTGCCAATGAGCAAATATTATTCATGTTCAGGGAGGAGGAATTATATCTTTGAATAATAGGTGCTAGGAATCAACAACAAGGGAAAGATTGTTGTTGTTGGTTTCCTACCCTGTTTGTGTACCTATGGAACTGCCTGGCCAAATTTTGGAAACTAGGTGGCTTAGATGGGCCTGCTTCTGATTCAGTGGGACTCCTCTTAATTTCCTGCACAATTTCCTTTGAGTTCTGAATGGGTTCCAAGACCACAATCACAAAATATGGGGTGGGGGGCTGAGGGGAGCAGTTGGATTTTTACGTGGTACGCATATCACACGGATGAAAAGTTCTCCTGAACCTGCCAAATTCAACATGAAAGTGGAAACAACATTTGATTCAGCTCTACTTGCACCCCACAATTGTGTTGCTATTGCAGGAAAGACCAAACCACCATGGGAGCGGGAATCTCAAAACTCTCTTCCCCTCCTGTATGTGAATTCCACCCTACAATTAAGGTTTAGAACACCTTGGGTCCTGTTTCTCCTGGGAGTCCTCTGCCACCATCAGCTCCTGAACGACCCTTTTAAAAAATGAAAAGGGGAAAAAAAAGAGTGAGAAAAGGGGGCAAAGGCAAGTATTCCTACAGATTGGCACTCATCCATGTATCTGATGCTTACCTGCTTGCCAGTTTTCCCTGGGGGTCCAATTGGTCCCTGTATCCCAGGGGCACCCTGCAATGAGAATTGAAACAAATGAGACCAACAGTTGCTCTGTGTGTATTTGTTTTCATATGAAAATTCACCTCCATTGGGAAAATGATGTGCCTTGACTTAAATCTCATCTGGAAGTTTTGGCCATTAGTGGCAATACATATTTTACATCAACCTCAATATAAGATCTATCAGAAAGGATGTCTTATAGATGCCCTATGCTACTGATAAGAACAAAGTTGTAAGGAGCCCTGGTGGTGGAATGGTTACAATGCAACGCTGCAGGCTAACTCTGCCCATAGTCTGGAGTTCGATCCTAATGGGTTCAGGCTTGACTCAGCCTTCCATCCTGAAGTCCCTTAAAGGAGGAGCCAGATTGTTGGGGGCAATATGCTAACATTGTAAGAGATTGCTGTAAAGAGTGGAATATGTAAAAAGTGGCTGGTGTATGGAGTGGTATATAAGTCTAAATGCTATCGTTACTGCTATATTAAGATCCAAAAACAATTACCAATCTGGAATGCAACATCTTTTTTTTTATAAATTTTAACTTTATTTCCAAAGTTAAAATACAAACTTCAAAAAACCCAAAAACAACAAAGCAAAAAAAAAAGAAAACTAAAAATGTGCATAAAAACATGCACACATATTCTCCCCTAACTAAATATTGATAAATATATTTCAACAATAATAGTTTGCCAAACAGGTCTACAATCTGTAAACCTCTCTAGCAATAGTTGCCCAACTAATTTGACCTACCATATATTTACTGGGGGAAAAAATCAGTTTAACAGGTAAAGCTAACAAAACTAAACTCCAAAGTCCTCTGTTAACAGTCTATTATTGCATTTCACATGCAGAATGTCCACTGTGGCTTCTAATCTTTGACAGACCGCTGCAATCATCATATCTAATCTGTCCAGGGTCAAATATCTTTGATTGATTCTTAATAATAACATGTTTTCCTTAAAATTATAGTTTTTCTGTTGTATTTCCACATGTTTCAGAGGTTTTTTGAGCCAGTTAAACCACAACATCTCTTTAACAGTTGTCTTCTAACTGAATATACTGAGTCTATTCCATAATTTCCATCAGTTTTCTTAAGAAAATCTAGTTCATCACTGATCCATTGCTATCTCTAAGCATTCATACCCCTTTCAGCCTTCTCCAACAAGCCTGCAATTCTCAAACAAAGCTCATTCTCCTTCAGTTCTGTCAGCAACAAATTGACTTCCAATTGGAAGTCTAATTTAGCTGTATTATTTTGTATCTGAGAATCAACCTTAGGTTGATTTATGACTGTTGTTAAACCATCAAACATTTTATCTATATTTTCACTCAGAACTTGTAAGTTGAAAAGCATTTTTTAAAGCTTCCAAAAGTCTTTTTGATTACGTTGATATGGCTTTATTGTTGTTTCCATTTTTAATATAGTCTAAATTTCTTTTATACTGTAGCTGGACTTTCACAACAAAACATAGGCAATTCCTCTCAAGGACAAAAGAAGTTGATATTCCATAATAAAATGTCTGCAGGAAAAATTAAGATAATATTTCCCATGAAGGAGAATAAGTAGAAACAAAAGAGAAAATTTTCATCTAATCAGGAAAAAAAGTTAAGAGACCAGAAATATATACAAAAGCAAATTAAAAAAAGGAAAATTATTCTTAAAATTAGTAAAACACAAAAGCCTTGCAGTGGCCTGGTACAGATATAAATCAAATCACATCATTTTCACTACCAAAGAGAAAAGCTTTATGCTGTTGGTTTCAACATGGCAAAAACAAATGTTTCTTAAAACCAAAGCAAAGCAACAAAAAAGATAAAAAGTTCACAGTATAGCAAAGGGCATAAAAATAAATCAGCATTTAACCGTACACTTCATTAAAGATGTAAGTCAAAAGCAAAAAAGAAATTAAAAACAAGATGTTTAAAACCTAGGCCTAAAGAAAAAAAAATGCTGACAGGAAAAGATGGAGACCTGACCCTCCAATCGCTCTTATCAAGAATCACAATTGTCTAGATCCGTGGTGGCAAACCTATGGCACGTGTGCCCTCGCCCCAGTCCTAAGCCTTCAGCTGGGTTTTATAAACCCTTTTCACTTTAGGCCTCTGCTGCCATGTGCAAAAAAAAAAAAAGGTTCAATAAATCAATCAATTTCAACTTCTCGTGGGGGAAAAAAAAGATCTCGCAAAGTTGGAATTGATTGATTGAACTTTTTAGTCCCACCCAGTCTGCTGTTACCACCGCAGCCACAACCACCCAATTGGCCATACCCACCCAATGGGTCATGCCCACCCGGCACCCAACAATACATAAGTGGGTTTGGGGTTGCAGTTTGGGCACTCGGTTTCTAAAAGGTTTGCCATCACTGGTCTAGATTCATCTTCTCATCTGAGCATAGTCTTGAATCATTCCTAATTGCTCACATTCAGATCTGGGGAGTGTGCTGACAAAGATCCAGCTTTGGCAGCAAAGTCAGCTGTTTGTCAGCAGGAGAAAAATTCATCCTACCATGCAGTGTGCCATTTTCCTGGAGGATTCCAAAATGCAGGATCTAAGCTATCTATCAATTACATTACACTTGTTATTACATAATAAAACTATTCCAGAAAAAGAGAAGGTTTTAAAGCCTATTCCTATAAATACTTATCTCTTCAGACCCATAAGAAAGACTTCTTGTAAACGAGGTAATAAGGAAAATTTGGGAATGCGCAGAAATGGATAAATTAACTTTGGAAATTAAAAATAAAGACCAATCAAGTTACTACAAAATTTGGAATAAATTTTATCTTTGGCGGGAACAAAAGGAAGGTCTCTATTAGAATTTATAGATTGGTTGATTGTTCTAAGTATTGTATTATATATAATTGATTTGTATCTTAAGTGTATTTTATGTGTACATATACATATTTGAATATTGTAGACAAGAAGGTATGTCAGTCCGTTTGTACCGTGTCCAATGTTTTAAATAATAAATTTAATAAAGGGAAAAAAAGAAAGACTTCTTGTGTGTATCCCAAACTTTTGATTCAAGAAGGCGGAGTCTTCCTCATTAGGAATTTTGCTCTTTGGAGCATATTCTTGAGAAAGACTTAGTACTTCATTCCTTTCCTGATGTTAGATCAGAAGAAGAGAACTTTGAGATTTTCCAGACAGTATCCCCTCCGTTAATTCTCAATTTCCATTTATAAGATATGTTCTTGGATTATGGTTCCTGAAAGTTGTTTGCGAGAGCTACGGATTACTTATCCTGGGACAGGTGGTGATCAAAAATCTGAAATTACTGTATGCTTAATCTTATTACATTTCTTTCGATTCTCTGAATGAATTTTATGATACATTTCTTTAAAGGGGGGATGGGGCTGAAATAGGGTACAATATAAATCATAAATAAATAAATTACAAATAATTTTCTATTGGTCAGTGGTAGGGCAAGGGTGTAATAGATAATATACCAGGAAAATCTTGCAAAAGACCTACATTTCTTCAATAATTTTGTACCCTAGGGATGTATTTTTATTCCATGAACGGTAAATGTTTATGATGAGGGGAAGGAGGGAAAGAAAAAAAGAAATTGATTGAAAAAAGACTCTTTTACTTACTTTGCTACCAATGCCAGAATTCTGTCTGCTAAGGATAACCTAAAAGCCTTCTCATCTGAGCATGCCAGGGGAAAAGATCAGCATGCTTAAAATGGCTACAGTACACGTTCCAAATTTGAGGGAAGGGATGAATTATTATCTGTTTTGCAAAACTGCTTATTTCATATTCAGATTCAATTTTTATGCAGTTCAATAAAGAAGAGTACAATATAATAGGCAAAGTAAATCTATCATGGTAGAGAAATTTTAATGTGAAAGACATGTATACTATACCAAACTATAAAATGGACAGGAAATAAACAAGTGGAAGAATAATGAGGGAGAGCCACTTTAGTCTAAGCAGGGGTGGATAACTATGGCCCTTTTATGACTTGTGTACTTCAATTCCCAGAATTCCTGAACCAGCATGGCTTGGAGTTGAAGTCCACAAGTCATAAAGGGGCCATAGTTCCCCACCTCTAATCTAATGGTTAATCACCAGGCTAGAAACAGGAGACTGAGTTCTATTCCCACCTTGGGAACAAACTCGGTGACCATGAATCATTCATTCATGAAGAAAGCCACTGACAATATTTTGCTAGGAAAACTGCAGAGATTATGGTCCAGGCAGTCAACAGCAGTCAAGACTGCTGACAAAAAGAGAAAAGGGTGAGAAAGCTTAAATGGAAAAGAAACTGGACGTCAGCCTGGCATTTTTATACTTCACATTTTACCAACCTTGTGTCCTCCAGAGGTGTTAGATTTCCACTCCCAGAATTCCCTACCAGCAAAGCCCAAGCCCCTCCTCTCCATCTTCAGCAACCAACCTGGGGTCCGGCGTCACCCGAATCCCCTTTTTGTCCTGATTTTCCTGGGAGACCCTGCAGAAACCGTATTGTAAGTAGGTTAATTTCTTCCATAATATTCCAAAGATGAACAATCCAACCACACTAAACATATATCCAGGATCTAATGGGGGAGGAAGACTATTCTATCTGTTAACTTTAAAAAAATCAGCCTTGGTGGAGCAGTGGGCTAATGCCTCCTTAAGTAACACCAGCTGCCTGCAATTAGTGCAGGTTCGCGTCCCACCAGGCTCAAGGTTGACTCAGCCTTCCATCCTTCTGAGGTAGGTAAAATGAGGACCCAGATTGTTGGGGGCAATAATGCCACTGGGGGGGCCGAAAGCCCTAATAATAAGCAGGCATATACATAGAATGAAGGCTATTGCTAAGCACATTGATTTGTGCTTCTTAGATTGTAAGCTGCCCTGAGTCTTCGGAGAAGGGCGGGATATAAATGGGATTAAAAAAAAAATTACATATGAGGGAAAATTTATGGCATTCTTCTCCTGAAAACACTAGGTTCTCCTTGAACAGAAAGTGATACATGTTATGATATCGTCTACACCTGTGCTGGTGAACCTATGGCATGGGTGCCACAGGTGGCACTCAGAGCCCTCTCTGTGGGTACGTGTGCCATTGCCCCAGTCCTAGGCCTTCAGCTGGGTTTTATAAAACCTTTTCGCTTTAGGCCTCCACCGATGTGTACAAAAAAAAAAGTTTCAATCAATCAATCAATTTCAACTTCTCGCAGGAAAAAAAAAGGTTCTCGCAAAGTTGGAATTGATTGCTTGAACTTTTTAGTCCCACCCAGTCTGCCATTACCACTGCAGCCATGCCCATCCAATGGGCCATGCCTACAAAATTGGCCATACCCACCCAAAGGGCCACGCCCACCCGGCACCCAATGATACGTAAGTGGGTTTTGGGTTGCAGTTTGGACACTTGGTCTCTAAAAGGTTCGACATCACTGGTGTACACACTCAATTCCTATTAATGGAGAGGTATGGGGAATTGTGATTTCACACAGCATAAGGTAAATTTGGGGGAATGGTCTGGAGCAAAAAACACAGGAGCTAAAGTTATCATTGATATCTGTGGGAGCTCCACATTTGCCTAAGCCAATTAACTTTCTATATGTGAACTGCTATTATCTGATATCAGCAACAATGCAGTATAAAGGGAAATCAGATAAAGACATTACACCCCGGCATGGTTTTCTCTACCCACTTTGCACCTTCTGTGTTGCGTGGGAAAAATCCCATACCTAAGATCACTATAGAAATACACAAAATTTAGCAATTCAGGAATGGTTATTTTTCACAAAACATAATAATTTCTCCTTCAAGACCATACAAATTCTTCCCTAGGCCATGCCATTTTAGGGAGGCCTAGCATGTTCCAAAGGGGGACTGAATTTCTAAAAAAACTGCTAAATTCTCCCCAAAATGGCATGATCCAGAGACCTCATGGTTTGGAGAGGAAATAGAATATCTTGGAGTTTTCAGAAACATTCCATTCCATCCCTGGATTTTGTACATTCACAATATTGACACTATTAAGATCATTTGTAGCTTGGCGCACAAATAAGTTTAGACAATTTCAGGAGATTAAAGTTCTTTTCAATGTCTACGGAAGAAAACTGCCCGTGTGCCACCTACTACTTTTTTTCTATGAAATCTGTTATGTGCTGAAGAATATTTCATTTCAGCCCAAATACAGTACATTGACGTTACTAAGCTAACCCATGATTCGCAGCATAGAGATGAGTATGAAACTCAAAACTTTCCTAAAAATTATACCCTATTACTCTCAATTTATGGAACAGCTTTGAACAATCACATTTACTCACTAGTGGTCCGGGCCTTCCCGTGAGTCCCATTGGGCCAGGGGGCCCTTTCATAGAAAGCTGAGAAGAGAAAGAAAATGATGAGCTGCAGTAAAATCAAAATGAATTGGGAAGAAATTCATTTCGTAATTGTAAATAAGAAGATGCTGCCTTGAGGTAGGTGTTTAAAGTGGGAGAAAAAACAATATTTAGGGGTTAGTAGTTTCATTCATCTTTATTCTTCTGATTGTACCACTATAGCTGGAGAAGTGGACAGACTTAGCTCAGGAATGATCTTGGTTTTGCTTAGTTTTAACTAAGCCAATTTCTGTCTAATTCAAATGAATGAGAAAAGGCATGTTATTCATCTTATTGTAGGGCGTGATTATATCATTAACCTAAATTAATTATTGAAAAGATCTTCAAATGAACTCTCAACCCAGCTGCAGATTTAATTTAGGACCATTTTTTAAAAAGAACAAAAAAGCTTAAATCAATCAAATCAGTTCTCCCTTGGGCTGGGTGAAGATTTTGTTTCTCTTCCATACTGTATGATGATTTATCTGCTTAAGTCTGATTTACTAAACTATTCCTTGAAACAGAAGGTGGATATTTTATATGGAAAACCTTTAGTGTTAGAATGGGTTTGCATGACACAGGTAACACAGTTGCTGCATCCTGAGGTAAACATACACTGCCATGAGTGACAATTGGCAAAACAGACACCATGATCAAATGGAGAAAGTCAATTATCAGGCTGGAGTCACTATCTGCAGTTTTATATCTTCTAAGGGGTGGGTGGAGGACTCTGGTTATTTCACATTTCAAAAGTGTGAAATAATCAGAGAACAGGAGTTCCTAGAGAGGTTCATTTTTTTGAGGGGGCTGTTTTAGGCACTTGGTTTATATTAGTTGCAAAAGTTGCAAAAGTTGCTAACCCTCTATGGTTCCTCTCTTTTAAGTTTGCTTGTTCTCTTCCAAGACTGCTTGAAATGAATAATCTGATTAATTTAAGTGCAAGGAAATGCAGAATCTTTAGGATGAAAACTTTGCTGAACCCACGGTTAACTAAGTTTAATTGTTTATTGTTTGTTTGTTTGTTTTGAGCCAGTTTGGACATGTTCCTGCTGTTTTCTTGGCAAGATTTCAGAAGTGGTTTGCCACTTCCTCCTTCCTGAAAGAGTTCCCAAAGCCACTCAGCTGGCTTTGTGCCTAAGGTGGGACTAAAACTCATGATCTCTTAATTTCTAGCCTGATGCCTTAACCACTACTATGCCAAGCTGGCTCTCTGTTTTATACAATATACTTTTGTTTATACATTTCACTAATTCTGTCCGTGACCTGGTGAAGCAAACATAACCTCACTGAGGGAATTGGTATGCTGTGATTTAACGGAAGATGAATAGATTAAGAGAGTGATTTCAATAATTTGATTAGCTGACATTCTGTGATGAGCCACCCGATTTAAAAAAATCACTTGAAAACCTGCAATATTATTATTTCAATTTATTCACCTATAATTCTCATTTGCAAGGTCAAATATCTCCTCTGGATGGCATTAGGAATTTGAGAAGAATATAGAACATTATCCAGGAGAGAAGTAAAAAATGAGAGAGGGCGAGAGAGACAGGGAGGGAGGGAGAGAGAGAGAGAAAGAGGTGTTGAATGAAGCAAAACAAGTTGACTACTTAGAGCAGACATGTCAAACCTGCGACCTCATGTGACCTCGCGCAACGTATCGGGACAGTTTTGCCATTGCCCTCAATGGGGTGGGCGCAGCTTCCGCATGACGTGTCTGGCCTGTGGGCCAGCAGTTTGACACCCCTGACTTAGAGAATTCAAGATTTAAGACAAAGAAGCTCAACATAGGCACATATATTCATACATTTGCCCACCATACTTACCTTAGCTTGCTGTAAAATAGCCTGGGCCTGGGCCTCCTGGAAAGATACTGAAGGGCCTTTAAGTAAATCACCACGAAATTGGAACTGGAAATAGATCAGTAACACAAATTCAAGGAAGAGAACAATGGAATATTGAGGCTATGGCTAGATAAACTAGATGGCAATATGCCATTATTATGACACTACTACCCCAAGAAAGCAAATCTTCATATCTAGCATCTTTAAGTGAAAGCATCACCCACATTTATTAATTGAAATACTGCTTTGAGGTTTATTTGGTGCCAGGAGGGTAGAAAATGGGTTCAACTGTAGAAAACTCGAAACATTCTGGTTTTGAAGATTATCAAGTCTCCTGTTCTTAGAGAGGGACGAATTGTATATTTGAACTTAGCTCATCGGTCTTCAAACTTTCCATATCAAAATCCTTTCCATATCAAAAAAATAAACTTCCCTCCTGGATACTTGGGTCACAATAAAGGTGAGTTCCCCTTGCTCCGTTTCTTATCTAACCTATCTTCTGGGATCTTATTTTACAATCAATGTCAACACATTTTTGCACCTGGAATATACTTAAAGTAATGCCCCTGGAAACTAAAAAAAAAAGGATTCTCATTTTACATCAAATACTAACTAACGCTGAAAACAACATCCCTTTAGAATCTTTTGCTTTTCAAAGGGACTGGATGACATTGTTTCCTGCAAGTATATTCTCACACTGGCCCATTTCCCTGCATCACCTACTGGCAACATGAGCATTGTTCCAGGAGGTCCACGTAGCCCATCAGCTCCTGGAAGACCTGGGAGTCCTGGTGGTCCCTGTGCAAAAGTAAGTAAGATATACCTCTGTCAATCATTCTTGAGAAACACAGGGCTAAAAGAAAGCAACGTCAAGCTGGGGCTTGTCAAAGAGATAAACTGAAGGGGCACATGCCGGCAATTCCTTATTCCCCACACCCACCATTTTCAGAGAAGATGAAAAAAAAAACCCAGGGGGAAAATCGAAGAGACTACCATTCCTTTGAATCATATCATGATTTCCTTACCTGCTCGCCAGGATCTCCTGGAAATCCTGGTGGCCCTGGTGATCCCATGGGACCCATCTCTCCCTGGAGCAGAAAATTAAGATAAATGAAGAAAAGCTCACACACAATTCCTCTTTTAAAATAGAAACATCACGACACAGTAATATCCAAGTCCAGCTTTGTATCAAATGTATCTAACAGCAACCGTGCCTGACTGTTCCAAAAATCAGGCTCCAGGCAATGAAGTTTAAAAATTAAGCATAGTTCCCTTTTCCTCCCTATGAGTAACAGGAAAAAGACAGCATAAAGCACCTAAATACCAACATCAATCATTAGTCTGCTTCTGCAGATGTACTTGGATTATACTTTTTTGCAAAACTCTGTACTTCTCGACTAAAATTTCAAATACATATGGCATGCTTTATAAGAAATCTACCAATAAGCAACAAATGGTAACAGGTCCTTATTGAAGAAAGAAGTAGGTAAAGGTAAAGGTAAAGGTTCCCCTGCACATGCGTGCTAGTCGTTTTCAACTCTAGGGGCCAGTGCTCATCTCCGTTTCAAAGCCGAAGAGCCAGCGCTTGTCTGAGGACGTCTCCGTGGTCATGTGGCCGGCATGACTAGACGCCAAAGGCGCACGGAACGCTGTTACCTTCCCACCGTACTGGTCCCTATTTTTCTACTTGCATTTTTACGTGCTTTCTAACTGCTAGGTTGGCAGAAGCTGGGACGAGTAACAGGCGCTCACTCTGTTACGCGGCACTCGGGATTCGACCCGCCAAACTGCCGACCTTCTGATCGACAAACTCAGTGTCCTAACCCACTGAGCCACCGCGTCTCAGGAAGAAAGAAGTACCGGTACTCAACTCTAATTCCACGCTGTTTTTGTATTTTTTTTACTCCATCTTATCTGTTTGCTTACTTTCTTATAATGAGTTTAAATGGAGGGACAGTTGGTCTTTTCACTCTATAGAAGTTGATAATTATAGTTTATAGTTTAGTTTATAGTTTATTTGATTTATATACCGCCCTTCTCCTTGGTGGGACTCAGGGCGGTTCACAGGGCATACATAAGAAACACTATACAAAAATTAAAAAGAATTAAATCCATGCCCAATTAAAACAGAAGTACAGATTAAAAACAATTAAAAGCCCATAATCCCCCATCAGGCCAGACCAGCTAATTCGAACAGATGGGTCTTCAGGCCCCAACGGAAAGTTCGAAGGTCTGGTGCCATCCGGAGCTCCACCGGCAATTGATTCCATAAAGCCGGAGCCCCCACAGAGAAGGCCCTCCCCCTGGGGGCCACCAGTCGACATTCCCTGACTGGCGGCACCCTGAGGAGGCCCTCTCTGTGGGAACGCACAGGGCGGAGGGGAGTCGATGCCGGCAGCAGGTGGTCCCTGAGGTAACCCGGACCCATGCCATGTAGGGCCTTAAAGATCGTGACCAACACCTTGAACCTCACCCGAAAGACAACTGGTAACCAATGCAGCTCGCGGAGCAAAGGTGTAACATGGGAGTACCGGGAAACTCCCAAGACAACTCTCGCGGCCGCATTCTGTACCAGTTGGAGCCTCCGAGTGGTCTTCAAGGGAAGCCCCATGTAGAGAGCATTACAGTAGTCAAGGCGAGAGGTCACGAGCGCATGAGTGACTGTACACAGGGCATCCCGGTTCAGATAGGGCCGCAACTGGCGCACCAGGCGAACCTGGGCGAAAGCCCCCCTAGTCACGGCCACTATATGCTCTTCCAAAGTAAGCCGTGAATCTAGAAGGACTCCCAAGTTGCGAGCCCTATCCACGGGGGGTAAGAGCTCACCCCCCATAGAAAGAGATGGAACATTTGGAATGTCCCGGGATGCCGGAATGCACAGCCACTCAGTCTTGTCAGGGTTGAGCTGAAGTCTGTTCCTCCCCATCCAGACCCGAACCGCCTCCAGGCAACGGGACATCACGGCGAGGGCATCACTGGGGTGGTTTGGGGTCGAAAAGAAAAGTTGGGTATCATCGGCATACTGATGATACCCAACTCCAAAACCACGAATGATCTCACCCAGCGGTTTCATATAGATGTTGAACAGGAGAGGCGAGAGAACCGACCCCTGAGGAACTCCACAAACGAGAGACCTAGGGGCCGATCTCTGCCCCCCTGCCAACACCGACTCCGAGCGTCCCAGGAGATAGGAGGAGAACCACTGAAGAACTGTGCCTCCCACTCCCAATCCCCTGAGACGCCGCAGCAAGATACCATGGTCGATGGTATCGAAAGCCGCTGAGAGGTCTAATAGGACTAGGACAGAGGAATGTCCCCTATCCCGCGCCCTCCAGAGATCATTCACCAGAGCGACCAATGCCGTCTCCGTGCTGTACCCGGGCCTGAAACCCGATTGGTAGGGGTCCAGATAATCCGCTTCATCCAGGACCAGAGGGAGCTGATGCGCCACCACACTCTCAACAACCTTCGCAAGAAAGCGAAGGTTGGAGACTGGACGAAAGTTGTTCAAAACGGCTGGGTCCAGGGCAGGCTTCTTGAGGAGAGGTCTCACCACCGCCTCCTTCAAGACGGTGGGGAAATAACCCTCACTCAAAGAAGCAGATATAACCGCCTGGAGCCAGCCTCGTGTCCTCTCCCTAGCTGCATAAACCAGCCAGGAAGGGCACGGGTCCAACAAACATGTGGAGGAGCTCAGCCTCCCCATAATCCTGTCCACTTCATCAGGGGTCACAGAATCAAACTCTTCCCAGATAACATTGACAAGACCGCCCGTGTCCTGATCGCCTGACTCTGCCCAGCTGGAGTCCAAACCGGTCCGAATCCGAGCGATTTTATCCGACAGATGATGACTAAATTCCTCGGCACGACCTTGCAAGGGATCCTCCCTCACCTCCTGATTGAGAAGTGAGCGAGTCACCCTAAACAAGGCGGCCGGGCGATTATCTGCGGACGCGATGAGGGTGGAGAAGTAATTACACCTCGCCACCCTCATCGCTGCGAGATAAGACCTAATATAGGTTCTTAACCGCAACCGGTCGGGTTCGGATCGGCTAGACCTCCAGCAGCTCTCTAGGCCCCGTTTCCAATATTGCCTTCCTATAATTGATTATAGGAAGGCAATATTGGGGAAGTAAATTAAGAAGTGTTTAAAAGATCTGTGATCAGAATACCAGTTGATCTTTGACAGACTGATAAAAAGACTCCCAACTTCTTATAATTTCTTTTCTCGATCATGAGCTGTTGAAATAAAGGTTTCTTAAGTTTCCAGGAGTCAACAGCTTGAGGGCTGTAACTCAGTTCAGTTCAAGAAATAGGTATCTAATTTCCAAACACACTAATTTTTATATTTTCTTGCAACTGCCTGGCAAAACAAAACAGAGAGAAGAATACTGTTACTTTCGTGCTAAAATATTAGGGTGGGAGGAATCACAGAAATATTCACACTCCCATGAAATGTTACTGAGCGTTTTTTTGGGGGGCAAATCAATCATCATGCACGAACTGCACAGTTCAGCGGGTCATGTTCATGGGAGTAATCACGCTACATGAAGTTCAAATGTATCTTTTCGCCTGCATACACTCTGATTGTATTTGGGACTTACTCCATGCCCTGCAAGAAGGTTTACTGTATATTAAATATATTTTCAAACATCTGTGATTGAGACAAAATCCTACAGAGAAGGGCCAATTAACCCTCTCAAGACATTCTTGTGATTTTGTTTCTCCCATCTAAGGACGCATAGGGGAAAGGCAGAAAAAGGAGCAGAAACACATGGAGAAAAATCTATTCCTAATCCTATATAATAGCACCAAACTGGATTGTGCTGCTGCAAATCGTCTCTCCTTGCCCAGAAAGGGGGGTGGGGGAGCCAGGAGCCAGCAAGGAAGTGACCACCTCCTAAGTAACTTTGAGAAATAACTAAATAACTGGCTGGGAAAACTGATGACACCATACTTATTATGTCTCTCACCTGTGGTCCTCGATATCCAACTGGCCCTTCAAAAATCATACCCTGCAACCAAAAGAAAGGAGAAAAATTCAACAACCTTGAACTGGTTCTGAACGGAAGGGGTGACTATGTGGCCTGTGAATATTCACAAAATTACATAGTGAATACAGTTGCCTCTAAGCACTGAAATATGTTCACGCACTTGTAAAAAGGATAAGAGAAATGCTAATGATTCTTTAATACCTGAGGAATAAACCACTTGCGTGCTTATGATTAAATGTTCTGCACAAGTAACAAGCTTGTAGACATCCTTGTTCAATGTATAAAAAAATAGATAGCTAATTGTTGCATTATTAGATCACCTGTACCCATGAGATATTATTATGATATATGCCAGTGATTCTGGGGCATAATTAAGCTAACAATCCTCAGAAGGGAAAACTATATTGTGATCTATACTTTTCAGAGGGAAAACCCAGCATATCACAGCTAATAATAAAGTATACACAACATTCAATTAAGATCCAGAAACCACTCTGTGAATACAGTAAAGAAACAGATTTCCCATTCTCATATATTTGTAAATGTTTGGTTTTGTATTTGTCTGCAAGATTTTTGTCCTCTTCCAAGATCCAATTCTCCATCTCAAGTTTCCAGAGAATATTGCTAGTATCATCTCTCAACTGTTTAACAACCAGTAGAATTTTGGATATTTATCCTTCCAAGAATCAAAACTGAATTGACCACAAACCCCAAGCCACCATTTGGTGGTGAAATTAAGTCTCCAGCCAGACTGATGGATCTTGGCAAAGCCAGAACAGAAAACATATCTTACTCACAGGTTCGATGACTGCTGCCTCCCCTTTCTGTCCCTTCAGATTGGGTTGCCGCTACAGACACAAAGGAAATAAATAATCACCATGAGGACCAGTAGTTATGATAATGTTACAATGTGCATTGTAGATGGAGAGGATCTCCTAAAGTAGAGGAGACTGAACAGAAGAAATTCAAGATGATTGTTTCTTCAATCTGATTTACTGAGCCACAAATCTTAGGCCATCTACTATTCAAACAGAAACAAGTTACTGTACCTTAAAATGAAGGTGGATTTGATTCTGGACTATGTGGGTTGTTGGAAAGAAGTGTGGGATTTTTCTGAGTTGACTTGAGTGTGAGAACTGGCACTGAGGGCTAGCTGTTGCTTAGATAGAAAGTGATCTCCAGTGACCTTTCCTGTAAAGTAAGCTATCCCACACTTCTCCAGACTTAATGCATGGTGAGTGAAATTGGAAACAAGTTCAAGAACTGAGTTTCCATGAGTTGGTCCATGGAGCAAACCCAACTCCAAAGGCATAGGGCAAGACACCCAAAGGCAAAATAGCATGAAATCAAACAAAGGAATAAAATTAATTAAAATTAAAATCCCCTCACCTGAGAGCCGAGCACCTGTGAATTAAATCTTACTGTGTTTTCTTTTATCACTAACAGCCCTGAGCAAAAAGATCCTAGAAGATTGGATTTTTTTAAAAAAATATCAATATTTATTGTGTTTTAATTTATGATGTTTCCATGTTTTGATCTGAACTAGGTGGCAACACAGAGGGAATTTTGACTGATCTTAAGAAGCTGAGCCAGGTTGGATGTGATTAGTACCAATAGGAATTATCAGGGCTATTGGCTGGGCTGGAAAGTCCCCCCCCCCTGCCCACAGAATCCAAGAAGAAGGCAGCAGCAAACATGTTTTCTTTCTTCATAGCCATCTAAGTGCTGAAAGTTATGTTTGACTTGATAGAAATTCTTGATGTTGCTCAAAAGCAATTTCTTAGTCCAAAAGATGGAACTGAAATCCTTGCCATGAGAAATAATGCACCCTGGGAATATGTGATGCACAGTAGATTCTGGACTGAGTCAGAGGACTCAGAATATGGCAAGTTAAACTTGGTTTATATGCCAAGTTTCCATCCCAGCCTGGTGGCAATTAGCCATTGGGAAAAGAGTGGGTGAGGCATAGGGGCAACAAGACATTCATAAATATTTTTTATTAATGTCATAGAAGTTTCAGTGCTCCTAGGTTCCAAACAAAAATAGGGCACTCTTGGCAAATATTTAGGTGGAGACAGACATATCCTTCTGAGAAGCAGCAGAGCCAGAATTCCTTCTCTTTAAACCCATAACATTCTCTTTTTAAAATAATCTGTAGTAGGTTCCATGGGAAATAGTCTTGGAGCATCCTAGACATGAGAGACAACTGAAAATACGTCTTGGGCACCAACACGCCTCCTCACCTCCATTTTACTCATTAAAATATATTTGCGACTTTTTTTAATATAGAGATTGTGGTTGTAGGTATATGTAGGGAATTAACAAACCCAGCCTGATGCGCAGTGGAAGCATGACTGAAAGCGGATTCAGCTTCTTTAATGGGCTCAGCTCATAAGCTGCAGCAGCTCAGTTCATCAGATGCACAGACTGGCTAGACTGCTGTGGGATTTAAACTGGAGTGAGGAGGGGGCAAGACAGCATGGTTATGCAGATGGGTTAAATGAGAGGCAGATTATAAACCCATTGTAGCTCTGTTGGTGAACTACCACCTTTTGCTATTCCATCTTCTCATGAATTTCCGATGAGACTTTGGGTCTTGACCCTCAACAAGCAGTGCAACTGAGGGTCATGGCCTAACAGTGAAGCAACAGAAGTTTATTTTATTTTATTTTTTTATTTTAATTCCATTTATATCCCGCCCTTCTCCGAAGACTCAGGGCGGCTTACAAGCTTAGCAGTAGCCTTCATTCTATGTATATGCCTGCTTATTAGGGCTTTCACACACACCCTAAGCGGCATTATTACAAAGTCAGCTTAATTGCCCCCAACAATCTTACAAGTTGCTTACGAGGGAGGGCAAATCAGGAGCAATTTATGTCCAGGAATGCTAGCCTCATTGATAAGATTCTCTTTGCTCTGGCAATGGGAAGAGTGTTAAGTTGGTTCTCAGATTTCACTATTATTTTCAAGAGACTGTACAATCAGCATTTTTAATACAAGTGAGATAGGCCCTTTCCTCCCTTATTCTAAAGTTTAAAGTGTTTAAATGGTATCTCCCATTTGCAAGATTATCTTCTAATTAGAATTGTAATACTTGCGTTCCAACTGGTTAAACCTCAGTATGTTTTTGAACTTATACAATCAAAAACAAGCACCACTGAGTAAAATTGAGCTTAATTCCAAATCGGGAATTGCATTATTTGAATGAAATGAGATTTATTTTCTGCCGCGCTCAGATTGTTACTCATTGCTTAGAGAAATGTTTGTAAAGTTGCTACCTCGGGAAATAGGATGGTGGCTTCAATGTGCTCAGATGGATCATACCGCTCTGCTTCACTGGCCCCTCGTCGGTCATAGTAGTCCTCATAATCTTTATTGTCAAGTCTCTCGTCAAATGCCCTGTGAGTGACACTGGCATTCAAGTCTGTATTCTCATTGATTAAATACTCTTCTCCAAGAAGGTCCTGTTGGGATTAGAAAAGGGGATACGAAGTACAGCAGATGTATTCAGTGACAATTACTTTTCACACTATTAGGCTCTTCCTATATGTGACTCATAAGGGATGCGGTGGCTCAGTGGGTTAGGACACTGAGCTTGTCGATCAGATGGTCGGCAGTTTGGCGGGTCGAATCCCGAGTGCCGCATAGCAGAGTGAGCGCCTGTTACTCATCCCAGTTTCTGCCAACCTAGCAGTTCGAAAGCACGTAAAAATGCAAGTAGAAAAATAGGGACCACTCCGGTGGGAAGGTAACAGTGTTCCGTGTGCCTTTGGCGTCTAGTCATGCTGGCCACATGACCACGGAGACGTCCTCGGACAAGCGCTGGCTCTTCGGCTTTGAAACGGAGATGAGCACTGGCCCCTAGAGTCGGAAACGACTAGCACGCATGTGCGGGGGAACCTTTACCTTTACCTTTATATGTGACTCTTTCTCCCTTACCATTACATTCTGTTTTCCTTTAAAGGAAAAGAAACTTTGTTCAGTGAATCCTGTTTGGGCCTGCAGAGATGCATATTCTAGAATTTAGGTAATGACTTTCTGTGGGCCACAACCTTTAATATGCATGTTCCTGTCCTGAACATATCAACAGACCTTTGGTTGTTCATATGTATACATCTATGTCTGGTTTCCATTATGACTGGATCTAACAAATTATGGGAATGGTTATAGGTAGCTCCTAATTAGGAGGGATGGGGAACATGAACCAAAGGTTCGATCCAGTGGATTTTCTTCCCCTGACAGGGCTAGGTATTAAACAGTTGGAGTACAACTGAAAAAGGTACGGATTTGCATGACAGTAATGTTATGAGGGAAGTAGTAATTTATTCCCATTTTAATTTTTAAGAGATAACAGCAAGGTTTAGACATTGGGGAACTTTGTTTCTAGTTTACATCATTTCCTTTATTGTTGTTTTACTTCGTTTACCAGAACCTCAAGATCCACCAACTGAAACAAGAATATATTTTTTATTTTAATCCCATTTATATCCCGCCCTTCTCCGAAGACTCAGGGCGGCTTACAATCTAAGCACAAATCAAATGTGCTTAGCAATAGCCTTCATTCTATGTATATGCCTGCTTATTAGGGCTTTCGCCCCCCCCCCCAGTGGCATTATTACAAAGTCAGCTTATTGCCCCCAACAACATTTTACCTACCTCGGAAGGATGGAAGGCTGAGTCAACCTTGAGCCTGGTGGGATGCGAACCTGCACTAATTGCAGGCAGCTGGTGTTACTTAAGGAGGCATTAGCCCACTGCTCCACCAAGGCTCTGGTGCACATAGAATTAAAGTAGCTTTATGCACATAGAATTAAAGTAGCTTTAATTAATTAAAGCAAGTTGAGATTTTCTTTGTATCCCAAAAATGAATCCAAGTCTTACTCCCTTCCCATTTTCATCATTTCAGCCATAATGTATATTTTGGAATAATTCCTCAAATTGTTTAAGCCACAATCCAGATCATACCTAAAATCTTAATCCTATTTTAAAAGCCTAGTAAGATCTCTCCCAAACAGAGATTGAAGGTAAATCTTAAGGAGTAGATTCCATAATTCTGAAGAAGTGTAGATAAACAAACGGAAGTTCAATGTCTTAAATTCAAATCATATAAAGATGTACCAGTAGATCCCAAACTATTACTCTCCCACTTCTGTTTGATCTTAAACTAGATTTACACTTCCAATGCATAAGAATTAAATTACTGTTTTACTTCTTCGTTTTTGCCACACACTGAGAGGGAAAAGGCAGCTGAATGATTTCTCTCCCAGACAGTAATCCTTACACTGTACCCTAGAAATTTTAACATTACCGTATATACTTGAGTATAAGCCGACTCGAGTATAAGCCGAGACCCCCAATTTCACCCCCAAAAACTGGAAAAAGTTATTGACTCGAGTATAAGCCGATCCGCCGTTCTGCAAGCCTCCGCCGCCGGCGGAGGCTGGATCCGCGCTCTGCAAGCCTCTGCCGCCAGCAGAGGCTCGATCCGCCATTTTGCAAGCCTGAATACACAGGAATACCCTGTGTGGCCGCGGCTCTCGGGGAAGCCCTGGCTGTCCGCTTCCTCGCTCCACGCTGCCATTCGGGGCCCGCGCGTTCCCCGGGCAAATCGCGGCGCCCAGCAGGCGAGGAAACACGCCCGCTCCAGTCGCCCCCCCTTCCCTCAGGAGACGCGAAGCAAGTGACCGCCCGGAGCTTACCAAGGACTTGCGCGCGGCCGAGGCTTCGGTGCTTCCAGGATCGCGCGCACCTCTCCCAAGCCGTCGCTGTCCGGAGACCTGCCGAAGTTTGGGGAGGTTTGGGGAGGTGCGCGCGCACCTCCCCAAACCTCCCCAAACGTCGGCAGGTCTCCGGACCTCCGCGCCCTGCCTGCCTGCTTCTTTCCGCTGCGGAAAGAAGCAGGCAGGCAGGGCGCGGAGGTCCAGAGACCTGCCGACGTTTGGGGAGGTTTACGTCGGCAGGTCTCCGGACCTCCGCGCCCTGCCTGCCTGCTTCTTTCCGCAGCGGAAAGAAGCAGCCTGCCTGCTTCTTTCCGCTGCGGAAAGAAGCAGGCAGGCAGGGCGCGGAGGTCCGGAGACCTGCCGACGTTTGGGGAGGTTTACGTCGGCAGGTCTCCGGACCTCCGCGCCCTGCCTGCCTGCTTCTTTCCGCTGCGGAAAGAAGCAGGCAGGCAGGGCGCGGAGGTCCGGAGACCTGCCGTTTGGGGAGGTTTGGGGAGGCAGGCTGCTTCTTTCCGCAGCGGAAAGAAGCAGGCAGGCTGCTTCTTTCCGCAGCGGAAAGAAGCAGGCAGGCAGGGCGCGGAGGTCCGGAGACCTGCCGACGTTTGGGGAGGTTTGCGCGCGCACCTCCCCAAACCTCCCCAAACTTCGGCAGGTCTCCGGACGGCGGTGGCTTGGGAGAGGTGCGCGCGATCCCGGAAGCACCAAAGCCTCGGCCGCGCACAAGTCCTCGGTAAGTTTTTTTTGTTGACTGGAGTATAAGCCGAAGTGGAATTTTTCAGCCCAAAAAGTGGGCTGAAAAATTCGGCTTATACTCAAGTATATACGGTATTTCCTACAATTATCCCATGGGAAATTACTGCAGCCTACAGTTGGATTTTCCCAGCAGGAATTTAATCACCAAATTGCTATTAGTTATGTGCAACCCCTATTGAGATTAGAGTATGTCCAGTTATTCTTTCAACAGTGAGGTCCTGAATGTACCTTCCATTCAGCATTTTCAACAATCCGACAAGGGTTATTATACACTCTCTTTTGAGAATTTTAATGAAAAGGTTAGAATTGAAACTATATAATGGGTGGAGAACCTGAGACTGATGTCACTGAACTTTAATTAGAGCATGAGGTAGGAATCCCAGGTACAATTTTGCTCAGCATACATCTTGGATGGCTGGAAACAAATAGCTTCCATCTCCAAGATTTTAATAAAAACAATTGTAATGTTAGGCAAAAAAAAAATATGTGCCATAGTTTCTCTGGGACTATGGTACCTCTTATTAGGAGTGGATACAACTGAACACACCCAAAAGTCAAAATATGACCACATATAAAATACATAAATATATTGGCTGCAACAGGATTGGTTAGAACAGTTTTAGGGTAACTTCTGGTCATGGATAACCTTCTTCAGACTACAATTCATTATTAGATAAGGTCAAAGCCATAAACATCCTCAATTTACATTCAAAAGTAGATGCTTCTCTGTCCTGCGACCAAAGTAAGGTAAAAATAGGAAGATTTTGGATGTCTCAGAAACACCTGCCACTTATCCCAATTGCCTTCTTTATACATTGTGATAGCACCATCCTTCACTAACTGCCATTCTCCCTTCTTGACCATTTCTCCCATTAAAGTCCACTATTGGTCCCAATGAGTGCCCTGAAGAGCCAGACTAATCAGGTTTCAGGATGGGTGCAGGTTTCTGGTATGGCAGACTGCCGTAAGTTTTACTCTAGGCCAGGAGTAGGCAACCTTGGCTCTTTTATGACTCATGGACTTCAACTCCCAGAATTTCTGAGCCAGGCTGGCTCAGGAATTCTGGGAGTTGAAGTCCACAAGTCATAAAAGAGCCAAGGTTGCCTACCCCTGCTCTAGGCATTCTTCAGGGACAGCAACTATTCTGAAGAACTTGCAGTCCCCAATGCTTTTCTCCAAATAGTATTCAAAGCAAAATATTGAAGAAGTTGGGGCAGCTATTAAGAGTGGCTCTCTGTCCATCATGGCACCTTGTATGAGGACTCTGAAAAGGAAGGTGCTAGAGAAGGCAATCTTTTTAACAAATGCTAAACTCTTAGCCTAATATTGTATTGTGAAAAGCTGCCAGAACAAACAAGACATTGCACAACACACTGCTATAGACAGTAGCTTGGGAGGACAATAGGTAGGGACTTGGTCCAAATCCAAATCCTTCCTTGATCTGAGTAGACTACAGCTTTGTATCTAAAGGTAGAATTGACAAAAGAGATTCTTTAGACATGTTATTCTGGATTCTGTATTTTGGAATGATAGAAGTCCTAGGAAAGTGGGACCATATGCATGGTCTGAAGACATTTTGTGGCCTTAAAGTCTTTGTAAGATTCATGAATTTTGACATACCACGGACCACAGATGAATTAACAGAGTCCCCAGAGCTTCATGTGACCCTCAAAGCAGCCTCTAAAGACCTTCAAAATTTGATGCCAAATTATACTTTCAGTGAAGCATATGAATTAAATTATTAAATACATGCCTGGGAAGTAAAGTCAATGAAATTAACTTCAGCTGTTTCCAGCCCTGTTCACTACATTTAGGAGTTGGGCCTTGGCAGGCTCCAAAACCAAAACAGAATTTTCAGTACAAACGAAGTATTGCACCTCGTCTTTCCTATCTTTATATCTATCCCAGCTACATTTCACCCTTTCCCTGCTTTCTTTAAACTCTGAGAATGAAGGAGCACCCCGAAGGCCTTGGAAACAATGTCTAACTTACCTGGTAATTGTCTGTAAGGTTGATGTTGGCTGTCATAGTGGTAGAAGTGAGGATGCCAAGCTCTGCATCAGGATCCTTTCCCCAGAACTCAGTAGCTGACTTCATCGGACTAATATCAGTTGGAGTCTCATTCTTGAGGGTGGTGAGGAAACATAAGATGTTAAAGAAATCTATATAACTTATTTGGCAACAGACATTTAGCAATGCGCACAAAGATTTGTACAAATTCTTTAGGGGTTAGAAATATGCCAGCAGCCAAAAGCCAACTAAAGTGGTCATGATGTAAGAGAAATTCAGGCCAATAAAATCTAGTACCTTGAGGTTAGAGCAGAAACAGTCTTTCACAGCTCCATGCCTAGGAGACGTTTTTGGAACTTATTATAAAAGATTAATCCTTCAGTGTAAAATCCCCTGGCATCATTTCTGTAAAGTTCCCCGAGGGTTTAAACACTGAAATACATTTGGCATCACCTACTAGTTAAACCATCTTTGCTAGCAGATCTAGGAGTGGCCTTTGGTAAGAAAGGGCAAAAGCTCTAGTGGGTCAGAGGCTATATGCCATATTGGGAAAGAGGCAGAAATGCAGCTGAGCCTTCAAGCACATTAAGTACAGTCTTTCACTCTTGAGACTTACAAAACTCAGAACACCTGGTATGAAAATTCACATTTGGTGCCATTCATTTATCTGGAAATCTGTAAAGAGACTGCAAAGTCCATATGAGGAATAGAGTTTCTTCTGCCAGTTTGCCCCAGCCCATCAACAATATATGAGTAAACTGTGTAGGTTGTTGGACACCTATGTGCTGCGTATGTCATTTTCTAGGCCTGATGTGCCTGAAGGGCAGTGATCTGTGCTGCACTGTTATTTTCTGATTTCTATGTGAGCTCATAGCCATTCATTTAAAGACTACGTCCAATTTATGGGTCCCAAGTGTTATCTTCCCATGAACACCCAGCAGATCCAGGCAAGACAAAATAGCAACCTGGGAAAAGAATTATTTTCTTATTGCATGTGATCTCTGCACACAGGGAAAGTCCCCCTAAATTGGGACTTAGAAGAAAAAAAAGGTTTGATGAATATATGTAACTACAGAAGGAACATCACTCGATCCTAAGAAAGAAATAAGATTTGTGCATTGCCAATTTTGAAACTCAAAGTTACTGGAGAAAGAGATGCTATGTCAGGAAATCATCTAATCCTTTTAATTATAGAGAGTCCTCACCTTACAACAGTTCATTTAGTAACCATTTGAAGCTACAACGGCACTGGGAAAAGTAACTTATGATTGTTTTTCACACTTACAACCGTTGCAGCATCCCCACGGTCACGTGATCGAAATTCTGACACCTGGCAACTGACTCACATTTATCACAGTTGCAGTGTCCCAAGGTCATGTGATCATCTTTTGAGACCTTCTGACGAGCAAAGTCAATGAGGAAGCAAAATTCACTTAACAACTGTGTGACTAACTTAGCCACTGCAATGGCTTACTGTGGCAAAGAAAAGTTGCAAAATTCACTTGAAAGCTGAAAAGTTGAAAAAGTTGTAAAAAATTTTTCACTTTAACAACTATCTCACTTAGCAGCAGAAATTTTGGGCTCAACTGTGGTCGTAACTCAACGACTACCTGTACTCTAATGTGTCCAATAGTCTGCAGGAGCAGGAAAGGTGCAAAGACAACGGATCCTAAGTAGTCATGTATTTCGTCTCACAAGAAATCTTTCCATATGTTCTTGAATGCAATGAAGTTCTTCAGTTTAAACTCAAGTATATCCCAAAGTGGGATCTGAATCTGGATGGACTTGTCAAGGACTACAAAGCTAATATTTGAATCAAGTATTATCCTGGATGCAGGAAGAAGGCAATGACAAATCACTCTCAAAACTACTGCCAACTTTGCCTGAAGATGCCATCAGGTAAAGTTGAAATCCCGATGTTCACATCAAAGCTATCATATACTTTCTTTAGCAATAGTTTGTGTGTGCATGTGAGTATGTACACACAAATGTGTATCAGTAACTCTGTCTTCTACCATCTACTTACTACTGGAATAGCTTCTTTACAGACTCCCAAGACTGCAGAGAAAGCCACCACCTCAACTTTGTTCATAAATCTCCATGGACAACTTCTGATCCTGAGGGAGTTTCTTTTTGAAAAGGCAAATCAGTCTAGTAAATTCTTCTAGATCTTGTAGCATTGCAAAGATATCCCAGGATGCAGTAAGGCATGATTGGAAAAATGAACTGACTAAGCCAAAAAAAACAAAAAACAAAACACAACTAACCAAAGAATTGACTTTGTGGACTGCAATCTCACTTACGTACAATAGGAATCTGTATAAAAGGGGTGCCATGAACGTCTACCTGATCGAAGACATAACAAACCCAAACTTTATTGGTAGGCAAGAGTTTGCAGAATTAGATGAAATGAAGTGTGACTACATTAGGAGAGGGAAAAAAGGATAAGTGGGTGGCAAATTCTTCCAAAGAAGAGATTAGAAAAAAAAGGGGGGGGGAGAAATGCTTTGTTGTTGCCAATACTAAACAGCCAAACAGCTGTAATTTTGATTCTAGAAAAAGAAACTCTGCCAGCTGCTCCATTTGGCGGGGAAAAGGTTCCACTTGGCCAAGGCAAGAATGATTCACTGGCAGGATGAGCTCAGCATCCCCTATCCTGTATTTCACACATTTGGGGATGCTTCCCTGACATAAAAAGATCGTTGGAGGAAGACAAGAGGAAAACAAAATGCAAGTATATTTGTTTGATCATAAGCTAAAACAATCAGAATAAAAGGATCAACACTCACAGAGGAAATTCCATTAAAACTCTTAAGATAACGTCCAGATTCTACTATAAAATTACAAACCTCCTAAACTAATAAGCCTATCCGTGCCAGAAAAATTAAACAAAAGTGTGCATAGTATTCGACTGCCGTAAACCTACAACGTATAATCAGTTTAGGTACATAACCGAAAATAATGGTTGAGTCCGAAGATGTTATTATACAGTAGCTGCAAGCTATTTAATACCATTTTTAACATCCCTTTTCACTGCATAGATAATGCCAGCAGCAAGTTAGGAGTCTCTCCTAACAACCTTTAGGTCTTTATTAAAAAGCAGTAGATCTTCTTCAGGTTTAACCAGCAGGTTTAAGCAGCTTGTGATTAAGTAACATCTTTACTCAAATCTTCACAGTATCTTTGCAACATACTGCTCCTTAATATTCTAAATTGGGTGGGTGGGGGGGGAGAGATTGTCTGTGCTGCCTGAACTGCAAAGCATGTAGAACATTTGCTATTTTCTTTTCAAAATCAGCAGAGAAAACAGGGGTGGGAACATGAAAAATAGAGGATAAAATGGGCAAAAGGAGAGATATGAAACCTATTATCACCAGGAAAGCAAACTGGATCCAACTATTTTTGTGGAAGAGACTGCTGATTAATCAGTAACCGTTTTTCCTGAATTAACCTCTTCAAGCTACCACACCTTCCAACGTCATATTTGTAGTTTCCATGGCAGACCCAAACTAGGACCTATTACCGATAGCGCATAATTTATGTCATAACATAGAAAGCCATTTTCTGAAAATGTAGGCAATTTGCAATTTAAAAAAAAATCATTTACAAGAATTTTGAATAGGAAAGATATGCACAACTTATATACATTAAAAGAGTACATTTGTACGCACATACATTTTGTGCATGTTATTGTTTCCCTCAATCCTACATTGGCTATACAGTGCCTAGAAATTTTTTAGCTCTGGGCACCACATTTTGAGAAGGAGATTGAGAAATGGAGTGTATCCAAAGGAGAGCAGCCCAAATGATTAAAGACCTGGAAGGAAAGAAAAATTATGAAGAGCACTTGAATTTATTTAGCCTGGAGACCAGAAGACCTCAGGGAGACATGATAGCTGACTTCATGTATCTGAAGGGCTGTCAAATAGAAGATGGAGTGGAATTATTTAGAACTGTTGCAGAAAATGGTAATATATAACAGTGGATTTAAATTATTTCATTTGCAAAAAATTTTCAAAGATATAAGATATTCCATGCCTCAGAAGATGGTAGACTCTCCTTTATTGGAGGTGTTTACACAGAGACTATATGGACATCTGCAGGAGATGTGCAGTAAAGAGGAATCAAATAAATGATCTCCAAGATCCCTTTTAACTCTTACATTCCACTATATCATGTTTCAATTTGCCCTGGTTTGAGTTCTCAGAGTGGCCATATTCTGTATTTTTTCCATGTGCCAAACCAAATATGTTTTCATCTAAAGGATAACAAAATTCAAAACCTGATAAGGTGATGGAAGCGCTTTGATGATGTTGAGGCATATATTTACAATGTCATTTTTTGAAAAGTCACTTAGTGGTCCAGATCAATAGCTATTATCTCAGCTTTTTATTCAAAGACAATAAACCCTGCATATGGTAGCTAAGGAACCCTGTGGTATTTTAATCATAAGCCATTTCCAAAAGATGGACTTAATACAGGTAGTCCGAACTGTGGCCGATAAATGAGGACTACCTTTATTATCATTCTGGTAGTGCTTCTAAAATATTTCCTCCTGCAACTGCTTAGCACCAGGATCTAGATAGCTTCTAAAGCTAATGCATTGTTTATAATGGTCCAAAGTGCAAGGATCCATGAGTTCACTTCCCAAAAGAGAGTTTGGCCCCAACAGAACAACATCTGGCTGTCAGAGGCTATCAGAGGCTGATTCCATGGTACCAAAAAGGAGCCACTAAAAGTCTATGTACAGATATTTTCCTGAGACATATCATGAATTCCTTCAGCTGCCCATCCACACAGAAATTCCTCTTTCACCCTCTTCCTGGACTCATCACGCGCCCCCTTGATTTTGACTGAACATCAGAAGGAAATTTGAAAATGGATTGGCCTGGCACTTGATGGAGAAGAACATGTCTTCAGGTGTTAAAACTCACCTGCGTTTGGGACTTTGCAGCCAATCAGGACTAATGGAAGCGGAGTCCTTGAGCTCCCTAGCCAGAGCCTATTGCATATGGCACCCTCAGCCCTCATGCAAGGCAGTCAACGGGCAGCCATGAGGGCAGAAAAGCCAGGTACTCTGTGAGCAGTTCTGCCTGAAGAACCACTGGTGATAAAGCAAGAGGAAGCTGCTAATTAGGTGGGTTAGGCGTGTTAGGGGGGCAGTGGGTTAGGCTGGCAGGAACCAGAAGTTATTAGATCAGCAGAGAGCAGTTAGTCGCACTCTCTACCTCGCCTGAGGCTGGAATGAGCGAGGACTTCTCGAGGGACTCTTTGTTTCTCTTCTTCTTGCCTCTACCTTTCTTCCTGCCCTTGCCCTTTCTTTTGCCTCGGCCTTTGCCCTTCTTGCCCTTCCTCTGTGGAATCTTCTGCACAAAGGGAGGGGGGAGGGGATCAGACAGGAGAGAAAAGGGGAGAGAAAGGGAAGGGGAGGGAGAGAGAAAAAGAGAGAGAACAGGCACTTGAGAAAGAAGGAAAAAAAATACTTCCCCATTTCCTTAGAACACCAAAAGTCACCACCCATACATCCAGGCTCAGCTACCGGGCAACCATTCACAAGAGACAGATATGAACATGGCGCCAACACCTTGGAGAACACAGAGGAAAGACCAGGGCTTTTTTTTCTCATAGAACGCTCAGAACGGAGTTCCGGCACCTTTTTTGGATGGAACCTTGTAGGGTAGGCAAGGCGGGTTGTATGACATGTGTGAGTTCTGGCACCTTTTTCTTTTACAAAAAAAGCACTGGGAAAGACCATCACACAACAGATTTATTTGTGGTCCACCACGACTTTCTGGAGAAGGCAGATTTGGGATGGTAAGAATGTAATCTGTTTCTTTTCATCCATATGCTCAGAAACCGCCCTAATTCTATCCTTTTCAGTGTTCTGGGGAGCAATCCTTCTTTCTTTTTTTTTTAATCTGTGGGCTAGTCATCTAAGAGACACCTAAAGGACCACTCCCAGCAATCCCAAGGGGGAAGTAATCTGAGTTACTTATGAGTCTTATCTTTAGGAGATAAGTCCAGGGGCAGATCACTTTATGGGATATAAAAGAGGTGCAAAGATTTCCACAAATAGTGGAAAGGATACAGCTAAAGCAGAGTAGGATGGTGTCTCGGCATTTCCACCATCTACCAGATTACTACTGCTTACAGTGAAAAAGTTCCAGAGACAGCAAACAATTACAACACTAAAATGATGGCAAATGTGTGATGACGTCATCATGCAGATGCTGTGATTATGTTACTTCTGAGGAAGCCACGTTCAACAGGCCCAAATTTCTTAAAGACACGACTTGACAAATAGACAAACTTTCATTTTTCCAGCAAGCCACCTTTTTAACCATCCTTCCCCAAGGAAATTGGAAAACACATGTTTAAAATGCTATTGCTAAGCACATTGATTTGTGCTTAGATTGTAAGCCGCCCTGAGTCTTCGGAGAAGGGCGGGATATAAATGGGAATTAAAAAAAAATAGCTACGGGAGGACTGCAATTGGCAAAATCTTGAGTGAGGAGAAGATGGATATCTATAAAAATGTACGGTCAGTGGTCTGTAGAGGGGCATTTATAGTCTTTTATAAGGATTTTCCCAGGTGGTTTAATGCCCCTGAAATTCTCTCACTCCCATTTGTTACTTCTTGATTTTACTAAATCAGCACTGTCAAATATTAGGTTCAGCCCTATTCACCCTAAGAAGATTCTGGGGGAAAAAATCAGGAGGAGTTAACCAACGAAAATCTATCAAAAGGCATAAACTGTCATGAGAAGCAGCTTACTTCATCAGATGCATCTGACGGTAAGCTGCATTTCACACACAAAAAAATTACAGTATGCCTTTTAATACAAATTTTAATGGGAAAAGATACTACCAGATTCCTGATTTTTTTTCTCACCATAGATTAACCCAGCTCTCCTCCAATAACGACCAAAAATGACTGAACAGGAAAAATATACCTGCCTAGTATAAAGTTCTAAAATCTGTATCAAATCCTTAGAAGGGGAGAGAGATCCATTTATTTATTTGTTTGTTAAAATTATTTGTTGCCCATCTCACCGTGGGGCTATGCTGGGCTGCTTACGACAATAAAACAGGGGGAAAAATGATTAAAAATGTAAACATAACAATAGCAAAGGAATGAAACCATTAAAAATAAACAATGGAAGTACAATAATATGAAATTAAAAAGAAGGGTGGATAGGGAGCAGGAGCAAAGGGAGAAGGTGGGGGTCCACCTCCAGTAGCCACCTCCAGGGATGTAGTGCCCTATTGGGTCCCCAGGCCAACCAGAAGAGCCAGCTCTTCAGGCCCTTATAGAAGGATAGAAGGATGAGGGCAAACCTCACTCCAAGTGGCAAGATATTCCAGAGGGCTAGCAGTACAACAGGGAAGGCTCTTCTCCTGGATCCCATCAATTCCTTGGCTAAAGGGATCCTCAGCAGGCCTCCTCTGCTGGCAGGATTAGGGCAAGCTTGTCTTTAGCAGGATGAGACAGTTCATCAAATAATCTGGACCTATGTCATGGAGGACTTTGAAGGTCATAACGAATACCTTGAATTGCACCCAGAAGCAAACTGGCAGCCAGTGCAGCTTGCAAAGTAGTGGTGTATCATGGGTCATTTTACAGGCCCCAAAGACTGCTTGTGCCATTGCACTTTCTACCAGTTGAAACTTCTGAATGCATTTCAAGGGTGGCCCCATATAAATCATATTGCCATAATCCAGACAAGCGATGACCAGGGCTCGAGACCTGATCCGGGAAAGGCTGCAGCTGCTGCACAAACCGAAGCTGTACAAAGGCTCTCCTAGTCACAACCACCCCTGTTCTTTAAGCAGGAGCTGCACGTCCAGGAGAACCTCTGAGTTGCAGATTGGGTCTGAATTGAGCACTGCAACCTCAAAGATGTCCAAGACCCTGATCTTGAAGTTCCATGCACCCAAAGCCACTTAGTCTTGCCCGGGTTCAGTTGTAGCCCACTGTCCCACATCCAGGCCCCTACAGCCTCCAGGCATCATGACAGGGTAGCAACAGCATCACTCAAGTCACCAGATATGGAAATGTAAACTTGAGTATCATCAGAATATTAATGATATCTATACCCATAGTTATTTAGAGTAACATGGCGAAAGAGAAACTTTTACTATTTAAGAGCAGGGACTCCACAGTGCTAATCAACCAGGTGTTAGTTTCCTTCTCACAAACAAACGTCTTTCTTTGGGTGTCTGCAGGGAATTTGGCACAGAGGATTTTCCTAGGCGTCTTGGCCAGGAACCTGGCTATTAGCAGCTCCTGCTTTTGGTTATTTACCTACCTCTTCCGCATCCTGAGTCTGCAATTTGTAGATGAGTTGTCTGTCGCAATCAGGCATGTAATCCTGGCAATATTGGGCAGCAGCTGCTGGGTCTGGCACAAACAGTAATTGTTGGAGATCTCCCTGAAGAGGAGGAAGCACAGTACAACCATTCAGAATCCTTTTATGAGCATATGTTAAGCTTGCAAACCCAAGACTTTGTTGTGTAGAAAAGTTCATGTGTCGTATATTTTACACTCTTAAGCACAAACTCTAAAGAAGTGAGATTGCACATCTAAAAAAATTGCACATTTTATAGAATATTAACTCAGACTGTCATTATCCAGAGCTTAACCATTTAGCCATCCTCTACCAATTTAAAGTACTGTGAGAATAACCCTGGGAGACAAAAGGAAGAGCCACAGCCAGGCCAATGGTCAGACAAGAGATACCTCAGCCCACAGAAAGAAAGGGGTGAAAAAAGCATCTCAGAAGGGATCCCCCCTAATTATCTGGGAAGTAAAGGCAGAGGAGGGGAGAAGTGCAGTAGCATGCTATAATCTTACAGTAAAAGTAATATTAGTACTCATGGTTTGGTTTCCTTTCTGGACTACCTCAAAGGATTGACACCAGTCTTGCAAGGTTCAAATCACTTTTCCTCCCTTTGCCTTTAATTTCCAAAGAACAAATAAGAGTCCCTTCCGTTATACTTTCTCCAACTGCCTTCCTAATGAGGGGTGAGATAGTTCTCATCTGACCATTGCCCTGGCTACTGTTCTTCCTCCTGTTTCCCAGGGTTATTACAACCCTTTGCTCAAAACTGGGCAAACCTCATTGCTGTGGTTCAGTTGCCTCATTTATCCAAATCAATTTAACTATGGCTCTGGATGTACCTAAGTCTCATTCCACTCTGTGTGTATATCTCATCTCGCTCCTTACTTGATTTAATATGAGTGGAACAAACCAGCTGACCTATTAGTCACTCTAAATTTGGTGGTCTTTTAACCTTGCTCAAGAAAGCCAAACACACATACATTCTGCCAATCGTGGAGTTTGCAAATAACTCTGTGCACTTCAAAAACTTGGATATTTGTATATTAACCACAGCTAGTATAAGAAAAAATGTTCACTCCATCTTTTCTGTCCTCTCCCTCTTTTTATAGCTCAGAATCAGAATGCCAACAATAGCTGTATTAAATTTTTATGACTGCATGTGCACACAAACACATTCTCTTACGCAGCTGAACATGCCCCAGCTCCTCTTGTTCAGCCAGTGTGACCCTAGCAGTCCTGGTGAATGGAGAACATTTGCTCCCAATTAATCATCTCCTAAAGTATGGCCAGTAGGCCTACTTCCAGAAGAGCTCACAAAACCGCTGCTCCCACCTGCTCAGTTGGGACCCACAATTAATCTGCTCCCAGCATTCTTGAGGTGATGGAAAGGAAGAGAAATTAAGAAGCAAGATAGAAAGTAGACTACAGTGAGTGAGTCATGGACCAAGAGATGGGGTCGGGTAGGGACAGAGAAGGCTAGATCAAGGCAAAGAAGCCCTGTGGTTAAAAAAAAAGGAAGTCACAGGGGAAGGAGCAAAGCAGCCAGTATTGGGAAAATGTCAACATTCCCACAATTCAAAAATAAACACAGAAGAAGCATATATGCACACAGATGAACCCAAACTCAAATTCCAACTATATACACAGGCAAGAAAACCAAACACTGAAGAATCAGTTGATATATAAATAACAGCTGCACGTGGTAGTCAGGCAAACAACATGGTGCAGAGCTTGTCTTTATTCCTTTAAACATTACACTCTACTCATGGCTGGATTAGTTATGTTGGTTCCTGAGGACATCAAGCATTCATACACTCCTTGCACAGAAAAAGTGGTTGGGCAGCAACTGCCGAGGACCCTGGTGGAAGCAGATTGTCTGAACCTGTTTCAGTCTGGTTTCAACCCTGCATTCAACATGCATATATGACACTGGTGATGTCTGGCAGGACCAGGATAGGGGTATTGCATCCTTCCTACTCCTGCTTGATCTCGTAGTTGTTTCCAATATTATCGTTCATTATTCCTTCTGAATCACAGCCAACATTTCGAAGTGGGTGACAATCTGTGTCCCATTCTTGTAATTATGTTTCTTAATTTTCATCATTAGAACTTTTAAATCTTTTGTTATTTTCAGCTGTTAAGAGACATGCCATCAAGATGGTGTAGGTTTCTGGTCCTTCTTCCTCCAGTTTTAAAATCACCTTCATCATTTTCCAGTCCAGCTTCCATCAACATACATCCTGTGTATCAGTTGAATAAATAACAGGAGAGTGTGCAGTCCTGTTGCACTCCTTTGCCAGCCAAGAGCCACTATGTTTTGCCATGTTCCATCCACACTGTAACTTCCTGGTTCATGTAAAGGTTTTGCATAAGAGCAAACGAGATACTCTGGGGTTCCTGTTTTCTTAGGCTTGTATGGTTTGTCCAGGTGGTTTTCTTGATAAAAAAAAAGTTTTACCATTACTTTCACCCATTTATTTTGAAATGCCTTTGAAATTGTCACTGATGTGATCATCTCGATAACATCTTCCTATATTGTTGCTGCCCAATATAGATGCCCACTTGCTTTAGCTGGGCAGCTGGGATGGCCTTTATGGCTTCAGTGGCTCTACTTGGAACATATACCTCTGGCGAGGACTCTGGAGTTTTTTGCTCCTCCTTTCCAGAAAGACCCTTCATCCCTCCCATGATGAGGCAACACAACAGGACCCGAGGGAGAGAAAAGTGGCTGTGAATCCATTAACCTGCAATGAACATACTGAAGAGTTTCAAAGGACTGAATGCGTGTGTCTTTTGATTATTGAAAGAAGTGTCCTTCACACATTTAAGTTTATACTTTACCGCATGCCACAATGAACATGACTGCAGCCAGTGCTTTTTTTGTAAAAGGAAAAGGTGCCGGAACTCACACATGTCATACAACCTGCCTTGCCTAACCTACAAGGTTCCATCCAAAAAAGGTGCCGGAACTCCGTTCTGAGCGTTCTATGAGGAAAAAAAGCCCTGACTGCAGCATACGCAGAGATTTCACGGGACTAGAAGAATGGAAGAGAGCTTCACAAGGCCCTGTCACCTAATTATAACAATAATAATTTGTAAAACTATTCAGTTCTTCCTGCAAAAACTGTTTCATCTTGAATGGGGTTGGGTTTTATAAATTGGTTTTAACTTTTAATATGTACTAATTTATTTCGGGCATTGTTGTTTAATTACTTTTTAATTTTTCTATCCTGTTTTTTATTACGGTATGTATTGCCCTGTTCACCGCCCTGAGTCCTTCGGGAGAAGGGCGGTATACAAATTAAATTATTAAATTAAATTATTAAATCCCGCCTCTGTTACTTTTATCTAGAATCCCACATCCACTGCTTCCCAATTCTTCTGAATGCATGTTTTTTGCTCGATGTAAAAGAGAAGATTACAAAACAGAGAAGCGCTATGGGGGAAAAAAAAACACATATAGCCCAGTTTGGGAACATTCCTCTGGATTCCACTCCACTCTAACTCAACTGCAGAGATCCCTTCCACCATCTTCATTACAAAAGGGAGTTGCTCCTCAGCAGCCACCCACTGCTAAGCTGACATTTCTAGGCATTCCCTCAGTTACTGCCCAAATTACCAGAGGCAGATGGCCCTAAGCCAAGGTTTTCCAAGCATTACAACAAGAAATGCTTGTTCTTGGCCACCGCCAAGCCAACAGCCTAGACGCCTTCAAAAATCTTGTGCCCTCTGACATTTTATGCCTGGAGAAAGAATGCACTGGGTGGCGGGGGGGGGGGGGAAGGAAATGAGGCTTTTCTCTGCTTCCAAGGCTACTGAAACTAATGGTGGTGTCCTTTGTAAATGAGAAATCCCTAAATTGTCTTCCTGAAAAGTCTCCCAATTAAAAGGAGAGTATGCCTATTCTGGAATGCTAGTGGCACACAGAATCCTCTCTGTCTTCTTTTTCTCCTATCCTTTCCTTTTCTCGACTCTCTTTCATTAGCAATATAGTCTTTCAAGTTCTGTTCTGTAGGTTTTCCATCTTCTGTGATTTCTTTCTAATTACCACTCAGCCTTTAAGCCAAACTGTCAGGATTCCCCTCCTTCACAGATACTTAACTTGAAAGCCTTCCAACATTCCTTGGGGAGTTGAACATGAGTTCAACGACTATCTATGGTATATCTTATCAATGCACTCATCTACTTACCACAACCCTGCCCCCCAAAAAAACAACAACAACGAATGGATCCTAAATCTCAGCACTGTCATTTTGGACGGCCCCTTCCCAACAATTCCCATGTCTGCTGACCACACCTGCCACAAAGTGGGGACTACTTCGATGAGAAGGGCCTCCAACATAAATCAGCCAATTCAGTATAAGCATACAAAGTCAGATTGCTGAGCATTCTCAACCACGCAGCCAACAAGTGCTGAAGAGGGAAGGAAGCAAAGGGAAGATGACAGAGTACACAAATCAAATCAGTTTATTACAGCCAGGTGGCCAGAAACGCTAAAATGTCCAATTGTAGGCTATTGACACACATACATATATAAAAATGCACCGAGCAATGATCTAATGATGAATAAGAACACATATAATAAAATTAATTTTGAAATAAAAATATTAAGATCTAAAAATAATATTTATCTTTTTTATGTTTCTGACGAATCCCCCAGTGCTGATGCACAGAAGCTAGCCACCTCTGCTGTAATCACAGCCTGTTCATCCTTAAGCAGCCACTGGAGATAAATAGTGTCAGAACGGCCAGGATACCTATTGATTATTGGGAGGATATGTTTTTTTCGAATATTTCTGTAGAAAGAGCATCAAAGGAGTATGTGTCCCAACGGTCTCCATGCTTGGAAATCAATTTGCTTTTCCCCATGGCAGCAGAGCAGGGATAGAGCAGAAAAGGTCATCTGTATTCTGTGAGGCTTTATAGCTCTACAAAATGTATGTTGGTGCAATTTGTCAATTCCAGGTCCCTAGAAGCCTCCTGTAACCTTGCCAGGCACAGTGAAAGAAATGGCACAACTGGCATGGAGGGAGAAAGACCTAGAATCAGGAGATGCTAAGGTGGTTGCATGAAAAGGTGAGGCGGGGGGGGATTTGTACTCTAACCTCATTGGAATCAAGCAAAGAGACATATATAAGCTAGCTTCAGCAATGTAACTGATTGGTATTTTCTTTAGAGTGGGAATAATTTTTCCTACCTCGAAAATGTCTTCATCTGGTCGACGTGCCCCAAGCAAGGTGACCCCGTCAATGCTGACAACTGGCTGCTTGCTTCGCTTCAGGGGTAACATTATAGCATCTTCACAGTCAATGCTCAAAGATACACTTTCACCTTTCACACTTAGAGCAATGCGGTGCCATCTGGTAAAAGACAGCATAATTAAGCAACTTAGTGGAACAAAGGTAGCATTAGCTTGGGAACCTCAGAGATAGATCCAGATAAAGTTTATTATTGTCCAAACATTCTGCCTTATTCACACCAAAAATTATATCTTCCAGTTGTAATCCTCCCAAGAACTCTTACTTTCTTACTGTATTCATTCATTCGTTTATTTATTCATTCCTTCATATTATGGAAGAGAATAACTGCAGAATGCCTTTCCATTAATAGTGCAATAAACCTTCCATTTGGAAGCATCACAGATAAATCTTACTTTCATCTAGCAGCTCAATGAGTTTTGCTAACATGCTAAACTGCCAAATACGTTTTACAGGTTCCACCCTTTTCCTTTATGTAAATCACTAGATTTCATGAAAAGCCAAGGATTTGGGACAACATAAAATACATGAACCCACTTCCAATTTAAGAGCTTTTAAAAAGTGGCTGAAATCTCATGACCAAAAGTCAGAAGATTTTACTCTTCCCAGTAGGACTTGACAGTTTTAGATAATGATTGCTTATAATATTTTTTCCTATAAACTGTTTTACGTATCAGCTGAAAGCAGGACCAAGGGTTGAGGTCAATTACAGATCTGGTCACAAAGAAAAAAAAAGACAATAGTTACAGAAGAAGGAGCAGTTTAAACTTTTTTGCAACTTTTAGTAGGTTTTCATTAATATATCGTCACAATTACTCCATGTCTGGGCTGACAATTGGATGAAGAAAAGAACTGGCTAAATTACCCAATATAATTCGGGGGGGCGGATTTGAAAACAGCTCTGACATAAATCAAGCCCAATTTCCCCTATCTATACTCTCCAGCTGTGTAATGCTACAATCCTCATGGTGATTGAGGAATAAGGAAATTGTGCTCAACATATCTAGGAGGTGCCGGAATAAAGACCTGTTCTGAGCATTATATTACAGGCACCAAAAAACATTTTTTTTTAAAAAAAAGTATCAATGGTATTTGATTTTCTTGTAGTGCTTTGATCTTCAAGAAAATATATTTGTGACATCAATTTGATAAACACTGATGCATATAAAAAGGGGAGAATTACGCTTTTATCACACAATTTTAGTTCTATTAAACCATCTAAGGCACTATTGACTTAACTTGGTTTAGTAGATTTAGATTTAGATTTTAGATTTTATTAGATTTATATACCGCCCTTTCCCGAAGGACTCAGGGCGGTTTACAGGGCATTTTAAAATCACATGAATATAAAATACAAAGTTAAAAGAGAATTAAAAGATTAAATTATCCCTGAAAATAAAACCCCAGTTAAAATTCTCAGCCTGGGTCAGAGAGCTCAAAGAGCCAAGTCTTCAGGTCTCGGCGGAATGAACGTAGGTCAGGGGTAGTCCTGAGCTCCACGGGCAGCTGGTTCCAGAGGGCAGGTGCACCCACAGAAAAGGCCCTCCCCCTGGGTGTTATCCGCCGGCAATCTTTTACCGGCGGCACCCTGAGAAGACCCTCCCTCTGCGAGCGCACTGGACGAAGGAAGCTTGATGCCGGCAGCAGGTGTTCCCTCAAATATCCCGGACCCATGCCATTTAGGGCTTTATAGGTCATCACCAGCACTTTGAATCTCACCCGGAGGGCAACCGGAAGTAGTTAAGGAAGAGTAACTTTACCTAAGAAGCTGTACTTTACAGCAAGTAGCTTTTGCAAACCACACTTGTCGAGATTTGGGGATCTTTAATCCTGGGATTAAAATCAAGAGTGTTTGTGTGTGTGTGTGTGTGTGTGTGTGTGTGTGTGTGTGTGTGTGTGTGTGTGTGTAAATATTACCTTTCTCAATCTGCCACAACCAAGAACCTATGATGTATCCCTTTAAAGACAACTGCAAAAGTAATCCCATTTAAAAAAAAATCACACTCAAACTAAGTAATATTTCAGTCTTATCCACATTTACGTGATAAGATAACCAAATAGCGTCCTCCTATTTTGTTTTCCTATCCCAAAATCCCAACTCACTTGCCATCAGCCAAGTTGACTCTGTGAAAATGAGGATAGTCCTCGGGCATTGGAAAACCCAGCTGGTCTTCATAGAGGAAGACAGGGGAACGTCCAATCTCTACACCAAGCTGCTGTACACCACGTTCATCATACAGGGAAAACAGAAAAGATTGGCTGCCTTTGAGTGCTCTCATTGTGGCTAATATTGAAAAGTCCACTGGGAAGTGGCCATCTGTAAGAGGAGGAGACAATGCATCCTGAAAAATCAACAGAGCCAGGAGCCCAACATGCACCTTAACCCACCCGCAAATACTCTCCCTTTTCGCCAACCTGAAGGCTCTACACAATTCCTAGTGGTCCTGAATCCCTGAAGGATTTAGCGCAGGATAAGTGCAGAATTCAAACAAGGTTCCCCTTTAATTTCACCCAGTCCCAGTTTCCCACATAGCCACATACAATGCATGCGTTTGTCCTCAGCTTTTTTTGCAATTTTAGCCAACAAGTTTTAGAACACATCTGTCTTTTGCACTTTGAAAAATCATTTTGAACACATGCAAGCGATGAGGCCCTAAGATACATATATATAAATCTGCTTTGGGATTCAACTAACTATGCCTTTACATTACCAGGAAAGAGCTGCCTTGTGGGAGTGATGAAATGAGTCTGATTCTCCAGGCGGAAGGCCAGGTCAGTTTCCTCCGATCCATTCCTCTGAGTGCAGATCCCAGCAGCAATGGTGACCCCATTCTTGCCCTCCTGCACACCAAATGCCTGGAGCACATCCACAAGGCCATCTGGAAGAGAAGTGCAGGACACGGTCCATCCCAGCCTCACGGCAAAGTAAAATAAGGACGGCTCATGCTTCCCAGCTCACTGCTTTTCCCTTCTTGCGAAGCCTGTTTTTACCCGAGGCAACAAGATGTGCTTAGAAAATAATGGGAAATGTGTCTGAAATCCCTATCAGCTCTAATGCAACCACTATCTCTACTATCGCTATTAAGAAGCAGTTGAACACAAATTCTCTGAGCAAAAAAGAGACAGTGAAAGGAAAATCACAAGGAGTACCAAGAAAGATTATTTATATAAGGCAAAAATATGTTGCTGTTATATACAACTTTTTGGTATGCTTTTCCATGTTTCCCCAAGCAGGTATATTCCGTGCAGCCTTTCCAAGGCAGAAGATGGCAGTGAAGCTTATCCTGAAATAATGTATATTTATCCAATGAATATGAAGTCTTTGAAATAATTTTTATTTATTTACTCAGGTGGAGACATTCAAGGGGAATCAGTTCAACAATATAGGAAGGTAGGATTTGCAACCACATTACATCAACACTTTGACTAGAACTTGAAGTGATCATTCAAAATGAATATTCATTACAATTATAGATCATAAAATCCTATCAACAGCCAGATCTGTTGGAATAAGATTAATGAGACAGCCATTTATTTGCTTTGAACAGCAAAGCTATCATAGCCTCACCTGAATTCTTCCAAAAATTTTCCAGCACAAAGATGGGTTGGTGTCTTGTATGGGCTCAGTTCAGGGCATATAGGTTTGCCAGATACGGTGTGGGGGAATGTTTCTGGTACCTAAAATATGCCACATGCCCTTAGTTTCCAAGAAATGAAAACTGAATTATGCTTCTTAAAACACAAGTTGTCACCATCACTATATTTTATTTCATGTCCAATAATCATACTTTGTAAGAACACCTTAAAATGAATCACCCATGAACTTTTTAAAGATGTGCTAAGCTCTCTATATAATAATCTGCACAACACAGATATATTTGATATCTGAAAAATGCAAGTCCCAGATATTTTTGAAGCCCAAACAATTACTTTTGTCATTAGAGTGATAACAGTATCCAGCTCTGTGTGGTGAATGGCCAATAAGTACTTAAAAATGTGCAACCCAACTACAAAGATTGGCCCTTGCCTTGGGAACACAAGATTTCCATCCTTGGCAAGACAAGGACAATGTATAGCAACTCGTATTCTGGCCTGAATGATAACATTCAGGCCAGAATAATAATGGTGAAGTCAATACCACCCTAAGTGTCATTATCTTATTTTGCCAAGTTAATTCTTCTGAGCTTTGGCTGTGAACCCAATCTGGAGGCATCCCCACACTGATTGCAGCTGTCGAGTATAAAACAACACATTGCTGGTCTAAGCACCTTCCCAACCAGCATTCCTGGACCTGGTCCATCTCACCCCATCCTACCCCACCTCCTTTTTGCCTGATCCATATGGCTGCCCCATCGCAGATGTAGAATGAAAGGAATGTTAAGTAAAACACAATTAAGTAAGACTTCCCTAAGATTACTTGCCAAACCAGTTTCAAATCCTCTGGCTGTTTGCCTTCATTTCTAGGTGCTCAGTGAAGCACACTTGATTGAATAGCAAACTTTTTTGAGGAGTGCAAATTTCAGCCACACATGCAAATAATTATGAATCCATCAATGAGAAGGCTGGTTACTGAAAACATCCTATTCTGTGTTTTAAGTATTACTAACAGACTGTGACCAGAAAATTTCCTGCCTATTTCTACACAGCATGGATAGAAAATCTTTAAGAGCTGATGGCAACATTTGTAATTCTGAGATAATGTTCTGGGCCCTCTCAGTACAAGTTAGCAGCTGAGGATTTGATCATTCATAAAATGGTTGCCCCATGTATGTGGCCAATTAGGGACATCCATTTACTAGAAGACAGACCTGTGAGGTTGCACCTTCTTCTCATTTAACACCCCAAATATTCCTTATCATTGCTGCCATGGTTCCACCTCCTCCTCCTTCCTGAATCACTAAACTTCAACCATCCATCTTTTTTTATTTATTTCTAAGAATCCCAGCAGTGCTGAAGGCTTGTGCTTTGGTTTGATGCTTGGTAAAAAAAAAAAATTAAAAAAAAATAAAAGAACCTAAAAAATAAGTCAGGTCACAGAGGTTATTGGGCACTAAGAGAGTGATCTGCAGGCACATTCTTGCCATAGACATCATGTTGTCCACCCTGGTACATTGATACCTCAGACCAGTGGTAGGCAACCTTGGCTCTGCTTGTAGCTATACTGGCTGAGGAATTCTGGGAGTTGAAGTCCACGAGTCATAAAAGAGCCAAGGCTGCCTACCCCTGCCTCAGACTATTTGTTCATTTGTTTATGTGTGTGCATGTGTACAAGAAAATTCGTCTGCGTCTTTCTTAAATAGTCCTCTACTAATAAATTCCAAGAAAAAATTATCTAGCAATGAGCAAAGCTCATTGTTTACCAGTTGTTTCCTGCTTCTTTCTCTCTCAAAATATAATAAAAGCCAAGAATGCTCTTGATCTGTCTGACTTTGGCTGCAAAATCCTTTCCTTTCTTAGATGATGGATGACATTTTATCGACAAACAAGGATTCTCCTCAAAAAAATATTTCCCTTCCCCTGTGTGACAGAATATACTTCAGGAAATTTGGAGCCTTTAAATCCATTGCCACCTTCCAGATGCAAAGTATTTTTAGTGATCAACCTCACCCTGAGCTGGTTAGGCGGAATTTAAAATCAGCTCCACTGTCTAAGAAAGAGTGAAGATGTTTTGTGGGGAGAGGTGGGGAGAAAAATGATACTTTGATTTGGGGTTTTGCTGATTAGATAGGTTTGTTGTTATAGAATTGGCTGGTATATATTATCATGTAAAAGTAAAAAAGTTGAGGTTTTATATTACTGCCTTATTCCACTGCACCAAAAGGAGTCGGAAATCAATGCTTTTTCTTTTTCCCCTTTAACCTTACACTTTTCTCTCTTTCCCCTTTTTTCTCCCTTAATTTCTTCATTTTTTTTGTATTTCTATATTTCATATTTTGATAAACTAATAAAAAATATTTGAACCCTGAAATTAGAGGGTGAGCTGTGTTCCAACCTTCACCACAAAGCCAGCTGGGGGACCCAGTCAGTCACTCTTAGCCCTAGGAAGGAGGCAAGGGCAAACCACTTCTGAAATCTTGCCAAGAAAACTGCAGGGACCTATCTAGGAGGTCACCAGGTATTATACTGACTCAAAGGCGTGTGTGTGTGTGTGTGTGTGTGTGTGTGCACGCACGCAGACACAAAAACAGTGCATATAGCAAAAAAGTGTACATAGCATTTTTCTTCAATTTAGCATCCTTCAACAATAGCAATAGCACTTAGACTTACTTATTGCTCCATAGTGCTTTACAGCCCTAAGTATTTGTAAAACACTTAGTCAGGGCTGTAAAGCACTATGGAGCAATAAAGTAAGTCTAAGTGCTATTGCATACTGCCCCCAACAATCTGAGTGCCCATTTTACTGAAGGAAGTCAACTTCAAGCTGGTCAGGATCGAACTCCAGGCTATAGGCATAGTTAGTCTGCAATAATGCATTCTAACTGCTGTGCCACTAGGGCTCCTCCTCTTACAGCACAGCCACAAAATGTTAGTTCTTGGCTTCAACAAGCTAACAGCCAACACTTTGGGAAACTAAAATTTAAGGAACACTATTTAGAATAGGATGTCTGAAAATGTAATAAAGCACCTTTCCTCTTTCATGCACATAAATGCAGCTGCATTTTTTAAAGAAACCCACTGATACCAAATTTGTTTTTTAAAAGTTTCTGCACTCACTCACTGGGTGATAGAATTTATATATGTTTTATATACATAAAAGTTTTTATGTTTTAACTGTATATGTAAGTGTAAGTCACCCAGAATTACTCTACGGTAAAATAATTTTAGGGACACGGTGGCTCAGTGGGTTAGGACGCTGAGCTTGTCGATCAGAAGGTCGGCAGTTTGGCGGGTCGAATCCTGAATGCTGTGTAGCAGAGTGAGCGCCCGTTACTCATCCCAGCTTCTGACAACCTAGCAGTTCGAAAGCACATAAAAATGCAAGTAGAAAAATAGGGACCACTACGGTGGGAAGGTAACAGCGTTCCGTGCGCCTTTGGCATCTAGTCATGCCGCCCACATGACCATGGAGACATCCTTGGACAAGCGCTGGCTCTTTGGCTTTGAAACAGAGATGAACACTGGCCCCTAGAGTTGGAAACTACTAGCACGCATGTGCGGGGGAACCTTTACCTTTACCTAAAATAATTTTAATAAACAAACAAATAAATGGAGCTATTGGGAGAGGATCAAATTACCCTTCTCCACTCTGTACTCAATAATCTCAGCTTGGATCAACCCACCTTGCATTTTCTTAGGATAAATACAAACAGAAGGGCTACTATATGCTACACATTTCATATGTTGGGTACATGACTCCTTGGTGTGATTAAAAAGAGCAATCAATGGCAGTTCGTTAGGAAAACATATTTCCCACCTCCCAGAATTAGATCTGGAGAATAACTGCTTGTAGCCATTTTGTTTTACTTGAAAAAAATTCACTGAAAACCTTTTCTTGAACGATTGACCTCTACTGGTAGCACGTACTCAGAACTTAACTAGAACAGATCAGAAGACATCACATACTCATGCCTGCCACCCTTGAGAATACTGGGAAAGAAGCAGCAGCAAGTTATTCCCCTCCGGGTTTGGCAACAAACTGCAACATGTCCTAACTCATGGCAGAAGGTTGGGGGGGGGGGTGAAGAAAGTTTTTTTAATCTTTGCAAGGAATGGAAAAGGAAGGAAGAGAGTAAAGTCACACTGGCCATCTAGCAAACCACAGTATGTAGCTGTCATCCAATCTTTTCCATTAAATTCTTTCTGGTCCCAACAGAGAGATGGGAATATAGATAGAATTACTGTCCTCAGAAAAGCTCCATGTCCTTCCCATCTCTCATGCTCTTTTGACCTAGTTTTATAATCTGTTTCCAGCTGAAGATAGTCCCACTGGGCCCATTATCTCGTTCCCCAAACTCATGCCTCAGTCCAAGCAAAGCATTCAATGGCAATTTTCACATTACCTTCTCATGCTTCTCATTCAAATGCTGAGATGGCAGCTGGGCATGGCACATAAAAGAGGCTCTCCCTTCTCCCCCCCCCCCCCCATTATCACCTTGTGGACAGAAATGGAGAACTGCTTGGCAAACATGAAGTTGAGAATTGAGCTTCTGCCAGTTATCCTTCTAAAAGTGTTACTGGTTACCAGTTATCATTGTTGGAATGCTTGAGCAAATACTCTCTTGGGAAACAGGAGGAAGGAACCAGGAAGGTGTCAGTGAATGGTTATCATCAGTGCACAGCAGAATTTAAAATACTGCCACTATTAAATGTGCAAAATCAATACAAAATCCCATTCAGCACGATAGGGAGTGCTGGATTTGCACATGAAATGGGATGGGCTAGTATAGCAGACTATTTGTGTTGATCTGTTCTTCATGTAACCTCACGATTCCACATGGAGAATATCATTCTGAATTCCTTACCATGTGCTATGTTGTCACTTCTCACAAAGAGAAAGCATCAGGAAAGCTTCTGTTTCAGATTTCTCCCTCCCAAATGGATTTCCTTTCTATAGCAATGGGTATACACGCAGTCTTAGCCTAAGCGTGCTGAGAGGTCAATGGTCCACATTACAACTCTAAACTCCTAGGCCAGTGATGGCGAAACTTTTAGAGACCGAGTGCCCAAACCACAACCCAAAACCCACTTATTTATTGTGTTATGTTCGGACAGACGAGCATTGACAGTGAGGTTTACATAAAGAACGTTTATTGAATGCACAATGGTCAACTGACTTGCAACCGTTAAGCGCCGTCTTATATACCTGGGTAACTTTAAACAATAACCAATCCCCGGCCCGGAATCTCCCGCCTTGAATACAACATCCAATTACTGCACCGGGTTTTCCCGCCTGAGAAAACCCACGCCCCTTTAACTGCTGACACAACACCCCTTCCCCCCCCCCCAGATAAATGTTATTATTTGACATAGTCCTTCAAGTAACTAGGAGGCTTATGGATTCTGGCTGGGTATCTGACAGATGTACTGACAGCAGGTGTTCTATCAGCTTCGCTATTTGTTGCTTCCTCTGGCCCTGTTGTTTGTGAAGGTGAATCAAGTGATGCAGCACTTGTGGGTTGTTGGGTTACTATGAGTGGCCCAGACAATGCTGTAGAGCTACCCTGAGAGAATAGTTCCGTCTCTGTTGCGCTACTCTGGGGAAATAATTCTGCCCCACTGGTTTGTGTTCCAACCCCCTACCCACCTGGTGCTGCGCTAAACTGGTCATGTCTGATCAAATTGTCATGAGTGGTGACGTTCCTGTCATTATTGGCCTGCACACTTTCAGGGAACCTTTTCCTTAACTGATCGATGTGTCTCCTGAACAGCCGATTCCCTTCCCCTTCTATAATGTATGATAACGGTCCAGTTTTGTCAATGACTACCCCTTGTGACCATTTGTCCCCCTGTCCATAGTTCCTTGCCCAAACTAAGTCTCCAATATTGAGAGACCGGGACGGACTGTCCAGTTCGGGTTCCACCGGTAGTCTGTCAGGGTGTAGTCTGTCCAATTTAGTGGTTAAGCGTCTGCCCCACCTCATTTCAGCTGGGCTTTTCCCCGTGGCCGTGCAAGGTGTTGTATGTTGAGCCAACAGGAACTGAGCCAGTCTCTGGTGCCAATTGCCGTGGATAATTCTTTTCAAAGCGTCTTTGGTTGTTCTGACGTTTCGTTCAGCCAATCCGTTGGAGGAGGGGTGGAAGGGTGCCGCCGTCGCATGCCTAATCCAATTGGCCTTGAGGAAATCCTGAAATTCATTAGATGTGAATTGGGGCCCATTGTCAGAGACAATCACGTCAGGTAACCCATGGGTGGCAAAGAGTCCCCTCAAGACCTGTATGGTTTTGGCAGAAGTCATGGACTTTACAGGCACGACCTCCAACCACTGGGAGTAGCTATCCACAACAACCAAGAATGTGAGGCCCTGGAATGGGCCTGCGAAATCAATATGAATGCGGGACCATGGGTTCCTAGCCACTTCCCACTTATGTACAGGTGTGTGTGATTGTTCCGACCTAGAGCGCTGACACTGATAACACCCGGCTACTTTTTCCTCGATTGCCGTGTCTAATCCCGGCCACCATAAATGACTCCTTGCCAGGGCTTTCATACGAACAATCCCCGGATGTCCCTCATGCAGCTCCCCAATCACTGCGTTCCTATGACCCTCTGGAATGACAACCCTGTTGCCCCACAGTATGCAACCCAGGTGTGATGACAATTCATCCTTCCGTCTGAAGTAAGGCATGAATTTGGGGTCAGGATTCTTATTAGGCCAACCCCCTTGTACCCACGCTGCAATTCTGCTAAGAATGTGGTCTTTCTTCGTAGCAGCAGCAATGTCCTTAGCTGTCAATGGGCATTCTGAGAGTTCCTGTAAAGACAGGATTTGCCCCACAGGTGCTGGATCAGTCCCCATATCAGCTAGGGGTAGTCTGCTAAGGGCATCAGCATGGCCCATCTCCTTCCCAGGTCTATGTTCAATAGAGAATGTGTAAGCTGAAAGGAAAATGGACCATCTAAACATCCTAGGGGACATGATTTAGGGTGTCTGTTTATCTGTGGTGAATAATCCAAGTAGGGGTTTATGGTCTGTGTATATTGTGAAGTTCCTACCGTAAAGGTAATCATGGAACTTTTTGACGCCCGCCACTATGGCTAATGCTTCTCTGTCTATTTGTGCATAATTCCGTTCAGCTTTGGTTAGAGTCCTGGAATAGTATGCAATTGGCCTCTGATGCCCCTGGTCATCCATGTGGCTTATGACTGCCCCAACTCCATAAGGTGAGGCGTCACACGCTAGATAAATTGGTTTATTTTCAATGAAGTGTGTAACTGTGGACTGGTTAGACAAAATGTCCTTCAATGTTTGGAAACTGATTTTGTGCTTTTCCTGCCACTGCCAAGGGGTTTTCCTGTCTAACAGCCTGTGTAAAGGTTCAGCAATAGCTGCTTTATGAGGCAAGAAGGTATGATAAAAGTTAATTAATCCTAAAAAAGCTTGTAGTTCCACCTTATTTTTGGGTTCTGGTGCTAATTTAATTGCTTTAATTTTCCCTTCAGTAGGGTGTATGCCCTGCGCATCAATTCTGAATCCTAAAAATTCAGTTGATTTTACACCTATACAACATTTTTCCCTTTTAAGCTTAAGCCCAGCATCTCTAAATTTTTTCAGTACCTGTTCCAGCCTGTCAGCTAAGATTTCTTCAGTTTTCCCAGCGATTAGGACATCATCGAAGTAAGGGCATACACCTGGTATGCCCTTTAAGGTCCTCTCCATCACCTCCTGAAAGATGCCTGGAGCTGCAGCAATGCCAAATTGAAGTCTGTGAACGCGGAACGCCCCCTTGTGGGTAACTATCGTTTGAGCCTCGGCGGCTTCCTTAGACACAGTAAGTTGCAAGTACGCCTGCGCCAAGTCGAGCTTGGCAAAGATGGCGCCGTCCTGGATCGTCGCGAGGACCTGCTTCACCGTCGGGACCGGGTAAGCATGTTTTTTCATTGCTAAATTTAGAGTAGCCTTATAATCGGCACAAATCCTCACATCCCCGTTCGGTTTAAGGGGTGTGACGATTGGTGTCTCCCAAAGGCCTCCCTCTACAGGTTCCAGAACGCCCTGGCCTACTAGCTTATCTAGTTCGGCCTCGATTTTTTGTTTAAGGGCAAAAGGCACCCTCCGGGCCTTAAGCCGGATGGGCTTAACTGCAGGGTCTAAATTAAAATTAATGGGGGGCCCTTTGTATCTACCTAATGACCCATCAAAGATGTCTGCGAAATCATTGCAGACAGATTTGAGGGTCTTACTATGAATTGTATTAATTCCCCCAACCCAAATTCCGAGGGCCGAGAACCAATTGAGGCCTACCAAGCTGGTTCTCTGGCCTTCAGTGACTAAAAGGTCTAAAATTCCACTGAAGCCTTTGTACTTTACACTGACTGTGGCCTTGCCTTTTATTTCTATGGGGTTTTTTTGGAAGTCCGCTAACTGAATTCTAGTTGGTTTTAAGGGAATTCTACAGCCACTTTTGTTTTCGATGTACCTTAGGGTGTCACAGGAAATTATGGATACTGAGGCCCCCGAATCTACTTCCATCTTGCAGGGGATACCCTGCAGTTGGACTCCTATTTTTAATTTAGGCCTCAGTATATGGTTAATTCTAGGGGTTCCCACGTGGTTGACCCCCACTCCCTCCCTGCGGTTGGAAATGCGTGCCTTAGGTCTGGGGGTCTCTCTGCCACTGTAATTGGGGGTTACCTTACCTTCGGGCCATGCGTCGATTTCGTGGAGGCGGTTGTCGCGCGGTTGGCTTTGGCAAATGGCCTGGATATGGCCTGTTTTTCCGCACAGCCTGCATTTAGCAGTACGGAATCGACAAGTCGCTCGGGGGTGGTTGCCACCGCAGCTACCGCATCTTGCTTCTGGGTCGCGTGGTCTAGTCTGGCTGTCCCTCTGGGATCTTTGTTGTACCGGGAGCTGCTGTCTTCTCCCTTGGTCGGGTCCGTCTGTGCGTGCCGGTCTCGCCGCCATCTTCCCGAATCTTCTGGCAATTTTGGCAACGTCGGCTTCCCACTGATAATCCACCTCCCCACCGTCCACATGGCTCTCAAGATTGATTTCTGTTGAGGCGCCCATGCTGTTGTGGGGGGGGTCTCGTCTTCCTGTAGACTCGTACGTGAGTAGTTCGTCTAAGACTTCTTGGAGGCTTCCAGTGGGCTTTGCGATTATTCGGTTTTGTAAATGTTCATCTCGCAGCCCCAAAACTACTCTGTCCCGGATTCGAATCTCGAGATTGTCATATTTGCAGCGCAGTGCCGCTTCTCTGACCGCCGCCACGAACTGGGTGATTGACTCGCCGGGTCTTTGGTTCCGCTTCTCGAATATTCGCCTCCAAAATAATTCGGACCTCTTCGGGGTAAAATGGACCTTTAACTTGGCCAACAGGTCGGCGTACGACACACTAGAGACCGGCAACGGTTGGCACAGGCCGACGGCTACCTGGTAAACCGGTGTGCCGCTGATGGTGAGAAGGGCCGCCGCTTTCTTCCAGTCGTCCGTTATGCCGTTGACCAGTATAAACCCCTCGACTTGGCCGACATACTCTTCCCAGTCTTCGGGGTAGTTCGGGTCAAACTCCTTCAGGGAACCGACTTGCGCCATTCTGTAGTTGTGGCCGCGGCAACAGTTTGGTTGACTGTGATTCGAATTACCTGCTTCGCGCGCAGCTGGCTTCCCGCCGCTCCTTCACTGTTCCGTCGTCAATCCCACCTTCGTCGCCACTTGTTATGTTCGGACAGACGAGCATTGACAGTGAGGTTTACATAAAGAACGTTTATTGAATGCACAATGGTCAACTGACTTGCAACTGTTAAGCGCCGTCTTATATACCTGGGTAACTTTAAACAATAACCAATCCCCGGCCCGGAATCTCCCGCCTTGAATACATCATCCAATTACTGCACCGGGTTTTCCCGCCTGAGAAAACCCACGCCCCTTTAACTGCTGACACAACATATTGCAAAGTGCCAGGGGCGCATCAGCATTATGATGCCCTCAGGGGTGGGGGCAGGGAGGCGCTTCTGAGTGCCGCCTCTGGCACGCAAAAACCAGGGGCGCAAAAATGGGCCACCATGCTGCAAGGCGCTGATACAAGGTGCTGCACCACGGGGCAGGGCTAGTGAGTATCATGCAGGCACTAGCCCTACCCCATTCACAGCACGCGCATGCTCGCTGGCCCATGCACACACGCATGCAAAATGCTTCCCCCTCCCTTTTCTTCCAGTCCACCAATCGACAATGGTTGGTGACCTCTGCTCTACCACCTTTACTTGAGCTTGCTGGTTGGCCGCTTCACCTCCTTTGTGCTGGACGGGGCTCCTGCTCCGGGCGGTGGTGGTGGCCTGATGGACCTACTGCTGTCAGCAGTGGTGTGCGTGCCAACAGAGAGGGCTCTGAGTGCCGCCTCTGGCACGTGTGCCATAGGTCGCCACCACTGTCCTAGGCGAAGGCAGCTTTCTTCATTTTAGGAAGAGAATTTTTAATTCCACAGGGAACGGTTTTGTTTACTGAAAAAAAAAATGATTGCAACTCTAACATGCAGGCCATCTATGCAAAAATAATGTGAATGGTTAAATTATTTTATGCAGGCTTTTATTCCAGAACGTTTATTTCTTGCTTCCACCCCATCATTCTTACCAAATATTTACATGCCAATAAAAGTGATAGCTGCATCTTGCCCTATTTAGGGATGGTCATTCATCTGCTGTAACCTAGAAAATGTGGAGGTTTTAGGGATGTCCTGCGAAGTGCTGATTGTTCATAGATTGATGAATGTTTCCTGCAGACTGTAGAATAAATCTAAGCATCCATTTTTCACATAGCAAATGACAAAGTAACCTAACAGAAAATTGCTAATGAAGAAGAAAAAGAGAATGTGATTGCAAAATATACCTTTATTGAAAAATAAGTCAAAGGCTAAATTGTGATGGACCTAATATTGCATGGGATTAAAGTTCTGTTTCTCTCAGTCTTCTGAGGAAGGCTAAGTCGAGAAAGAGATAATGGAGGAATTCCAGTAATACTGCTTTATGGTTAGTAAGAGAATCTTGAAAACCTGTCCAAGTTTGTGTCACAATAAACAAATTCAAAGCAGAGTTATTTTAAGTTTCTTTCTCGTGCTTGCTTCAATCTCTTTTTTTCTGTGCAATTGCTTCTCCAAATTCCTCCTTGTTTCATCCTTTCTTCCATAAAGGAGTTCCATTTAGTGGCATAGTCGCTTTGGAAGGCTTCTGCTCTGCTTTAATCCAGGATGTGGAAATAAATCCTGAGTGCTGTAAGATGATGGTGGAGTGGAGGCTTTGTCAGCTAGGAAAGCAAAGGACTCCTGATAAATGTGATAGAGCGAACCACAGCTGTTCAGTCCAGCAAGATGTGATGATAATGCAACTGGCTGAGTTCCTGTTGATCTTTGCCATGACTTTTATTAACAGGATAATGGACCGAAAGATACTGACTCTTAGAAAAAAGGAAAATATTGTTGGGAGATTTGAAGTTTAGGTGACCCGCGTTACAAACAATTAAGCCCTGCCTTTGTCCCATGATGCAGACCTTGGGGCTGCTTAAGTGGGAGTTGAAGATTGTCATCATCAACTGTAATGGTGAGAATAACCTTGGGAAAAAGAAGGAAAAGCCACAGCCAAGGCAAAGATTGCACAAGAGATAAATCAGCCCACAGAAGGGGAGGGGAGGGGAGGGAGGGACTCTCCTTAGTTCTTTGAAAAGGCAAGGCAAGGGGAGAAGGGGTTTCAGACTTGCAAGATTCTGTTACTGTAATCTTACAATAAAGGTAGTATTTGTACTCATGGTTTTGGTTTCTTGACTCAACTACCTCAAAGACCAACAGATGTTTCTATTCACGGAGGGCTTTTCTAATATGCCTTTCCTGAATGAGAATATTGCAATTTTGTGAAAAAGGGATTGCCAGATGAAGACTGACATATTAATGCCATTTTTTCCAATAGGGATATGATGCATAAAATCATTGCCTTGATGATTTATTAGACTATGATGTAATTGCTCAGTATAACTTGGACAGTTTTATCATGAACATAGTCTCAAAAGGTTTTTGATGCCTTCCAACTGAAACATTCATGGCTGGATCAACCATTCTAGATGCAGGAAGCTCAGAAACAAGTCCTCTGAACATGGTTTCATTTGGGAGGACACATCTCTGGGGTGATTGCTTGAGATCAACTACCAATACATAGATTATCTGAAGCAGGAATTTAGCTCTGGCCTTGAGATGATTGTTCAGTTTCAGCAAAGTTGAAAGTATGAGAAAGAAAGAGACTCTAAACAGTCTTGTTGCCTTTAAAATTGAGCAGTGAAGGTTATGAATAGACACTCAAAATTAGGTAGCATTTCAGAAATCTTCATGGTGACTGTTTCTTTACCTGGTCTAAAAAAGCTGGCTTGTATTTGTACCTGAAAAGTGTAGTGGAGATACTCCATCTGTAGCTGCTCCAACAATGCTGACACCTGAAAAACAAGGCCCTTCAGGTCATAATGTCAAAGGTTAAAGCTCTGTGACCTGAAGCCAAGTGCCCTGAACTCAATGGACTTCTGAAAAAGAGTAGAGTATTATCAAAATTAATTTATGCTAAAATTGTGGGAGTCACAGACTAGTCACAGAATGCATACAGATGGGGAAACCTCCTGCCAAACAATTATGGAAACCCTAGAAAACTCTGAAGTTCTAAGCTCTATATGGAAGCACATATGATCCACAGAGGCAGCAATGGAGAAACATGTATTAGCTGAACCATGACAAGCTTTACTGAAGCTTTAAGCTAAGTTCTATGAGCACTGGAGATGCAAACCCTGAACTAATGACTTTAAATAAATATTTGTGCACTGTAGAAAGAGATGTGTGCTTCTCTAATGGAGCCTATTATTCTCCTTAATGAAAAATCAGGAAGAACATTAGTTCATAAAATTCATGGCCTTCACTGTGAAAACACTAATACTCAGAATATGGGAAATAAATACGGTGAGCTTAACCTCTTTACTGATCAGAGATAAATCTGAAAACACCTTGAAAATGGTGTGGTAATTACCAGAATTTGTTTGGATTTGTTAAGAACAGGTATTGCCAGATTAAATTCATTATTTTATTGATAACTCCCTTAAGGCAAAATATACCTTTATTTCAGCAAACATTTGACAAAGTATCCCATGACGTCTTGATTAGCAAGTTACCTAACTATTGTGCCTTTGAGCCCATCCTACTACTACTACTACTACCTTCCTATTAGTACTATTATCATCCTACAAATCTTATTCAAAGAGTGCTCATCAATTTTCATTCATCTAGTTAAAAGGAAATACCATACAAGATGCAGTTAAGATGCAGCCTTGGGCCCCCTGTACTCTTCAAAGCTTTTATTAATGATTAATGATTTGGATGACAAAATAGAAGGAACTTGCAGATATCACAATAGTAGATGAGAGACAACTACTATCCTAAAAAATAGAAATAAAAATCAAAATGGCATGCTATATTAATAGTATGTCCATTGATCCTGGCAACCTAATGGTACAGAAACCATTATTTGGGAGACTGTGTATGAATCACACATGCAGAGGGCAATTTAGGAGCAAGAGATGGTTCAAACAAACCCATAAATATATTGGAAAAAAATGACAGTGTTGATGTTTCTAACCAAAATCTGACTAGGCAGATAGATTTCCCACAGAAATTCATTGCTTGAGCCAACAAAGTGAAATCAAAATGGAATTCTGCCTGAATCTTTCACGCACGCCAAATTAATCCTTAATGTGGTTTGACTCTACTAATGGGAAAATAAATGGAGATAGAGGCATTATGTGACAGTGTTCCAAACACAGAGAGGCAAAGAGAATTTATTTTCCATCTCAACAAGAGTTGCGCAATTCACATCGGAAGCTAAAAGGAGCAAAATCTAAAAGGATAGATTAGCTTTTCCAGGATGCATGTTCACAGAAGCAACATGTCATGAAAGACAAGTGTTTATAGATTCTGGTGGCAAGAACATCTTCAATCTTAAAAGCACTTTTTTTTCAGTTTCTCACATTGAGGATGATGTCATATTAAAGATGTAAGAGTTCTCTACTTAGATTGCACCATTTCTCATCCAAATGCACGCCAACACACTGGGAGAAAATGGTCACTTATGTGGGGGGAAAATGCATATAAGAGAAATAACATAACAGAAAAAAACTGACATTTAAATAAGGCGTATTTGGAGATTACTAGTGGGAAACTGAAACCACAAATACCAAGTTGTTTTCATCCTGAATAGATTGCACATGCTTTTTTGAGAACGTTAGGATTTTTTTAAAAAAAAAATCCAATTCTAGAACACAGAAACGAAGAAACAGCTGTTGTAATTACTGTATATCATACAGATATAGATCAATTTATATTTGGTGAAGAATATTTCAGAAATTTGCATTTCTTTGTGTTCTTTATTGGCTGAATCTAGCTAGATAACAACCAGCTATTCCCAGGATAGAGAAGATAGTCACATACGTAAATATGTCTGAGCTACGTACGACTATCAAGATAATTACTTGGAAACCGTTAATTTGGAAAGGTATGAGGAAAAAGTCTAAATATTAAATCTGGAGTATAGACAGCTATAAATGACTGCACATCTTTGCGTTGCAGAGGGCAAAAATCTATGTGAATCTAGCTTCATTTTTGCTAAAGAGCTTAATTTTACACAGCTGTGTATGAGACCTGTCCACCAAGTTAAGCCAATTGCATAACAAGGGTAAAGTGTGTAAAGAGCTGAGATTTCCTGCTGTGTCCTGCTGTGAAGCCTGACAGTTTGAGTGGTTGAGGAAGCAGGCTTTTAGAGAACTGGAACAATAGTTAGTATTTGAAGGGCAGAGATTAGGAAGCCCTTGACATGGACTGCATGCTGAAAGAATACTAAATAAACCACACAACTGTGTGGCCTTCCCTTCCCTATGACCTCCATCCATGCAAGTTTTCACCTCCATCAGGAACTTAGCTCTGTACGTATAAGTCATTGCACAGATACTGTAGCACAATGGATTCCCTGTGTGTGTTCATGTTTACTTATCTGGTTTACGTATCTAAGTGGTTGTACATAAAAGTCTCTAAATATATGGAACTCAAATAGAAAACCAGCAGGTGCAATCAGCACACATCAGATCAATTCATTGTTATACACACACACACACACACATACAGTATAAGAAGTTCTGCTGTGCACAGTTTGAACATCTCCACAAGGAAGAAAAGATCCATACAAGAACCGATCCATTCATGGTACTTGCAGTCCATTGCAATCAGGCTTGGCTGATCAAATCTGATGTGCAGTAAATACTGATTTACTACAACCACCCACCTACTGATTAGTAACTAACAGTCTAATGGGGGCTAGGGAGATAAGATGCAATGTAACATATCATTGGCCATTCCAACTACTCTTGATACTAAATGCTTTTCAGAATAATGTTAAAATCTTATCTTGTACATACATGTTTACAGTATTTGGAAGTTGCATAATTACAAGTTCTTCGGAATCTCTTGGAGACCCTACCTGAAGTATAGTCTAACATAATAATGGCAATTCACATCTTTGGTATTTCTCATCCTGATTATTTCAACATACTTAGATCCGCAGAAAAGGCATTTTTTAAATACACACACACACACACACACACACTAGCTGCCAGAAGTTCACACATTAGAGAATGCAGGATAGGTTTTTCTCTTTTGAGGCCCCCAATCTATAAATGCAATCTATCTAGGTGTGTCTGGCCCCAACTTACATAGTATTTAAGAAAATGGTCAAACCCCATTTTTTTCACTAAGCTGTTAAACTTATTCTGATTTAGTCTTGATTTTAATTACATCATTTCATTCATAGTGTTTGGATTGCTCTAGATCAGACATGTCAAACACAAGGCCCGGGGGCCGGATCCGGCCCGCGAAGTGGTTTCATGTGGCCTGCGAAGCCATCCTGGAAACAGTGAGGGAACAGCCCCCACTGCCTTGGCCCTGGCCCAGAGACCCTCCTTCTGCCAGAGACCCCCAGATCTGTCCCACTCCTGCCCAGGCCCTCATAGGCACCCTTGATGCGAATGATGTAGAGCTGGCCATGCCCACCCAGTAGGCCATACGCACTCTAGCCATGCCCACCCAGTAAGCCACGCCCACCCTGGCCATACCCACCCGGCCCCCTGAGGGCAACCGCAATGTTGATGCGACCCTCAATGAAATTGAGTTTGACACCCCTGCTCTAGATGATTAGAATACAGGTCCAGTAACTGTTCATACATTGGTCTGCAGCAATTTAAGTTTCTTTTCAATGAATAAGAGACCCACAATGTTGCAACCAAGAGTTATATGTGGTATAGTAACAAGTTCTGAAAATATATATTGGGAAATATATTGAGGGTTGATGTGACATAATCGCTAACAATCAGGATGATCATGTCTGTGAAGCACTTTTAAGCTATTTTAGTGTTACAACTGCAATATCAGCAGAATGTGTAAGACAAAGTGATACTTCTCTGTGCAGTAAGGACTTGCAGAATTGTTGAAAAATAATATTACAAAAGCCCTTGAGAAAAGGATGCACAGAAATGGAAAAAAAGGGATGAAATATTGCCACATAAATAAAAACAGCAATGGTTACCAGGAATATAGAAAGTTGCCTTCAGTTTGCTCAGAATCTGTTCATTGAGCCCACTATTATCTATTGTGACTACAGCAATTTTCTGCATGTATGGATTTTTTGCTATCTCACGGCCTTATTAAATTGAGATGTAAGAAGCATACATTCAAAATGTTTGAATGTAAGACGTGCAGTCCTTTGCAGAGGAATACTATATCCTCAAAATTATGGGAATTGCTAGAGAGCCAGAAATTATACTTGGTATGAATTCAAGAAATCAAGCGTCACATTCTGGCCCTAGGTAAATGCTGTAGTTTCATCAGTCGGGAATTAACCATGTCAATTAACCATGCCTGAGATCCCTGAAAGAAGGGCAAAGGGCAAATTCAACCCAGAATGAATGCATCCTTTGAGCATTAAGCCTGAACTACTAAAAACAGCAAAATATACAGTATACACAGTAAGGAAGAATATTCAGATTTGCAGAAGTACAAAAAATTCATCACACGGAAATTCTGCAGGAGTAGCACCTAAGTAGCCATTAATCAGGGGTGTCAAACTCAATTTCATTGAGGGCCGCATCAGCACTGCGGTTGCCCTCAGGGGGCCGGGTGGGTATGGCCAGGGTGGGCGTGGCCTACTGGGTGGGCATGGCTAGAGTGCGTACGGCCTGCTGGGTGGGCGTGGCCAGCTCTACATCGTTCGCATCAAGGGTGCCTATGGGGGCTTGGGCAGGAGTGGGACAGATCTGAGGGTTTCTGGCAGAAGGAGGGTCTCTGGGCCAGGGCCAAGGCAGTGGGGGCCGTTCCCTCACTACTGTTCTGTACCAGCCTACTACCGGCCCTGCAGATAAGGCAGGGACAACCCCTTTTACAAGAAGGCAAGAGGCTGGAACTAAGCCTGCCAAATTTATGAACACAAAAGCAAATAGAGCAAAACAAGACACGAACCATGAAACAGGAGCTATTCAAACGGTTGCCTTCAGCAAACCAGCCCTCCCACGCATTCCCCTTTTAAACAGTTCAGGGCGTGGCTTCTCTCTGCCTCCTTCCGAGGTGCCCCATTGCCTTCCTCTGTTTACTCCTGCTTGACTGCCTCCTGCGTCGGGTGTCCTTGAACAGGGCCAGCTGTGGGTCATCTTCATCCATGCTGTCAGGCTCACACAGCTGGGTCTGCATCGTGACCAGGTGGGAGGGGCCTGGCTGAGGGCTCTCATCAGCAAGCTCTCCAACCCCCTCAGCAACCTCTCCAACACCCCCCTCCTCCTCCTCTGAATCGTCCGACCCAAATGCCGAACCCACAGGCTGACCCTGAATCACAACAACTGTTTCCAGGATGGCTTCGCGGGCCACATGAAACCACTTCGCGTGCCTGATCTGGCCCCCCGGGCCTTGTGTTTGACATGTCCGCGTTAGATGCAACACGAAATTCTTGACTAGGGAAGATGAAATAGAATTCTACCTGCTGCTCAATGAAGATTTCATTTGGAGCTGTGTACCACAGGAGATTAACTCTCCAGATAATTAAAGGAGGGGAGAAAAAAGCTGAAAAACAGCCACTGGGAAAATGGAAAATTTAGATCAGGACCATGGCAGAAGAGAAAGGTGATTTAACTGCACGCACAGAGAAACATAACATTGTCATTTCCTTCATCACATTTGTTCCACAAGGCTGCTATCAGACTGACCAGAAAAAGGAAAATAAGATCTCAGTGCCTGTCATATCCCCTCTGTAGGGCAATAGGGGGAACAGAACTTAATCAGGAAAGGGATGTGTATACGGGAGAAAAAGCATAGCACTATTTCCTCTCCGTTGTACTCAATGCTATGCTGTACGTGTTTGTGTGAGTGTGCACGTGCGAACATGGGGGGGGGGGGCGGGGGAGAGATCTTTCTTGGAAGATCTAATCACAGATCTTTTGGTACCATCTGTAGTTTGACCTTGATGTTGGCTAAATGATGGAGGAGGGAGAAGGGGCTGAGTTAAGCTAACAGCATATGGGTCCAAACAAAAACGCTGGGAGAAAGAGCAGGAGAGATTTATTCACAAAGCTGTGACTTGGGAGCAGAGTCGGAAATGCTGAGCCACAAACGACTTGGAAAAATGCACTGTGGGTGGTCTCTGGAGTTTTTAGGTTCCAGACTTGACCTGTTCTGACCCAGATTGAGCCAGGCCCAGGTCCCACCCTATAAAGGCAAGGTCTCATTCTTGGGAACTGAATGTGCTGGTTCAGAAGAATAGGAGGGCAAAACAAAAGCAGTAATGAAAATCATGCTTCCAGACAGAGCCTCCTTCTCATTGGTAAACCTGTTTACTCCTGGGTAATGCTACTTTATATGGTCAGCATAATTTAAGCTTCCTCTGTGAAAAGCCAAGGAGGAGGATCATTCTCATATAATTTTCTCTTTAACATATTCACAAATGGTGTGTGTGTGGGGGGGGACTTTATTAAAATGAAGAGGCATAAAACCACATGAAGTAGTCAAGCTTGGGCATACACTGCCAGATCTCAGTTAAAACTAAAATGGAATGAAAGTAACACAATCCAAGTTTCAGTTCCCACTTCCATGCCAGCTTTGCAGTGGAATAGATCCCAGCCATACAGAGAAATCAGAAGATGGGAGCAGATACCACTGTCAGTTTGTTTGTACATTGCACCTCCCAGATATAGAAGTTGACTCCTTAATGTACTTAGATAATAGAGGAAGGAGAAGGACAAGAGATGGATTTTATAGCAATCTCTTTGAGTGTCCCAGTCTGCTTTTGACCATTTTCACAATTGAAGCTATTAGTACTTTATTTTGTCTAGCCTTTAAAAAGTAGCAAAAATAAATATCCAATGTGTAACAGTACAATAGTAGAGTCTCTTCTTGTTTCCTTTTTATACAGAATAGCTGGTTTCTGCTTGGAGTTCCAAATGAAAAGAGCCACTTGGCTGTCAAACCAGGTAGGTAAATGGAAGAAATCTTGCTGTCTCTTTTGAGCTGCATTAAGCTTTAAATCATCTCTCCTAATTCCTCTTCCAGGAATTTTACTCTCATTCTTCCCTCCCTCCCCACCATCTATACCAGACATGTCAAACTCGCGATGTCACGTGACGTCACACAACGTATTGGGACGGTTTTGCCATTACCAGCAATGGGGTGGGCACAGCTTCCGCATGACACATCCAGCCCGTGGGCCAGCAGTTTGACACCCCTGATCTATACCAAGAAGCAAAAGTCGAATATAACAGAACAGAGTTTGCAGGCACTTAAACAAAATTCGGCTGATAAGATTAATGTTCAGCATATAGATGATTTTTTGGTAGATTCCTGGCCCAGGCAAGGAATGCCAACTGCTTTGCTTCAGGGACTATTAGGATACTAATTGCCAGTCAGGGTAGCAACTGATTCATTGAAAAGGAAGCAGGAAAAAGCAGCCAGGCAGCCAGGCCTTCCGCCACTGGATGTATGGGCCATAGAGTTCCAGCCAAACCACTTGCCTGCCAGATGTTCACAGCTGGGAGTATATCACCCTTGACTCATCGATGCTACCTGCCAAAATCTGGATTTTCCATTCCCAGCTGTAAATGAGAAATTCCAGGGCAACCCTGAGCCAAGGATGACAAAGCTGAAAGCACCACCTATTGTTATACAATATACAGCATTGAATTGTGGTCCTGAAGTACAGGTGACCTCCCAGATGACCTGTCCATGGTGCTGAACCACATGCAGTACAGCCCATGGGAATCATTACTAAGTCTGGAGCAGATGGAATCCTGACACAGAAAGCTGATTTTTCTTCTGCAGATGTTTGGGAGAACAACGTAGGCAGGTATTTCAGTGTGATAAAGTATGAAAGTCACATTAGCATTTTTCAAATACAAAATATTTCACCATGTCTTAGAACTACAAAATGTGTTTTCCCTCCACCAGAATTTCAAGTGGTAGATAATTGGAAGAAAATATTGCAAAGCATATAGCTTACAGGTTAGATATTCCAAATTCAGTCCCTTGAACTTCCTGGTATGCCAACCATATTTTTTTTGAAAGATCTGCTGTTACAAAGAAGAGCGTAATTACATTTTAACCTTTCCTCTAACTTTAGCCTCCACAGCCTCACAAAAGTTTTCAACAAATTGCATTTTAATGTGATTAAAGCAAAAATGCATTAAATATACAGCAAATAATTATATTCATTTGTTTTAAATATATTTAAGAATCATATTAAATTACATTTTGTCTGACCCTACTAAACGTCTGGAGTTCATAACTGGGATGTTGTAGGAGAAGGAGTAGCAGAATCTGTAAGCAGAGTTAAAAGAGGGATCGGCCTATAATCCTTACATAGCCACAAGCGAACTAAGTCCAACCTGTCTTGAATTCCATTGACCCTCCAAGCAGGCCTGTTACTTGAGAAGATTCCTATGCGTAGGTTTTAGCAATAAATCAGTTTAACTAGACCACAGGTCTGCAACCCGCGGCTTTCAGCCGTCTCCTGCGGCTCCCAGTCTTCTGCTATGTGCAGTCCAAAAAAAAAAGTGGGACTAAAAAAGTTCAACCAATCAATTCAAATATGCAGGGTAGGTGCATATCTCGCCTTGGCTCCACTCTTCAGTCAAACCCTGTTCTGCGCATGTGCGCATGTACATGCATGCGCACACATTTTTTGCGGCTCCCAGTTTATCCTTTTGTGAGGGAACCGGTTCTGAGTGGCTCTTTCACTGTTTCAGGTTGCTGACCCCTGAGCTAGACCTTCACGTGTGGACCTGTTTTTTTCACGCCTGACAGATGTTATTTAATGCCGAGTCTAGCCCTCAGTCCAAACATTTTTGTACAGGTTATCTTAAGCCAGTGATCTGAGCACTTTAGGCCAGAAATGATATTGTCATGTTAAATTTACAGTCTGGCTTACCAGGATATGCCTGCCTTGTTATCCCATGTGGCATGAAAATGCAGCTAGAACATATGGCTTGATGTCCTAATTACTTCATATTCTGAGAAAGTTGCAGCTGAAGACTGTTTATTAGTAATAGCTATCCCAGAATTAGGCCAAATAACAGAAGGCAAACAGCTGTGTAAATTCCTGATTCCAAGCTACTTGCCCAACCCTTGTTATTGACCACAGCTTTGTATACAAGGAACCAAAACAAAACACGGAAATATATTCCAAGGAAAAAAGAGGAAGAGGGGATAGGGGAAGAGAAAAAGGAGTCAATCGGGCAATGTACTACCTTACATTTTTCCTAATGTATATCTCTTTTCTTTCCCAAATGACTGAAAGGTTGGTAACAATGGGGGGAAAATATAGAAGAGGAAACAGCTGGATGATGAAACAGAGGAGCCAGGAAAACAGTGCTAATAGGGGATGGTAAAGGAAATGTAAATGAACTGAGTATTTAATAATTTGCCCCTTCAAAAGAACCCTGCTCAGATTAAATCTCAGCTGATATTTCAGACAAGTCCTCTGCCAGCACTAAGGCCTGAAACATTTTAAAGATTTTGGAGAGAGGTTAATTTTCTGCAGTTGTTAAACTTTGAGGGCTGATCCAGAGATAAGAGGCTTGCAAATGCGAAATACATATCCTCCCATGAAAGTCGATCATGCCACGCTGAAGGGCCAAAATACTTCTCCTAGCAGAAACAAAGCAAACCAATTAAATAATATGGTGGCATAAACAGCTGCACTAATAGGACAAGGGAAAGCACGGTTTAAATTGCCTCACAAAACAATCTTGGCCTTGGACCAGGCATTACTCCTCAGCCTGACTTAATAGGGTTCTTGTTAGATTAAAGAGAAGCAAGATTAATCATTCAGCACCTTGAGTTCTTTGGAGGAAAGTCTGGCTATAAGTCCTTATTGTTTCATAATACCTTGCATGCATACAATCTCTACTACTATCATTTACAGATGTGGCAAGACAGACTGACAGAAAATAGTCTGCTTATAGAGAAGAAACTACATCAGAGCTCAGAAATGAAATGAACTTTGATTTCCCGGTTTACCTTCCCCACTAGTTCTCATCAGAGAGGAGATGAAAAAAAATGTACCTATGTGGTCACCAGGAGTTAAAAAAAAAACCTTGAGGGCACAATTAAGTCAATTAATCAATCTCACCAGAATCCCTTCATAGTCTCCTTCTATCTCTCTCCCTTCTCCAGTTCTGGGGCCTTTAGGAACTGCTGCCTATGTATTTGCAAACTTTTCTTTACAATCAAAACAGCTAGAAATTTGCTTTATTTAATTGAAAGCAAACATATTCAAGATGTTAAATTCTACATCAAATTCCTTTTATACACATTTGAAGGCTTCCAGATTTCTTTCCATGACTCACAATGATCTCAGAGTTGAAGTGTAATACCATTCCTGTTTTAATTTGTGCTGTATATAAATGAATGAATCTGAGCAACAGTCCCCTGGCTTCTTCCCCTATCACTATACAGATCTTTGTTAATGCTTTCCAATACAATTGGCGAGCCTGCAGAATAATTCCTATTAGATAACATTACATATCATTACTCTGCAATATTACATATCAGAAACTTTTGTCTATTGTATAATAGGGCTATACAAAGGTCTCCTCCCCAGCTTCTGAAGACAAAACAGTGGGATGTTTGTTTGTTTGTTTTTTATTTTGCTTGATCTGACTGCTTTCACCAACAGGTCCATGAGTCAGAAGAAGATTCTGTGCACGTTCATCTGACGATTTGTTTGCAGTGGAACTGCCAGATGCAACTCTAAAGCAACAAGAAACACCTAGATGAGATAAATAGAATTCACACTGAATTTCCAGACAGTATAAAATCTGCACAGCTCCCAGAACATAAAGCACTTCACTGAGTAACCCCTTTGCACTTTCTTTCAACTTTCCACATCTAATATAGGAAAGTGATTCTATCAACTTTTCTGTGCTGTGCTACAGGTGATATCTTCTAAAGCAGAAAATCCACAGAATGCATTTTCTTGGCTTCCAACCCCTTTTTTACAGCTTCTGAGAGCTCTTCAGGATCATGTTGTCAAAATGTTGATCCTTGATAAAATAATCTCACACACACTCACAGAGATTGCACAATAAAGTCTTTCTGAAAAAAAAACCCAGAATAAAAAAACTGAAGCCCTTAAAAACTGAACAGCTGAAAATTTTAACCCCAGGGACTCCAATGATAATATTTTATTTATTTTATTTTAATTCCATTTATATCCCGCCCTTCTCCGAAGACTCAGGGCGGCTTACAAGCTTAGCAGTAGCCTTCATACGATGTATATGCCTGCTTACTAGGGCTTTCACACACACACCAAGCGGCATTATTACAAAGTCAGCTTAATTGCCCCCAACAATATGAAACACTAACCAGATTTTGAAAATCATTTAAAGATTTTCTTCTAAAAGCAAGAACAGTGACCTCCCCTGCTAAAGATAAATTTTAAAAAAAGCTGCCTCAATTATCAGAAACTCTATCCTATTGTACTGGACTTGGGCAAATCTTTCCAAAGCAAAAATTTAATAAGTGGCTGTGTTTTTATTCTCCCAGGCTTTTTTAGGAAATTGTTTTTGGGGAAAAATTCCCTTTTTTATTGCTTTCATTGTTAAATACTGGTTTGTTGCTGCTTGATTTGTAATTGCTGTCAATGCTATTGTATTGTTTTTAATATGTTGCAAACTAACCTTAAAGTCAACGGCAGGCCATCTTTTTTTTTCAATCAGGGGCTGCATTTTTTTAATTGGCTGCCAAGAATTGGAGTGAGTACAACACTGATTCTACGAAGTCACAAGAGGAGAAGAAAGGGGATGGGGGAGCCCTTAAAGCAGGGGTGTCAAACTCAATTTCATTGAGGGCTGCATCAGCATTGCGGTTGCCCTCAAGGGGCCGGGTGGGTGTGGCTAGAGTGCATATGGCCTACTGGGTGGGCGTGGCCAGCTCTACATCATTCGCATCAAGGGTGCCTATGGGGGCCTGGGCAGGAGTGGGACAGATCTGAGGGTCTCTGGCAGAAGGAGGGTCTCTGGGCCAGGGCCAAGGCAATGGGGGCCATTCCCTCACTGTTTCCAGGATGGCTTCGCGGGCCACATGAAACCACTTCACGGGCCAGATCTGGCCCCCGGGCCTTGTGTTTGACATGTCTGTTCTAAAAGCTTTACTGTATTAATGCACGTAGAGCCCTCCCTTTCAGCCCTCCCTCCCCTTAAAGCTTTATTGTATTAATGCACGTACTGTGTTAGTGCACTTATTTTCCTTTAATACCCATTTAAAATCAATGGGAAATTATACTGACATTGTCCAATATAATTTGATAGCAAATTTCAATAGTGTAACGTTGAGAGATCCAGAGGTTACAAAAATTGAACTGATGGTACTGTACTTCATATTACATGTGTTACCAATTCTTCTGCACCTGAAAGCGAGCTATAAATGTTCTATAAAATATTAAGGAGACATAATAACTCCTTTCCCCCTCTCCAGCAATCCTGCTAATCCATGTAGATTAGCAACAATCATATGAAAGATTAGTTCATTCCTTCCTTAGAGACATTTGTGGAAAACAGATTCTTTGGTTAGGAGTCCAGTATTAATAACTCATGAGTTGGAAGAACAATACTTTTTCTTTTTTGCTTTCATAAAGATTCAGTTACGGAGAACCAAAAGCCAAATGCACACAGCGAACCAAACAGGAAGTTACCACAATAATATTATCATGCATCTTTATTTATTTTTTAAAAAATAGGCAGTTTAACCAATCTGCATTTTTATGTTGGAGGGAACAGACACTGCCTTCTATAAAATCAGAGATCATATCACTTAATTCAGGGGTGTCAAACTCAATTTCATTGAGGGCCGCAACAGCATTGCGGTTGCCCTCAGGGGGCCGGGTGGGTATGGCCTGGGTGGGTGTGGCCTACTGGGTGGGCGTGGCTAGTGTGTATGGCCTACTGGGTGGGCGTGGCCAGCTCTACATTGTTCGCATCAAGGGTGCCTATGGGGGCCTGGGCAGGAGTGGGACAGATCTGAGGGTCTCTGGCAGAAGGAGGGTCTCTGGGCCAGGGCCAAGGCAGCCTCACTGTTTCCAGGATGGCTTTGCGGGCCACATGAAACCACTTCGCGGGCCGGATCCGGCCCCCGGGCCTTGTGTTTGACATGTCTGACTTAATTCATTCTGAACTGACCAGCTCACCATACTGACAGATTATTTCTCCACAAATAGATCACAGTAAAAAAAAAAGAGTGTGGGTGAGAGTATGTACCTTAATTGGAACAGATGGCCATACAAAGTCTCACTGCAACATTCAGGCAGGTAAATGTAAAATAGCATACATACGCACAAACATATAAATAGCACTGAAAGGCTTTGATTGTTCCCAAATCTCAATTTTTAACATAATGCTTCCCTGAAATTGTAATGTGTAATTAAAAAGTTATCCTGTGGATGATGGGTGAGGGTTTTTAACTATCTTTGAAGTTACCTAAGACAATGTATCTTCTGTCCTCTCCTGTCCCAATCCTGTGCCAGAGGTGTTCTAGTTCATTAGAACAGGGGTCTCCAATCTTGGCCACTTTATGACTTGTGGACTTCAAGTCCCAGAATTCCTCAGCCAGCCATGCTGGCTGAGGAATTCTGGGAGTTGAAGTCCACAAGTCATAAAGTGGCCAAGGTTGTGGACCTCTGCATTAAATCATCCCTGCATTACTGTCTGAACTGGTGGATTGTGACATCTGAACATGGGCAGTCATTCCTTTAGAACTCTGTATAGTAAACCCTGCATTTAACAGACCATTTGGGGGGTGGTCATTAAAACCAAATGTCCATAAATTATGTTTTTAGATTATTTGAATCAATGGACACACAAAAAATAAATACATTAAATAAATAATGATGCAAATCACTAAATCATGTCAATGATCTGTATTGTTTGAAATAGTAGATTTTGTCCCCTGCTTTGGGAGAAGTAATTTTTTCCTGTTGCACCCGAGAACTCCAGAATGGAAGTACAGAGAGCTAGATATTTACTGCAGAGTGTTTCTATAATAGCACTTCATTAAACTGATGCCCTTTGTATTTCTGGGTCTGCGATTCTTATATGTCATTGAATATATTGGCTAGAAGTGATGGGCCCTAAAGCCCAGCCAGATATTAAGTTGGTGAAAGTTATTATGCTCACACAAATATATAAACCCTTGAGCATTTCAACCAAATTTTACTCAATTAGCCGAATTAATAAGGATGGTGAGAGACACCCCTCAGCGAACGAAAAGAGGAGCACATGAAGATATAGCACTCCGATTTTGATCATTATTTGATGTTGGGTTTGTGTATGTATACATAAAGCACATCTCATGCTAGCTGTCATCTCTTTTCCCTGTGGCATTTCAGGTGCAGATATTGAGTTCACCTGCCTGAAAGGCCCCTTGTATTTCTCCCAATCATGCCTGAACGAGTCTCTGGCAACCTGGAATGAAGTTGAAGAACTGCCTTGGGCTTCTGCGTCTGAGGCCCTTGTTCTACTGATACTCTTAGCTTTGGGTTAAATGTAAAGAGAATGAAGTGTGAGGGATTGTCCCATTCTGATTGGGACCAAGCCATCCAAACTTCAATGACATTATAGTCATTCTTCATCTCCCACTGCCTCTTCCCACCCAGACACTTATTAGAGCACGAGATCCCCATTTTTAACAAGCAAAATAGGGAATGTCATGGATTAAAACAGGGATGGAGAGATAGAAGAGGCTGATTTGCTAGAAAACCTCTTATTGATTGGCAGTGTCAGCTGAACAGAGCTTGCTCCTCCCTTCCAAATCTAATAGCTGAAACCAAAAAGCTCAACATAAAATAGAAGCAGTAGGTGTCAAACAAGCATAACCTGGTCCACAAAGAAAATATGTGTATTTTCTTTTCCAGAAGGAATATATTCCTTGTTTATGTGCAGTTAAAAGTCAAGCAACATGGCAAAATGTTTGAAAAATAAGAAACAATATAAGAGATGGTTCTTGGGCAGCATGAGGGAAAGAAACTATATAAAGGGGAAATTAAGCTTTAAAATTTTTCATCAGGATTTGTGATGCAGAAAACAGGATATAAATTAATCTATGAGGTTTTACAATAGCATTTGATTTTCAGCTCCAGAGCTGAAAAATAATTTCTGGGCTTGAATACATGCTCAGAGGCAGTCTGTCCCTTAATCCTATGTTCTCTTCTTGAGCCATTGTTTTGCACCTGATCCAAGATTAGACAATTTTGAATTAAAGAAAGGAACAACTGGCAAGGTACAATCCTTTTGAATCCTGAGAGAAAGGGGAAGCAATAAATTAGAGAATGACAGAGACCAGAGAGCCTGAGTTGGCATCTCTCCCTATTTCATTTGGTTTCAATCAAACTATTTTTGTTGTTATTGATGTTGTTTTGCTAGCTTCCCCTGAAAAACATTCCTGCCAGGAATGTCCCATTGTGAATGGGTGTGTGCACAGACAGCAGACAAAAAAAAGAATTAAACTTTGTAAGATCAGCAAGGAGAAGAAGAGGTTAAAATGTGCACATTTATTTGATTTGCACTTTTGTAGTTTCCTGATCTCAAGATTTTTAAGGAAGAGACTGAATGTCCAAAAGAGTCCAGACTTGGTCAGGGAACACAGAAGTTATAAATACCCAGAAGCCACCAGATTATCTACCCCTCTCTATACTGTCAATGCTTCTGAGTTGCTAACATAAGCCACCCTGGCAAAATGTTTAAAAAATAAGAAATAACATAACAGAGTATTCTTAAGCTGCATGATGGGAAGAAACACCCATAATAGGAGGCATTCATTCTTGAGGCCCATTGTAACAACGCAGCATTTTTTTTCAATCTTATTTGATACTTATTTGGAAAAAAGATCCAGTTGATATAGCTACACTGAAAATTATATTGAATTTGAATACACACACCTATACATCTATACATTTTTAAATATTTTTGTTCAAGTATCTTACTCAGTAGGATTATTTATCAGAGTTTCATGGGCAGCTACAAAAAAAATATGCTTTTATACTTCCCTTCTGTGCAAGCCTTCTCATCAGCCACCTGGAAGTAAGATCTAAGGGAGGGCTTTGAGATTTTTATAACTTTGTTCCCTGTTACTAATTTACTGTATTTTGCTGAAGCCATAGTTCCTCACTGCCTTTCCAAAAAAAGCAGCTGAAATGGGAATAGAGACAAAAGCAACTCAGAAAGAAAGAAAAAAGCAGATACCACATTTAAGGAGAAGAAAAAACAACAATGAATTAAAATAAACTTACAGAAGGCTAGAGCTACAACAGAATTAAACAGCGGATTAAAACTAGGCAGGATAACAATTCCCTTATGACTTTTCTTCAGATGCTTTTGTAAACAATACATATTTAAGCTGATGCTTCCAGGGAATAGCCAAAGCCTGGGGTGAGGTGGAGGGGGTGTGTGTCATTCTATAAGACGATATATCCAGCTTTAGTAGAGCTGCATCAGCATAATTGTCCCATCAAACTGGATCCCAGCTTGCTGCTGTCATCAGTCATCCCTTTTATCTCCTTGGAGTTCTTTATTCAATGAACAGCAACATTTCTGGACAGGAGCTCAGCCACTATTTGCTTCTGATTCATTGCAAAGATCCCTTTCTCAGATTTTCCTTAGGGGGGATTTAATGCAGCAGTTTATTAAGGACTAAAGACTGGCAGCTCAGTGCCCATCCATAATCATTCCTCATTCAAAAAATATGCCTGAATGGATGGGATGAATGACTGACTGGCAGGGAAGAAACACCGGAACAAAACCCCAGGGAGATGGCAATGCTGTTTTGGACTCACTGAGGACTTGACGCTTGAAGTGCCACATCAGGGGGCACAGCCCCCTGCCCTTCTTCCTGGTCAAGGAGATTCTGCTGCTAGCAACTATGGTACCTGCTTCACTTGTAATAGCAATCCTTCATAGAGGATAAGGTGGTCCAAAAATGGAGACAGGAGGAGGAAGAGAACTAAGTGCTAGAAGTGATAGTATAATAAATTTCAGATGAAGTGGGCTGTAGTCCACCAAAGGTTTCCAGCAATAAATTTTATTCTTCAAAGTACAACAAACAATACCAATTTGTGGGATAGACAAAAACACTTACTCTGCTAGAATGCAGTTTCATATGGAAATTCAACCAATTCAGTTGTTTATGTGTAAATCCTTATACAGTCAAAAGTACATCCACAAAAGCAATGAAACAGGAGGTTTGGGGGAACTTTCAACCAACTATTTAAGAACTTAGCAGGTTCTTTAATCATGGAGTACAGTACTGGTTCTGGAGAAGATAGCATTTAACTAGGCTTGCTGATCTCAGAAGCTAAACAGGGTCAGCCCTGGTTAGTAATTGGATGGGAGGGTGTCCCTGGGAATTTCAAGACTAGGAGGTAAAGATAGAAAAACAGAAGACAACTAAGGCAAACTTCTTCTACACTTTTGCATAGTAAGCTACAAAAACATGTCCATGCAATCATTGGTATTTGAGCTTCATCGGAAAGAAATTTTACTTTTGCTGGAGGTATAGAAAACTAAATGAAGAATCTTGGGAAAAGGGCATGGTCAATTGGCATTTCATCCAACCATGCCCTTTTCCCAAGATTCTTGGATTTCGAAGACTAGAACACTCTTTAAGATATAGTAATCAATTGCAAGTTTTTGTTTGGAGAACTGGAAGTTTGGAACACCGTTCTCTCCAGTAAAACTCTGCAAGATACTTGTTTAAAGTTCTCCAAAGCATATTTTTGCACAAACAGCAGTTTTTAAGTATGTCTTTAAAGTGCCACAAATAGGACTGTAAGAAAGCTTGGAAACAATATAATGTAAAGCAGCCTTCAAATTTATAGCTCATAGCACTCTTCCTGAAAGTCGATTAGAAGTATGGTGAAACAACGTCATTCTATAAAAGCTCCCTATAAAAGGAGTCTTTAAATTTCTGGGACACATGTGCCTGACATATCTAACACTTTATCCAAGATGTTTTTGCTTCTGGGTAAATATGTAATTGTTAATTCATACGTTTTTTTCTGAAATGGTTTTATGTGAAGTTGCCTTCTTCTGAGAAATAGTTTTAGAAAAGTTTTAATCTGGGGTGGTTTTTTTTAAACCGGGGTCTGCAACGTAATATTTTAAGTTTAAACTTATTCGCCGACTGTAGATTCTTTTATAATGCCAGTAAAAAGGGAAGTGTATCATGGGGAAACTCTAGATTTGCTGAAAAGCAAAAGCACCAGGATTAGAGAAAGTTCTTAAATTAGCCCAGTGAGATCAATGGTATCAAAACAATCTAAGACAATTGACTGAGAGAAGATAACGAACATAATATTTTAGAAGATGGATAAGTTGGTGTCAAACCCCACAGAGGCAGGTCTCATTTGTAGCTTACAGTACAGGCAAAGTATTACAAGCCACCCCCATCACAAACACACGGGCATTTGCAAGATGACAACTTTTTATTTGTGATATACTACTGCCATTTCTTCTATTCGCTGTTAAGGGGCAAAAAACTAACTTAAAGCTATCACAGACTGAGTAACATATGATAACATGTTTTCAATATGTGATCTTATGGAGTAGACATTGGCAAATTGAGATACTACAATATTAGGACTACCAATTGTTTACATTATAATTTAACCCTACCAATTAATCAATGTGCCACATAACTTTGTAAATGGATAAAAAAATATCACTGCCACAAGAGGTACAGCACTGCATATTTTGTTCGTGTGATCCTTACTCCCACTTCCCAGGAAACATCACCTTAGAAACTGTGGGAGGAAGTTATAATTGAAAGTCAGTGATTACTCCCAGCTGTTCCGAGAGACATTTGCGTTAAGAATCATACCCGTTTATCACACTCATTTTCACTGTTTGAAGAAAGCATTAGACTCTTAATAGACAATATCTCTGACTTGAAAAAAAAGATTTTAGTGTTATTTTTATCGCCCAGGGACAGAGCTTTCTTTGAAGGGGATGGTGATTCAACAGAAACCTGCCAAAGGTGCGCATAACTGAGCGCGGCGGCTCCTAAAAGCAGGTGGTGCCTCCTTCCTTGTCCTAAACAAGCCGCGGACGTGTTAAACATCCCCTTGAGAGCAGCAGCAGCAGCTACTTCTCGGCTCACAATCACTTTTGTGAGAGGAACGCCAAAAGCTCTCCGTCGCTTCAGTCGAGTCCGTGAAGAAAAAAAGCTTTTCCTTCCTTCCTTCCTTCCTTCCTTCCTTCCTTCCTTCCTTCCTTCCTTCCTTCCTTCCTTCCTTCCCTCCCTCCCTCCCTCCCTCCCTCCCTCCCTCCTTCCTTCCTTCCTTCCTTCCTTCCTTCCTTCCTTCCTTCCTTCCTTCCTTCCTTCCTTCCTACCCCGTCCCCTCTTTGCAGAGAGCACTCGACCTAACAAGCCGGCCTGAGTTAGCAGCGCGAACCTGGGGGGGGGGTTCGCTTTGATTTCGCCGCTCTCCACTTGCCGTGGGAACTAAGTTCGGAAGTGCTCTTTGCACTTTACCTGCGGAGCAGGTGCTGGCCGGGGCGGGGAGAAGGGGAAATTAGCGAGGGAAGGTCACTCGCGAGGTTGCAGAATCGCTTCTAAAGCAGCGTTTTTCACCACCCCCTCGCCTCTCTCCCTCTCCACCACCACCCCCCCGCCCGTCCCACAAACAAAACATCTGGGCTGCCCAAGTGAACCGTCGGCTGTTTTTGTTTGTTGAGTCCGCTAAGCCTCCGCCCTCTGTGCTAGGCGCTGTCTGGAGGGCGCTCGACGGTCGCTCCCCCCCCCCCGTCCCACAGCACACCCTCCCCGAGCTGCTGCCCCCCCCCCGACCTCTCTCCCTTCGGACACCCAGCCGGCGTTACCTGCCCTCGCCCGGGGAAGTTCTCGAAACAGGAGGGCCAGGAAGCAGACCAGGTGGCCCCGCAGTCCCGCGGGGCTGGCCGCCATCCTCAATCGGCGCCTGGGCTCTGCCTCTCTCGCGCTCTCGCTCTCTCTCTCTTTCTCTCTCTCTCTCTCTCTCTTTCCCTCTCCCTCTCTCTCTAGCAGGGGGGGCGGCAGCCAGCGCAAGCCGAGAGAGCCGCCTGGCCCCGCCCTGCTCCTCCCCCCCTCTCCCCCCCCCCCTCGCAGGCTCAGGCAAGTCGCTCAGGCAGCCCCGGGCAGGAGGCGAAGCGGCTTCCCGGAGACTGGAACGGGCCCTGCACAGCCCCGTTGCTTAGACCTGGGCGAGCTTGTGGCGAAGGAGATGCGGACCTGTTCCGGAAGCCCGGGTTCCGGCCTTGACCAGACCAGACCAGAACCCCCCCCCCCCACTGTAGCAACCCTGCAGCATCCCTCCCTTCCCCACCCCCCACGCCTCCCGTCCGGCATACTTCTATGAGGCGACTCTGGGGACCGAACGGATGACTCCGCTCAACAGATACGGGTCGTCCTCGACTTACGACCACGCTTGAGAACCAACGTTTCTGTTGCCAAGTGAGGCTGTTAAGGAAATTTGTTGTGCAAAGGTCTCCTTGTGCTACCAAAGAGTTGCACAGGCAAGGAAGGGTACTGAGAGCAGCAAGAGTCACACAGTAAACTGCCTGCAATTAGTGCAGGTTCGAGTCCCACCAGGCTCAAGGTTGACTCAGCCTTCCATCTTTCCCAGGTAGGTAAAATGAGGACCCAGATTGTTGGGGGCAATTAAGCTGACTTTGTAATAATGCCGCTTGGGGTGTGTGTGAAAGCCCTAACAAGCAGGCATATACATAGAATGAAGGCTACTGCTAAGCTTGTAAGCCGCCCTGAGTCTTCGGAGAAGGGCGGGATATAAATGGAATTAAAAAAAACACACACACAAGAGTACACTGAGTTGTAAAAGCAAAAAGTAGTTTACTTTTGAGGTGGTGTAAAAACAAAAAGGCACGGTCAAAAATAAACAGTCCAAGTAGCAATCTAAAATACAAAGTCTTCTTACCAGTCCAGAGGTCAATACACAGTTCAGGTTTATCACAGTAACAGAGCAAAAACAGTAATAGTAGAGAGCAGTGAATTCAGAGAGAGAAAGAAGCTACGTTCCTAGCTCCCTCTTATGGCCATGGGAACACTTACACACCCAGTGGCCAATTAACATCTTAAAAGACATAAAACATCATGGTTAATATATTTTCAACCCAACATTGTAGGCTAACACCATATGCCTAACAGAGGCAATTTGTTAGGTGAGGCCCCATTTTATACCCTTTCCTGTCACGGGTTGTTCAGTGAATAGCAGCAGCTGCAGTCAATTGGTATCGTGGTGAATCTGGCTTCCCCCGTTGACCTCGCTTGTCAGAAGGTCACCAAAGGGAGATCTATCACATGACTTTGGGAAAACAGCTACAGTCATACATATGAACTAGTGGTGGGATTCAGCCAACTCGCGCCAGTTCGGCAGAAGCGGTAGCTAGTTTTTTGTTGCCCAGGCCCAGGATGGACTTCTGGAAGCGGCATCCACGCAGTGAACCGGTTGTTCACATATTTGAATCCCACCACTGATACGAACTAGTTGCCAAGCATCTGTTGTGATTCAGGGTCAGCCTGTGGGTTCGGCAGTTGGGTCGGATGACTCAGATGAGGGGGAGGAGGGGGGTGTTGAAGAACTTGCTGATGATAGCCCTCAGGCAGGCCCCTCCCACTTGGTCACCATGGAGACCCAGCTGTGTGAGCCTGACAGTGTGGATGAAGATGACCCACAGCTGGCCCTGTTCAAGGACGCCCGACGCAGGAGGCAGTCAAGTAGGAGTAAGCAGAGGAAGGCAATGGGGCTTCTCGGAAGGAGGGAGAGAGAAGCCACGCCCTGAACTCTTTATAAAGGACTTGTGTGGGGAGGGCTGGTTTTCTGAAAGCAACCGCTCAGATAGTGTTTCAAAGCTCTGGTATCTTGGTTCATGTCTTGTTTGTTTTTGTAATAAATTTGGCAGACGTATTCCAGCCTCTTGCCGTCTGTAAAGGGGTTGCCTTTTCTGCAAGGCCGGTAGCAGGCTGGTACAGAACAGCATCTGAATTTTGATCACATGATCATGGCGATGCTTCACTTTTTTTCCAGTGCCGCCGTAATTTTGAATGGTCACTAAGTGAACTGTTGCAAGTCGAGGACTACCTGTACTGTATGGCCTTGGGAAAATCGTTGTGGCCCATTGGAAGCCTTGCTTCTCCCTTTCCAGTACTAAGAGCATCTCTTTGGTGAAAGGAGGCCTTAAGGCTGCTCCAAGGCCTTCGGTGTTCTGCCATTTGGTACCCCCAGAATCTAAATTGATGAGTGTGTGCGTGTGAAGGGGTTTTTCTTCTTCATCATCATCCTCTTCCCTTTCTCATTGCATTTTGTCATACTTTAAAACTCATTTACCCTTTTACTAAAATATCTCATGCCTGAATGGCATGGCTTCAGGAACGAGATTCTGGGATAAACCCCTCAATCACTGAAAAAGCTACCCCACGTTTCATCTGTACATGACTCTTCAAGTTCTAAAGTTCTGTTCCTTCTTTATTCCTTTGCCCCTCTCTCAATCCCTTCCATCCCATATACAACCATGCTCAAACAATCCCTGACACACACGCATACCATTCCTCCTAATTGAAGGGACTGGCTCTGATATTTCAGCAAGATCTGGCAGGCCGCATATTTTTTCTATTTACCATTAAATAACATTTTTCTGAGTGTTGACCAATCCAGATCCTCCACAATGAATTCAGAGACTCATTTTTTTTCCTCTGAAGATGCATGGATGCCCAGAGCAGCATTCTCCCAGCCCATATAATCTTCCTATAGTGGGGAGATTGTGTTTTATGTGGGGAAGTCTCAGTCCGGGACATCTGTTTCTTCCATTTGGAAAGCCACTACAACTTTGTGCAGAGGATCCTGACCTAGATGCTCCAATGGCCCAACTTGACCTAAAACACTTCCTTTGCTCAGTAAGGCTAACGTGGTATAAATGCTTCCCAGACACCCAGCTGGACAGTATTGATTAAGTTCCAGGGCAGAGAATAGGACATCAAACTTTATGCACCAGCACAGATTTCAGCTTCAGGCTATGTCTTAATGGAGATTTCACAGACTGCAGAGGGTGACAACTACAGCTCCAAGGCCATCAGAGCAGCAGAACTGATATTCAAAGTGTGCCTGCAGTATTCAAGGATGTGCATGCCAAAGTTTTGAAGAGGGGTAGGGAATAAGTGTGCTTTTCTGAAGGGCTCCCTGAGCACTTGGATTCAGCAGAAGAAATGGAACTTTAATTAGTATTCAGCCTTGTAGACCAAGAAAGGCCCCCAGGGGATCCAGGCATGTTGGGACACAAGATTTAAGAAAGCAGGGGAATGAAAACTATGCAAAGCTGCTCTTTACTCTGCCTCTGTGCTTCTGAGTTTCCTCTGGATGGAACATCTGTCAGAAGGCAAGCAAAGGGGCTGAAGCACCTGGCACCATTCAGCCATGCTGATCTTCAGAGACTAATCCAGAGATTGCTAAAATCATGCTCCATTATCTCCATCAGTGTCTCAGTTGGCCAAATCTTTTTACCCCTTAGTGCTTTTGAGATGCTTCCATCAACCTGTACTTCTGGTATCCCTATTTGAAAGGCATACTCCAGGTTTGTTCCTAAGGTTAAAAGTTCTTTAACTTTGAGTGTTCATCCAGTTTTGGGGATTTCCTCAGCACAAGCTTCTTGTTAGCCTATCCCAAGAAACAACAAACTCTTATGTGCTTTAGAATTAAGAACCACACGGGATGAAATTTGTGACCATAAACCACTGAAGGCAGAAAGAGGCTTTAAGATCACACAATTGGACAGAAGCACAATACTAATTTTGCCATTATTGGCTTATAAGTATTTTCTACTACCATCCAATCATGGTTTGAAGAGATGCGTAGCCTGTTCTTATTATAGTTACGTTGGCTCTAGAAAATGTTACAAATCACTACTGGTGATCTTCTAATAAGCAGAAAGAGATGATAGATACAGTGGCACTATTCCTGTATCTTACAATACCCTATAATACAAGCGTTTACATTTTTCTTCCTCCTAAAGCATTTCAAGCTTTTCCAGCTTAATATTTATAGGTCAGGTAGTTGAAGGCCAAGATCAGGACCACAGGAAAAGAAAGGGGAAGCCCTGAAGGCCAAACATCCGTCCAACATTCCTCTTGCAAAGCAGGGCCACCAGTGAATGAACTTTCTTCTGATCAGAGAGAAGGTCTCCAGATGGATGGTCGCAATCTATTCTAGTCACTGCTTTGCTGGTTACACTTGCTGAATACAACAGAGAAAGCTAGACTCCCTAAAGACTTCACCCTTGCCATTCCAGGTTGGGCAATTTGAGGCAAGACGCTCCATTTTTGTGATACCTGATCTGATCCAAAGATCATGGCAGCCTGTTTTCAAATGGAGTCTGCTTGACAGAGCAGTGTTCCTTCCCAGACAGAGGCCCCACTCAGTTTTTGCACAGAAAAGCAGCCTTAAAGTCCAGGCCAGCAGAAAGGCTGGGCTGGTTCCAGCCCGGGGGCTGTGGGATGTTACTCCAGCTACAGCTGTAAATATTTGCTGGGAACCTAAAATCTGGGTCAACAATTTCAGAGTTGAGGCAGTGACTCATACCCTGAGAGACAACAGGGTGACTCAAGCTAAAGCCCCAAGGACTTGTGGGGGGAAGGAGCGGAGAAGGGGAGAACGAACCCTAGAGAGTAACGCCTCACCCTTTCTCCATTCTGCCTAAATTTAGGTACTTCTCTGAGAACATGGTTCTTTATAGAGTCTTCCATCTCTGTGAGATGTGAATATGGTCACAGTTGCCAAACAACAACAACAAAAAAAAAAACCACCCCACCCCAGCATCCTAAATAAAGAAGGGGAGAATGGGCCATGGAAACCATATTATATGGCAAAGTTGCCACTTGAAACAGTAAGTGGTGGACACTCTAAGAATGACAGATGGGAACCAACAGAATTGATGGTAGTTAAACAAATCCTTATGTCAGAGATGGGTAATCTGGTCCTCTGGTAGCTGCTAAAGTGGCTCTCACCAAAATGAAAGATTCTAAAACTGAGGGGAATGATTTCTCACTAGATTGTATCCTGTGTACAAAATGGATGGGACTGGTGTAAGGAAAAGCCACAGCCTTGTTAATCAGAATCGAGCCCATTACAATAGTAGTGGCAAAAGGCTTTCTCACTGATCTAAAAAAATGCGGGAAAGAGGAAAAGGAGTGAGAGAAATGCTTGTGTGTTTTTTTTAAAAAGAAGATGTGGGAATCATAGGTGGGTACATATGTGATACTTGAAAAGTTAGAAAAAGTATAGAATAGATTACGTCTCTCTTCTAGGGCACCAGTAATTTATTTGTTTACTCTGATCTTTGATTAAACATATGTCAGGGGGAAAAGGAATGGAATAAAATGTGAATGAAATTAAAAAAATACAGGTTGCTACAGTTGATTCCGTGGCCTTCTGTCTCACAGAGTACTGTTAAGCAAATGAGCTATATTCATACAGCACATTAGAGTGGTGGCTAGCTTCTCACATCACATTGATCCACAAGCTGTCCAGCCCCATTGGAGCCTAATCTATCCTGTGGTTGTCAGAATTGGTATGATCTATGTTCAGACTGTTCCTTAAGGCACTTGGTCAAAAGAACTGTCCACATTCTTGGCTACAATTGTCCTGGAGAAGTTGACGCTGCTCTGCAGTGGCCTGCTGAGGCTGCACTTCTGCAACCATATGTTTTGGAGTCAACATCACTCAACTGAGCGGAATTCCCTTTTGAGCACAGCAGACATGCAAGATAGCGGGGTAAAGGAAAGTAAGCATAACTTGGGTCAGATATTTACTAAGTATATTATTTATTTTCCCCTGGACAGATCAAAACAGAGATTTTTTTTTATTTGAATGAGGCAATTTTCCAAGAAAGCCAAAGAGGACATGGGAGTCAGAGAATGAGAGGGTTTAGTGAATAGAACACCCAAGCCAAGTCATAAGTTCTTCAGAAATTGGATTTGGGGCAAAAGGGAAGACTTTTGCAGATTTTAAATAATTAATGGCATTTAACAAACAGTTCTCCTCCCAACTGATGGATTTTTCCAGCTCTGACAGAATCTGATTGCAGCCAAGAGGGTCAGTTAAATCTCTGGCAAGGAAGCTAGAATCATTATTGGTGTACATTGCCATCTAGTGAGGAGAAAAGTGCTTTGCAGAAACACTGTAGAAGACCTGCACTCCTATGTGATCATGAAAATTCTTCAAGAAGATGGTTCTTGATGCCACCAATGGGTGTTTCAGGTCAAAGAAAATGCATCCAGGTCAATCCTTTGAATGAAATCATCACATCAGTTTGAGGCCTCTCATTCAATCCGCTACTTTTGGAATCAGCCCAAAGAAATTTAGAGTTAATTTGGAGATTGGCTGACCTTTCAGGATTTGATAAATAAAATTGGGGAGGAGGTGGGGATAATAAAATAGAAAGATGAAACCGACATAAATAGCCAGCCTTGGATTTTGTTTGTTTGTATCTTCCACAATTTCATTACTCTTGACCATTTATAATAGCTGCAAGCAATGCAAGCATTTAAATAAAGTTCATGGTAGGAACATAAATATATAAACTTCTATAAACAGCGTAAAAATAAAATGGGATGTGTCCTCACCACAGGCCTTCTAAAACACCTAAGGTTTCAAGAATTATTAGAGGCCAACCGATTCCTAAGCTGTGAGAAAAAAGCAGGGAAAGGCCAGTCTTTGGGGCAGACTTAGGGATTAAGGTAAAGGTAAGGTAAAGGTTCCCCCGCACATGCGTGCTAGTCGTTTCTGACTCTAGGGGCCGGTGCTCATCTCCGTTTCAAAGCCGAAGAGCCAGTGCTTGTCCGAGGATGTCTCCGTGGTCATGTGGTCGGCATGACTAGACGCCAAAGGCGCACGGAACGCTGTTACCTTAGGGATACTCTCCCATAAATAGGTGCTGCAATTAAAAAGTAGTGCCTGTGAGGCGCTACCACTACCAACCTATCTCATGAAATACATCACCTTGGTGAACCTAATCTATAGTTTGTGTGATCCATTGGATTTTAAGCTGTTGAGCTTTTGGAAACAATTTTGAACATGAGCAGAACATTTTCTGCATTGGTTCAGCACAATTTGAAATCCTTAAAGCTACCTGCCTAAAACTTTTCAAGGGTAATGTCCTCCGAAAGGGTCTATCGTCTGTGCAACTTGAATATTTCTCTTTTATAGTTTACGGCAATCCAACTTTGGAATATTTTATATGAAACCTTGCTGCATTTCAGTTGCATTTATAGTCAGCATTTCCAAATCCTCTCCAGTTCAGTTGGTGATCCGGTAATCTTTTTCTCAGTCCATAGTCAGAGGGAGCGAAAGCATAGTTTGAGAATGCATTTTTCTCAAAACAATTATGTAACCATCCTCGTCAAGAGGATGATGAAATAGCCTTATTATTTTGGTTCATCGCACAGTCAGCCAGATGTTCAGACTGGATTTGGTATTTTTGTCCATATATTGAGTACTTCCTGAGGACCTATAATAGACAGGTGAGGATGTGTTAAAGGTACAATCACAGGATGTAAGCTGTTCCGAGTAAAGCTACCTTTGCAATTGACTGATGGTGATTTTGTCAATGATGATGGTGTTCAAGTGGTGTTTCGGTTGTTTTGGGATTGTACCAAAGGTGCCTATTACTATTGGAAATACTTTTGTTTTCTTTTGCACTGTCATTCTATTCCCATTTGCAGATATTTGTATTTTGTTATCTTCTCTGTTCTTTCCTCTTCTATTCTGTTGTCTCCAGGTACTACCACGTCTATTATCCAGACTTTTTTAATTTTTCTTATCAACAATTGGTAAGTCTGGGGTGTTATGTGGAGGTGCCTATCTACTCAAATGTATTATTATCTATTAAATTTATATGCCACCCATCTCCCTAATGTATTGATTTTGGGTGGCTTACAGATCATAAAAAAAATATAAACAGAAAATCAATTAAAAAATTTAAACTATGCAAAAAATTTAGAACCAAGGGATGAATGGCATGAAGATGAGGTCTTCTTAGCCAAACAATCATCAGTGAGCACCTTTCTCACAGCTGCAAGCCAACCCACAAAACCACAGTTTAATACCCTTCTGGAAAGTCAAAAGCACAGGAGCAATTCTCACCTCCAGTGGTAGAGTGTTCCACAGCAAAAAAGGGGGGCTCTTCTCCTTGACCTTGCCCACTGGAATGTCTTAGTAGACAGGGTCCATAGTAGGCCTCTTCTGCTAGAGCAGGGCTTTTCAACCTTTTCACCAATTGTACCACCTCTAGAATATGGCAATATTCAAGTACCACCAGTCGCCTAAAACCCTAGAAAAAGTGATAAAGTACAGGTAGTCCTCACCTCCACTTTAATATCATCTCTTCTCTCACCCCCTTTTATATCCTATCTTCTCTCACCCCCTTTAATATCCTATCTAGCAGCTAGAGCAAGTGGGAAGAGCTAGTTACTATGGGAATGAGATGGTTTCTCAGATACCCTGCATCTGCACCAGGAAAAAAAAATGTGCAATTTTGGGAAAGGATAAATGGAAATCTTGCTCAGGAATTAGGCTCAAATTGTACATCATCTCATAAAGCATATTGGTTAATTAATTCCATTTACCCACATGGAGCAAACTCTCCCAATTTTATTGACCCAATATAAAACCTCCAGAACCAAAGTTATTCAATATTCAATATTTAAATATTACAGAGTTCTTAAAATATAAAACATTATGATGGCTTTAGTAGGTACGGGTAACAATTCAACCGAAACTGTAGAATTAAGAGTAAAATGTAAATGAAACAAGGCACAAAATATTAGCAATACAGACTACAACAAATTTTAAATTAAACATCGCATGGTGGGCTTCAATAGGGCTTGGTCTCAGATTTTTGGCCTGGGTAGACCTATCAGTTCAAATCCAGCTCCCTTTAACTGCGGGGAAGGGGAGTTGGATTTGCTTGCAATACCTTAACTTTGAGCAGAACTAAAGAAGGAAAAAAAGAGTTAACAATAATGGTAAAAATAATATATAGATCCAAAAAAGAGAGGGAGATCCTGATGACTCTGTAGAAGTTTCTTTCTTCTATGAGAGAGCATTTGGCAGAGAAAAGAAGAGAATTAAAAATAGAAAAATAAAGCAATGCAAGTACAGAAAGGCACTTCAAGGGGATTAGGTGATATTTAGGGAGGCACCAGGCTAAAAACAAAAAGTAGAAAAGGGGTTCAAAATTTTATTTGTAGTAAAGTCCCACTGGACCAGTCAAAAATGAGCTGAAGTACAAGGACTTGGAACTAGGCCACCAACAGAGCAAAGTAAAACCCTGGGTCCCTTTTTCTCATTTCTTGGCTGGAACCAGCTTCTCTTCATTTCTACCCTAGCAGGCCTTCATAAACCTCCAGAAGGAAGCCAGAGGCTTGGTCTTTCCAAGCAGGAAAAATTATAATATGCTATCTTGACCTGGTCAGCCAACTCCTCCTTTCCTATGACATATTTCCTCCTTCTCCTGATCATGTGCCTTACACCCCTCCCCTTTCTGGGATGGACTTCCTCCTTCTTCTCCCTGGGAACTCTCCTCCTCCATAACCGGCAGATACACATGCTCCTCCATAACCGGCAGACACACGTGCAGACACTGTGAGTCGATACTGTCTTTTGACCTTGGGAATACCGTCCAAGTATCATCTAACTCACCTCATCTGCTGTAATCTACTCTGCATGCAAATAAAGGTACTTCTGGATGATAAAAGGTATTTTCATGAGTTCTGCTATCTGGCAAAGACAGTTATCAATGATAGAATCCGCTTATACAGGCCAGCACAAAGGTCTTAGCAAGGGAAAAATCATTAAATGACAGTCCGATCCAGAATAGTCAAAAGACAGTAACAACTCAGAGTGTCTGCACGTGTGTCTGCCAGTTATGGAGGAGCACGTGTATCTGCCGGTTATGGAGGAGGAGAGTTCCCAGGGAGAAGAAGGAGGAAGTCCATCCCAGAAAGGGGAGGGGTGTAAGGCACATGATCAGGAGAAGGAGGAAATATGTCATAGGAAAGGAGGAGTTGGCTGACCAGGTCAAGATAGCATATTATAATTTTCCCAAACAACCACGTGGTGGCAGCACACAAGGACTTGGAACTAGGCCACCAAAAGAGCGAAGTAAAACCCTGGGTCCCTTTTTCTCATTTCTTGGCTGGAACCAGACTGCTATAATTGGCTTTTGCACTGAAGCTTCTCTTCATTTCTACCCTAGCAGGCCTTCATAACCTCCAGAAGGAAGCCAGAGGCTTGGTTTTTCCGAGCAGGAAGCAGCTCCGTCTGAGGAAAGATCAGAATATTTCTCTCCACCTTTCTCTCCTTGCCTTGGACTTTATGGCTTCTCACAGTTTAAGCTTTGCTCCTTTCAGAGTTAGGGTCTCTCTGGATTTCCGTGGATGGGTAAGGAAGTTAGAATATAGGGGTTCAGGCTTATATGGCTAGGAATGTCAGGTCAGATATACATGGGAGCAAAGTGAATCCCAAACCACTGACCTGAGGAGACTATAGTTCGGGAAGGAACAAGAAAGGAAGCAAATGTTAATATGCACTGGAATTGGTTTTAGCTCGTCGGAACAACTAGGTCTTTTGAAGCAATAAGACCAGAGTGGGAAGAAAGGTAAAGGGATGGTGGTGGTATCTGTTTGGGAGACTGGCCTGAGAAAACCAAAAAGCAACTGGAAGGAGCTGTTCTACTCAAAGAAGAAAGCATTAGCCTCCAGCCAAAAACCCGGGGATCTGTTTCAATCCTGAGAGAATTGCTGAGATGACTCCCACCCAAACTCTTCAGATTTTTGTTACAACAGAGCATAGAAACCCATACTCTGCATATGACTTTCTGGCACCCCAAGATGTAAAGCTGTCCTTTGACTCCTCTGTCAATTGCGTGAATTAGTCCTTTCCGTTTTCTTGACAAGATTTCAGGAGGTTTTTTTTGCCCTTGTCTCCTTCCCAGGCTAAGACGTTGCCTGCTTCCTGGACTGAAAGAATGTGACTGGCCCGAGGTCACCCAGGTGGCTTTTTAACTAAGTTGAGACTAGAACTCATAGGCTCCTGGTTTCTAGCCTGATGCCTTAGCCACTATACCAATCTGCCAGTAAAATAATCAACTCACAGTGGTACAATCTCAGGCTGTTTCTCTTGTTTCTGCTCTTAAAAGACACCCCAAAGCAGTTGTGGGAAGTCAGCCCCCCCCCCAGAGAAAGAAATACTTTTGGGAATATTAAAAGGCAGAATATTATATTTCTCCAAAGGATCTTAAAAGCAGAAAAAAACCCTCCCCACAAGTCTCTCTGCCCCAAACAGAAACCAGGTATGCAGAAATGCAAATGTGATCAAAGTTATTCAATATTGTCAGAAAGATTGGAGCCAGGAAGCTGGGATTAGAAAAATAAAGATCCCTAGAATCAACAATCCCTCACACCAAAAAAATCCAACACATATCAGCCACAGCCCCAGAGAAGCAGGATATGACCTTTGGGACATAATAGGATTAACCCACCACCATCAGAATACCAGAAAGGCACACTTAGACTCAGGTCAAAGTTCATGCCACAGGAACAACTCCAAACAAAAGCCCACAAAGGTATAAAAACCCACCACTCCCTACATGTGGTCAGTTTTTCCCAGAGCCATCTTTCTGTCTGGCTCTCCTCTTCAATAAACTGCAACCTTCTTTCTAAAGCAGTCTCCATTTTGTTTATTCCCAGCTTGGACTGGACCCTGATGAAGATTTTTTTTCTCAACACAGTGTAAGCATTTTTGGCCATGCCCTTCTGGGACTGTCCTAGTGTCACTAAATAGTTGCCTGCAGTCCTCCAAAAAAACAACCCTCCACAAGGTTGATTAGTAACCTGTGATCCCTTAAGAAATTAACCACTTCTGACAAGATCCCTAATATTTTGGAAATTGCAGCAATATCTCAATCGCTTGACTCTCCATTGCTTCAAACAGACCTTCATTCCTCCACTAAAAATATTAATGCAGCCACTTCAAAACACTTCAAATATGAACACAACTGCCTGAGTATCCTATGTGCTTGGCCTGTTCCTGTTAGAATCTGTTGGATAATACTAATGTTAAAAAGAAATTATTTTCTTTTGGGTTATGTCTACTTACTCTGAGGTACAAACATCCATATGACTGCTATACAGTATACGCCAACAGAGCAATGTAACAGAAAACTCTTAACTCCTTGCTGTCACTTAGTAATTATCTGCTTTATCTGTCTCTTCTGAGTTCAACTCTACAATCATACGGTTGCAAGGATTAATCTTGTTTTAAAGAGGGAGAATAGTAATGCCACCATACATTTCCAAAGACTGAGGTGCAGTCTGAGCCAGATCCAACATCTCCCACAATTTAACATATAGGTTTAATGAACTTGGTGCCAAACATGGATATGAATTAAAAGATGGTTAAAATGTAGCACTTGATTCAAGCAGTTCCCCAGAAATTGAAGTGGTTTAAAATTCATCTCATCTTCTAGGCTTGCATTCAGAACTCTACTACGGAATCCCTATGTGATGTCCATTTATGCAAGATTTCCCAGGTGAAGCCCAACAAGCTAGCAACCTACCCTGTAAGGCAGATGAGTATTATTATCCCCAGATGGCACATGGAGGGAATTATGTAGTTGAGAAACTTCTAGAGGCCACTGAACTCTAGGCAGATTACTGGAACTTTGAATTTTTTTTTTCTTCTGTTGTTATTATTGTTCAAATGTTGTCTTGCCTATCATATTAACCTAAAGCAATTTCCAGTTGATATAATGATATGTGGAAAAGACTTTGGGAGACAAGGGTACCCTGATCATCTAGGGTATGATCAGATAAAAGAGTGCATAGCTCACAATTGAATACCCTTCCCACTATCCAGTTGTGGCCTATGCAGCCTCTTATCTGACTATTCCCTAGGTCCAGTCTCTTGATTGTGACTCTCAAGGTCTTCCCCACATAGATTACGATCTGAGGATAGTTGTTTGTTTAAAACTTAACGATTAACAGTCCACACTGTGGCAAAGTTTATAATTCGTTCTCTCTTTTCTCTCTCTCTCTCTTTAGTTTTTAAAGAGTTTCTATTCACGTGAGTAGGCTGCATTCATGGCCCTCCAGTGCTGAGCAAAGATGGAGCTGCTGAAAAGGAAGAAGAAATAGAGGAGCTTTGGGAAAGACCGATACAAGTTTGGAAGGTTAATCATCTGCCTATAGGAGTTAGGCACTGCCTCCATCTTGTCACCCTCTCAAGCCTTCAGCTGATCCCTGGATCACATGATGGGTTTTTCTGTTACTTTCCAGCCTGATCCTTTCGGGCACACTTCACTGCAGCTCAGCTATGGCCAAGGCAGCTCCACGCACTGTGCTGATTACTGGCTGCTCCTCAGGCATCGGACTGTGCATGGCTGTGCAACTAGCACGGGATCCAGAAAGGCGATTCCATGGTGAGATCAGGGTATCTGAAAGGGGGTGGGATAACTGAGACACACTACTCAGAGGGCTGGACACTCTGATCTTTCTAGATGGGGTAAGTTAAAGTGGGATAAAAGGCATGAAAGGTTTTTCAGAAAGGGAAAATCTAGAGGTGGGGGTGATAGCTAACTGGAGAATTAGACGTATGCAGCCTGGCCCCATCAGTTCCCTTGACTCACTCAGCTTTTTTTCTCAGGATTCTGCGTAACATTTGGGCTGTTCCCCAATATCCAGTGAGCTTTTTCAGCTCTTCCTTTGTCAACTCAGCTCAAGACCACTTTGCCAAAGTTACCCCCAAGTCAGAAGGCCACTTGAATTCCAATATTATATTCAACCTACTTTTGGTTTTGTTTTTTGCATCCTTGCCTTTTTGACTACTTTGTATGCTGTTGGGTCTTCAGCTTCACGTGCTGCATCCTCTTCATTTCCCCATATTTATCCATACTGTCACATTAACTGCCCTTTACTCAACAAACTGGCTGGGTGTGATGCAGACTACCTCCAAAGGCTACTTGTGTAACCAAGCTCAGATGCCAGGAGACTTGGGAATCGTAAGAATGTCACTCGATGCCAACAATTCCCTCCCCTCCAACCTTCCACTCCAGTTCTGCCTTTCTTTGTCTGCCACAGGAGGCGGCCTTTTAGCAAAAAGTGCTACTGACAAGTAACTGGGTGATCATGGACACAATGAATCCAATGGGCATCAGGAATGAAAGCTTACAAGTATTGATGTGATATTTATATTGCTTGTAGTTATTTTATAAGAGTTAAAGTGCGATAGATTTAATAGTTTATTGTTGTTTGCATAAGGTAGATTATGATTGTTTGTATTTTTATACCCTGTATTTAGCTCTGGGAAGTCGGGGAGGGGGGAGGGGGAAGGGAGGGAGGTGTTGGGGAGGGTTGGGGAGAGGGGAGGGGGTTGGGAGGGGTTTTGTTTTGTTTTCTTATAAATAAAATGTACTGTAAAACTTTTCAATTAAAAAAAAGGAATGAAAGCTTACAAGCTTAAGACAACAAGCGTGCCTTGGGGAACTTACATTTGTACTTTATGTACACTAAAAGTGTGCAGTGATAAAAATGTTGAATGCACAACAACAGAGGGCATGCTGGATAGAAGTACATGCCACATAGACCAGACAGGTCAAACTTGCAACGTCACGTGACGTCGCACAATGTATCGGGACAGTTTTGCAATTGCCGGCAAAGGGGTGAGTGTGGCTTCTGTGTAACGCATCCGACCCATGGGCCAGCAGTTTGACACCCCTGACATAGACAAATGTCTCAAAGATTTCATGGAAGGGCTTTTTTGTGATAAGAAAATAGCTACGGTACTGATGAATTGTTTCATTTATTTGTTTATTTATTTTATTCCACCTTATTTTTATAACTTAAGGTGGCATACATACCTAATACTCCTTCCTCCTCCTATTTTACCCACAACAACAATCCTGTGAGATGGGCTGGGGGGGAAAGAGAATGTGACTGGCCCAAAGTTGTCCAGGTAGCTTTCATGCCTAAGGTGGGATTAGAACTCACAGTCTCTTGGTTTCTAGCCCACTGCCTTAACCACTAGACAAAACTACCAATCCTCTGTAATTGTTATATGAGCCTTTACTAAGATGCTTAGCAAGTAATTTTCACAGCTTATACCCGTTATATGCACAAAGGATGTTATATATTATATATATATAACCCGCACATAATCATAAATACCATTGCCAGAGGAATTTAGAATTTCCTATTAATCTTTTTCCCCCCTCTCATTTACATTCCCCTGGCAGATAATCCATTTCTGTTCCATTAAATTATATGGGAGAAGAAATGAGAAGAAAATGTAATGAGAAGAAAAAGGGGGAAAGGGGCTTAATGGGATATCAAAGAGGCAAGTTATGGGTTGGCTGCATGAATAAGAGTAATGTCAGAGCAAAGACAGTAGAAGAAAACCTATTGTAATATTTAAAGTCATTTTTCTTCAACTATGAGAACTAAAAACTAAATTCAATTTAAAAAGGGGGGGCTTAGAATGATAGAGTTCTGTTGCATGATAATAAATCAGAATCTACATTTCAGAATTTGGTACGTTGTGAAGACTAAACTACAAAGATATAATAACTATTATTTAAAATCCAGAGGAATGTGAATCAAGACATATACAATTAATCTCACTTCCAGAGAAACTCGTTGACTGGCTCTAGGCATTGAGTCTAATCGGCCTCACCTTTTACTACCAGCATGGAATGGGAATATAATATATGTGGTTAGACTATAGGCATTTTTAGCTCGTTTGTGCTTAGCAGATCCCAGAAAAACACAAGAAGTACCCCAGAAAGACATTGAAAATACAAACTAGGGAAGATGCCCCAGTTGCCACTTCTAGCCAAAAGATGCTATCCTATCCCTTCTTTGTTCTTTTTTTTTCTTGAAAGATAGATGCCCTTTCTGGCTGCTTGCAGGTACCTAAAATGCCTCTTCAGCCTATATGGATGGGCCCAAAGACTTCCTGTAAAGAAAGAAGTTACGTACTACTTTCCAGTTATTCAGTTTTATTTCAATTAAATACTTTAAAGAATTCAAAGCAAAGGAGACATTAGCAGATACACTGGGGGCTTAATAATAATGGGTATCCCCCCCCTTTCTCCCCCTCTATATGTTCCAGTATATCATGTACAGAAAGTTATTTTTTTATATAATTTCTTACACGTGAACGTATGCTTGAACATATATACGTATAATTATTGTCTCAAAAGAGGGCACGCAGATAAATGTATGCAGAAAATCTAGAGAAGCAGAAGGGAGAGGAGGAAGAATGGGTCTTAGTGTGTTCCTACTCTTTGCAACAAATTCTCTCTTGTCTGCCTGCAGCACACAGGCACACACCGCATGTACAGAGTTCACCCTCAAAGAAGAGATTAGACACAGAGGGATTTGGCATCATGACCCTTAAGAAGCTTACAAAACATGAATCCTCAATTACCCTGCTGAACCCTGGCCCAGAGCCAGTATTCTCTCCTTTGAGCAGCACTTCTGGACTTTGGTTGGCTGATACTGTCTGTTGCACAACAGAAGAGGCTGTCTGGCAGGGAGAGCTCTCTGAACAGCCAGCATCCCCAGCCTTGCGGCTCCTTGTAGCCTCCAATCTTTGCTGCCATCTCCCCAAGAAAGTATTGAGGAGGTGTTCTTAACAATACTCAGATGGCTTATTATCACAGGTAGCCCTCGACTTAGGACCATAATTGAACCCAATATTTAGGTTGCTAAGTGAGACATGTGTTTAAATGAGCTTTGCCTCAATTTACGACTTTTCTTGCCGTTCGCTGTTAAGTGGTTAAGTTAGTAACACAGTTGCTAAGTGGCTTCCCCACGGATTTTTGCTTCTCAGAAGATTGGAAAAGGTTGCAATGGTCATAAATATGAGCCGGTCGCCAAGCGTCTAGATTTTGATCACGTGACCATGGGGAGGCTGCGATGGCCGTAAGTGTGAAAATCGGTCCTAAATCCCTTTTTCCGGTGCCGCTGTAACTTCAAACGGTCACTAAACGAACTGCTGTAAGTCGAGGACTTCCTGTATTTGTAATAATAATTGCGCTGGAATTCTCCAAGACAGCGTAATATGTGAACCATGCATCCTGGTAAGTAGGCAAGGAGAAAGACAGAAAACAGACAGGCACACAATCTCAGTCAGCTTTTTTTTTGTTTTTATTGAAAAGTTTTACAAAAACAAAGTTTTACCCCCAAATCCCCCCCACCCCAAAACCACCCACTTCCACACACCCCACTTCCCAGAGCTAAATACAGGATTATGGTTATAATAATCATATTCTAAATAAAAATTATGCAAGTATACAATTAACCAAATTCATAATGTGCTTTAACTCCCCTTTAACATAACTACAATCAAAGTACCAATAACAATATCCCACTAAAATCTACTCATAAGCTAAATGGAACTTTTTAGTCCCATATTTGTTCTAAATATAATCTATCCATCTCCTCCAAACTGAAATATATCTTTCCTGTGAATGATCCTTCAAATACACAAAAAATCTTAGACAGCTCTGCAAGATTCTAAACTTTAGACACCCATTCTTCTATAATAAACAAACTATCCTTTTTATATTCAAATTAGTTTCTTTAACATCACAATCTACAATAATACCCCATTATCCAATGGATTCAAAATAAGACTAGCTTTTTTGTTGTTAAGACTCTATAACTATGGAGACCTAAGAAAATTACTAATGCTGCATTCCAAGCATGTTTTCAAGTCAAATCTGTTCCAGGTTTCCCTTGGAATGGCTAATTATATATACAAGGGTACTGGGTTAATTTTTTTTTCATCGTCTTCATCACGTTCCGTGTCATTGTTACTATTTTCTTTAAGTTATTTTACAGGTCTTAATAGATAAATAATTCCGACATTCCTTGTATAAAGGTTTCTTCCTGTCCACTTTTTAAAGTCTCAGCCTCCCCGCCCCCATCCATATAAAATGAGCAATTTGCATTTAGGCTCTTTCTTCCTTCTAGTCATTGCCACAATGCGTGACCTGCGCAAAAAGGACAAGCTGGAGGCAGCAGCGGGGGACACACTCAACCAGACCCTCACCATTCAGCGCCTTGATGTCTGTAGTGATGAATCTGTAGCTGAATGCATTAACAGCCTTCCTGAGAAACAGCTGGATGTGTTAGGTAGGTGTTCTGGAGGAAAGGTTTTCTACATAGGCTGTGGGTTACTCACATTTATGATACAAAGCTAAGGGGAATTGTACTTGATATTAAATTATGCTGATGCATGCAAGTTCCATAATTTCAGAGTGGCTGTGCTGCAGCACTCATATGCTATGAGTGCGAAGGGATAACAATACGTGACCAACTATACCGATGATCAGAAATACAATCTGTAGGTGGCCAGGTTGAGAAAGGTTGTTCTAAACCAGGGTTTCTCAACCTGAGCAACTTTAGGACTTGTGGACTTCAAATCCCAGAATTCCTCACCCAGTATGCATTCTGGGAGTTAAAGTCCAACACATCTTAAAGTTGCTCAGGTTGAGAAAAGATTGCTTTGAGTATTGCACTGCATTGCACCAGTTCTCAGGAGGAAGGAAAGCTGGGATGGGTGCTGCCCCAAATTCCTTCCAACCAAACAGCAGCCCAGAAGGTTTATTTGATGGGTTTTGCATTTCTGTCTTTCATAATCCTAGCTCAAACTCAAATCCTGGAGCTTTCCTTATTGGGCTTGAGTGAAGGGAGTGCTGGATTGGAAATTTCATAATTCCCCCTTCCTCTAAGGCTAAGCCTGATCCCTGATTCTTGTTTGCCCTTCTGTCCTTGAGAATTGGCCTCTTCCCAAGGTGACTTGAGCCTCTTGGAGATGGACGTGGTGTTAGATAACATCGGCTGTTAATATTTCTGACAGTTTATCCCAAGTCTTTTACATATAATATTCTCTATGTGAAACACAGTAGAGGGTCCAGAATCCTGTAATAACTTTAAAACAGATGTTTCAAAACATCTTTTTTTTTTCTTCACCTGCTTTTCGAGACTGTGATGGTTTATGGCCAAGACAATGTTAACTTTCCAAACGCACAAAACAGATTGTATTGCGTGCGTGCATGCTAACAAATTGCCAAATTCCAACTCACTTCCACACTGGAAGAGAACTCTTGAGATACAATGAGTAAACTAAAATACTAGCATTGCATATTTCCAATCGACTTTAGGCATAATGCCTCTGGGCGTCAGAATTAAAGCCATATTTAATCAACATAGATTGCACATAAATATGATCCAAAGTATTGTCATCCCTACCACCAAATTATTGCATGTAAAATAGTTCACAGAATGCCCTAAAACAAACCAAGTAAGGAAAAGGAGATGGGTCCTGGAATTCTTTCTTTTTTATATATATAATCAGTGCTTTTTTTGTAAAAGAAAAAGGTGCCGGAACTCACACATGTCATACAACCCACCTTGCCTACCCTACAAGGTTCCATCAAAAAAAGGTGCCGGAACTCCGTTCTGAGCGTTCTATGAGAAAAAAAGCCCTGTATATAATACATTTATATTAGTTTATCAAAGTGTAAAATACAAAGAGAAATTTTAAAAAGTAATAGAACTGGGGGGGGAGGGAAAAAGAAAAAAAGAGAAAATATGGAGTAAAGAGGGAAAAGGAAAGAAAAAGGCGCCAACTTCCAACACTCTTTAGCACAATAGGAAATAACAACCTCAGCTTTTTCCTTTACACAACAGTATATGCTACCCATTTCTATAGCAACAAACCTATCTAATCAGCAAAAAACTAAACCAAAGGGTTTTTTTTCTCCTACTGCAAGCACAGAATCAATTCCCAAACAGAAACAAAATTAAATATATTCTCTTCTTTGGATCAAAGAGCCGGTTTAACCATCTCTGCTTCTCCTTGGTTCTGGAATTTTTTCCAAAACCCTTTACCCCAAGGGCCTATTGAAGCAACCTGCATTTCGTTCTCTTTAATATAGTTGCATGTGTTTGTGTGCATGTGTATTGTCCATCTCATAAATGTGAGTCTAAAAACACACTGTTACAATACAGGGAGTCCTCAACTTATGATCACAATTGGGACCAGAATTTTTGTTGCTAAGCAATATGGTCATTGAGTCTTCATGTCTCCATCCCTGATTTTATGACTTTTGTGCCATGGTCATTAAGGGAAACTGACTTTTTTTAAATTACATTTATATCCCGCCCTTCTCCGAAGACTCAGGGCGGCTTACAAGCTTAGCAGTAGCCTTCATTCTATGTATATGCCTGCTTATTAGGGCTTTCACACACACACACAAGCGGCATTATTACAAAGTCAGCTTATTGCCCCCAACAATCTGGGTCCTCATTTTACCTACCTCGGAAGGATGGAAGGCTGAGTCAACCTTGAGCCTGGTGGGATGCGAACCTGCACTAATTGCAGGCAGCTGGTGTTACTTGGCTCTTTGTAAGCCACCGGTGAAGTCACAAACAGCAGTCATAAATACATACCATTTGCCAAGTGCTCAAATTGTGATTGCATGACTGTGGTGATGGTCGTAAGTGTGAAGACTGATTATAAGTAATTGAAAATGGACATTAGCTGAGGACTACATGTAAAAAACAATGATGATGTGCCCAAATGTGTGTGTGTGTGTGTGTGTGTGTGTCCTTTACATATTGTAATATTTTGTTGGGGTGGAAAGAATAAAATCCCAGAATTAATATCAAGTTCAGAAGAATTGAATAACTTTCTATAACTGGATGCCTTTCAGACATGTGGACCACAAGTCCCAACCTCCAAAATGGCCAACGCAAATTGTATTCCAATGCATCTATAAGATATTGGACTGGGAAGACCTAAAATACTTGATTATCTAGAAACAGCTTTCTCACAAGTAGTATAGGCAGCACGGTACATAGTTAGATTGCAGACTGGAGACACAGTCAGTCATGAATTGGGAGAGGGAAAAAGCATTGGTATGCTCCTTCTTATATTCCTGGAGGAAAGTCAGGAAAAATATCAGATTTTTTAAAAAACAACAACAACAAACCATTCAATTACCTACTAAATTAACTGGAATAGATTTCCTCTTTTCTTTGAGGGAATGTCTAGGCAATTCTCATTTTGTTTTTTTAATTAGTTTTTATTCAGTGTTGCATGGTTGACATTTTTCATTATTTTAGAAGGAACATAATTTAAAAGCAGACATACTTCTTTCAAATGAGATAAAAATGTGTCTAGGGGGAAAAAAGAGGTAGGGGACGACTTCAGTTGAGAGGTTCCAAATCCAGGCACTGAGATATGAAGATTCACCCTCTGAAGTGAAAATTTATGTTTCCATCTTTCTAGATGTGTAATTTGTAAAAACATTCAGAATTTACCTTGGGGAAGGTATGAGAAAGCCAGGGAGGGAGGGAGGGAGGGAGGGAGGGAGGGAGGGAGGAAGGAAGGAAGGAAGGAAGGAAGGAAGGAAGGAAGGAAGGATGGATGGAGCAAGCCATTCGACCATGGGTGTCAAACTCGCTGCATCATGTGACATGTCATGACGTATCACAACTTTTTTCACGTTGCTGGAGCTGGGGTGGGCATGGCCTTTGCATGATGCAACCAGCCAGTGGGCCGACAGTTTGATACCCCTGCATTAGAGGGACTTAGAAAAGAGATTACATAGTCCACTGATAAAATGACATGTCAGAAAGATAGTCAGAATAACCCCATTTTGATTATGTTAGTGTAAAATGGAGCAGAGAGAATTTTCAAGACCTAATGTTAATGTGCCCTACAGCAATAAAGAAGCATTTATGGAATCCCTACAGTGTAGCTTCTTGACCTACTTATGGCCATACAGTACTTATGATAACTAGCTTGTAATAACTGCATTGGCTAGGCCCAACCACAGGGTTGCTTCCACATAGCAGTCACTTTGAGAGAGCCCGGGCCTTAGTGGCAACGCATGTGAGCTTTGATTACAAAATGTCCCATGGCAATCCTATGGCGGAAAACCACCCTTTTCCTAGGAATAGCCGGTCCATTCCTCTTATAAAAGAAATGAGAGCTGTTGTTAGAGCATTTGAAAGAAGAAGAAGAAGAAGAAGAAGAAGAAGAAGAAGAAGAAGAAGAAGAAGAAGAAGAAGAAGAAGAAGAAGAAGAAGAAGAAGAAGAAGAGGAGGAGGAGGAGGAGGAGGAGGAGGAGGGGAGGGGTGGGGGAGGGGGAGAAGAAAGGGATCCAGGTAAAGAGCAACAGAACCCAAAGCAGAAACAAAATGGTGGTCTCCACAGAGGACATTGCTGCAGGAGTGCAAGAAACTACAAAGTTAGGAGGATTAGTAGAGGATAATGTTTTAAACTGTGGAATTTTTGTTTCTCAGTGAACAATGCTGGTGTGGGGCTCATTGGGCCCCTGGAAACGATCAGCATCGATGCCATGAAACACATCTTTGAGACCAACTTCTTTGGTGCCATCCGCATGATCAAGGCTGTGCTCCCTGCAATGAAGCAGCGTCAGAAAGGACACATTGTGGTCATCAGCAGTGTCATGGGATTGCAAGGTATGAATGGCACTTCTGACTGGTGAGTGGCGGGGTAGAGATGAAATCAATGCCTCTCTAAAGCCTAGTCCTGCCTAGCTCCTTAGCTTTTATGGATATAAAGATCTCATAGCCTTTTCACATCCCATTACAACTTTCAAAATCAATGATAGAATACACTCATTAAAAATATTCTGAACAACTCAAATTTTCACACTTGCAGCTCATCTTACATTGACAAATGAAGCTCTACATATGTCAAGATAATGCACAATTCTGGCTTTACTTGACTATAGGTCTCCTTCCATCTCTCATTATAAAATACTTTATATAGGGCTGTAATGTATACCTCCCATTTCAGGATCTCAGTATCCAACCATCTAACGAGTCCTCACATTTATATTTGAGTGTCAAATTCTGGCTAACAGCATCAGCCTTCCCCTGTTTTGGCCTATTGGACATCAGCCTTCTAATTTCCATCCATACAGACTAACCTCATTGAATGGAAACGGAAGTCTGTCACTTCTGGAGGAAACTAGACTAATTTTTAAACAATTCAGTGGAAACCTGAATTATGTATTGATCTCAGAAGCACTCCCTGAAAAATAAAAAAAGAGAGATGATGCCTGAAAATTAGGCCTTTGCCTGAATGCGTGCCTTTTTTTCTCTTAAAACAAAGAGGTAAACTGAAGTTATCTGAAAATTAGAGGGGCCCTACCTTCCATTTGCCATTGGCAAAAAGATGCATAGTAACCAGCTAATCCCATCGTTTTCTGAGCGTGCACATGGCATTTTCTCAATTCTCAATTCAACCTACCTAAAGCAATGAAGGACATTTGGTCTAAGTGTGAAAAACATAAGAATAAATGGAACTCTGAACTATGAAAACTTACATCCCTTCCGCTTCCTTCCCAGGTGTCCCTTTCAATGACGTCTACGCAGCCTCCAAGTTTGCCATCGAGGGTTTCTGTGAAAGCCTTGCTGTGCAGCTCCTCAAATTCAATATCTTGTGAGTGAAACGGAGCCAATGCATTCACTAGGCGGGGAGAGATGGCAATCGAAAATAGAAAGTGGCGACAGGAAAGGGGGATGTCAGCAAGATCCTGGAGGGCGGAGGCAGAGTTGCAGGAGCCCCCTAACCTCTGTCGCCCTAGACCAGGGGTAGGCTACCTTGGCTCTTTTATGACTGGTGGACTTCAACTCCCAGAATTCCTGAGCCAGCATGGCTCAGCTTGGAAACCTCTCCCTTTCCCCTCAGCATAGCTGGCTCAGGAATTCTGGGAGTTGAAGTCCACCAGTCATAAAAGAGCCAAGGTTGCCTACCCCTGGCCTAGACTTACTTAGTGCTCTCAGGTGCAGTGATGGCAGCTACTCAGCAACTTCTGAACTGAGCTCAAGTTCCCGATATATAAACAAAATTGAGGGGGCCTTGGGCTCTGGAATCCAAGGAAGGAGTCCTCTTTGGTTTTATTTTCTACTCCAAATACCAAGGGGAAGAATCTTGTACAGCATGCAGAGGCAATTTAATGTTGAGAGGCATCATTAGAACCCGTCTCCAGGCACTTTACGTTGCCATAAAGCAATGTAAAGGGACGCGGTTGCTCAGTGGGTTAGGACGCTGAGCTTGTCGATCAGAAGGTCGGCAGTTTGGCAGGTCGAATCCCGAGTGCCGCATAGCAGAGTGAGCGCCTGCTACTTGTCCCAGCTTCTGCCAACCTAGCAGTTCGAAAGCACGTAAAAATGCAAGTAGAAAAATAGGGACCACTACGGTGGGAAGGTAACAGCGTTCCGTGCGCCTTTGGCGTCTAGTCATGCCGGCCACATGACCACGGAGACATCCTCGGATGAGCGCTGGCTCTTCGGCTTTGAAACGGAGATGAGCACCGGCCCCTAGAGTTGGAAACGACTAGCACGCACGTGCGGGGGAACCTTTACCTTTACCTAAAGCAAACATTACAATGTTATTTAGCCTCACGGGCATCTAAGCTCTTATATTCACGCTCAGCAACATTTTCAGGTTCAGCGGAAATAGCACAAAAACACAAAGGGAAGAAAAATGAAGAAATCCATAAAACTTCTTGAGATCTCTCATGATAGGTTGGGGAACTTTCAAAAAAGAGATGCGCTTCTGAAAGTTGGTCTTTTTTAAAAAAAAAAAAAGTATTTTGAGGGGGGTGGGAGAATCATCAAGGGATGACATGGGTGTTTTTTTGCTTTATGTAAACATAGGTACATATACTAACAACTACTCATAAGAGCAATTGGACTCACACCTCTATTTTTATGCTCTTAAATATTAGCGGAGGAGAAGATTTGCTTATTTCAGGCCATCAGACATTAAAGCATTCAGTGTTCCTGACTAGTAATATTAGAAATAATAAATGACACTTTTAAATTAGTTTACTGATATCCCAGTACCAATTCTGATGCTGACATTTCGTGTCTGATATTTCTAATATGGTACGTATTTTTTAAAAAATAGCTAAGGAAGGTAATAGACAATTTAACCAATAATGTAATTGAAAATTAAACAGCTTTAAGCGCAATCTATAAAATAGCAGTAGAAAACATGCTAGCACTGATTAGTACCTTTTAAACAGCACAAAACATGATTAATAACCTAACAACCAAGGCAATGCAAACATTTTTTTAAAATAAAAGCCTTTACCATTCAGCAAAATATGATAACCAAGGAGGATTTCACAGCTGTGGAAAATCCTGTTTTTCTTTGGCTTAAAGCTTAAAGCCTTGGTGGAGCAGTGGGCTAATGCCTCCTTAAGTAACACCAGCTGCCTGCAATTAGTGCAGGTTCGAGTCCCACCAGGCTCAAGGTTGACTCAGCCTTCCATCCTTCCGAGGTAGGTAAAATGAGGACCCAGATTGTTGGGGGCAATTAAGCTGACTTTGTAATAATGCCGCTTGCGGAGGTGTGTGAAAGCCCTAACAAGCAGGCATATACATAGAATGAAGGCTACTGCTAAGCTTGTAAGCCGCCCTGAGTCTTCGGAGAAGGGCGGGATATAAATGGAATTAAAATAAATAAATAAATAAAAATAAAGACAATTGGATCATTTTAGAACTCCCCTCGCTTTGAGCTTATACCAGGGATATGCATTGTGAGGCCCTAACAAAGCCCTAAGGGAAGGGGGAAGATCTCGTCAAGATGGGAGCTGTGACTACGTAGCACGCTGCACATAAAAAAGGATTTAATTGCCCACTTGCGATTGCCGTCTTGACATATTTAATCCCACCCCCGTGGACACCCCTATACTCATTCTTCCCAATGGACAGTTCCAAGTAGCAGTACAGCCTCCATACAGCAGACGCAGCATAGCATCCAGATGTCAACCCTTCAAGGTAGGCCAGGTCAGGAAACAGGGATGGCAAGAATTCCAGGCAAGTTCTTTATTTTAAGTAAGGCGTGCTTTGTTTTGTGCCTTTAAGACTTACTCCTCGCCACAAGTAACTGCAGTTTTCTTCACAACATTCTCAGAACTACGAGTAATCCTAGCCTTACACTGGAAATTTCTGTTGCTAGGCGAGACATTTGTTAAATGAGTTTTGCCCCATTTTATGAGCTGAAAGTGAATCACTGCAGGTTGGTAGGCTAGGAACACGGTTGTTAAGTGAATCCGGCTTCCCCATTGACTTTGCTTGTCAGGAGGTCACAAAAGGGGATCACATGACACACACACACACACACGGGACACCGCAACCATCATAAATATGAGTCAGTTGCAACAGTCATAAGTGTGAAAAACAGTCATAAGTTGCTTTTTTTCAGTGCTGTTGTAACTTTGAATGGTCACTAAACAAACTGTTGTAAGTCAAGAACTACCTGTAGTTTGTCCTTGCCTCCTTCCTAGGGCTGACAGAGTCACCCAACTGGCTTCATGCCTAAGGCAGGAACTGAACTTGTTGCTTGCTTTCCCGTCTGGCAACTTTAACCACCACACTCAACTGGTTTCCAGCATAGTAAGATAGCGTGATAGAATTTTAAAAGCCTGTACATGTTTCTCTCTGCCCCATCTTATACTAAACAAAATCAAGATCATTTTGACTTTCCATCTTGTGCTTCCCTCTTCCCTCGTTACTGTGTAATGTTTTCTGCAAGAGCCCTTCAACCGTTTGCTCGTTTCTTCCCAAAAATCAGCTCTCAATTCTTACTACGCCAAGTATTTTGGAAAGGCAGCTCTAGAAAACCCGTGACGAAGGTAAATGGTTAATTTTAGGCTGCATTCCATAGTTCCTGCTCCCCAGATGTGTTGCACATCCTGGGATTCCTTGCTTTGGCCATGTTAGCTAGGAATTCTAGGATTAGTAGTCTGAAGAAAGCAAAGTTGGGGAAAACTGACATGGCTAAAGCTAGCAAAATCCAACCCCTTCACAAGATAAGGTGATGTGTACATCCTACATACCATCTCGTTAAGTAAAACATTAGGTATTCAAATTGCTCCATGGTTCATAAAACCCATGAATTATCATCTCCCCAAATCTGGTGGATTTCACATCTGCACTGTAAATCATCATACACAACGTGCCTTGAAACGAGGCCTTGTTGGATGTTTTTGGTATGAAATGCAAATTTTGCGCTGCTGCTGCAAGCCAACATTTGTTAATAATTTAAAAACAAAAAATCTGTGTTTTAATTAAATTCAGAGTCACCATATTTCTTTTTCACATCCAAAGCCAAAGCTGGAAGAATTGGAGACGATGCGGTAAAGCGCAAACGTTGGCATGAGTATTGTTATGAATCTAAGGGAGTCATTTGGGGTTAAGCATGTTGCAGCCGGCAAGAAAAATAAAGCTGAGAAAACATTGGTCTTAATTACTATTATTATAATGCCATGTTCCAAATTTGAATTTCAAAACATTATCAATGTGTAAAAGAGAAAAAAGAAAAAAGAAAAACAATCCTCTCAAGGAGGTGTAAATATATATTTCTGGCACAAATCAGCTAAAACAAAGCAAGGGAGAGTTAAATCTTATACGCTGAGCCAGTAATCAATGGCTGTGCTGGTTGGGGATAATCGTTATTGCTCAGTACATCTGGAAGTCAGTGAGTCGGGGGGGGGGAGATGATTGTACAATCATGCAAATATGTATTACTATAGCCACAATCATTTAATTCGTGCTAGGTATTGGCCACAGTCAGATATCACATCAACCTGCAATTGTTCAGAATTCTGGTTCAGTATAAATGAGCCGTAGCCTGGTGCATTGCTGTTAAATTAAGCCCATTTGATTCCTCCAGTCAGCCAGAACCATTAAGAAAATTGGGCTCTCCTTTCAGGCTTTAACATGATATCTGGCCTGGGACAAACCACAGGCTTGTTTCCATCCTAAGAAGACAAAATTGAAAGCCAAGAACAAATGACTAGGCTGGAATGGCAAATTATGAGGGCCAAAAGCAGATGCACATGAAGACTTCATTTCAAAAGCAAACAGGTTGGGACTGAAATAATAATAATGATAATAATAATAATAATAATAATAATAATAATAATAATAATAATAATAATAATAATAATAATAATAATAATAATAATAATAATAATAATTTTATTTGTATACCGCCCTTCTCCCGAAGGACTCAGGGCGGTGAACAGGGCAATACATGTTAAAAAACAAGAATACAAAAATTAAAAGAGATTAAACAAGATGCCCAAAAACTATAACAATAAGTTAAAATACATAAAAAGCAATAAAACCCAAACCCATCTCCCATCAGGCCAGGCCGGCTTGTTCGAACAGGTAGGTCTTTAGATCGCGCCGGAAGGAACGAAGGTCGGGTGCCATCCGGAGCTCAACTAGAAGATGGTTCCATAAATCCGGCGCGCCCACAGAAAACGCCCTCCCCCATAAGGCAATTGAGCAGCAGTCTGGAAGGGGAGGCAAACCCCTAGGCATCCAAAACTCAGCAGTTCTCCAAGCCTGGGGCCAGATTGGTCTTCCAGCATTGCCCCCGTCAAGCTATGATGAATCAGGGGTTGTTAGATTGACCCGGACTCATCTGAAGTTCCTTCATCCAACCTGCAGCTCTAACAAAGCAGAGAGACAGTACCTCTAGGTTCCCAAGACAAATCTCCTGGATCTTGAACATACGATGAATTTAAACCAAATCCTTGTAATGCATACTCAGGATAACAGAGCATTACCTGGAGACATCTCCTTCCATCTTTCTCTCTTCTGAGAAAAGTCCTTCTAAAAGAAGATAAGTTAGGAAAATATGTTCAGGAATGGTGGGGGGGGGGGAAATCATGGGGGAAGGGAGGGGGTCTGTCTCAGAACAAAACAGGACTTACCCATTTGTCCAGAAAATGTTGTTTCATAGATATTCACCAGAAATTCCATGCCCATTCACGTCTTAGAAGTCCATTATGTGCTTTTGATCAATTCATAATAATTCAAAGACTCACTGGATCCTCTGTGTCTGTTCATAAAAGTGGCAACGGACTCACTTTGCAATAATAATAATAATAATAATAATAATAATAATAATAATAATAATAATAATAATAATAATAATAATTTAATTTTTATATGAAATGACACAGAAGGATCCAAATGTGTCCTGTGAAAAAGATACAGCAGTGAAAAGCCTTATTGAAGAGGTTACCTAGAATGATAACCCAAGAGGAAGAATGGGATAAATGTTCTAGATCAGGGGTAGGCAACCTTGGCTCTTTTATGACTCGTGGACTTCAACTCCCAGAATTCCTGAGCCAGCATGGCTCAGCTTGGAAACCTCTCCCTTTCCCCTCAGCATGGCTGGCTCAGGAATTCTGGGAGTTGAAGTCCACAAGTCATAAAAGAGCCAAGGTTGCCTACCCGTTCTAGATGTATATTTTTTATACAAGTTAAAAGCTTTGGAAGTCCACAAAGAAGATGGGCCTTTCATGGGAGGGGTTTCCAGGGGGTCAGAGAACAGGGGAAAAAGCTGATCCATCTGTGAAAATAATATATTGGCCAATTCTGATGCGATGGCCTCTGGATCCAATTGCTAACTGCTTTTTTGGGTTGTTGTTTTTTCTGTACAGCATCTCTCTGGTAGAGCCCGGCCCTATAAACACTGAATTTGAGATGAAGTTGATGGAGGAAGTGGCCAAGTCTCAGTTTCCAGGAGTTGATCCTACCACTGTGCACTACTTCAAGGAGATCTACCTACCAGCCTCACATGAAATATTCACCACCATGGGCCAGTCCCCTGAGTTTGTGGCTAAGGTAGGAGCAATCTCAAAAGTGATGTGAGGGACCTACAGAAGGAAAGTTCTTCTAGATCAGGGGTCTCCAAACTTGGTAACTTTAAGACTTCTGGACTTCAACTCCCAGAATTCCTGGCTGGAGAATTCTGAGAATTGAAGTCCACCAGTCTTTAAGTTGCCACGTTAACAGATCCCTGTTTTAGATGGATAGATCTTGCTTATTGAGTTCTGTTGCCATCATACAAAGCAAAATCCATCCTCTTCCAGTGATTGGTATTGGCAACAATTCCTCCCTTCCCATTCTCATCTGCCTACCCTGTTATGCATCTAGAATTCCGTGAAAAGTTGCAGTAGGTGAGCAAACAGCAAGCTGCCTCTAATCAACTTTTCACCTGATCTTCCTGAATGACCTGCCCAGAATCTTATGTCTCGCTCCACTTTCATGTCCGTTTTGATTGGCTCAGGCCCTCCAAGAGCTCAGCCAAAGGATATCTTTCCGAGTCCTATTAACCCAAGACCTTTTTAATTAGAAATTCAAGGGACTATCCTGGATATGTTCTACACCTTTGTGCTATGGCTTTCTGCTTCCAGAAGAGAAAATACAAATTTTACGTCAATCTCACATTTCAGGAACCATGGTTCTAACAGCAAGGAGGAAGCAGAAGAAAGAACGTCCATGAAAGGGAATCGGCTCCACCGGGGGATGGTTTTAATGATAAAAGTGGAGGAGAAATTATTTAAATGAATACTTTTTAATATGTATCAACCCATCTCTTTCCACCTTGCCTTTCAACAGGCTGTGGTCAATGTCATTGCAAAAGAACGCCCACCGTTCCGGACCCAGACAAACCTTCTGTACACACCATTGGTGGCCCTAAAGTATGCCGACACCTCTGGTGAACTGTCCGTCAGTGCCTACTACAACCTACTTTTTCGCTTCCCCCGACTTTTCTACATCAGCACAAGCTTCCTCAAATGCATTACATGTCGGTGTTGTCGACGGCAGATCACACCTACCTGAGACCGAGTGGAGAATGGCCTCGACAGTCCACACTCACTCCTCAAATGTCTTGCTCAGCTACAACAGCCAACCAGATTCAGCTATGTGTATAAGAGATTTTACTAGGGACAAACCCACTCTTGTTTTAAAGATAGTAAGTCCTGGTGATTGTGTAGTGTGGTGTCAGAGTGATGGGAGGTGGCAGATCAAGCAAGTTCTTCAGAACCAGCAGGTTGATTCCACAGCAAAATCAGAGGGTCCAAATGTCCTACTCATGGGAACAAACACTGGGAAGAGCAGAAGCTCTCAATCCATCTTGCAACGGTAAATCATATTATCTCCATTAAATGCAACTGATTAACACAAATAGGAAAATAAAAGCTATGAAATGTCTTGACTGAAAATCCTGGACCAGTATTCACTCTGTGGTCCCTTTACCAGTTTTGGCATACCTACTTTTAATGATTAAAACTGGTCACTGGGATGGGCAATATTTCTTTTTCAGATTAGGTTCACCCCAGTGCAACTTTTCCAACAGGTAAAATAGCTAGTTGGCAAAAAAATCACTGGATGACATAAGACTGAAATTCTTTAGCCGAACCTTTTTGTTGTTGTTTTAACCTTTGGAAGAGTTTGCAAGGAAGCTGCCATTTGCCCACCTCTGGATTAGAATCTAGCTGATACAAAAGTTGATAATGTCAACGTATTTCACTCTGTTGCCTGCTCACTTGATTCTTATCCTCCCTGGTGACCTTTATGGAGATAAGGAAAATCATGCTGCTCTTTTCCCAGACCTGTGTGTGACTTTTTTTTCCTTTTTGGGGGTGGGTGGGTGGGATAGCTATTATGAGCAGACCCGATACCATTCCACAAGTGATGTTGTTGCCAATTTTAATATGAGCAACTGTCCATCATTCTGAGCTTTGATACAGAAACAAAGTAGAGAGGTAAGGATGTCAAACGTGTCTGATAAACTTATTTCTGGAATAGGGAGGTGGCCATTTGAATTACTTTTAACGGGTCCACCAGGAGGTGCCGATGGTGCTGTTTTGAGTTCCCTAGAAGTCTTTTGAAATGGAGAAGCAATTAGGAAGAAACTGTCCTTGCTTTATGCTCTGACTTACTTGGAGAAGGGGTCTGGAGCGCTGGAAAACCTACACACAGGTTCGCGTCATGTTGACCAGCCCTAATCAAAATATTAAAAGGTAAAGGTAAAGGTTCCCCTGCACATGCGTGCTAGTCATTTCCGACTCTAGGGGCCGGTGCTCATCTCCGTTTCAAAGCCGAAGAGCCAGCGCTTGTCCGAGGACGTCTCCGTGGTCATGTGGCCGGCATGACTAGACGCCAAAGGCGCACGGAACGCTGTTACCTTCCCACCGGAGTGGTCCCTATTTTTCTACTTGCATTTTTACGTGCTTTCGAACTGCTAGGTTGGCAGAAGCTGGGACGAGTAACAGGCTCTCACTCTGTTACGCAGCACTCGGGATTCGACCCGCCAAACTGCCGACCTTCTGATCGACAAGGTCAGCGTCCTAACCCACTGAGCCACCAACTAGAATTTTGGTCTTTTAAGTGCACAAATATCTCTCTGCTGGTAAGGTGTCTTCCAAGATGGGGCTAATAATTGCATTACCATTACAGGGCTAACTTCAGGTTTCTTTGGGTTGTCTCCAGAAGAGCAGAGCTCCATTCACTGCAAACGCTCAGACTTGCAGAAATACTACTACTGCACAGAGTAGAATAAAGGAGGGCAGAATTTGCTGTCTGGTTTAAAACCTTCTTCTGCTGGGCCACTAGGTGGCAGCTCCTACATTTGAATACTCCAGTCCAAGGCGCCAAGAAAATGCTTTTAGCAGCTACATCACTACATTTTCTTTAACTCCCTTGCTTTTTTCACTGCTATATACGGTACACTACCTGGGGCGGGGGGGGGCTTCTTTTCATTCTCCTTTTTCGTGTCACCTCCATTGGGTAATCCCAGATGAAGCTCTAGGTTCTTCCTGTTCTTCCTCCTCTCTCTGTTGCTGTACAGCCTCAGGAATCCAGGTAGCCTCTGTTAGTTGAAGCTGAAATCCACAGTGCAATCAAGGATGATGAGAGGATAATAGCATCCAGTCACACCTCTGAGCTAAGCTCTGTTTTTCCAAATGCAACAGGACATTGGAAATAAATTTGGTAAAGAGTCCCAGGAGCCTGTTCATCTATGTCAGAAAGCAAGCTAACGCTCCACAAGTTGAAAAGAATGGGACAAATTCGAAAGGAGTGGGGGAAGCCAACAAAAGATGAGGTTTGAAAATGGGCTACCTCGAACTGAGAGCTTCAAACATAATTCCTATTTGCCTCTATGGGGGAAGTAGTTGGGCAGTGGCCCAGAATGTTGCTAATTGCCCCACTATAAGCATTGCTTCTGACTATTATTAAGCACTTGGAAATAATTCCAGAACCCTGACCTGTTTTCTCTACAGGGACAATGTTATTCTTGTATGTGCGTCGATGATTTAATCTCATAAGTAAGTAATGATTATCCCAAAGGTGCCTTTTCAAGAGGCAACTGGACTTTCTTGGTTTTTTCTTTGAAGATGCTTTGCTTCTCATCCAAGAAGCTTCTTCAGCTCTGTCTGGATGGTGGGGAATGGAAGGATTTATACTCCTTGCCGACAGCTGATCATTTGCATTCTTTTAGGGAGTCATTGAGGCTACCTGGAAGTTTATCTGTGTCCTCAAGCTCACCTGAGTGGTGTGGAGCCTTCTTGGAACTGCTGAAAGGACTGTGTTGTAGGCTGGAGATAGATGATGTCGTATCCCTCCCCCTCTGTTGAGAGAGGGCTGTTCAGTTTTGACATAGATGGCCTTTTTGACCCCTCTTTCAAACCAGCGGTCCTCTCTGTCTAAAATGTGACTTTGCTGTCTTCAAAAGACTGTCTTTTAAATGCAGCATTTAAAACACAAAGGCCACTCTTCTGAAGACAGCAAAATCCACACTTTGGACAGAGAGAACCACTGGTTTGAAAGAGGGGTCAAAGAGGCCATCTATGTCAAAACTGAACAGCCCTCTCTCAACAGAGGGGGAGGGATACGACATCATCTATCTCCAGCCTACAACACAGTCCTTTCAGCAGTTCCAAGAAGGCTCCACACCACTCAGGTGACCTTGAGGACACAGATAAACCTCCAAGCGGCCTCAACAACTCTCTAAGAGAATGCAAATGACCAGCTGTCTGCAAGGAATATAAGTCCTTCCATTCCCCACCATACAGTCAGAGCTAAAGAAGCTTCTTGGATGAGAAGTGAAATGTCTTCAGAGAAAAACCAAGAAAGTTCAGTTGCCTCTTGGAAAAAGCACCTTTGGGACAACCATGGGCTGGATGACTGAGAATCTCCAGAATCTAGACATTAAGGATTAGAAAGATTGGAACATTTCTGTAATTTTACCATAACTACTTCTCCATCTATTTGCGTTGGCTTGGCATTGTCTGTTGACATAGTAATATTAAGCAGCAGTCTGGTTTTTGTACTCTCTTCTTTCATCTTCGAGATTTCTTTTCCTTGCTTCCAGTCATAGTGGTATATCACATATCTTCAGCTCTTGATACTTCCCTCAGCAGTTATGTTTCCAATTCCTATTTCTTCTACTCCACAATTTCTCATGATACAATCTATATAGATATGAAGAGAGGGGGTGGAACACATTATATTGTACACACTATAATAGTATGCAGCCTTGGTACATTCTTTTCCCAATGTTAAACCACTTAGTTTTTCTATATTCTCTTGCTTCCTGGTCATCAACACATATAACTCCACCTAGGTAAAGAATTATACTAGAAGAGATGGAAAGCACAAGATCTCACATCCTATTCAGGCTCTGCCCCGACAAGACATTCTGTTTATCCTACTTAGGGTTAGTGAGGAATCTGTTGCCTTCTACCCTTAGTGACAGATTTTATTTTCCTGGGCTCCAAGATCACTGCAGATGGGGATTGTAGCCAAGAAATTAAAAGACGTTTGCTCCTGGGGAGGAAAGCCATGGCAAATCTAGACAGCACACTAAAAAGCAGAGATATCACCCTGTCAACAAAAGTGCGTATAGTCAAGGCTATGGTCTTCCCAGTTGCAATGTATGGCAGTGAAAGCTGGACCATAAGAAAGGCTGAGCGCCAAAGAATTGAAGCCTTTGAACTATGGTGCTGGAGAAGACTCCTGCGAGTCCCTTGGACTGCAAGGCGATCAAACCGGTCAGTCCTAGAGGAGATCAACCCTGACTGCTCTTTAGAAGGCCAGATCCTGAAGTTGAAATTCAAATACTTTGGCCACCTAATGAGAAAGAAGGACTCACTGGAGAAGAGCCTAATGCTGGGAAAGATTGAGGGCAATAGAAGAAGGGGACGACAGAGAATGAGGTGGCTGGATGGAGTCACTGAAGCAGTAGGTGTGAGCTTAAATGGACTCCAGAAGATGGTAGAGGACAGGAAGGCCTGGAGGAACATAGGGTCGCGATGGGTCGGACACGACTTCGCAACTAACAACAACCCTTTTCTTAGCAGGGAAATGATCCCAAAACACAAGACCCCAATCATCTACTACTCAGAATGCATTAACACATGTTCCCCAAGCAATGTTGTTTTTGTTTTTGGTTTTTTTTAAAAAAAATAGCTTTAATGGCTCAACAGCCAAATAAACGGTTCTGAAGAAAGATGAGAGAAAAATATTAAGAAAGTACAAAACTTGGGAGAAAGTGTTTGGTACGATTGCTGTCTTATCACAAGGAGTAAATCTGATCTGGAATCCAAGGACACGTGTCATCATTTTCTTTTATCTGGTACTAAAGCAAGCATTTTAGAAAAAGCCCGCTGCCTTTGCTACTTGGGAACTACAAAAGCCACCCAACTCCGTATCTAAGCGACCAAATTACTCGTCGACAGCCCGTAGGTTCCTACTGGCTACCTCTAACATTGCATCACAATTGAGCAAACAAAGGATTTGAACAAAGGATGTGACTGCTGGGAAAATACGCCTTCTTAGCTGCCGGCAGTAAAGATCCATTGTTTGGTAGGATACACATTATCCGGTTATACCTCATAGGAACCTTTTTTAAAAAAAAATATGGACCAAATTTTTATTCTCCCCCCCCCCCTAGTAAACCTAAGTTGGTCTGGTTAACGATGGCATCGAAATTTTGAAGTTACCAACGAAAAGCGGAAATACAGTGCGATGAAAAAAATGAGTATCATTTTAAGGCGTCTTCAAAGGTATGCTCTAAGCATTTTTTTTTCCTTTACTGCCCGCTTCGCTGAACAGTTTATGTAAGCCACCACAACCCTAAGTAACAATCGTTCCTAGCGCTCAGTAGCTTATAAGGAACATTCGAGTTCGGAGTTACAAACCGTAGCAAACAGTACTCGTGGAAACTCAGCTTTTTTTATGAAAAAGTGGGTGGCCCTTAAAAGGGCCTTTTTGATTGATCTTGGAAAGCGTTAAAATATTTTAACCCCCAAATCCGTAGAGAGTACGGCCTTGGCGCTTCAAAGCGTACACCACATCCATGGCAGTCACGGTCTTTCTCTTGGCGTGCTCGGTGTAAGTCACGGCATCGCGGATGACGTTTTCAAGGAAGACCTTTAGCACCCCGCGAGTCTCCTCGTAGATCAAGCCCGAGATACGCTTCACTCCGCCACGACGAGCCAAACGGCGGATAGCGGGCTTAGTGATGCCTTGGATGTTGTCTCGCAAGACTTTGCGGTGGCGCTTTGCGCCTCCTTTCCCCAAACCCTTTCCGCCTTTCCCACGGCCAGACATCCTTCAGACTTCGCTAAACGCACAGCTCAGGAAACCACGAGAAAATGTGCTCTAAAGCGGGAAACGGCGAATTTATATTCTCTAGTACCCGACCAGAAAGAAACCTTCCACCGAAGGGCGGTTACTTCACGCCGCTAAGCCTATCCCGCCAAAGGTTTCCGCCCCTCAGGCTTGTCCAATGAGAAAGAAAAATAATTCGAAAACACCAGTGACAAATCACCGTTTGAAACGGAAATGTTGGCGCCTTTCTTTTGTTTCTGGTTTTTGTGAGTAAGGACATTGCTTATTCCCCAAGTGTTGAGTTGAATAATTATAGTCTTCCACGTTCGGGGCGGGGTGGGGGGGGGAACAAACCTGTTTTGGTGGGATGAAACTGTTTTTGCATAAGAGGACCGATCGAGTCCAGAATTGCCACAAACTTAACTGTGTGAAAATTGATACAAAATATTATCGGAAACCTCTTCCTGTTGCTGTTCCTACGAGTTTCTATCGCTTTGTAACAAGAAAATAATTACAAGTCGGCAAAAAAAAACACCCGACCCAAACTTTTTTTTAAAAAAAGTAACTATAAAAATAAAGAGAATGGGAATGTATTGACTGAAGTTTGTGTTACATTTGATTCAAAATTTATTTTGCGTATTACTCAGAATTATAGATTATCTATGAAGAGTCACAGAAACCATCTTAACCATACCTAGACTACTGTGGGATATTAGCTAGATTTAGGTTTTCCCTTTTTTTTCTCTTTCTTTGCATGTTAGGCTTATAGTAGCAGCAACCCTCCAATGTAACCTGGACAGACAAAAATGCCTAGTTTCTGACACTTTCAACTCTTTGCTGAAAATCTTAACCTCTAGAATAGATTATGTTGGACTAAATGGTCAGCTGGACTAAATGAATCAGCCAGACCCATTGATTTCCTGTCTGAAATGGAAATGCTGCCAACATAAAATAAACTTTCTAGAAGGAGATATCTAGACATAGCTAGAACATTTTTATTTTGATTTTTTTCATTGCAACGAATTTAAGACCGAATATGCTTTAGAATGGGTTGGAGTTGCTAAACTTGTACTTTTTAATCCAAGTACTGTATTCATTATTGAGTCTGGTTTTCTCTCCAGTTTAAATGTTGGAGCTTGACAGTCTTCCTAAATGCAGTCATCAGCACTCTCACTTTCTGGGGAGAGGTAAAAATAATAGTTTTGGACTGAAGAGCCAAGATTAAATTTTGGATTAACATTCACCTGATACATTTTAAAGCCAATCCATTTTCCTAAAATGAATCAAGGGAGAACCATAACACAGAAATATATGTATTTATTTTTTAAATCCTGTTGCCATTCTAGTTGCCATAATAAGAACTAGCTTAATCCAGAGAGTCTAAATGCAGAAAATCATATTTAGCACAGTCCTATTAAGGCCAGGTTCAGTGTGAACTATGTTTAAGTATACCGTGTTTTAACAACACACGGCAAAAATGCCCTGCTGGTAAAGATGATGTTAACCTTATTTTTCTTGGGATGAAATAATTTTTAGGTTGTTTACTATCTATCAAGGATTCTGGCAGGTTCCAAGAGAAGAAAGTAAATGTAGCAGATGTAATGATCTGAATACTAGCACTATAGATGTTCAAACACAGTAACTACATTTTAGGAAAATGATTTATGCTACTAGAAGCCTGGACCTTAATTTCTGAAACAACATCTCCTTCACATACATTAGATCAAATCATCCACCTTGGTTTGATTCGCCTACTGTAAAGAATGCCACCAAATGTTACCTATAACTTTATTAACACTGTATTTATATCCTCATCTCAGGACATGGCTTCATCCCAGCCTATCATAAAGTGCGAATCTGAATGCTTGAAACTTATTACATTTTATATAAGATAAGATAACCTTTATTGTCATTTTTTTTTACTGTGGGCACAACAGCACACATCAAAAATGAAATTTAGTTGCCCACTCTCAAAGTGAACACACACATGACACACACCTAAACATACTATATACAACATATGAATAGACCCACACCCCTACATATACATAACAAATAAATATTAAACAGTGTCTATCTTGAATATATAACGGAAGGAGGAAGCCTGAGCTGTATGGAATGAAACTATGGTTGAATCTGGATGTTCCGCTATAGATACCATGAAGCCTTTTCCCAGAAGGTTAACAAGGAAATCAGGTTGTGAAGAGGATGTGTAGTGTCCCAGATAAGACCCTGCTCAAGCAACACTTCTGTGCAGTGTCCTGGATGGGAGGGAGGAAACTGCCAATGATCTTTTTGGCCATCCTCACCATTCTCTGCACCACCTTCCTGTCTGACGCAGTGATGCTTCCAAACCAGACTGTGATGTTGTATGACAGGATGCTCTCGATTGTCCCCCTGTAGAAAGTGGTCAGGACAGGGGAAGGAAGATGTGCTTTTCTCATGCGACACAGAAAATGCAGGCACTGCTGTGCCTGCTTCACCAGTGTCTCGCTATTGAGCGACCAAGCCAGCCTACTTGTTAACTGCACACCCCAGAATTTGATGCTGGTAACCATCTCCACAGGTGAATCATTAATGCACAGAGAAGTGTGGCTGTGCCTGCCTTTTCTGAAATCGACAATGTTCTCTGGTTTCTCCAGTATTCAAAACTAGGCTGTTTTCCTTACACCAGTTCACCAACCCCTCAACCTCCTTACGGTAAGCACCCTCACTGTCATCATGAATAAGGCCCACTACTGTTGTATCATCTGCGAACTTCACAATATGGTTGGTGGCAAAACTAGCACAACAGTCATGGGTCAACAGGGTGAAGAGCAGCGGACTTAGGACATAGCCCTGAGGAGAACCTCAAAAAAATGGTGTTAGAAGTATTTGTATATATGAAGATTAATACTATGGCAAAACAGAGATTCCATGATTTCTATAGCAGTCATCCCATCAACATTTTCTTTTTTGCATTTTACTTTCCAGCTAGCCTGTTAGACAAAAATATATTTGAATTAATTATATGCAGTGGGATGAATGGAAAAGAAACATGCCTCAATGTTGCATTTTTGGAAAACCTGAAAGCTCTGGATGTTGATCTGGACAAGAAGGTCACGAAGTTGGTTGGAGCCTGTGAGATAATAATTTATTGATGATTGAGTTGCCATTATATTTTTTTATTGTTCTCTGTTTTATATTTCATATGGTGTTAGCTGTCCAAAGTTGCTATGGTGAGATGGGGGAGGCATATAAATCAAATTAATAAAAGTACTTTTTTTCTCTCCTGAGTTGATAAGCTCATGACCCCATCACTGTTCATTTGGATTGCTGCAACATGTTTGGACTATGATTAAATTAAAAGAAGACTAAACTAGTAACAGATTAGCCATCAGCCTTAGAACTGACAACAGAAACAATGGAGTAATGGATATCTCCTGCCTTTTAGGATTGTCTGTCAGCAACAATGGAACCAGTTATCAAGAAATATGTCTCAGGGCAACATTTGATACGTAACAATGAAAGCCTTGGGGGAAAAAACATTCAGTTGCCACAATGCATCTACAGTTAGAAAATCTGAACCATCCAGGCAGTGGTTTTCCATGTGATACTGTAAGCAGCATAGAAAGATTATTGATGCTTTTGAACTTGAGAAGATTCCTCAGAATGCCACGAACAGACAAGAAAACAAATCAGCCCAGAGTTCTCAGCCAAAATGGACATGCTCAGGCTCAAACTCTCATATTTTGGACACGTTACGCAAAGACCTGTTTCTGGAGACATCCATAATGCTGGAGAAGAGGATAACCAGCAGCAAGTGGATCAACTCAATTAAGGGAGACTTGTTAAGGGAGTTTTGCCCATTTTACCACCTTTCTTGCTGCAATTGTTAACTGAAGCACTGCAATTGTTAAGTTAGTAACACGGTTGTTAAGTGAATCTGGCTTCCCCATTGACCTGGCCTGTCAGAAGGTCACAAAAGGTGATCAAGACCAGAGGACACTGCAACCATCACAAATATGAGCCAGTTGCCAAGTGTTTGAATTTTGATCACATATTAATATTAATATTAATAATAATAATCCTTTATTGTCAAAGTACAACATGTGTACATTGAGATTAGCTGAGCCTCCCCCCCCCCATGTTCTCTCCCCCCAACACACAGTGACAACAAACCCTCCATCCTACCACACCATGTGAACCAACTACACCCACACACCGGCCTCCCAAGTCAATTCTGCATACTCCTATATCTCCTACCAGATGGTAGGAGAGTAGAGATACCGTCCAGGGTGTGAGTCATCCCTGAGAATCTTCCTCACTCTTCCAAGGCAACCAGCCCTGGCGAGGTCATGACCACCGGGATGCAGCTGATTGTGTGAAAAATTGTCCTAAGTCATTTTTTTTTCAGTGCCACTATCATTAAATTGTAAATCAAGGACTGCTTGTATTAGGAGTGTTCACCAGCTTATGTATAAAATTGCTACAGGCGAGAATTTTTTTAAAGAAAACTTAACAAAAACTCAGCACCTGCAAGATCAGATCCGGAAGCCATGCTTATCAACCCATGAACCCTTTTGCACTTTTATTTGCATTTCAATTAAGCACAAGATAACGTTACTTTTTTAAAAGCTAGCATGTTACTAGAGATAAAACACTTCTGCCCTATACAATTCGACCAATACTGTAGTATGTAAACTTCTTCCCCCCTATATATCTTCCCATGTTTTTTTTAACAGAGCCCAATCTTTGCATTTTATTAGTAATGAAAAGCAACGTCTGGGAGACCCAAGCTTCAAGGCTCAAGTCGGCAGGGGTGCAACAAGGTAGCGACTTAAAAAACTCTTTCATGAGATAGTGGGCGGCTCTAAAAAGAGCCTTTGGGTTTCTCTCGGGTCTCAAGCCTCGCTGCGCAGCGCGGCCGCCTTCTCACTTGGAGCTGGTGTACTTGGTGACGGCCTTGGTGCCTTCCGACACGGCGTGCTTGGCCAGCTCCCCGGGCAGCAGGAGGCGCACGGCCGTCTGGATCTCCCGCGAGGTGATGGTCGAGCGCTTGTTGTAGTGGGCCAGGCGGGACGCCTCCCCGGCGATGCGCTCGAAGATGTCGTTGACGAAGGAGTTCATGATGCTCATGGCCTTGGAGGAGATGCCGGTGTCGGGGTGGACCTGCTTCAGCACCTTGTAGACGTAGATGGAGTAGCTCTCCTTCCTGCTCTTGCGCCGCTTCTTGTCGCCCTTCTTTTGGGTCTTGGTCACCGCTTTCTTCGAGCCCTTTTTAGGCGCGGGGGCCGATTTCGCCGGCTCAGGCATCGCGAAATAAGGTTCTTTTTAACAAGCGCTAACGCGAACAAGCCAACTTCCTTCCCGTCCGGAAAAGCAGACGCTGCACGTACCTCGAACAGAACCAAAATAAGTTCAACATCCGGCTTCCCACTATTTAAAGGCCTCCTATGCAAATAAGGGTAGCTGAGCTCCCCGTTCTTATTGGTCGCTAATACCTCTACACCCTGTCGCTGCGCGCGCAGATGCAAATTAAGAGGACTTCGGTACCGTGGTTCCTATTGGAAGGAGTCAATTTCACGCCGTTCGATTGGCTATGCTGACAAACCCGCCTTCGTATTGGCTAAGAGAGCCTGACGCCGGAACAGCCAATCAAAACATTGCAATTGCAGACCTCGGAAAGGCATAAAAAGCCCCCAGTTCGCTCGTTTCTAACCACTGCCGGTTTGCGTTGGGCGTTTAGTGTGTTGCACTTGACTCAGGAACGACGTCATGTCTGGTCGCGGCAAACAGGGAGGCAAGGCCAGAGCCAAGGCCAAGTCTCGGTCTTCCCGAGCCGGGCTCCAGTTCCCGGTCGGTCGCGTTCACCGCCTGTTGCGGAAAGGGAACTACGCCGAGCGGGTGGGCGCCGGCGCTCCCGTCTACCTGGCGGCGGTGCTGGAATATCTCACGGCGGAAATCCTGGAGTTGGCCGGCAACGCTGCTCGGGACAACAAGAAGACCCGTATTATCCCCCGCCATTTGCAGCTGGCCATTCGCAACGACGAAGAGCTCAACAAACTCCTGGGCAAAGTGACGATCGCTCAAGGGGGCGTCTTGCCCAACATCCAGGCGGTCCTCTTGCCCAAGAAGACAGAAAGCCATAAAGCGAAGGGAAAATAGAAGTTGCCGTGAAGAAAGGAACATTGAATTTCAAACCCAAAGGCTCTTTTCAGAGCCACCTACAATTTCAAGTAAGGAGCTGAGTCTAGGGTAGCGAATAAGTGTTTCCTTTCCAGATCCAAAGCCCTATCCTCGGAGCTGGCACTTAAATCTAGTCCAGGGCTTACTACATATGTTGGCAAATATTGATTTAGATTTAGAAAAACCACCTGTTGCTATACAGAAGGCTTCAGCTGTTACATTCCAAATCGTCTACCTCTTAACAGGTATAAAAGGGTTCGGATAGGGAGGTAAATCTTAACCGATCGCCGTGTCCGGCGGAATTATTCAGACTCTGCCGTCTTAGGGGAACCTCGATCTAAAATTCTGATCCATAACTCGCCAAAGGACGCTTAACTGTAGAACCCTTTTTTCAGTATTAAATCCATTTTTAAAAATAAACTGCTGTGGAGACGACCAGAAAGGTGTATATGTGTGTTTTATTCCTGAGAAAGAGCAACATGGAGCGCCCCACTTCTAGGAAGAGCCCGATCGACCTGCGTGGAGCTTTCATGGGTGCGTCCATGCAGATTTTGGGAACAATGTGGAAGTAGTTGCTTTGTTTCCAGTCTGCTTCTGGCCTGTTCTGCCCGTAGCAGCCGTTCTTGACAGATTTTTAGAGATCAGCCAAAGTAGTGTAAATTGTATGCCAGAGGAGCATAACGAAAAACTATAACCAGGTCATGACTAATCAGTTAATAAACTATTCTACATAACAAGTGCTTAAATTGAGTGAAAAATGAAACGAAAAAAATATAAATATAAAATGGAATAAACTTGGAATAAACAATTGCTATACAAGTTAAGATGCTCTCCCATTGTTTTAGGCAACATAGGAAAACATTTACTAGTGACATGCTTAATAGTGACATGCGTTTATTAAATATATTTTTTGTGTAGGAACTCAATGCACAAAAATGGAGTTTAGTCTTCTCCCTTCTCATTTTTCTGTACAACAACCCTGCGAAGTAGGCAGATCGGGCTGACCCCGATCACTCATAAATTTCTGTGGCTGACGAGGAATTAAGTTTCCGGGTCTCATTGGTGCCACACGCTATTTCCACAACTGCTAAACATTTTCACCAATTCAAATTTAGAACAATTTTGCAAATTATATTCGTCCTCGCTAAGTAGATGAATACACAAAAAAATACCTTGGAGTTGTTTTTTTTTTTTAAAAAAAACTGCGTTGCAAAAATAAGGATAACTAAGCTTACAGAGAGGCATTAAAAAAAATCCTTGTCGCCATCAAATCGGTGTTCCGGATTTCTTCAGCGCAGAAAGGAACCCTTTATCTGCAAGGTATTATTTGTGAGAACACTATTTGCACAGAGCAGAAAGAATTTGAATGTCCTGTTTGCTGACGTATCCATTCGAGTACAAAAGAGGCAAGAGAAAAAACAGCGAAACATTGTAGCCAATCCTTTCCGAGCCCGGGAAATTCGAACGCACTCAGCCAATCAAGAGAGGAGGACTCGGCTATAAATACTCAGCCTTGCAGAGGTTACTCGTTTATTTTCTGCTTTCTACTTCGCTGGGATCGGCTGCTCTCTAGGCGGACCATGGCCCGTACTAAACAGACTGCTCGAAAGTCTACTGGAGGAAAAGCTCCTCGCAAGCAGTTGGCTACCAAGGCTGCCCGAAAAAGCGCTCCAGCCACTGGTGGGGTGAAAAAGCCTCATCGTTATCGCCCCGGCACTGTCGCCTTAAGAGAAATCCGTCGTTACCAGAAATCCACCGAGCTGCTCATCCGTAAGCTCCCCTTCCAGCGCCTGGTCAGAGAAATTGCCCAAGATTTCAAGACCGATCTCCGTTTCCAGAGCTCCGCCGTGATGGCCCTGCAGGAAGCCAGCGAGGCTTACCTCGTTGGCCTCTTCGAAGATACCAACCTGTGCGCCATCCACGCCAAGAGGGTGACGATTATGCCGAAAGATATCCAGCTGGCGCGCCGCATCCGCGGGGAGAGAGCTTAAACTTTCCTCCCGCCAGTAAAAGCAATCCAAAAGGCTCTTTTAAGGGCCACTCAGATATATCGAGAAAAGAGCTGCTTCACTTCCGCTTCTTTTGAAAACGGCTATCGCGGTTTGCAGCGTACACGTGGACCTGTGTTAGGAGGGGGTTTAGACTAGTTTTGCTTAAAGCTATAGTAGTACTATCATTAGTCCCAGCAGTACTGGCTTCTCCAAAATCTGAATTTGCAAATGCGTATTCAGCGTGGCAAGGGATTGTTAAATCCGATGAATTAAAATCACGATGAATTCAGAATTTTTCCAATAGGATTTTTCCCCCTTTTTTTCTCTTCTCCCTCCCTCTCCATTTTAATGCTACGTAATCAAAGTTTCTTCCTTGGACATTTTAAACATCCAAATTTTCTGGTCGTGAAATGTCTGCATTCTATCCAATACCTGTCCTGGGGCATTAGCTTGGCTGTAAAAGTAAAATGGGAATTCAGGTGGATCAGTCACAATGATAGCCATTTCCTCCTAAGGAAAGAAATGAAACCCAGAGATTTCATTGTAAGGTGAGTGGGCTGCATATAATTTTGTAGAAGTTAGAAGGGAGAAAACTTCAGATGAAAGACATTCATCTTGATAAGCATGTATATGATTATAGTTTTGCCCCTCTAGGTCAGCTTTGTAAAGGTTTTAATCTGAGTTCCATTTTTCAATAACATTCTTGTAGAAACCAGTCGCAGTTGGTTTATAAGGAGCAGGTTTTAAATAACTGGCTTGTGTGCTAGTGTTGGGCAGCCTATTTGAGACGAGAGAGATGGTTTGAATTTTGGCAACAAGTATACTCTGTCCCAGACAGCTACTGTGGGAGATTTGCATCTTCCCAAAATAACTTGATGGGCAAAGCTAGTTAAAGACATATATTTATAGGAATTAAACTTATATTTGTATACCAGTGATTGCATGGCCTCTGTAGATGCTGTACAGTAAATAAAATAAAATTCATAGGAATTACTTTTCCAGGATGATCTCTACTATATCAGTAGGAGCTTTGGGGCTGTGTGGTGATGATACTTTCCCTTGCAGAGTGTTTTTAAAAATATTAAAATGATAATTTTGAAAGAAAAAAAGGGTGACTGATTATGGAGCATTATGTAAGTGATTTATATCCACAGACCCCCAGAATGCCTACCTTATTCAGAAGCTTTAGCACAGGGATGTCAAACTCAATTTCACTGAGGGCTGCATCAGCATTGTGGTTGCCCTCAGGGGGGCGGGTGGGTTTGCCTACTGGGTGGGTGTGGCTACAGTGTGTATGGCCTACTGGGTGGGCGTGGCCAGCTCTACATCGTTCGCATCAAGGGTGCCTATGGGGGCCTGGGCAGGAGTGGGACAGATCTGAGGGTCTCTGGCAGGAGGAGGGTCTCTGGGCCAGGGCCAAGGCAGTGGGGGCCGTTCCCTCACTGTTTCCAGGATGGCTTTGTGGGCCACATGAAACCACTTTGCGGGCCGGATCCAGCCCCCGGGCCTTGTGTTTAACATGTCTGCTTTAGCACATCAAATATCCATCTCGTCCAGGATTTGTTCTTTATCGGTGACCAATAAGCTGCTGCTTAGCTCTAATGTAGATGATGTGCATTCTTGTTCCTATGGCACTATTCTATCCATGGTGGCTGCACTTAACAGCCATGACTGTAAAATATAGGCAAATTGGCAGTCTACTATCAATGAATTTGTTGGGAATGTGGCTTGCTTTTAGAGCCGCTTGCTTTTCATTAATGGACTTTGGGCCTCTCATAACAGGAGATTATGCAAGTGATAAGAGGGTTTGAAACCATCTTTTGGATGAGATTTTGGCACGTCGAACATAAGGTCTTTGAGAAACTGCTTTCTCCCCCATCCTTCAGAAGACTAGAGCATTTCAGCATGCACAGAAGATCTGCTTCAAAGAATGGGAAGAGGTTCAAAACCCCTTCTATCTTCCCCTGAGTGTTTTGCATCTGAGCTAAAGTTCAAATACAGGTAACCCTCAACTGAGCCCCAGATTTATGTTGCTAAGTGAGAAATTGGTTAACTTGAGTTTTGCTCCATTGGTATGATTTTTCTTGCCACATTTCTTAAGTGAATCACTGAAGTTGTTAAATTAGCAACATGGTTGTCAAGTGAATCTGGCGTCCCCATTGACATTGCATGTCAGAAGGTCACAAAAGGGGAATCACATGACTCCAGGACACTGCACCTGTTCATAAATGTGAGTCAGTCAAGCATCTGAATGTAAATCATGTTACCACGGGGGATGCTGCAATAGTCATAAGTGTGAAAAATGGTCATGCCACTTTTTTTCAGAGCCATTGTAACTTCAAATGGTCACTAAGTGAACTATTGTAAGTCGTGAGCTATCTGTAACTAAAAACTAAAGACATATAATCCAGATATGTAAAGGACTCCATAATTACAGGCTAGCTCAGGGGTAGGCAACCTCAGCTCTTTTATGATTCATGGACTTCAACTCCCAGAATTCCTCAGCCAGCCAAGCTGGCTCAGGAATTCTGGGAGTTGTAGTCCATGAGTCATAAAAGAGCCGAGGTTGCCTACCCCTGGGCTAGCACATGATGACTGTTTGGAAAGGAAATGCAAATAGGAAGAGCTGCCGGCTCAGCTTGCTGAGTATAAACCCTCTTCTCCATATACAAAGGAAAAGGAATGCATCTCCCATGTTGTGTTGTTCTTTACTATCTTGTGTATCTTCAGCAGACATCTTTGAGGTACTGTTTGTGATTTATCTTGGCTTTGAGAAAGGGCCGGGACAGATCTTCCCATCCTGTTCTTGTCCAGGGGTTCCCTAAAACAATACTGCAAGTAATTGTTGTGGGAAATTCAGAAGTCCAGAGCACACTGAAGAAAAAGAGGAACCCCAAACAAAGCAATTTTTTTTTAAAAAAAAATTAAGGCTACAATGCAGGAAATCCTAGTTTTGAGGATGCCACAGAGATCTTTGTCCGCCTACCTGTTGTCATTCTATTGTTAGGTGAACTGAACTGAGCAAGTCCTTTGTTAAAGGAAACAGAATGCTGAGGTCATCCGCTGATGGAGAATGGAAGATTGGGGTGTCTCATCTGTCTCCTCATTATGTTGCAACTCTGGTTAGGGCTGCCCTTCAGCTGCTCTGTGAGTTGATGAGGAGGCTTGTATTCCTTCGTTCAGATGGGATTGCAGGGAGGTTTGTCTGGAGGGGCAGGAAGAATCAATCTGGGTCTGATAAGATTAGGTAAAAAGATGAACTAGTTTGCCCTGGTCATGACCAAAAGACAGACAGAAAAAGAGTGCAGTCTCCATTTTGTTTGTTAGAGCTAGTCATATCGCCAACCATCTCAAATTCACGATTATATTCTCCACCACAATTTTCTACAGTCCAGACTAAACATTAATTTATAAATGGGAATGTTTCCAGCCTACTGATATATCATTTTCCTGATGTCAGAAATGATTCACTTCCTTTTACTTCACAAGCTTGCAGTTTCCCAAAGTTTAATCAGAAGCTGTTTTGGGATGGCTGTGATGGGAATCTTGTCGTAGTACCGGTAATACCCACAGTGAACTGGCTTAACATCCATCACTCCTAATTCATTTCACAAAAGTGGAAAGAAACTTGGCATACAACGGAGCAAATTTGAGAGCACAAGACCTTCATTCAGTTTTTAATAGCATTTCTTGGCTAGAATTCTTTAATCCTAAAATCATAACTCACAAGAGAGTAATTAACGTATGACCTGTCCTCACATTTGCAACTTTCCGAGGGCTGTAAAGCTGAAACTCCTCAAAACAGATGTAGGTTCACTTAGAGACTGCTTCTCTTAACAACCAAGTGACTGGTCCCAACAGTGATCACTAAACAAGGAATACTTGCATTTTCATCTGATAAATTTGGGAGGGGCAGGAGGGTGCTCAGTAATTAAGACCAAATTTAATTGGACATCGGTTGCCTACCGAGGCATTCAGCCTTGAAGGCAAACATGATCCTTCTTAGATGACTTTTGCAAACTTTTCATTATTTTTTTGTTTCCATACCCATCTCCCAAAGTACTTTTCATCACTTAAAAACTTATCCAAGATAGTGCACAAAATACAATGTGCTAATGTAACTGTCTTCAAGAACTGACTGAGACAGTCACAATGACCTGAATTCCAAGGGGGGAGGGCACTGGGAGATATAATGCACATACCCCTCCATCTTCTGATTTCCCCCCACACACACAAACATTCCCCTTTAAAAAAGGGGGGGCTAACTGGCTTTAGGTCAGGTTACCCTCCATAGCTGGGTATGGTGATACCTGCTTCTTATTCATTCTGAAAAACAAATTGCCTGATGGAAGGTAAACCTTTTCTAGTGAAAGACGTGTTTATCTGACTTAATCCCATTAGGCCATCTCAGCACCACCCTCTTCAACAATACCCCTTTTTATTTACTAGACAGCTCCAAAGAGAGGCTTAAGCTGGGGACAATGTAACTTGTACCTTCCCAGGAGTGTTGTTATGGTGCTTTCCAACCTTAGCCCAGTCTGCCTGCTTGCCGGAAGAAAAATCCCTCTGAAGACCAATTAAATGTGGGGGGAGGGGAGGAAGGTGGAAGAGAACAACCTTTCATTGGTTTGGGAACTTTTTCTTTTCCACTCCAGTAATACCCAAATCTCCAAACCTGCTGGGGACAGGAGGGTGTGTGTGTGTGTGTGTGTGTGGTGGGGTGTTGAACTGTACCATTTCCATGATAACAGACCAATACCAGGTAATGGCTTGCTGCCAAACTACATTCAAAGTCGTAGACTTGAAGGAAAAACAGCTCTGAGAATGGCAATTCTGATTTGATTCCTGCAACTAACACAAGGGAGGTGTGGTGGGGGGGGAGAAGGGGGGGGAGAAGAGACAAATCTCACCAGTGCAAGAGGTGAAGAACTCCTTGGGAGACTTTTTAGTGGTTGTTTTTCAGCTCAGGTTTGTTTTTGTTTTTTGCAAAACCAAAAATGCAAAGTGAAGATGCCCACTTGATTTTTCCTCACAGAGAATAACCACCACTCTTGGTTTGTTTTTTTTATGAACTCAAGAGCTGGCTTTGGGGAAATGCAGAACTGAAAGATAATTTAATGTCTTTCTTCCGGCTTGGACTGTGTATGCCTGATCTTGTTCAATGTACATACATGTTACTACCACATTTTGAACACAAATTTCCAGACCTTCGAGCCATATTAATGGCTGGTAATGTTGCCTCCAGTTACTGAAACATGCAGAGCCTTCCCCACCCTCAAAAAAACACCCCCAAATGTTACATTACTTGCAGGTCTGGTCAACTGCGTAGTCAAGTCAGTTCTACCTGACAACACTTTAAACCCCTGGGTGACTCACTCAGATTTAAGTCAGCGTAATCTCAGTCAATTCATACTTTCGCGTTCAAGAGTTCCCCTCAAATCTCTCAGTCCCATAAATCCCCCTTTGGGGAAGAAGAGGCTAGGATGGGAACAGATTGGAACTCTTGTAGACCAGATAAAAATCAATGCCCCGAGACACAACTACAGAGCCTTGGTGGAGCAGTGGGCTAATGCCTCCTTAAGTAACACCAGCTGCCAGCAATTAGTGCAGGTTCGCATCCCACCAGGCTCAAGGTTGACTCAGCCTTCCATCCTTCCGAGGTAGGTAAAATGAGGACACAGATTGTTGGGGGCAATTAAGCTGACTTTGTAATAATGCCGCTTGGGGGTGTGTGTGAAAGCCCTAATAAGCAGACATATACATAGAATGAAGGCTACTGCTAAGCTTGTAAGCCGCCCTGAGTCTTCGGAGAAGGGCGGGATATAAATGGAATTAAAATAAAAATAAAAATAAATAAAAAACTTAAAAAAACGGGACCGGCGTTATGACAAGCCGTTTTGACGACTTGACAATTATTTCGGAACGCCGGTGCAAGCGAACAAGAAAGACGTTATTTCGAAGAGAGGAAGAGACGACCAGCGCTTTCTTAAAAGGTTGTAGGTGGCTCTCATAAGAGCCTTTGGGGTTCAGGTTCCGAAGCACTTGCCCGTCGGTCAACCAACAGCAGGTCACTTGCCTTTATGGCTTTCCGTCTTCTTGGGCAAGAGGACCGCCTGGATGTTGGGCAAGACGCCCCCTTGAGCGATCGTCACTTTGCCCAGGAGTTTGTTGAGCTCTTCGTCGTTGCGAATGGCCAGCTGCAGATGGCGGGGGATAATACGGGTCTTCTTGTTGTCCCGAGCAGCGTTGCCGGCCAACTCCAGGATTTCCGCCGTGAGATATTCCAGCACCGCCGCCAGGTAGACGGGAGCGCCGGCGCCCACCCGCTCGGCGTAGTTCCCTTTCCGCAACAGGCGGTGAACGCGACCGACCGGGAACTGGAGCCCGGCTCGGGAAGACCGAGACTTGCCCTTGGCTCTGGCCTTGCCTCCCTGTTTGCCGCGACCAGACATTCCTCAAAAACGAGCCGGCTCTTCTTCTCCGCGAACGCAAAAGGCATTCCCTAATTGATGAGAAAGGCGGGGGGGAGGGCCCATTAATGCCTGCCTCCCCCTTTGAAAGCGGCGCTTCTGATTGGCTGACTGTGACGTCAAGGCGCCTCAGCCAATGCAAACTTGGTTTCTCAGCAGGACCAATTGAGTAGAGAAATATTGCTTTTCCTCCAGTAGGAAAAAAAAAAAAGACAGCCAGGGCCGCAATTTGCGTACGCGCCTTCGCCGGAGGTGATCTGTGAATGCTGCGGTAACTCGGCCCTTTTATGACTCATGGACTTCAACTCCCAGAATTTCTCAGCCAGGCATGCTGGCTGAGGAATTCTGGGAGTTGAAGTCCATGAGTCATAAAAGGGCCGAGTTTGAAGACCACAGAGCTAGAGATTAGGAGCAATTATTCATGCAGCTGCGAATTTTAGAGTTGTGCAACTGCTGGAACTACCTTTTCTGGTATGCGATGGAGAACCGCAGGCTTATGAAGAAACCCTGTTGTTGCCTTTATCATGTGTATAGCCAAGCCTGGTCGATTCTTTCCCTTTGGATATCCCTAGTGCTGAACTGGAAGCTTAAATGTTGCTGTCCTTCACTTCGGAAGTAATTGCATTCCAAATTGACTATTATACAAGTTAGCGTTTTGTACACTAGACTCTGCAAAGTGTGCGTTTGTATTTCATTCTTTACTGCTTATTTTTTCTCTCTCAAATTCAAAATAATTAAGAAAAACAGTCGTTTCTGTCGAGCTGTGGCAATAGATACATATTTGCTTTGCAATTCGTTTGTAACAAAACTGCCTCATGCAGCTCCTGATCTATAGTTTGTCAGTTTGTTACCTTATCAGCTGCTTGATTGAAATGCTTCTAGATCCCGCCTGTTTTTCTGAAGATAAACAACCCAGGCAAAACTGTTAAAATTAAAAACTATTCTAAAAATCCCAACAGTTTTTTGTTATTCGATCACTTATGTGTTTATTGCACATACAAGATATGTTTCAAAACAAAACAGCCACTTCTAGTTAAAAGAAGGAGGCTAAATGCCTGCAATGTTGTACTTCCATAAAAGTGAACTGACAATCTGGATATTATTTTACAGCCATATATATAATGAAACTACTTGGAACATATAACCTTTGCAATTCGAAATGCATTGAGTTAACCATTAGTCATTCGCTGTTTTAAAATGAGGCTGAGTCTTATTGGACAAGGCCCTATAGCATCGCCCTATCAAATTGTAGTCTAATTGGACGACTGGGCTGTCCTCTCCCATCTTCGCGACAGTTTTCCTTTTGGTCGGAAAGCAACCAATATAAACGTGAGCTAGAAGGCGAACTCTTTGTAAGGTTCGAGTTTTATCGTTCGGCGACATGTCTGGCCGTGGGAAAGGCGGAAAGGGTTTGGGGAAAGGAGGCGCAAAGCGCCATCGCAAAGTCTTGCGAGATAACATCCAAGGCATCACTAAACCCGCTATCCGCCGTTTGGCTCGTCGTGGCGGAGTGAAGCGTATCTCTGGCTTGATCTACGAGGAGACTCGCGGGGTGCTAAAGGTCTTCCTCGAAAACGTCATCCGCGATGCCGTGACTTACACCGAGCACGCCAAGAGAAAGACCGTGACTGCCATGGATGTGGTGTATGCTTTGAAGCGCCAAGGCCGTACTCTCTACGGATTTGGGGGTTAAATCTTATTTCAGCTTGGGAATTTTTCAAAATAAATCAAAAGGCCCTTTTAAGGGCCACCCACTGCTTCAGTAGAGGGCTGCAATCACTCGTTTTACACAAAGCTGCAAATGTTGTCAAATGCTTAATTAAGGAAGTGAACTTGGCACACCCACTATATCTCGTATAAACCCAAAAACACAGTAACGACTCTTTTTTGATGTTGTGGGTGGCTCTTAAAAGAGCCTTTTGTGTTACACTGATAGGTTCATTTATTTCCCTTTGGGCTTGTGGCTCTCGGTCTTCTTGGGTAGTAGCACAGCTTGGATATTGGGCAACACTCCTCCCTGGGCAATAGTAACGCCTCCCAGTAGCTTGTTCAGCTCCTCGTCGTTACGGACGGCCAACTGGAGGTGACGAGGGATTATTCTAGTTTTCTTGTTATCCCGGGCAGCGTTTCCAGCCAGCTCCAGAATTTCAGCTGTCAGATACTCCAACACTGCAGCAAGGTAAACAGGGGCTCCGGCGCCGACCCGCTCGGCATAGTTCCCTTTGCGAAGAAGGCGGTGAACTCGACCTACGGGAAACTGGAGCCCAGCACGGGAGGAGCGAGATTTAGCTTTAGCTCTAGCTTTCCCCCCCTGCTTGCCACGTCCAGACATTGCGACACTGACTCGGCTCAGCTCAGACACGGCAGAAAAAGCAAAATAGCAATTAAAGAAAAAGAACAACCGACTCCTTTTATCCCCTCCTCGCGTCCGCCAGCACCATTCCTGATTGGCCAGACCCGTTACCAGGATTTTAGCACCAATCAGAACGCAAGCTTTCAAGGCGACCAGTAGGAAGCCGCAGGTAGAGTTTTCTACCCAATAGAAATCCGGGCATTTGCAGGGCTCTCATTTGCATGTGCGTGCGCAGGAGCGATGAGATCAAAGCTCCTTCGGCCAATAGCATCGTGCTTGCTTTGGATCCTCTCATTTGCATAGAGAGACTATAAATAAAGGGACGCGATCGGGTCTCCTTCTTCAGACTTCCTCCTTGTGTTTTTTACTTTTTTAAATTTTATTTTCCGTGCGAAGAACAGCGATCTCTTATCCAGAATGCCCGAGCCGGCGAAATCGGCCCCCGCGCCTAAAAAGGGCTCGAAGAAAGCGGTGACCAAGACCCAAAAGAAGGGCGACAAGAAGCGGCGCAAGAGCAGGAAGGAGAGCTACTCCATCTACGTCTACAAGGTGCTGAAGCAGGTCCACCCCGACACCGGCATCTCCTCCAAGGCCATGAGCATCATGAACTCCTTCGTCAACGACATCTTCGAGCGCATCGCCGGGGAGGCGTCCCGCCTGGCCCACTACAACAAGCGCTCGACCATCACCTCGCGGGAGATCCAGACGGCCGTGCGCCTCCTGCTGCCCGGGGAGCTGGCCAAGCACGCCGTGTCGGAAGGCACCAAGGCCGTCACCAAGTACACCAGCTCCAAGTGAGAAGGCGGCCGCGCTGCGCAGCGAGGCTTGAGACCCGAGAAAACCCAAAGGCTCTTTTTAGAGCCGCCCACTTCCTCGTGAAAAGAGCTTGGTCTCAAAACTCTTTAACTACTGTGTTCTTTTTTTTTCTTTTTTAAATCCCACCCTGATTAATTTTTTTATAAATAACTCCAGGCGGAGAAGCCTAATCACCCCCTTCCTCCTATCGACACGTGAATGTAATTTCTTTTCCGACATCGGTAAATAAGGTTCACGTCTAGTGTTGCTTATGTGCTGTTGTACTTTTCCTGTCAATGGCAGTAAATTTAATCGTGACATTTACTTCCTAGTCCCGTTGTGTCGGTGTTCCTTCCCCCCCCACACACACACACACCCAATGAAAATTGCTGGTGTGCGATTATTTTAATATTTTAGATTTTTAAGGTCGATGTTCGCTGGGTTTTGCCACCGAAAGCCAGCTAATTAGTGCTTTGAATTTGAATCCCATGTCCTTGGGGTGACAGAAAAAGGCATTTGTCAAAATTCGAGTGCGCATAATTGCACGCGGTTAGCTTCCACGCTTATAAACAAATCTGCCAAGAATTGCAAAAACGTTCTCGTGAGAGAAGAAACCTACTTTCTGGTCAGCTGGTCACGAAATGATCAAAATACTGATTTTATGAGCGCTTTTTAAATCATGCAATGGAGGTTATTTGGCTTATGTTCTTGAAGTTGAAAGATCAGAGCCAATCCAATGGCTGTATCCAAGATGAAAGGAGCCGATCTGCTATTCTAAACTCTGTTTATTGAAGGAATGACACCTGGCTGAGCAGAAAGAACAATATAGCAAGTTGTATAAACAAACTGCTTCCAATCCACATAAAACATCCTTCTTCGATGTTGTGCAGACAGCTTAATATAGATATGCAGTCCATTCTATTGCCACCTAGTGATGGCAATCAGAACTACAGTAGTTTCCTGGCCTGTAGGGTATTGCCACTGTTGGCTTTTCCTCTGTTGTTTGTCTCCAGATCTGAAAGGCAGGCAGATCTCTGACCAAAGCAGGCATATCTAGCTAGCTAGGAGAAGGTAAATCAACCCTTTCTCTGAGCCCCTAACTCACTTCTGCAGCCTTCAGACATTTCTTGATCTAAACTAGAGCATTGAAGTGGATCCTTGAATAGGTGTGTGTTAGCTGAGCTTTTAGGGGAGCTAGTGTCCTCTGATGGGGTTGTTGTTTTTTTCTGTGTCAGGGGGGGGGGGAGGAAATAGCACACGACTATTATTTCTTCTTTTGAACGCACACATACATTAATGCTCTTCCAGCATTTGAGCAGAATTCTTGGAATCAAGGCTGGAGCTCTGCATCTGGGCAGGGAGAGCAACAAGGGCTGGATCATCTACATCTGTGCACAATTGGGACCAGAATTTTCATTTCTAAGCAAACTGCTAAGTGAGCCGATCCCAATTTTGCTACCTGTTTTGCCATGGTTGTTCACTGCAGTTAAGTGAAACATGCAGTCGTTAAGCTAATCTGGCTTCCCCTCCCAACTTTGCTTGTCAAAAGATGGCTGGGAAGTTCACAAATGGCAATCATGGGACCCCAGGATGCTGCAATCATCAGGAATATATATGCCAGTTGCCAAGTCCCCAGATTTTGGTCATGTGACTGTGAGGATGCTTGTAAGTGTGAAGTCTGTCTGGTTGCAAATCATTTTTTCCAGTGCTGTTGTAACTTTGAACAGTCACTAAACGAACGTTGAGGATTATCTTTCGTGCTAATTTTAAACTGACCTTAGAGCCTTAGTCTTAGAGCCCATCAAAGTGACTGTAAATCAAAGAATGACTACAATATAAAAGGAAGAATCATTTTTTTGTTCCACAATTTTCTCCTTTTTCTTTTCTTTTTCTCTTTTTCTCAACAGAGTTGATTTTAACCAAAGAAAAAGTAATGGAAAGGAGAGAAAGAAATATGTTGTTAGATATGTGCAGCTAAGGCAATAATGCCTCATTTTGATTTTCTACTATTCACTAAACAAAGCATAGGATTCTGCTTCTAGATTTGCAATATAAAATTTGCAAAATTTGGAGTGTTGTCTTTCTTCAACAATGTATGAGAGAATTCAGAATTTCCTAGGAAGCAAATAATAATAAGACTTGGGGAAGATCAAAAAGTGCAAACACCCTATTCTGCTGACAATCAGTATTTTGCAACCTAATTTCACCTATGTATTCTGGGGTCCTCTATAGATAACAAGACAAGAGAATAGCCTGTGGGGTGCTCACCTTGCATGGTAAATGTATTGTACTGCCACGTTGACATAACTTCCAATATCCTGCCTAAACTTCACATTGGTTCTGGTAGCATAGAAACATATTGAGTCAAAAATTACTTACTTTAGATTTCTTGAAGATCCTCCTTTCTCCAGGAAGTGCATACCATAGTATCACATGAACCAGTGTATCAGCAACTCTAGCACGTTCCCTCTTGGCTGGTTGGCCAACAATAACTGTTACTTGTTTGCTGTAATTAATCAGTCATTGCAAAATTATAAGAAAAAGGAACTGGTTTTATCAGTCATTCTTTGTTTGCCAACTATTTTTCTTGGAAGACAAAGTATGTACAAGTCAGTCGATTGGGCTTAGGTGTTCTATGACAGGAGTCACTGAATAAACCTAGTTTAGCCATGAGCGGGTCTCTTTAGAGCTAAATATAACTCCCATAGTTAGTTGATTAGGTCAGTCCTTTTTAGTGTTCCCACAGCACATTCTCATTTAAATATGCTAGAGGAACAAGCCTCTGTCAATCTAGGTCAGACATGTCAAACACAAGGCCCGGGGGCCGGATCCGGCCCGCGAAGTGGTTTCATGTGGCCCGTGAAGCCATCCTGGAAACAGTGAGAGAATGGCCCCCACCGCCTTGGCCCTGGCCCAGAGACCCTCCTTCTGCCAGAGACCCTCAGATCTGTCCCACTCCTGCCCAGGCCCCCGTAGGCACCCTTGATGCAAACGATGTAGAGCTGGCCATGCCCACCCAGTAGGCCATATGCACTCTAGCCACACCCACCCAGTAGGCCATGCCCACCCAGGCCACACCCACCTGGCCCCTTGAGGGCAACCGCAATGCTGATGCGGCCCTCAATGAAATTGAGTTTGACACCCCTGTGCTAGAGGAACAAGCCTCTGTCAATCTAGGTTCTATTATCTATGTCAATTAAACATTGGACTAGATGGCAATAAAGGGATAAAGGAATTTTCACTGCCATCAAGTGTTATACACACACACACACACACACACACACACACACACACGTGTGTGTGTGTGTGTGTGTGTGTGTAAAAGTGTTTACTTCGAGTTTCCAGCAAAAAAACACCCATTGCAGAAAATGGGTTTGTTTATTGACTGGTGTAAAAAGGGTGTAAAATTAGGTGGAGTCATGATGATCCACTTAACGACCAGCACAACTTACAACTGTATTTCTGGGCTCATTTACATTCTGTAAGTTGAGGACTACCTATACTCCAATGCATCTGGAGGGCATCAGGTCAGGGAAGGCTGTGTCTTAGTGAACATCTGCGGTCCTGTGGGAACATGCATTACTTTTAGGATCAGATGGGAGGACTCTGAGGGATCAATTTGTTGAGAAACACGAGTCAAGGAAAAAGGAATCAAGCAAACTGTTTTATGTTCCAAACATTGTTCTGGTTCTATTCAGTAGTTTCCCAGTACCGGTAGAGGGCAGAGTGCCCCTTTTGAAATCCTAAACATGGTTATAACTCTAGAAATGTTTATTGCTATCCTGAAGGGAAACCTAATGGTTGGTAGATTTCACAGAGAAATTAATTAGTTTAGCAAATGTCCCATCCTCATTCTTCACAAAGTATTACTTTTGAAGGAATGTCAACAAAGCTGGTGTGTGTGTGAAATGAGAAGGGCACGCATTGCTCAAATTTTCACACATACGTGACTGGAAATGTTATTCAGTATAAGTTACTTTTGAGGTTTAATATGGTATTGCTAACACAATACACAACTCTATTCATCATACTATGGAGATTTTTTTTTTGTTTACATGCTTAGCTTTTTCAAAATTTGGGTACCGAAGCCCTGCATAGAAGTGCGATTACAGCACCCTTGACAAAAAAAATATTGAGTGGAATTAAATTCATGGGAAGTGGCATTTATTAAGGGCTTAAATCCTAATACTGCCATCTTAAATTATTTCATGTATATTAAAAGTTTATTGGGATAAATTCCAGAGAAATGTCCAGAGATCTGCAGTCTAAATATTTATTCTACAACTCCTGATCACTAGTTTTGATTCATCTCAGTTCTCTCTCTGTCTTTCTGTCTCTCTGTCTCTTTGTTTCTCGCTTTCAAGTCATTGTTGACAGTGATGACAAGTCCCTGGAGTTTTCGCGGCAAGTTTTTAGAAGTGGTTTGCTGTTGCCTCATTCCTAGGGCTCAGAGAGAGTGACTGGCTCAAAGTCACTCCACTGACTCTGTGCCTTAAGGTGGGATTAGAATTCATGGTCTGTGCAGCCTACTGACTTAACCACCAAACCAAACTGCCTTTTTTTCAAATCAACGGCAGTCTTTTTCTCAACCAGCTTTTCCACCCTCTGCTCTTAGATGAGTTAAGCTATAATTTCCATAATCTGCAGTCAGCCATTTGCAAAAGATTTTTGTACTTGAGATAAGGCGCTTGGTTCTAAAGCTAGGATTTAGGATATTGGCGGTTGATCTTGTTGTGATTCAGGGTCAGCCTGTGGGTTCAGTAGTTGGGTCGGACGACTCAGAGGAGGAGGAGGAGGGGGGTGTTGAAGAGCTTGATGAGAGCCCCCAGCCAGGCCCCTCTCACCTGGTCACGACGCAGACCCAGTTGTGTGAGCCTGACAGCGTGGATGAAGATGACCCACAGCTGGCCCTGTTCAAGGACGCCCGACGCAGGAGGCAGTCAATCAGGAGTAAACAGAGGAAGGCAATGGGGCTCCTCGGAAGGAGGCAGAGAGAAGCCACGCCCTGAACTGTATTTAAGGGGGAATGCGTGGGAGGGCTGGTTTGCTGAAGGCAACCGCTTGAAAAGCTCCTGTTTCTTGGTTCGTGTCTTGTTCTATTTGTTTTTGTAGCAATAAATTTGGCAGGCGTAATTCCAGCCTCTTGCCTTCTTGTAAAAGGGGTTGTCCCTGCCTTTTCTGCAGGGCCGGTAGCAGGCTGGTACAGAACAGATCTGAGTCTGGTGCCTGATGGCAGTCAGACTCCAAAGCGCCTGATTTTTTCCTGGTCAGTTTGAAGAAGAAGTGCTGGTCTAGCTTGCCACGCAAGCCACACCTGCTCAGATAGCCTCTTCAGCACAATTGTGAAAAGTGCAGGCGTCCCATCCATTTTTTTTGCACTTGTGTACTTGAATTAGAAATTTAGAAAATGGGAAGTGGGAACAGCTAATTTAGAAAATAGGAAGTGGGAGAAGCGATCTTGTTAAAATAGCTTTATGCAGAGCTGTCTTATTTTTAACCAAATATATTTTAAGAGTGTTGGGGGGTTTTTTTCCTGAGAAAACTGCTGGAATCTCACGCTACTTATTATATCTTACAGTGCAGCAGAGTCAAATCTCTCTTTTTAAATATTCTGAACAATTAAACAAGGCATATCAAATCAGATGATATGGAGTTGGAAATAGGGGTGTCTTGTGATTTTTGAACAGCAAGCATATAACGTTCTTCCATTCCTGAATCCATTTTTCTTCTCATAGCTCCCGTGCTTAGATGGGTGCAAGAAAGGTGAGGAGGAGACCTCATGACATCCAGAAGTCCCAGTCCCAATTTTAGGCAACTCAGACACCTAAAGGGTTTATGCCTCTAATGAAGTTGAGACAGTTTGAACAGCAAATCAATTGAAAGTTGGATGGAGACATCTGCCACCATCTGTGCAAGAAGGGAAATGATCCAAGCACTCCTTTTCAGCTCTTTGGGAAGTTTTTTTCCCCCCTCATGCCATTCCTGAGTTTTTAATCCTTATATTTCAAGGTATGCTTGAGGGCCTGTGGATAAGAGCAGGGGGGGAGGGAGAGAGAGACGGAGGTAAAGGTTTAATGAATTAGTGGAGCTGCACATTGCATATTGACTCCCCTGCTCTTCTGAATATGAGCAATTGAATAGGGACTCTTGTTTTGCTCTCAAGAGAAGCTAAGGATGTCAAGAGCTGGGGAGCAGGATATCCTTGGCATACAGGAAGTCCTGTTTGGCTCTCTGGCATTTCCAGGAGGGTTGACTAAATGAAACCCTCCCGAAACTCTCCGTAAGAAGGACCGAAATAGAAAGCCAATGAGACAATCAACAACTTCTTCAAAGGAACACAATTCACAAGGGAAGAAGAAAACAACAACACCGTGCCTTTCCTGGATATCCTCATCAGCAAAAGAAACAACAGCAAATTAAAAACCCAAGTCTATTGGAAAACAACTCACGCTAACCAAGTGTTCTGCTAGCAAAATAGCAACCCAACCTCCCACAAGAGGAGGGTGTAAGAACTATTCAGGTGAGTACAAATGCACAGCGGCAACCCAGAACAGCAGAAAAAAGGGGAGAGAAACACCTACGCAACGTCGTCCAATGAAATAGAGCCAGTCCTTGTCTTACGGATCACAATGGAGCCCGACATTTCTGCTGTTAAGTGAGATACTTGTTGAGTGAGCTTTGCCCCATTTTATGACTCTTCTTGCCACAGTTATTAAGTGAATCACTGCAGTTGATAAGTTAGTCACACCGTTGTGAAGTGAATCTGGCTTCCCCCCATTGATTTTGCTTGTCAGGAGGTTGTAAAAGGTTATCACATGACCCTGGGACAGGGCAACCGTCATAAATATGAGTCAGTTGAATTCTGATCACATGATCACGGAGATGCAACAATGCTTGTAAGTATGAAAAAAGGTCATAAGTCACATTTTTCAGTCCCATTGTAACTCTGAATGGTGACTAAATGAATGGTTGTAAGTCAAAGACTACCTGTAGATACCCACCCAACTTTATCAAAAAGTGCCTGACCACCCAACCTGCCCTCCAAAACATTTTAAGCAAACCATAAAACTCAGCAGCCCAAGAAAGGGGGGGGGGAAACTGCAACATATCAGCTAAGGATTGCAACAGCCACTGTGTAGGATAGGCAGGCTGAAAACTGAAGTCAGAAGACAAAACAAAATTTTCTTAATCTCACAACACACAGACAGACTCAACCTCAGCTTCAGCTGGGATACTGTTAGCATTGTGTACAGTGTCTGTGTGTCTTCAAGGCATTGTTGTCTCCTGGTGACTGTTTTCTTGGAAAGATTTCAGAAGTGGTTTGCCATTGCCTGCTTCCTTAGGCTGAGAGATAGTCACCGGCTCCAGATCACCCACCAGACCAGGCTTTGTGCCTAAGATACATCTAGAACTTAGTGCAGACATGTCAAACACAAGGCCCGGGGGCCAGATCCGGCCCATGAAGTGGTTTCATGTGGCCCGCGAAGCCATCCTGGAAACAGTGAGGGAACGGCCCCCACTGCCTTGGCCCTGGCCCAGAGACCCTCCTTCTGCCTGAGACCCTCAGATCTGTCCCACTCCTGCCCAGGCTCCCATAGGCACCCTTGATGCGAACGATGTAGAGCTGGCCATGCCCACCCAGTAGGCCATATGCACTCTAGCCACGCCCACCCAATAGGCCACACCCACCCTGGCCATACCCACCCGGCCCCTTGAGGGCAACCACAATGCTGATGTGGCCCTCAATGAAATTGAGTTTGACACCCCTGACTTAGTGTCTCCCAATTTCTAGCCTGGTCCTTAACAGCTACACCCAACTGCCTCTCTGTTAGCATCCAGATCCCAAACCAAATCCAAGAATGTGAAAGAATTTCTGGAAGTTTGGCATTCAGTCAAACCAGCCAACAGTAGGCACAAAGAAATAAACACATTGCAAACCATTCAAAGGAGAGACAATAAAAAACCTAGGAAGGAAACAAAAAAGACAACAACACATCTTCTCCAGCAGCTCATGCTCAGATAAACAAGGATTGTACCAGAAAAACAATTAGGCAGAAAACAATACTCTAATGTCTAATCAAGGAACTACGGTGCTGGAAACCACACCCCCGCCCAAATTGACAGGAGAAGCTATTGTATATAAACAGGGAGAAAACCCCACACCTACTCACACAGATGATGTTACCTAGTTGGGTAATGAGACCAGCAAACAAATAACCAATTCAGAGAACAGCAACTACTCCATCGCAAATGTTCTGGCTGAGGTGACGGCAGATTTCTGTGTACTCCTGGAACCAGAGATGGGAGGCAGAGGGGATAGTAGTTGCTAGCAGCTTGCAAAGACAAACATGCAATGGAAGTACCATGATATTTATTCTGAATTAAGTGTCAGTGCTTGAGAGTGCTAATGATGTTATGTGATGGTAAGCTTAAATCACTGTGTTTCAAACAGACTTTGGCCTAAAGTAATGGATGGCCCCCAAAGGTGAGGAGAGGAGTTATTCCAAGCCATTCCTACTTGATTTAGTTCCTGCTGCTAATTCTGCTTTGTGGCACTTTGCTTTCACCGCCACTAAATTCGTGCTCCTGGCACTATTGAATTTGCAGACCCATTGATCACCACCAGTTCTTGCAAAACTCTGGACGACCACAAGATGGTGACACAGATACACATACCGAATGCTGGGAGATGATGAAGCCCACACTTCTTAAAGTTTTTGGCTGCGGTTTGTTCTCCAAGCTTGTTTTAATATCATTCCTGAACATTTCTTTACCAAACTAGGTAACATCAACAGCAGGATTTCCTTCTCCTATTCTCCTTAGCTCATAAGCGTCTTGTGTGCCAGTGTGATCAGTTGTTTGAAGCGGTATTTTAATTCCAAGCAGCTGATTGGTTCTCTTGTTGATTGACACTTCGAATGGTCTAGTTCAGGGGTGTCAAACTCCCGGCCCAAGGGCCAGACGCATCATCCGGAAGCCACGCCCACCCCATTGCCGGCAACAGCAAAACAGTCCCGATACATTGTGTGATGTGACGTGACATCGTGAGTTTGACATGTCTGATCTAGTTTTTTAGATATTGATATGTTGGATCTAAATCAAATGCCAATCAACAAGAAAACCAATCAGCTGCTCGGAATTCAAGGTGCTAGTGATGACATACAAAGCCCTACATGGCGTGGGTCCGGATTACCTACGGGAGCACCTACTGCCAGCGTCAACATCCCTCCGTCCTGTGCGCTCCCACAGAGAGGGCCTCCTCAGGGTGCCACCGGTCAGAGAATGTCGGCTGGTGACCCCCAGGGGGAGAGCATTCTCAGTGGGTGCGCCAATCCTTTGGAACCGCTTACCAGCTGAACTCCGGATGGCCCCCGACCTTCGCTCCTTCCGACGTGATCTGAAAACCTATCTATTCGAACAAGCCGGCCTGGCCTGATGGATTTGGGTTTTAAAATTTTCTCACTTTATTGCTTTATTGTATTCTTACTTTATTGCTCTGTACACTGCCCTGAGTCCTCCGGGAGAAGGGCGGTATATAAAACAAACAAACAAACAAACAAATAAACAAACAAATAAATAAATAAATAAATAAATAAATAAATATAGCTCCAAACAGACAACCCAATGCACGATCAACTGATCACACTGGCACACAAGACGCTTATGAGCTAAGGAGAATAGGAGAAGAAAATCCTGCTGACAATGTAATCTATTTTGGTAATAAAATGTTCAGGAATAATATTAAAACAAGCTTGGAGAACAAACCGCAGCCAAAATCTAAAACCTGAGCTACAAACATTTCCTACTTCTTAAAGTTGCCAAGTTGGAGGAATAATGACATAGGCTGTAACTCTTAGCTCTCTCTAGTGGCCCAGAGCTTTTCACCCCAGATGTGGTTAGCCTAATTCAGTCCAGTATGGGTAGTTCTTGACATACGACCACGACTGAGCCCAAAACATTTGTTGCGAAGCGAGACATTGTTAAGTCAATTTTGCCCCATTTTATGACCTTTCTTGCCACAGTTGTTAAGTTAATCTCTGCAGTTGTTAATGTTCTGTACCAGCCTGCTACCAGCCCTGCAGAAAAGGCAGGGACAACCCCTTTTACAAGAAGGCAAGAGGCTGGAATTACGCCTGCCAAATTTATTGCTACAAAAACAAATAGAACAAGACACGAACCAAGAAACAGGAGCTTTTCAAGCGGTTGCCTTCAGCAAACCAGCCCTCCCACGCATTCCCCCTTAAATACAGTTCAGGGCGTGGCTTCTCTCTGCCTCCTTCCGAGGAGCCCCATTGCCTTCCTCTGTTTACTCCTGATTGACTGCCTCCTGCGTCGGGTGTCCTTGAACAGGGCCAGCTGTGGGTCATCTTCATCCACGCTGTCAGGCTCACACAGCTGGGTCTGCGTCGTGACCAGGTGGGAGGGGCCTGGCTGAGGGCTCTCATCAAGCTGTCCAACCCCCTCAGCAAGCTCTTCAACACCCCCCTCCTCCTCCTCCTCTGAGTCGTCCGACCCAACTGCCGAACCCACAGGCTGACCCTGAATCACAACAGTTAAATTAGTAACATGGCTGTTAAGTGAATCTGGTTTCCCCATTGACGTTGCTTGACAGAAAGTCAAAAAAAGTGATCACATGAGCCCAGGACACTGCAACCGACATAAATATGAGTAAGTTACCAAGCATCTGAATTTTGCTCATGTGATCATGGGGATGCTGCAACGGTGGTAAGTGTGAAAAATGATCACAAGTCATTTTTTGCAGCGCTGTTGTAACTATGAATGGTCACTAAACGAACGGTTGTAAGTCGAGGACTATCTGTCCTGTGAGATATGCTTCTCCGGTGCAGTGCTGACCTTCCTCTTGCATGCCGTTCTGACAAATTTCTCAGGAAGCAAAGAATGGGGAAGCAGAAGTAGAAAGTCCAGAGCATGTTCAGCCTTGCCTGGCCTGAGACTACTTTTGATCTGATCACAGTTGGTGAAAACTGATGGTATATTTTTTTTCCTGGCAATTTGAGAGGGGAAACATTTCGAGATAGAAAATGGTAACATTAATCCTAAAATAACTTTATATAGTTTCAGGAAAGCAAAGAAAACTTCCAGCTCCCCAACCAAATCTCAGAGAAAAAAATCCAATGTCGTCCACCTTGCTTTATCATTCTAACTGTGGTGGTTTGAGTGATTTTTTTTGGGGGGAGGGGTGTCAACTCCATAATTTGGAACAGCCTTCCACAGAGATCAGAGGGATCTGAATCCTTTTAGCTTTCCAGAGGGTTATGAAGGTCAAATTTTTACACCAAGCATAAACTAGGATTGGGGGTAGGGGTTGAGCTGAAAGGATGTTTGGTCTGGTGCCTATGGGAAAGTTTTAAACTATATTTTATGGATTGTTGTGAGCCACCTAGAGCAGGGGTGTCAAACTCAATTTCATTGAGGGCCGCATCAGCATTGCGGTTGCCCTCAGGGGGCCGGGTGGGTATGGCCAGGGTGGGTGTGGCCTACTGGGTGGGCGTGGCTAGAGTGCGTATGGCCTACTGGGTGGGCATGGCCAGCTCTACATCGTTCGCATCAAGGGTGCCTATGGGGGTCTGGGCAGGAGTGGGACAGATCTGAGGGTCTCTGGCAGAAGGAGGGTCTCTGGGCCAGGGCCAAGGCAGTGGGGGCCGTTCCCTCACTGTTTCCAGGATGGCTTCGCGGGCCACATGAAACCATTTCGCAGGCCGGATCTGGCCCCCGGGCCTTGTGTTTGACATGTCTGACCTAGAGTCAACGTATGACAGGTGTCCATATAAGCCCTGTATCTAAATAAATATAGTAAAACCTAGATAGGGCCCTCCAGCTTCACTAGCAAAAGGCCTTGTGTTCCATTCCTCGTGTTGCTAACTGCAAAAGGTTGGAGATGGCATGAGCCACTAAGCTCTGCTTCATATACTGAGGAAGCCTTTCATAGACAGAGTGGATCATTCTGATTTAAGTGAAGAAACAACCCAAACAGTGTACAGTCTTGGAACATTGCTTCTTCTTTCAGTCCTGGGCAAAATGTTGCCAAACCTGTCAGCACGTCGAGGAGCAGCCAAGTTTCGATGAATGCTGCGGCAGACAAAGGTAACTCTGGATTTCCTCTCACCATTGTGCAATGTTTTCCAGATAGGTTGACTGGCTTGGCACCAGATGCTTTGAACTACAACTCCCAGAACACTTTGTCACTGGCTTTGTTAGCTAAGGCTCATGGGAATTACAGTTCAAACTGTCTGAAAAATGCCAGTTGGCTCTCCTTGGCTAGGGGTCTATTCAGACCTCTAACATGCCTTTCCCCACACTGAAAACACCTTAGGCTGCCTTGAGAAAAAATAGGTTAGAGCTCCCACAGCAAGGGTACTGGATGCAAGATTGGCAGTAGTAGTAATAGTAAAGTTGGAAGGGACCTTGGAGGTCATCTAGTCCAACCCCCTGCTCAGGCAGGAACCCCTATAACATTTCAGACAAATGGCTGTCCAGTCTCTTCTTAAAAACTTCCAGTGTTGGAGCATTCACCACTTCTGGAGGCAGGTTGTTCCACTGGTTAATTGTTCTAACTGTCAGGACGTTTCTCCTTATTTCTAGGTTGCTTCTCTCCTTGATTAATTTCTATCTGTTGCTTCTTGTCCTGCCCTCGGGCACTTTGGAGAATAGCTTGACTCCTTCTTTGTGGCAGCCCCTGAGATATTGGTACACTGCTATCATGTCACCCCTAGTCCTTCTCTTCATTAAACTAGACATACCCAATTCCAGCAGCCGTTTCTTATATGTTTTAGCCTCCAGACCTCTAATCATCTTTGTTGCTCTTCTCTGTACTCTTTCCAGAGTCTCAACATCTTTTTTACATCTTGGTGACCAAAACTGGATGCAGTATTCCAGGTGTGGCCTTACCAAGGCATTGTAAAGTGGTATTTATACTTCACGTGATCTTGATTCTATCCCTCTGTTAATGCAGCCTAGCACTGTGTTGGCTTTTTTGGCAGCTGCAGCACACTGCTGGCTCATATTGAAGTGATTGTCTACTAGGACTCCGAGATTCCTCTCACAGTTACTACTATTGAGCAACGTACCCCCTATACTATACCTGTACATTTGGTTTTTCTTGCCTAAATGTAGAACCTTCCTTTTTTCACCATTGAATTTCATTTTGTTAGATAGTGTCCAGTGTTCAAGTCGGTCCAGATCCTCCTGTATCTTAAGCATGTCTTCTGGAGTGTTGGCTATTCCTGCCAGCTTGGTGTCATCTGCAAATTTGATGAGTTCCCCATCTATCCCCTCATCCAAATCATTGATGAAAATGTTGAAGAGCACTGGGCCCAGAACAGAGCCCTGGGGCACCCCACTACACACTTACCTCCATGTAGATGCGGTTCCATTGTGGACCACACACTGAGTACGGCCGGTCAGCCAGTTACAAATCCGTCTGGTGGTGATGCTGTCTAACCCACATTTTTCTATCTTATCAAGTAGTAGCTTGTGATCCACTTTATCAAATACCTTACTGAAGTCCAAGTAAATTATATCCACAGCATTCCTCTGATCCACTAATTTTGTCACTTGGTCAAAGAATGCGATAAGATTTGTCTGGCATGATCTGTTTTTGACAAAGCCATGTTGGCTTTTAGTAATGAGTTTGTTTGCCTCTAGGTGCTCGCTGATTCATTGTTTGATTATCTTTTCCAGAATCTTCCCAGGTATTGAGGTCAGGCTGATAGGTCTGTAATTTCCTGGATCCATTCCCCCCCTTTTTTTTTGAAGATGGGAACTACATCAGCTCTTTTCCAGTCCTCTGCTAGTTCCCCAGTGCTCCAGGATCTTTGAAAAATATAGTTGAGTGGTTGTGAGATCACATCTGCCAGTTCCTTGAGAACCTTGGGGTGTAATCCATCTGGTCCTGGTGATCTGAACTCGTCTAGGCTGGACAGGTACTCACTTACCATTTTCTTGCCTATCTTAAATTGTGTTTCTATTCTGTTTTTTATGGCACTATTTTTGATAGGTTACTCTGTTTTTTCCCTTTGTGTAAAGACAGATGCAAAAAACGAGTTAAATAGTTCTGCTTTCTCCCTGTTGCTTGTCACCTTCTTGCCACTTTCACCCACTAATGGACCAATCATTTCCTTCACTTTTTTCCTGTTTTTTACATCTTGAAAGAAGCTTTTTTTTGTTATTTTTGACTTTGGTCGCAAGCCTTAGTTCATTTTGAGCCTTAGCTTTCCTCACTTCATCTTTGCAGGCTCGGGCTATTTGCTGATATTCTGACTTAGTTATGTGCCCCTCTTTCCACTTTCTATACTTGTCTTTTTTATTTTTCAATTTATCAGAGAGTTCTTTATGCAGCCATGTTGGTTTCTTTTGAGAGCTGTTATTTTTCCTCTTTCATGGTATTGTGCTAAACTGGGCTTTTATTATCTCACTTTTCAAAATTTCCCAAGCTTCTTGAATTGTTTTCCCCTTGAGGCTTCTCATCCATGGAATCCTTCCCAAGCTCTCTCTATGTTTATTGAAATTAGCTCTCTTAAAGTCCAAGACTCTAGTTTGACTGTATTCTATTGCTTGTGCTTCCATAATGTTGAATTCCAATGTTGGATGATCACTTCCTCCCAAGGTTCCTGTGGCTTCAACATGTTCTATCATTTCATCTCTGTTAGTGAGAATTAGATCCAAAATGGCTAATCCCCTAGTTCCCATCTCTACCTTTTGGGTGACAAAGTTGTCTGCTAGGTTTGTCAGGAATCTGTTTGATCTTCCACTTGGTGCAGAGTTTGTCTCCCAGTTGATGTCAGGGTAGTTAAAGTCCCCCATTACTATTGTGATGTGCTTCCTACATACCTTAGTTAGCTGACTAGCAAAAAGTTCATCTATTTCCTCTGTTTGGTTGGGTGGCCTATAGTATACACCTATGACAATGTCATTTTTTCTCCCTTTTATATTGACCCAAATGCATTCAAGTTTACAGTTTTCATCATTGTTGTGCTCTATTTCTGTAGAGATGTAGTTATTTCTTATATAGAGAGCAACTCCACCTCCTCTTTTATTTGGTCTGTTTCTTTTGAATAATTTAAATCCCTCTAGCTGTGTGTTCCATTTGTGGGTTTCATCCCACCATGTTTCCGTAATGGCAACAATATCATATCTGCCCTTATTAACCTGAATTTCTAGTTCACCCTGTTTATTGCTCATACTCTGTGCATTGATGCATAGACATTTGAGTCCTTTATGACTGACCCTGTGTTTACTTTCTACATGACCTGTGTGGTGCCTGAGTTCCCCTATTGTCTTACCACCTATTTGGTTAGTGCACTTTGTGTGGCACTCGCTATTGATTTTGCTTGACAGCAAGGTTGATATTCTTGTCCACACACACATCTATGTTACATGCACTGATAGCGCTATAATTTTTAGATTGCCGGGGACAGGGATGTTCTGTATCAATTAACTCACTGTCCCTGCTGTTTAGTTTAAATATTCCTCCAGAAAGTCTGTGAATTATAAGCCGAGCAACTTCGTCCCTTTCTTTGATGGATGCAAACCATTTCTTTTGTACATTTTTTCATTGGACCAGCTACAAACATCGTGACTATCGTGGTGATCACATAATCCCATAGAGCTGCCCCTCCCAAGAGTGCTCTAATTGTATCCTAAGTAATCAAACTGATTTTTAACCAAGTAAATTAACATTGAGGGCTCCTTCTCCTTTATTGGTAAATTAGCATTCTTTTCATTTTGTTTTAAAAAATAAGTTTGCCCTCCTATGTAGCTGGCTCCCTCATGCTTTCCCACAATAGTTACTAAAATTGTAGAGGAAGCTGAGGAACAACTGAAGTGGTCTTGGGATTTTGTTTTTAGAAACAGTATTATTCCACTGCCTTTTAAAAATTGTCTGTTTGTTCTAAAGAGCAAAACATGCCTTTACATGAGGCAGGGGTTTTTTCCCCCTTTCTTTTGTGTCTTGCTGTAAGATTGTGCCAGACAATTACTGGAAGTTAAATCAACTGAAGGCAGCAGAACTTAACTCTACATAGGACTGTGCTGTAAATTTTGTGTAATACTCAATTCATTACTTATGGCACCAGAGAAAATTAAGACAGAATCTTGGAGAGAAGGTGAAGTAGGAATTAGGACTTTTTGACTTTCTGCTAATGCATTTATTCTAATTCAGGAGAGTGCCCATTCAGAGTTATGGATGTCATACTTGCTGCTTAACATCATCGTAAATGTCATTTTGTGTGATCTAAATGTGCCATGTTGAGTCTATTCGCTCCCCTAAGTAAACTTGAATATTGCAAAATGTCCTATTCTTAGAGAGGCGGGGCAGTTATAAAACTTAATACCTGAAGGAAATTGTCAAAAATATGAACACAGATTTTGCTTTGCTTCTGTTGCTGTTACTATTCTATGGGATTTTGAAACAATGCTAAATACATTATGGTTCGGATTGGCATTATATTGGATACCTCCAGCCAATTTTCGTGGCCTTGGTAGTGTTCCTTAAACCTGGAAACTCCTTTGGCACATACCTGCAAGCCCAAAGTGAGGATAGTACAATGGATCTTTTCCCACTTCTGAGATGTAAAAAACTATCCATCCTCGAGCTGGCATAAAACTACATTGGTATGAAATATTCTGACTTCATAGGTTCACGGCTGTTTTTATAAGTATGAAGAAAACAGCATTTTGGCACAAGCTCCACCTCTTTTGGGCAGGCAAAAGACAAATCATAACAAATGCTTGCATCACAATTCCCTGATGCATTACAATCCCCTGACATTGCTTACAGTGTGTCACTCTGATCCCCTTTGCCCTTCCTCAGACAGTGCTGCCCAACACTGGGTGGCTTACAACATTAAAAGCCAATAAAACCATGAAACATAATTATTTCTAATAATTAAAAAGATGGGGAGGAAGAGAGTGGGATGTACAGGGTGGGAGATGGGATCACCTCTTAATCCGTCAACCACCTCCAGCATAATACACCCCTGTTGGAGCCTTAGGCCAACTGGCAGAGCCAGGTCTCCGGCACTCACAGGAGGCCAGAAGGCTGGGAGCAGATCTCACCTCAGGGGTAAGTTGTTCTAAAGGACAAGTGCCATGGCATAAAAGGCTCTTCTCCTGGACTCCACCAGCCAAAATTCCTTGACTGATGGGGCCAGCGGCGTGCCCCTTCTGCCGGCACAGGTGGGGTGGGCCCATCCCATTGGAGTGGGACGGTCCCTCAGAAAGTCATTCTTCAGTCATTACCCCTGACTTTTCTCCACACTATCAGCTGGCAAAGCCTAAAAGATGTAACATACCTTGAAACTGCCCTTGGACACAGTCAGAGAGATGGGGAAAACATACACCACACACACACACACACACACACACACACACACACAAACCCCAAAGAAGCCCACTGAATCTTTTCCTCGTGCCTCTTGAGGATTTTTTAAGGCACTGGAGGGGGAAAAAACGGGGAAAAAAGTCACCATCAAAGTTGCAAGAAGCCATACCTGGATGCATCTAGTTTCAAAAATCATCTTGCAAGTTCTTTCAAGTTTGGGTATTTTTTTCCCCCTTTCTCAGGAACCAAGAAGAAACCTAGGAGGCCCAATCATATATTCTCAGGCAACCATTTTGTCACTTTTAAGCTTTAACCACAAAAAGCTTTTCTCCTTCAAAGCCAGTGAGGTAAACACAAAGCTGGTTCAGTTGATGAGCTCCCCTAAAGTAACAGAATGAATCCCAAAGCAGATATGAAAATGCAGAGATGCTCTGCCACTAAACCACAAAAACAGTGTTCCCGACTATCTGGCTAAGTTTGCATCTATTAGGCCCACAGTCTCCCTGCATCTTGCACACCCATATGCAAGCTTAGAAGGGACGCCAAAGGGTCCTGGTTCCTTATCTGCACCAGCAAAGGCTTCCCCACCCTCTGTGATTAGAAAGACATTCAACTGTCTTCCAACTGCAGTGATAAAGAACCTGGCCACGAAGCTCTAAGATGCTGGGGGTGGCTCGGTGTGAACCATCTCTTCCTTTCCATTTGTAATGGTAGATATGCTGCTTTGAACTGGCAAAAGATTCCCCCTCTGGAGTTAGCTCACCCATTGCTTGCGTTGTTTTCTTTGCAATGCCTGGAATGTATGGATCCATTCCCATCTGGCTGATGAACAGATTAATTAAATTGGACAAAACTGGTCTTGGGCTTTCTTAGACTGGGTCTGCACTCCTAGCCCTAGAGGGAGTTTTGGGTGAGCCTGTCCTCTTCCATTGGAAGTGGAGACAAAGCCTCTTCCAAACTGAGGTTGATGCCTGCTGAGGCTTTTGCGCCACAAATGCTAAAAAAAAAAACCAGAGGGCGCATTTTTCACCTGTTATAAATTAAAAGGGAATAGTATCCTTCAAGGTGAATTTGACTCCTAATGACTAGAGAGACACATCCTTGCAGTTTTTCTGGGAAATTCTAAGGAAGGGTTTCCTCTGGCATGGTATTTTTAGTAGTCTAGACTACCTGCTGGTAGTTTACTATCCCAGAGTCCTTAATCCTGTCCCACTCTGGCTGTAAACTCTCCTTAGGTCAGCCTTGTTACCTGGCACGATGTGTTTGGAAAACACATTTTAATTTTATTTGCCCTCGGTTCTGAATCTTTGCCTCCACTTTTGGTGTTTCCAATGTGAAGATTTAAGGTTGTGGAGCACTGGACCAGCACCAGGTACCATAAGGTAATGTAACTGAGCCGCACGCAAGATAGCCACAGTTTGCATATGGCCAAGAACATGTTGTGCAATGGGGTTACCACACAACGCACCTCATTTTACTGAGAGACACTGCAGAAGTGATGTTAGAGGTGCTTCCAAATTATTTTGGATGTATGTCCTTTTTCTTGGAATAATAAATCAGATCATTGTACATTAAACAGGTAATATATTAATTATTCATTAAGCAAGTGTCGTGTGATTATCCTACTCAGAACCGGAGGTGATAAACAGTATCTCAGTGGATGTGTTCCCACAAGAGTCTTAACTAGTTTCCCATTTTCATAGTTTGTATAATGCATAGCACCATAACCTAATTCAAGGACAAGATTTGCATGACCCGGGCCAGACAAAAATGAATCAAGGTTAATGTTAATCAGCTTAGCATGTTGTGCAAACACAGCCATTGGTACATATTATCCCCTGTTTAAACATATGAAGAATGTAGCCAATGAGTGGTCTAATGGTATGAACATCCGAATATATTACAATGATTGAATTTTATTCAGCACAAAAGATGTAAAATTTATTACTGATGTAATTTTGAAATATGTGGTAAGTCTTGTCATTTTTCCCATCCTTGGCACCTAAGCCAGAATACAAAAAGTATAAACAAGTTTAGATTCTATTGAACCAGGAACTCATACTTGGCTTTTGAATAGGGGTTTCATTCCAAAAAAAGAAGATGAGATCAGAATTAAAGCTCCCTTTGATGCGATTTAATTTAAACTGAAACTTAGTTCATTAATTAATTATAGTGAATAGGCTTGGTTTTTACATTGTTAAGAATTTCCCCTTCTTAGACTGAATTTTACAAATCGGAAATACCTTTTGGGGGAGTTCTGTGGTGGGCTACAGATTGTGCAACTATACAGTAAGCATGAGGGTCAATTACTGCTTGGAGACTGGGCTCAGGAATTACTCTCAGCAGAAAGCTGTGGTAAGAAGGCCCAATAGCAGTATCAATAGCACTTAGACTTATATACTGCTTCACAGTGCTTTACAGCCCTCTCTAAGCAGTTTTCAGAGTCAGCATATTGCCCCCAACAGTCTGGGTCCTCATTTTACCAAAGGATGAAATCCTGAGTCAACCCTGAGCTGGTGTGGATCAAACTCCTGGCAGTGTGCAGAGTTAGCCTGCAATACTGCATTCTAACCACTGTGCCACGACAGCTCCTGGTTCAATCCATTGCCCACTGCTACCAGAATCTTCTTTCTCAAAGAGGACCAATAAGCAGGGGGCAACAGTGGTTCCTACTCCTTACTTACAATTTGGCCTTACCCTTTGAAGTACCCTGAGAATTGGGACCAGAGGGGGAGAGAGGAGTGGTTGCTGAGAACAGGATGGACTAAGCTTGCCAATGGCTGACTGATTAATGACTGGCAATGTCTTCCATAGAAAGCTAGCTTAGAGCAGGGATTTTCAAAAACTTTCAGGCCAAGGAAACTGTTACTTAAAAATCAAATCCCCATGATCCCCGACCAAGAGGTAAAGCTTAGTGCTACAAAAAAATCGGTTGTGTTTGAACGATTTTGTTTTATTTTTTTCTTAGTCTTTCACAGACCTCTGAATCAAATTCTTACAAAATAGCAAGGTTTTGTGAACCACAGTTTGAAAAACCCTGGCTTAGAACATCAGGAGATTTCGGACTCTGCGTAAGGGAGTAGTTGTAGATAATGTGCCTCCTCTGTCCACTCCTCAGCATCCCAGTACACCAGGTTGCAATTTAGGGAGATCTTTGGATATCCATTAACACAGCCCAATTTCTGCCAACCTGGTGCTACCAAAATTGATGAAACTTCCATTAAAATTGTTTTGTTGTACTGGACTTTTGTGGAAATTGAAATCCTGCATTTAAGAATATCAGATTGAAGATGATCATCCTGAACCAGATAAAGCAATGGTCAGATTCTTGGTAAATACATTCATCTGTTCAGCCGCCTACCTGATAAACCAGAAGGCATCTCAACACCATTGCCATTTTCACTCCCGAAATCTAAAGTAATTGTTGAAATTACATTCACTTCTGCATCCTGAAAAGCTGAAAACAAGGAAGGATTATTCTACCCTGACATAAGGAAGGAAGGAAGGAAGGAAGGAAGGAAGGAAGGAAGGAAGGAAGGAAGGAAGGAAGGAAGGAAGGAAGGGAGGGAAAGGAGGAAGGAAGGAAGGAAGGAAGGAAGGAAGGAAGGAAGGAAGGAAGGAAGGAAGGAAGGAAGGAAGGAAGGAAGGAAGGAAGGAAGGAAGGAAGGAATCTTTTGAGGCTTTGCATGCAAGGAGACCCATGATGGACAGAAGGGAAAACTGATAACATTCTTCTTGGCTACTCCCCTGGTCTTTTTGTTGGATCACTAAGGAGGAACTGTAAAACCTCAGGCTAGCCTTTCCCTTCCAGAACCTGAAGCTGAGGAGCCTGGAGGAGGGATGAGGCAAGAATTCAGTGAGGAAATGGAATCATTGTGTCTCAAAAAGAAAATAGTTGCTGTGTAGGTGCGATATGTAGGAGTTTAACCTGGAAGCTCTTCAGCACTGAAGTCCTGAGATCCATTGATCCAGAACTGCACAAATTCCTTGTGGGGAAACCCCCAGATTATTCTTACTCTACAGTTACAATCATGTTGCAGAATAACTTCCCTTATTTTGGAATAACCAGCTATAGACACGTGCTCTTTTTCCCCTTCTCTCTTACTCTGGGGGGGGGGGCTCCTTTTCTTCTGAGTTGTCTGCTTTATTTCTTGGTGACCCCACTTTCTCCCTTCTATTTTTCGATATTGCATTCTTTGGGTATTTCTTTCCCTTTTCTTTGTTTGGGTTCTGAAGGAACGGAGCTATACGGCAAATAACAAAGCCAAGCTATAGTATAGTGCTAGTTTTGTGGGAAAGTGCATGAGGATTTGTGACTTGCTAATCACGCACGACATAGCTAGAAACCAGATGTCTCCAGGTTTTCTGGGCAATTGGCTAACAACATCTGTACAATGCAAAGAGAGTTGCAAATTACACATGCTTATAAGCCAAATATATCCTTGCACAATGAGACAGAACACCATGAATTGAGGTATGAGTAAGCGATTACTGTCTACCAATGTAAGCGTGAATGGGATATCTTGTTAGGCATCTTGTGACTGTGTGTTTTAGCCCTTGCAGTTAGTCAGATAATTATAAAATAATTTGTATACAATAAAAAAAATAGTGTTTTAGAAGTTAGTCAAGTTTCATTACTTGGTAATTGCAGCAGTTAAGCTAAGTGTAACTAGCTAAAAAAACGGGAGGCATTTTCCTTATAAGTGGCAACTTCTAACTATCTTTGGCTCATCTCAAAAGCTAACCAGGTCAGACCTGGTTAGCACTTGGAGGGGGGGACTATCATAAAATCCCAGGGTTCCAGGTTAAAACAGGAAGTTTTTTTTTTAAAAAAAAATCATCGTGGAAGAAGGCAATGTTAAACCCATTTTGTATTGTTGCCAAGAATACAGCCAGAAATATGCCGGAATCAGTAGGTGCTTAGCTTGCCTTGAAGGCAATGAGGTAAGTCTACTGTTAGCAAATGAAAAAGAAATCTGCAATTACTCAATTAAGAAAAACATTTTGAAAAGTTAATTATTTTTAGTGTATACGCCACACTACAAAAAGAATCACACGAGGCATTGTACCAAGTTTTCAAGGAAGACTTGCTCCCCTATTTACTCTTTCCATTGACATACTGTATGTGCCATTGTAAGCATGCAGGGAGTATTTTTTATACGGTCACAGTCACTCCTGTTCCTATTCACCTGCTATGGGGCTGTCTTGAAGAGCATTTAGAAGCTACAGCTGGTTTAGAATGCAGTGGCACAAGAAGGGATGAGTATAACCCAGGGGTAGGCAACCTTGGCTCTTTTATGACTCGTGGACTTCAACTCCCAGAATTCCTGAGCCAGCCATGCTGAGGGGAAAGGGAGAGGTTTCCAAGCTGAGCCATGCTGATTCAGGAATTCTGGGAGTTGAAGTCCATGAGTCATAAAAGAGCCAAGGTTGCCTACCCCTGTTATAACCTGTTATAACTGGGTAACCTCTGCTGCTTCAAGAGCCATAATAGTTGGCAAAGGGTTTTTGGGTGAATGAAGGCACCTTTAAAGCTCTACGTCTCTCTGGACCTGGTTATTGAAGAGATACATTCTGAACCTGTTTGCCTTTTCAATCTGCTCAAAAGGGGTCAAATTCCTGCAAGTCTCTGCTATCTGATAGGGCCTTGGAAGGGGATTTTTTTCAATGTCCATCCTCACATTTTGGAACTTCCTCCTGCAGAGATATGGTCCACTCCATCATTCCTAGGCTTTAGGAAAATTATCAAGACACAACTGTTTCATCTAACGCAGAATCATAAAACCATAGAGTTGGAAGAAAAGTTGGAAACCATCTAGCCCAGGGCTCTTCAGACTTGCCCCTTTTATGACTTGTGGACTTCAACTCCCAGAATTCGTCAGCCAGGCACACTGGCTGAGGAATTCTGAGAGTTGAAGTCCACAAATCATAAAAGGGTAACATTTGAAGACCCCTGATCTAGGCCAATCCCCGTCTATTGCAGAAGTCCTCACAACATTCTGGACAAATAGATTTCCAATCTTTTCTTGAAAACCTCCAGTGATGGAACATCCATGAATTCAGGAGACAGGCTATTCCATTGCTTAATAGCATTCAGTGTCAGGAAATTCATCCTTATTTTATGTATGATTCTGTCTCTAATAAGCTTCCACCCATTGGTTCTAGTCTAAACCCCTAGTGCTATTGAGAATAAATCTACATCTCTTCCCTGTGGCATCCCTTCACATATAGGAAGACTGGTATAATGTCTTCTCCTAGCCTTTTCTTCTTTAGTTTAAACATACTAAATTTCTTTTACTGCTCTCCATGGGATTTAATTTCCAAGTCTCTTCCCATCCTTGTCCCTCTTCTCTGCACTTTTTCCAGTTCCTCAGTGTCCCTTTAAAGTTGTAGCAGCAAAATCCTTGAGGTAGTATCTCAGGTGTGATCAGATCTGTCAGGTACACACCTGTCCGGCCACCTGATTGGCCCGACTGCGCGGCGGGAATCCCTGGACACTGGGTTGGGTGACCAGGGCAAGCGCGGGAAACCTGAGCCTGCGGGTTGGCCAGCGCCGGGCACGCCGGGCATATATATACAGGCGACGGGGCAGGGGAGGCCAGTTCGGCCACGTGTACCTGAATAAATCAGTTAGCAGCCATCCGTCTCAGCGTGGTTACTCGCCGTCCGTCCGGACACAACAAGATCAATGCAGCATAGGGTAGTACTATCACTTCCCATGATAATGTATTGATATTTTTGTACGATGATACTGAAGTAGCCTGTGGTCCTCTAGATGTGTTGGGCATACGGTGCTTAAAACTTAGGAGTTTCACTAAGTTGAGATGGCATTCTCATGTTTCCCTCTCAGATGTTCTAGAACAGACATGTCAAGCTTGCGACATCACATGACATCACGCAACGTATCAGAGCTTTTTCTCCGTGGCCGGCAATGGGGTGGGCGCGGTTTTGGGATGACACATCTGGCCCGTGGGCCGGCCGTTTGACACCCCTGTTCTAGAAAGATTTTTGTTTGTTAATACTTTACTGCAACTTTTCTCAGTGTGACTCCAGGCACTTCACAATAAATATAAAAACAACAACTGAAAAACAGTAAATTTGAACTACAGACAGACACCCAAGCCACACACATCAACAGAGCCTTGGTGGAGCAGTGGGCTAATGCCTCCTTAAGTAACACCAACTGCCTGCAATTAGTGCAGGTTCGAGTCCCACCAGGCTCAAGGTTGACTCAGCCTTCCATCCTTCCGAGGTAGGTAAAATGAGGACCCAGATTGTTGGGGGCAATTAAGCTGACTTTGTAATAATGCCGCTTGGGGTGTGTGTGAAAGCCCTAACAAGCAGGCATATACATAGAACGAAGGCTACTGCTAAGCTTGTAAGCCGCCCTGAGTCTTCGGAGAAGGGCGGGATATAAATGGAATTAAAATAAAAAATAAATAAATAAAAATAAACATTAAAATTCACAGTTCACAAAATTTCTTGATGGAAATTAATTTGTGTTGTTTAAATATATAGGTATAGTGTCCATTCACATGATACCAGAATTATTTTTTTGAGTTCACACACACATCTGCCACCAGAACTGTGTAAACTGATAGTTGCCATTGCCCTCTGTCACCTTCAGGCAGCCTAGAAAACAAACCACTTCCTCTCTCCAGCTGCAAAGATCCACAGCCTTTGATTGCGCATGCTTGCAATCATCCTTTTTATTTTCTTTCTTCTTCTTCATTATTTCAAAATAATCCAGGGATTTTTTTTAAAAAAACAAAAAAACTAATATGTTAGTTTGCATGTTCATATGTTACTTTGTAGGTTGATACGAATTACAGACCTATGATCCTAACTGAGCCCCAAATTTTTGTTGCTAAGTGAGACTTCTGTTAAGTGAGTTTTATGACCTTTCTTGCTACATTTGTTAAGTGAATCGCTGCAGTTGTTCAGTTAGTAACCTGGTTGTTAAGTGAATCTGGCTTCCCCACTGAATTTGCTTGTCAGAAAGTTGCAAAAGGGGATCACATGACCTTGGAACACTGCAGTTGTCATAAATGTGAGTCAATTGCCAAGCATCTGAATTTTGATCACATGACCATGGGGATGCCTCAACTGTCATAAGTGTGAAAAATGGTCACAAGTCACTTTTTTTTCATTGTAACTTTGAAAAGTCACTAAGTGAACTGTTGTAAGTCAGGGACTACCTGTCACAGTAACTTAGTTGAACCATTACTTAATAATGATACTGATCTGGCAACGATCTCAGCTAAAATTTGAATGTTCCACGCCAGGGGTGTCAAACTCAATTTCACTGAGGGCCGCATCAGCATTGCGGTTGCCCTCAGTGGGCCGGGTGGGTGTGGCCAGGGTGGGCGTGGCCTACTGGGTGGGCGTGGCTAGAGTGCGTATGGCCTACTGGGTGGGCATGGCCAGCTCTACATCGTTCGCATCAAGGGTGCCTATGGGGGCCTGGGCAGGAGTGGGACAGATCTGAGGGTCTTTGGCAGGAGGAGGGTCTCTGGGCCAGGGCCAAGGCAGTGGGGGCCGTTCCCTCACTGTTTCCAGGATGGCTTTGCGGGCCACATGAAACCACTTCGCGGGCCGCATCCAGCCCCCGGGCCTTGTGTTTGACATGTCTGTTCCACGCTGTTCAAATTGACTTTCTCTTTTTACTTGAATGTTGGGTTTAGATATATTTATCATTTTTAATTTCAATATATTTCATGCTTTTTGTTGTCTCTGCCACCCTGCAGCAATAGATTTTGTATGAGGTTTTTTTCCCCATTCCTTTAAACTAAATCATTCCAGATACTGGAATCTCATGTTAGCACAGGCCAGTCAACATGGTTTTATGTACGTTACTTTCCCCACTTACCCTGGACACTTTAGAAAAGTGTCTACAAAAATTTAGACTAGATAAAAAAAAACCCTTTCAAGTTGGTGTTGAGCTCCATAGTATTATCCATTCAATATTTTCTTTTGTATTAAAGTAATGCTGAATGTTAATATGATTAACGACATACAGTACAGTATTGTACAATAGAATATTTACAATAGGGATGTCCCTCTTGGTTGTTTTTGGAATCTTTTACCAATCCAGCCTCAGAAATCTTTAACCATCATGTTCCACAGGTTTATTTCCAATACTTGTATGTAGCATCACAATGATGTGATCATGTGTTTTTATGATATGCAATATATACCTTTTCCTTTGGAATGCAAATTTTGAACTCAAAATAGAAAGACGTAGACCAGAGAGAAGGAAGTAGGCAATTCTCCTAGCTAGAGGCCTGAGGCCTGCATGAAATTGTCCTACATTGCCTACAACCTGTATTTAGAAGAAATTGTCAGAGAAGCAGCTGCATTTTACTAGCACACACGTTTCTGCAGATTACATTAAATTTAATTGGATAAATAGAGTGTTCTTTTGAAAAATTTTGATAGGAAAGAGAGAGATGAAGAAGCTAGGCTGGAAATGGCAAAATTGGAAGTGGCAGGTAATGAGAATAATCTATAATGATCTTTAACCAGTTAAAGCCAACACAGTGCTAGGCTGCATTAACAGAGGAATAGAATCAAGATCACGTGAAGTATTATTACCACTTTACAATGCCTTGGTAAGGCCACACCTGGAATACTGCATCCAGTTTTGGTCACCACGATGTAAAAAAGATGTCGAGACTCTAGAAAGAGTACAGAGAAGAGCAACAAAATGATTAGGGGACTGGAGACTAAAACATACAGTATAAGGAACAGCTGCTGGAATTGGCTATGTCTAGTTTAATGAAGAGAAGGTCGAGGGGGGACATGATAGCAGTGTTCCAATATCTCAGGGGCTGCCACAAAGAAGAGGGAGTCAAGCTATTCTCCAAAGCGCCTGAAAGCAGGACAAGAAGCAATGGATGGAAACTAGTCTCTACATGGGGCTGCCCTTGAGGACCACTCGGAGGCTTCAGCTGGTGCAAAATGCGGCCGCGCGAGTTGTGATGGGGGTCTCCCGATACTCCCATGTAACACCTCTACTCCGCGAGCTGCATTGGCTTCCGGTTGCCCTCCGGGTGAGATTCAAGGTGCTGGTGATGACCTATAAAGCCCTACATGGCTTGGGTCCGGGATATCTGAGGGAACACCTGCTGCCGGCATCAAGTTCCCTTCGTCCTGTGCGCTCCCACAGGGAGGGTCTTCTCAGGGTGCCACTGGTAAGAGATTGCCGGCGGACGACACCCAGGGATAGGGCCTTCTCAGTGGGGGTGCCTGCCCTTTGGAACCAGCTGCCAGTGGAGCTGAGGACTGCCCCTGACCTCCGTTCATTCCGCCGGGACCTGAAGACCTGGCTCTTCGAGCTCTCTGGCCCAGGCTGAGGATTAATCTTATTTTAACTGGGGTTTTATTTATACAGGGACAAATGTAATTTTTTTTAAACTTGTTTTTAACTTTTGTATCTTGGTTTTTAATGACCCTGTAAACCGCCCTGAGTCCTTCGGGAAAGGGCGGTATATAAATGTAATAAAATAAATAAAATAAAAATAAATAAATAGTCAAGGAGAGAAGCAACCTAGAACTAAGGAGAAACTTCCTGACAGTGAGGACAATTAACCAGTGGAACAACCTGCCTCCAGAAGCTGTGAATGCTCCAACACTGGAAGTTTTTAAGAAGAGGCTGGACAGCCATTTGTCTGAAATGGTATACGGTTTCCTGCCTGAGCAAGGGGTTGGACTAGGTGACCTCCAAGGCTCCTTCCAACTTTATGATTATGATTATGATTATTGTTGTTGTTGTTGTTAACAAGGGCACCAACATTCTAGCATTGAATAGGTGATTCCCATATCTTGCATAATTTAGTATCTAAGTGCCATAAGCAATACATATAAAACAAGTAGAATAAGCAGTGATTTTTATTTACTTGTTTGTTTCTTTAAGGAAAGTTCCTTTAAAGTTTAAAATGAATGGCATTTCAGATCCAGAATTAATTGGGGTGTTACACTCCTAGTGGCTTTGGCAGGACAAACAGTAACAGAAAGTAAACCTGTTTAACATTCATCATTCTTGGGGAGGGTGGGGAAACTAAATCCCCAAGAGGATCCAATAGAAGTTGCATTTTTAAAAATTTTTCCCCCAAAATGTTTATTTTTTTAAAAAAAATGCAAAAATGCCAGCCACATGACCATTAAAGGTGAAATTTAAAAGACAGTGTTTATTTATTTCACATAATTTATTATGGCCACCCACTTCAATAGGTTTTGGGCCATTTGCAAAAGTGTAATCCAAAATTAAAACAATAAGTTAAACAAAATAAGACTGCCCTGATTAAAAATAACCACAATAAACCGCAACGAGGCAGCATCCTCTCTCCAAACACATGAACTCCAGATTTTAAGGGCTTTTCAGACCCCCAAGGAGAGGGGGTGTATTTTGGGGGGGGTGGAATATCGATCCAGGGGGTGGGAGCTGCAATGGAAAAGGTACACTTCCTAGTTCCCACAATGTTTAATAGAGAGGACTTGGGAGTTAGAAAGCCCGCTGATCCCCAGAGCTCCGGATGGTTTCCACTCAGCAGTCTTTTACATCCTTTACTACCTAATCCCTCTTAATGATGTTGACAAGGACTGAACCAGAGACTTTCCACATACAAAAGCAATGACTATATATCACTGAGCTATGGAGGTCCATAACCCAATCTGCTTATAAACAGTAGACACTTCTTTTCCTTCAAACAGCTGAAACCGTCCTGCCAGCACAAGGAATTGTTTGCAGAGATAATTCTTCCCAAATGGCATTCCCACTCTGTAATCTGTCTACACTCAGTCATGACAAAGGCCTTTGAGCAAAACTTGTTTCCTGCTGGAAAAAGTTTGGTTTGGTTTGGCCAGAGCCCAATCCAGAAAATGGAAATGCTCTTTATGTCGACAGTTCATCTGATTCTCCCTTATGACCCAACAATCAAACAACAGTTCCCGGTTTAGCTCCATCCCATTTCTTTTCTGGATTGACTTCTGTACATGCACATGGAATAATAATTACCATCAGCCTAAAACCACAGGCTATGCAAAGCATGCATTCGTTCTGCTACAAACTTCAGTGCCTTTTTCTTTTCTTTCTTGCTTTGCCAGCCTCAAACCTAAAAGAGGAAACACATTAAACTCTGCGCACTCTCTTATATACCTGTTCAGTGGTGGGATTCAAATACGTGAACAACGGTTCTCTGTGCGGACGCCGCTTCCGGGAGTCCATTCTGGGCCTGGGCCTCCGAGGTCCAGAACGGACTTCTGGAAGTGGCGTCCATGGACTTCCGGAGGGCCGTTCTGGGCCTGGGAGGCCTCCTCTGGGCCTCTGAGGCCAAGAACGGACTTCCGGAAGCAATGTCCACACACTTCCGGAGAGCCATTCTGAGCCTTGCGAAAAAGGACTAGGGCTTCAGTGGGCACCATCCAGTTCGCTGAACTCAAAAAATTACCTACCAGTTCTACCGAACCAGTGCGAACCAGCTGAATCCCACCACCGTACCATTTATTTATTTATTTATTTATTAGTTGAATTTATATACCGCCCTATTCCCGAAGGACTCAGGGCGGTTCACAGGGCAATTAAAATAGTACAAAAAAAGAATAAAATGGAATTAAATTAGTACAGGCCCACAATTCCTAATAACAAATAAAATTAAAATTTTAAAATTAATTTAATATAATTTAATTAAATACTTTAAAATTTAAAATCCCTCAGTCCAGGCCAGACAATTCGAACAACCAGGTTTTTAAGTCCCGGCGAAAAGAGCGAAGGTCGGGGGCAGTCCGAAGCTCCATCGGCAGTTCGTTCCAAAGGGTGGGCGCACTCACAGAGAACACCCTCCCCCTGGGAATCACCCGCCGGCAATCTCTAACCGGCGGAACCCTAAGGAGGCCCTCCCTGTGGGCGCGCACAGGACGATGGGAAGCTGATGCTGGTAGCAGGTGCTCCCTAAGGTAATCCTGACCCATGCCATTATCCTACTTGCCAGCTGATATGTTCCCCATTAGGTTCTGCTTTTATCATTGCAAACAATAGTGCCATTTTTTTTTGCTCCAGTCCTACCTCTGAAATCCCAGGATCTTCAAGTTCAGTGCAATAAAAGTTCCTTGACTCAGCAGAAAGACATAAGCCTGCTAAGATATGTCTATGTTCTGTACCAGCCTGCTACCGGCCCTGCAGCAAAAGCAGGGACAACCCCTTTTACAAGAAGGCAAGAGGTTGGAATTACGCCTGCCAAATTTATTGCTACAAAAACAAACAGAACAAGATACGAACCAAGAAACAGGAGCTTTAAGAAACAAGAACTATCCAAGCGGTTGCCTTCAGCAAACCAGCCCTCCCACACATTCCCCTTAAATACAGTTCAGGGCGTGGCCTCTCTCTGCCTCCTTCCGAGGTGCCCCATTGCCTTCCTCTGTTTACTCCTGACTGACTGCCTCCTGCGTCGGGCATCCTTGAACAGGGCCAGCTGTGGGTCATCTTCATCCACGCTGTCAGGCTCACACAGCTGGGTCTGCATCGTGACCAGATGAGAGGGGCCTGGCTGGGGGCTCTCATCAAGCTGTCCAATCCCCTCAGCAAGCTCTTCAACACCCCGTCCTCCTCCTCTGAGTCGTCCGACCCAACTGCCGAACCCACAGGCTGACCCTGAATCACAACAGTCTAGTACCTTTGTCGCCATCCTATTCAAATTTGACTGGTCCAAGCAGACTTTCACTCTCTTTGCCCATTGCAAGAAATGGAACTACAAGTGTTCTTTTTCCCCCCTTGCCTCAACCGGTTTGAGTAATATCTCTTATAGCCAGTGCAGAACTGGTCAAGTAATTTCAGTTGCGATTTTATATAAACCATTCAGAGTTCATCTAGTGGCATACCAAATATTGTGATAAATTTAAAAAAATGTTGCATTTCTTACATGCGAGGTTTAGGGAACCTGTGGCTTTTTTTTTTAAGATGTGGCTGAACTACAACTGCCAACAGCTCCATATTAGCCAGTATTGAAAAAGGCTGGGAAGGATGGCTCAGTAACATCTGGAAGGCTGAAGATTTCCCACCTCTATTTTATGATCCAGAACAGTCTTTCCCAGGCTAATATTTCCAGATGAATTGGCCTTCCCCTGCACAACTTGAAGTAAACATAGCAGTTGGCCATGTCAGTTTAGTTCAGTTTAATTTAGAGAGCACTGAATGTGAGATGGCCTCAGGAGACCGAGGGCTTGGTGAGGTGCTTCCAAGAAAAAGGCAGCACGCCGGGATGCAATCAGGTGAAGCTTTATTTAAAGATAAAGTAGAGAGAAAGAGTTCCCTGGCATGGAGGCATCCATGCCTGGATTGAGCCCATGGATCAGTCCCAGAGGGAGCTTGAACAAGAGCTAAAGAGCAGCCCCTGTGCAGAGGTTTTTATGGGGGTCCCCAGCCCCTCCCTTACCAATGAGAGTGAGGGGGCTGGAGGGCCATTAACTCTCTCCAATGGGGCTGCAGGGGCCGGAGACCCCTGACCCACCAGTGGGGGCAAAGGAGTCTCTTTGCTCCCATCTGATGACCATTTGGGGAACTGCCATGGCTGGCACAAAAACATCTTTTTTTTAATTCCATTTATAGAGGGGGGAAAACTAAGCTAACTAAAAATAGTGGGCTTGGACAATGTGAATCTTTGGCCCCAAAGTTTTTGCATTTTCTCAAACTACCCAGTCCATCCTTGATTGACTCCTGACCATTCATTGTAAGGCATAATTCCTATCAAAGACCCAAAGAAGCAAATTAGCATGCTTCTCTCTGCCTCTCCTTTCTCCCTACCTCTCTCTATTGAACTCACTAAGAAAGGAGATGTCAAACACAGGAAATCCAGGCAATTTAAATGGGTATAAAGCTTTTATTGCAAGTTTAAGCTCTCTACAAGAATCTGAACTACTAACGGTTAAAGCAAATTGGCGGTAGATAAGAGTCAATGGAATTCAAGGTGGGTTGGACTCTCTTGTGGGCATGAAGGGACTCAAGACTGATGATGCATTTGACGCTTCCCTTGGGCTGAGCCTGGTCATCTCCTACCGGGGAATCAACCATCAATGCAGGATTTGAAACACCAAGATGAACTGTATTTCACAAGGTTGTATAGGTAAGTTACAATATGTTTGTCCCTTTGAGTCAATGTTGACTGCTGGAGACTGCCTGGGCAAAAAAAAAAGATGAATTCTTTATATTGCAGTTTTTTTGGCAAGGTTTTCAATGGTTTGTTCTTGCCTCTTTCCTAGGGCTGAGAAAGAGAGACTGGCCCAAGGTCACCAAGCAGACTTTGTACCTAAGGGGTGAATAGAATGCAGAGTCTCCCCATTTCTACCTTGATGTCTTACCATTTATACCAAACTGGGTCACCCCCCCCCCAATTACAATAGGAATGGGCATCTGGAACACATCAGTTAAACAGGCAATTAGCTAGATCCATCAGCATGCTAGAAAGCATTGTCAGCATTGTCTTACAAAACAAAACTCTCCTAGCTTAGCTAATTGTTTGTTTAGGATATGGAATTCAGAATAGCACAGAATGGAAAAAGTGCTTCTGTTGTCTTTGTCCTTTTTCTGGTGTGTGTGTGTGTGTGTGTGTGTGTGTGTGTGTGTGTGTGTGTGTGTGTAGGGGAGAGAGTTGCTAGGTTCTCATTGCAAAAAATCTAAATATTTTGTGTGCCCTTCAAGCCTCATCACCAATCTCCATCTGGATAACAGCATTTCAGCAGAAAAATAATATTGGAACACTGGACTACAAGCTTGTGCCATGATAAATTGGCTCGTCATTACAGCACTCCAGATGCTGCGGCTCTTGCTGCTTTCCTTTCTGCACTTTCAGTAACTAGTCTGATTTTAAAGCACCTTCTTCTTCCATCTTATCAAGATGTTACTTCTTTATATCTTGCTGTTCTTCCAAGGAATGCAAGGCAAGGCAGCCTCCATCATGAAAATCATCTGTTTTTCTCTTACAGACAAGGTAGTTGCAGTTGAGATGGCAGAACTGTCTGATGGGTTTCCAGGGCTAGAGAGCCTTTGTGCTCATTTGTTCTACCACCTTGTCAAAACACAGGGCTCTCAACTCTTGTTTTCCCCAAGCCACTGAACCCTCCTCCAGACCAGGTCCAGGAGATACCAGATATTAGGCAGGATTGTTCCTCCCTGAAAGATAAGAATCCTGCTTCTAGAGCAGGGGTGTCAAACTGCTGGCCCGCGGGCCGGATGCGTCATGCTGAAACCGTGCCCACCCCATTGCCGGCAATGGGGGGGAAAAATCACGATACGTGGCGACACATCACATGACGTTGTGAGTTTGACACCCCTGTTCTGGAGCATAACCTTCTGATCGCTCCCCATTTAAGATATAGATTGGCTCCTCAACCCACATTATATAATCCTTCCTGCATTGCCATCTCTGAAAGGAGAGGTAAAATTGATGTGCCCCTTCATTCTGCCTGGAGGAAAACACTTAGGCAGGAAAGAAGAAGGGCCTTTGCGAAAAGCAGCAGGCACTTTGCTGCACCTGCAAATGTGGTTTGGCATTGTGGTTTAGCCTTTTTGATCTGATAAACACCTCAGCTGCAGGTGCTACACAGAGAAAGTGAATTACTGGGTTAGGGTTGGAGCACTTTCTCTTCTAGTTTATGGTTTCCTGCTTCAGGTCTTCGATTAGCCTTTAGAGTACTAAGGGGAGGTGGGAAGACATGGCTTGTCCTCCATGGTTTATTGGCAGTTTCAAATATCTGAAAAGAGTCCTGCTGAATCAGGCTGCATCTGGGTTTAAATACTGAGTAAAGTCATCATGTGGTTTGCTTCCTTTTGGCTTAGTGCCAATCATGGTTTATAGCTTAGTATGCAATGTGAACTGCAGTATGAACCAGACAGCATGACTTATTTGGCAACACGTGAGTAAACAAGCCATGATTTACTAGAATGGTAAACACAGTCTATGAGTTCAACAGCATCCTTTTAGCTTAGGCCAACTTGATCCTTGCACAAAACCTCCACAGATAAACCATTAAAGGAACATTGACATTCCTTCCAAGCGGGCTGCCTTCATCGTCAGATATCCAATTTTATAGACTGTTACAGGATTTGTTTCCCCTTCTCAATACCAAATTAAAACCTTTTTTAAAAATTTCCCATAGCAATTTCATCCGAAGAACTAACTCATCCGATACTTATTTATTTTTTTAGTTGAAATTGACATGGAGGACTTTCTATCCTACTTTGACATCTCACTTGTGCTAATGTTTATTTTATTTTTTATTTTTTAAAAAATCTTTTCAATTGGTGGCAGATGCCCAGAGTAAAGATAGCTTCCCTGTATCCCAAGCCCACTTGGGGACCTCAGCTGCAGTGGGTGAAGCTGCTGATCACTGCAACGAGATCCACAACAGGACTCCCATCCCGTTTTTGGACAAGGGATAAGAGAGAAGGATGCCATCTTCTCCTTTGCAGGAACTGACAACATGTCTGGGGCCGGTTCTGCTGCCTTTCTGACATCCTTGCCAGAACTCCTCTTTTATTTGCTATTTTATTTGATATTTCTTGAAAATATCCCACATGCCGGGACCTTCTTTGGCCTGCAGTGGGACCTAGGTTGGGGGAGAGGGGGAATGTTAAGGATGCAGGGGAAAAGGGGCCAGCGTTGCAATAAACTCTGAATGCTGCACGACTTACTCTTAAACACCTGGTTTATATACATCTGAAGTGAGAAAAGAAAAACATACTATAAAACTAGCTGATAATTTTTATGATGCTATAATCCTTAGATCATGTGCCTGAAGGAGCGGGGAGGGGACACGATGGTGCTGTGGAATTGCTCAAATACAATGCAGTTGAGTAAAAATAAATAAATCCATCCAGTTTGCTGACTATGGTATGAGATCACAATGATGTGAAACAGATTCTGGACAATTGCAAAGACATCCCTGTGCAAGTATCCACCCTGGAAGAAGACAAGACCCTGAATGACAAAAAAAAGTCCCATTTCTCATCTCTGCTTTCTCCAGTTACAGCTGGAAAATTCCTTTCTTGAAATCCTTCAGAGCTGTTGCCAGCCAAGATGGACAGGGCTGATTTAGATGGTGTGATTCCATATAAGACAGCTTCTTAAGTTCCTAGCATTACCAACCTATCAGCAGGATAGTATTGCTAATCAAACTGGATTAGATTGCTCCTGTACCTTCCACAAAAGATGAATCTGCAGACGTTATACATTTATATTCCTTGCTAATATCAGAATTCCCATTCTGGTGCCATGCAATTATAGGAATCCCATCATTCTCAGCCAATTTAGCTGTAAGGTGGGATAGGAGTTACAATCCAAAACATCTGGAGGGCATCCAGCTGGAAAAGGCTGATCAAGTTCCTGGTTAAGAACTTGGTGCATCTTATCACTGTTTTCAAACTGTGGCGTTGGAAAAGACTCTTGAATGTCCCTTGATCTGCAAGGAGATCAAATCAATCAGTCCTAAGGGAATTAAACCCACACTGTTCTTTGGAAAGACTGAAGCTAAAGCTCAAATATGTTGGCCACCAAATGACAAGAGAGGATTCACTGGGAAAGACTCTGATGTTGGGAAAGTCTGAAGGCAAAAGGAGAAGGGAATGGCAAAGGATGAGGTGGTTAGACAGTGTCATTGTCACAATGAACATGAATTTGGGCAGACTCAGGGAGGCAGTGGAGGATGGTTGGGGGTGGGGGTGGCTTGCTATGGCCCATGGGGTCACAAAGAGTTGGACACAACTTACCTCCTGAACAACAACTTCTTATATAGTATGATGCTTTGGCTTATCCCTTTTGGAAGGCAGCTATCAAAAAATCCTTTCCACAGAACATGGACCTCGATGAGGTTTGGGTACAAACAAACAGCTGTAAATGTGCTTCTGTACTCTGTGGGGATAATTAGGGGGACCCATATTCATCCATTTTACCAAAGGGTCGGATAAACTGGAAGAGCAATATGTAACTTGCATACTTTCAGGTCAGGATGAAAATCTTTTACAGAATATTGCTAGATTCTTTGCTGTAGCAATAAGCTAAGGATTGGCATCCCAGCTGCTTAAGGGGAATAATTATATTTCTATCATCTATGAGGAACTGATAATATTGTTTCTTGTAGATATTTGGATTGTAATTTTTGACTTGCTGGTACTGATTGTAACTGCAAATAATGCTAAATTATACCAACCTTACTGAAGGCAATTGCTTCACCGTGATTCTGGCTTAGCATAGTGTGTGGACCCAGCAATGTTAAAGTCAATTCTGAGATTGTTTATCTATTCAAACCCCAGGAACAAATCAATGCCCTCCTCTGCCCTTTTGTTCATTCATCACTAACATTTTGAGTTTTTTTGAAATGAATCTCATTTTATGGAAGCATTGTTTTTTTTTCCTTCCTGGTCCAAAGAAGACTAATGTTTATATATGAGTATAGAAGAACTGGTTTATTAAAGCCAAGCTACCTCTTTATATTGTATTGCTATCTATGCCTTGCAGAACAGAGAAGAAAGAAAGAAAGAAAGAAAGAAAGAAAGAAAGAAAGAAAGAAAGAAAGAAAGAAAGAAAGAAAGAAAGAAAGAAAGAAAGAAAGAAGCATCTGTGAACTCTTGTCTCTTTCCTGAAGCCCCGGGAGAGTGCATTTTATTCCTTCCCTTTACCAGCTGTTCTTCATTCATTCTCCTCCCCCAAACCATACAGTTTTCCTGTTTCGTTGGAATATTTAAATCTTCTCCATCCTCTAGGGATTGGGAAGGGATAGAGAAGCAAACAGCTGCACATGGCTCCCCCCCCTTTGCTATTTGGAACAGCTATAAATAGCTCCGGGCAGACCAAAAAATTATGGATTGAGACTGGGGTTAATAGCCAGAAAATGGAGCTCAGCTGTTCTTCCTGCCACTGCAGCTGTTTCAGAGCCAAGCTGTGACTTGGCAATGGTTGCCAAAGATGCCAAGCAAGTGCCTCCCTTGTGCACCAGCGCCAAGGAATGGTTATTGAAGAAGATGCCTCCCCCTGCTTTGGAGTTTTTTTGTTTTGAGTGGGAGAATAACTATGAGTTGATAAAATCGGTTGGAAACATCTCAGATATGACCTAAGTGAGAAACATGGAATTGCCCTTTTTTTTCATTCTTTGGCCTTTAACGCTGTGTTTTCTATTCTCACTTCCCTGGGAGTAACCTAACTAAACTCAAAAATAAGATCAGCATTTGCCAGGTGGGCTTCTTAGTGGTGGGACAGGAGTCATAGGAATACAGGAAGAGTCCTGTTAGATCTGGTCAACTATCTGGTCCAGGATTCCAAACAAATACATTTGAGTAGATTGTGATCCTGAAGCTAAAACTCAAATACTTTGGCCACCTAATGAGAAGGAAGGACTCACTGGAGAAGAGCCTAATGCTGGGAAAGATTGAGGGCAAGAGAAGAAGGGGATGACAGAGAATGAGGTGGCTGGATGGAGTCACTGAAGCAGTAGGTGTGAGCTTAAATGGACTCCAGAAGATGGTAGAGGACAGGAAGGCCTGGGGGAACGTTGTCCATGGGGTCGCGATGGGTCGGACACGACTTCGCAACTAACAACAACAACAAGATTGTAAGCAGGGGCAAGATAACTGCAGCCCACCATTTCTCTCTATAACTTGTATATAAGAGAAGCTGCTTATGGTTCTAGAGATATTAAGCAGCCATCAAGAGAACAGACTAATCCTTATTTATAGAATCCTTTTCAGAATCATCTGTTTGCTACCATTGCATCTATATCGGTGTCCTATATTTGATTGTATTTTTGTCCATTTTAGTTTCAGTGGCCCCTAAGTGCTGAGTAATTGTTCCACGTTTTCCTTTTTAATGGGTTTTGTTTGGAAGGAAAACAAAAACAGAGCGAAATACTTCATTTTTTTGAAATCCACCTGTTAAAACAAAGAAGCCTTGTGAAAGAAGAAGAAAAACAAAACCAATAGCACGCATGACTGTAAATAAGTCCTCTCCAGCAGAATAGAATAGAATATCTTTATTGTCATTGTGTAACTCACAACTCACATTCTGCCTGTATGGATCTCAAGTGATTCAGGGTGTCGATGTTTCTGTGACTTTTCTGAGTCTGTGACAGCTACTTGTTTGAATCTGATCTCCAGCTTAAACCCAACACCAAAGGAAAAGTATAAATTCATGCCATTCTGAAGACAACATTCCTGTATTTCCAAAGTTGTTGAAAAGAATGGGAAGCTGATGCTTAATACGTAAATCCGGCATGTAGTTTGTATCAAACAAAGATGCTATTGATTTGCAATTTTATATGAAGACAGAGGAGACCCAGAAAGTAGCTTGAGGAGTGGTGCTCATGCTCTATTCATGTGAATATACTGTACATAACACTTAAATCTAATGTTGGTTGAAAGAGTCTTCTCTCCCAAGTGTCCTCTTTGTACAATGTCCTTGGACATATATTTGCCCAGGCAAATTGCCAGAAACAGGCCAGCATATACTTCTAAGTGTAAACATATATTTATTTGCAGCATACTTCTCTATCTTTTTTCTGTGCTTTGGAAAACATGGGCAGCATTCACCCTTCAGCCTTATTTGTAGGACCCTCACATTTCCTACACCTTCTAGTCCCAGCTACTGCCATTGGAGAAGGGACAAATGCAGATAACGAAGCCGGAGGATCAACCACAGAGTTTGTACTCTTCCTACAGAAATTCGGAGAGCTAAACCTCCGAGCTGCTTTGCCTGCTTGTACTCAAGGTTAGCATGCTAAGTTGTAGATAGCCCTAGTGCAAGGGTAGGCAACCTTGGCTCTTTTATGACTGGTGGACTTCAACTCCCAGAATTCCTGAGCCAACCATGCTGAGGGGAAAGGGAGAGATTTCCAAGCTGAGCCATGCTACCTCAGGAATTCTGGGAGTTGAAGTCCATGAGTCATAAAAGAGCCAAGGTTGCCTACCCCTGCCCTAGCGTGTATTTTCCTGCTCTTCAGTTGAGTGGAAAATTTTGCAGGGAAGTTTGTTTAGGACCTACCTTTAGCCTTCCTGCCAATCATCTGCACCTCGCCTTTCAGACATTAATACATTCTCAACTTTTGTTCATTTGAATTCTACCTATATGTCTGGCTGAAGCCCAGAGACAACATAGCAAAGTCAAATTAAGTTCAATTCTTTATTTGCTTACACTTTATGGACAGAAACTTGTCAAAGTAATTTAATAACCTTCTAACTTACTAGCTATATCCTGAGAGATTCTAGGGTATGGCTATCCTGAACCTCTTCCCCATCCAGTTCAAGACTGTGCAGTCTCTTAATCCTGGCTCCTGCCAAATTCCCCCCCCCAACTGCTCCTTCAGGTTCACATTCCATCACACTTTGCTTGGGAATCCATTTATGATACTGAAAATCCATTTTTGCCTGAAAAAAAATACAGAATGTTGCCACCATGGTGGATTGCAGCTAAAATTCCCATCCAGCCTTTCTATATTAGGCCAATGGGAGGTTTAGTGATAGCTTAAACCTAAGATTTGATGCACATTGGTTTTTCTGGGACTGCTCCGTCTCTGTTCTCTCAGGTTTTGTCTTGAGATTCAAATGATATCACTGCCATATTATAGTAATATTCTAGTACACGGGTGTCAAACTCGCCACGTCACGTGACATCTCGTGACGTATCGCGACTCTTTTGGCATTGCCAGCGATGGGGTGGGCATGGCTTCGGTATGGTGAAACCAGCTTGTGGGCTGGCAGTTTGATACCCCTGTAAATAGTACATGCAAGTTGGCCTGCCATTTTATTTATTTATTTATTTATTTAGTTGCATTTATATACCGCCCTATTCCCTGAGGACTCAGGGCGGTTTACAGGGAATTAAAAATCCACCATACAAAAGTTAAAAAACCAATTAAAAAATATTAAATTACCCTGTATACATTAAAACCCGGATTAAAAATTTCTCCTCAGCCTGGGCCTGAGAGCTCAAAGAGCCAGGTCTTCAGGCCCCGGCGGAATGATCGGAGGTCGGGGGCAGTCCTCAGCTCCACCGGCTCCACCTCCATTTTGTTCTTGTTTCAGTGAAGACCTGGCTTGCAATGGTTGTTCCATCAAGACATTGGCAGACAGAACTTGAGATGTATGGACTAGAAAAGAGGAACAGTTCATTTGCTGGATGCGGCCAGAAGTATGTTTCATTCCATGCCATTCTACTTTGCTTCTCCTGGGCTTAGGGACTTATACTCTAATGATCTGACTGAAGTAAAGTGGGGCTAGCTGGGTTTCACCCACTGTTTATTTCATCTGTGTACACAGTTGACATATATTGGTAGATTCCTTCAGAGGAAATAAGGCCGTTAATAGAAGAAGAAGGAGAGGAATACTGTGCCCATACGAAGTTGCTTCGGGCAGGCTGGCTGGCTATTGTTTATTGCTTTCAGCCACAGATTTATTTAGCCATGGTTTATTAAATAATCCACAGTGGTTGGGTTTTGCACAGCATACTGTATGGCTAAACCTACTGTATGCTTTATGAATACATGTGGCTTTCCAGCATCAGTTTTGTGGTCTCTAGAACTGTGCTCTTGAAATTTATATCCTTGGGGTGATTTGAGAGAGGCATGTGCATTTCTTAATATAAAGGTTAAAACTTTTATACAGGTAATCCTCAACTTACAACATTTCATTTTGTGACCATTCAAACTTACAATGGCATTGGAAAAAGTGGCTTATGACCAGTGGTGGGATTCAAATATGTGAATGACCAGTTCTCTGTGTGGATGCCACTTCTGGAAGTCCATTCTGGGCTTGGGCAACAAAAAAATTAAAGTATTTTTCCGTGTATAAGAAGCTATTTTTTTTCCTGCAAACACCCTGTTCAAAGATTAGGTGCATCTTATACAAGTGCAGTATCTTATACACGGAAAAATAATGGTAACCTCCACAGCCCAGGGCATGCCTGTATTGGTTGCCATGCCGCCTGGTGTAGGTGTCAAGCCCCTATGGGCTTGCCACTAACAGGAGGGGGGAGGGGGCAAGATCATCAGCAGCCAAACTTCCGGATTTGCCAGCTCAGCTGTTTGGTGCTCCACCGAACAGTTGATCGGCACGGAGAAACTCGCATGCCAGAGCGTCCTATACAAGGGTGCGTCTTATAGATGGAAAAATACGGTAGCTACTGATTTTGCCAACGTGGTGTGAACTGTCTGAATCCTCTGCTTATGACCATTTTTCACACTTATGACTGTTGCAGTATCCCCATGGTCACCTGATCAAAATTCAGACACTTGGCAACTGACTCACATTTATGACAATTGCTGTGTCCCTGGGGGTCATGTGATCACCTTTTGCGACTGTCTGACAGGCAAAGTCAGTGGGGGAAGCCACATTCACTTAACAACCATGTTACTAATTTAACAACTGCAGTGATTCACTTAATAACTGTGGCAGGAAAGGTTGTAAATTGGGGCAAAACTCAATTCGCTGTCTCACTTAGCAACAGAAATGTTGGGCTCCATTGTGGTCATAAGTTGGGGACTATATGTATTGGGCTTATATTTCTTCTTTTCCTTTTATGTTAGAAAAGCTAAAGCTCCAAAATGCAAAACAAGTTCAAATGTTGAGTGCCACCACCTCTAGAAATAGTACCCTGTGATGACTCTGTTCCCCATGGGCCTGGGAGGCAGAAACAAAGTGTAATGTAAATTTTGGAGGCTGCAAACAAGTTGCCAATCCTATAAACCATGGATTTTTTTTTTAGTGCTGGCCCCTCCTGGGGGTTGGTGGCCATCAGTGGTATGTGTTTATTTGATGTTATGTTTAAAACAAGGACACTGATTATTTTTGCCAAACTATGTACAGAGATTTTTCAGCCAGAGTATGTGTTGTCTCCCAGTGCTAATTTTCCCTTGAAAGTTTCCTTGTATAATTCAGTTTATAATCTCTCAATTTCTTTGGGAGATTTGCAAGCCTTTCTACTTTGTATAAAGTTGTAGCATTCTAAGTTACAATTTTTAGGACTGATCGGGATATTTTTATACCCTCACTGACTATCTACGTTCTGCCAAGGATGGAGGAACATTAGATACATATCTTTGACCATTGACCTTTTTCTTAGCAAAATATTATATGGTGGTTTTCTGCTGCCTTCTTCACCATTGTAGAGGCATCTACAGGTAGCCATGATGATGCAAAATGTGCGTTGTGATGTCACAGCACAAACTCTGGGCTTTCATTCTTGCCTTGCTCTGTTGCACTAAACATTAAGGGACAGGGTTTGTGTTGGAGCACTTGCCCATCCCACCAATACACACATACCATTCTTATATTATGATATGAAAGTACTTCATTCCCACCATTGCAAATAGCTATTATAACTATTCCAGGCTCCATGCTTCTGCTTTAGTTGCTATTGGTAAAACCACAGTTATAGTCTACCAGAACCACGGTTATTTGTAGTGTTCAGGCTACAGTAATGTCTTTGGAGATTTTGGGGACATTCCCCATATGTTGCTGTCATTACATTCTGGTACTGTTGCTACTAATTGTCCATAACTGCTTTTTTTCATTTTTTTTTAGCAGAGTTTATATCATAACTTACCATTACAGACTGTCCTCATTTAGCGACAGCCTCATACAGTGACTGACAGTTACAACAGTGATGAAGAAGTGATTTTGTGACCAATCCTCACATTTACAGCCTTCACAGGTATATAAAACAAAGGAAAGCCGGAGTAAGATTGCAAGCACAATTGAGGTTTTGATTAGCAACCACTTCACTGAACAACCATGTTGCCATCCCAATTGTGGTTGCTAAATGAAGACTACCTATATATTTAATGCCCATTCCTGATGGCACCCTGGTGGATGCAGCTGATAGCCTAAGGCTTGGTCACAAGCAGAGCTTCATCAGTTAGCACAATGCACAGTGTCATCATTCCACCACAATGTGACTTCCAAAGCTTCGTTTTCTCAAAATGCTATTTCTCTCTACTTGCCCTTTCTGCCCAGTTCCAGCTAAGGTACAGTAGTACTCCAGCATCTTCTCTCTTTAACATATTAAAACAGTGGTTTGCATCTTTAAAAGAAAGTTTTATCTCAGCCTTTTACCAGCCCACGTTCAGGAGACTAAATAAGAGGGTTTGGGAGCAGGAGGAAAGAGTTAAACCCCTGCTTCCAAACACACAATTTCTTTTTGATGCTAGGGGGCACCTGATCCCAGGGGAAGGTAAGATAAGCAGGAGTGGGGAAAGACAGGCAATGAAAGGCTGGGGAAAGGTTTTATCTTCACCCTGAGCAGAAGCAAATGGCAGCTTTGTTCCGTCCTCTCTCTCTCCCAATTTTCTGACAACAACAACAACAACCCCCCAAAGAAGGCTCTTGATAAGGGAATCCCCCTGGGGTGAAAAGCAATATACAGCTTCTTCCATGCTGCATTCATATGGATGCTCAAAGCCTCATTCATCTAAGTTAAGGCAGCCTGGGCAGGAGGGCAAAGTGGAGAAAAGGAGGGGGAGGACGGGGAGGACTCCATATTTAGCACTGGAGCTTCTGTGCCTGAATAGGCTTTTCTCCAGTGCCCTTTTCCCACGAGAAGCTCTGACCTGTTTGCGGGGGGGGGGGGGGGCGGTTGTTATAAAAAAAACCCTCACCCTTCAAGGCTCTTAGCAAAAGACTCAACGGGAACAATGCCTTTGGGGTGGCTAAATGGAACCTCCATGGCGGGGCAGTCTAGCATTGAGTGCCAGTTGATGGGGAACAAGAAAGAGAATTCCACCGCTTTCATCTGAAGCTCTGCTTGGGGTCCTCTTCCAGAAGGCATCCAGTTCCTGGCCAACCTTAGGGGCTTAAGAGGGGATTTTGGCCAAATGCTTCATAGAGGACCCAGTGTGAGGTCAGTGGGGACAGTGGAAAGTGGCTTGTTTCATTTCCCACAAGTCACCACCCTCCCTCACCCACGTGGTGGAGTGCCCTGTGAGAACCTAAACTGCCTAGTTTACACACTTCTTTCCTTCCTGCATGATCCCTGTGGGAGACAGGAATTCCAGGTTAAGAATCCCATCCTTTGGTCCCATTTAAGGTTTAGCACGGAAAGCTCTGTCAACCTGGTTATGAGATATCTAGGTATCCTTAAAAAAGAGCTCCTTCTCCCCAAGAACATGGGATAAAATTCTCTAAAATCTTTCAAAAATAACTCATGCATTTTCAGTGAATTGCAGGATACTTCTTTTTATTATCTTTAACAGTCTATATCCCACCCAGTCAGTTGTGGGGTGCAATTGACAAATCTTGTAATCCGCTTAGACCAGATAAATACAGGCACATGCAGGGAGATTGCAGAACAAATAGCTATTTGAATCATAATAACAAAATAATAAATAGCAATTTAATCCAATCGTCTGGTTTAACACCACTCCTCTTTCTCATGTACTCTTGTCTTCAGCCCTTTCCTTATCCTTGCTCTTCTGATTCCACTAATTGCTCTTTGTTCTCAGTAAATAACTACCTTTGGCCTCTCATCCCTAACTCTGCAGCTCTCTCTGACTTATCACTAACTGTCTCTGTCCGACTTCCAACGGACTTTCTCAACAAGTGACATCTGCGGCACGAAGCATCTTTTCATCAACTCCTGCTGCTGAGTCAGCTGCAAAAACCCTTCCAGAGAAAAGAGAGTCTGCTGTTACCCAGACTCTGATAACCTCCAGATTAGATCACTAAAATTTATTGTATGTAGGATTGTCTTTGAAAAAAATGCTTTGAGGTCAGCATTGCCATAAACATTAGACTAAAATGTGGTTGGCTAGTTATAATTACCCAAACCAGGAAAATACTCACCCACCCACCTCCACACACAATGTGTGTTGTAATTGGGTTCATCTGCAAGCCATGGTTTCATTAACCATGTGTTAGAGCTTACCCAAAAACAGTTACAATATTGCTGATGTACTAGGAACTGGGCCTGGTGAGATGAGACTCATTGTGATACTCCTGAAATGGTCATGGTGGCTGTAACTTTGTTTCTAACACCATTTAATATTTTTTTTTAAAACTGTAATCTTTGGATCGGAATGCTCATCGCAACAGACCACTAGGAAAACCCAGGGATTTAAGCTAGGGTGGGAAGTCAAAAGAACATTGTAGAAAAGACAATGGCAAGGTCCATCAAGAAAGAACATGAATATCATCCCAAAATCACCAGGAATTGAGCTTGATTTAAGTTGTCTTTATTTTTACAGCCTAAACATAGACACTAGAATTATCTAATCTAAAGGTTAACAACGTTTTTGCTGCTGAAGACTATATTTGCATTAAAAGCAAACTTGCAGCAGAGGAACTACACATTTATTTTTTTTTTGCCTCAAAAATTGCACACAGAGTCAGTGAAAACCATCCTTTACCACTACAAGGCAAGGGTCTGGGGTGGATGGGTAGGAGTGGTTGAATCTGAGCACTGAAAAAATGGGATAAGAGGTAGAAGAAACCATCATAGTACAGTATTAAGGTGAAATCTATATGATGTTCTTGGCAGTCGTCACAACGAACAGGCTGCACTGATCTAAATTACATGAATACATGTCCTTCATTTAGTGGGTCCCAAAAATATTCTGAGTTACAAGAAACCATCACAAATTCTTGACTATATCCACTGACTACAATTATTATTCCAGTATTTCTCTTATTTCCTTTGTGGAACCTAATGATGGATTGTGGTTATTCTTTAAAGCTTTCCCCCCTTATATGTAGCTGATGTTAACCGCGAGAGATACAATCCAAGAAACAGGAAAATAAAGGCCAAATTTATTGAATTTGGTGCCACCTGACTTTAGAATAATACTAAAAGGTGGAAAGATTCTGTATTATCCACCATGGAAGAATGCTTGGTGAAATTGACAGAACTTGCTGAGATGGACAAACTTATTTTTTTGATTACAGAAAGAACATTATCTATACTTACTGGCAATCAGAAACCCCTTGTGGGACCTTTTTGTGTAAAAATAAAAAAACCTTGTGATTTATGGTTTTCATGTTTAGGTAAAAGAGATTATGGAAAGAAGAAAGTCATGATATACAGTAACTTTAGAGACAGGTTAAAATATATTTGAACTGCTGCGAAGACTATCAGAAGCCATTTCTTTATAGCTTTCTTTATATTGTTCTCTTTTTTCCTAATTTCTTTTTTTTCTTATTACACTTTTAGCTTTTCTTTTCTATTTATTTTCTTTTATTTCTCTTGTCATTTTCTTTCATTTGTATTAGTTCTTATTACTGTTGTTAAAACTTTGTATACAGTATGTATATGAGCCACTCTGAGAAAACAAGAACCTTACTACAAGAGGAAGGAAAAGAACAAGATGGTGAATCTGGCAAACCACACAGAATATATACCACCAATATTCAGCAGTGTTACAAAAGGTATTTTCAGCTACCGTATTAAACCCTGCCCTAAAGTCTAGCTCCGTAAAACTTGAATAACCCCAGTTGATGAAAACAAATGAATATGAGAGTCAAAATTATTTTTAATTGAATGATAAAGACTGCAAATCTAGCTGCAGTGATTGTATATCTAAACTCTTGCCTTTGGATTATATACATTTCCCTAGGGGCTAGTAGGTTTCCCATTTTTGTTAAATGTGTCATTCCATGGGACTATCTTTCCCAGAATATTTTGGGAAGTGAGTAATGATACAAAAACACTTTGTAGACATGTCAAAAATGTGAGCTATAATGAATTATAAATAGATTTGTTTACATTTTGTAGAAGCAAGAATTGTGGGATACTTCTTCCCTTTTGTGTGTGTGTGTGTGTTTAAAATCAAAGATATCCAAGAGAGTATTGAAGAAGACAAATGCTTCATTCACCTAAGTGGGTAGTACAGAGTTCTAACAGGATACAGTAATATGTATAATATGTAGAGTTGATGTACTCATACTGCAGGACTCAGTAGCGTTCCTCTTGTTCGTGTCACTTCAGCAGAGATGGAATATTTATAGACAAAATCTATTGGGACAGACCTTAAATATCTCCATGAGAATTTCCTGCAATATGGAGGGATTAGTCATATATATTTCAGAATGAGAATAGAGCTGGAAGAAAATTTTGGGAGGTCTTCTATCTAGTTCAACCCCCTGTTCAACCAGGAGACCCTACCTACACCATTTCAGATAAGTGGCTGTCCAATCTCTTCTCAAAAACCTCCAGCGATGAAGCCCCCACAACTTCCACCCTATGCTTATTCCACAAAGTATTCCAGCCATAAACGATGCGTCCTTCAGTTTCGCCTAGGGTCTCGTGTGAACCCTGCTCCTCTCTCCCATACATCTTGACTGCCCCTTATGGAACATTTCACTCCCCACCCCCCACCATCTCCTCCCGCTTCCCTCCCCCTCCCCCTCCCCCCCCCAAGCATAGACTGAGCGCATGTGTTTCATTAAGCTAAACCCTCTCCAGTTCTACATACCAGATTGGTAACATTACGGTAACACATTGCTAATGCTTGACTCACAAGATCTTGGAAGGATGGAATCGAGGCGGTGGGGGGAAGGAGGGCGTCTAGGAGAAAAGCCGCTTAAATGCCTGATGCTCTCCCACTTGTTCCACCGCCCTAGTTTTCAAAGTAACGTTTCCAACCGTTCGTATTTATTTATTTTGTAATGGAGCGTCGGGGGAGTGGGGGGGGGAGGAGGAGGAAAGAGGCAGCGTTGCGAGGAGATTTCTCAACACAAAAGTTGGTCGGCGGGTGGGTGACACGGGCTTTGCGCGGGAGGGGGGAAGGAGGGAGGGAGGGAGGGAGAGACGGCCATCCGCTGCCAAGGGAGGGAACCCCCAGCACCTTGGCTCCCTTTTCTGCCTCCTGCGGGACGTCTCCCTCCCTTCGCTCTCGCTGGCTCTTAAGCGGCAGCCCTCCGCCCCCTTGTTCCCAGGGTAGGCTCGGCTAGCTGGCAGGCTGCTCTTTCGAAGTTTGATAAAGCGTTTCCTTCTATTGTCATTCTGTACGGCCTCGGGGCCTTTCTTTCTCGTAGCCCTTCCCCTCCTGCTTCCCCCCACCACCACCGCCGTACCACCATTCCGCGGTCTCTCTCTCTCTCTCTCTCACACACACACACACCCATCCATTTTCACAGTCAGTCAGACTTGCGGCTTAAAAAAGCAACTGCCTTTTTTTTTCTTCAAACGAAACACACACACACACACACGCACGCACACACCAAACGCAGCCGAGGAGGCAAGAAGGAAGCCACGGACTAGCGGCGAGCGATGCAACGCGCTCCTCGAGGATTCGCCTGAAGAACCCTGGATGAATGGGCGCAACCGCGGTGAGTTAAGGATCCCGCGCAGGTTGCGCGTTTGAGCCGAAGCGGCGAAGCTCAGGCGCAGCCGCTCCTTCTTTTTTTAAAAAGGCGTGTGTGTGTGTGTGTGTGCGCGTGTCTCTGTGCGTGTCATTGGGGGCGATCGCTCTTGGGTTTTCTTTGCGGCTTCCTCGTTTTCTCCCCGGCCGCGAACAGACGCACGCAAAGGATCGGCGGTGGAAGCCGCTCGCTTAGCGCGGCTTGCCGCTAGGCGCTCTTCCGAGGCGTGCGGAGGGAAAGCAGCGTGCGCTCGGGTGGTTGGGTTCCCTCCGGCCGTTCCTATCGCTGGGGCGGCGGCGGCGGCGGCGGGAGGGGGGTTGTTTCCCTCCTGCCGATCCCGTCGCTGTGTGCCCAGTTGACGGCCAGTTATCCAGGGAGGTTTCTGGGCTTAATCCCGCCCCCTCTGGGATTGCTCTTAAACCGTCAGTGCTCGACCGGTAGGTCCCTGCTGCAGAATTGAGGAGTACCCGGAGGGCTGCCACAGGAAAGAAAGGACCGTTTAGCTCACGGTTCCGCTTCCGTTTCACCAACGCTTCTCGAAGTGCCTCTTGCTTTCACCTGAGATGAAAGCAGTGGCACGGCCGGAGAGTCCGTCTCTTTGAGCTTCCGTGCCTCAGTGGAACAATCTGCTAAATAGGTGCTGGTTTTTTTTACACACACACACACACACTTTTTTCCTTACTGGCCCTGGGGACACATACTCACTCTCACTCTCTCTCTCTCTCTCTCTCTCTCTCTCTCTCTCTCTCTCTCTCTCTCTCTCTCTCTCTCTCTCTCTCTCTCTCCCTCTCCCTCTCCCTCTCCCTCTCCCTCTCCCTCTCTCTCTCTCTCTCTCTCTCTCTCTCTCTCTCTCTCTCTCTCTTTCCCCCCCCCCTGGGGACACACACACACACACACACACACACACCCTTTTCCTTACTGGTCCAATCTCGAGAGGCGCTGGGGACACACACACACACACCCTTTTCCTTACTGGCCCAATCTCGAGAGGCGCTGGGGACACACACACACACACACACACACACACACACACACCCTTTTCCTTACTGGCCCAATCTCGAGAGGCGCCGGGGACACACACACACACACACACACACACACACACCCTTTTCCTTACTGGCCCAATCTCGAGAGGCGCTGGGGACACACACACCCCACACACACACTTTTCCTTACTGGCCCAATCTGGGGAGCTGGATGGACGGCCCTTTGCGAGATAAGGGCAATCAGAAGTGGAATTCGTAAAAGGGGCTCTCGAGAAGAAACCTTTTAGCAGAGAACCTCAGGCTGAAGGCAAGAAGTCCCTAACTTCTGAAGGTGACTAGTAAGTGCCTTGTATGCTTACTCAGAAGCAAACCCACTGCACTCAGTGGGGTTTTCCCCAGAGGTAGCATGTCTAAGATTGCAAGGGGGGGGGCTGCACATTTATAGCCACGTTGGGTGGACTCAAGACTGTGCTTTGTTTTTGCAGCAAAATTGGCTCTGTTTTGGCATTTCTTCCTCCTCCTCCAAGCAAGGTCATAAATATGACCTCCTTTCCTCAAGAAGTTTAAAGACTTATTGGCACCAGTAAGCTAACCTATATCTGCTGCTGGGGACCAGTGGATAACTTGCATTCTTTTGATTGTGTTCCTTGAAGAAAAGCTTTGGGCTTTGAGGTTTTAAAAATTCAGTTGGTAAAAGAGGTTCTAAGTTAGATTGAGAGGGTCAGAAGTCTGGTTCTTTGGCTACCATGTAAAAAGCACTGCTCTATATGCAAATGAAAAAGGAAGGCATCCTTTGTTTACATTTGGTGAACATAAGGGGGGGGGGTTGGACTGGTTAAAACAATTAAGTTTCCGTTGCATTGGCTGCTGAGCCCAATTTTTTCCTGTGTACAGGAGCTGTAAGAATCATGGCAGAACTGAAATACCGATACATGTTAGTTGTGCAAATTCAGACATTGGGAAGGGGGGGAAAATGTATGAATGCTAAGTTCTGAAACTTTTACACATTTCACTTTTTAAAATTAAGCTTGAGAAGTTTTTAAATCAAATATTAACGAGTTGATTGTGGGTTATCTTGACATGGAACATACGTGCTTGTATTTGTTATTAATCTAAAAATTCTAATCAACTGTTCGATGAATGCAGATTTCTTCCTTTGTGTTTTTTTAAATGTTTACTGAGACTTTTTCCTCAATATATTTCCCTCCTAATGGTGCATATATACTACACAGGGTAATAATAAATGACCAATCCTACAGTCTGCACTTACAGACTACTTAATAATTGATCTTTGAAACCTTTCAATATCAGACTTTCCTAAAAAAAAAAAGAGGCGCCTTCCATGGGTGATGAGATTACACTCCCCAACATTCCCAGCTAACATGCATCATCATCATCATCCTCATCCTCATCATCATAATAACAACAACAACAATAATAATAATAAGTTGGAAAGGGCCTTGGAGGTCATCTAGTCCAACCCCCTGCTCAGGCAGGAAACCCTATACCATTTCAGGCAAATGGCTGTCCAGTCTCTCCTTAAAAACTTCCAGTGTTGGAGCATTCACCACTTCTGTTCCACTGGTTAATTGTTCTAACTGTCAGGAAGTTTCTCCTTAGTTCTAGGTTGCTTCTCTCCTTGACTAGTTTCCATCCATTGCTGCTTGTCCTGCCTTCGGGCGCTTTGGAGAATAGTGTGACTCCCTCTTCTTTGTGGCAGCCCCTGAGATATTGGAACGCTGCTATCATGTCACCCCTCGTCCTTCTCTTCATTAAACTACACATACCCAATTCCAGCAACCGTTCCCTATATGTTTTAGCCTCCAGTCCCCCAATCATGAAGATGGATAGTTTTGCAAAATCATCTGGAAGAAATAAGTGACACATTCACCCTTAGCAACAGATAATCCTGGCACACACATTCACATGCCCATATGCAAGTTGCTCACTGTGTCTTCCGAATGGTCAGTTTCCCCTCTCTGCACTATTCTAAATCACTTTGGTTGAATACCAAAGGAGTTGGAAAGGCAGATCAGTTTTCAGTAGAGACAGTTTGGGGGGAAAAAATGGACCCATGCCCATGGAAGATAATTAGACCTTCTAGCACACATAGAAAGTAAGTCTATAAATATTTTGTCCCCCAGAATATAGTTCATGTGTGTGTGCAGTCCCTGTCATCCATAGCATGTATTCTGCCAATTCTGTTTTACCTGAACCCTATCTTCTTGCACATGGATGCCATCTAGCCCCAACTATGGAATTGCACCAGGTATGGATAGGTTTGCAGCTGTGCACATTTTATAAAAGTCTTTTGAAAACCTGGGCTGCATATATGTACTTTGAAGTTTTGCTTAATCCACTATAGGGCAAACTTTGCATACCTGATCAAAAGTAAGTTGCACTGGATTCAGCAGGAGGTCCATCAAGGTGTAGGATTGTAATCTGCCTCTGCATGCTCCTCTGAACTGGACTGTATCCCCGAATGTGTGTGTATAAATGCAAATGTACACATGCGTACACAAAACTGAGCAAGATTGAGCTAAACTATGGGGAGCATTTTGCATTATTTTTCGTTTTAAGAATGTCATATGCTGCCCCTCAAACGAAATGTTTTTACAGGGTGGTGTGCAGTCAATATCAAGCATTCATTTTAAATCTAAAATGTCTAAAAATTCTAAGTGAAAACCAGTTAAAGTAAATTAAGGATTAATAATAAAAAATAATATAGTCATATAGTAAAACCATTAATTTGTCAAGATGAACCAGAAGGCCCTTGCCGTAAAAATCAAGAAGGAAAAATATTGTCTGATTGGGTTAGCTTGTTTGTAGGCTAAGAGAAAATGCGGCAAACTTAATACAACTTGATGGAGGAAGTCAGCTGTGGATGCCCCTCTTCCAGACAGCTTGTCTTCCTTCAGGCACCAAATGAATAAGAATTAAGTTGGGTTTAAAGATGGATGAGCTGCAAGCAACAAACAAGTTTGCTTGAGATTCCAGCAATTTAGCAAATTCGGGGGTAGGGGTGAGATCAGCTTGTGGAAAGGAAACAGGACGAAAAGAGAATGGTGTTTACTTCTCTCTTGGCTGTGTGTTTCCTGGTGGGCTCCAGAAAGGCTTGATCTTGTTGTGTTCCTCAAAAGGAGCAGACAGAACTGCTTACAAGGGGAAGCATGCTACAAAGAAAGCAAAATTCAGAAAAAAGGAACTTTGGTTATGGACACAGTCTTCTCTTTCCTCTATAAATAGATTGTATGGTTTAGCTGAGAACAAACAAAACAAATGCTACTTACAATATACACAATGTACTTTCTTACTGCTGCTTGGTAGTGGATGCTTGGTGTAAAAGTGTTCTTAGCATAGGAAAGAAAGTGGGGGCAAAGAGGAAGCTACAGTCTTTTAGGACATCCACTGAAGCTGCTTTCCCAAGCTTGTGCCACTCCTCCAGATGTTCTATAATCCTCTTTCCAGATGAAAACCCTACAATGTTGCTCAATAATTCTAGGTAGGGCTGGGAAGGAGACTTCCTTGAAACCATAGTGAGCTGCTTAATACTGATAAAATGGAGTTATAGAGACTGAAGGGAACAGGGCTGCCTTGGTCTAAGTCCATTTCTTATGCTTCTGCAGAGTGGTTGATAAAATCAAAAACTAGTTAAGAAGGTCAGTGAACTTCTAAAGACACTATGGATAGCATTCCAAATTCTGTTCAAATAAGCTGCTCCTGCTGATTCAACAATGGGTTTCTTCCAAATATGTACAGAACATCTACGAGGCTGGGGCAGAATCCAGAAACATGTTTCTTTGTGTATAGCTTTTGTCTGTACGTGGTCTGACAAGGTGTTCATCAACATCCTGATTACTTGGTCTTGTCCGAACATGAACATGTCTTTCTGATCAGTGTCTCTCCTCTCCCTTTTTTGTGTGCAGCCTAAGAGGTATTCCTGCTTCCCCATCCTGTACAAGCCAGTGGCTTTGTTTTTTGGAGGACAGCAATTAAGCATCTTTCCATTCGTCCATCTATCTGAGTCTGATAATGATTGAGTCCAATGAAGGTTTTAAGTAGAAAAAGCGAAGGCACCCTACTAGGCTGAGCTGGTTGGGTGCAGCATTGATATAATTCATACTCTGAAGCATCTTTGGCCTTCTAACCCAAAGAGTTTGCTCAGGCTTAGTATAGCTAGCCTGTGCAGAGCTGAATTTCTAGTGGTTTGGCCAAACCACAGCTTTTGTGTTAACATTTACAATTTGATCTGGAGAGATCTTGAAAGATATTGCCTGACTGGCTAGGCCATGAAGGCGCACCTTTATTCAGCCTAAGAGCCACACTGGCTTTTCTATGGCAACTGCTTCTTTAACCCTGGAGGATGGATCCCAAACCTCATGGAAGCAATCACTTTAACACTTTCTAAGTAAAATTAATCATAATTGAGTTAGTCCCGTAAGGATTTAAAAATTCTTTCCTATGACTTGAATGTTCAATTTATCTTGCTGAAAGTTTGTATACATCAACTATTATATTTTGCAAAAATTCATTATTGAGTTTAAAATGCTGAATAATGCTGGTCTTGGCCTGAAATAAAATACATTTGAATATTGGCAAATCCAAAACCTAAGGTTGTGTGTGTGTGTGTGTGTGTGTGTGTGTGTGAGAGAGAGAGAGAGAGAGAGAGAGAGAGAGAGACTTGTCAATTTCTTTTATCAATTTGAAATTGTAAAAACAAGAAAGATACAGCTGTTTTCTCTAACAGTAGAGGGCACAATGTTACTAAGGTCAAAACATAAAATAATGTAATTTGAAATTGTACATTTCATTTGTATGTATTCAGAACAATTAATATACGATTGCTGTCACTAATAATCCCTTTCTGTTACATTTGGGAGAGATTCTGGAGGAAACGCCAGAGAATTCAGGAGCTATATCAAGTAGTGACTCCCTGGTTTTAAAACACACTTATTTGTTAGCAGAACACTTGAGAAGCCACCCTGTCAATTCAAAATAAGGAAAAGTGTTGTGGTATGTTAAAGACATGCAGATTGGTAGTAGAAGAATTTTCTGTGAACTTTATCCATGTGAAGAAGTGAAATCTAAGCCATGAAAGATCAAGTCTTAGCATACCAATTGGTCTTTAAAATGCCATATTTTTTATCGTCTTTTACAGCAGCAGGGTAACAGGGCCACCCCTCTGGAGGCTGTTCCCCCTTAAGTATCCAGCTCTTTAATCTACACTCCTATCTCAGCCCTTCCAGCTGCTTGATTACTTCTCCTGCTCCTCTCTGAACTTCCGTCAATTTATGTGCCTGTTGATAAGATGGTGCCCAACGCCAAATATTTATTCCAGCCATGCTCTGTGTTAGGATGGAAACCCAAACTACAGGAAATGCTGACATTCCAAAACCCTGTTATTGAGAACTGAATGGAGACATATGAGAATCTCATAAGTGAAGTGTCAAAAGGCCTTTGATGGGGGTTGGTCACAATGGAAGAACCTCTCTTGACTCTCTCTTTTTTTTAGTATTTAAACAATTATTTGCAAAATAATGAGGTCTGAGCAAAATTCTTCTTGACTTTTAAAATAGAAAAGCAGGCAAACGTATCAGAATCGCCCAGTGCCATTTAACTCTGTAGAATCTGGTGAGTCTTTATCAGAAGCATAAGTGTATATTAATAAGACACTTTTTAAAAATGTCTTCAGATCAGTTCCCTAAAGTCACAGTGATTTCATCTGAGGCAAAAGATACAGCTGTCTGAAGAGCGTCAGCTGACAGTCACTGAGCCAGCCCCAACCTCCATGGAGAATTATTCAGTTACCCAGTCACGACCCCAGAGGCAAAAAGTGAATGGTAGCTTCTGAATTCTGGTCTTGGTAGAAAAAAAAATATTCCTCACAGCTTAAATTCTGTAGTTTTGATGGTTACCTTTGTAAGCATTATTTGATAAGATTTTTAAAGATCACTGTTGCTTGTAAAGGAGTAAAAATGTTGGCAATAGGCTTGGTAGATTGCAACTAACCATGTATTTGCTCAATGCTCAACCCCCTCATGGCTTACTGGATCTAAGTGCTCAGCTGGATCCAGAAGATTATTAATCCCTCTTTGTAAAAGGATTAGTTTCACCTTGGTTGAAGGATGTATAATGAAACCACTCCCCAAAAGTAACAACTGGATTCATTTGGCCAGAAATTCTATTCCTGAAATTCTGTCCCTGGGCAAGGTGTTTTAAGTAGGCGATAACAGATGAAGGATTGCAGTCTATCATGTTGGGGTTAAATTGATTTCTCAAATCTACTTAGAGGTCTGGTTTTGGTATAGAAGTTTGTGATCGCTCTGTAAGATAAACTCATCCAGGAAACCATTTGCGAAGTTTGCTAACTTTTCTGAACTTCTCGGTAGCTTTCAGGGTTATGTCTGTAATTCTGGCATTTTTCTGAAATGTGTGACCGAGCTAAGCGTAGGCGGAACAGATTGTAATTCCATTCATACCTACCTGGCTGTCTCCAAAAGGTGGCACTGGATGACTTCTACCCAATCCTGGTGTTTACATTGTGAGGATCTTCAGTATTTTTCCTGATTTCCCCATACTTTCCTATATCTGTGTGAAGCTGCTGACTGAGATTCAGAGATGGGGAGGAACGTGCTATCAATATGCTGATGACACAGAACTCTATCTCTCTTTTTCATCAAATGTAGGTAAGGGAGTGGAAGTGCTGCTTAATCAGTGCCCGGGTGTGGTACTGGACTGGATAAGGGCCAGTAACCTGAAGCTCAGTCCTGACAAACAGAGGTAATGGTTAATTTGTGCAGGTAAGCACCTGGCTGAGCTACAAAAGAGCCAGTTTGGTCAAGTGATTAAGGCACCAGGCTAGAAAGTGGGAGACCATGAGTTCAGGTCCGGCCTTAGCTATGAAAGCCAGACAGCTGGGTGACTTTGGGCCAGTCACTCTCCCTCAGCCCACTCCACCTCACAGGGTTGTTGTTGTTGTGGGGAAAATAGGAGGAGGAAAGTGTAAAGTGTAAACTCAAATAACCTTGAGTTATTTGTAAAAAAAATTATAAAAGCAGGACACAAATAAATAAATTCCAGTACAGTGTTTGTGGGGCTGCTCTTGAAGACAGTCCAGAAATGTCACCACTGATTAGAACCATTGTTGCAATCTTCACTGGCTTCTCAGTTCATAATCTGTTCTTCTGTAGGTTTGTAATATTCCTAAATCCTAAGATCATTACCAGAAGCTAATCCTGGTTGCCTTCCTGGACTGAAATATGGGAAGGGGCTGTCTTTAAATTGCCTTTTTGTTGGTCGCACTTTAGATTTGGAAAACCCCATCCTGCGAGGCGTTCCTAGAATCTGCATAGGATCAGATTTCTCCTGATTCTTTTTCTAGGCAAACCCTTTAAAATCCCCAATAATTTAATACGTTATTAGGCTACCGTGGATCTTTCCAAGCAAATCTACTTTTGTAGTCTGGTGTTTTTTTAAAATTGTTTGGTGCCTTATATTTTAATGACTGAAACAAAGAAGCAATCCCCAAAGTTTGAGAGTCTTTGTATCATCCAAGTACCCATCAAAATCAACAAAGTGTTTGAAACGAATGTGCTGAAAGGAAATAATGTGTGGTTCAAGTCCCAAATCAGGTAAGTCCCACGGAGCTGCCACAAGATCTGCTCTACTACTACAGGAAGTCCTCAACTTACAGCCATTCATTTAGTGGCCTTTCGAAGTTACAGCGGCAGTGAAAAAAGTGACTTATGACCGGTTCTTACACTTAACAACCATTGTAGCATTCCCCAGGGTCACAGGATCAAAATCCGGGTGGTTGTCCACTGGCATATATTTATTTATTTATTTATTTTACTTAGAAGATTTGTACTGCCACCTGCTCGCACGTGGCAACTCAAGGCGGCTTACATAAATAAAAAAACACCCTATAAAAAATTAAAATAACGAGGAAAAATAAAACAATATAATAACCCCCACCCCAGCGACAACACACATTAAACAAGCCATTTGCTGGGCTCTATCCCACTCTGGGTTATGACAGTTGCACTGTCCCATGGTCATGTGATCACCATTTTTGACCTTCCCAGCTGGCTTCTGACAAGCAAAGTCGATAGGGGAATCCAGATTCCCTTAACACAGGGGTAGGCTCTTTTATGACTCGTGGACTTCAACTCCCAGAATTCCTGAGCCAGCCATGCTGAGGAGAAAGGGAGAGGTTTCCATGCTGAGCCGTACTGGCTCAGGAATTCTGGGAGTTGAAGTCCACGAGTCATAAAAGAGCCAAGGTTGCCTACCCCTGCCTTAATGGCTACATGATTCATTTAACTCCCGCAGTGATTCGCTTGACAGGTATGGCAAATGGGTTGTAAAATTAAAGTCTTTAAGTCAAGGATTACCCGTAGCTCTAGAGGAAAACGTGAGCTGTGACCTGGGAGCCCATTCACCTCTCTTCAGCCCAAGTGGGGAGCTATGCTGTATAGCTCCCCATAGTATAATAAGAACTCTGGGCAGCATATACAAAATGGTAAAACTGAGCCCCAAAAAAACCTGACAATAAAATAAAAATAAAAATAAAAACTGTATAAAATTTCCTGGTACCCCGGGGCAGCACTCTCCCCCAGATCTGCATACTGTTTTAATGGGCTTCCAGACTCTTCCTACCTCAGGGCCTGTGAGCAGAGCTAGCTCTCCAAGGCCTTCCGGAGGGTGGGGGTCTGCCAGACCTCTGGGGAAAGGGTATCCCAAAGGGCAGGGGCGGCAGCTACAGAGCAGTTGCTGACCAAGGTGCTGTTTCTTTTGGCTTTCGGCTTGCACTCCCCGTCCCATGGGCTCGCTATGGCATTGTTTGCTGGACAATGCAGTTTTCTAATGAGACAAAAAAGGGGAAAAGGTTGAGATTTGCAATTTTAAAACTAGACTCTCTATCAGCCAGATGAGATGCCTCTGTGTCTCCAATGGTTATCTTTATCTTGAGGCTCACTGGCTAGACTGCTGCTCCAATCACCAAGCCCATCAACTTATTTTTTTGGAAAAAAAACTTGGGCAAAATCAGAAATTTGCTTGACCTGTGATCATTCTGAGTGAGTTCAAGCTGATAACCGCCAGACTTCATAAATGACAGTTTGCGCTAGGATATGAATTGTCCGTTGTAAAATCCTGTTGTGTCAGACATACTGTGTCTGATAAAGGGAAGATACTATATCTGATAAAGGGGAGATATTCCCATGTGATATGTAAATCTCTTTTTGCCCTGATTAAAATGCGTGTGACCACTTAGTGGGGGAAGGCAAAAGCATTTTTTTATTATTGTTGTTGGAGGTGGGGGTTAATGGAAAAGGTGAGCTTTTTTTTTCTTTTTTGTGTGGGCTTTTAATAGCTGATGGAATGCATGCATTTTGTATTTGGACATCAGCACCCAAACCTTTGGGTAAGAAGCAGATATGCAGATACGGGAGGAAAAAGTGTGTAGGAAGAGAACAGCTACATGAGAAATACATTTAGCAGAATGTTCGGAAAATCTACTGTAGAGCCATCAGTGACTTTTCACATATTTTTGAAAAACAACCTTGAAGGTGATAATAAAGATAATACTGCTGAATCACCAGAACTATTGAAAGGCACAATTCCTCTCCTTCTTCCGACGAATTCATGCTTTTAAAATCTAACGAATTAAAGTAAGACACTTGATAGGTAAAAAGATGGATATGAACCCCCTTTTTAAAACTTGTATCAGGTAGGATACAAGTGACTCAACTGACTTAGCCAAACGGGCCAGCCCAGTAGCAACACTGGGAGTTACGATTTCTCAGGGCAGAAATGGCGAACAAGACAATAGCGAATTACACTGGGTAAAAATGTAAAACAGATCATCTGTTAACCATGGAAAAAGTGGGGCATCACATTCAAATGGCAGAAGGCGTAACATTGGACTGCGTCCTTGGTTTAGTGGATGGCAGTCATCTGATTTATGTGTCCTCAGTCTGGTGTGCATTAAAGATTTTTAACATGCTGAATAGCTTCTCCCATGTTTTAATGCGGCAACAAGAGCTTGACAGCCAGTAGTGAAGAATGCTGGGAGTTGAAGTTCATCAGTAACTAAGAAGGTCAGCCCTAGTCCATCATATTCCTGTGCCAGAATTGTTGTGCATTGTCCCCTCATGGGTAAATCTGCTTTAGAAACCTGTCCCTTGAGTCAGAGAAGAAGACAAACAGCTGCAGTCTAGATCTCCTAAGAAGAGACTGGACAGCCATTTGTCTGAAATGGTATAAGGTTTCCTGCCTGAGCAGGGGGTTGGACTAGATGACCTCCAAGGTCCCTTCCAACTTTATTATTATTATTATTATTATTATTATTATTATTATTATTATTATTATTATTATTATTATTATTGAGTGTCATCAATAAAACATAATCATGGGTGTGCGAATAAATCACAAGGAGTGGGATTTGCACAAAAATTGGGCAGGGGGGATATAAATTAAGGATATCCCAAAACATTATTTTTTTCTGAAAGACAGAGTATTTGTAAACAAGAAACTACCCTTTGCAATATTCCTGCTCTGGTGTGTTTTTTTTGGCTTTTTTTTCCCTCCCCTAAAAAAAGTGCAACTATAATTTGAAAGAGAAGCAACAGCATTTCTAAAAACAAGACGGTCAGTGTCCAAATTTCGATTTTTCAGGAGGAAATCATGTGTTTCGACACATTTTTTCCCCTCTTTGTTTTTCAAAAATGTAAAGTTAATTGCTCAACTTGGGCATTGCACAAAATAGCGACTTTAGTGTTGCTATTTATACATTTTACTAGTGGGCTTCTGATCCCCTTATTCTGCTTTACTTATAATTTATACTACTTGAATGCAGAAATTTTCTCATTATTTTCAAAGAAGGGTAGCACTCTCCTTTTGTACCATCAAGTATTAGCATGGAAACAACTAATTCGGAAGCCTGTTGCCCACAATGTGGGTAAAAGGACTAGTTGGGTTTTATATGAAATAGGGCTGACAATCTGCTGAGGAGATTAATTAGAGAGCAGTTATTGTATCATTAATAGCTATACTGAACATAAACTTACTATGTTGACTATGTTATAGAGCAGGGTTTTTCAACCTTTTCACCCAATGTACCACTTTTAGGATATGGCAACATCCGAGTATCACCAGTCGCCTAGCAAGGTGTCAAAAACTTGATGACCAAAAAAAGGAAAAAAGTGATAAAGTACAGGTAGTCCTCGACTTACAACAGTTTGCTTAGTGACTGTTCGAAGTTACAATAGCACTGAAAAAAGTGCCCCCCAAGCCACAGCCGAGCAAGATACCTGCCTTTCCACCTGGCGGCACTCTTTCTCCTGTCCAAGGTTTTCATTGTTGTGAGCATTTCTGTTGAGGATTGGCAGCGGGCGGGGGGAGGGTTGTTTGGTTTTTATTCTCCCCGTCTGCTGGGTGGTTGCAGCAGGTTTTGGTCACTTCACATGACTCTGGGACACTGTGACTGTCATAAATATGAATCAGTTGCCAAGCATCTGAATGTAAATCACAAGATGCTGCAACAATCCAGCTGATCGGTGCTTCTTCTGGGCTCAGAAGCGCTAGGATCAGCACCAAGCTCCAGCTGAAGCCTGGCGCTGATCCTGGCACTTCTGCTGAGCCCTGACAGCCCTGCAGCTCCAGCCGTCTCTCGCTCAGGCTTGTGCGGTGCTGCCACTGGTTCAGCTCATTCCCCTCCCCTGCTACTTTTCTAGGATGGTTGAGGACCACCTGCCAGGTGCCAATGTACCACAGGTGGTACCCGTACCACTGGTTGAAAAGCCCTGTTATAGAGAAAGGGGAAAAACAGATTGCTGCTAACGACTGTAGAAGTTCTGGGTGCTGAAGAAGTTTGGAAATCAGAGCATATGGTTGTGTTGCACTTTCCCTATGTTTTTGTAAATATATTACCAGAAAGGGACTGGATTAGGACAGTAAGTGAAGAAGCAGGGAGGAGGAGGAGGATAGTGACTGCCATCCACTCAAATCCACAGAGAACATTTAAAAGTGTATGCCTAAAATGATGCCAAAAGTGGATGTATAGCTGAGAAGAGGTTGGAAATGCACCACTGATAAGAATATTATGAATATATTTAGCAATAAGCCTTAGTTTGCTGCCACTCATTGAATAAAATGTCCCTAGTGTCCTCTAATTGACACGGCCAAGTTTTGATTCACCATGGGGTGCGTGAATGAGTTATGAGGATTTCATTGGCATTCAGGACAAGACTCCACTTCTTTTACTCTCTTTTCCCAACAATTAGGCAACCAAGCAACCAAATTGCTGGGGATTTTTGTTGTTGTTGTTGTTGTCAACATTGTTGATTTCAGTTTCCCAGTAACATTGCGTAATAAATGATGGCAAAGTAATCAAATAAATCTTATTTGGTGTGATCCTTTCAGATCTGCATCCTTCATCTCTCGGCCCATGGCTTGATATTTAAACTTGCCTTGCTTAGAGCACTTTTTGTTTTTGTAAAGACAGGGCATCTGAAGCCTCACTAAGCATATGGTTGCAGATTATGAAGTGAGCTTAACATGTGTGCACTATTCTATTTCTAACTCTGCCTGTTTCCTAATTTAGAGTTAGGAAGAGGCTTATAGAGAACGGTGGCAGTTTCCTTGTTGTCTCAGTCAAAACAGCAGCTGGCTTTTTTCTGCTTGATGAAACCTTTGATCTCCTCCTTCAGCATCTTCTGGCACCCACCATGCCCTCTGCATTGATTAGTTATTGTCCCTTGCTGCTTTTCATCCTCTTCTGCTCTTCATCATAGTTCTTTGGCTTGCACCCAGCAGCTCTCTTGATGAGTATAAATACACTGCTTAGTCAGTGGTGGGATTCAGCTGGTTCGCACCACTTCGGCAGAACCGGTAGCTAAATTTTTGTTGCCCAGGCCCAAAATGGACTTCCAGAAGCAGCAATCCACACAGAGAACTGGTTGTTCACATATTTGAATCCCACCACTGTGCTTAGTGCAAGTTTGTTCACCAACTCACATTGCTCTTTCTTGAAAGCAGTAAACCCATCTTCAATAGCCATTTGAACCTATGCCGTTTTAGTTGCCAGTCTGGATATATTTGAAGTCAGCAGAAAAAATATAAGCTTGTTCCAATGACTTTCTGCAAAGCATGTTGCTGTGTTACTTGTAAATCAGATTTGTTGAGAAATATCAACCAGTGCAACCCTCCAAAAATAGGAAGCATTGAAGTGTTTGAATGGGTCTTATAAATTTCTTAGAAGTCTAGCACGTTAACAAGAAATCCAGTCATCCAATAGATCCTTACATCCTTAGTTTTGATATGGGAGAACATTCCTCAACCCACTGCCTCTGCCAGCCTAGAAATCCTAGTTTGTCTAGTATAATATGACCATGTTTGTGGAAAAAATGAGCTTTGGTTGTTCTTGTGGCATCCTGGCCAATAAGTTCCAAAACTGAACAGTGCTATCCTTACCATTAACTGGGAATACTGCATGTGATATGGGTGCAATTTAGGCTGGCAAGCTAGCTGATTCCTTCTCTGTTTTACCAAGAAGATTTGATTGATCACAATTATGACAGGCAGTAGAAATCTGCAATTGTGGGTCCATCTGGTGATTTCCATAGCATATGGAGCATTGTGGTTTGGAATGTGAGGAGTAAATGATAAAGACTATGAATTAACAGATGAAATGAAAGCAAAATAAATATGATGATGGTGTGTTAAACTAAGAGAAAAGGGAAGAATGTAAGAGATCTGAATGAAATTTTTGTGGAGTAGATGATTACATGTAGGACAATAATACTAATACAAAGTAATTTATTTAATCTATATGCCACCTGATTTCCAGAGACCCTGAATGAAGGTATAAGCTAAATTATGAATGAAAAGGCTCAATTTATGTCAAAATAAAAAGTGGTATCAACTAAGTTATTGTGAATGTAGATGAAACTAGGAATTCATAGATTGATGATAGCCATATGTAATGCACCAGTGAATGGAAATAGAACCAGGAAAGTCTTTGGGAATAAATTGTAGAACTTTCTAAATTATTACAATTGAAATGAAAAAAAATTGTGTTAGATGAAATGACTAGATGGGTTGAACACAATGACTAGATAAGAACAAATGGTATGGCTGCCTTAAAGATCCTAGAATGAATGTGAATGGTGACTATTGAGTAAGCATGTACGTAGAGTAAAATCTGTGTGATTAAAGCATAGGTCCTTTCATTTATATATTTAGAAAAGCAATAAAGTAAAAGATGATGGAATTGATTAGTTAGTATGAAAAAGCAAGAAAATAAGTGCAGAATAAGAATGTTAAAATATGGAAGAGACCATTATTTTCTCAAGTCAAGAATGGATCTTGGGAAAAACAGACATAGAAGGAAACGGAAGTAGTGAAAAAGGCTAGAATGAACAGAAGGATTGCAAAGAAAAGTTTGACCCTTTTATGAAAAAGTATTAGGTGACAGATTACTCTCCCAATATAACATATTGAATATGTACATAAGGAAAGAGAATATGGAAGCTGCTTGGAACAAAGTATAAATAGTCATATAGAAGTGGTTGAAGTTAAGTTAATGGGAAGTTTGAAAAATGTATGAAACAGAAGTATGAAAGTCTGAAGAATGATTGCTGCAAGAAGTGAGAATGAGAAAATGATATTGTAATAATGGCCACATAGAAAAAATAACAGCTTTGAAAAATAATATATTACGATTGGTGGCGGATTATCAGTGAGCAGTTAGAATCTGCCTAATTTTGTATATAGCATTACAGAATTTGGCCTCATTCAGAGAAACTATTTTGTACTGATCTGATAACAGTAGTTGCACATAAAACAGATCAGTATTCCCCAGACGTTTTATTAGGTGAGGTGTTACAAATTGAGTCCATGAGACTTTATAGAAGATGCAGTATAGCAGGATGTGAGCTGTAGTTTCAACAATTGCAAGTTATACATCGAAAGGGAAAAACTAAACCAAGTAGATAAATTTGTGTACCTTGGTAGAATGTTTACTAAAGATGGAGAAGTGTTAAGTCTTAACCATTTCTAACGATGGTAGTAGTAGCATATGCCTTTTGCAAGGAATGAGGGCATGTAAAAAAAGAAGAAGCAAAAATGTCTTTTTATAAGAGCATTCTTTTGCCCACTGTGGGACTAAAAGTTGGATATGTTTAAAAAGGTAAAGGTTCCCCCGCATATGCTTGCTAGTTGTTTCCAACTCTAGGGGCCGGTGCTCATCTGTTTCAAAGCCGAAGAGCCAGCGCTTGTCCGAGGACGTCTCCGTGGTCATGTGGCCGGCATGACTAGACGCCAAAGGCGCACGGAACGCTGTTACCTTCCCACCGGAGTGGACCTATTTTTCTACTTGCATTTTTACGTGCTTTCGAACTGCTAGGTTGGCAGAAGCTGGGACGAGTAACAGGCGCTCACTCTGTTACGCGGCACTCGGGATTCGACCCGCCAAACTGCCGACCTTCTGATCGACAGGCTCAGCGTCCTAACCCACTGAGCCACCTCGTCCCTTCTGGATATGTTTAGAGGAACATAAAAAGCAACTACAGTGCCAATGAACCTGTATGTTTGTGTGATAAAGCAGGAAGAAAGAGAGTCAAGGATGAATAAAGGATGAATGAATGTGACTTGAATACAAGTGACCAGTATGACACCAGTAGATTGAGGTGGTCATATAGTGAGATTGAATGAAGATCAAATTTCAAAACCTTTAGAAAAAAAATGAATAGGTCACAAGGGGAAGACTGAGTAAGTTGTGATTGGGTAGAGCTGACAGAAGTCTGAAAAAGGAAAGGTGAGAACAAAGAACAAAACGGAGAACAAATGAAGCCGTGTATGGGTGCGGTTGAAATAAGGGTGGTTCACAAAGACAGAATGGTATGGAGAGATGTAGCACATGGCGTTGGTGGGAACTAGATGTGGCTATATTTCCTTTTCTTTTTCTTATCTCCTCCTGACTTTCTTTACTTTCCTATTTTTACTCTCTTTCTGAAGTTTGTGTAATATTATTAACTCCAAAAAAGGGAGGGTGATGGGTATGTCCAGTGTACGGCAGATTAAGATTAGCTGGAGGAATATTTATCCAGTGTACGGCAGATTAAGATTAGCTGGAGGAATATTTATCCTTTTTGTTAAAAAATAAGGCTGTTCACTCAGAACAGCATTGGAAGCTATATTAGACCAAGTTGTTCTTCTGCTGAGGCTGGCAGAGAAGGGGTTTCAGCAATTACTTTCTGCTTGCTTATCTAGCTAGAAGTCACATAGGTGGACCCTCAGACCTTCTACTTAATATATACATGGCTCCTGCTGCTAAGATTTCTTCCCCAATCTTTTAGAGTTTATTCTTAATTCTGCATCGCCCTGTATTTTCTCATTCCCAGCTTTCTCTTATCTGTTTGCCATTAATTGTTTACTCCACCCAATCATGCTTATTCTACCTCCAAACCTTACAGTAGAAGGCAGCCTTCTCAGCCAAGCCTAAATTTCATGGGTGCTGCTTTCTACTACAGCTGGCACCAGGCTGCTGTTAAAAATAAGTTCAAGCTAAGAATAGTTGGAGCAAATTGTGCAAATTATCTATGTAAATGACTGGATGACTGTGGTGGCTGCTGCTGCAATATTCTGGCAGATGCACCTACAGTCTTAAAATACATGCAGTCAAAATGGTTTCAACCTCTGTCTCTTCCTCCAAGAAGAGAGAAGAAATATCCAAGGCCACTGGCAATTCTCCTGAATGGAGGAGACAACATTTTGTATCCTACAATGGGAATGGAACAGAGAGGAGAGGGAAAAATTACAGCAAGGCAAACAAAACTGGAATTGTATAGCTAGAAATATGTACCATTGGATCCAGTTGGACTTCTTGCTGAATCATCATGTTTAGAATTTATGGCCATAGCTTAAAATATCCCAAATGTAATATCCAGTGAGAACCAGAGTAGCAGACATGTGAGACACTTAAATCATCTCATGCTGCATCTCTAAGTTGAACTAAGCCTGGACACCCTTGAGTCAAGCCCTGTGGGGCTGGGAAGCTTAGGAAGCAAGGACCACTTGTATTTTGAGAAAGACCTTTATTATTAGTAGGGAGCTATGGAGATGACCTTGGGAAGCTAGGCAGAGGCAGCAACAGTTACATAAATAGAAGCATGCTGAAGCACAGGCCACAGCTAAAGCATGAAAGCAAAGCTCAAAAGCTCAGGTTGACCTCTCCCTAATTTACTATATTATAAGAGATAGGGAGGGGAGAACTCAGCCAGATTTGGATTTCAAGATTCTGTTACTCTTGCGTGTATCAATAAAGTACTCTCAATCAGTTTGGTGGACCCTGTTTCCTGCCTTGCCTCAAAGGGCTGACATCCATCTCTGTGGCTCTCTGTAAGCCTGCCAACGCAATTCTTCAGATCAACTTAAACCTAGCATAATTAAGGCAGAGTTTCTCTCTTTCTCATGTTTCTTCCCCAGACCAAGCTATCTTTTCGGTAACGATACAACTGTAAGGGTTCCGTTCTTTCCCCCATGTTTCCAGAGTCTGTTAGACATTCAACCACAATTCCAGAAACTTTTAGAAAGCTGAAGTCCATCACTGCTGATAGCATTCAATTAAATGAACCAGTCATCTAATTTGGTCCCAGACAGCATTCTATGTTTCTTTTGACAAAAATGGATTTTTTCTTTTTAAATAGAACCCCTTTTACTGCAACATGAAATTATTCTGGCAGGTATGAGCACGTGGAGATCACTAAGTAAAGAATTTAAAAGATGAGCTTTCCTGAAGGCTTAACCTTATTAAACTCATAGATTGAAATGTCTTATCGTATCAGATGTTTTCATCAGCTCACCAAAGGGGAAAAAGAAACAATATCAGACTCAGGATGTTTTGTGAATTAGTAATATCAGCAGGTTATTATCACTTTCTGTCTCTGGTACAATTCATTTCTCTCTGACATCACTGCTCATGCTTACTTCCAATTCACCATATATGTCTATCTATGTATTATCTCAGGATATGCACTGGGGAAAGAAAGGGACTGTTTTCTATGGTAAAAGTATTAGACTTTCACAACCCAGATTCTGGGATTTTTCTGTAACAGACTAACTAACATGAGCATGCCTTTGAAATAGGATGAAGGAGGCTATCTTGAATCCATGTGGAATTTTAGTGCCTAAGGTGTGAGAGAGAGCAATAAAATTATATAAAATTATACATATATATATATGCATACACACACACATACACATACACACACACACAGATATATATATATATATATATATATATATATATATATATATATATATATATATATATATATATATATATATATATATATATATATATATACATACATATACATATACATATAATGCCTCCTTAAGTAACACCAGCTGCCTGCAATTAGTGCAGGTTCGCATCCCACCAGGCTCAAGGTTGACTCAGCCTTCCATCCTTCCGAGGTAGGTAAAATGAGGACCCAGATTGTTGGGGGCAATTAAGCTGACTTTGTAATAATGCTGCTTGGGGGTGTGTGTGAAAGCCCTAACAAGCAGGCATATACATAGAATCAAGGCTACTGCTAAGCTTGTAAGCCGCCCTGAGTCTTCAGAGAAGGGCGGGATATAAATGTAATAAAAATAAAAAAATAAATAAAATACATATACATATACATACACATACACATACACACACACACACACACACACACACACACACACATATATGTGTGTGTGTGTGTGTGTGTGTGTGTGTGTGTAAATTTTTTAAATATATATAATAAACTTGGTTTCTCCCCCCCCCCTTTTCTATTGGCCTTTTTTCTTTTTGGCCTAATTTCCCTCATGCCTGTGTTGACCTAGGAGGTGAATTTTTGGCCCTTTTTGTTTGTTTAATCAAAACAATGTTTGTTTTCTGATCAGATAGGGGCCAAGCCGTACAGGCAGGAAACAGGGACTTCCTGTCCACTCTTCCCTTTGCAGGAAGCCAGGGCAGTGCTGAGTGTTCACTTTTCAAATAAACCCCACCTCTCCTCTTCACAAAAAAAACCCCTTTCTGTTTGTATATAAGATGTTTTGTTTTCTCTTTTCTGCACCGTGAACTTGATTTTGCATTGTTAGGCTCCCTCAGGGGATGATAAGCAACTAGTGACAGCAACCAGATGGCATTCAAAAGTCTTGAGGAGGTCATAAACACCCCCTCCCGATATTTACTGTCCCTCTGGAAACCTCCACCTGATATTATTTATGCGTCTGGCAGTCAGGAAAGGCAAGAGGTCTAGAATTTGGAATGGCCTCTTCCTTTCCAGGCCCCGTTGTCTCCACATGCAATATTTCTACATTGTGGCCTTGATGGATGAAAATAAAACTAGAATGGCAGAAAGTAAGGACTCACTGAAGGCAGTTTTCATGGTACTCAGGCTGTGTCTTATCTGCTAAGTAAATCGTGCCATGCCACAAAAGCACAGGAACGAAAACCTCCAGCAAGTCTCTGATTCACACCCTCCTTTGAAAAAAAAAAAAGGAGATTTCTAGGGGGTTGTTTTTTGTCTGCAATCCTGAGGCTCTGGCTCTGTCATCAGAGGCAGGCCTGTCCCGGAGTAGCCATTGCAGCAGATTGAATGGTTTGAGATGCTCATTTCTCAAGCACCTGCTGGCCCAGGTTTGGGAATAGAATATTGATGGAACATTGTCTCAACTGATTGTAATACAATCCTGTCAAAGTGATTGCATGCAAATTGGGGAATCCCTACTCAATGGATATGTAGTTTTCCAGTGGAGGAAAAGTGAATAATTCTTTTACATGGACAGATAGCATTGTGTCTGTCTTTAGGGTTTTGTGAAGTCTCTTACAGATCACAGTCCTGGCTTACCTGTGTAGCTGGGGTGCTCACTTTTTCTCAAATGGCCCAGGCGATATTTTTCAGCATCAGATTTCTAGAATACTAGCCAACCTATGCAACGGAGCCAAAGCGGCATGCCTTGAGAATAGTTTTTAATGCCAGCAATACATGAAATTTAAAAGAATGCATTTGAGCAAGTAGATATTAGTTTCAACTTACCTTGAAAGGCACCACTGCTATTTGGGAGGCTAATTAAAATATCAATTTTTAACTGGAGCGAATCTGTTTTTGGGGGGAATTTGTATAATAATTGTATAAGGGGGTCTATCAAGCACTTTGCTTTATGTTCTCAATTTCTTGATTGCTCAGATTGCTGGCCTTCAGCTTGAATATGTAGACTGTTTCACAGAAATAATTCAATGTGCCATTTTTTGTGTTATAACTGGTCTTTTTTAGATACAGGTAGTCCCTGACTTATGACTGTAAGAGAACGTGCCCATCACGATTGTAAGTCCTGATGGTTATAAAATAGATTGGTCACGTGACCAACCTGATTTTAAAGCCTTTTTGCAGTGGTCATTAAGAGAACCAGTGGTTTGCTACGGGCATAGTTTACCAAAAACCGGAAATAAATGCCAGTTTGTCAAAACCGTAGCAAAATATAGTCATCTAACTCAGGTGTCCCCAACCTATGGTTCGCAGCCCAGTACCGGGTCATGGCCTGTTGGCCACCGGGCCACAGGAATAGCTGTAGAGGCCCCCCCCCTCACGGTAGTACTGCTGCGTGGGCACTAGTGGCCCCATTTGTGTATGCGTGGGGGTGCTAGCACTGCCACCACTGTCATGTGGGTGCTAGCAGCCCATGTGCATTGATGCCAGCGGCCTGTGGGTGCCTGCGTATGGGTGCCAGTGCACCACTGTAGGTATGCATGATCTGTTTGTGAATGAGTGCGCATGCTAGTGCTGCTGCCACACACGCACCTGTTTGTGCATACGCATGTGGGCCATGTGCATGCACATTTCCCCGCTCCTCCCTTTCCTTCTGGGCTGCTAAGCCAGAAAGGTTGGGGAGCTCTGATCTAACTGTGCAAATGACCGTAAATGTGGCCCAGTTTGCCAAGAGCCCAAAATTTGGTCACATGACCCTGGGGAAAGATGACCACTGAAATTTCAGATGGTCACTAAGCAGGCATAGTTGAGAACTACCTGAATAAGCTACTTATTTAATGTCGAATCATTAGGGTATGTTTGTGTGAATATAGTTTGAGGCTAGCATTTCTGAAGCGTTAGCAGCAAATCTGTAGAATCCTGGTTAGTGTTCCTATCCAAGGAAGAAAAGGACAAGACAGTGATTCTCAAACTATGCAGTTCCTAAAATACTAAATCAATTTGTGTGATCTCATTGTTAATAAAAGTAGTAATTTCTTTGGTTTAAGGAATGGACAAGAAATAAATAGCTCATTTTGGAGTGTTACGGATTAATTTATATATCACAGTCACTCTCTCAGCCCACAACATCATCCATTAAAGCAAAAAATGCTATGAAGAAAGAGGGGGGAAAAGGGGGGGCTTTTCTAACTTTGCAATTCAGCAACTGCCTACTATATGCTCTCGCACAATTAAAATGTGGAGCAAAACGCAGAACAAACATCGATGGTGTTCCCACTTTGATTGTGCAAACTTGGTCAGGTATAAATAAAAAATACTAGATTAAGGATAAACATAATTTAATTGATTGTCAGTCCAGAGAGTTCAGTACCAAAGACTAATGTTTCCTTTTGCATTTCACACACATGGTTTTTCAACAGTGCGATGCTTAAAAATAATTCCTTAAAATTGCTAGTCCATCAGAACAAGTAAATAACTTCCTTGTCTGCCCCCCCCAAATGTTCACATTAGACTTTTGTGGCATAAAGGATGGTAGGTGGGGTGGGGGAGAACAATTTTGTATAAATCTTGTATTTCTAAACTATTCTTATGTCTTGCATGTGACCAAGCAAATGCCCGTTTGCATGTCTGAGGTACATTGATGGATATTTTTGATGGCTTACATGCCAACAAGTGGGTGCCAACTCTTATGGACACATATATTTAAAAATTAAGCCTTCTTAAACCTTCTTCCCCACCCCACTCCCTGCAATAGCAAACATTTGCTCATCTTTCTGTATTGCCTAAAGGAATGAGATTCTCTCTCCCCTCCCCATGACTTTCTTCCTATAGTTAGACAAGAAGGCTCTCTGCCAAACTCCTACATGAGTGAAGGATTAATATCTAAACCAGGATCTTTAGTTTTCAGTGGAAATGGAGGTGCTCCCCCCCTTCCCAGGCAAGATGCTCCAGAGCCATATGTGAGGTTGAGAGCAAATTCCGCTGACTCGTTGTAATTGCCATGAGTCATGAGCCTTGAAACCTGAAACCTGAGATGTTTTGCATCATCTCTGCTTTGAATTGCTGGAACCTGTCTCACCAAGAGTCCGGGTGGTGGTGGTGATGAAGGAGGAGGAGAAGGAGAAAGAAGAAAGAAGAGAAGAAGAAGAAGAAGGAAGAAGAAGAAGAAGAAGAAGAAGAAGAAGAAGAAGGAAGAAGAAGAAGAAGAAGAAGAAGAAGAAGAAGAAGAAGAAGAAGAAGAAGAAGAAGAAGAGGAGGAGGAGGAGGAGGAGGAGGAGGAGGAGGAGGAGGAGGAGGAGGAGGAGGAGGAGGAGGATATGTGGCTAGGGTTCCCCCAAGTTCAAGCTGTCCAAAGGAAAAAAATAACCCCCAACATTGCTTTTTTCACGCTTGTGGCATTTTCAGGGACAGGCTGATCCCTTTTTTGCTCTCATCCCTCAGTTCTTATTTCTGAATGGCCCCTTGCTGTTGATCAAATGGAGTCCCAAGTGATAGCCACGCTCTGGAGTTCATTTCAAAAACACACACAAAAAGGAAGGACATGGGAGTTTCTCTAGAGTGTATTTCTGACAGGGTAAAATTCAAGTTGGAGCATGAAGCTAGGGCACGCCAAAGTTGGAATGTGTTGACAGACCCCAGGACTCCCATAAGGGACATGTGAACTAAATGTTTGTGGCATGTTTCAGAGTTCCTGAACTTGAGTTTATGGCTCTGGGGATAGGCGACTTTCCCAAGTAGTTTCATTTGACATTTGGCTCAGCAGATCCAATGGTGTCTTCCAAAACAACAAAAATACACTTTTTGTTCTGTGCTATTCGGATCCTGTTATATTCCCAATGACTCTAATAACACCGTATACATACTCAGCACTGAGTGCTGTTGTATATAGAGGAGACTTGGAAGCATGGAGAAATTGAGTGCTCTGTAAAATGGCCCTTCCCAAAGTCCCTGCACCATTCAGAAATCTGTACAAAGGGAAAGAGTTTAGATTTCAAGCCAAACACGAAGCCTTATGAGAAATGGCGCATTACTTCCAATGAAGTGAAGCTTTATGAACTGAACGAAATGATATTCTGAAGCAGGTAGATGTGAATGTTACCAGTATCCCTGCCTGCTAGTCATATAACTGAAAAAAAGTTTCCAGGTCAGAGAGAGGGAGAGAGAGAGGGAGAGAGAGAGAGAGGGAGGGAGGAACAAGCAGGTATCAGAGCTAGGCCAAGAGATGGAGCAGGTCAGAAACTAAAAATATGGATCCAGTGAGCAATGCTACCTAAAATTGTTGAGGTGGACATCATTCAACCAGGTTTGGGGTGGTGGTTAAGGCAGACATGTCAAACATGGTGGAGCACTGGGCTAATGCCTCCTTAAGTAACACCAGCTGCCTGCAATTAGTGCAGATTCGCGTCCCACCAGGCTCAAGGTTGACTCAGCCTTCCATCCTTCCGAGGTAGGTAAAATGAGGACCCAGATTGTTGGGGGCAATTAAGCTGACTTTGTAATAATGCCGCTTGGGGTGTGTGTGTGAAAGCCCTAATAAGCAGGCATAAACATAGAATGAAGGCTACTGCTAAGCTTGTAAGCTGCCCTGAGTCTTCGGAGAAGGGCGGGATATAAATGGAATTAAAAAAAACAACAAAAAAACATAAGGCCCGGGGGCTGGATCCGGCCCATGAAGTAGTTTCATGTGGCCCGCGAAGCCATCCTGGAAAGAGTGAGGGAACGGCCCCCACTGCCTTGGCCCTGGCCCAGAGACCCTCCTTCTGCCAGAGACCCTCAGATCTGTCCCACTCCTGCCCAGGCCCCCATAGGCACCCTTGATGCCAACGATGTAGAGCTGGCCACGCCCACCCAGTAGGCCATAGGCACTCTAGCCACACCCACCCAGTATGCCACGCCCACCCAGGCCATACCCACCCGGCCCCCTGAGGGCAACTGCAATGCTGATGCGGCCCTCAATGAAATTGAGTTTGACACCCCTGGGTTAAGACATCAGGCTAGAAGCTGGGAGACTGAATTCTGCTCCCATCTTAGGCACATAGCCAGTTGGGTAGATCATTTTCTCTCAGACCTAGGAAGGAGGCAATGGCTACTTCTGAAAAACCTTGCCAAGACAACTGCAGGGACTTCTCCAGGCAGTCTCTGAGAATCAGACGTGATCGAATGGACGAAGAAAAAACCCACAGCTCTTTATACTTCTTCCTCTCCAGAAGGACCCCATAATCCTTCTGGCTTGGAAATTTCTTGGCTAAGGAATCACCATTTCCAGGTTTTGTAGCAACACTTCTGCAGCTTTCTAGTTTATTGAATTTTATTATTTCTGTGGTACTGACTCTTATCCTGAGGTATATTTTCCTCTGCTCTTAGGAATAAAAAGATATTTTTGATCGCTTCGGATAGTTTGTTTTCTGGCACCTCCTTGCTACTCACTGAGTACTCTACACTGAATGTTACCCCAAAAATTGGGTAAGATAGTAATTGTTCCCAAGTAGATCATCAAGATATTATTGGATATTGTTAGAGGAAGCTTAGAGTTACAGGACAACCATCAGCAGCCTAGATCTCCCTCATTGGCTCAATTGGATGGGATTGGTTGAAAGATCCACCGCCTGAGGTAATCCCTGACTGTGCCCAAGGACAGATCCAGCTCTGTTTGAGTTTCACAGCTGATTAGTTTTCCAAGTTCAGTCCAACATAGCATCATACTAGCTCTGTCCAAGAAAGATCAACTGTGTGTGCTGTACATTCTGATTTCATATGAAAAAGCACATACTTTTCTTCCCTCGTCTGGGCAGGGCTGAAGCATATTGCAACATTTGAGAAGTGCGGCCTTGAGTATTTAAGCCAGGAGTCTTGCAATACATCTGCATGACTCTGCAAACTCCCCTCAATATCTGAGGAGGGAGGTGGTTTGTTCATAGCCCCTGGTATTTGAGCGGTAGGTTCTCTTGCAAAACCAGCCTGGAGATTTGAACGTCACCCTGCTGTTCAGATTGGGCTTTGGCTGTAGATTGGCTCCCTCATGGGATGGGTGGAAACCCTTTTTTCCTTGGCTCACTTAGACCTTTGTTGGATGGAGTTTAGGAAACAAGTTGTCAGGAACAACCCTTTCCCCCCTCCCACCCTCCTGAAGTCTGTTGGAACTCTCTTAAGAGTCCACACCTCTTGTATAGCACAACTGAAAATGTCCTAATTTTTGTAGCCTAACTCCCCTTCTGCCCCCCCCCCAAGTTAGGGACAATCTCTTTTTTCTTATCTTGCTCCTTCCATTTATCAATATCCTGACTCTTAGGCATTATGAGCCATATTTGCCAGGACAGATAAAGCCATATAGCTTACTAATTTGGGGGCAACAGTACTACTAAGTAGCGGCCCAGTTTGAAAGGCTCAAGGCAATTCACAATGATCTTGAGGACAAGTAATCCAAGTGCAAGTAAAAGTGTGAATAGACAATAGTGGTTAAACTTCACTTTTTAATGCCTTAGGCCAGTGGTTCTCAACCTTTCCTTCACCATGGACCCCCTTTAAATACATTTTGTGACCACAAATCATGGTCACAGACTGCCCAAGACTTAAGATTTAAATTATAACATTTCTTCAAACCTTCGTGGACCCCCTGTCACGATAGCGTGCACCCCCTACCCCCGGGTCCGTGGACTACAGGATGAGAACAACTGCCTTAGGCTGTGTCTGCACATTCTGGAGATGAGGTTCTTTGAAGTTAATCAGCCCATAGAGATGGGTCCCTTCTCTTGCACAGCCTTCCCCAAGTGGGAATTCCATAATTCTCAACAGTGCCCTGAAGACTAAGGAATTCTAGAAGTGGGAATGTACACATTTAGAAGGCACTTGGGCCAAGGCAGGATGCCATTATGATGTCATGGTTATTTCTCAGACTAATAAAGTTTCAGGAGATGCTTTTGTAAACAGTGACAAGCTTTTCTGTTATCAGAGACTTTCATCAGTTCACAGGAAGAGAGTTAGTTAGAAGATATAGAAGTCTTGACATTTTTGACGGAAGCCAATTCAGTTGCCTAAATTCTCTTAAGAAATCTTGCTGAAGAGATTCAGTGAGAATCAAGTTTGGAAAATGGTTGTTCTTGCTTCAGGCAGATGCCCAAGAGCTTGATAGCATGTAGATTTAACCAACATGTTAAACTTTCTGTATGACATAGTAGCATACTGTACTGTATGTTCTTATTGCCCTTGTTAATCAAGGTCAGTCTTTGTTTTACCAATCCAAGCATCAGTAAACAGACACCACTCTTTTTTCTTTACGTAGCAGATGGTTAGTTAGTGTAAAATCTCTAGGTGAAGATGGGAAATCAAAGCATTTTCCAAATGTTCCATCAGCTCCAGCCAACAGAGTCAGTAGCCATGGATGATGGGGATAATAACCTAAGTATAATGAAGTTTAATCTAGTTTAATGGAGAGAAGGATGAGGGGGGACATGATAGCAGTGTTCCAATATCTCAGGGATTGCCATAATGAAGAGGAATCAAGCTATTCTCCAAAGCACCTGAAGACAGGACAAGAAGCAATGGATGGAAACTAATTAAGGAAAGAAGCAACCTAGAACTAAGGAGAAACTTCCTGACAGTTAGAACAATTAATCAGTGGGACAACCTGCCTCCAGGAGCTGTGAATGCTCCAACACTGGAAGTTTTTAAGAAGAGATTGTCTGAAATGGTATAGGGCAGTGATGGCGAACCTTTTAGAGACCGAGTGCCCAAACTGCAACCCAAAACCCATTTATGTATCGTCAGGTGTCAGGTGGGCATGGCCCATTGGGTGGGCGTGGCTGCGGTGGTAATGGCAGACTGGGTGGGACTAAAAGGTTCAATCCATCAATTCCAACTTTGCGAGTTCTTTTTTTCCTGCGAGAAGTTGAAATTGATTGATTGATTGAACCTTTTTTGTGTGTATACGGCAGTGGAGGCCTAAAGCAAAAAGGTTTTATAAAACCCAGCTGAAGACCTAGGACTGGGCCGAGGGCATGTGTGCCCACAGACAGGGCTCTGTGTGCCACCTGTGGCACCTGTGCCATAGGTTCGCTACCACGGGTATAGGGCTTCTTGCCTGAGCAAGGGGTTGGACTAGGAAACCTCCAACGTTCCATCCAACTATCATCATCATCATCATCATCATCATCATCATCATCTGGATGATGTGAATATTCTCTCATCTGGGTGCACGTTGGCCTGGACATTTTCCATAAGGTATTTCTGATCATTCTCCTGCTTATTGTCCCTTTAGCAGCACAACCCAGGAAAGTCCTTTTAGACTGTTTTATCTAGGGCCAATCCTCTTTCCCATAATAAAAAGGTTAGGTTGGGGTAGTCTGGAGATTTCACCATCAGCAAATGGTGATTAGACTATTGTGCTTTTATTTCAAAGGGAAGATTTACTGCCCCCACTCTCCCCCCCCATTATATCTGGGAAGGATGTGTTCTGTTCTATCCAAGCACCTCAGATAGTGAGAAGTTGACCAAGGACACTAGCTGAAGTATTGAGCTATAGAGATTTCAAGCAGAAGGTCTTCTGTGGATAAAATGATGCAGAGCTCTCTGGGACCTTGATCTGCCACCTCTAAGTGCTTTGTAGACATCTTGTGATGCACAAAGGAAGGAAAATCTCTTGTGATTTCAGCTTCCAACACAGATTGAAGAAAAATTAATTCCTTTGATAAGATAGAAAAATGTGGGTTAGATAGCATCACCACCAGATGGATTCGTAGCTGGCTGACAGGCCGTACTCAGCGTGTGGTCCTCAATGGAACTGCATCTACATGGAAGGAAGTGTGTAGTGGGGTGCCCCAGGGCTCTGTTCTGGGCCCAGTGCTCTTCAACATCTTCATCAACGATTTGGATGAGGGGATAGATGGGGAACTCATCAAATTTGCAGATGACACCAAGCTGGCAGGAATAGCCAATACTCCAGAAGATAGGCTTAAAATACAGGAGGATCTGGACAGACTCAAACACTGGGCGCTATCTAATAAAATGAAATTCAATGGTGAAAAAAGTAAGGTTCTACATTTAGGCAGGAAAAATCAAATGCACAGGTATAGTATAGGTGGTACCTTGCTCAATAGTAGTAACTGTGAGAGGGATCTCGGAGTCCTAGTAGACAATCACTTAAATATGAGCCAGCAGTGTGCTGCAGCTGCCAAAAAAAGCCAACACAGTGCTAGGCTGCATTAACAGAAGGATAGAATCAAGATCACGTGAAGTACTAATACCACTTTACTATGCCTTGGTAAGGCCACACCTGGAATAGTGCATCCAGTTTTGGTCACCATGATGTAAAAAAGATGTTGAGACTCTAGAAAGGGTACAGAGAAGAGCAACAAAGATGATTGGGGGACTGGAGGCTAAAACATATAGGGAACGGTTGCTGGAATTGGGTATGGGTTGTTTAACGAGGAGAAGGGTGAGGGGTGACATGATAGCAGTGTTCCAATATCTCAGGGGCTGCCACAAAGAAGAAGGAGTCAAGCTATTCTCCAAAGCACCTGAAAGCAGGACAAGAAGCAACGGATGGCAACTAGTCAAGGAGAGAAGCAACCTAGAACTAAGGAGAAACTTCCTGACAGAACAATTAACCAGTGGAACAACCTGCCTCCAGAAGTGGTGAATGCTCCAACACTGGAAGTTTTTAAGAAGAGACTGGACAGCCATTTGCCTGAAATGATATAGGGTTTCCTGCCTGAGCAGGGGGTTGGACTAGATGACCTCCAAGGTCCCTTCCAACTTATTATTATTATTTATTATTATAAATGGGGTTTCTAGGTAAGAAAACTTACGATTAGCTTGTCAGCTAGCTGAACTAAACTCAGGAATTGTATCCCTACATTTCATTGGCCATAAGCAGAAAGTTTTTAGGGCAGAACTGCTGTGGAGAATGCAGGTGAGGATTCGGGATCAGAACCACTTCCAGTGCATTTCAGTATCATTCTGAACTCAAATTTATTGATTTGGTTTTGCTGCGTGGAGTTTTGGAAGAGAATGCAGAATTGTAGATGATCCCAATGTATTCTAAATGGTCATCTGGAAATTCAGAGCATTCCAGGGACTGTTCATTGTCATTAGCTTTGTGGCATTTCCCTGCCAGTAAAGTTTAACATTAACGGAAAGAAAAAAGACTTGTGGTCCCAACAAATACCACTATTTTAAACCCAGTTACCTCTTTAAAACCTCTAAAACCCTTTAAAATTAAGGGTTAACTTGGATAACATGCTCACATTTCCATGAGTGGCACATGATCTACAGATTATAGCATCGTAAAAAAAATTATCAGCTGGTTTTACAGCATGATTTTCTTCTCAGTGTCAGATTAAAATAAACCAGGTATTTAGGCATAAATTAGGCAGCATTCCTCAGAGTTTATTGGAAGCTCCCCCCCCCCCCGCATCCCTAACATTCCTCCCCTCCCCTGACTCAAGTCCCATTGACATCCATAGAAGCTCCCGGCATATTTTTCAAGCAAGTTCTGTCAAGGATGTTGGAAAGGCAGCAGAGCCAGCCCCAGACATGTTGTCAGTTCAGGCAAAGGAGAAGATGGCACCCTTCTGTCTTATCCCTTGTCCGAAAACGGGATGGGAGTCCTGTTGTGGATCTCGGTGCAATGAGCAGCGACCTCGCCCACTGCAGCTGAGGTCCCCAAGTGGGCTTGGGATACAGGGAAGCTATCTCTACTCTGGGCATCTGCCATCTTAGGTGCTGCCTTCTTCTGGCTAATGGTAGGGCTACCTTGGCTGAGTGTCGGCCCTCCAAGGTAGACTAAACTTAGAAACCAAAGACACGCAAGCTAATAGTATTTTTACGTTGGGTTTATAGAAATAGAATCATGTCAGTCTGAATGGGCTTCCCCTCTCCCTCTTTTTATCTTCATGAGAACTAGAGACAGTCACGTCTGAGGGGTTTTCCCAAGTTAACCTTTCTTTCCTGGGCCCAGGTTTCTTTTATCTGACCATTGCCTTGCTTGAAGCTCTCCCTCCTGTTCCCTTCTGCCCGTCGGGAAACTGAAATGGTAAATAGACTTAGGAATCCAGTGCTGCTCAGAGAGTCCCCGTTTTCTTGCCTGTTGATAGAAGCGGGTCACTTACAAACCTAGCAGTTGCATTTTTGCAAAAATACTGAATTTGGTTATTTTCACCCTTGGTAAATTTTTGTGTATTTATAAACCTAGAGCGATAAGTGTAATCAGTGAACCCGCCCCCCCCCCACCCCAAAGCCAGTCAATTCCATAACCAGGTTATGCGTGTGAACATGACCAAAGTTATGCTTTAAATATCCTCGAGGAAAATGCGGAAGCTCTTATGTGGAACAGTGCAGGGGCTCCAAAGACTTGGGATAATGGGATACTCCTATCTGGCTGCAGTTTTACCTTCGCCACCCATCCTGTTCCACTTTGCTTGCAGTTCTCCTGGGAATCAGAAGACCGTGCCAGCTGTAGCTGGGAGACTGGCAGGTTTCCAAGAGAGGGCAGAGAAGGTAACCAGCTTGTATTCTCCAGCACAAGGCACACCATAGCGTGGGCGTTTGGGGGTTAAAAATAGACACCAGATCTTTTAATTTCTTTTTTTTTCCTGTTAGCAAATGTGGAGGAGGGAAAACAGAGTGCTGTTTATCAGCCCCGGCGGTTCCCCCCAGAGACAAATTAGTCAGATCAGTGGAGAGCATAATTGTGTGCTTGCGTATGTGTTGTGTTTCAGTCTTGGGACACAGTGGTACTATAGTCGTTTCGTTATGAGCCAGGCTTATGGGAGCCTAAAAATATTTTTTAAGGGTCAGAATGTGCCAGTCTTCTTGTCCCCCTTCCCCTGGGCAAGGTATATTGATATCTCATGCTGGGGTAGAGCTCCTATGTCAGCGATGGCGAACCTTTTAGAGACCGAGTGCCCCAAAACTGCCCCGACCCTGCTCCGCCTGCCCACTCTGCCCCTTCCGCTGCCCCCGCCGCCTGCCTGCAGGGCCACCCACCACCTCCACGGCCTGCCACAGCAGATCGCCCAGGCGGCCACACCCTCCGCCCATGCCCAACAGCATCATCTGCGTGCGACGGGGCGCGAGGGTGGAGTCTTGTCCCTGCTGCCCAGCTGCCATGTGCTTGGCTGCGCTGCTCTGCGCAGGCTGCGCCGGGGTCAACTCTCTTCCGGGGTGGCTGCTGGTGAGGGGGTCGCGGGGGGAGGCGGGGCTGGGCCGATGGCATGCGTTCCCACAGAGAGGGCTCTGAGTGCCGCCTCTGGCACGCGTGCCATAGGTTCGCCACCACTATCCTATGTATTTCAGTGGGTCTGTGAGAGAAGACTATGCCCTGTGAATAACATCACGAGATGCAAAGGCACATTGGAGCCCTTGTCCTTTTCACTCATGGGTAGAAGAGAACTTTTTAGCAGGTCTGCATTTCAGGTAAGGCACTGACCTTAAACAGTCCCGCTTCAGAATGCTTCTAAAAGGTCCAGGAACCTCATCTAATTTTGCATCTGAGCAAGTTAACAGGACCAATTTGCTACCCTGCCCTTTAAAATCCCCTAGTGCTATAAATCCCACCACTGTTCCCCCCCCTTCCTCTGAAATTAACAATGAACCTTACACATGTTTTACAGCATGGGTCCCCAACCCCTGATCTGCAGCCCAGTGCCAGGCCACGGCCTGTTCGGAACCGGGGCGCAGAAGTGGTGAACGTGAGTGCATGCATGTGTGAAACTGCATTTGTAAAAGGAGTGCACTCAACCATCCCCCCTCTCTGCCATCCCCCTGCCAGTCCACTGAGCTAGAAAGGTTGGGGACCGCTGTTTGACAGTGTAAGCTTATTTTGTGAACATTGAGGGACTACAACTCCTGGCAGCTTTGCCAACATAACCAGTGGAGACAGATGGGAGAGTATTTATAATTCAGCAACATCTGTAAAATCTCAGGTTCCCCACCTTCATTTAAACCAGTGTTTCCCGATCGTGGTAACTTGTAGATGTGTGGACTTCAAGACCCAGAATTCTCAGAAACAATTATTTTGCTGAGGAATTCTGGGAATCGTTCAGGGCTGGGAAACTCTTACCTACACTGGCAAGAGTCAGGGAAAATAGCCCTCGTGTGTTCAAAGGCGTCGAGTGATTTCACATGTCGTCCTAAACCATGCTTTGTTTTAATCATGGTTTCTGTAATAAGCCACAATTGCTATCTTCCAACTTACATGATTTTCTAAACAGAAAACCGGCTCCTCCCTCCGATATAGATCAAGCATTGATCTGATCTTAATAGGCAGATTGTGAGAACATACACTCATGGATGTTGCTCTGCATCTTGTTCGCCTATAGGAAACTCCTATGATTTAAAACAAAATTAAGCTAGTATGTCCCAGTCATTTTCTTCCAAGTCTCCAGGGTGTCTCCTGCACAGACTATTGGACAGTATTTGCCCTCTAGCGTGTAAGAAATCCGGTGCTACAACAGTTGCCTGGGCATGTTCTTTCCTTAGTCTCTTTCTCTCTTTTACTGCAGTAAAGAGGCTTCCTGTTTCACTTAACAGACCAGCCGAAAAGGCCTCTCTCTGTGTTTGTTTGCAACAACTGAATGAGGCTGTTAGTAATTAAAGTACATGGACTTCCCAGAAAGTGGCTTAGACCGGATATCCTTCATCAAAATACCCTAGGCACCACTGCCTAAAAATAACTCCGGCAGAACAAAAACTAAATAAACATGAATGAGAAGAGTCTCCCAGAGCTAAGCTGTACAAACTAACTTCCTGGGACAGGGTGTGGCATAGAGGGTTCTGCTGGCCCAGAACAGAAGTGAATTAAAGGCAGCGTGACTTTGAAGGAGCTGTCCCCTGCAAAAAGCATGGGGTGCCCCTCTGAGCCTCACTTCAAGGTCAGCCTTGTTTTGAGGAACTCCCAAGGTTCCCTAGAAAATAGGTCGAGAACTGCTGAGCTAGCTGTACATGGCATGTTTCTTTTCATTAGGGTAATCAAAAACGACTTTCAGAAATCTACATGATCACTAGATGGCAGCAAAGAGCTAACGTTTTTTCTGTTTCGCTTTGTTGCCATCTAATGGTTGTCCGAATTTTTTCCGTCCAGATCTAGGAGGCTTAACCTTAATCATTTCTCTGTACATGTTGTCCTTGTTTAGCAGCCTTAAATGGGATTCGCAACTTGGTCACTGAATGAAACTCTGATTGTGCTTATAATCTCACTTCAGTTTTCCTTTCCTTTACAGACTTGTGAAGAAAAATGTGAAGATTGGTTGTAAAGTTACTTTTCATCACTCTTGTAACTGTGATTGGTTGCTAAATGAGGACTTCCTGTATTGTGTGCAAATGAGAGCCAAAGCAGAAACTCAGATCTGGATTAGGATCCTAGAGAGCATGATAGGAGAATGTTAGCTCGTATAACCAAAATCGCCACATGTACATCACTCCACTTCATACAGTATTGTGGGTGGGTGGGGGGGGCGGAATCCATTTATTAAAATTAGAGTTTTTCTTGCAGTGCAGATACCAGAGGCGAGATGAGAACACGTTTAGATCAGGTGTGGAACCACGAACAGAGTGTTAAAGCTTTACCATCTGGAGTAGGTCCCTTGTGTCTACTATTGCTTACAGGCAGGGCTTTTGCTTAGATGTTATAAAGTTACAGTAGTATTTGTAATGATCATTTTCCTCATCTTTTTTTTCCTCCCATTTTTGAATTGGATGCTGAAACGGATTCAGGCTGTTTTTTCATCAGGACCCAAACCTGATTTTGTGGTTGGTACACACTTCAATCCATGTTTCTGTGTGCCTGACAATCTCTGATAGCCTCGATTGTGAATTATGACAGTGAAAAATTATTCTATCTTATTACTGCATGAAGGAAGAATGTTTCGTTATCGTGGATCCGTCACCTGATTGCACTGAGATACCAAGGTCTTCCTTGATCCCTTTACATCAATTAACGTATGAATTGCCATGATGGAGCCTGAAATACTAATGCTTTCTGTACCTGACCTTGATGCTACCAGCATTAGTTATACAACAGGTTGGGAACGGTGGGTAAGAGAGAAATTACCTTGGACAAATCACCAGCAAAATGAATGGAGAGAGATAAGTTGCCAGAAGCAGAAAAAAGGGCAGGATGAGAATTTTTACCCAGGAAATTTGCTTTTGTGTACAATTTATTAATGCAGGATCTCCGTTCTTCTTTGCATCATTGGAAAGGCAAAATTAGGGAAGGAATGTGGTCTATACTTTTGAATACTTTTTTCGTTTTCTTTATTCAGTGTACTTGGGATGAATAACCAATGCACAGACTGACCCAGACACCTGAGTACAGTCAAAAGTGGTTCATGCCTTGTTTTTTGTACAGTATGTCCCCATGTAGGTTAAACAGTCCTTGTGAATAACAGTGTGTTCTGCATACATCTACTAAAATGTTCCACCTACTTCAAAAGGGCTTATTCCTAAATTAGTCTGTTATGTTGTACTCATCTAACCTAGTTGTAGATAAGGTTTTTGCCATGTGGGCTGCCTTATGCAGACTGGTTCTTTCAATCTTGCATAGGAAAAAGAAAATCATCGCTTATTTAAAACATTTTAAAAGTTCCATATTTGCAAATATGGAAGATTGTTGTGTGTTGGCAGCTTTTTTTCCCCCCATGGGGTTTGTGCATTGCCTGTAACTGCTCCCCACCACATTGCTGTATTCAAGTGCACTTGAAACCTATCACAAAAATGATAAGATGTGTCAAACAACAAATGCACTGCTTACCTGTGTTACACTACCTTAATTAGTGTATTCTTGGTGACCAATTAGGTATGTGCCCTGGAATATGTGAATAGGCTGAGCACGTTCAGAAATTTAGCAATGGCTTGTTTCTACACCTCCCTTACCTCTCTACCAGGATAACCTTAATTATACAAGTCACTTTGGGCTAAAAGCTCAGAAGCACGGCCGTTACTCACTGGTAAACCTTTAGGAGATCTACTTAGGATAGAGGAGAAAGTTCTCCCTTAGTAACTAAAAGCCGTTATGAATGTTATTCCATCGTGAAACCAGTTTGTATAGCTTGGAACTGTGTTTTTATTGTGCTGTTTCCTTCTCTGCTCCAAGCATCTGTAAGAGAAAGGAAATAAGAAGCAGGACACAGTTATCAGAGAAAGTATACCAGGGGGCATTCCACAGGCCCATTCTCCCACCTGAAAAATTCATAGGGTAAATTGTTTGCCATGTTTGAGGGTATACAAACACTTTCTCTGCTCTCCCTATGTTATTGTGCTTCAGAGGTTGTAAAATTTGTGGGAGACGATCAGAAACTGTCTTAGGAAAAAATCTAGGACCACATCCGTTTCATATACTAAGCTGCAAGACCAGAACCTTTTTTTAGAAGAACAAAAGCCCACCTGTGCAATTACAGCCTAAGTAATTCTTGCAGTTTGGCAGATAAAAAGATTTGTGCTTTCCTGGAAAGCGAGTTCCTTCTGCTGTTCCCAGAGCTCCTTGTGTATTGCCAAGAAGTGGGGCTGCTAGGAAGAGAGAAATGGCCCTGCACTGAGTTTTAAGGGAAAGTGCAGTACTATCAGTGCAACTTAGCATTACTTTCCTACCTAGGCCAACTTACCTACTGTAACTGGCCTGCAAAGTTCTGAATGCCCACAAGATGGCAGTAAAGAATTGCCTTTCCCTTTGCTGTCATCAAGTGGATGTCTAGAGCTATGCAACTCAGATGCAATAGACCTAAAAAGTTTCTGTGCATCAGCCCTCCCCCCCACACACACACGTACACAAACACAAGCACACACACCCCAGTATATAAATACCAGTCTGGCGACTGGGAACATAAGGAGGTTACAGTATTTCAAAAGAGCTGAGACAATATACTACAGGTAGTCCTCGACTTACAACAGTTCTTTAAATGACTGCTCGAAGTCGCAACAGCACTGAAAGAAGTGACTGATGACTGTTTTTCACAGTTACGATCTTTGAAGCATCCCTACGATCATGTGATCAAAATTCAAATGCTTGGAAACTGTTTCATACTTATGACCATTGCTGTATCCCAGGGTCATGTGATCACCTTTGGTGACCTTCTGGCAAGCAAAGGCAATGGGGGAAGCCAAATTCACTTAGCAACCATGTTACTAACTTATCAACTGCAGTGATTCACTTAACAAATGTGGCAAGAAAGGTTGTAAAGTGGGGCAAATCTCACATAACAAATGTCTCACTTAACAACAAAAATTTGGGGCCCACTGGTGGTCGTAAGTCCAGGACTACTACTCCTGTATAGGAGTAGAAGATTAATAAAACCAGAAAGACAGTGTTTTGGGGGGCTGGGCGGCGGGGTGTGTGTGTGTGTGTGTGTGAGTAAGAGAAGAATAGCTGCCCGCAAACCATGGCTTTCAAAAGAACATTTTCCTCTGTGTCTCTACACTCAGAATAAAAGTTACAAAGTGCAGGGGCAGTGCTGCAGATGTGTGGGTTTGTGGCCTACAACCCAATGCATCTTATGGTTTTGCACTACAACAGGCTACAAAAATAAAGTGTTAAAACGTAAGTAGGATGATTGTCAGCATGACTAATGTTTTCATAGGATGTACCCCAAAGTAGAAGTAGTCTTTCCCAGTTTCTATACCCCCCCCCAATATGTGCAACTACACATTCCTTTGCTTCCCATCTTGGGCTGCAATTCCCATCAGCAGCTAGGAATGATGGGAAGTGTAGTTGAGTGCATTTAGAGGGCGCCTAGTCAGAGAAGTCTTAGATCGAATATGGTGAATAAATCTCGCCGGCTTTTATTTTTCCCTCCCCTCCCCGGGGAAAATTTCTGTTACACCCAAAACAACGAAAAAGGAACAGGGGTTGAGCTGCATTTTGGCCACCTTAAAAAGGCTGTAGTACATGTAATGCCCAAAAGGCAGAAAGTCTTGTTCCAGAATTAAAACTGAACCTTTTCTTTCATGATTTCTGACTAAGCATCGAGGGGAAAAAGTGTGTGTGGGGGGGTTAGGGGTCCTCTACGACGTGGTGGTGGTGGTGGTGGTAAACCATGTTATCTGCTGTCCTCCAAAATATACCAATGATGCTTGGATGCTTTTTCTTTCCTCCATCTCTTTTGAGGGAACTAGGGTTAATTTCTGAGTAACATGCAACTGGATTGGGAAGGGTGAGGAGCTCTCCTTTAATTTTCAGCTGTATGGAAAGATCTAAATGCTTAGGTAAATAGGTAAATATTTTTTAATTTATGCCCATTAAATATGACAAGTGTTTTTTTTGGGGGGGCGGGGGTATTAGAGAGCATGTTTGAGATTAGTTCTCAGACATTCTGAGAAGGATTCGCTGCCTGACTCTTCCAGAAATGATCAGGAAAGCAATTCTCAAATACAGGATGTATGCCTCTCTCTCTGTTCAGTCCAAACCCCTTAGGTCAGGCCCAGCAGCCTCCTGTTCCCATAACAGGGCTGGTTGGAATAAATTTGCTTCTATATGTTGAGGAGCACGCTGAAAGTAGAAGGAGGCTGGTTGGTTTCTATAGGTTTTAAGTCATTTTAGAAATTATGAAAGACTGTACAGGTAGTCCCCGATTTACAACCATTCATTTAGCGACCGTTCGAAGTTACAAAGGCACTGGAAAAGTGACGTATGACCGTTGTTCACCCTACTGAAGCATCCCCCTGGTCACATGATCAAAATTTGGATGCTTGGCAATTGGCTCATATTTAAGACAGTTGCAGTGCCCCAAGGTCATGTGATCCCCTTTTGTGACCTTCTGATAGGCAAGAGTCAATGGGGGGAAGCCAGATTCACTTAACAGCCGTGCTACTGACTGAATAACTGCAGTGATTCACTTAACCAGCTGTGGCAAGAAAGTTTGTAAAATGGGGCAACACTCAATTAACAAGTGTCTTACTTAGCCACAGACATTTTGGGCTCAATTATGGTCGTAAAATAAAGGGACGCAGTGGCTCAGTGGGTTAGGACGCTGAGCTTGTCGATCAGAAGGTCGGCAGTTTGGCAGGTCGAATCCCGAGTGCCTTGTAACAGAGTGAGCGCCTGTTACTCGTCCCAGCTTCTGCCAACCTAGCAGTTCAAAAGCACGTAAAAATGCAAGTAGAAAAATAGGGACCACTACGGTGGGAAGGTAACAGCGTTTTGTGCGCCTTTGGCGTCCAGTCATGCCGGCCACATGACCACGGAGACGTCCTCGGACAAGCGCTGGCTCTTCGGCTTTGAAACAGAGATGAGCACCGGCCCCTAGAGTTGGAAACGACTAGCACGCATGTGCGGGGGAACCTTTACCTTTACCTTTATGGTCGTAAGTCAAGGACTACCTGTAATTTCTTTTCTTTCTTCTTGGTCCTCCTGCTTCCTTCAGCAAAGATGATCCTTACGTATCAGCATAGACCAGGGGTCTTCAAACTTGGCCCTTTTATGACTTGTGGACTTCAACTCCCAGAATTCCTCAGCCAGGCATGCTGAGGAAGTCCACAAGTCATAAAAGAGCCAAGTTTGAAGACCCCTGGCATAGACAGTGGAGTTCTTTGGCCTTCTTGTATTCCTATTCCTGGTGGATCAAATTGTGGAGATGGTACGTTCAAGCTCAAGATTGGGGCTAAAAACAAAAAAAAGAGGAGGAGGATCTGAAAGAACAGAGCTATAGTTGATCCTGAGAACAGAATAGAGTTACTGGATGGCCGTGGTGTGGGGAAATGGTTAGAAATAAGATATTCCCATGACTTGTCTATGTTATGTGGGAACTTGTGTGAAAGGATTTCCTTTCCATAAATAGGAAAAAAGTGCTTCTGTTTCTTCTTTCTGTTGAAGAGGAATTATAGTCTTCGGTTATAAAGTTTATGCTAGAATGCCATTCCTGGCAAATATTGTTTTATTTTATACTAAGTAATTTTAGCCAATCCAGAACTGGAAGAAGAGAGGCTCTATCGGCCAGAAATCAGTCTTTCAAAGGTTATATCTAACTCACAATCTGGAGATCTCCCATATTTAACATTAAAGCAATCTTGTAAAGCCCAAGTTCCTCTATAATTTTCCAAAACCCTTGATTAGGACCAATTTAAAACATGGCAAACCACGAATGCTTTTGAGGCCTTCAGGACTTTTTCTCAGGCTAGATCTGAAGCAATGTAGAGTGGGAAAGGGGAAAAAAAAAGATATTTCAAATGCATAGCATGTCAAGTCTTCTCTGCACTGATTTAAACAGCCAGTCCTACCTAGTAACAACATCTGAATATGTTGAGAATACCACATCTGGCATTTTCCACTTGAAGACCTTTTCTGGTGTTGCAGAACTGGAGCGTGGATGGCTGATATAAACCCTGTTTCTTGTTGGAGGGCAAGAAACAATTTCCAGATTCTTCCTAAACTTCTGGTTGCTATCCACATCAGTTGTTTGTCAACATAGGAAGCAAGGCAGATGGGTTGGGGGGTTGTTGTTGTTGTTGTTGTTTTTGCAAGGTGGCATTTTCCCCCCCACAGATTTGGCATAAAATTCCTATTGGCAAGAACTCAAACAAAGTAGTGTGTAACAAAGTTGCTATCACTGGGTTGCATGTTGTCATTCTGAAACCATCCTTGGCAATTATGCCGGCTTTTGCTTATAGAATGCAGACCACAGGAGAGGGCAATACACAAGAGCTGGGAAGACCCACATCATGAAAGAGAGAAAGAGGGGGTGAGGCAATGTAGCTAATATTAAAAAACATAGCGTTACTGATAAACACAGTCTTCCAGCTTTTATTTTCTCTATGTCCATCCCTACCTGTTTCAGATTTGGACCAGATATTCAGATAGTCAACAGTTTGATCTAGTTGTGTTACAGACTTTTCACTAAGGGATCTTTGAAATGCACAAATGAAGAGGACCATGACTCCTTCCACTGTTCCCTTGTCAGTCATCCATTCGAGCAAGAAGTTCTGTAGGTCATTGGAGCTTTTCTTCGAGTAGGTATACAGTAGGTCATGAATTGGAGGCCGCATAAAACCATTCTTTGCTGATTTGTGTATGTTATGCCCAAGCAAGACTAAATGTGCATATATGTACAAGCTACAGGACTTCATTGCACCCCCAGTTTCTTCTTTCCTGTGCCTGACCTCCTTGCATTGGTGAAGAAAATTTGAAGTTAGTATCCTAGGATTTCAGATGACATCCCCATTCAAGTATGGGATCTTGCTTTATCAAGCTCCTGAGTTAGCTGGTGTTTTGCAGTATTTGTATCTAAATATGCATGAGTAAAGGGCCTTTCAGAGCTCCTTACTCAAACTTTATTTTTTTTATTTTTATTTTTAAATTCCATTTATATCCCGCCCTTCTCCGAAGACTCAGGGCGGCTTACAAGCTTAGCAGTAGCCTTCATTCTATGTATATACCTGCTTATTAGGGCTTTCACACACACCCCAAGCGGCATTATTACAAAGTCAGCTTAATTGCCCCCAACAATCTGGGTCCTCATTTTACCTACCTCGGAAGGATGGAAGGCTGAGTCAACCTTGAGCCTGGTGGGATGCGAACCTGCACTAATTGCAGGCAGCTGGTGTTACTTAAGGAGGCATTAGCCCACTGCTCCACCAAGGCTCTGGTGAAGGTGAAAGAAGGAAGAGACAGGATCCTGTCCTCTGCCATATGACACAATTCTTAACTGTTTTACTCAAGAACTTTGTCAAAATAAAAACCTCCACTTTGGGAATACTGTATATGTTGTTCAATATTGCAGAACATTTGATTGAGTTTAAATTGTGCTAACAGGAACCCATTAAATTGAGGAAGACATATATTTAGTGTCATCAACAGTAGATTGTTTTTCAAACTCTAGTGTTTAATGAGATCTTGATGGGGTTCCATGGCCAAAACAACAACCACACACACACAAAAAAAAAAACCCTTCATTTTCTGGGACATCCATAGCAAATTTTTAGAGATTCAGAAAGGGTAGAGATTTTTCTTCTGCAAATATGCTATGGCTACCACTGGTTCTGGATTTTGTTTGGCTTTGCTTTGTTTTAACTAACAGGTTCCACAGCTTTTGGAAAAAAGGGGAAACCCCCGGATTTAATGTATGGAGGGAGTCATTCATTGTATTCAAATGTATGTGATACGGGAATCTCAGTTGTCCAGAAGCTAATTTCTGCCTCCTTCCCCTCCTTATAATAGTCTGTTGCTCCAAGAATGTTTCTGGATCTACCTCTGGGATATTATTTCTGTATAACTTTTCTACTAAAGGACTGAAGGGAAAGGGATGGAAGGCTGCAGTTGTCTGCTACCTGCCTCTTGCCTGCAGCCTTTTTGAGGTCCATGGAGATTCTATTGGCTGCACCACTGGATTTCACTTCCATGGTGTTCTGAGGGAGGAAACGCTTGATACCTTAAAATAGCTCTTACAGTTTAAAAAAAAGGAGAAGGAAAACCTAACTTTCCCCCCCCCTCCCCAAGACAGAAAACAGAAAGTTCTGGCTGTAACTAAATATAGGATACAGCCGCATCCATTCTACATCATTACCTTACCCACTATGGACCTCATTAACTGCAACCCCCTCCAAAATGCTCATGGCTGTCTTAAAAAATTGAGCCACTTGCAAGAAAAGCAGACATACACATACGCACACAGGGCAGAACCAAATCAAATACATGTAAAATGAGAAATGCGTCATAGCGATAAAAACAACACTGGCTGAATTGTAAAATAATAATCAGCGGCACGGGGGGGGGGAATCTTAAATTGCATACATTCCAGTCAGTAGCAGAATTAAAATTATAAATCATAAACCATCCATAAAAAGCTAGCTGTGATTAAAGCAACAGCAATATGGAAATCTTTACCAGCTTCTAAAAGGAGGGGAGAGAGAGGGAGTCTGGGATGTTTCCAACACTTGTTTAGTATCACTGTCGAGAAACTGTGATCTCTTGAACCCATTAAGCCAACCCCACAGAGGAATAAGACAGACATTGGGGGGCTCTTGGAAACGAGTCTCAGCCCAGATTGATGGAATGCAGGGAAATCTGGTTGGAGAATGAGAAATATTCAGTGTTCCTCTCCACTCTTCTTTTAAAACCTCTACCTCCTGCTTTCTGCATAAAGGGAATTTAATTCAGCCATGAATTAAAAACATGGCTGCTGCTTTAGGATATTATAACTTTATCTGCTTGCGTAGCACAAAGAAGCTTGAGCCGCTCTGTTAGCAACATCTTGCAAAGTCAAACTCTGGAGTGTTTTGGCAATTTCTTGGGCAATGGTGGGAAGCAATTATTAGAGGGTAGATTGCTAACTTTTCATTGACTTAAACCATCTTGACCTTTGTTGGAATCTTTATTACTTTCCCTTCCCCCCTCATTCTTTTTTTTTCTTTTTCATTTTACTGTTCGCCTGTCAATCTGGTTGCAAGACAGGGTTGGCCTCTTTCTACTGCACTTGGCAGGAGAGGGCAGGCGGTCAGCGAAGTGATCCATATCGGTCAGGAAATCAACTTGCGTCAGTCTCCCTTGTGCCTGAGACAGCTGACGGCATCACTCTTGTTAGTTTTTGACAGCTTTATGCTTGATCAGCTTTTGTCTGTTATAGGCAGGAAGATGCAGCAATGTTGGGAAGAGCCTTCTAAGTGGTTGGGGGACTAAAAGCTGAGCAGAATGGAATTCTGTTCGAAGACTGTGTGGGACCCCTTGACAGCACTGCATTTGGAAAGGTTGCAAACTGGGGGATTAAGTCCAAAGCATTTTATAAGCAATGTTTCAATATCTTGATCGCAGAGACATCACGGAAAAGATTACACTTGGATTTGTGCAAAAGTAGTTGCGGGTAGTCCTCAGCTTACGACAACACTTGAGCCCCAAACCTCTGTTGCCAAGCGAGGCATGGGTTGAGTGAGTTTTGGCCCATGTTTGCGACTTTTCTTCCCGTGGTTGTTAAGTGAATCACTACAGTTGTAAAGTCAGTAACACGGTTGTTAAGTGAATCTGGCTTCCCTCCATTGACTTTGCTTGTCAAAAGGTCACAAAAGATGGTCACGTGACCCTGTGGCACTGCAATCATTCATAACCAATTGCCAAGGGGTCTGACTGTGGGTATGCTGCAATGGTCGTAAGTGTGAAAAAGGGTCATAAGTCACTTTTTTCCATATCTTGTAACTTTGAACGGCCAGTAAATGAACTGTTGTAAGTCGAGGACTACCTGTATTATGTTTACTAAGGAGTTCACAAAAATATATTTGAACAAGGCTTTAAAAATAGTCCTCTATGAGAAATCTGTTTTGTGTCCTTCAGCCCAAGAGTCTCTTCGATCACAATTGTTGAAAACTGGCACTATTATTTATCACCATGATAAGGTAAGAACCATGTGAACAGTGGTACAAGCCCTTAAAATTGCCTCTTCTGTGGTTTGATAATCAAGGTAAAAAAACAACAGCACAAGTTTCTTTAAAATTAAATTGGACCCTTGGTGACAGCATGAACATATCTATGTAGTGGTTTTGGCCACAGTACAAAACTGGTGTGACATTACTTTCTTTCCAGATATTTTTGACTTCCTGGGCTAGACTATGCTCAGAGATATCTGGTGGTCTCCTATCCAAGTATTAACCAGGTCTGACTTTGCTTAGCCCTTTTGGGGGAAGAAAAACAGGCCGAAAATCCTAGCTTCTCCATAAGAATCACATGGCCCAGTCAACTTTGCCCTCACTCATTGCTGTCGTCACCCTCCCATAGGTCAAATATGGCTGCTGAGCACCCAAAAGTCATTCATTCCTTTTGTAGCTCAAGATATGCAAATCAGTGGAAATGGTGAATTGTTGTGATTGGTCAGTGCTTTCCCCCCTGCCCTGTCTTTTTCCATGAAGGTTTTTCATCCCCTTCCTAGCTGCGGTGGCTCAGTGGGTTAGGACGCTGAGCTTGTTTATCAGAAGGTCAGCAGTTTGGCGGGTCGAATCCCGAGTGCCGCATAACAGAGTGAGCGCCTGTTACTTGTCCCAGCTTCTGCCAACCTAGCAGTTCGAAAGCACGTAAAAATGCAAGTAGAAAAATAGGGACCACTACGGTGGGAAGGTAATAGTGTTCCGTGCGCCTTTGGCGTCTAGTCATGCCGGCCACATGACCACGGAGACGTCCTCGGACAAGCGCTGGCTCTTTGGCTTTGAAACGGAGATGAGCACCGGCCCCTAGAGTTGGAAATGACTAGCACGCATGTGTGGGGGAACCTTTACCTTTACCTAGCTGCTTTCCATATGGGAGTCCTGGCTTGGTGATGGGGGAGATTTGGGTAGTAAAGCGTTAATGCATGGAAATGATGGGTGGCAGTAAGCATTTGCCACCCCTGATCTCTCCTCTGCAAATGATCTTTTGCGGGCAGCAGACATCACAATGCCACTATTAGGAAAGGGAGACTCTCTTTCCAGCACCATAACGCCATCACCAGCACCCATCTGGAGACCATGGTTCCCCTGAATGTAATGATAGGCAAGAAAGAAGTTAATGGGTGTTTTTTGGTTTTGGTTTTTTAGTAACCAGATCTCCTAATGAAGAACATTTTTCTCAGTAGCTTATTACACCTTTGAAACAATTTGGACCTGAAATTCCAAAATGGGATATTCTGAATTCTGAGAGTAGAGGTTTTGAGACTTTAAAATTGCCAAGGTTGAGAAACACTGCCGTATACTAATCCTTCTTGTGCATCATTTTTAAATAAATGTTGTTAGTCAAAGCAGAAGGAATTAGAAATCACAAAAACCTTGTATCTAAGGGGACATTGTTGCTCATCCCTTGATAGTGGTTTTTAGGGATGTTGCTATTCCTATTTTACATGTTGCTTCTTTGGGGAACATTAGGATTTAGATTTTTTTTTTGAATCTTGGGGGGGAGGGCGTACCCCTGTCCCTGCTTGACCAAGGATGTACTGTAAATAAACCAATGGGAAATTAAAGGATAGCTTGGGAGCAACCATGCGTGCGGTGCAAAGGTGAGAGAAAGAAGGGGATATCCTGTATTTGCAATGTGGAGGGTGCTAAAATGAGGTCAAGAAGTTTGTAGTTCAGCTCATTGTGGGAAGCCAACTCTAATCAGCATGATGCTTTAATGGGGTCATTGTGTGCAGATGTTGCAGCACAGGCACACAGAAGCTGTGTGTTGTTTTAAGCATGTTGGGTGAATCTATCCATTTGGCATGCTGATCAGGCTGAGTTGGCCACAAGAGCAAAAGGAATCATTTCCAATTATGTGTTACAGCGTTTAAAAATACGCAGATGAGGAAGACATTTCCTTCTGAGCTGTGCCCACTTTGGGTCGAAACATTATCCAGACTCTTTCAGGGACCAGACATCGCGTACAAGGCCAGGGTTTGTATGATAAAACATGGGAGTCTTTAAAACTTTCAGACCTGAGATCTATCTTTATCCCCCAAGAGAACTCTCTGTGCCCAATCATGCTCTCTTTCCCTTAAAAAGAAAATGAAAAGATAAGGATGCCCGTAGGCTCACAAATCCCGCTATAGATGTGAACCAGTTGGAAGAATCAGTTTCAAGAGTGCAGAATGATGGCCACCTAGGCCTGGGTTGGGAAGATCTTTCTGGGATTTGCAGAGGATCAGCAAGGATTTCTGACCCACAGCAACAAAAGTGTGTTCCCACACGTTGCATGACACTGTGGGAAAAACAAGTATGGAAAGCCGTGGGAAGGATAGGGCATAGAAGTGAATGCTTCTACATATGGAATGATTATTTATTTGTTACATATTGTCTAATCACAGGATTCCATGCAGTTTTCTTCAACAAGGTATACGCTAAAAATAACCCAAGGACCATCACCCATAGCCAACACAATACTGCAAATAAAACTCATATCATCAAAGCCACTGGTCCCCAACCAGTTGGGGGGGGGTAGGAGAGGGGAACTGGGCCATGTGAGTGGTGGGCTGGCATGCACACGCACAGCTCAACTTGCACAACCTGAGCTGCACGTGTGTGTGTGTGTGCACACGCACTGGCCCGCCGCTTACGCAAGTTGAGCCACGCACACACACTGGCCCATTGCTTGCACGGCCCGGTTGTGAATAGGCCACGGCCTGGTAGTGGGCTGCAACCCAGGGCTAGCGACCCCTGATCTAATCCTATAGAGCAAAACAGAAAAATAAAACAACAGCAAAAAGCGAGCCAACGCACCATTAGAGAGATAAATATCTGATTAAGAAAAAGGCTGACGTCCTATAACTCTATAGTTACATTCTTATAAGCAGCTTGAAAGGGGCTACAACATGCTTCAATCTGTCTTGTACTGCCTCCAAAGATGGCTTCAGATCTGGAAAATGAGAATACTTATGGTCACCGGGTAGCTGCAAAGATAATTCATTACCATATATAGAAGGGCTTTTCAACCAGTGGTACGAGTACCACCTGTGGTACATTGGCACCTGGCAGGTGGTATGTGACCATCCTAGAAAAGCGGCAGTGGGGGAGGGGAATGAGCTGAACCAGTGGCAGCACCGCACAAGCCTGAGCGAGAGACGGCTGGAGCTGCAGGGCTGTCAGGGCTCAGTGGAAGCCCCAGGATCAGCACCAGGCTCCAGCTGGAGCTCGGCGCTGATCTTCTGCTGAGCCCAGAAGAAGCGCCAATCAGCTGGAATGTTGCAGCATCTCCAGGGTCTTGTGATTTACATTCAGATGCTTGGCAACTGATTCATATTTATGATGGTCACAGTGTCCCAGGGTCATGTGAAGTGACCAAAACCTGCTGCAACCACCCAGCAGAGGGGGGGAATAAAAACCAAACACCCCCCACCCCACCCTCGCTTCCAATCCTCAACAGAAATGCTCACAACAATGAAAACCTCGGACAGGAGGAAGAGCGCCGCCGGGCAGGCAGGCAGGGGTCTCGCTCAGCTGTGGCTTGGGGGGCACTTTTTTCAGTGCCATTGTAACTTTGAACAGTCACTAAGTGAACTGTTGTAAGTTGAGGACTACCTGTACTTCATCACTTTTTTCCTTTTTTTGTCATTGTTTTTGACATCTTGCTAAGCGACTGGTGGTACTCGGATGTTGTCATATCCTAAAAGTGGTACAATGGGTGAAAAGGTTGAAAAGCCCTGATATAGATCTTGAGGAACGTTTGAATCTGGTCTGTGCCAGCCTAGCTGCTCGGCTGGATTCAAAGTCTACCTGTGTTAATGGAACAAATATGGATTGTTTGTAATAACATTTCCCTTATACTGGTAGTTCTCTGCATCTATCTGTGTCTTCCATGACCAGAAATCTAGAGAATCCTGCAGAACAGATTGGACTGGGTGAGCGGGGGGGGGGGGGATTCTACACAGCAGATAAGAAGAGAGGAAAAGAAACTTTTGTGGCATGAGCAAAACTCCACTCATGTTATGATAGCTTGTTTATTCATCAGCCCCAAGATTTGCTTTGAGAAGCAGTGGGCCTCCAAGATCTCAAATGAAAGCACAATTCTGCTATCTGCTATTTCCATTTTTTTACCACGAATGTCGTCCTCTGTTTGTTTGTGAAATGCACCACAGGAATGATGCTTTTTATTTTAATCATGTAGAACTTCACTTTCCATCTGGTAATTTGTTTTATTCTATTTTTCCTGGCAACAAAATGTTTTGTGTGTGTCTGTGTGTGTACACATGTGCTTTATATTGCACCCAATTGGTTCCTTTTTCGTAGAACAGATTGTGCAATTCCACAAAGTCTTTTAATTCCTTTCCGGAATTTTTTGAATGTTTCTCAATACAATGTTATGTGAAAGACAGGATTAGTTTACATACAGAGAAAAAAAAACAAATTCTAGCAAGAGGCAACTATTCAGGAGCTTCCTACTTGGTTCTTGAAATAAATACTTGAGAGGAAATGGAAATGTTGCAAATGAATTAATTAGAATGGATGAAATTATATTTTTATTGCATCAAGAGATTGTTTTAAAAAGCTTTTATGCTTTTCTGGAGCGTTTGCAATTGGCTGGCTCGATTTTGTTGCAGAGTTAACACAGACAAAAGAAAACAGCTTCTTAAAAATATTATACTAAATATTATTATGTATTTTTTGCGTTTCTGAACTGTTTCCCTCAAAGAAGGACTCTGGGCAGTATACAATGAAACATCTAAACAGTATATAAAAATTAAAACGTTAGAATTAAAAATTAAAATTATAGAAGGATATGCTTCTCTTTGCAGTTCTTACACCCGAGAGCAGGGGTCGGCAACCTGAAAAAGCAAAAGAGCCACTGGGAACCGGTTCCATCACACATAAAAAAAAGTGGGAGCCGCGCACGTGCATCCACGCACACGCATGCGCATAAAACAAAATGTTTTGCGCATGCGCAAAACTTTATTGCGCATGCGCGTGCGTGGATACACGCACGCGGTTCCACTTTTTTTTATGTGGACGCACCTGCACGCCAGCGGCGACAGGTCTCCGTGGTGACAGGCGCTTGGTTGCGGCGCCGCCTTCAGCCCGGGCATCGCCGAAGCCACCCCCAGGACCTCCAAACTGCCGCCTGACCTCCGCCCGAACACCAGCAGGTCTCGACACGGGTGTTCGGGCGGAGGTGCGAGAGAGGTGCGCGCGCAGCTCTCCAAACCTTTGGAGTGGTGCGTGCGCACCTCCTCCCGTTCGGAGTGGTGCGCGCACACCTCCTCCCGTTCGGAGAGGTGCACGCGCACCGGCCGACTGGGAGCCGCAGGAGACGGCTCAAAGAGCCGCATGCGGCTCCGGAGCCGCCGGTTGCCGACCCGTGCCCTAGAGTTTTACAGAGAAGACCTCAGTGAACTATCAAACAAGCAAAACATGATTTCAGCCCTCCACATGAAGACTAGGTTCATCTTTATGGACTATATAAAGTTGGGGGGACGGGGGGAAATACTGTCAAACTTTCACGATTCTTGACTAGAATCTATATCAATATAGAATCTATATCAATAAGGGCGGTATACAAATTAAATTATAAAAAAATATTTTTCAAACTTGGCATTTTTAAGATGTGTGGATTTTAACTCCCAGAATTCCCTAGCCACCCTCCTAGCTGGGGAATTCTTGAAGTCCACAAATCTTAAAGTATAGTACTTGTCCTGGCCCACCTCTGACATATTAAATCCATAGTTCCTATGTATGATTGTTTAATGAATGAATAAGGACACAAATGTTTCTGAGACCCGCACTTTGGAATATTGGAGAATATTTGTTGACTTTATCTGAAATCTTCTCGAGTATTTCAAAAGCGCTATCCTAGCCCATCCCCGTCCCAGTTGTCTTTTCTCGAGGCTAAACATTCTCACTTCCTGCAGTCAGTTTTCATGGGATCTAATTTGTAGTCTCCTGTTCACAGTTGTGGCCCTTTTCTGAATTTGGTGAGTAACCAAATGCAGGAGATGACCAGGCTGAGCCTGTGGGAGGGGTCAAACATGTCATAAGTCATGAGTCCCTGCCTGCCTGCAAGAGATCTAAGTCCAGCCCATCTTGAATGTCTCTTTTATCTCCTGCTCATTTTCCTTGACTGGTAGTTAGAGAGAGAGAGATGGTGGAGATGGCCCCGGGACAGCCAGAAGGAAGCTCGGCCAATCCACTTGATGGCTCTGAGGGGGGCAGTTTCTGCTGCTGCTCCGACTGGTCAACCATGCAGGGAAGCAAGAGGGGCAGCTGGTGTGTGAAATCTGCTGCCTCGGGCTCCCAGCAAGCAGCCAAGGTGGCTCCTGACCCCTGGCTGCCCCTCTACCTCCTCCTGCTTCCCTGCATGGTTGACTGGTTGGAGCAGCAGCAGAAGCCACCCCTGTCAGAACTGTCGAGTGGAACGGGCCCAGGCTGGGCAAGGGCTTCCTTCCAGCTGTCCCAGGGCCGTCTCCTCCGTGGCCAGGTCACCATTATGCAGGACAGCCAGCATGCTGTGGCTGCTGACAGACACTGTCGGCCCCTATGCACTCGCTGGTTTCTGTGTGTGTGGGCCGATGGTGTCAGGTAGCAGGCCTGGAAGCAAAGCTGTGCCACCCATCCTTATGCTGGTGGGGGCGGCGGCAGTGGGGGAAGGCGGGATCTGGCATGCGCCCACCCTTTGCCGCTGCTGTCCCATATCGTCCCGCTTGCGCCTCCAGGCCATGCATGTGGGACAATATGGGGTGGCAGCAAGGAGGGGTGGGTGTGCACCACAGCTCACCTTCCCCTGCCACTGCCTCCACCAGTGCAAGTATGGCTGGCACAGCTTTGCTTCCAGATCTGCTGCCGGCCGGGCTTGGCAATGCAGAGATCACCGTCGCTACCTCCTGCTTCCCCTGTGTGGAGGAGCAGCAGCCGCTGTGATGAGCCAGGGCACAGCACAGAGGCAATGCAGTCGGCTGGCAATTCAAACAGTTCTTTTATTGCTCCCAATTTTCCCCAAATGCTCCCACGTTTGCTGGCAAGCCTCCAACAAAAGATCACACACACATCCCTTCAGCCGACTCTGGTTGAAAGTAGGTTCAAAGACAGGCTGATTAGCATAAGGAAGTACTCAAGGCCATAGAGATAACAAGGAAGAAAACCTAAACTTAACGAGTCCGTTTGAATCCCAGCTTGCCTGAGCAGTTTTCAAAAGAGAGAATCCGAAATACAGTCAGAGGTCTTAAAACATTCAATCAACGTGGTCAGCCAGTCCAATAGTCAAGGTTTCCTGGGTTCCAAACAGAAGGCACAGAACAAGAGCAACAATATACAACACTCCAATGAATCAGCGTTTGTTCCCGACAAAGTCCCCGCCCCACAGCGTCTCCTTAAATCTCAATCCCCAGGTGTGCCTTGTGGAGTGGGGCGGGACGCTCTCCTCCCGAGTAAGTGGGCCTGCCTGCGTTGTTCCCACCTTCTCTCCACTCTCCATGCTCTAGGATCAGGTGGGGGTGGGCCTTGCTCATCGCCTGAACTCTGTCTCCCCTGTTCCAGTCCTGAAGGGCCCTGGCCTGTCTCAGTCTGCTCTTCCCCACGTCCTCTGAAGCCACAGACACCTCTCCCTGGGCCTCAATAGGGTCCTGTTCCGGCTCCATTTCCTCCTCAGATTAAGGCTCAGACGGAGGCATGACAGTCGCCGCCCCCGTCAGAGCCACCGTGTAGACAGGGCCTGCACCAGGTGAGGGCTCCTCCCAGGGCCATCTCCACCCACGCCGATGGGGATGCACTGCAGAAGGGAAATGGCGGCTCTGATTCCCCCCTGCCAGCCCCCCCCCCCAGCCCCCTGCCCAGTGCCCCTTCTCTGCAAACCTATGTGACCGCAGTGTGGATGAGAGGCTTGGCTGTTGGGAGGGGGGGCTGCTTTTCTCTGCAGAGGCATCCCGGCCCTCTCGCCCCCCCTAGCCAGACCCCCTCACCTTCCCCCAGCTGGGACCTGATGACCCCCACCCTTCTGCACCCACCCCAGCCGACCCTCTGAGCAGCCCAGCCCAACGGAAGGAAGGCAAGGCAGAGAACCAGTTGTTAAATGATTTGAAACCAATCACTGGTCGCTTCCAAAGGCCGCTCACTCACTCTCCCGCCAAAACTTTAGAGGTTCCCTCACCCCGCCCAGCTCTCGCAGCTGTTCGCGGACTCCGCATGCATGGAGAGGGGGAGGGGAGGAGCCCGGCCCTGCGTCCCTCTGTGGCAATGGCGCCCGTGCCCACAGGGATGGCTCTGCATGCTGCCTGTGGCACGCGTGCCATAGGTTCGCCACCACGGGATTATAACATTTCCACAGTTTACTAAAGAAATTATTTCCTTAGAGCAGAGGTCCCCAACCTTTTGGGCACCAGGGACCGGTCACGTGGAGAGAGGTTTTTCCACAGACCGGAGGGTGCATGGTTTTGTGTGCTGCCTGCATCCTGCAGATGGGGCTTTGCTTGTTTGTGCAGCCCGGTTGCTGGCATGCCACGGCCCGGTACTGGTCCACGGATCAAGGGTTGGAGACCCCTGCCTTAGAGAATAAGAGGGTGTTGATGTGGAAAGACTTGTTTTTAGCAAATCCCTGCTGATTGCTTATAATGACTGCATTGTTTGCAGGATACAGATCACTTTTTAAATGATGTGCTCCAGACTTTTTACATAAATGGATGTCAGAGTGACTAGAACCTCCTGGATCCTCTTTTTTTTTCTTCCTTCACTGAAGATAGGGATTTTTATTTGTCTTTGTCCAATCATCTGACACATCATCCATTCTCCAAGATCTCTCAAGTTAATATGTAAAGATTGGATGAGACTATTAAGAGTTACTTCAATACTCTTAAGATGCAAACCATTCGGCCTTGGAGATACAAGCTCATTAAAGTAAATCAACCGTCCCTCACCTCATTTTCAATCCAATTCCTTCAGTCTGTACTTTACAATTGCCTAAAGGAACGTATGATGTCTTGCTGGAGGAGGCTGAGCCAAAATAGTTCTGTCTTTTACTTGTTTAGTAGTTTGCCATTTGCACTGAGCAGCTGCTGTACTGTGTTTCCTTATTCCTTTTCTATTTAACATCCAACCATGCTATTTTATTGCTCTTTTTCCAACTTCAGTTTATTCCGAATACTAAGTATTCCTGGTGTTTATCTCTAGAATTCTGAGCTACCTCTAGGCCAGGCATGTCAAACACAAGGCCCGGGGGCTGGATCCGGCCCGCGAAGTGGTTTCATGCGGCCCGCGAAGCCATCCTGGAAACAGTGAGGGAACGGCCCCCACTGCCTTGGCCCTGGCCCAGAGACCCTCCTTCTGCCAGAGACCCTCAGATCTGTCCCACTCCTGCCCAGGCCCTCATAGGCACCCTTGATGTGAACGATGTAGAGCTGGCCACGCCCACCCAGTAGGCCATACGCACTCTAGCCACACCCACCCAGTAGGCCACGCCCACCCTGGCCACACCCACCCAGCCCCGTGAGGGCAACCGCAATGCTGATGCAGCCCTCAATGAAATTGAGTTTGACACCCCTGCTCTAGGCAATCTTTTCTTGGGGTCTGCTCTACTTTCCACCTCCTCTATTTGTCTCCTTCTCCCTCTTTTCTTTCTCCACTTCGCTAACGCTTTTGTGTAGCCACACTGGCAGCTCAGGGTGTTCTTCATTACTCCCCCGCCATGGGAATTGTTTGAAGTTGTGCTTTTATTATCTCCTTTTTTAAAAGAACATCCACTTATCCCGAGCTTCTTTTCTATTAGCTTCTCCCAACAGGGAATAATCCTTTTTATCACTGTTCTGCATTTGTTAAAGTTCTCCTTTTTCGACGTCCAAGATACACATTTGATTACACTCACTGTTTCTTTCCTTTCAAGAACACCGGGGGTCACTTTCCCCCAGTGTTCCAGTTACTCTCACTTTCCTAATGAAGTCTTCCTTTCAGGAGAACAATGAGTTGAGCCTCCCATGCCTTCCTCCACCCTCTTGAAGGAGAAAGTTTTCAGTAAAGCAAATCATGAATTTCCTGGAAGGATCGCACTTGGCTGAGTTCATTTCTCAACAGCTGTCGGTATAATTACTATCACAATTACTTCCTGCTCTTTGAAAGTTCTGCAGTCTACTTTTGAGAAGCCTGATCCACAGCAATAATAGAAACCAGCAAAATATTCGTGTTATACATTCTTCCGATTATTTTAATCCAAATGCTCTCTGAAATGCCACAACTGAACTGAAGGTGAATAATTTTAATATACAGCTCAATTCCTCACTCCTTTCTCTTACTTTTCCTCCTTTGTGTAACCTGTTCTTCAGCTGCTAAATCACATTCACTCAGAATATGGGAAAGGATCCTGAAATGAACAATAACTCTGAAATTTATAAGCTATTTTCCCCAATATTTCACTGAATGATTTAATAGGGGCATCAGTAGAACAATACTTCCATATTCCTTCACAGTCTGCATCTAAGATCTTTCAGGGTTTTGGCCTCCAATCCCACTGGATTCCATTGAAAGCCTTCCTAATGGAGATGATTTTTTTTCCTGTTTATCTTGGTTTTTATGGTCACAATCCTTTCCTTTCCCCATCCTGTGTGAAATAAGCTACCATAGAACTAGGTGTTGCTAAACTGATATCCTGCAAATGTTGACTTTACTGAGGATTGTAATTTATTTGGGGTTTGTCAGAACTGCAAGCCAGCATTTACGGAGAGGACTTGGATTTAGGAATGCCGTCTTAACTTATTTTAGTAAGGGAAGGAGGGTATTTCCTTGGGGCATCTCACTTCAGTTGTAGAATACTTCGCAATCTGTGAACACCATTTGACAGCCACAGTTCGAAGAGATGACGTACTGTACAAGAGTAATTGAGGATGGTAACCCACAGGCAAAGTGTTCTGATCCCTCAATGTCACTTCAGAGAGGTGGTGTTTTTTCAGTTTGCTATGTAGTCATCGGTTTTTGAATGAAGACATGTTATACGAAAAGCCCTCAGCTTTGTTTTTAATGCTCCTGTTTTTATCCCCGGAAATTATCGCTGGTTACTGTAACCACTATAAATAAAGGGGAGAATTCCCAGGATTGCTTCATTGAAATGTATATGCTTAGATTCACTCTGATTAAATAATGTGCACCATGGGGACAATCCTGTTTGTTACTGCAAAGCAGTTTGGATGGCCTCAAGCCGCTTTGTGACTGCTGTGGGAGAAGGCATCTCTGCTTGGCTGAAACACTTAGGATTGTCTGCTGAGTATAATGGAGCTGATAGAATCAGAATACACTTAAGTACATAAAGCTTTTGACTCCAGTATAGGCAGCTTGGGCCTATGCACGCACAATTGCATTTGGTGAAGCTACCCAACTGGCAATTACTTTGGTGTATACTGTAATGTATTGGGCTTGCTTGTTAACACCACGTGGTAACGGCTGGTAGGCTGCTGGAGCAGGGAGCTAGCTAACGGCTCCCAGCATCTCACACAGCCCGTCTCCAGTGCTGCCATTGGTTGCCCCTAGGCGGCAATAGGTTGCTTCAAAACTATTGGCCGCCACCTAGGGGCCAGGGTATAAATTGCTGCATCTGCAGCCCTGTTCTCTAGTTCAGATCCTGCAAGCAATAAACCATGATCTTTGCTGAACTCACTCGCCTCGTCTTCATTCCTGCGCAATGAACCCAGTACACAACACTGGCGACGAAGGTGGGATCCTGCTTCTCCATCGAAGCTGAAAGTCACTAGGGGAGAGGCAGCGTTTGCCTGGCGGGAAAAGCAAATTCCCCCCCACGGTCGGCTAGCTAAGCCACGCTAGCGACCACGTGCTCAGAGGACCAGTCCCTGGGCAACAGAGAGGCAGGATTCGAAGATGCTGAGATCCAGCTGCGAAGACCAGCAGAATGCCCAAGGTCAGAAGGCTGCGAGAATTCAACATCAAGCAACCAGAAGGATGGCCATCGTACCTGTCATAGGTCGAGAACTACCTTCAGGCGAACCAGGTCACAGAGGACGGACTGAAGGCCGCCACGCTGCTCTGTGTGTGCGGCCCAATGACCTTCGATCTGGCCGAAAGCCTATTTGTGCCCACACCATTGGAATCCGTCTCCTACGCCGAACTGAAGAAGAAGCTTGGAGAACATTTCCAACCAAAGATGTCAGTGATTGCATGGTGCTATGCCTTCGAACAACGAATACAGAAGCCGGGAGAGACCGCATCCGAGTACATTGCGGCCTTGAGGCAGGCCGCACGCCTCTGTCGATTTTCAGATGTCAAAGAGCGACTTCAAGACTGTCTGCGGTCTCTGCAACCAAGAGCTGCAGCAGAGACTTTTTGCCAGAGAGGTCCTGTTGTTCGCAGATGCCCAGAATGAAGTCATGGCAGACGAAGCTGCTGGTGGAGCCATCTGAATGATCTGGCCCGCCAAAACGATGCAACGTGAAGAAGCCGTCCACCACAAGGACGCAGAACTCACGGAGGATTCAGAAGAAGACGCCAAAGTCGACAAGTTGCACAGACAACCTGACCAGCAGCTCCATAGCAACAAGCAGCAAGAGACTACTTACAAGGCAGATCTCTTGCCTAGATGTCCAGGTTGTGGCGGCTGGCACCAACACTCAGACTGCAGGTTCCGGACAGCCACGTGCCGGGCCTGTGGAAAAACCGGCCACATCGCATCAGTTTGCAGAGGTTGCCAGAGGGACCGGCCATCAAATCGCCAGTCGGAAGATCTGACCAGGAGAGGTACCCGGGCCCCGGGGCCGTTCAGCGTGGGGTTTTGCTCAAGCCGTAGAAGTGTCTGCCATGCCAGGGCCTGACGCCCCCTTAAACCCAAGTACAGACTTCAGGTGGAGCTGCAAGGGGTCCCCTGTAAGATGGAGCTGGACACAGGCTCCGCCGTTTCCATTATTTCTCTGGACACATTTAATTTCGTGTGCAGTTGCAGTAGAAGATGGGCCAAGCTGAGGCCCTCTGACATACTTTTAACAGATTTTCAGAATGCAAAAGTTGCAGTCAAGGGTGAAGCCACCTTGGTCGTTAAATTTAAGGGGTTTTCAGGGCACCTGGATGTTGTCATAGTAGGGGGCAGAGAATGAGCCTAATTGGGCTCGATTGGTTTGATGCACTAGGCATCCAAGTAACCGGTATCAACCGGACACAAGTCGTGAGTCTAGCATCAGTTTGCGAGGACTTCGCAGACGTATTTGATTCAGCCCTGGAACTTACACGGGCCCACCAATAGCATTCAAACTAGACCCAAACGTGGTTCCCATCATGATAAAGCCTCACAGGGTCCCATTTGCCCTCAAGCACAAAATAGACACGGAACTAGACAAGCTTGTGGAACAGGGCATTTTGCAACCAGTAGATGGTGGGGAGTGGGAAACTCCTATTGTAACACCACTTAAAGCCAACGGGGAAGTCCGAATATGCGCAGATTATAAATGCACAATTAACCGGGCCCTTAAACAGCACGCATACCCAGTCCCCGTGGTGAGCCACATCCTGACATCTTTGCAGGGTGGCTCCACTTTTGCGAAATTAGATTTGATGCAGGCCTATCAGCAACTACCTGTTGATGAGGCCACGGCCGCAGCAAAGACAATTGTGACCCACAGGGGGGCTTTCAGAGTAAAGCGCTTGCAATTTGGGGTCAGTGTAGCCCTGGGCATTTTCAGGGAATCATGGAACGCACACTCAAAGGCATCCCAGGGGTTTGCCCCTATTTTGACGACATGCTTACTGCCGGAGAATCCACAGAAGTGCTAGCAAGAAGGCTCAGAGCTGTCCTGCAGAGGCTGAGTGAAGCAGGCCTCAAACTAAAAAAGAGCAAATGCAGAATTGGGGTTCCCTCTACTGAATTTTTGGGTTTTCGCATTGATGCCAATGGCATCCACCCAGCTGAGTCCAAAGTAAAGGCCATTCAAATGGCACCTAGCCCTAAAACAAAAGGAGAGCTGCAAGCATTCTTGGGCCTCCTCAAAACACTCCTTTTCCACCTGGCTGACCTGGACTGACAGGGATTTTAATTATGTTTACAATTTTTAACTCTAATTTTTAATTTATTCTAATTTTAATTTTAATTTATTGTACAGAGGCCTTTAATTTTAATTTTATCTTAATTTCTGTATATTGTATGTTATTGTTGTTAGCCGCCCTGAGTCCTTCGGGAGATAGGGCGGGATATAAGTCATAATAATAATAATAATAATAATAATAATAATAATAATAATAATAATAATAATAATAATAGTAACTTCTACCACACGTTCCTTTCTAACAAGGCTGCAGTGGCAGAGCCGCTTCACAGGCTCTTAGATAAAAAAGCTTCTTGGAAGTGGACCAGCATTCACCAAAAAGGTTTTCAGGACCTGAAGGCACTTCTGTCGGTCAGTTCCACTATCACTCATTTCAGGGAGTCTAAACCAGTCTGTTTAGCGGGTGACGCATCCCCATATGGGGTGGGTGCAGTCTTGAGTCACTTAGAGAAAGATGGAACCCAAGTTCCCATTGAATTTTATTCGAGGACACTGTCCTCTGCTGAGCGTAACTACACTCAAATTGACAAAGAGGCATTGGCCATGGTAGCTGGAATTAAAAAATTCCACGACTACTTATATGGCAGGACTTCATGGTCTTCACAGACCACAAACCGCTACTGGGGTTATTCACCACAGACAAACAGACACCCCATATATTATCCCCTAGAATGCTGAGATGGTCTATTTTTTTATCAACGTACACATTTAAGCTGATTCACAAACCCAGCAAAGAAATGGGCATGCAGACAGCCTGAGTAGGCTTCCACTGCCACAAATTGAACCAGATATGGCCCCAGCGGCCCGCATATTGTCCATTCAGGACTTGCCAGAATTTGCCCTGCACGCAGGGGACATAGCTGCAGAAACAGCAGCTGATAAGACACTAAGTAGAGTGCTTTCTTGGGTGCATACAGGGTGGCTGGATAAAAGTCCAGGCCCTGAATTTCAAAGTTATTTTACTAGAAGACACGAGCTATCAGCTCACAAGGGTTGCATCCTATGGGGCAACATGGTCATAGTCCCCACCTCACTAAGAGACAGGGTCTTACAATCACTGCATGAAGGTCATCCGGGTATTGTCCATATGAAAGCTTTAGCTAGAAGCTACTTATGGTGGCCAGGTTTAGACAAGTCCATTGAAGCCCAGGTGCATGGATGTTACACGTGCCAGCAATCAAGGCCTGAAATGCCGCATGCTCCAGTTCACAGGTGGGAGGAGACTCACTCCCTGGTCTAGAATTCACATAGACTTCGCTGGACCCTTTGAGGGACAGCTCTTCCTTATAGTGGTCGACAGCAACTCTAAATGGCTTGAAGTAATTCTAGTTGCTAACATGACTACTGCTAGGACCATCCAGGTGCTTAGGAAACTCTTTGCCACACATGGGCTGCCAGATGTCATAGTATCCAACAATGGAGCCCAATTTACAGCGGCAGAATTTCAGGCATTCATGAGAGCAAACCTCATCAGGCACGCAATGTCGGCCCCGTTTCACCCTTTTTCTAATGGTCAAGCCGAACGCATGGTCCGGACCACAAAAGAGTGACTGGGGACTGGCATCACAGATTGGCAGATTTTTTACTTTGCCAGCATTCCACGCCCTGCACGGAATCACGAAAGTGGACAGGTTGCATCCAGATAGGGTGGCAGCAGAAGCTTCGCACCGAAAACCCCCGAGGGGGCTGCAAGTGGGCAATGGGGTGTGGACCAGGAACTATGGGCATGGGAATTTTTGGGTGCCTGGAAAAATTACTAAAATGTCAGGCCCCCTCTCTTACGAAGTGGGGCTGGAGGGCGGGCGAGTTGTCCAGCGCCACATCGATCAGCTTAGGAAGCATTTCCCAGAACAGCCACAAAGCAAGGACTTCGTTACAAGTCCTTACCAAGGTCTACAAACTGGCAGCCAAGCCAGCCCATGCATAGACTCTGAAGGCTCACACAGACCAAGCAACAAGGAGTTGGCCGTAGAGGAGGGGAGCCCAGACATGCAACATGGTCCCCTGATGGAGAAAGCCAACCTGATGGGTACAGCTGCTGTGCTAACTCTGCTGAACAAACTGACTCTGGGTTGGGCCAACCTGGAAAGGCCAGCCAGAGTTCACCGAGCCACTCAGAATCACTTGAACTAAAAGACATTGGTCTACCCAGCCCGGTGGGCAAGCTGGTAGGCCAGGACATGCCTGGGTCCCCCAGGTGTTCCACAAGGCCACACAGACCTCCTGCTTATCTGAAAAATTTTGTTCTGAAATAATAAAGCTATAATGTTGTATGTACCCTTGTATTTAATGCTGGCCTACAAGATTGTAATGGACAATGGAGCTATAATGTTGTAAGTACTTTATTGTGCTGCTAAGTGGAACCTATTCATACCAGTGTTAAGTCTTTGTAAAGTGTATTGCTGTAATTACTTTCTATTGTTGCTATAATGTTGTTCGTTCTAAGGGGGGAGGGGTGTAATGTATTGGGCTTGCTTGTTAACACCACATGGTAACGACTGGTAGGCTGCTGGAGCAGGGAGCTAGCTAACGGCTCCCACCATCTCAGAGAGCCCGTCTCCAGCACTGCTATTGGTTGCCCCTAGGCGGCAATAGGTTGCTTCAAAACTATTGGCCGCCACCTAGGGGCCAGGGTATAAATTGCTGCATCTGCAGCCCTGTTCTCTAGTTCAGATCCTGCAAGCAATAAACCATGATCTTTGCTGAACTCACTCGCCTCGTCTTCATTCCTGCGCAATGAACCCAGTACACAACACTGGCGACGAAGGTGGGATCCTGCTTCTCCATCGAAGCTGAAAGTCACTAGGGGAGAGGCAGCGTTTGCCTGGCGGGAAAAGCAAATTCCCCCCCACGGTCGGCTAGCTAAGCCACGCTAGCGACCACGTGCTCAGAGGACCAGTCCCTGGGCAACAGAGAGGCAGGATTCGAAGACGCTGAGATCCAGCTGCGAAGACCAGCAGAATGCCCAAGGTCAGAAGGCTGCGAGAATTCAACATCAAGCAACCAGAAGGATGGCCAAGTGGTGACGAGAAAGAGATCAGTGTTCCCCAACCACTCCTACAACCCCAGACAGCCTGGGCAAAAAGCAAGCTAGCCAGGAATTCTCTGAATTGTTTTTCCCAAACACACTAGATTGGGGAATGCAACTAAAGAATTAGCACTTCCTGAATTTTACACACCATCTGAAGAACTTGCTTGAGCATGTTTGCACTTCAAAGCCCTTCGTACTAAGGAACTTCTCCTCCATAAAGGCGTGAAAAATTGCCTAATCTTGTTCGTAGAGTCCTTGGTGATTATCTGGTTCTAAGAAAGAAGAATGGTCTCCTTAGCTTTAAACATGTCTCTCACAAAGGACAACAGTGAAAATTAGAATTTTACTATTTGTTCCTTAAATGAAAAGCAGATTCACAGAAACAAAATTCTACAGGCAATATCCCTTCATCTAAGTGTGGCCTTAAAGAGCTGGGTGCACCCAGTAGCTGCTCTGGATGGGCCGCTGGGCTCCATTGTTTCACATCCTGATGGGCAAGAACATTAGGGAGAAGAGAAAGGAAAACTCTATCTGAATATGACCCCTAAGGTGTTTGTTGACCATCATATTCCTATAGACCATTGCTATAGACCAATATTTCACATTTATCATGGTTAGAATTTCACTTGTCGTGTGGGGGTAAGGGTAGAACCAGCGGTCTTTAAACAGACATAATAATGCATATTTCCTAAACATTTTAAAACATGTTCCCAGCTAACACACTGCTTTCTGATTCTTCATAGGTTTCCTGCTGAGTATTTTTTTCTTTTTGTTGTTGCAAATCTTGATATATTACGTTGTTGGATACAATGGTTTTGATACAAAATTAATTAAAATTATCGGCATTCTCTTGTTTAGACAACTTAAAATTTTGGAAATAAAGAAAAGAGAAAGAAATATTCTATCTATATTAATTACAATTTAGGATTTTGACATTATTTGCATACATTATTTGACTTTTTTCATCCACAGTTGAGTATGGCATTGAAAAAAAGGAATGGATATAAATTGCATTAAAGTATATTTCTTATACAGTATACTTTGTTTTCAGTCTTGAGCTGATTACTTTGTGTTAAAATCTCCATTGTGTAAAGGTAGTCCTCAAGAAACAAGCATTTGTTTACCAACAAGATGATGTCTCTCTATTTCTCTGTACACACACACACACACAGTGGCGTAGCGTGGGTTGTCAGCACCCGGGGCAAGGCAAGTAATTTGCGCCCCCTAACCTGTGGATTTTAGCACTCGAGTCTCTTCCACTAGCTCAGGAATTCTGGGAGTTGAAGTCCATGAGTCATAAAAGAGCCAAGGTTGCCTACCCCTGAGTTAGGTTCAAGGCAAAAAAGGGTCTCTGGAGAAGAGGGAAAATGCTAGTTTAAAACTGAAACAAGGCAACTTTAAGGTGCCTCAGCTGTGATTTAGGATGAGACAAAGAGAGGACATGGCGTTGAAAATGGTTAATGGGGCATGTTTGTTCCACTCTTAGTGGACGTCAGGATAAACCCCACGAGAGAATGACCTTACAACAGATGTGAATAGGCTTGGACTACGTTTGTAGATTGAGTGCATACATCACATGGAGCGATGATGGGCTTCATCAAGATTTATGATCCCACAATTGGCTAGCTTTCTCCATCTTGTCCTAAACCCTGGATACCAACCACGGTTTATGGCTTAGCATGTGGCGTGGGGTTGACCCAACATGTTAGGCGACAAACAATGACTTCCAACTTACAATGCCTCAGCTTCCCAAGGTTATTCCAAAGCCGGAAAAGCCAACCAACCCACCCTGCAGCTTTGCCTGCTTAGGCTGAACCCCAGGAATTCATACTTGCTGCGGCGCCCGACCTATTTTCTGCCCAGACGCTGCTTATCCAAGCCAAGCCGCCTCCTTCTCTTTGGCACCTCACCCCAAAGATTCGCCGGCCTGGCTGGAAACTCTCGCTGCTGGCGACGTGTGTCGGGGGGGGGGGCGGTCCCGATCGCCTCCTGCAGGGGGAACCGAGTGGCCGCAGAGAGTCAATACAGCAGGAGGAGGAGGAGGAGCAGCAGCAGCAAGCAGCCGCAGGTGCGGCGGCTGCAGTTGTTACCTGACTGCCAGTCAGTCTGATGTAAGGGAATTGAGCTTTACCTGTTGGTTTAGCATCCTGCCAGCAAAAGTTTCAGTCATTCAAAGTCAGCGGACCAGGCTGGGTGCCGAAGACTTAGGAGCAGACAGAAGGGAGAAAGTTGGGAACTTTAACTGAGTTTCCGAGTGAGGTACTATCATTCCTTCTCTTTGTACCTTTATCCACATCCATAACAATAAGAGAGTTGGAAGGGACCTTGGAGGTCTTCTAGTCCAACCCCCTGCTCAAGCAGGAGACCCTATACAATTTGAGTAGTCTCCTCTTAAAAACTTCCAGTGATGGAGCAGCCACGATTTCTGGTGGCAAGCTGTTCCACTGGTTAATTAATTGTCCTCACTGTCAGGAAGTTTCTCCTTAATTCCAGGATGTTTCTCTCCTTGATTAGTTTCCATCTATTGTTTCTTGTCCTGCCTTCTGGTGCTTTGGATGTATAAGTTCTCTCACACACACACACACACCATTCTTTGCTGTCATGTCACCCCAATGATACGTTTGGTTTGCCATTAGGGTGCTGTGTGAATGTGGTCTTTAAATAAACCGCTGTTTATTAAATAAAACAGTTTTTTTTAAAAAAAACAAACAAACCCCCTTTAAATAAAAGGGAAAGTCTGTAGCTTGGGAGTTTGGAGAGAGAAATGTTTTGACACAGTTAATGTGTGTTTCTGTGACGTTCACGAAGCCCCGGTTGAATGACATGAAACGAATCCCAGTTTATGGCCAATTTGGGGAAGGCGGCATCTGAGCGCTCGTTTTCCCCGCACCGGGTCCGGTCAAATTCACACACTCTTGAGCCAATCGAACGCATCCTTGTCTTTTAATCCTGTTCGCGCTCCAGAAACTGAGATTGAAGGCAGAAGAAGAGTTCAAGCTTTTAATGGGGGGGGGGGCGAGGGCTGCTTTTCTGCATTCCAGCAGGACAGGATTTATTTATTTTTTTATTTTTTATTTTTAAAAAAGCGTCTTTTGCAGAACAGAGACAGCACGGGCGCGCCCACAAACACACACACACACGCACACGCACCCGACCACGTCCTCTCGCCCCCAAAGTCTGCATGCACGGTTGGATCGGTAACCTGCCGACGCAGCTTTCGTTCCAGAGCAGGGACCCCCGGAGAGACGCTGCAGCGATCCTCCCCCCCGCGGGAAATCCACCCTCTTTCAAGCCCCGCCGCGCCCCCCCGCCTTTGGCAACCCCGGGAGCGCCTTGGGAGAGCCTCCGCAGCGGAGCCCCGGGCTTGCAGGAGGGCCGCGCTCTGTGCACGCTCAGGAGCCGCCTTCTCCTTTGGGGGGAGGAGGGAGAGAAGGCTTCCGTCCAGCGCCGGAGCGAAGGCGGAGCGGCCCGAAGGAGGAGTCACGCTGTGTGGTTGTGTGTTTGTGTGTGTGTGTGTGTGTGTGTGTGTGTGGCGCGCCGTGGGGCATCAGGCCCTTCCCGGCTGGGGCTCCGGTGCCTCCGCCCTGCCGGATCCCGGCGCCGTCGAGCGCGCCCCCCCCAGATGTTGCGCCCGGTGCGGCCGGCCCCCCCTGCACCCCCCACGCTACGCCACTGCACACACACACACACACACACAAACACACACATTTACACACATTTGCATACACATATTAATAAAAGGAAAAATTTTAGTTAAAATACCAGAAACATACTTAAAAAGAAAAAGGGCTATTGAATCCCTAACTTCTCCCTTTTTGTACATCTACTCCTGCTGAGAATTTTGACCAGGTCAAAATTGAGCAAAATAATCCACAGCAGGTCAGCAAGAATAAATGAGTATGGTTCAATTTGATAATGAGTCATTCTCCATTCCTGCACCCCATTTTATAGAGAAAAGAGTGTTTTCTGTCTCAGAAACCACAATAACAAACCATTAAAGTGGTAGGTTTTAAAAATGCAAATATAAGGAGCAAGTTTCCTAATTTGCATTTTTCAATCCATGCTTTTGGGTTTTTACTTGTAAAACATCAAAAAACAGGACTTCATGCTTGCCAGCCTTTGTAAAAAAATATGCATATTATGATCCCTCTTCATGGTTATCACTTAATTATATAGTAAAAGCAATAATATTTCCATTACAGGATTAGTTTTACTATTATTTTATTATTAAGATTGCACTAAAAAGTTTATAACAAAGGGAATAGAAATACAAAGACAGCAATGTTGACGCTAGAGAAAACCAGAATCTATATGAAGCATTGCGTTTATTAAGCCAAGACAATTATTTATAAGCTTTCAGTTTTGAAGATACTTTTTTCAAAATTTATTTATTTATTTATTTATTTATTTTATTAAATTTATATACCGCCCTATTCCTGGAGGACTCAGGGCGGTGTACAGGGAGGATTAAAACAAACATACAAAAATTAAAATCAGATTAAGACAATTAATTAAATGAAGTCCCTGAAAAATAATGAAGTAGTATTCATGGTGATGCAATAATCATTATTGCTGCCATTATTAACAAATGAAGCAATAGTAGTTGTACAGTACGTGTTACTACTGTAATAATAACAATATAACCTGCATCATTTAAATGGAATGGATCTTTAATATTTTAAAACAGTTTCAAAGGGAAGTTATTCATTCTATTGAACTGGTTGTCAGCCAGTAAGCTTTTATTCAGCAAAGTTTGAGTATATTCATACATGCAAGTATGTGTACACATACACATACACACACAATTGAATCACCCATAGGAGAAGAGATGATTTAGTAATAAACGTAGCTTGTTGCCATACTGTTCTTATTATTCAAATAGAAGAAGTGATTCTCATTTAGGCAAAGTATGCTAATGTTGAAACTTGAGGACAATTTGGTCCCTATTTTCTAAAGCCACCATGGAATGCATGTTGAGTCAAAGCCATCTGCCAGGAAGGGAATCAAACCAGTTTGATCTGGTTAGAAAGGATTTTGTTTTTCTTTTGCATTCCAGAGTTAACATGAGCATTGCCTGACTGGGTATTTGTTTCTGTACCCCTATAACAGCTGCTTAACTGTCAGAGTTGTATAACAGTGGTGCAAGATTACATATGGATTTTATAAGCTAATTTGAAAGATCTTTTTATCGCATCAAGCACCTCTAGAGGAATAAATTAATATGATTATTTTACTGGTAAGAGCAAAAGACTACTATATTGGAAAACTTCAAGGTTCATTTCACGTTGATACTATTCTCCTGTAGCATTTTAACTAAACCATTATTAAATGTCTGTGAAGATCCTCAGTCATCCAGGTCGGTCGTGGTCATGCCAAAGGTGTTTTTTCTGACAAGTCAGAAATGAAGAAGCTTCTTGGATGTGAAGCGAAAGGTCTTCAAGGAAAAACAAAGTCCAGTTGCCTTTTGAAAAAGCACCTTTTGGTAAACCATTAATACTAAAATAAACTAATATAATTTGAAGTTGCCTATCTCTAGGATAATCTGAAATTTGGCATCGCGTATACAGTACTCACCTCAGTAAGGAGGTATTGGATTGTTTCCCTGTTGGGTTTAATAATACAGATAAATGCTCTCACACAGACACACACACACTACTTACAGAACAAATAATGAAGTGTGTTATTTTTATCTAATCACGTTATTCCATTTTGTTTAGTTAAAAAGTTACTGGTTTTTTTTAAAAATGAGCTATTTCAAAGTCAATATTATGGAAAACCCAGATTTCTGTCAGCATACCCTGACTGTGGTTCAAAAGTAGCAGTAGCTGTTCCTCTTCAAATTGCAAATCATTTATTAGATTGGATGCAAACTAAAAAAAAAAAAGTCTGAAGCTGGAAAAAACATTGGCGGATTTATGTTCCCGGATAGCAATGCACGCATCCATTTTCCCCCTCACCACTTAATTCCATAGCTGCAGATTTTAACACATGACAGAAACTGGCCAGTCTACCACTGGATGTGGGTTCCTTTATAATTGGAGATTTCACAACAGTTTGTCCTCTTGAAAATACTTAAAAACTGATTATAACAAGCATTTGATGGGTCAAACTAATTGAATCACTACAAAGTGGATATAATTACTTTTTTCATTTGGCGGGAAGGAAAGATTTTTCATTCTTGTTTTCAAGCTTGTTAAATGTATTGTACTATTCACACCACAGTTGCCGTGAAATGGAAAGACAGTTTCTTATCAGTTTTCGGCAGCAGTAGTAGAAGATCAGGTCACAAAGAAGGTATTCTGGAGTTAAGAACCCATCCCTATGAGCAGTGGTGGGATTCAAATATGTGACCAGTTCTTTGTGTGGATGGCGCTTCCAGAAGTCCATTCTGGGCCTGGGCAACAAAAAATTAGCTACCGGTTCTGCCAAACTGGTGCAAACTGGCTGAATCCCACCACTGCCTATGAGGGAAAAAGGGCTGCCATCAACCCATAGCTTCTCCTCCTCATATAGGGAACGGTTGCTGGAATTGGGTATGTGTAGTTTAATGAAGAGAAGGGCGAGGGGTGACATGATAGCAGTGTTCCAATATCTCAGGGGCTGCCACAAAGAAGAGGGAGTCAAGCTATTCTCCAAAGCGCCTGAAAGCAGGACAAGAAGCAACGGATGGAAACTAATCAAGGAGAGAAGCAACCTAGAACTAAGGAGAAACTTCCTGACAGTTAGAACAATTAACCAGTGGAACAACCTGCCTCCAGAGGTGGTGAATGCTCCCAACACTGGAGGTTTTTAAGAAGAGACTGGCCAGCCATTTGCCTGAAATGGTATAAGGTTTCCTGCCTGAGCAGGGGGTTGGACTAGATGACCTCCAAGGTCCCTTCCAACTTTATTATTATTATTATTATTATTATTATTATTATTATTATTATTATTATTATTATTATTATCTAGCGATTTTTCGTTAAAGTACAGGTATTCCTTGACTTACAACTATTTAGTGACCGTTTGAAGTTATGATGGTGCTGAAAAGAGTTACGTATAGCCGGTCCTCATCCTTACAACCACTGCCGTGTTCCCAGGGTTATGCAATTATGCTTTGGGCGCTGAACAACCTGCGTGTATTTACAATGGTTGCAGTGCTCTGGGGTTACAGTACGGCTATTTTTTGCAGCTGGATTTTGACAAGCAAAGTCAACGGGGAAAGCAAGACTTGCTTAATGATAGTGGTAACTCCTTAACAGCTGCAGTGATACTCTGAACAACTGTAGAAAAAAGGATATAAAATTGGGCATGGTCATGTGGTGACTCATTTAATGGCTACATTACTTAGCAATGGAACATCCCGTCCCAACTGTTGTCATAAGTCAAGGACTACCTGTAAGTGGCTTCCATTTTGCACCCTTCTCCATTAAGGAGAGAGAGGTTGGCTGCAATAACAAAATGTGCCTGCTATAAAAAAAACATTATTGTATTATTGGGAGTTTTATGACAATCATGCCACTAAGATAAACTCTTACCTTTGGCCAATAAGGTTGTGAGGAATAGTTTAATCAGTTGAGACGTGGATACTTAGAAGATATTGCAAGTATGCAAATAACAGCTTAAAGGACTTTATATAAGTGGGGTTTTTTATGTCTCTGTTTTACAGCTTGTGTATTTTCATTATCTGTTTTGGTTATTTTAAAATGTTTGGAACATTAAGCAAGAGGGCCAATAAAGACTAGTGGGTAATCTGTTACTGGTCCTGGGCCAAACAGACTGAAGACCAGAGTCTTTCAGCGTCAAATTTACAGATTAATCTGCAAGCAAATTTTAATCTCCAATTAAAATGTTAGCTGAATCATATATCAATCAGAGATCCGAGATTTTAACTCTAGGCAAACAGATGGATGTTTTAGCAAAGACGTATTTGCTTATAGTAGGATAATATGAAGCAGATCCAAGTCTTGGCTTCTTCCCAGATTACAAATATTGTTAAGTAGATAAAAGAAGTCCAGAACTAGGACATTTATCTGTACAATCTAAGAAAACGTTAACCTAAGTGTGAGCAAACTTCAGACTTAAACGGGATTTTTTTTTTAAATCACAACTCGCAAGAATTGCCAAACCAGAAACTTATATTTAGAATTAAAGAGTCTAGAGATTAGTTTCAGACTTAATAAGTTTCACATTTTTTTCATAGAAAAATCCCATGCTGGTCATGCCAAGATTTGTGGGATATAATTGAATATTATAATTTATTATTATAAGTATTAGGAAAAATTGTTATTTTCGTGTAAATAATGAGGAGTCAGAAAACCTCTCTGGCCTATTGTAGATCTGTCACTGATCTAGCAGTACATTCAGATCTACTATCTCCCTGCCTCTAATCTAATATGTTCCTTTGGAATTTTAGACAATGCTCTCTTATATGTGATCAGATATGATGGTATTTTGAGGGCTCTAGGGCCCCAAAGGCATCTGCTACTTGTGGTTCCTTTATTCTGATTGTTTTGCACTTTGGAGTCAAGTGCCTTTCAGCTTGTACAGTAGAAGAAAACGACTTGGGATGTATAAATCACCACCTGTATAACTGTAATTAATGGGCCACTTAAAACAGCATTTTAGAATTGCTCAGGCAACATTTTTGTTCCTACAGTTGAGTGCTTCCTCTTCAGTTTTTGTGGTGTGTGTGTGTGTGTGTGTGTGTGTAGAGGGGGGATTGTTTGTGTGCTTCTGCTGTTTTGAGTTATTTATCATTTGTTAAGTGGAAAAATTAAGAAATAATTAATTTGTCATGAAATTCTAGTATGGTAACAAAGGAGTTGGGTAGCCACCTCTCCCAGATACAGGTGAAACTCGAAAAATTAGAATATCGTGCAAAAGTTCATTTATTTCAGTAACGCAACTTAAAAGGGGAAACTAATATATGAGATAGACTCATTACATGCAAAGCAAGATAGTTCAAGCTGTGATTTGTCATAATTGTGATGATTATGGCGTACAGCTCATGAAAACCCCAAATCCATAATCTCAGAAAATTAGAATATTACATGCAATCAATAAAACAAGGACTGTACGTAGAACAATATTGGAACTCTGAAAAGTATAAGCATGCATATGTACTCAGTACTTGGTTTGGGCCCCTTTTGCAGCAATTACTGCCTCAATGCGGCGTGGCATGGAAGCTATCAGCCTGTGGCACTGCTGAGGTGTTATGGAAGACCAGGATGCTTCAATAGCGGCCTTCAGCTCTTCTGCATTGTTCGGTCTCATGTCTCTCATCTTTCTCTTGGCAATGCCCCATAGATTCTCTATGGGGTTCAGGTCAGGCGAGTTTGCTGGCCAATCAAGCACAGTAATCTCACGGTCATTGAACCAGGTTTTGGTGCTTTTGGCAGTGTGGGCAGGTACCAAGTCCTGCTGGAAAATGAAGTCAGCATCCCCATAAAGCTCGTCTGCGGAAGGAAGCATGAAGTGCTCCAAAATCCCCTGGTAGACGGCTGCGTTGACCCTGCACTTAATGAAGCACAGTGGACCAACACCAGCAGATGACATGGCTCCCCAAATCAACACAGTCTGTGGAAACTTCACACTGGACTTCAAGCATCTTGCAGTGTGTGCCTCTCCATTCTTCCTCCAGACTCTGGGTCCTTGGTTTCCAAATGAGATGCAAAAGTTGCTCTCATCAGAAAAGAGGACTTTGGACCACTGAGCAACAGACCAGGTCTGTTTTTCTTTAGCCCAGGTAAGACGCTTCTGACGTTGTTTGTTGTTCAGGAGTGGCTTGACAAGAGGAATACGACATTTGAAGCCCATGTCCAGGATCCGTCTGTGTGTGGTGGCTCTTGATGCACTGACTCCAGCCTCAGTCCACTCCTTGTGAAAGTCCCCAACACTTTTGAATGGCCTTTTCCAGACAATCCTCTCCAGGCTGCGGTCATCCCTGCTGCTTGTGCACCTTTTTCTTCCACACTTTCCCCTTCCACATAACTTTCTATTAATGTGCTTTGATACAGCACTTTGGGAACATCCAACTTCTTTTGCAATTACCTTTTGAGGCTTTCCCTCCTTATGGAGGGTGTCAATGATGGTTTTCTGCACAACTGTCAGGTCAGCAGTCTTCCCCATGATTGTGATTCCTACTGAACCAGACAGAGACCATTTAAAGGCTCAGGAACCCTTTGCAGGTGTTGTGGCTTAATTAGCTGATTAGAGTGGGACACTTTGAGCCTAGAATATTGCACCTTTTCACAATATTCTAATTTTCTGAGATTGTGGATTTGGGGTTTTCATGAGCTGTACGCCACAATCATCACAATTATGACAAATCACGGCTTGAACTATCTTGCTTTGCATGTAATGAGTCTATCTCATATATTAGTTTCCCCTTTTAAGTTGCATTACTGAAATAAATGAACTTTTGCACGATATTCTAATTTTTTGAGTTTCACCTGTATATCCTGCTAAATTAGATTAAACTTTTAATGAGATACCTTTTCTCCTCTTAGACCCCTGCAGAGAGATAGGTTAGACAAAAAGTTAGAAACTTGATTGAAAGTTGAATTCATCCTTCTGTTCTTTATCCAGCCTGTCACTTTCACTGTTACTTCACCATGCTGACTGTCTCCTATTACTATATTTGGCCTACTAAGGCAACAACTCAGCCAATAGCTTTTCCATAAACTGGAAGCCTTGGCAGTTCTTATTTTCACATTTCTGTGAAAACATAGCATCTTCACCAGTGTTAACACCAGAGTTTAGACTAAGAGCTTAATCAGTTTCTGCAGATGTTGAACTTTTTGTGATTGTGCGCGCGTGCGTGTGTGTGTGTATGTCCTGCTCCTGCCAACTACAAGCCAATAAGTGTAATATTTATGTTTTAATTCACCATCTCATTCATATCTGCACAGCTCTGCTAAATGGCTGGTAGTTCACATTTGCTGTTAGCACGTGGGTAATTGCAGTTTTTAGGAATTGAAGGTTATATAGCGGCTGTTATTTTTGTCCTTCCACCCTCCACCCCAACTCATTTGTCAAATTAAGTACAAAGTTAACCATACTTTGGAGAAAATGGCTGCTTGCCCAGTCTGCATTCCTGCTCAGCAAACTAGTTTAGCCTTGAAAGGTCCAGTAAATGGGTCAGCTTGGAAAGCGAGGATGCAGCTGGTGCATCCTTGTGTCAGATGACTGCCTCCGATGACTTGCACCCTTCCTGACCAAGACAGAGAGACCTCCTCGGTGGCATTCTTGGTTCTTTTTCGGAGGCTGGTTGAGAAGCAAGTGTTCTTCAGCTCTCTCCTGTCTACAGTCTGGGGGTTGTTTGCCAGCGTTTGTGGTTTTACAATCACATTTTCCTATTTTTAATGAGCGAAAGAGGAGATGGGGAAACTGACTCTACCCCTTTTTTTTTCTGGCCCTCGGTTGTGAAAGGAAAGAACTGTCAAAGCACGAGAGGAAAAGGTGACAGTTCATAGACCTGGCTGGGTGGGTGGGTGTGCCCAAAGTGCAAGTATTTGGTAACAAGTCATCACGTTTTCTCTGGGTCTTCCTTTTTTCAGTGTGGGCAAGTAAAACCTACGCCTACACCTTTAAAGGAAGTGCTGCCACATGGCCTCCCCCCCCCCCCGCCTTTCCCCATCATTTCTCATACTCTTTATGTTGGGATTACACACACGCCTATTAGCAGCCCATGATCAGAACAGCACAAGAATGTGGGCTATCAGACATTAGATCATGCATAAGACACTGGATAAAACTGGGCTTTAAGTGAATTTGGAAACAAAAACCTGGCTTTTCTACATGGGAGAAAACCCTTCTAAGGTGCAAACAATCTGAGGCATTTCTGAGCTACCAACAGTCCTACGAGGTAGGCCACTTAATTACTCCTTTTTTCTTTTCTTCTTTTTTTCTCCTTTATTCAAATTTGGCATAGCTGCCGAACTCCAATGGACTGGGGCAGCGTACAGAACCAGTAAATGCACGAAATGGATAAGACCTAAAGCCATACAAACTCAAGATTGAAACAATCCTAAAAGCCGCACAAAATTTTAATTACGTTTGAAGCAAGAGGCTAGGATGGGAAAGGAAATACCGGTAGCTGCTGGCAAAGGCAGACCTCAGCTGATCTTCAACTTGGGATTCCTCCTGCTCAGTACGTTCTCTCTGTCTTATTTACTCTGGCAACCCTCTTCTTGTAGTGCAGTATGAACAGGAGTTCTTCATTTGCATGGCACTTGATTTCGGTAAAGTTGACCTGTGAAGGAGTTAACCTTAAAAGAAGCAGAGGTCTAGGATAGGGCAATAGATTTGCTCCCAAAGTGCTGAGGGTTGCAATAAACACAATGCCATATAGCCCCTTTAGAAGAAGCCCTTTTTCTCCTGCAGTATCTGGAAGGCAATTTTCCCTGTTCCTTGGCAAGCGAGAGGGGGAGGATCCCCACACGCCTGTCGCTGCAGCCTCCTTTAAAGGAAGTGAGCATTTTCTCCTTGATGTGCCTCTCTCTGAAGGATTGCTGCAAGGAGGCAGAGAGTTTATAAAGGGACAAACGTCCCCCCACCCCAAGTCACCAGCTGCTCCCGTGGTGTGGGATTCAAAGATTCCGCTTCATTCGCTGAAGATAAATTTCTTTTGCCAGAGGAATGCATCCATTTGCAAACCTTTCTACGAATAGGAGCTCCTTCCATTCATGTACAGCAGGGGTGCCTTCTGAGACCTGCATGAGTTCCCCAGTATCCATTGGTGGCCCAAGTGCCCTCTAGAATGGGTGGAGAACCTTGGAGTCTGTTTATGTATTTGAGGGAATTATGGGAAATTGAGGGCTTTAAACCTTGCAGAAAATTAAGGCAGGTCCAAGCTTTTCAGGCCCCAGAATGTGTTAGTTTTTTAAAAATAATAATAATAATAATAATAATCCAGAATCCCCAATCAAGAGGCCAAGCTCTAGCAGTAATAGAAAATTGACTGCATTCAAGTGAACAACTCCCTCCTTCTTTTCTTTACTCTCTCTCTCTCTCTCTCTCTCTCTCTCTCTCTCTCTCTCTCTCTCTCTCTCTCTCTCTCTCTCTCTCTCTCTCTCTCTCCTCCCCCCCCCCCTCACGTTGTCGTAATACTCTTGAGTTTTGCAGATGAGAGTTTGAAAGTCCCGGGCTTCAGGCATTCCTTTCAATCCTTCAAGTATCCCTGCTCCACTTCCCAAATAGCTCCTAGAGCACCTGTCTTCCACAGATCAAACAAATCCGGCCAAAGTTGCGTATGCCTGATCTATCCGTTGAGTTCTGGTGCAGCAGCATCTGATCACCTCCTTGCCTCACCCTCCCCACTGTCTTGGTGAGACTATTAAATGGGGGAACAGCTGGGTGACTGCCTGCCGATGGATAAGGTATTGCAAGGAAGTGGCACAGAAAAGTCCCAAGCTTTGTTTGTGTGAATCCCAGGGCAGGCACACACCCTGCCCTACCCTGCGTCCTTGCTCAGCAGAAGGAAGGATTTCCCAGCATAGTAGGTGTAAGCATTGTGCAATAACAGAGGGCATGAAACTCCTCCTCTTCAATTTCTCTCTCAAACTCAAGAGATTATGACAACGATTATGATGATAAAAACCATAAGGTATTCCAAATAATCCATGTACACAAGTCAGCAAGTCTCAGGCCACCCCGTACCTGGCAAGTCAAGCTGGCTTTAGCTGGGGATGGCAACTTTTTTATTTTTTTTATTTTTCCACTTCTCATTCAGATTGATGAAAGAGAAGAAGAAGAGGCATTCACAATCTTTTTTCAAAGAGAACTTTGGGGAAATATTCCGGGGAAGCATAGGATATTCCTGCAATTATTTAATTCCAGGGGTACCATGGGTGGGGTGGGAATGTCTTGCCTTCAATTCTCCAACAGTTTTGTAGATTCTCTGAATTCTCACACTTTCATTTTTAAAAAAAACACCCGTGCGAGGGGTGTCATTTTAATTTGGGAGTTGGGAGCATTACAAGGACTCCAGAATGAGGAAAAGGTGAGAAACCATCGATCAATGAATAAATTAGAATAACATGAACAGAATCACTGCCAGCTATTGAAGTGCACTCAAAGCAAACCAAGAAAAATTCAACAGGCACTGAAAAATTCAAGCACCTGAAGAATAAATCAGAAAAGCAGAAACATTTTTTTGTGGGGGGGAGCATGGCATTGTGTGTATAATACGCATATATGAAAATTCAAACATGTACCCATTAGAGTAATGGGGATGAGCAGCTGACTCGATCATAAATATTGGGCTCATGTCAAGCATTTTTCTCTAATTTTTACACTTCAAAGCTTTGCAACTAGAAGATCCTGGATTCAAATCTTAGCATCTTTTAGTAAGAGAAAACCTCCTTTGAGTCATACTCAACTTTTGATGACTTCATGGATATGTCTGTGTATTTTTCTGGACAAAAAAAGAGAGAAGTGGTTAGTCAGTGACTTCTTGTAGGATGTTTGTTCAATTTTGTCTAGTCTGCAGCTCTGGTTTTTTCTTGGTGTCTTTTCATCTAAGTGTTAACCAGATCCTATCCTGGTTGTCTGGATCAGCCAAGATCAGCTGGATGCTCCTGTCTGAATCTGTGTTATCCTAGAACAGGGGTCTTCAAACCTGGCCGCTTTAAGACTTGTGGACTTCCAATTCCACAATGTTGGCTGAGGAATTCTGGGAGTTGAAGTCCACAAGTCTTAAAGTGGCCAAGTTTGGAGACCCCTGTCCTAGAATCATATTAGACTTGATTGCTTATTTGGCTGCTTCCTCTGTTCCTATGAAGAGATGTTGTTGTTGTTGTTGTTGTTGTTGTTGTTGTTGTTATTATTATTATTATTATTATTATTATTATTATTATTATTATTATTATTATTATTATTATTATTATTATTATTATTATTATTAATCTTCTCTGAACCCAACTGGCCTCCCAGGATAGTTCTGTATATTAGAGGAAGAGAAGGATGCTGGTGCAATTGATAAAAAGCCAATATTTACTTAAGGCTCAGAAGCTTCTACCAGGGGAGGATGTGTATGTTTGTTAAAAGCAGCATTTCTAAGCCATATTGTGTAAGATGCCAAACCCATTTGGGAATGGGCAGCATATACATTTGTAAATAAAACAATGACATGCATTAGTATCAATGCTTGCTACAGGAATTTATATGCTTTATGCACCTTACAAGCCGGTCTTAGGACTTAGTATAGTTCTACTCATGTTTGTGTTTAGAATTATAGATTTACCTGGCTGGCCATTCAGTTCCTTAGGGCCTTCCCTTAAGAATGTTTGCAGAAACTAACAGAATTGCTTCTCCCCATATAAGGTATTTACCAGTTACAGATGGCCATTAAGACAAGCCCAGATTGGGATTCCAGTTCTCATGAAATATAAATCAGTGTGAAACTCCTTCACATCAGGATAGCATCATAGTTAAAATGTCATTCTGAAACTCAGAAATTCAAGTTAAAATCTCCACCAAGGATTTTGGGCTAATCACTATTTCTTTGTTCAACTTACCTAACCTGACTGTTAGAGGGTAAAATTGTGGAAACAACCATGTATACATGGACTGGCCTAAATGTATGTAATAAATAATACAATTGACCTCCAAATTTATGAAGTGCCATTCCTCCCCTGTTTTTGACTTTGGGTGAGCTTGGAAAGCACCAATTTTCCCTTTGGCATCTGGTTGTGGTGGAGATCTTTGAAGCTTTTTCAGAGTTATTTCTTTTAGATTTGGTCATTTGTTTAAAGTTTTGTTAATGTTTATTTTTTTGTAAGCTGCCTTGAAAAGACTGATTTTCAAGATATATTCTTGTTGCTTTCCCTAATTTCTGCAGAACTTGGTGCAATAGTAGCTTCTCAGGTTTCTGAGCCAAAAGTGATAATGATTAAGAAGTAGCCTAGTTATAAAGCAAAACCTTAAAGCTTTGGTTTCATCAAGCATTTTGGAACGGACTGCTAAGACACAGGACCTGTGACTTCATTTTTCATTCCAAGATAAACTGTTCACAGGGAATGAGAAAGAACTGTGTGTTTTCGTCTAGAGATTTCTCTATCTGCAGATCTGGGTTCACATATCGTATTAAGTCATGGCTTGTCTAACCACAATTTATTGAATAAACCACATTTGGCTGGGGTTCTCATAGCACATGAAGCCAAAACCACCCATCACATGATAGCTTAGTGCAGTATGGGAACCTTGCCAGAATTTGAGAGTTGCTAGATTTAAAAATTAGGGAGCAGATGTTTTGTAGAAAATAAGATGAGAAATAAGCTAATGTCAAATTTCCTGGAGAATTCTTTTAGGTAGTTTTGTCAAATTGCTTAGAAATTGATGTGTGTGTGTATGTGTGTGTGTGTGTGTGTGTGTGTGTGTGTGTGTGTGTGAGAGAGAGAGAGAGAGAGAGAGAGAGAGTGCTCACGTGTGTGTGTGTGTGTGTGTGTGTGTGTGTGTATGTATGTGTGTGTGAGAGAGAGAGAGACAGAGAGACAAGAAGAGTGTACTGCACATTACTGAGTTGCAGACTGTGGAAAATTTGTACTGTAATGCAAAACTTGATGAGCATGTTTGGATAATAAGCCAACTGTAGCTTGAGATCACTGTTCAATGTTCCTGTTTTTGCTAGTTGGCTCCCCCATAACCTCATGGTGTTGACTTTCTATGGCCCTGACTTTCATCCTCAGGAACTGAAGAAATAAACCATTGGTGTATTTTAGTTCTGTTCCTTTGCTGGACATGTAGCAGAGATTAAGGACATAATAAGCCTTAAGCATGCCATTGGTGATAATTAGAGAGAGGCACAGCCTAGGAAAGAAGGTCCACTTGACATGATTCAAGTGTTCATGACCAAGCAGTATTTTCTCAATCATCAGAACATGTGTGAAACTTCTTTTGCAGCACTTCTGCATTTCTGGCCAATGGTGATCCTTGGAGAGCTTCATGAGAAGTGGCAATTAGCAGCAACAGGACATTCACAGTTATTGTCATTGATCTTGAAATGGCAAGCCTGACTGGACAGTCAAAGCCTGCTGTATTTTAAAATATAAGTAAATATTGCACTAATGTAAAAAAAAGGGGTGAAGTTTTGATCGCCTTTTTATACTAGCACTTTGAAGCCGTGTGAGTAAGTTGATCTTGGCCAGCCCATGGAATGGCAGAATGAAGCAGCCATCTTAGGTGAAGAATGCATCAGTAGTCTCTTTTTCCCAGTTTCCCAGATCTTGTCAGCTTTTCTTCTTATGGACTAAGAAGGATTAAAGGTGGTCTAGGACAGGTGTTTGAAGTCATAGTATCTTAAAGCAGAGATTCCTCTTCTGAAGTCCCAGGGCAGCTTTCAGCACCCACAAGCTCCAGATGTGCTCCTTGAAACCCTTTTCAAAATTGGTTCTCCAATTTGTAACATTTAATCTAACAGAAGGAGAGCTGATTCGGTAAGTGAGGAACAATCCCTTTAACTGTACTTAATTAATTGACTTTCACCTTATTTAAGACGGTGCACTGAATTCAAGTTTGGCTTTGGCTTCATTTACTTATTGATTTTGGAGACTGGTCCTTCATAGGGGACCTGGAAAAAAAATCTGATCCAAATCTGATGAATTGGATCTGGAAAAAAAATGGATCTGTTCTGGGCCCAGTGCTCTTCAACATCTTCATCAAGGATTTGGATGAGGGGATAGATGGGGAACTCGTCAGATTTGCAGACAACACCAAGCTGGCAGGGATAGCCAACACTCCAGAAGATACAGAAGGATATTGACAGACTTGAACACTGGGCGCTATCTAACAAAATGAAATTCAGTGCTGAAAAAAGTAAGGCTCTACATTTAGGCAAGAAAACCCAAATGCACAGGTATAGTATAGTTTAGTTTAGTTTACCGGTAGTTTATTAGACTTATATACCGCCCTTCTCCCGTAGGACTCAGGGCGGTTCACAAGGTTTTTTAAAAGAAACAATACCACAATTACAAAATTTAAAACAATTAAAATGATTATATTAAACCTTGAATATAAAAATCCTAATTAAAAACCAATTAAAACCCTCAGTCCAGGCCAGAAAGCTCAAAGAGCCAGGTATAGTATTGCTCAATAGTAATAACTGTGAGAGGGATCTCGGAGTCCTAGTGGACAATCACTTAAATATGAGCCAGCAGTGTGCTGCAGCTGCCAAAAAAACCAACACAGTGCTAGGCTGCATTAACAGAGGGATAGAATCAAGATCATGTGAATTGTTAATACCACTTTACAATGCCTTGGTAAGGCCGCACTTATCACTACTTACCTTCCTAGGTTTGCCTAACATCAGCAAAAGTCTATTTTGCCTCATAAATCCAGGTGCAAAAAAGGCACATTATACCTTTGCTCTACTTAGCCCTTCAGCACTGATGATGCTACCTAGTTTGGGTAATGAAACATCCACAAGAAAATTAGCAAGCTCAGAGAGCACCAAGGACCCCTTCATACTGGCGAAGTTACTTCTGTCCATGCTCTCTTTGGAATCAGGACTTACTGAGAAACTGCTGGATAATTTGGACTACTGCAACGCTCTCTACATGGGGCTGCCCTTGAGGACCACTCGGAGGCTCCAACTGGTACAGAATGCAGCCGCGAGAGTTGTGCTGGGAGTTTCCCGATACTCCCATGTTACACCTCTGCTCCGTGAGCTGCATTGGCTACCAGTTGTCTTCCGGGTGAGATTCAAGGTGCTGGTAACGGTCTTTAAAGCCCTACATGGCATGGGTCCGGAGTACCTTAGGGATCACCTGCTGCCGGCATCAACTTCCCTCCGCCCTGTGCGCTCCCACAGGGAGGGTCTCCTCAGGGTGCCACCGATCAGAGAATGTCGACTGGTGGCCCCCAGGGGGAGGGCGTTCTCTGTGGGCGCGCCAGACCTTTGGAACCGCTTGCCGGTTGAGCTCCGGATGGCCCCCGACCTTCGCTCCTTCCGGCGGGATCTAAAAACTTATTTATTTGAGCAATCCGGCCTGGTCTGATGGGTTTGGGGTTGGGTTTTTAATATGGTTTTAACTATTGTATAGATCGGGCATAAATTATTTAATTGTTTTTTAACTTTTGTACTTTGCTTTTTAATATTTATTGCCCTGTACACCGCCCTGAGTCCTTCGGGAGAAGGGCGGTATAAAAATTTAATAAATAAATAAAAATAAATAAATAAATAAATTAGCAAGCAAGCAGTTACGATTTCCCGGTTTTGCATTGTTTAAAATAACAAATCCTTTAAAAACAGTCTTAAACAGGCAGATTTGGCCTCTAATTAGTAGCCCATCAGATATAGATTGGAACTTGTATGCATAGATCTCCTCAAAATAGGACAACCAAGTAATCAGACAAAAATAAGCTTCACCCTTAAGCCATCACTTCTTGCATCTGGTTCTTTCCCTGACCCACCATGATCCTGGCAAAACATCAAACTGAAACATGGTGGTTCCTGCAAGGTTGAAGTCTAATTACAGCCGGTTCTATCCTATAATTACAGCCGGTTCTATCCTATCTCCTCAAAGGTTTGCCTGGCAACATTGCAAAACAGAGGGACATTTCACAGCATCCATCATCAATGCACAACAACAGGGAGAATCTCTAATCTAGGCTGAACATACAGGGGTCAATATTTAAAATAATAATAATAATAATTTTATTTATATACCGCCCTTCTCCCGAAGGACTCTTAATTGTTGACTCTTAATTGCCCATTGATCTTGTCTCTGATAAAAAAGAGTGTTTGCCCTGTTGTCCATTTCTTAAGGCAGGACTGAATGTTGACTAGTATACATGTCTCAACAAGGCCTTTTTATTTGTCTCCCCCCCACCCCCCAATCCATTGGTTATAGCTGGGAAATTGCAGAATGTGTTGTAGAGTGAATCAATTCATATTCCCCAATCAAAATAGCACACTGTCTTTCACAACCATGTAGCTAGCAAAAGAATCTTAGCTCTTAGCTCACCCCTTTTTCAGCAGCAATATCCCCATCTGGTTTGTTGTTTTTTTTTAAAAATGGGCCTTGAACCCAGAGGACCTGCTTTGAGGGATGGGGTAAAAATCTTTAATGTTCCCATCATAAAAAGAGGAACCTGGAACACTGAAAACCCATGTCAGCATTATATTGGTTTATATTCCCCAAATAAATCCAAATATACTGGCAGGGAAAGGGATGGATATTCTACTGTGGAGCAATTTCCTCTCCTTTCCATTAGGGGAATATAACAGCCATTGCATGACTTAAAGACACTCCTGCACTCCCGCTAATGGATTACAGAGATGACTGGCTAATCATCATTTTTGTTTTTTTGTTTCAGTAATGCATTTCAGTATAACAAGAAATATTTTCCCTTGGCATGAATCTATCTGTCTATCTGTCTTGTCTGTCTGTCTGTCTGTCTGTCTGTCTATCTGTCTGTCTGTCTGTCTGTCTGTCTGTCTGTCTATCTATCTATCTAATTTATTTTTCTCTTTTATAACAAGATATTCACCATGTTCACGTAGGGCAATTTCTCTCTCCCAACAAATAAAGTGGACAGTGTCTGACTCAAAGTACTCCAGCAAGCTTCACATCTGAGCAGTAATTTCAATTCATACTTTCCTAGTCCAAAGGCTGTTTTTCCCTGCTGCCTCAGTGTTCTACATCCACCCTTGAATCTGCAGACAACTACGTTGGCATGTCTTTTATGGTTCCCACCACCAATCAGTATCCTGGGTCTCTGATCTCTTTTTCCAGTCGTTGCCAGTCACCTGACTTATTTCCAAGGTAATGGGCAACAAAGCCTAACACTTTTACACACCCTGAGGCTATATAATACTGGAACAGCTAAAGATAAGCCTGTTTCAGACATAGGGTGGAGACAGGATAAGAATAATATAATGGGACTATGGTAAAGGAATAGGTGTTGTCATTATTTGGGGCAAGTGGGAAAGGACCTAAATGACTTTTGAGTTGTTAGATGCCTCAATTCTGAATGTCTATGTGGGTGTTTATGTTGTAAGCCACCCAGAATTGCTTTGAAACAAGATAGGCAGCAAATCAATTTCATAATTAAAATCAAAGAATAATAAAATATCAAAATATTTGGTACCTCACTGTTTTTTAAATCTGCGCATACATTCGTAAACTGTATCTGTAATCTAGGCAAGTCTAAATGCAATGGACAAATGTGAAATCAGATGAAATCAGATTCTAAGGTTTCAGTCAAGTAATTCTTACAGCAGGATAAGGACTGGCTGTGGGGACAGCAGATTTCATGTCAGTATAATTTGCTATCAACTCAAAGATGAATAAATAGTGTGTCTACTCAGCCTGAGGAAAGACCCCCAGTGTTATAACTGCTCTACTTTCTTGACTATCACTGCATGGTACAGAAATCTTTCTTGAAACTATGAAGGATGGGAGATGGATTAGTGTTACCCCAGTTTCACAGAAGGCATGTGATCTGTTTCTCCATTAAATATAGGTAGTCCTTGACTTATGACCACAGTTGAGGCCAAAATTTCTGTTGCTAAGAGAAATATTTGTTAAGTGAATTTATTTTACAACCTTTCTTGCCACAGCTGTTAAGCAAATCACTGCAGTTGTTAAGTTACTAAGATGGTTGTTATGTGAATCTGGCTTCCTCATGGACTTTGCTTGTCAGACGGTCGCAAAAGAGGATCATGTGGCCCCAGGACCCTGCAACCATCATAAATATCAACCAGTTGTCAAGCGTCTGAATTTTGATCAGGTGACCATGGGGATGCTGCAATGGTCATAAATGTGAAAAATGGTCATAAGTCACATTTTTCAGTGATATAACTTTGAAACTGTTGTAAGTCAAGAACTAGCTGTAAATGCACGTAGAAATAAGAGTAATTGCAAGAAGATTTCCCTGCTTTTAATTTCTGCATTGTGGAATATTCTCTGCTACATCTTATTCAGGAAAATAATGTGTGTGTGTGTGTGTGTGTGTGTGTGTGTGTGTTTGTGTGTTTCTTTCTGCTCTGGTATTTATGAATGTAGCTTTCACATTCACATTAAACTATCAGAGTGTGCTGTGGGAAGCAAGTGAGTATTTAGTGGAAAGGAAGATGCTCTCAAGCGAAAAGATCTGGCAACATTTGCTGAGGTAGGATTATCATACTCTATGTAAAACATCATCAGCCAAAAGATAAACATATATTATAACGGGAAAGCAGAACAGCTTTCAGTGAGTAGGCCTTGAGTTGTAAACAGAAGTTATTGTGTAAAATAGCAAGTAGAGATGATAGAGAAGCCAGGGGCAAAATGATGGTTTGGGGTATGAGTGCATGAACCTGGTTAAATGTAAGGATACTCTGTCTATACAAATAAAAATCTTTGCCTGAATTGTGGCAAATGGCAGAAAGATATATCTAAATTTTCATGGCAAGGGGGGAAAAATGAGTTGATTATCATTGCATGCACACAGATGGAAAGAATGGCTAGTGAAATTGACAAATCTTACTGAAATGGGTAAACTAATTTCTTTGATTAGAGAAAAGATAACCGTTGACCCTTATTGCTGACAAAACCTCTTAGGGACTTTTTGCATGTGAAAAAATGAATTTGTGATTTATGATTAGACAGAATAAATTATAGAAAGAAGAATATGATGATGTAACTTCTGGTAGAGAGGTAAAATATAATGGCACTTATAACTGCTGTGAAGAATATTGTGTAAACCGCTGCTTTGTTTCTTTTGCTTTCTTTTCTATTTTTCTTTAGCGCTTTTTCTTCCACTTTTTTTTTCTTTTTCTTTTCTTTCAGGCATACACGAAAGAAACACACACGATTGTAAATGGGGAACTTGAGGCCTTCCAGCTGCTATTGACATATAAATCCCAGCTGACATACCAATGATTTAATCCTTCTTCAGCAACCTCAGCAGGTTCATTACTTTCCTTCCTCCAGATTACAATTTTGTTGTAATCTAGATTCCACCCTTCTATATTACAGATCAGGGCGTGATTTAGCAAAATTCATAGCATGGGTGTTCTGCTCAGTGTCTAAGCTGCAACTTTGTACATTTGTGGTAATCATTATCACATAGTTTTGGTTAGGGAATGCTGTCCTGTGGAAAGTTGGGAATGAGGGATCCACGTCTAGTTCTCTCTGTGTATATATCAAGTTCACAGGTTTTGGCATAGAGAATGAACAGAAGTAACAGAATTTCCATCAGCCGATGATACTTACAGGAACCCTAATTATCCTCTTTCTATCTGCTTGATTATTGTATTTTCATTTTTCCCCAGCTAGACTAAATAGACCAGACATGTCAAACACAAGGCCCGGGGGCCGGATCCGGCCCGCAAAATGGTTTCATCCGGCCCACGAAGCCATCCTGGAAACAGTGAGGGAACGGCCCCCGCTGCCTTGGCCCTGGCCCAGAGACCCTCCTTCTGCCAGAGACCCTCAGATCTGTCCCACTCCTGCCCAGGCCCCCATAGGCACCCTTGATGCGAACGATGTAGAGCTGGCCACGCCTACCCAGTAGGCCATACGCACTCTAGCCACGCCCACCCAGGCCACACCCACCCAGGCCACACCCACCCGGCCCCCTGAGGGCAACCGCAATGCTGATGCGGCCCTCAATGAAATTGAGTTTGACACCCCTGAAATAGACCATATTTTTAAAAACGAATTGAAGGTGATATGATAGATTCTCCTGGCTCCCTTTTCTTCTTACAGTCATTTTTAGCTAAAAATAATGTCTGCCTGCCTGCCTGCCTATTACAGAACACAGAACAGTGCATAAAGAGTATGTTTAACGTATACTCTGTGTGTATGTATGTGAAGTTTGCCTTTTATATTCCAGGCTTCCCCAACCTCATGTCTTCCAAGTGTGTTGGAAGACAACTCACAAGAATCTTCACAAGTAGCAAGGCTGCCATCTTTTTGTTCACCATACTCTCTTCAACAGAAAAAAAGAGTGACAAGGATATGTTAGGCATCTCAAGCATTTGCCCATCTTTACCTTCCCTTTGGGGGGACTCTTCTTGGGGGCTGTTGTCCCCAGATCTGTGTCCAGCCAGAGCTAAAAGAGTTTGTTGTAGACCAGGGGTCTTCAAACTTGGCCCTTTTATGACTTGTGGACTTCAACTCCCAGAATTCCTCAGCCAGCGTGCCTGGCTTAGGAATTCTGGGAGTTGAAGTCCACAAGTCATAAAAGGGCCAAGTTTGAAGACCCCTGTTGTAGACAATACAGACTCTTATTGAGTCACCTTCACCCATTTCAAAATCTCAGGTCTCCTTTTAACAGAGGATTTCAGTGGAAAGTCCTTGAAAGCAAATCTCTCTCCTGGATCACAAAGAGTAGAGGGTTGTTGGGTTTGTTTGTTTTTTTGCAAGAGAGTATTTGTACATGCCTTGATTCCCTAAAAATAGAATATGCACCTCCTTTAAATAATCCTACTAAGCCAAGGAATGCAGTGGCAATCCACTTGAAGAGAGTCTGAAGGAGGTACGGTTGGATCCAGGTTTTCAGCCAACCACTTGGGCACAAACTTAGCTGAGTCCGTGTTCTTCTTTATTAGAATCAAATGTGGGCCACAGCTATGCTGCAGGCAACTGGTTTTGATTTACTTGGGGTTCCAGTTGCTTAAATGCTGCTTTTGTTCTCATCTTCAGAACCCCCAAATTGAATCTTGGCTTCGTGTTTCCCCACGTTTTGGTTTATTTCTTCTCGGAAACACCAGGGCCATACAAGGCCACTGAAGCGGTCAGCTGCTGACCCAGAAACTGCAATGGGTGCTTTGCTGAGGTCCTGTTATGCATGAATGGTAGTTCCCACTCTAGGGTAGGAGTAGCAGGTGAAACCCTGCTTCCTACCCCACTTCCATTTCTGTCTATCTAGGCCACAGTCAGCCAGTTAAGCTGTACTTCAGCCTGAATCCATTCATCTTCCCTCAGCCCAAGGTTCTCAAGTGAAGAGTGATCTCAGTGCTCCGATCTGGGTGATTCACGTTACAATAAATGGCCTAGGTTAGCAGCCCCCAACCTTTTGGGCACCAGAGACCGGTTCTGTGGAGAAATGTTTTTCCGCAGACTGGAAGGGGTGTGGTTTCGTGTGCTGCCTGCATCCTGCAGATGGGGCTTCGCTTGTTTGCGTTGACCAGTTTCTGGCATGCCGTGGACTGGTGTGGTTCCATGGAGCGAGGGTTGAGGACCCCTGGCCTAGGTTACTATTTCCAATAATAAGTAATTTCCCGTAATGCAGCAGCAAGATAACCACCTTGCTCAAGAGCCATAAATGCTGACAGGAAAACTGGAATGTATCAGTGCATTCTGTCTGCATCTAATAGTTGAACCAAATTTCCCAGAGTCTTCTCAGCAGGTGTTGTTGTTGTCAGTTGCGAAGTCGTGTCCGACCCATCGCGACCCTATGGACAATGTTCCTCCAGGCCTTCCTGTCCTCTACCATCTTCTGGAGTCCATTTAAGCTCACGCCTACTGCTTCAGTGACTCCATCCAGCCACCTCATTCTCTGTCGTCCCCTTCTTCTATTGCCCTCAATCTTTCCCAGCATTAGGCTCTTCTCCACTGAGTCCTTCCTTCTCATTAGGTGGCCGAAGTATTTGAGTTTTAGCTTCAGGATCTGGCCTTCTAAAGAGCAGTCAGGGTTGATCTCCTCTAGGACTGACCGGTTTGATCGCCTTGCAGTCCAAGGAACTCACAGGAGTCTTCTCCAGCACCATAGTTCAAAGGCTCCAATTCTTTGGCGCTCAGCCTTTCTTATGGTCCAGCTTTCACTGCCATACATTGCAACTGGGAAGACCATAGCCTTGACTATACGCACTTTTGTTGACAGGTGTAGGCTGATTAATTATTGGGTTCTAGTATAAACTATCCACAAAGGAGAGCCCATGGATTTAAAGTCAACTCTTCACAATCTTAATGCATTAGAGCCAGTTTGTTTGAATCTTGCCAGCCTTTTTTGATTTTTAGTTTTGCAAGGGAGGGGACAGTTCAGCAAACCTCAATTATGAGGCCATAAAAGATTCTTCTTGCAGACGGAGCAGGTCCTTTGCTACTTCAATATTCCTGCTTTTGTAAAGCGTCTTCTGCTTTGACATTACAGGGAGACCTCAATTGACAACACTTCATTTAGTGATCATTCGAAGGTGCAACAGCACTGAAAAAAGTGACTTATGACCATTTTTCACACTTACGACTGTTGCAGCATCCTCGTGGTCATGTGATCAAAATTCAGACGCTTGACAACCGGTTCATATTTATGATGGTTGCAGTGTCCCGGGGTCATATGATCCTCTTTTTGCGACCGTCTGACAAGCGAAGTCCATGAGGAAACCAGATTCACTTAACAACCGTGTTACTAATTTAACAACTGCAGTGATTCACTTATCAAAAGTGGCAACAAAATGGGGCAAAACTCACTTAACTGTCTCTCTTAGCAACTGAAAATTTGGGCCCAATTGTGGTCGTTAAATCAAGAACTTCTCTGCCTTTCATCCTAGCCATCAAAACAGTTTTATTTCTAGGCTAGGACAGCAGAGTTATCTGTTGAATCTGGAAGGTTTATCACGATAATGAAACGAAATTGTGATTTTGTGACACAAGCTTTGCCCCTTATATACGTTTTTGTAATGTTGTAATGAATGTACAAGAGGTCAGTTTGGCCTAGTGCAGGGATAGGCAACCTTGGCTCTTTTATGAGTTGTGGACTCGTGGTTTTCATGCCTAAAAGGGGTGGGAGCTAGAACTTAAAGTCTCCTGATTTCTAAGTTAGCACCTTAACCACTAGGCCAGGGGTAGGCAACCTTGGCTCTTTTATGACTCGTGGACTTCAACTCCCAGAATTCCAGGGTGGTTTATTGTTGAAATATTTTTGTTTTTTAAAACTTTAGCAGGGGTTATTTTATTTAAAAATGCAGCATCCACTCCCCATCACTGCTGGTGTTGAATTTGGTTGCTGCTTGTACCGGTACATAATCATTTATGACACTCCACTGTTTTAGTTATTGTGGCTTTAATGGCATGTTAGATTTTAGTTTTAGATTGTGGTTTTTGAAACTGAAGTATTGTATATTATGGTTTTTGTGTAAGCTGCTTTGGAAGATTTTTACTTTGAAAACTTTCTTGAAATAATTGCAGTAATAACAGTACATCTAAAATCTGTTGTGAAAAGTGATAATTGCTTAATATTTTTAAGAATGTCAATTCTGGATATAGTTATTTGGATGTAAGTTGAATTCAACATACGGAAGCTTTCTTTATAGGATTTGATTAGGTTCAAGTAGCTCATTAAAACCGATCAGTATTATAATATGACTGAGACCAAGATTATTAGATCCTGCCACTTCAGGCTAAAGGAAAGAGCTTTAGAAGAGAGTTACCTTAACAAAGCTATTGCAAAATTGCACGCTTAATTGCACATTTATTTCAGCTCCTTTCTATTGTTGTTAGAATTTTTTATCATTTGATTCTAGATGCTGCATGGGCTGTGTACATGTTTGAGTGTGCGTGCGTGTGTGTGCGTGCGTATGTGTGTGTGTGCAGGTAGTCCTTGACTTACGAACACAATTGAGCCCAGAATTTATATTGCTAAGTGAGAAATTTGTTAAGTGAGTTATGTCCCATTTTACCATCTTTCTTTCCACATTTGTTAAGTGGAAATCACTGTAGCTGTTAAGTTAATAACACAATTAGGACACTGCAACCATCATAAATAAGAGCCAGTTGTCAAGCATCCGAATATAAATCACGTGATCGTGGGGAATGCTTCATAGGTCATAAGTGTGAAAAATGATCATGTCAGTTTTTCCGGTGGCATTGTAACTTTGAACAGTCACTAAATGAAGTGTTGTAAGTCAAGGACTACCTGTACACACATGTATATGACTATGAATATCTAAAGATGTACCCTCAGTCCAAAACTGGGGGTGGGGGGGAGGAACAATCCAATACATTTCAATATTTCAGTCCAGTATATTTCTAATAGATCAACAGCCGTGCTTTCCCCAAATCTCTGCTATCTGAAAAAAATGGAGATGTCCCTAGGATTGGGCAATATGGAGTCCTCCAGATGCCTTGAACATTATTCCCTATTACTGGCTGAGGAGAGTGAAATCAGCGGTCCAAAATATTTGCCAGAAGAACTCTCTCAAGAGGAATGGGTTGATTTGTGCCATAAACCTAAAAAGTCTCTTTCTTAACCCAATATGATAAATACATTTAGATGTTGCCTGATCTGATTGCCAAAGTCTCTGTTTACAGAGATTTTAAGGATGGGTGCTTATTTGAAGCATGCAGTCAAATGAAGGCATAGATCACATGTGTCAGACTGGCGGCCCACAGGCCAGATGCATCACGTGCAGACCACGCCCACCCCCCGGCTCTACAAAGGCAAAAAACATCATGATATGTCACGTGACATGATTGAGTTTGACACTCGTTGCATAGATCCTTCACCACCACTCTGGCTTCTGGTTAGGATAGCCATTATATACTGAGGGTTTAAGAATCAAAGCAGTTGCTGGGCATTGCAAGGAAAGACACGTAGGAAGAAGCATTAATGAGGAGGGCCACATTTTTTCACTTTAAAGATCTTCCCATTATTTCAGTTCAGATCATATTGTTGTGTCTGTTTGCATCCACAGCAGGGATTCCCCAGTAAGCTAGTGGATACATTTGGAATTTGAGGACCTTTCTTGGACATTTTCACAAAATGGATGAAGTAGATGATGATGATGATAATAATAATAATAATAATTCTTCCTGCAACAACTCAAGGAAAGCTACAAAAAACTGTGCTACTCAGAACATCTTACATTTTAAGGAGATACCTGGTTGATACCTAGGATGCTGGCAGCAACCCGTGTCAACCATTAGTGCCAGTCAATTTGAGTGTTCAGTTGACTGAGTTTCATGTTTTATGAATAAAAGTTTTATAATAATAATAAATAATAATAATAATGTTGGAAGGGACCTTGGAGGTCATCTAGTCCAAACCCTATACCATTTCAGACAAATGGCTGTCCAGTCTCTTCTTAAAAACTTCCAGTGTTGGAGCATTTACCACTTCTGGAGGCAGGTTGTTCCACTGGTTAATTGTTCTAACTGTCAAGGAAGTTTCTCCTTAGTTCTAGGTTGCTTTTCTCCTTGACTAGTTTCCATCTGTTGCTTCTTGTCCTGCCTTCAGGTGTTTTGGAGAATAGCTTGACTCCCTCTTCTTTGTCGCAGCCCCTGAAATATTGGAACACTGCTTGTCACCCCTCGCCCTTCTCTTCATTAAACTACGCATACCCAATTCCTAGGGACGCGGTGGCTCAGTGGGTTAGGACGCTGAGCTTGTCGATCAGATGGTCGGCAGTTTGGCGGGTCAAATCCCGAGTGCCGCGTAACAGAGTGAGTGCCTGCTACTCGTCCCAGCTTCTGCCAACCTAACAGTTTGAAAGCACGTAAAAATGCAAGTAGAAAAATAGGGACCACTACGGTGGGAAGGTAACAGCGTTCTGTGCACATTTAGCGTCTAGTCATGCCAGCCACATGACCACGGAGACGTCCTCGGACAAGCGCTGGCTCTTCGGCTTTGAAACAGAGATGAGCACCGGCCCCTAGAGTTGGAAACGACTAGCACGCATGTGCGGGGGAACCTTTACCTTTACTTTTTACCCAATACCTGCAACCGTTCCTTATATGTTTTAGCCTCCAGTCCCCTAATCATCTTTGTTGCTCTTTTCTGTATTCTTTCTAGAGTCTCAACATCTTTTTTACATTGTGGTGACCACAACTGGATGCAGTATTCCAGGTGTGGCCTTACCAAGGCATTGCAAAGTGGTATTAATACTTCACGTGATCTTGATTCTATTCCTCTGTTAATGCAGCCTAGCACTGTGTTGGCTTTTTTTGGCAGCTGCAGCACACTGCTGGCTCATATTTAAGAGATTGTCCATTAGGACTCCAGGGTCCCTCTCACAGTCATTACTATTGAGCAAGGTACCCCCTATAATACTATACCTGTTCATTTGGTTTTTCCTGCCTAAATGTAGAACCTTACTTTTTTCACATGATAGAGTCAGTCTGAAATGCCAAGGTATTAACAGGCAAATCAATGAGATTGTTCCCAGGTGCTCTCTATACAAAATAACCACGTTTCAGACCAAATTTGTTTTTGTTTTTTTCCTGGGCATGTAGGTACATTTCTAGACAAAGCACTAGACTATAGCCATTCACCATTTATTGTAAATGCAATGCTTGAGGTCATGTTTCTTGTTTTGTAGTATGCTAGCTTTTCATTTATTTATCTGGACAGTATAAATGAGAAACTCTGAGGCTGACAGATAACAGAAGGTGCACAAATACCTCTGGATGCCATGCAGAGGACCTAGTTCCTAGGATGTGTCTACCTCCTAGTAGAAAAAGAGAAAGATAAATATACTGTTAGTCTGCCAAACACGAAGAGCGCTTCTGGTTTCTGTCCTCTCAAAGACCACAGCTGGGCTCTAAATTGCTGTTTACTCATTTACAGAAAAGGGGGTATTTTTGGAGTCCACGAAAAAAGTCAGGTAGTTTTCCTAGGCCTAGGGTATCCCCAAAAGAGCGGGTATCCACAGAAGTTCTCTGTTGGAGACTGATTCCCCCCCTCATCTCAATTATCTTCTTACAATGGAGGATATTGCAGTAGAAGCTAACAAAGCATATTCTTGGTTAATCTGCCCCCTTTGCAAAGAAGAGTCATTATGTTTATTGACAGCTGCTCCTTTTTTGGAAAAGGGAAGTGCAATTCAGTAGTCTGGGAAATCTCCTGTATTTAAGTTAGGTGGAAGAACATTGAAAGAAGATGCTGTAAGAACTGATTGAGACACGTTACCTACCCAGAAGAGGAAGCAGGGAATGAATTTTGCTTGATAGCTGCATTGCTTTCCATTTCAAGGTTCAGCTGGGTGGCTCTGCTGGGGCAGTTTCACCTCAGACCTGTAGCTGGCCTAAATACACAGCATCGCTCACAGAAGTGGAAGGATTACAGGTTGTAGCACAGCTTGCCTGGAAATATGGAGAGCTGCTGCCAATCAGTGCAATTGTTATTGATTTTTAAAAGGCCTCCATTGCTACAGTCATCTTTACTGCCCCTGCTAGGAGCAGGGAGAAGCCATTTCCATCTTTCTCTGCATTATTCTTCTGCAGCCTGGCAGTGCTGGCAGTGCTCTACTGCCCTGTCATCAATCATTTTAGTGGGGCATGTTGAATGTTTTAGGCCAACACATCGCTCTGGGAACACTGTAAAGGTAGAGGCAAGCTGGTCCTTTTTTTCTTTTTCTTTTTACTGTTTATACTGAGACTGTGGAGCGGTTTTGAGCTCCTTTGCATCAAAATTATTTTCAGAGGAAACCTATGCATTTGTCAAAAGTCTGTTGCATGTTCAGAAGAGGAAGGAATTTGCTCTCAAACTTACAAATGCAAACTAGGATGCTCTGAGTAAGGTGTCCACAACTGCATCTGCAAAAAGCAGAGGAAGGACATGGCGTGGATTAACATAAAAAGGCTAATTCCTCAATGGATACTTGTAAATGTATAAGTATTTATGCCTGATTCAAGCTATAACTCCCCAAGGATGAACAAAATTGGTGGACTTGCTATTCGCTTCCCATCCAAATGTTAATCAATAACTTCAAGGGTTTCTGTGGTCTTCTTTAATATGGTACTTCATTTTTAAACCAGGCAGCTCTTCAAATACATGATGCCTTCAGATAGACTATGTTTTGTGACTGGAGATTGATGGCCACCCCATGCAAGAGAACCAACTTGATGTGGTAATAAAGCTGCTGGCTTAGAAACCAGAAGACTGAGTTCTAGGCATCCTTTAGGCTGGCTGGGTGACTTTGGAGCAATCAAGGTCTCTCAGCTGAACCCACCTTATGAGTTTATTGTTGTGGGCAAAATAGAAGGCGGGAGTATTCGGTGCAGTTTATTCACTGCCTTGAGTTGACCAAAACCATTTTTGTTTTAAAGAAAACATAATGTGTGTATTTAGCTCTTGAGGTTCCTGTGCTTTATGACTTGTCGCACTACAGTGAAGCAGGATTTACTGCTTGTTCAACGTTAAAAGTAATTGTAGCTGAGTCTGATGTGTGTGATTCCACTATTCTGCTTTGTAAATATGGTTGTGGCTTAATGTGATCTAGAACAGGGATACCCAAACTTGGCAGCTTTAAGATGCATGGACTTCAACTCCCAGAATTTCCCAGCCAGCCATGTCCATTCATAAAGTTGTCAAGATTGGGAACCCCTGATCTAGAATGAGAAATATTGGACAATGTGAACACCCAGTGGGTGGCAACGAGAGATTCTATTGTTTAACTAAACAAGCCTTTGAGCAGAAAAATCAGAACTGCCAGTGTAGATTTTCAGTAAAGTATTATACTCTTAGTAAAATCATAATGTCTCAGGAGTTTCTTTTTCTGGAAATGCCAGCTAGACAGTTGACACTGCAGCCAATGGTATTTTCAGTGCTTTTTTTGTAAAAGAAAAAAGTGCCGGAACTCACACATGTCATACAACCCGCCTTGCCTACCCTACAAGGTTCCATCCAAAAAAGGTGCCGGAACTCCGTTCTGAGAGTTCTATGAGAAAAAAAGCCCTGGGTATTTTTCTATTGCTGTTTCTAATCAGAGAGTCTAAGCTGTCAATATGAGATGGTCTCTTTGGGAGCAAGAACTAACCTCACTGACTGCCCTGCTTTTTCTCCCTCCACCACCCCTGTTGGCAACCCACAGCCTCTCCCCATTGCAAAGGCAAGTTCATTTTTCAAGAGATGAACAGCCATCCTTGCAAAATTCAAACTCAGAGATCAAAGACTATAAACTCATGGACAGCCTTGAGGCGGCAGACCAGATAAAAACGTTTTCTTTCACATTTGTTTCCAAATAGGGGCAAAAGGGCAGACAAGAGAAAAGAGGTCTTGGGAAGTGGTTGGGGGGGGGAGAGAAGGCATGGCTGAATTTACAGTTTGACAAACACAAAGGAGGATAGCAATATTGAAGGACGAATGGAAGATTTATATTTCATATTTCATAGAGGGGACAAGTTTCCTTTGCCTCTGTGGTCTGGCTGGGGAAGGAAGGGACCCCACTCTAGAACAATAGCTCTTCTACTGCACTTTGCCAAGCATCTGAATAGTCAGCTTCTGGAGAATTATGTGGAGGCAGCAGCCGAAGCGGTGGCAGGGAGAACCAAAATCTGCAAGTTGCCCATCTGGATTATCCATGTTGGAGATCACCCTGCCAGGATTAAGCCCTTTTATCTCATTATTTTGGCAGCAGGGAGGGGTGAAACATGTGCTTCTGTTTCCCTCTATTAAAATGTGTGTGGTTTAAAAGTCCTTAATGGGATCCAGATTTGTAGAGTTGCATGCCTCTTTATTTTATTTATAAGCTGCAAACTTCTGTGTGTTAATGGAAGGATACGTCTCCCTGAACTCAGTGGGACTCGCTTTTGGCTAGAGGCATGAGAAGCCACTGTAATCTTTTGCACTATACTTGTAATTTACTAACCCCTGTGGCCAGATTTCAATCAGTGGGGCAAAGTTCAATTGATAGGGCCGAAACTACAGAGCCATATTCTCCTACTTTCTAAATGTTCTTTGAAGCTATTTTGGACTGTGTGTTTACAAAGACCAGGGTTTGATGGTAAACAAATAAAAGCGTGACATAGAAATCCCAAAGGTGCTTTTTCAGGAGGCAACTGGACTTTCTTGTTTTTCTTTGCAGAACGTTTTGTTTCTCATCCAAGAAGCTTCTTCAGCTCTGACCAGATGGTGGGGGATGGAGCTGAAGAAGCTTCTTGGAGGAGAAGCGAAACATCTTCAAAGAAAAACAAGAAAGTCCAGTTGCCTCCTGCAAAAGCACCTTTGGGACAACCATGACATGGATGACTGGTAGCTCATTCTTTCAGCGTCGATGGAAATTGTTTCTGGGGACTGAAAAAAATGATGTCTCAAATTGGAGTTTTAGGTTTATATTAAAGGTAAAGGTAAAGGTTCCCCCGCACATGTGTGCTAGTCGTTTCCGACTCTAGGGGCCGGTGCTCATCTCCGTTTCAAAGCCGAAGAGCCAGTGCTTGTCCGAGGACGTCTCCATGGTCATGTGGCCGGCATGACTAGACGCCAAAGGCGCACGGAACGCTGTTACCTTCCCACCAGAGTGGTCCCTATTTTTCTACTTGCATTTTTACGTGCTTTCGAACTGCTAGGTTGGCAGAAGCTGGGACGAGTAACAGGCGCTCACTCTGTTATGCGGCACTCGGGATTCGACCCGCCAAACTGCCGACCTTCTGATCGACAAGCTCAGCGTCCTAACCCACTGAGCCACCGCGTCCCTTAGGTTTATATTAAAGTAAAGGTAAAGGTTCCCCCGCACATGTGTGCTAGTCGTTTGCGACTCTAGGGGCCGGTGCTCATCTCCGTTTCATAGCCGAAGAGCCAGCGCTTGTCCGAGGACATCTCCGTGGTCATGTGGCCGGCATGACTAGACGCCAAAGGCGCACGGAACACTGTTACCTTCCCACCGTAGTGGTCCCTATTTTTCTACTTGCATTTTTACGTGCTTTCGAACTGCTAGGTGGGCAGAAGCTGGGACGAGTAACAGGCGCTCACTCTGCTACGCGGCACTCGGGATTCGACCCGCCAAACTGCCGACCTTCCGATCGACAAGCTCAGCGTCCTAACCCACTGAGCCACCGCGTCCCTAGGTTTATATTGGGAAGATGCAAATTTCAGTCTAACCATCTCAGGTTATTGCTTTGGGGGTGGTGTTGAGAATTATCACATACAAGAGCTGCACTGGAGAAAAAAATTGGGCAACACTTTCAACAGAGATAGTTAGAATAGAGAAAGAAATAGCAAAGATTAACAGTCTTCCTTTTTAGTAACACTAACCTTGGTTCTTCAGTTGCCCAGATTTTGATGCAACAATTATTGCATTCAATGGATTAAATGCCATCGCAATTTATATCACTTCTATAGCATTATCAATTATTTACATCTGTGTAATTCCCAAGATTGTGTCAGTAATGTAATTACATCATGAGCAAATGATGTAATTTGCAGTAATTGCATTGCCCTGTAACGTACTCTTTGATTTACTAAATCTGCATTTCCCTTCTCCCATTAAAACAAGTTTCACTATGGCTCACCCTGAATCTAATGGACTCTGGATAGAGTGCAACATAATTTAAAAAAAAAAAACATAACTAAATAATAGAACACAAGAATAAAAAGGCTACTGTATCAAAGGCACCACTCACCTAAGGGCCAAACTCTTGCTGGAACAATGTTCCTTCTTTGAAAACCTTATAAAGTAGGAGCTATTAATACCTTATACATAAGACTGGAGACTAATTCCCTAAGAATATAATCTGAAGCACGTTTGCTAGAAGAAGAAGAAAATGCTGTCGAATTTAGAAGGATTTGTGTTGGAATAAGTGTACAAAGAAGGGGCTGTGCAAGTTTCCAACTACACAATGTGTTTAATGGATTCAACAGTATACATTTCCTGGATCCAAACTTGGACTGGCAAAATCTTTTGGCTTCTGGAATATCCTTCTGGTATCCTAAATGGCAGTGTGTTATAACTTGCCAGTGAAAAAGTTCTTTTTTATTTTGGCACAATCAGGAAACTTGAATCAAAGTTCCAAATTTTGAAAAGCCCAAATCTAAATAAACATTGAATCAGGATGAGAAGAGTAACTCAATAAATTCTGTGTATCTGGGTTCCTTTTTTTTAACTGTTTATAGCTAGAATAATTGCAAGAGATTTTCTATCATTGTTTTTAAAATATTGATAAATTTTGGCTGCCATTTTCCTGAACATATGTACTGGGAAATGGAAGTATAATTTGTTTCAGAGCCTAGCCTGAGACTAGGAGTAGCTGTGACCACATGATTGAAGCTCCGCCCACTTTGTAACAGGCCCCACACATAAAAAAGAGGTAGCACTTCCATCAAAACTACCATCTTGTTTTTCTTTTAGCCTGACTCTCCTGTAAATGTTTCTGAATTATTCTGAAATCAGCGTGGTGAAAGTTGGTGAATGAAGGTAAAAATAGACTGTTTCTAACTAATGACTTATTTCTTCACAAATGTAATTAAGGCCCAAACCACACCTTTTGCATTCTTGCTTGCCATTTAATCTACCCACATAGATACATTGATATTTGTTTTTCTTTACCATAAGCAATTGTTACTGTTTGTCAGCTTCAGTTCTTTTTCTGTGATGAGGGTAGAAAGTCTTGTGAATGTCACAGATGCCTTACATCAGACATGTCAAACACAAGGCCCGGGGGCCAGATCCGGCCCGCAAAGTGGTTTCATGCGGCCCGCAAAGCCATCCTGGAAACAGTGAGGGAACGGCCCCCACTGCCTTGGCCCTGAGACCCTCCTCCTGCCAGAGACCCTCAGACCTGTCCCACTCCTGCCCAGGTCCCCATAGGCACCCTTGATGCGAATGATGTAGAGCTGACCACGCCCACCCAGCAGGCCACACCCACTCTAGCCATGCCCACCCAGTAGGCCACGCCCACCCTGGCCATACCCACCCGCCCCCTGAGGGCAACCGCAATGCTGATGCGGCCTTCAATGAAATTGAGTTTGACACCCCTGCCTTACATGGTTTTATGAGAGACAGGAGGAGGGTGAAGTAGATAAGGTTCTATGAAATTGAAATGTCATGTTTCATTGGAGACCAAGATAGGGCATCCTTTAACTATGATTAAGAGGCAGCAGCTTGTAAGTAGAATGTAAAGACTTTGTGCTTTATCCCTATTTCCTGATCATTAAACTCTAAGGTTTGAAGATACAGCTGTCTATTGATTAAATGTTCATTTAGAAACCACTAAGGATGAAATATATGCATTTCCCTCTTTTCCTTTTAAAGTAGAAGTTTTGGAGAACTCTGATGAGGATTTGTACTTTTGGAGGAGCTATTTATATTAATTTTTTAATTAATCTGGCTGACCTGGATTGATCTAGATAACAAAAAGGGGATATGCCTTATTAGTATTTGCATGGGAAGCCCTGTGGAAAACCCAGGGTTTAGGCTGAACTGGGAAGTGGAACGGGGTTGTGGAAAGAGATGACAAGCTACTGTGTCATGCCATGAAACCTGCATGGATCTGAACCTGTAAATCACCAGGAACTGATCTATTTTAGAAGGCAATACCTTTAAAGTAATCCTAATTAATGAATTCCATTTCAGATTAGGAATAGAGTAGATTATAGGTTTCATAAATAAATGGGCTGATGGAGGTGGATGGAGGGAGAAAGTTGATGTCTTTTACTTCACAAAATTCATTTTCCATTTTACTATTTGCTCTAGGAGGAATTAAATGGCAGGGTTTTTTTACAGGACAAAAGCCATTTTAGGAATAGTGACTTTTTGGGGATGAAACGGTGCTCAGACAGAAATAACTATTTTTCTCTGCTACCATCCAAATTACAATAGAAGCCTTTTATGCTTTTACTATTGGCAGATGCATTCAAGCATTTCTCAATTTGTTTTGTTAATCTAGAAGCTAGACCCTTGAACAGGGACCTTAACTATGAAAAGCAGGCCTTTAACCTTGGTTTATGCTGTCCTTGCTTTTTCATTTTAACATCTTGAGATTTTTTTTAAAAAAAAATATCCTTTTTCCTGGAATGTTTTTTCCCCCCTGCTAATCACATCCCTGATATGTAATTCTACTCTGATTGGGATATTCCAATCAAGCAGTGTCTGCATGCCATGTTTTTCTCCAGGAGTATAATAACTATGATAGCAATGTGAGAACCTCCTGTGCTAATTTGATTCTTCTTCTTTTGCTGATGTATAACTTTCATTTCAGTTTTAGGTCGTAGCAAATGTCAGTGAGGTGACCGCTTGAAAGGAAATGTCACTAGTGACTGAGTCCCTTGGAGGTTGTGAACAGGAAATGACAGCAGTGAAACAAAGCATACTTGGATTCTTTATTTGGGAAGATTAAGAAAGACAATGAAATCTTACTGCTTAACATCCTGTATGATTTTATAAAGCTTCCTTCTGATTCCATGGCCTTCCATTTCCTGATCCATATTCTCCCCCAAAATGAGAACAAATTTGTATGCGCTGTAGCATAATATGATTTGTGTGGTTTAGCTTACCATATATACTCTGTGAACCCAGCCATTGTGGTTTGTGTATGATGGTTAATGGCTTACTGTTATGAATGAGCTGGAACACAATGGCCTTTTCAAGAAAATGGTTAAAACAAGCAGAAATTTTCATGGTGTGTGAATTCAGCCATTGTTTGCTCAGACATGATATAAACCACAATTGGCTGAGTTTGAGCAATACATTAGGCCATAAGCCATAGTGTTTGAGTTCACAGCATGTGAAGCACAACCATATTATATGAATTAAACATTCCTATTCAGCTGTGGTTATTCCTGCAGCAAAATCATCCAGTTATTCTATTAAAAGAAAGGGAGAGGTGGCAGAAAAAGGTGGCGGGGAACAAGATAAAAATGCTTCAGATAAGCATAGCTCACTAAGCCTCTTGCTACATGAAAATGTAGAGATATTTCATGCACCTTAAAAAGTGATGAGGAAATGTGTTTATTTGTTTAAACATGTCTCAGCTGCATTTATAGACTTGTAATAGAGGCTCAGCAAGTCATTCTCAAGGCAGAATGCTACAGTAGGATCTTTTTTTTTCTACCTGGTTCCTTTTAACCCATTACCTCTACCTGTTGGCATTGCTTTTTTGGAGAGCAACAAAGAAAGGCTATTGTGAATCCTTCCTGAACCTGAACCATTTCAGATGTATTGCACAAAATGGCTGGGGTTTGGGGGAAGAAATTGTAATGCAGGCTCAGAGGAGATTTGGCTTTTTAAATCTACAATATACCAAGTTAGGGAATGTTACGCTGAGAGACTGTAAAGTTGGAGGGATTATGATTTCAGTACTATCCCCCATGGGATTGGTCAGTTCCGTGAGTGAGAGATCTGAGTCCTTGAAGACCCAAACAATGATCCAGTACCGATTATTGCCCTCACTAAAGTGATTGATTTTTCTGGTTGACTCCCCAGCACTGAAATGGGGATGGAAAGATCTCTCTTAGGGTTTCTTTACATGCCTCTAATCATAGCTTGCGCACAGTTTATTGATGTTAATTTTTATCCTAATGAATAGAAAGCCAACTCTTTAGTTTACAGCTTCATTATTCTTGCCATGGGGTATCCAGTTAACTCACAACTTTTTGAGTTTTTATCTGCTGTACTTCAATATAAGCTGACTAGTGCTTGTGATTGGTAAATCTGTATTCTGTAAATACAGATTTAAGTTCCCACATCATGCTAAAGCATAATGTAATTTTAATTGATGTTGGCCTAGGCAACCTTGGGTCTTTCATGACTTGTGGACTTCAGCTCCCAGAATTCCTGAACCAGCCATGCTGAGGGAAAAGGGAGAGGTTTCCAAGCTGAGCCATGTTGGCTCAGGAATTCTGGGAGTTGAAGTCCACAAGTCATAAAAGAGCCAAGGTTGCCTACCCCTGGCCTAAACTGATGGGTAAACCAAACTGCTGTAGTAGTATTAATAGTTTAATATGGTGTATAAACATATAATTAAGGGAATTATCACTTAGTACCAGGTGTAAGCCAAATCATAGACTTGGCATTTAGCTGAACTGAAATTTTATCTATCTACCAGACTGAATTATTCCCTGGAATCTCAAGAAGAAAATCAATCTCAAGATAAATTCAATTTTGGAGACTGTTTTATGATGTAATTGTACACAAAAGAAAGAAATAAGAAGAGATGGAAGGGAAACTGTCTCTTCTGGTAAAGATCATGCATGAGAAAAAAAATCAGTAACAAATACTAGTTTTCAAAGGTTTGATACATGGATATTTCCTGCATTTTTAAAAAATAGTGTTAAATAGCTGATTTTATATAGAAGAAAGACTATATTTCCCCAACACCCTACTTTATGCTTTGCTAAGTATTGTCTGAATTTACACAACCCACTAAACTATGGTTTTCATACATTAATTGGGTTCATACAATACTTTTAATTACTATAAAACCAACATGACCCACATTATGACTTAGTGAGATATAAATGCATCCAATCATAGTTTATTCAACAATCCATTATTACAGCATGTCATCATATGAACTCTGATCTCAGTTCACCATATCTATTCAAATAGTTCTGCCAGTCATTATGTACCAAAGTATACAGTGGTACAAAAATTTAATCACTTTAATTATACAAATTGAATTTAAAATTCCCTAATATGGTGCTGGAGAAGACTCCTGCGAGTCCCTTGGACTGCAAGGCGATCAAACAGGTCAGTCCTAGAGGAGCTCAACCCTGACTGCTCTTTAGAAGGCCAGATCCTGAAGCTAAAACTCAAATACTTTGGCCACCTAATGAGAAGGAAAAACTCACTGGAGAAGAGCCTAATGCTGGGAAAGGTTGAGGGCAATAGAAGAAGGGGACGACAGAGATTGAGGTGGCTGGATGGAGTCATTGAAGCAGTAGGAGTGAGCTTAAATGGACTCCAGAAGCTGGTAGAGGACAGGAAGGCCTGGAGGAACGTTGTCCATAGGGTCGCGATGGGTCAGACACGACTTCGCAGCTAACAACAACAATATTTAATGAGATTGCAGTTAAAAGTTAAATTAAAAATGTAGTGTATCTCAGCATTCTCTAGACTCATATTTGATTTGATTCTAAAGGAGAATTAAAACTTAAGAATTTATTATTACTCCTGCAGTGCAGGAATATGGGCCATCATTTTTTTAAAAATAGTACTGCAAACAGTCCTTGTTTAGCAACCAGAATTGGGTCTGGCAGCTCTGTTTTTAAACAAAGCGGTTGCTAAGTGAAACTGCTTACAATCTCACTGCAGCTTTCCTTTGCTTTACAGGTCACAAATGTGAGGAAAAGTTTACTTTTTCATCACCATTGTAACTGCAAATGGTGACTAAACGAGATCTACCTGTAAGCAACCTATGGGCTATTCCAAGTCATACCAATGGGAAGGTTCCGAATAAATTGTGATTAAAATTGGCAGGTTTTAATCACAACTCCCTTGGTCGGCTGACCTCTCGGTGAGCTTCAATTCAGTCTTATTTGTCCCCATGTTGCATTTCAAACTTTTATGAGTAAAGCCTCCTGAACTTCCGGGCCTTCTTCGGCCAGAGAATCCCTGCCCCATCGGCTCGAAATAACCACGAGCCAGGTCGAGGCTTTGGAAACTTTTATCCCCTTTTCCGTGTCTGGGAAAAGCTGCGAAAGCGCTTCGGAACGCAGTCATGGCCAATCGCGGGAGGCGTTCCCACGTTTTCAACAAGTTAAACTCGGGTTGTGAACGCGAAGCCGTGCCTCGCATTTTAATCCAGACGTTGGGTGTGTGTGTGTGTGTGTGTCTGTGTGTGTGTCTGTCTGTCTGTCTGTCTGTCTGTCTGAACTAGATCACCGTCCCTTTGACTCTCACGTTTGGGAAGGAGTCGCTCTCGGCTGAGGCGGGAGCTTCGCTCCCGAGCACCAGATGGAGCACTTGAACAGCAAACTTTCCGAGCGCCCTGCCATTGGTTGAGGTTGGGCCAATCGCGAGCGCCCTCGCCAAACAATGCAACTTTCTCCCCTGCTCAGTGCGGGTTCCTTTCTTTCTATTTTTTTTTTACTCCTCTTTTTTTTTCTCTCCCTTCCCCTTCTTTTTCTTTATTTCCTCTTCTGTTGTTCCCCCGTTCGCGCGGTGGTCCTCCTCCTCCTCCTCCTCCTCCAGCGCCTTGGTACCGATCGGCTGCGCGGGTGGGGAGAAGCGGAGGCCGGGCGCAGGTGGATCCGCCCGGGAGAGGCGTTAGCGGCTGCGGCTTCCGAAGGATGGAGCTGACTGGGATCGCCGAGCCGAGCCGCTGAGCTCCAGCGCCGGCGACCAGGATTGCCCCCCCCCCCCGTGCTTCGCTGCCCTTCTTGACCCGAGCGTGTGAAGCCGGCGGAGAGAAGCTTAAACGGATCTCTCCTGCGCGCTCCCGAAGGGAGGCAGCAGCCGGGAGGAAGGGTCCCCTCCATGCCAGGGCTGCACCCAGCGTCGGGCACCGCCGCTAAAACGAGCAACAACCGGAGCAGCTCCTCCAGCGCTCACGGCTCCGATTCTCTTTTCTCCTCCCCAGATGGAATTAAAGGGCGAACGGCAGAGGAGGAGAAGGGCGTGAGCCGGGCCGAGAAGAGCGGCGCCTCCAGCCAAGGTAAGAGCCGACTCGAGCCGGCGGCCGATCCCTCCTCGGGGGTGGCGGGTGGGGGAAACGGTGACAGCAACCCGCCGCGAAGGGAAGCGGCGACTGGCGTTAGGAAACGAAAGACGAGCCCAACCGGGGCGCAGGGAGGGAGGGAGGGAGGGTCCCCCTTTCCTGCATTTTCTCCGCCTCGTGACTCGCCCAGGAGAAAGGAGTTGTGCGGCGGCGGCGGGTTGTGAGTGTGTGTGTGTGTGTGTGTGTGTTGTGGGGGTGGGGGTGGAAATGGAGCTTTCCTTTCTCCGAGGACGGCAACGGGGCAAGGCCTTGAACCAGGGGTCTTCAAACTTGGCCCTTTTATGACTTGTGGACTTCAACTCCCAGAATTCCTCAGCCAGCTTTGCTGGCTGAGGAATTCTGGGAGTTGAAGTCCACAAGTCATAAAAGGGCCAAGTTTGAAGACCCCTGCCTTGAACTGTTCAGAAAGCGAAGCAGCCGTAGAAAGGCGGGGAGTGGGGTGGGGGTGGTGGGGTGGGGGTGGGTGGGGTGGAAGCCCTTTTGACCGCTTGGAAACGGAAGGCTTTGAAGTCCCCCTTGCGCATTTTCTGGAATCCGCAGGAATCGCTTTTTCAATTCGGTGGAGGGACTCTCACTCACTTCCCAAGTAAGAACGTGAGAATGCCGGCGTTCGAATCCGCTGCAGAGTCGGTCATCCCCAGCGGTGCAGGAGAATGGGATATGCTGGTGGGGGATGATGGAAGCGGTAGTTCGTCCACCTCTGGAATCTTGTCACAGTTGAGGGAGAGGCTGTGATAGTTTCTCCTCTCCTCACCCCATCCCACCCTACCCTCTGTGCCTAGGCATCTATAATGCGCACGTAATATTGAGTGGAGTCCCTGTAACAGGGTCTGTTCAGGGTCTGTGCAGAGGTTGCCGACTGTCCCTGTCGTTTTTTTTAGAGGACCATGTACCTTTTCTGAATGAAAAGTTGTAGCTAATCACTGTTTTGCTTTTTCAAAGAGATTTTCTGGTTATTTCCAGTTTCTCTCAATCCGTATGTTTTAAAGATCCTTCTGTTTTTAAAAAGTCTTCAGTGTGCACATACAGCTAAATTTAATTGACATGTTCTGGTCCAGGAAATCCAAGCAATTGCATACTTTAGTTTTAGTTTGTGGAATAAAAACTTGACTCACTGGCCTCAGCCATCTGAAACTCTATGTTGACTTTATGCGTTAGCATTTACGGTATATTACACTTTCAAGACTTCGAAACCCTTATTAGAACTCTGTTGTTTTTCTTCCCTAGCATCTCCCCATTTGTTTCCTTTTATGTTTGTAACTCACCGTAATTCAGGGTTTGTCTTATTGATTTGGAAGAGGGAAAGATGTTGTCTTTTAGATAAATGGCCCTGATTGTCATTACTAAGAGAGAGACAGCGCTTAAACTTCGACTTATCCTTTGGGGGCTATGTAAGACAGTATGATAATCATCAAGGGATTTACTTGCTTTGGACTTTATATGCTTCACCTGGACATAGTGTCTGTCCCTTCTTACTCCAAAGTTTGACTGGACTCTTTGTCCTACTCTCTTATACTATCTGGTCCAAAAAACTGAATTTCAATTTGCCTTTAATATGCTTTGAAACTAGAACTGTTGTGATTTTCCCAAACATGTGTGACTACAATACCCATTATTGGCCCAGGGATGAGAATTGAAAGAGCAGTATGTGCAGAGGTTGCCAACTGTCCCTGTCATTTTTTTTAGAGGACCATGTACCTTTTCTGAATGAAAAGTTGTAGCTAATCACTGTTTTGCTTTTTCAAAGAGATTTTCTGGTTATTTCCAGTTTCTCTCAATCCGTATGTTTTAAAGATCCTTCTGTTTTTAAAAAGTCCTCAGTGTGCACATACAAATTACGTGCTTTACCAAGACTGTGTTCTTGATAAGGAGAAAGTATTCCTACTCTGCTGATTAGCAGAAGTTCTCCATCTTCGGCCGTTGTATGTGTGTGTGTGTGTGTGTGTGTGTGTGTGTGTGTGTATATATATATATATATATATATATATATATATATATATATATATACGTCGCATATATATATATATGCGTCGAAACGTCGCACCTACACCTTTAGTTCTACGCGGGAGGAAACCCGAATGACCGAAGATCCATATATATATATATATATATATATATATATATATATATATATATATATATATATATATATTTTCGTAGATTTTCACGGGTATAGGTATGTAGGTCTTGGCGTATTTGGGTCTTTTCCCGTGTAGGATTGAGGGTGTCTTGGCGACATTTCGATGAGGTCCCACTTGTCATCTTCAGGCTGGTGTCTTCGGTTTCGTGCTTGTGCACAAGACCTGAATGCGCCAAGACCTACACACACACACACACACACACACGTGTGTGTGTGTGTATATGTGTATGTGTATGTATATATGAGATGGGTCAGGGTAGCATGTTGCTCTTGTTGCAAGCCTGAGAGGAGCACATGAGTGTTAGTCTTGCCTGATATGTGATTTTATAAATTGGTGGTAAAGAAAAAGTCAACATACTTCAGGCTTTGGTAAGTGCTGGGTGTGCACTTAGTAGAGAGAAATATAATGCTTTATTGTTAGGGTTGTTATGGATTCCCAAACAAGATACATTTACATTGGTCAGGTGGTCAAGAAGAAGGACCTTCAGAAATGTGGAGGACCTCTTCCTGGGGAGGAGAGTGTGTGAGGACCCATAATTGAGCAACATTCCCGGAGGCATTCAGTGGATGGTTTGTGCTAAACGTGCCTAGCAAACTATACAATTAAAAATTAAAGCATGGGAGGGGGGCAGTGAGAACCTACCCAGTCATTCAATGGCAAAAATAAAAGGTTATATTCTCCTGCTATTATTGAAGTGTAACAGCCTGATTTCCTCTCAGAACATCTCCATTTAAAAGAATTTTTGATAATTGGGCCGAGAAACATTTCAACAAAGTTTTGAGATCTGCTTATTGGAATAGATTCGGTACTTGATGAGTTTTTTAAATGCAATCACTGTGGCTAATATAAGGCAGATGTTACTGATGGCTCATACCAATCATTCCTTTTGGGAAAAAGGGAAGACTAATAAATTCGTGAATGGGAGAGGCTTCTGGTTATCTTGCTTTTATTCCCTAACATTTTCCCCTCTCTTTCTTGCACCGCTATCATTAACAGATAAACAGTGCATCTAATAGTTGCCCATCCACAGGATATTTAATTAAAGCCTGCTTGCACAATGTGTTGATTCTGGTTTTTTTTGTACGTGGTGGTAATATCCAGCCATGAGCTCCTCAAGGGCAGGGATCAAAGTAGCAGGTGAAAATCTTGGGGGCTTCCCCAGCATGTTTCATATTTTCAGCTACCTGTTTCCATCCTAAGTGCCAAATGCTGATACGATTCCTTCTCATCTCAAGTAGAATTGTATGGGGTGTTAGCGGTTTTTGGAGAGCCGATCGTTGTTTAACCAAGGAGCATAAACGGAAACTCAAAATCCAGTCCCAAGATTCTAGACTTCGGTCCTGGGCTTCTCTTCTCAGCCTGTATGTCTTCCCCACTCTTCTTCCCCAGCAATGGAGTCCACAGAGGTCTATCTCCCGTTTTTATAAAGCTCTTCTGGCCGGTGCATTTATCCTATGAGTCCTTTCATGCTAGGCTTCTATTCTACAGTTGTCTTATTTCTGCTCAAAAATGTTTTCATCTCCCGCTCTTAACTTTCCTCACTTTTTCTGCCACTTTTTTTTTTAAATCCACTTTAAAATCGGGTGGCGAAATAAACCCAGAGTAGCTGTGTAACATCTTTTGATTGGCAGTAGAAAGAGACCTCTGTCTGAAAACAATTGTTTTTTTTCCCCTTCCTGCGAATGTTTCTTTCGCTTTCTGTAGATTCTAACCCACAGATGTAACAACCTGTTGGGGACCCTTTTGACCATGATGGCTGAAAACCAGTGGCATGGTTTCCTTCTATTCTGAAGTGAGAAACGGATGAAAAGCGTAGTTTATGCTCTTAAAAAAAAAGCCACGTTACAATTTTTTTTAAAAAAGGTCCTCGGTCCTATAAAGAAAAATTCTCCCCAATCCCAGCCTTGGAATGCGACCTCAACTGTCTCTAGACTCGAGTGTCTTCTCCCATCACTAGAATTTGTATACAGCTTGTCCTTGATGTATGACCACAATTGGAGCCATAGCTAAACAATGCTGTCGGTAAGTAAATGTTATGACTGGTTGTTGTTGTTGTTGCTGTTTTTTTGCTGCAGTTATTCATTGAATTATACGGTCATTAAGGGAATCCAGTTCGCCCATTTCCTTTGTCGGAAGCGTTCTGAGAAGGTTGCCAATGGTGATCCCGTGATCCCAGGGTGTTGCAACCATTGTAAATACGTGCCAGTTGCCAAACCTCTGAATTTTGATCACCTGATCCTGGAGACTCTGCAGTGATCATAAGTGCAAGGACCGGTTATGAGTCATTTTTCCAGTGATTAAATGAATAAGTTGTAAATTGTAGACTCCCTATATATTCTTGTTCTTGTATTCTCTCTCTAGAAATCGCCATAGAGGTTAAACATGTTAGCTTTCCAATGCAAGGTGTTTCCAGCTGGGGTGGGGGAGCCCAAAGGAAGAAAAACATACCTAAATGTTGTTTTTTTTCCTCCCGTAAGTTGGTAACCTTATTTTGGATCTCTGTCTCAAGAGCTAGGTTCAGTCTTGATACTTGGATATGTCTGCTGATGACTTCTCTACAGCTCCCATGTTTACATAGTTGAGAGCTCTATGGAGCAAATCTCAGTATATCCTCTCAAAAGTGAGCCACGTTGAGTTCAGTAAGGTTTATTTATTTTATTTATTTATTTTATTAAATTTATATACCGCCCTTTCCCGAAGGACTCAGGGCGGTTTACAGGGCATTTAAAACAACCAATACAAAAGTTAAAAACAAATTAAAAAAAGATTAAATCATCCCTAGAATTAAAAACCCCACTTAAAAATTCTCAGCCTGGGCCGGAGAGCTCAAAGAGCCAGGTTTTCAGGTCGGGGGCAGTCCTAAGCTCCACGGGCAGCTGGTTCCAGAGGGCATGCGCACCCACAGAGAAGGCCCTTTCCCTGGGTGTTATCCGCCGACAATCTTTTATCGGTGGCACCCTGAGAAGACCCTCCCTGTGGGAGCGCACTGGACGAAGGGAGCTTGATGCCGGCAGCAGGTGTTCCCTCAGATATTCCGGACCCAAGCCATTCAGGGCTTTATAGGTCATCACCAGCACCTTGAATCTCACCCGGAGGGCAACCGGAAGCCAATGCAGCTCGCGGAGTAGAGGTGTTACATGGGAGTATCGGGAAACCCCCATCACAACTCACGCGGCCGCATTCTGCACCAGCTGAAGCCTCCGAGTGGTCCTCAAGGGCAGCCCCATGTAGAGAGCGTTGCAGTAGTCTAGACGGGAGGTCACGAGCACATGAGTGACTGTGCGTAGGGCATCTCGGTCCAGATAGGGTCGCAACTGGCGCACCAGGCGAACCTGGGCAAAAGCCCCCCTGGCCACGGCTCCTATATGATCTTCAAAATTTACATCCAGTTTACATCCAGCTAGCACTGCAGCCTTATCCTATGTATAAAGCTATCTTTACCAAATGTCTCCCGATACTCCCATGTAACACCTCTTCTCCACGAGCTGCATTGGCTTCCAGTTGCCCTCCGGGTGAGATTCAAGGTGCTGGTGATGACCTATAAAGCCCTAAATGGCATGGGCCCGGATTATCTGAGGGCGCACCTTCTGCCGGTGTCAACTTCCCATCGTCCTGTGCGCTCCCACATGGAGGGCCTCCTCAGGGTACTGCCGGTCAAGGATTGCAGGCGGGTGATCCCCAGGGAGAGGGCGTTCTCTGTGGGCGCGCCTGCCCTATGGAATCAACTGCCAACGGAACTCCGGGCTGCCCCCCGACCTTTGTTCGTTTCGCCGGGACCTAAAAACCTGGCTCTTTGAGCTATCTGGTCTGGACTGAGGGGTTTTAATGATTTTAAATTGTGATTTTGACTTTTTGGGGCTATACTTAATTTAATTTAATTTTAATTTTATATTGTATTGTTTTTTAAATTCTCCCCTGTAAACCGCCCTGAGTCCTTCGGGAATAGGGCGGTATATAAACCGAATTAAATAAATAAATAATAATAAATAAATCTTACTGAACTGAAAGCGACTGACTTCGGAATAGGAACGCATAGGACGGTCTGCTAGCTTTGTGATATGCTGGGGAAGGGAGGCTTCTGCTTTTCTTGCTTCAGGGAAAGGTTGGAAAAGGCTCCTGTATTTTATTTTATTTTATTTTTTTCTTGATGTGAGTTAGTTCTGGAGGAGCCCTGTCCTCCTCCTCCTCCTTTCATGCCTGCTCGAAGGCAGTTCAAGAGGTTTTGCTGTGTCTTTGCCTCTTGCTTCATCCCAGTGTTTCCCATGCGTATGCTGGCTCCAATTGCTTCATCGAGTTTACTCCCTCTTCTCCAGCAGTCCCAGAATGGCCCAAGCAACAGCTTCCTGTGCTTGCAGTCTGGGTTGGGTCAAGAACGCAAAGGAAGATGGGGCTACTATATATCCAATCCAGGAATGGAGAACTCAACTGACCTTTTGAAGTTTCTGGACTCTTATCATAAGCTATTAAAAGTGTAGGAACTCCTTCCCCCTCTATCTCTTCCTTGTATCAGAAAATAATCTGATTGCATGCTAACAGCCCATCCATATGTTCAAACAGAAAGTAATCTTCCTCTAAGCACCAGCTGGACTGTCAACCAGAGTTGTCCTTCAGAGCTGAAGATCAACACTGAAATAAATAACTTGAGACTTTAAAAATTGAATTCCCCCCCCCCCCAAAAAAAAAAGAAAAAGAAAAAGGGCGAAAATGGAATAGCATGTCGTTTTCATTCGCATTTCTTGTTTTTAATTTATAAGCCAAAACAGGGTTCTTAGAATAATGGGTGTTACATGGAGAGTTTTCCCAGGCACTTTAGGAAAGGGCTGCTGTTTAGTGATGGAGTAACTACTTTGAATGCTAGAAGATACAAATTTACTCTGCGGAAGAATATGTGGAAGAGCTGGTGCTAGGCCACCCAAACCCACGCTGACTCAGGGTGGATCTACTTTATTCTAGCCAGGCTGGGGGTATGATGACCTCTTTATTTAACAATCTGCCTGATGAATATATCAGATTACTTGCCAGCTCAGCAGCTTTTTTTTTAAATGTCATTGATATGCTGCATCCCATGGAGTACTGTATTTTCTACTGTATCTTTAGTTTATGGGTTAGGTCTGCCTTTTTCTAAACAAACGCTACTTTTAAAAGCTCTCAGGTTTCATATAGCCACGATCTAAAATAATGTACAGTAAACCTGGGGATATGAGGGATTCTTCCTCTCTCTTTAAACCCTGGCTAGTTCTACATCTGGGACTATCAGACTTGGGAGGAACAACTTGCAGCTAAGCTTTGTGTACAAGAATGAAGCTGCTGAGCTGGCATATTTTGCATATTCCAAAACTGCATTTCTAGAAACACAGCTCTAGCTTGAAGGTAGCCAGATGCAAAAGGGGCATGGCTTTGACTTATAGGGAGTTTCCACAAATATTGTCCATCTGGTCATGCAGACTGTTTGGCTGGAATGCCCTCTAAAATTATTAAAGGTGCAGATGTCTAGTGTTATTCTGAAGGTGAACAATAAGTGTGGGGAAAGCTAGTTATAATGATGTACACACACACACACCATGCCGTGTTCTGCATTTTGTGTGCTGTCTTCAGGGTCTTTCCCGCTCGCACGGAAATTCTGCTGATGCAGGATATAGAAGCAGCTGTGTTCATTTGGACTGTGCTTGGAAAACTACTCTGCAGAGAAGCCCAGAACATAAGAGTGGCATCTTAGAGGCTTCATTGTTGTGGATGTTGCTGTATCAGTGATCTTCCATGCAGGAGAGGCTGGGGAATTCCATTGTCATGGCAATTCTGTGAGGAAAATGCGTCAGAAGCACTCTCTGTATTGTGTCTGGTATCTGTGGTTCCCTTCTTAGGCGTAGGTTGCTAGAAGCTTTGATCCACTTTGGGGATCAGGGATCAGATGATGTCTCTGGGGTCTGTTAATAACAAAGACCTCATCCGCTTCATTTGGTAAACTCTTGGAGAGAGACACCAAAAATGAATGACGGAGCAGAAAGCTTGATTCCACATTCCTTGAGCTTAGCATTTTATTCGGTGCTTATACTACTAACTGTTTTCCATGAGTTGGAATGGGTTTGGGGAGAGAAAGATAAAGAATCTGGCATGCAACTTCGCTTCTCAATATCCTCCACTTTCATCACGAGTGTGTGTGTATGTGTACGTGTGTATAATAATCAAACTTAACAAAATGTCTAGTGAGAGGAATTGGTCAAAATACTCCTGATATTTAAAAGTTGGTGATTTTATTTTGTTTCAGTTTTGAGTAGTGGTGCAAGGGGAGTGGTTATGCCTTTTATGTTGATTTTATTTGTGAAAAGAAAAGGTCTTCGGCCTGGGGTTAATTTGCCAGTGAAGCTCCTGTCATCTTCCTCCCTCCCTCCCTCTTGGGGGGGGGCTATTAAAAATTAGTGGTAGGTCACATGATTGGCTTCAGATGTTCTGCAGTTGGCATCTCTAGGTATAGCTAAGAACTGCTTGGAAGTCTTGAGAGTTATAAGCAATCAGCATAGACCATTCCGGGCTAAATGGACCAGAGGTCTTACTATGTAAAAGGTTCCCATATTGCCTATTCTCCATCAAGAAATTCAAAATGATATAATGATGTTTTCAGGCGAAGAAAACCGTGCAGGCCTTGTTCTGTGCATGGAAGATCCTAGTTCTTAATGACCCCAGAGTGTATGATTCAGATTCAGATGGGGAAGCTTGCATATCTAGACGTTTATGTGCCTAAAGTTCATTCTGCAACTCATTCCACAACCTACATGGGGGAAATGGTATAATTTTTTTATGCAGCATTTCTGGAAAATGCTAGGTAGAGAAGGCTGGACTTCAATACTGAAATTCAACACTTTTACTTGTTCTCAAAAAGGCTAGTAGGATTGATCTGGTTAATACTGTATTGTTGTAGAAGAAGGGTTTGCCAAACCACTTCCATTTTGCTGCCAAAAGCTACATGGAGTTGATATCCATGAAGTCACAAGGAGTTGAACTTATGTTGAAGTAGACTTTATGAAAATAACTAGTAACTGACAGATTCCTCTGTTTTCATCTGGGCTCCAACCAAACTCGGGACCACTTATCTTGTGGGTCACAGAGTCACACATCTGAGAGCTGTTCAGACAACAGGACAATATTTGTCTGCTGATGGCTCATATGCCTGATTGCTCCTCCTGCTGAAGTAACTGATCTCTGCTCTCTTTGTCATCTGAATAAGAGCATGCAGAGCAAATCACAGGCTCCTTAACTGGTTTTCATATTGCTAATGGTCACCCTCTTGACCAGATATTCCTCTGTGCTGTTCATTTGGGCAACATAATAGACCAGAGGCAGGCTGCATGCAGGAAACTATTTCCACTCAGCTAAAGGGGCAGAAGAAAGGATGATTTATTTATTTATGTATTTACTTACTTCTTTATTCATCAGACAAAAATTACAAATTCGAATGAACAAAATGAAAAAAAAAATGTAACAGGGATGGTAGGCACGTTTGTGCACTTACACCCCCCCTTTAGGAATCTCTTAAATATGGGATGAGGTCCACAAAAGTTAAAGTTAGAATGAAAACTGTGAAAGTTAGTAGCTGAGACAACTGAATCGGGCAAGATATTTCCGTGACTGAGCACAGTTGGTATGTTTATCACTACATAACAGTTCTTAAGTTATTTGAATGTGGTGGGTATTGTATAATCTTTTATGTAATGCCTAGATCAAACTTCATACCTTCAACTCAGGGTCCTTAAATGCACAAGCAGTAGCTCAGAGGGATAGTTCCCATGGCGTATCCTATTTTAGATGACAAATGTGGGGTGGGGGGGGGGGAATCCTGTAACTGAATGCTCTAACTAGATGGCCTTGATAGGATTTTTTTTTTCCTTTAAAGGCCTGCCCACCATCCCATGGCAGTGATTTCTGACTGCAGCACATTTTCCACTTCACTTGCTCTTTTTAAGTGAACTATGTGGAAAAAGAGTAACTGTCCCCTAATTATCATATCTGATGTTTGCAAATGGCTCAGAATGCTTGAAAGTGTTTCCAGTGCCTTATCTCAGGGATTTTCAAACTTGTTCAGGCTGCAGAACCTGTTGGGTTGTTTTTTTTTTAAACGTATTTCCCAGAACCCCTGATTGAGAGGCAAAATTTTAATAGTAGAAAATTGGATTTGCTGAAGTGAACGTTTTTTCTTTTGGCCCCTTTGTCTTTCATAGAACCATGGAACCCAGTTTGAAAAACTCTTTAGGCAGTATTATTGTACAGATTGCAAGGAGGAAAACTAAAGCTGAATGGGATGGTAAAAGGGAGATTTGATTCAGGGTCTTGTTCAGCTATGAAAGTGTCATTATGTTAGCCCTTTTCAACTTTTTTATCCTGGAGAACCCTTGAGGATTTTTTTTCAGGTTACAGGGACCCTGCATAATTTTTTAAATTTTTTTTTTTGAAAATGTCACAATCCAATTAATTTCTTTTTTAAAATAGATATTTTATTAAGCTTTTATAGTTACAAATCTTTAGTGCTTAATAAACAACGTATTGTCTGGGTTGACATTTTTTACACTGATAGTAATACAACTTCCATTCTTATTCTCTACTCCATTTTTCTAGCCATTTGTAAAAATTATGCCCTGTTTGAAAATATTCTATATCTTCTTTCCTTTTCATTTTCAATGTAAGCCTATCCATTTCCGCACAGTCCAGAATTTTCTTAAATGTATCTTCTTCCATTGGCGTTTCTTCATTTTTCCAATACTGTGCAAATGTAATTCTCCCAGCTGTTAATACATGTAATATTAAATATATACATTTTTTGTCATAGTTCTCTGTGATTATACCGAGAAGTAGTAGTTCTGGCTTAAAATCTACATGTTTTTTTTTAAACATTTTCTCTAACCACATGTGTATTTTTGACCAAATTTTTTTGCTTTAGGGCATGTCCACCAGAGGCGATAGTACGTGCCTGGCTTTTTTCATTTCTAACTTACTCCGTCTACTTTCACATCTAAAATAATAGCAAGTGACAGATGTGACATGTAAAAATTCCCACCGTTGCTGCGATTGTGTGATGCACAGAGTAAAAACAAAACCCACACAATATTAATTTTTTAAGGTATCTCTCACGAAACGCCTAATGCCCTCTCATGGAACTATGGGGCTGCATCGAACCCAGTTCAGAAAGGCTGCATAGCATGATCTTGTTCCTGATTCTTTTTTGTTGTTGTTCAATATTTTATTAATTTTTTATAGTCACGAATTCTTAATATTTTAACAGCAACATACTGTCTCGGTTCCAATGTTTAATTTACTAATACATGTTAAATTCCTTTCTCTCTACCTCGTTTTTCTAGCCATTGGTAAAATATATCCCATGTCCTAAAATATTCTGAATCTTCTTTCTCTTTCATTGTCAGTGTCAGTCTGTCCATTTCTGCACAATCTAACATTTTCTTAATTATCTCTTCCTCCGCTGGGTAATTCTTCATCTTTCCAATGTGGAGCAAATACAATTTCGCTGCAGTTAATACATGTAACATTAAATATACACATTCCTTGTCATAATTTCCTACAATTATACCAAACAAAAATAATTCTGGCTTAAAATCTATGTGTTTTTTAGTCATTTTCTCTAACCATATATGTATTCTTGACCAAAGTCTTTCGGCTTTAGGGCATGTCTACCAAAGATGATAATGTGTGCCTGGTTTTTGTCTACATTTCCAACAATTGCTAGACATATTTTTAAACATTTTTGCTAACCTCACAGGTGTTAAGTGCCATCTGTAGAATTGTCCCTGATTCTTTTCACCTCTATGAAAGACTCAGGGGTAAAGACAATGAAGCAACTCCACACACCCACCCACCCAAAAAATTCTGTTAGCTAAAACTTTTTTTAGGAGAAAAAGTGATTATTCCTTATTTGGTTTCCACAAACCAACTGGTATACCTGCAAAAGAAATTGGGTGGTTCAGAGTCGTAGTTAAAGATACTGAATAAACAATGTGCTCAACCACATTTTATAAATCACAAAGGTTGCGTTCGTACAGCATACTCAGCCTCAGACAAACAAATTACATTATGGATTAGGGCGATGTGTTTGCCCTAGCCAGAATTGTAGCTCACGTGCTAATATATTTAAATAATCTGGCACATTCTGTATGCGAATGAGCAGCATGGTGGCCTAGTGGTGAAGACGCTCACCTCTCACTCGGTAGAGAGTTCAATCCCAGGAAACGGCATATGTTTCTCTTGTACAGCGCAAAACAAAACCTTGCTGCGAACTCCATGTAGGCTTCAGGAAGGGCATCTGGCCAGTAAACGCTCAGCTCCATCCAGTCACCCCTAACCTGAATAGGGACTACAGGGAGTTCTGTATAGATAGCAATGAGGATTCAAAAGAAACTCCTCTCTATCCTTCCCAAAAAAGATTACTTAAAGCTGCAATTCATTCACCGCTGATAAGCAACTGCTGAAATCTCGGCATCCCCATCTAAAGTTGCAGCTGAATACTTCTTACATTTCTAATCACACAAGGCAGCTAAGATGGCAAGTACGATGCAATGGTTGCATTACTGCTTCAGAACTGGAGAGATCTGGGTTCAAATCTCAGCTCATACATAGTCAGTCTTAATTGGAAATTTGCTGTCAGTTTTAAAGGAAACCCCGGCAGGAGTAGGAGTACAAGGACAAGTCAAATATATCGAGGCCTTTCCCTACAAAAGGAAGATGAATGATTAATCATAAAAGTAATGGATCCTTTAGCCAAGCCATTTCGAGATTTAGGTTTCCTGTACAAACCTATGCAGGATTAATTTATCTGTCTTCCAGTCCAACATACTGACAGAGCACTGTCCTAGGAGGAGCAGGGAAAATTTGGTTCTCCAAATATTGCTGATGGACACTCCCAAGCATTCCATGTTGCTGAATTTGCTGGGAGTTGTAGTTGAGCATTATTAGAGATAAACTTGATGCCATATTCTCAAATCATCCAGTCAACAGTGGAAAGCAGGCAAGTTGTTTCTAGGCACTAGCAAAAGTGTTTTATTATTTTTTAAAAAATTAACCACCATCCTTCACTTTTTTCTCACCCTGCTTGGATTTATCTTTCCTTTCCCTTGCCTTCTCAACCCAGTGTTCCTAAAAGATTTCGGTGCCCTAAAAACCTCTGTGACAGCCTCATTCCTATTAACATTTAGGTTCAAATTCCAGCGATATGAATCAAGAGACGCATTTTTTTTAAAAAAAAAACAGCCCCCAAGCACCCATTAATACATTGTGCCCTGCAATATTTTTTTTATTATTGTTATTTGCATACGTATTAGGTTCTTTCTTTGCTTCTTTGCTTCTTTCTTTTCCCAGGCCCACCTGTCACAACTTTTGGATGGCAAAGATTGGCTTCTGGGATGACCCAGTTCCCTAGCAAGTGGCTGCTTTTAATCCTTGACCCGCAAACGGGTTAACTGACTGCCTCTCTGCTCCCATCCCTTCAAGGTGTGTTTGAGAATTTTCCAAGGATCATTAATAGCCGGGCATCTGGGTTCCTGTAGCTATTTATAGTGTTGACAATAAATCAGCTAGCCACCTGAGCCTGCCAAGCTGACTCTTGCTAGGCTGGGTTTGAATATTGTTGGGAAGCATCATCACACACGTTGCCTGGCAAACCAACCCTTGTTCCAAACCTTAAGAATTCTAAGATTGGGTTTGGGAAGACAGTTGGAGAGCCTCTGATTTTTCTGAAATTTAGGGCTGTGGGATTTCAGTTGAAGTGCTTTGTTTCCTTATGTGGCTTTTTCCACCCAATAATTCAAGTTCTCTGGGCAGATTACAAAGTAAAAAATAAAATAAAATGTATTAATAAAGAGAGTCTCAAAGCCTGCAGTAACATAAAACTTTTGCAGTGCTAAATTTATTTATTTATTTATTTAGCAAATTTATATAGCCGCCCATATGCAGAAAAAGGGACTTGCAAGCAGAACAACAATTAAAAACCCTATCACCATGTAAAAACAATATCACTTAAATAACAAGATAAACTTTTTAAAAATAAAAATATAAAAACTATCCTAAGTTAACAGGAATGATGATTTCTGCTATCATACAGGGAGATACGTACATACATACTGTACATACAAAGTATATATAACATACATAAAAACTGGATATCATCAACATGTGCGTGCAAATCTCCCCCCTTCTCCCATGCTTAAAACTATTGAGATTAAGGGATTTTGGGGAATAAGATTGGGCAATGAACAAATCCTTGCTTTCAGTCTTTTTTCTACATTTTTTTAGTTTTTCTCCTCAAAACCTCCCAGCTTTTTTCCATTTGGAAAAGCTGAAAATTTAAAATCTCAGATTAAAATACTAAACGTTACATTTTTGCAGATAGCCATAAAGTATGGATGTATCACTTCAAGACATAACAAAATCACCAGCCAGTAAGAAACCATCTAGCAAACACAGACTTACTATGATTGGGGGATGGTTTTGAAAACTGGCTAAGCCCACAGGTTTAACCAACTCTTAGAACTAATTCCAGTTTGTTTCCTGTTTTGCCTGTTTACCCTAACCAGTTTAAAAGAAAAAAAAAGTTTACAGTCTCCTCAAGTTGTGGTTCTTTCTTGAAAGTTTCAATTTTTTAAAACCTGCATGTTAGTAGCATGTGAGAAATATTACAGGAGGTCTGTTGCACATTCTTTTTGGAGAGACTGGGCTATAAACCAATTTATAAACGTAAAGATTGGTAAACAATTGAAGTTGTCCCCTTATACTTAGACTAAAAGCCACATAGGCCACCCTTTATGTTGAGGTTTTCTTCACAATTGTGTGCTGAATTATCTCTATCTGAACTCATTATATATAGAAATCACATGCAAATATGGACATATCTTCACAGAACAAGCTCCATAAAGTCATTGTGAGCATCTCGGAGGCAGAGGCTGAGGAGCACTTTCCTGTTGAAAAATTGGACAGAAAAGCATATTGTAGCAACACTTCTTAAAATATGGATCATAATGGTCCTACTTTTCAATCTGATTATCATAAAAGTCCTCTGGAGGGGGTGGAAGAAAGAAAGAAAACTGTTCTATCAGCCAGACCATTCACAAGGAACTGCTTGCTACCCACATCATATGCTTCCATGGTTCTGCCTTTGTTTGGCACTTCAGAGTTTGGGGGGGTGGCGGGGTGCACAGAGAGTAAAGATATTGTAATGGGATAATTCAGATGGAAGCAGTACAGTAAAGACCAACTTGTGTCCTTTTGAGATTGGTTTCCGTTGTTGTTATAAAGTTATGACAACTTTTTAAATACGTACAATTAGTCAACTCAAAGCAGCTCACATACTTAATGGTCCCACCTGCTATTTCTCCTCCTCTCCAACCCTGTGAGGTGGGTTAGACTCGGAGAGTGTGAGTCATCCAGCCAGCTTCCATGTCTGTAAGGTAAAAGCAAAGGTTCCCCCGCACATGCGTGCTACTCGTTTCCGACTCTAGGGGCCGGTGCTCATCTCCGTTTCAAAGCCGAAGAGCCAGCGCTTGTCCGAGGACGTCTCCGTGGTCATGTGGCCGGCATGACTAGACGCCAAAGGCGCACGGAACGCTGTTACCTTCCCACCGTAGTGGTCCCTATTTTTCTACTTGCATTTTTATGTGCTTTCGAACTGCTAGGCTGGCAGAAGCTGGGACGAGTAACAGGCGCTCACTCTGTTACGCGGCACTCGGGATTCGACCCGCCAAACTGCCGACCTTCTGATCGACAAGCTCAGCGTCTTAACCCACTGAACCACCGCGTCTGAGAGACGCCTAAATCTCACAGTCTCCTGCTTTCAAGGACAGCACCATCTCTACCTACATGAAACTGGTTCTCTCCTTCCATTCAGGGGAAAGCTTTTTTTTTTTTAAAAAAAGAACTTTCTTCCAGTCTGTGCTATGCAAAGCCCCTTTGTATAGCTTTACACAAATTAATCTAAATATCATCGTGGTGAACTGTCTGAATCTTAAAAAGGATTGCCTGTCTTGGCCCAGACTTCAGTCCGATTTTTTAATTTATTTTTAAATTGTTGGATATCGCAGGGTCGCCCTGGTGCCTAGTATGTGGAAACTGCAAACACTCAAGACAGAAAATTCGAAGTGATGCCTGAGCTGATTCATGATGCTTTTCGTGCCAGTCTGCACAAAAAAAATAAAAAAAAAATTGGCCACGGCTTGGATTGGTGGGTGAAACTGCATTTCAGTTTGTCGTCATGGTTGCAGGTTTTGTTCTCTGAATATATGACTTGGACAAGATATGTCAACAAAGACAGGGCCCCGGGGTGCCAGTGAAAGGCACTTTGCCTTTGGGGACTTGAACAGTCACACTGTGTGTTCAAACCAGTGATGCACCCAACTGATTCCAAAGGTTTCTTCCCGCAGTGGCCTTCTCAAGTCTCTGAGGTGCTATTGCGCATGGTTTCCTCCCCACATCCTGTTGCAGCATTCCTCTTTTACTCTCCAAGCATGCTGGTCCCGGATATGTGTGATTTCGTGGACCGTGTCTATTCTTAGCCCACTCTTGAGTTGAGCAAGTCACATTGCCCAACAGCAGTCATGAGGGCGGGGAGGGGAAGCGCGATAACAATACTAGCTGTAAACACAGTGAAAGGAGAGATTAATATGCTTAACTCCAGCCCAGATGTTTTAAATTCACGGTGGTGCAGCTCATTCAGCTGGAGAGTCATAAATTATGAGAGAATGTTGCTGGATCTTGGAGAAAGGAATTTTGTAGTGTGTTCTCTCTCTCTTCCCCCCCCCCTTAGAGCTGGAGGGAAGTGGGTTGAGCTGTCTAGATAGTTATTTTTGAAATGAATAATCCTACATTGCTTACAAGAAGGCAGTTTACAACTTTTTTTTCCCCTGCTTGTTTTTACCTACATAGCAGCCATGGAAGGCAAGTTGGGCTGAGAAACAGTAACTAAACCAAGACCTCGATGACTAAGTGGGGATTTGAATTCAGATCCTCATTTCAATTATAGCCATGGCACTGGCACCACTCGGACTATATTATTACTCTTGGCCCAGCGTCACTTTTGTTTCCTTTCTGCCGTGTTGCATTGGAAAGAAAAGGCTGTAGCTTCCTCTGCTAGCCTCCCTGTTCGGGCTGTTTTTAAAGTACCGGTACCGGTAATTCTTTCCTTCTTGAGGCTCTTTCTAATCACTCCGATTCTCAAATTCTGTGTAGGAAGAGAAAGTAACTTAGTAATAAAAAGTGACTGTGAACATCTAGAGCTCCCAATGTTAGAGGGGACAGTTGCCCTGGTGTCATGGGATCACTGATTCAATAAACTGCTCTACTGGGTTTGCTGCTCTTACCCACTGGATGTCTTTCACTGGGTTTAGGGAGGCTTGAACAGCCTTTCCATCTCCCACTGATCTCTGCAAGAAGTACCGTGAAATTAGGTGAAGTTGAGAACGGGACTCAAAATCATACAAATGAGTTTCTGTGGCTAAAAGTAAATGTCATAAATGCGAACTGGGTTCTCCCCGGTTCTTACTCAATATGCTCAAAGACTCTTTGTGTGATTTTGGTCACTTGATAAGATGGTATTTCTCTCTTAAGGTTGTGTTGACTGTTGTACCTCCTCTGCATGCATCTGTGCTAACATTATCACTTTGTTAATTTCATAATTTTGGGAAAGATTGGCTTTTTCTATCATATTATTAAGCTGGCCAAAGCTTTCCCAATAGTAAAGATAACCTCAGAAAATCTACAATAGATATGAAAAACCTCTTTTCTTTGCTGCACTTAAACTTGACTTATTACCTTCTCAACTTCAACAACAAAGGCCTTCCCCGGCCTTTGCTGTCTTATAAAGTGTAAAGGAAAGCCAATTTAACAGGGCCTGATAGGATCTTCTCTTTTGGGATTCTCTCACTTTTTCATGACAAGGAAAGGAGTCTGTCATCCTTCAAAATTGAACATGAAGATTTCCGTTCCTTGACAAAATAGAGAAAAATCCACAAATATCCAGGTTAGACCATTCAGGCATCTGATCTTTTTTATTCTGGCCCTTCCAACAGTGCTATTTAAAAGCACATAGAGCCATTGTGTTATTGTGGTTGGTACAATTGATAGGAAACTTTTCTTAATGTACACAGCTATGCTATCTTGGTTGTCTGCAAACCATGGATGGATCTGGATAGCATCAATGATGATCAGGGCTATTGCCCAAAGAGATGGACCATAGCTGATGATGAGACACAGATCTTGGTAAACAGTATTATTTATACCAACATTTCTTCTGTATTGGTTCTTCTTCTAAAAATGAGGTAGGCTGATTATCCAGTGCATCTAGAAGACAGCAACGTGGTGAAAATCAGCTTGATATTTTACTCAAAGATGGAATGAGCTTATATATTCTTTTATTTTTATTTTTGACAACAGGCCCATTTGGTTCTATTTATATGTAAAATTAAAACTGCCAATGGGCAACATTTTTGTTCCTCATTCCCAAATAGATGCTTGTGCTACCAGCTTTTCATGATTCTTTTTGGGAAGAAAGTGCCTATTACCTCATCAGTGATTTTGAAAAGAAGAAAGTTGAACAGTGCTTGTGCTAGTCTTAGGGGTCAAATCCCAGGTTTACAGTGATACAGTTTATAGTTCCCTGTACAAAATGGGAGTACTGGGGTGTGGAAAGATGCTCCTCCATTTACAAGATTGGTTGAATTGGAACCAGGAGGCACAGATTCTGATCCTGTTCAAAGGAAAAAAGTCCTGAGGTAGTCCCTCAAGCTTTTTTCAGCTTTCATTGATGATCTTCTGATTAGTCTCAAATAACTGAAAAAGTGTGCAAATCATGCACAATCCAGTATGCAGAAGTGTGGTTGAGCAGTTTTAAATACATCTTAATGGTCATATGGTAGGGAAGGAGATGGAGACATGTATAAGTACTGTAATAAATTTGCTGTCTTTTGGAACCCCCCATCTCACAATTGAAGGTGGGTCTTGAATATCAGCTCCAAAGTTTTCTCCCCTGAAGCTTCTGTCTAAAAGTGTCATTGACCACGCAGATTTTAGAACAGCCATTCTGGATTTTCAGCTGATTGCTTTTGCTCCGTGGTCTTTTGGAAGAGACCATGGTCATCTGCTAAGGACCTCTGAACTGTTAGAAATTTTTAAGTAGTGGCTGTCCCATGAGATAGAGCAAGCATTATCGTACATGGAACAGGACTTGTCAGTTCAGTCCTGCAAGCTGCCTTTCTGCGTGGAAAGTTGCATTTGTGTCTCCCCATTGGGTTTTGGGGTGATGAAGAGATAAGGATGCTAGAATGCGTCTCCTGATGAGCCATGATAGATAGAGGTGTGGAGGAAGACAAGCAGGTTCCTTATAGCAGCTTTATCCATGCCAGAAGAATTGTCACCTGCAATCTGTTCCTCCCACAGCTGCAGCTGGCTCCAATATGAAAACTCTTTTCCCAGGATTCTGCTGCTGCTTTAGATGTGAATGTTTTGTGCGTCCTATCAGAAACACCTCCTCCTTAGGAGCCTTTAGCGCACAAAGCAAAGCCAGTGGGAGGAAGGCTGTGTAATTCTCACTCTGTCAACATAAAGATGGCAAATTCCCAAATCTTTTTCCGCATTGAATGGCCACAAACCTGTGCCCTAGAGGGCAGCACTTCAGGCTAGATTTCCAAAACCTAGATGCTTATCAGGTTAGTGGTTCAACGTGCTGTGTGAATCCTGCTAATGTGGTTTGTAAATTTGGATTGATGCCTTATGGTATTGTCTGAACAAGGCCATTGTTGCTTGTCTGGCAAACTGTGGATTAGCACAAAGCATGACCACAAGATCACTTTTCCCCAAGGCTAAATACATCTCTGGTCTCTTAAGTTATATGTAGATTTGGTTTATTAAGTCATAGTTGGCTTGGATTGGTTTTTGCTTAGAATGCTTGAAAGCTCAGCTCAGTTATGGGTTATTCAACAAACGATGCTTAAGATAGGTACAAGTGTGAAGTACAAATCCAGTAGTCTCATTCCTTCTACCATCCGCATGGCTTTCATTTGGATTTGGATTCCATTGGATGGAATGCCTGCCATACTAAAATACACAGCAGCTAGGATCACTACTAACATCTGGGATGGAACCTGAATATGAATCAGTTTTTGATTATTACTCCTGTAGTGTAGTGGTTAAGTGATCACATGTAAATGGAGAAGATCTAAAGTTCTGTTTTCCAATCAACAATAGCAATAGCACTTAGACTTAGATACCTCTCCAGAGTGCTTTACAGCACACTCTGAGCAGTTTACAAATGTCAGCATATTGCCCCTACCAAACTGGATCCTCATTTTACTGACTTCAGAAGGGTGGAAGTCAACCTTGAGCCAGTCAGGATTGAACTCCTGACTGTGAGCAGACTTAGCCTGCAATATAGCCTTCCAACCACTGTGCCACCACAGATCCTACAATAGAACTGGCTGAATTAATTCTTTGCCAAAGCTATTTCATAGTTTATGTTGTGATGATATAGTAAGTGAAGACCATCCAGATAAACCCAGGACAAAGATGGGATATCGATGATTTCAAAATAGTTATGAAAAGATTCAATAAAATCTGAAAAGATTCAAATGAATCTGTTGGGATTGTCCTCTAATGAATCCAACCACTTTGTACTAGCTGCTAGTTTCATCTCCAAATCTAGCCCCACGTAGATCTTATTACAGTAATCCAACCAAGTAATGATCAAGCCATGAGTTACTAAGTGATGATCAGGGCATGAGTTAGGTTTAGCAGCTGACACACTAGCTGGAGGTGGACAGTGTTTCCCCTAGTCACAGTTTGCACCAGCTTTTTAAGTAGAAGTTAAGCAGTGTATTATGGTTATGGCTGGAAGCACAGTCAAGCCAGATGTTTGCACTATTTTGGGCATTATCGAATCCTTTCCAAAGACCTGGGATAAGCAGATGTTGCTGTTGAATAATATTATATTATGGGATTGAATTGGATCCTGCATTATTTTTATTGCCTATTGATGACTAGTAACTCTGGCTTAGTGGGATTTATCAGAGACTGTTTTGCTTGAACCAGATTCTCATAGTCTTTAGACTGATTTCAGAGTGCCGCTTCTGTCACCACAGTGGACTCTTCCCAACAGGTGCCTAGTCTGGTGTGGATATTAGTGACTATATCAGACAACAAATCCACACGTTTTTTCCTGATACCTTGGCAAGACTTCACTCATTCTAACAGCTGCTGTTGATTCTTCTTGTTATGCAGTGATTCTTTTCAATCTCAAGTATAGTAGGAAGAAAATAATCAGGCATTTGGTTTTCTTCTCTTGTTGTTATGCCTAGCTGTAGGGATGGCAGCTCCCAATGCTTATTGCAAGAGGCATATTCCCCAGTGGGAATTCAGTGCAGTTTATAATTCTGTACCTCTACTGTCTAATCTTTGGAATTCCAGCTCCAAAGTTCTTAAGTTCTGTCTTGCAGGCCCTTGAATTCTGCTGGAGCATTTGTGACAAAGTTCCAGAACCACGATGGCTTTCCAGAGAAGCCTGTTTCTTCTTCTGTAGCATTCCATAAGTTATTTTTGGTCATTTTGTCAATTCAGAAACAGTAATCAGTTGTGAAGCAACTGCATCTTTGACAATCCTGTAGAAAGAGGGTAAATTTCAGTACTGAATACCTCCTTGCACCTCTATTCCTATTCTGTTTTATCTTTGCTCTGGATTGTTCTTTTTTTATATGTACCTTTTGCAAAATTTAATAAAATTATGAAGAACAGAAATGTATGTTCCGGTCCTTGTGTTTGCAGATGCATTTGCCAGTGTGCAACCAAAACTAGCTGTATTGTAATGTGTGGAAGGAAAAAAACAAAAAAAAACTGGGTGAGTGAGATTCAATGTTTCAGAGAACAGAATCCTTTCTTGCCTTTTCCCATGACTGCAAGGATTAAGATGTAAATGATGTGGAATAATACAAGGTTAATTAATTGTGTCACAAGAGGGAAATTAAGTCACAGAATGCAGGTTATCTTGGCATAGATTTTAAGTTGGCATAGAAATACTTTCTTTATTGTGTCTGATGAACATTTGGAGATCCAGTTGAGAGGATTGCTGATAGTTCTTATTGGCTGCTTGCTGTAGTAAATGAACTGAAGGCTGAAGCTTTTAAAAAATTAAAATGTTACCTTCTCTTGGATGAATAATCCTGAACATGAAAGATTTGTAGTTGTCATATTTTTCTAACTATACAAGATAGTTCTACATCAGATTTAGAGAAAATGATTTCATATATATATATTCCTTTTTGTTTCTAGCCAAAGTTAGAAGATGCTCCTGGTTTTTGTATAAACTGATAAAGCTTGGCTTCCAATGAACGGGGTTTAAAATTGGTGAGATGATACCTTGAAAAACTGAATGTCACAGTCTTCTAGAAACTTACAGGATTTCTTACAAAATTTGAATCTGGTTTAATGGTTTTGTGAACCAGGCTATGATCAGAGATCATTACTTATTTTCCTTTTTGATTGAGAGGCAAATATTAAGATATACTCTTCTTGAAAACCATCCAAAAATCTAGTTGGCCAATGCCTTCATTAAAACCAACCAAAATGCCACAAAAAAGGGGGTGTGAGTTTCAAGTTCACCAGTTTTCTCAAAGAACCAGTTTATACCTAATCCTAAATCCAACTACATGTTTTCTATTAAGGAAAGTAAACCGGTGTTATCTCTATGTCCAGTCCTGGCAGGCTTTGATAGGAATACTTTGTTTGGGTTAACAAACAATGTGGACAAGTTTGAAAAGGAATCAGAGGAAAAGCATTGAGAGTAATCAAGTATCTGGGAGAGGAAAGGGGAAAGCAGCGGATATGCTTGTTCTCAAGAGATAAGATTAAGATGTTGACATTTTAGTGTGGTTCTTCCCCCTACTGCCCCCCCCCATATCAAATATATGCAAGATGAAACAGTTGTCCTTTTTTGTCCTCTGAGAATAGGAAGATAGATAAATTAGATTGGACCTCCCCCCACAAAAAAATAAACGTAAAATATATGTAGACAAGTGCAGGGCATAGAGGCTGAACTGTCTCATTAAAAGAGTTCAGTTTCCATTGCTGCCATTTAGAAAATTCTAATAAGATGAGACTAGGATAAGGGGCAAACAAATCTGGCTATCTGGCTTTTCCCCACTTATTTTTTTTTAATTTTAATTCCATTTATATCCCGCCCTTCTCCGAAGACTCAGGGCAGCTTACAAGCTTAGCAGTAGCCTTCATTCTATGTATATGCCTGCTTATTAGGGCTTTCACACACACCCCAAGCGGCATTATTACAAAGTCAGCTTAATTGCCCCCAACAATCTGGGTCCTCATTTTACCTACCTCGGAAGGATGGAAGGCTGAGTCAACCTTGAGCCTGGTGGGATGCGAACCTGCACTAATTGCAGGCAGCTGGTGTTACTTAAGGAGGCATTAGCCCACTGCTCCACCAAGGATCTTATATTTCCCCATTCTTCTCTCATATTCTTTTGCTGACATAAAACAACAACAAAAAACCCGAATGGAATTCTCTCCTCCTCAGTACATGTTAACCAAACACACCAAGATCACAACTGTCCCTCTCACAGAGCAGGTCACGTTGCCTTTTCCCTTAAAGTTAAGGCTATTGTTTTCCTGTTAAAAGAGATTGAAGCTTTAGTTCAGCATCCCAAATCTGACTAGATATACAGGAACTCAGATCCAGACATTGAAAAATTAAAATAATAGAAAATACTCGTGGCTCGGGTTTTAGATTTTGGCAGTGGTTTGCTCTCCAAGCTCGTTTCAATTTAGTTTCTGAACATTTCGTTACCAGACTAGGTAACATCAGCAGCAGGATTTTAATCAATGTCTTGTGCGCCAGTGTGGTCAGTTGGTCGTGTGATTGGTTGTTCGTTTAGAGCGATATTTAAATTCTGAGCAGCGGATTGGTTCTCTTGTTGATTGGCACTTTGAATGGTCTGGATTCTTACATATTCATATGGTGGCTCAAGATCAGGGCTTTTTAACCTTTTCACCCATTGTACCACTTTTAGGATATGGCAACATCTGAGTACCACCAGTCACCTAGCAAGGTGTCAAAAACTTGATGACACCCCCCCAAAGGAAAAAAGTGATGAAGTACAGGTAGTCCTCGACTTACAACAGTTGGCTTAGTGACTGTTTGAAGTTACAAAGGCACTGAAAAAAGTGCCCCCCAAGCCACAGCTGAGCAAGACACCTGCCTGCCCGCCCGGCCGCGCTCTTCCTCCTGTCCAAGGTTTTCATTGTTGTGAGCATTTCTGTTGAGGATTGGCAGTGGGGGTGGGGTGGGGGGGTGTTTGGTTTTTATCCCCCCCCTCTGCTGGGTGGTTGCAGCAGGTTTTGGTCACTTCACATGACCCTGGGACACAGTGACCGTCATAAATATGAATCAGTTGCCAAGCATCTGAATGTAAATCACAAGACCCTGGAGATGCTGCAACATTCCAGCTGATTGGCACTTCTTCTGGGCTCAGCAGAAGCGCCAGGATCAGTGCCGAGCTCCAGCTGGAGCCTGGCACTTCCACCGAGCCCTGACAGCCCCGAAGAAGCGTGCTGATCCTGGTGCTTCCGCTGAGCCCTGACAGCCCTGAAGCTCCAGCTGTCTCTCGCTCAGGTTTCTCTCATTTCCCTCCCCCACTACCACTTTTCTAGGATGGTCGCGTACCACCTGCCAGGTGCCAATGTACCACAATTGGTACCCGTACCACTGGTTGAAAAGCCCTGCTCTAGATCAGGCATGTCAAACTCGCGACATCATGTGACGTCACGCGACATCTTGCGACCTTTTCCCCATTGCCGGCAATGGGGTGGGTGTGGTTTCAGTGTGACGCATCCTGCCCGCGGGCCGGCAGTTTGACATGCCTGCTCTAGATTAATATGCTTGTTCATCACTTGTTTGGTAGAATACCAGGCTTCAATAAATTCATGTGTGTGGTGAGTGTTGGCATGCCCGATAATTTTTGGATTGAAAAATTAAGCATTGAATGCCTCTGTCTGGATAGCTTGGTTTGATGGGGGTCACTTTTCTCCTCTGTTTATTCTTTCCCCAGTTTGCTTGTTTCTTTGCTGGGGTTGTCCTTGGCAGCCTCTTTTACCGTTATCTCCCCGGGAGTCCCGAAAGATGCAACTTTAAGTCCCAATGCTGTCAGAACAGCCAGTTCATTCTTAACGGAAGAAGTCCAAGAACACATCGCCACACCGAGTTCCAAGAAAGGCACACTCAAGGAGACCCCATCTATCACCGGCTGTCCAGGCTGCAGCCTTTTTTTGTGGCTTTCCCTGTGAGAGGCACATCCTTTCCAAGGATGCATTAAAGGCTAAATAAAGCTTCTGCAAAGACCCGTAGCTTTGTTTTCCTGCGCAAAGTCCTACAGCATATTTCTCCACATAGGCTACATGTCTATGTAGAGAATATATATAGACATGCAGTTCTTCACTCAACCTTTTAGGAAATAAATGTCTAGGGGCTTAACTGATATAGTGACTTATAGTGAGCTTCACTTTCTCCAGTTTAGCCTGGCCGCCTTTAAGCTAAAAGCTGTACGATTCCTCTCCAGTATGGCTTTGCCAAAGAATTCTAGGAATTCTACCCATAACAATATGAACAGCAACCAAATTGGTGAAAGAGAGTTTAATCCTGGTCCACAAAATTAATAGGCTGATGCTTAAAAAATTGAGCAAAGATAAGATCCAGTTCTACAGAGTTGTAAATTCTTTCCACCGATGTAGAATAATTTTCTTTGCTGAACCTTAAGCTTGATGAAGTCAAAGTTCTTCATAAAAAATCAGTTTCCCATTTTGGGAGCATCATGTTAACATGTTATCTTCTCCTCCCACCCCTTTCCTGGTTATATAAGCAAATTGAATAACTTGAAACCCCAAAGAGCCACAAAGGAACATGACCAATTCATGATAATCAAAAAGCTCCCAAAACTATCCTGTGGAGAGGGTAAAGAAATTCGGTCTCCTGATATTCAAGGATAGATTTAAGATATTCCTTAGTATTGTAAACATGAAAAGATGAGATGATAGGTTTCTATATAGCAACTGATAGAGATTACTGGATTAAACTGATGGGTTGTTGTTGTTGTTTTTTTGTGGCTTCTACCCTTTCTTCCTTCCTTGACTTGGTTTGTTCCTTCTCATCTCTGCTTTTCTATTTCCAATCGGACTTGTTGCATTAAAGTGAATTCCTGCAAGTAACAGTATGTTTTTCTTGTACTTGATATAAGAGTAGACTTAGTTGAAATAATAATGGGAGAACCAGAGGAGAAGATGATCTTACTTAATGGAGAAGTAACTTTGCAAAGAAGTAACATGTTCTTGACACCTGTGCCAGAAGATTGTGCTACTAATTCTGTTTATTTGGGATTACCTGCTTTTCTTCCAAAGAAGTCACCTCTTCCCCTTGACGTTCATTACACACCTTTGTTATAGATTAGAATGAGAGATAGCCACGGGTCCAAATATAAACTTGGTTATCAAGCAGGAAATTGATTCCATGTCTTCTGGTTGAAGTTCAATATACAACGATAGCTTTCTAAACTTTGAACGGTTCAGAGAGCATTCTTGATCAGGGGAGAAATCCTGTGATTTTTCGTGAACATTGTAAGGAATGGTTGCATGCTGATTCCTTTCCCAAGTTATTTTGCTCCTGCTTTTCAGACTATACAGTATATCAATAGAGTAGAACAGATAGTCATCATAAATCCTTTTAGCATCAGTACAATATGAACCTGAGGTTATATCAAAGCGAGGAGGCGCCTGAGTTGTAGGCAGTACACACTTTTTTTTTAATGGATGTTCGTATTTACATGTAGAGATCTATTCAGAAAAAAGTACCTTCGTTTAGTGAGCTTGCTTCTTCATATGTTACGTTACAACAGTTTATCCCTTAGTTAATTATGAAATTGTAGCATTGGAAGATATCTCACTTCTTGAAATCATCTATCCTACAAAGGCTTCACAAGTTCTTTATGAGCTCTTTGATGGAGTAGATCATAAAAGATATAACAGAATGGTTGGCCCTTTGGGGGTCCCTGTTATATATCTGCATGAATTGGTATGCTGGAGTTTCTTCTTTATATCATTAGGCACATCCACAGATTTTAAACTTCATATACTGCATGAACTGTTTCGAGATGTTGGGGGATCTTTATTTTGAGCTTTTCATGGTATATCCTTCCATTTTCAGTGATTAAAAAGAGCAAACTTTTCTTACTCTTTTTGGAAAAGTGGGAATATCTAGTGCAATTTGAGTGGAAGGGGGTGAATTGGATTCTTGGTACTGATGAAGACTAGGATGGGAGTTCATTGTTTTGCTTAATTCCCTATGAGAATAGAAGCTGAATTCTATGTCATCACTTTGGATTGAACAAACCAAAGGGCAAATTCTGTTTTTCCTAAGAAGCACTAGCCTTTTCTTTGAAAAAGAAACCCAGAATGGCTTCAGTTTTTTGTATACGAACGTTGGTGTGGTAGAAGGATGAGAAGAAACCAGAATTCTCACTAGCTAGTTTTTTCCTATACCTACAAGTTGGCAGTTTCTCTAGATCAGGGGCAGGCAACCTTGGCTCTTTTATGACTGGTGGACTTCAACTCCCAGAATTCCTGAGCCAGCATGGCTCAGCTTGGAAACTCCCTTTCCCCTCAGCATGGCTGGCTCAGGAATTCTGGGAGTTGAAGTGCACGAGTCATAAAAGAGCCAAGGTTGCCTACCCCCCTGCTCTAGATCATCCTTTCTTCAAGCGATGTTCCCCAAATAGATTGGATTCCAAATCCTATTATTCCCAGAAATACATGACCAAACTCCTTGTGTTCTGGGGAAAAGATAGTGGATAATATATTTGCCAGAAACCACAACTTCTAGCAATCACAGGGCATATGACCTATATATAGTTGTAGGTCAGATGAACGGAATGGTGCCCATTTCCTCTTTGCCACTCAAAATCTAGGAGGAAAAAATATTTACAGCAATTGCACTGCTGCAGGATGAATGAGCTGGGGAAAGGCTGAGATGATGGACTGGGGCCATTGTTAAAGCAATGCCTTAATGAGGGTAATTCAGGGTTTGCAAAACAGCTTTAAAGTTACCAAAAATTCTTCAGTTTTTGGCAAGAAAATCAATATGGGGGTAAGGTGAGGCCAAATCAGGGAGAGAAAAAAAATACAGATTTATCCTGCAGGTTCTCAAATGGGAAGGGTGTATATCCAAACCCTGAACATAAAATTACTTTTTTCCCCCCAGCTGCTCTAGTATAAAATAAAAAAAAGCATTGCATGCAAATCTATCAACTAATAAAAACTAATCTCTGTCTCTGTAATGGAGTAACGGTTGGTCATAAACTGTATGCAATAAATTGAGGGCAATAAACAGCAGTAGGATGAGATTACAGAGTCCCACCAACACTATTTATTTGTATCTTAATGGTTGATTTTTTTTTTAATATGATTCATCTACAATCCACCATCACTGCTATTTGGTCAAAGGTGCTTGGTAGTTCTGACACAGCCTTTCCCCCAACCTACCGCTCTTCATACAGTCTCTTCTGCAAGTCTCTTAATCCACTGGGCTATCCCCAAAACAGAAGGCACAGAGGGCTCCTTCCCCCCCCATCCCACCCCCTCTTACATTGCAGAGTTTGTTTAAAGTTTATTTTAAAAACAATTAAGTCGTGTCCCATCCCAGTGGTTGACCCAGAGCAAAGCTTAGCAAGGAAAGGTGCAGGGTAGAGTTGAAGGACATGGAATCAAATGCAGTAAGCGCTGTAAGGTAGGAGTATAGAAATATGAAAAAAGACAACGCTGTGGTCTCGATGACTGCAACCAGTTCTTAACTCAGCATCAAAAGAGATGATGCAAATGGGCCGGTATACAGTATGCACTCGATGGCAAAATCCCATTTGTATGCTTGCATTGACAACATTGCTAGAGATGTTGCTAGCTGAAGTAGTAGTGATTCCAGTTGCTTAGAAGGAACTCTTCCTTTTGTATCTGAACTTTGGATGATTTCAAGAAGCAATTAAAAGTTAGCTACAATTGGTTTGTTTGTTGCTTCTCCCAAGTCACACCACCCTCCATCTTATTTTTTTTATTTTTATTTTTTACAAGGAAAGAGGGAAACCTTTTGAACCAAGTTCAAAAAGGAGAGGAAGAGGGGGCTTGAAAACCCCACACTCCCATCCATGACCACCAATTGGATTTTGCAGAAATGATGGGATAGGTTTCATTCACTTCTCCTTGGAGTAACCAAACAGCTCTCGCCAGGACCTTCTCTCCGACAGCTGGACGGTTCTAGTTACGCAATCCTTGCATGGGTCACTCAGTCTCTGTGTGTTTCAGGTATCTTAAGAAATGCAAAGACCCTGTGTAAATGTTATGGAGGGTGGAGGTGGGGTGGGGGAAGGAGGGAGGGAGGGGAGAGAGAGAGAGAGAGAGAGAGAGAGAGAGAGAGAGAGAGAGAGAGAGAGAGAGAGAGAGAGAGAGCACCCAAACCACTTCCTGCAGACTCCCCAAAGAGACATTCCTTTCCCTGCTTAGTTTAGACAAGTTAAGAAACAAAAGTAAAAGAAAGTGGGGGGAGGTGCTGCTTGGGGCGCAAATGACTTTGCCAGATGAGCTTAAGGCAGCAGCCTCATTCAGTAGCTACTGTAGTTGTCTTAAGGGCCCAGCTCTTCATTGCCTTAGTGGGCAGCTGTGCCTGCAAAGCTACCTTCAGCTTGGGATCTTCCTGAGTGATGCTAGCTAGCTAGAAATAGAGAAGGGGCACTGGATCTGGTGCCAGGTTTTCCAAAGAGACTTGGGAAGAGAGAGAGAGAGAGAGAGAGAGAAATGTGTTTTTATAACCCACTAGTCAGTTGAACGGATTGTATCTGGACAATCTCTGGCTCCTCCTTCACCTGTACAAGATGTTTCTATCCTCTTGCCCTCATGTTAACAAGGAAACAAGATAGAACAAGTGTCTCTGGAAAGATTTTGATGCTGTTCCCCTGCAGTTCTATGATTGAATACAAAGCAACCTACAATGTATAGGGAGAGATTCTAATAATCAGGTGTGATATTTGTTAAATCAGGGGTCCCCAGCCCCCGGTCCATAGACTGGCACTGGGCCACGGCATGTCAGAAACCGGTCCCTGCAAACAAGGAAAGCCCCATCCACAGGATGCAGGCAGCGTGCGAAACCACGCCCCCTTGATCTGCAGAAAAACCTTTCTCCACAGAACCGGTCCCTGGTGCCCAAAAGGTTGAGGGCCGCTGTGTTATATGAATACCTTACAACAGCTATTTCTTACTTAACACCCATTCCAGTTGCCTTCTACATATCTTTTCATGCACACCAACAAACACACGTACATACGTGTGTGTGTGTGTGTGTGTGTGTGTGTGTGTGTGTGTGTATTACCCTGTTTCTCCATTCACAAAGGAACTGATTACTCCCATGTCTATAAAGTTTCTCAATCAGGACATGGGGAGGATTCCCCAAAGGGAATCGTCCCCCACCAGTCAGTTAGAACTGAAGAAGCTTCTTGGATGAGAAGTGACACATTTTCAAAGAAAAACCGAGAAAGACCAGTTGCCTTTTGGAAAAGCACCTTTGGGATGATTATTCCAATCAACATTTGCAATACTCAGGAACATAGGAACGCAAGGCATCCAGCTTTTGCTATAATATTAACACAAACCGGTGGCAGCTTTCTGGTGTTTCACAAACCCCTCTTGAAAATCCTGGTGAGCAGTGACTGCATTGGATGTTTTCTGTGCACAAATACTGCCCCTCCTTTCTGAGCAACATGGGGTAAGGAGCCTTGTTGGGATTTTACAAGCTGAACCAACGCTCCCAATAAACCAGGTTGGGGAAAGTTCAAGAAATATTGTGTGGCTTTGCTTACGAGCTGCCTGCTTGGATGTGGCAGGTCCACTTCTAGCTGGCACGGATGGGATTACAGCCCTAAGTAAGGCTACTCAAAGCCATGTGATGTCAAAGACCCGATTTCTTGACATTATGCTTATGTAGTGATTTAGAAATAAGGTATGTTGCTGTTTGCTCTCTATTGTTGGGAGAGATTGGCAGTTTGGAGAGAAGCTGACATAGAAGAGGAAAACCCCTAACTTAAACTAAAACATTTGTACTAAAATGGGGCTTTGATGGGATAACAGCAATAACACTTAGACTTATATGCTGCTTTACAGCCTTCTCTAAGCGGTTTACAGAGTCAGCATATTTCCCCCAACAATCTGGGTCCTCATTTTACCGACCTCGTCAACCTTGATCCGGTCAGGATCAAACTCCAGACTGTGAACAGAGTTAGCTTGCAATACAGCATTCTAACCACTGCACCACCATGCCTCTATGGTGTCAATAAAATAAAAAGAAGCTTCTTGCTTTTCTTTTTAAACTTAGGATAGCAGCAGGCAGTTTTATTCTTTAATTGAGCCGGGGCATGTTAGTGATGTCACTATGGAGATGGGTGGGACGATAGGGAAGGTTGTTCTAAAAGGCAGTAAGTAAGCATTTTAAACCTAGTGGGTCTGTTTTGTTCTGTTACCAAAAAAACAACTTGAAACATTGCTTTCCATTGTTGCTGCCAAATATTGACAGCGTGGCCTTGAGAGAATGTAAAAATGTTTGGAGTGCTGGATCACGGAATGGGCTAAACCTACACTCTATATGTAGTTGGGAGAATTAGATCTGCAGATGACTATTTAATAGTTAAAGCAGCTTGTGGGGGAGCCAGATTAGATTGTGGGTTTAATTATATTCTCCCACTCCCATTTCCTTGATTTAAATGCCTCCAGAGGGGGGGTGGAACTCAACCTCTTACACATCACGTCTAGTTTGAACCTCAAAGAAAATAAATCATCTACTAAGTATTCCATTGCTCTTATTCAGAATGTGGCAGTGACAGGACAATAATAATGCAACACCCATGGCGAAGTTCAATTAATTGAAATCAGACAAAGTTGTGAACCAGTTTTTAAAATCATCAAAACTCATCTGGCTGAAGAGCAGAGATATGGGAAGGGGAAGGGAAGGGAAGGGGAAAAACATTTTTGGGGCAAACAGAAGCCCATAACTACAGTTTATAGTGAAATGATGGCAGTGTTCTATAATCTGAGTCAGGTTATATACTTCTCTGTAGCCAAAAGTACTTGTGTTGTTGCAAGACACACTGGGCCAAAGAAAATAGAAACATCAGCAGGCATATGCAAATCTTTTATGATTTAAAGGAGGCTCTTTATCAGGGGAATGCATAGATAAAGAGGTGTTTTGTTTCTGCATGTCATGACCATTTGGGGAAAGGAGAGGCATCAACATGATTGAAAATCAGGCATGTCCAGCCCTGTATGGTCAGAAATTGCTGTGTAGTCCCAATCACTATGACTGATCGTCAAGGATGATGAGACCTGTAATGCAGCTCTGTAAGGTTGGGCAAAACAATAGTAGTTCCTTCAGTCACATTCTGTTTGAAACTGAGGGTACCAAACTTGTGCACTAGACAAAGAAAGAATTTCATTTTTCCAGTGGTAAAAACAGAATTCACACACTGGGAGATAGGACTGCCAGTGGGGTTGGGGGCAGGAGTCTTCCGTGGTCACCTTACTGGAAAAGGACAATAGGATTCCTTTTCTTGACGTTATGTACACACGTGCACACAGACAAAATAAAATACTGTGTAAAACCAGTGCAACCACATTCCATCAGGAAACTGTATAGGCTAAAAAGACAGTCGGCAGCTGGTATCACACTCACCCACATGCAGCATGTAGAACTCTGAGTAATTGGTAAATGCAATAGATTGGCTCCATTTAAAATGACTTGTCATTCAGGTTCCATTGCAGCACTATGACATGTTAATTGTTCCTTCTACTCCTCCTCCTCCTCCTCGCATTTTCTTGCAGGTGGAGGATCTGCTTTCCAGGTCAATGAAAGCCAATTTCACCCAATCACATGCAGCAACCAGGTCCAACTGGGTGATCTTCATGTCTGCATCAGTGTTAGGGTAGCTTTGAGGTAATAGACTGAGGTTTAATCTATATCCTGCAAATTCTCCTAAAATTTGCAGGATGTTGGACATCTGTGCACACCCAGAACTATTTTTGTATTTATTACTCAATTAGATTATCTCATAGAATAGACTTCGCATACTGTGTCCTTCCAAATTAAATTCCCTGAATTCTCTGCCGTGGCTATGCTAATTGAAGTATTTGGAACATTGAGGTTTATATCTAGAGGCCACCTTGATTGGACAATGTTGATAGAGACTTTGTAGAGAAGTTAATAAGAGATGAACAGATCAATCTTACGTGAGTTAACTCTGAAATTGAGTCTTGTCTGGGCATCAGAAAGGCCTTCTTTCTTCTTGTTTGGCAACTGTTTATGTGCTTTCCTTTTTCTCAGGAATGTGCAGTAATCTATTTCCAGAATGAGTCAGAAAGGGAGGCTGGCTTTTAGAAGAATGGCTAGCCACAACTCTCTCATCGGTTCCTAGAAGAGTTGAGCACCTGGAGTTCATCACTCAGACCCTCAGGGCATTGCAAGCAGGCAACATGCAGAGAGAACTGGTAGATGGATTATGAAGTTATAGGAATGGATTGTGAGGAAAAAATGCACAACTTCTAGATCTATGCAGCCACCCCCAGCCTTGAATACAACCCCCAGAGCTCCATCTAAAAACACTGCCGCTTGTAATGTTTAGTTTGACAAAAATGGAGAGTGTTCCATTCTCAAGAGCAATTATCTGTATTTTAATTTAAATAGAGATTTGGGCCTTACCCCATCTGCTTCTTTGGAGCTAGTCCTATAGTATTCTACTTTCAAAGCTGAATATCTGTCTGTCTGTCTGTCTGTCTATCTATCTCTCTGTCTCTATCTATCTATCTATCTATCTATCTATCTATCTATCTATCTATCTATCTATCTATCTATCTATCTATCTATCTATCTATCTAGTATTTTATGCCACTGCTATCTCCTTGGTGGAATCCAAGAATCTGAAGCAGCAGTCTAAAATAATTGTTAAAATAATTATAGCATAACTTCATTTTTTTAAAAAAAGGAAATAAAGAAATAAAAGGTAGGGAAGTATTTTCAAAAAGCTTTTCAGAAGCTGAATGGGACAACTTGCCACAGCCAACCTGCCATGGCCAACTCAATGTGGGTTGTGTCCCATAATGAGTTGTCCTGCAGTGAATTGGCTGTGGCTGTGGCGAGTTGTCCTGCTGCAAGTTGACCACAACACGTTGGCTGCGGCGAGTTGGCCATGGTGAGAGGGTCATGGCAAATGGTCATAGACCCTTTTCAGAAGCACTCCCAAAGCTCCACACAAACAGGGCAAGCCTCTCTGCAACAGGGGCATGTTCTGTAAAGTGGAGACCACAATCAAGATGCCCTGCCTCCAAGATTATTCGCCCTTAGATTTGGAGATGTGAAGGAATGGAAAGTTCAGAGTGGGGATGGTAAGCAAGCTAGCTACTTATTAAGAAGTGAGGAGATATGTCTACTATGGTAGTTGCTGACAGTCAAAAATTTGACTCTGCCTTTTGGGTCACCAAATGAAATTAGGTTCCTTACCCTGTTTTCCTTTAGAGAGATTGGACAGTGGGCAGTGGCAACATCCTATTCAGGGATGTTGGTAGATGTAATTCAGCAACATCTGGAGACCCACAGATTTTTAACTTTATACTGGTGCCCATACCTGTAATTGGGGTTAGTCATGAACTGCACTCACAAACTGTTGAGCTCTAGAGATGTCTGGATTTCCCTTTCCTTCTCTCCCCTCCCTTTTGCTTCCCCCTTCACAGTCATGAAAATCTGTTTGCAAAGTGTATGATTGCCCCAAAGCTCCACACTGCTGGGAGGAGATGGATTTTAAAGGCCATAAATTAAGCAGTTGCTTAGTCTTAAACAGTCTGAGGCATAAATGGAACATGCTCCTACTTTTAAAGGCCGCTCTCCCTCTCTGCAAATAGAGCCATTGCACACTAGTCACTGAGTGTTTGACAGGCTGATTTAAGCATACAGATGGGAGCTTAATTTAAAATAATAAACACATAGTGCAAGGGGTGTGAGCATTTAATTTTATAATATTGTAAACTAAATTTTGGAAATTTTACCTCTGGTAAACTAGCTTCTATTATAGTTTTGTTAGAAAAATGTAAATGATCTTCGCGAAGATTGCATGTGATCTAAACATTAGGCACATACTCATGGAAGCCTAGCAACCCATCCAGCAGATAGATGAGCCTGCTCTTCTTCACTTGTTAAAAAGCAAGCAGTGATGTGGATAAAATCAAATATGTTGCCCTGTATTGTTACCATTTCTTAAAGGGCAGCTCTCCAGATTTGGCCATGCTGACTGGAATATGGCGATGATTGTCTGGTGTGTCCAAAAGACATCAGATCGGACAAGACTGAAGCTGACCATCATGTTTTTTATCCACAGATAAAATGATAGGGCCAGTGTTATGATGGAGAGAGGGAGGGAGGGAGGGAGGGAGAGAGAGAGGGAGAGAGAGAGAGAGAGGGAGAGGGAGAGAGAGAGAGAGAGAGAGAGAGAGAGAGAGAGAGAGAGAGAGAGAGAGAGAGAGAGAGAATGACTTAAGAACTTTCCACTTGCTGTAAGATTGGCCTATCTGAAAACTCATTCAGTTTGAGAGACCTAAGTGTTTTGCATCATCCGTGGTATATTCATTGACTATATGTGTGAATATGTGTGATGTTCCTGTGTGGGTACGTTTAAAATAGAAGCATTAGCTTTGAGTACCAGGGAAAGAAGTAAGTTCCCTTCTCCCACCAAAATAGATTGCCTCCCTTTGTTTGTGGCATTTCAGCAATATAATTTAGAGCTTGGGAGGAAATGTTGCTGTTAAAATAGTCATAAATCAGAAATTCTGATAGGTCTACTGCAACTCTCAGAGCTCTACTAATTACAAAAACTGCCAAGACACCAATGATCAATTTTGTGCAAGGTAGTCTAAAAACAAAACAAAAAACCTTGCTGAACCGTTACATTCGCTCTTAAAGTCTTAGATCTTAGTTCAAGCTTGTGCAAGGTTTGACTGGTTATTATTTAGAGGAGCCACAGCATAGGGCACAGGTCTGCAACCCGCAGCTCCGGAGCCGCATGCGGCTCTTTCAGCCGTCCCCTGCGGCTCCCAGTCCTCTGCCATGTGCAGTCCAAAAAAAAAAGTGGGACTAAAAAAGTTCAACCAATCAATTCAAATATGCAGGGTAGGTGCATATCTCGCCTTGGCTCCACTCTTTAGTCAAACCCTGTTCTGCGCATGCGCGCATGTACGCACATGCGCACACATTTTTTGCAGCTCCCAGTTTTTCCTTTTATGAGGGAACCGGTTCCGAGTGGCTCTTTCACTGTTTCAGGTTGCTGACCCCTGGCATAGGGCTTCCAAGTGTGATCAGGCTCCCACTGAGGCCACTTTGCCAATCCCATGACTGGTAGATCCTGATATATCTACCTTATTCAAAAATGTATGTATGTGTCTGCGTGTGCCTACGTGGTAAACAAACTCCAAACTCTTGTGGCTATTCAGATTTGTGTTATCTTTGATGGGAAAGATCCAATTTTTTAACAGCTTTACATTTCCGTATAACTATGGAGCTTATTGGCTCATCTTGAGCGAACCTTGTACCTTTCTTCATCTAATGCATTGGCTATCAGCCTTGCACCTGCCTGCTTTGGCACTGTGGTGAGGATGAATAAACACAATTCGTATAAGGCCAGCTCTAGTACTCTTGATTTACACACCCACATGTAGAAGGCAGACTTCTTGGCTGGTTCTCAGCTTATCACTTTCTCTTCCCAGCACGTGAAGACAGATGTAACTTTTTGAAGAGAAGCCACGGCAGGCCTTTTGAGCTTACTATCATGCAGTTAGTGAACCACTTCAGCTCTTTTAAAGAGATGTGTGGCACTTAAAAGTATCAGCACTTTTATGAGTATTGAAGTTGACCAGTCGCTTACATCAGTTGCATAGAGTTCCCCTCAGGGGTAAAAAAATCTACACGTTATTCAGGATTTTGTGAAGAAAATCCTCCTTCTCCTTCATTTTTTTTTATCCCCCCCATATATATTTATATATATACATAACGAATATTATTACTTCCCATTTTCTTGACAACAGCAACCATGTGAGGTGTGGGTTGGGCTGAGAGAGATTGACTGGCCTAAAATTGCCCAGTTACTCTGATTGAGATGGGTGAGCAGGGAACCCAGTTCATAATCCTCCCACTTGCCTTAATTAAAGTGCCACTGGTATCAATACAGCCATCAGTCTCCTTAGGATTTTTTTTTACATTTTTTTTAATCTCGCCTTTTTAATTTTTATAAATAACTCAAGGTGGTGAAAATACCTAATACTCCTTCTTTCTCCTGTTTTCCTCACAATATTCCTGCAAGGTGGGTTGGGCTGAGAGAAAGTGACTGACCCAAAGTCACCTCAGCTGGTTCTTCATGCCTTAGACAGGATTAGAACTCATGGTCTCCTGCTTCCTAGTCTGGTGCCTTAACCACTAGACCAAACCCGGCCAAAAATTAGGGATGCTCAGTGCTGTCTGGAGCTCCCATTCTCTCAGTCCGCCCCCCCCCCACTTTGTCCTGCATTGAATTACTGCAAATAAACCAAAAAACGTGCAGAACAGGTTTTGTCAGGTGTTTTTTTTTTACCCAGCGCAAGAGCAATAGAGGTAATGCAAATGGAGCACATGGAGACTGCTTCCCAACCAGCTCCAGCAACACTATATCTGCTTTTGCTCCATTGTTCACTCAAATGATCATGGGGACTACCGATGGCGAGTTTTTCTTCTCAAATTGCAAAAAATGGAGGGCAAGGGAGAACACTGACTAAGGCAAGGGTCTGCAGCCTTGACAACTTTTAAGACTTGTGGAATTCTGGGAGCTGAAGTCCACAAGTCTTTAAAGTTGTCAAGGTTGCAGACCCCTGGACTAAGGCAATACGTAAATGTTTCTTACCTATTCACCTGGTGGTCAAGGTGATTCACTCTAGGCAAGTGGCAGTTGACGAGCTTGCTTGGATGGGAGCTCTGGCATATTCCAGCACAGAGAGTTGAATGTTGCCATTGAGTCAGAAGCAAAAAAAGAAAGAAAGGAAAGGAAAGGAAAGAGAAAGGAAGAAAAAGAAAAAAAGAGAGAAAGAAAAAGAGAGAAAGAAAGAAAGAAAGAAAGAAAGAAAGAAAGAAAGAAAGAAAGAAAGAAAGAAAGAAAGAAAGAAAGAAAGAAAGAAAGAAAGTCTGGATAGTGCTGAGCCCAGAGGTATTCCTTTGATTAAAACCTTAGGAGTTAAACCTAAAGTCCTTGAGTCTTTTTCTTCAATCTTGTTTTTCATCTTGGTTCCAACATAGCCAAGTCAAGAGGAAGAATGTGTTCCAGTCAACTTAAATTGGAACAGTTTCACAAAGATATTTTTTTTAAACAAAAGTTGGCTGCTGGGCTATAAACATAGGGCAGAGGGTTAATGACAAAACTGGAACTTGCCTGAACTTGGAAGATGACTGATATTATTCATAGGCCAGAAAAAGACAACTGCTGGGAAACAGGCTACCAGTAAAGGACCACATAGGAGGAAGGCTCAACCAGTATTCTTACGATGCGTTAAAATAAGGCTGGCATCTCTGGTTCTCTTGATGTGGCTGAAATATAGTTCCCAGAGCACCAGCAGGCATGGACTAATCATGAGGCATGTTGGGAAATGTAGTTTCCTGCTTTCTGCAGGGGCCACATGCTCTCCAGCACTCTTCACCAATGAATCAATCTGTATTTTCAGTGGCAGCCATTCTCAACTGCATCTTCCAGGTTTATTTTATTTTATTTATTTTAATTCCATTTATATCCTGCCCTTCTCCGAAGACTCAGGGTGGCTTACAAGCTTAGCAGTAGCCTTCATTCTATGTATATGCCTGCTTATTAGGGCTTTCACACACACACCCAAGCGGCATTATTACAAAGTCAGCTTAATTGCCCCCAACAATCTGGGTCCTCATTTTACCTACCTTGGAAGGATGGAAGGCTGAGTCAACCTTGAGCCTGGTGGGATGCGAACCTGCACTAATTGCAGGCAGCTGGTATTAAGGAGGCATTAGCCCACTGCTCCACCAAGGACTGCAAGTCCCAGCCTCTTAGCCTTTGTCCATGTTAAGAGAATGGACTTTTAATAATTCGGGAAGGCAAAGGGTTGAAGAATACTGCCCAAAGGTTACCAGGCATTGGAGAACTCTTACGTATATGTACGTACTAATCTCTGTGGCATTTCTAGGAGACCTTCTGACCCTTTCCCATTCAGGCTTGGCCATGGCAGTTTAAAGGAAAAGCACAAGTAGCCCACAGCATCTGGATGACTGGAGAGAGGAGGTGATGGATTTTTTTTTCTCTTGCTGCTGCTATGTCCAGACACTGGCTGGTTTATGCAGTAAGGCAGAAGCCCTAGGTGTATCTCAATCCCTCTTCCATGAATCAGGCAGGATTTGGAAGCTAATAGAGACTAGGTTCTTATAATATGGCGAGGTCTGCCATAAAGAAGTTGTCCTCCCTTCTTTCATACCCAGGATGAACTCCCCTCCGAGACGTTCCCTGCTCCCAGCCTGAATGTGTGCATCTAAAAACAACAGAATTAGGCTGCTTGCTCGGGAAGAAAACTCCGCGCATCCAAATTGGCAAACCAAATCCGAGGATTGATTAACAAAGCAATCCTTTGCCCTCAAAGGCAGACTGATGATTATCAATTTAATTTTACTCTTCCTTATTACATTTGCAACTTGGCTCGGATGCAGTGACCTGCGGGCTCCCACGGCAAACAGATACTCCTCTCTCTTCCAAGAGCTGCTGGCTGTGAATGCCAAAGGAATCTCTGCTGCAGCCGCGACTCCTTTGTGTGGCCTGCCTTCTGACGCAAGCAGCACGTCTATCGGAGCCCAGCTGCAGCGTCCGGAGCCTAGGCTGTGAGGTCCCGATGGTGCTGTTTGCTGCCTTCGTGTTGGGAGGAGGGCAGTGAGCTCATGCGGCAAAAATGTCCCCTTCCATTTGGGGAACTGCTCCAGGGCTGAGAATGAATACATTTGTATTCTGAAAGCAGAATCATCTATGCCCAGTTGCAACACTCTGACTGTGTTTCCAATTAATCTACCAAATCTATCCTAAGTCGTCCTCCTCCTCTTCCTTCTCCTCTTCAAGACAACATTTTGTTTTACAGCATGGAGAGGTGCTGGCATAGGATCAGCTTAGGAATGCACACAAGCTTGGCAGGAGTGGGTCGAAACGGCCTCGACATGTTGGATCTGCACAGCCTCGTGAGGGTTTTAGCAGGATGTGCGTCACCACAGTGCCCTTTGGCAAGGAGCATGGCAGGGTGGGCAGCACTGAGGCCCGCATGTGCCAACAGCAAAGCTTGGCACCCTCCCCCTGCCTGCCCCGGGAGGCCATAGCCTTTTGATGCAAAGTGTCCCAGGAAGAATCCGAGGAAGAGAAAAGCGTGCACTTCTTTTTAAATTTCCCCTCTTCAAAATACTATATAAAAGCTAAACCTGGATGAGCTGCATTGGGAAGGGGGGGGGGATGTTGCAAACACTTCTTCCACTGTAGGATTTTTTATTATTATTATTATTTTATTTTATTGGCAGAGCTTTAGAGTTCTGTGGCCTGAACATCTGTAGATGCTTGGAATCCTATGTTCCCAAAATGAGAGCTTCGGGTTAAGGAGTTCATTCACTCCTTTGCAACACACAGTGTAAGTTTGCGGCATTCTGGTTCTCTGAGCCAGTCACCACTGCTCCATCCCACCAAGAGGAACCAACTAGGGCAGAGCTAGAGCAGAGAATGTATGTGGTAATAATGCCAGGGCACTAAGAAGAAGCACCCAGAAGTTTTGGAAGCTGCATTCTTCTTGATTCGGTGCTTTGAGAATTGGGACTAGTCATCCAGGAATGTAGAGTGCTTAGAATACTCAAGTAGGATTGGTGAGGTTCACCATGCTGTGAGGATGAATTGGGAGAGGGTTATATTTGACGTGTGTATGCATGTAATGGTTGTCTATGGGTGTGTACCGAACACCCAGAAATCCTACTCAAGTTGAATCAATTAGAGAACGTTCTCTGTGCTGCAGTAGCTCACCTATAGATATTCAGTGGTTTATTATGATCTGCCTTTTGCAGAGGCTGTTCTGTTCATGCGTTTGCTTTTCGTTTTAAGTGTTACCAGTTTAAGGGTTTGGTTTAGTTTTTAAAATTTCAGTCATCAAGTAAAATGTTTATTTTCCCCCCAAGCAAATGCATTTATAAATGTGTACCAAGAGAAAAGGTAGATTTGAAAAGACATATTTAAATATGATTTGGGAGGATTGTTGTTGTTTTTTTTAAATACAAATTCTGAATGATGGCCTAGGGAACAGAATATGATTGGGCAAGGAGTGTAGTCCAGCCAGCCAGGTTGGAGAAGGCTATGACAAAATTTCCAAGTCATTTTGCAGTAGTCATGATTTATGCTGCTACTTTTATTGCTGCATAGCTCCATCTCACTTTCCTCTCATTATTTATCTTGCTATATGGAACAACAGGAAAGGTTTAGCAAGGGTCACAAAGGGCCTGTTAGAAATGTGTCTGTTTCAGTGCTTCAGATGTGGGATAAGGCCTTTTTGCTGCATTGTGACGTGCTCCTCCAAACGTTACACACGCATGTCTGTGGAGACTCTCAGTCATCCAGATCATGGTTGTCGCAAAGGTGCTTTTTCAAGAGGCAACTGGACTTTCTTGTTTTTCTTTGAAGATGTTTCGCTTCTCATCCAAGAAGCTTCTTCAGCTCTGACTGGATGGTGGGGAATAGAAGGATTTATACTCCTTGAAGACAGCTGGCCATTTGCATTCTTTTAGAGCAGGGGTGTCAAACTCAATTTCATTGAGGGCCGCATCAGCATTGCAGTTGCCCTCAGGGGGCCGGGTGGATATGGCCTGGGTGGGTGTGGCCTACTGGGTGGGCGTGGCTAGAGTGCCTATGGCCTACTGGGTGGGCGTAGCCAGCTCTACATCGTTCGCATCAAGGGTGCCTATGGGGGCCTGGGCAGGAGTGGGACAGATCTGAGGGTCTCTGGCAGAAGGAGGGTCTCTGGGCCAGGGCCAAGGCAATGGGGGCCGTTCCCTCACTTTTTCCAGGATGGCTTCGCGGGCCACATGAAACCACTTCACGGGCCGGATCTGGCCCCTGGGCCTTGTGTTTGACATGTCTGTTTTAGAGAGTCATTGAGGCCACTTGGAGGTTTGTCTGTGTCTTCAGGGTCATCTGAGTGGTGCAAATGGGTGTGGCGCCTTCTTGGAAGTGCTGAAAGGATTGTGTTGTAGACCGGAGATAGATGATATCGTATCCCTCCCCCTCTGTTGAGAGAGGGCTGTTCATGCAAGCATGGGGGATTCTCCCACAAACTTGGTTTCATTTTTTTAACTGTATGTTTAATTATTTTAATGGCTGTTAAATTGTTTTATTTCTTCTTGGTTGTACGCTGCCGAGAATCATGTTCAGGGAGATGGGTGGCTATATAAATTTGCTAAATAAGTAAAACAAGCCATAAAGAGGGGGGAAATAGCCATATAATATTAAACCACCATCACCACCAGGGATTTAAATATAAAGTAATGACCAAACATGATAATTAAAGAACCAAATGGGAACTCCACTCAGCTGGATCCAAATGCTTAATTACATGTTTCACGTTTATTAAAGAAGTGGAATTGAAATTGCTGCTCATTTACAATGAAATAGAGGATTTTACTTTTGTGTTTATGTTCTTAAATTTAAAAGATCCTTTGTTTTTAAATCAAGGTGTGTTAACAAAAATTATCTAAGATACTATAGTTAAGTATTTAACAACAGCTTGGGAGATCTGTCTGGTTTTATCCACCATCACCACCACCTCCTTCTTCTCTTTCTCCTACACAGACACACACACACACACACAGAGAGAGAGAGAGAGAGAGAGAGAGAGAGAGAGAGAGAGAGAGAGACAAATGCACACATTCTCACCCACATATATGTATAGTGAAGCTTTAAATTAGCAGGTCTGGCCGAGCACCTATTTGGAGCTTCTAGAATCTGTTTGCATACCACAGCCTTGCTAATGGCATGAAAAATGTCCCCATATTTTGCTAATTTGTTGTCAGTTTGAAACATTTATCCTAAATCTTTCTTCTTTTTATGCTGGAAAACCCATACTAACACACACACACACACACACACCTATCTTAAATATGCTGCTGGCAACTGATGAACAGGTGGGCATGTTTGACCCAAAACATTACTCTCTGTGTCAGCGCATCAATTGTCCCCACCCTGCCCCTTGCTTCCTGTGCTATATTGAGCCAAGGGGAGAAACTCAGAAACTTGCATGTATTTCTGAATCTGAAGCTGCTCAACCAAAGTTCCTATTCAGCTTTCAAGTTCCTTGTCCCTTTCCCATCACCCAATATGGCTGTGATTAAGAAGAGACTGGACAGTCACTTGTCTGAGATGGTATAGGTTCTCCTGCCTGAGCAGGGGGTTGGACTAGAAGACCTCCAAGGTCCCTTCTAGGTCTATTCCTATTCCTATTCCTATTCTGTTCTGTTCTGTTCTATATGATTTTGCTTTGGTTCAGCTGGACATCTGCCAGCTAAACAAGCCAGCAAGCCAAGGACCAGCTCATTGGGGAGGGGACTTCTTATCTCAGTGCCAAATAAAACCTCCCCCTGCTGCCTCCCTGCCTTGCAGCTGCAGGATTCTTGCAGGCCGACCTTCTCAGAAAGCGATTGCTGGCAGTTGGCTTTCTCCTCTGTGTGTGTGTGTGTGTGTGTGTGTGTGTGTGTGTGTGTGTGTGTGTAGGGGGGGGAGACTTCCCTAACCCTTGCTCTCCAAGGAATGGATCTCCAACTTAAAGCAAAGTTCATAAAAAGCTCAAGGGAAGAGCAGGCTGTATTTAATTTCAAGAAACCCATGTTGTTTTCTTCTGCGCTTTTTATTTATTTATTTATTTTGCTATGCATGTGGAATCACTTCTCCTCCAGGGTGAATGACTGTGAAAGCCAGCTTGAGTCTTTGGCCTAAATCTGGACGGTTTTGTCCATCTCGGGTGTTGTTTTCTGTGCAAACAAAGATTGAAATTAGATCAGGAATAGCGTTGGGGAGCATTCCGGCTGGGTGGAGAGAGCTCTCGCGGTGCCAGAGCAAATTCAAAGGATCTCATGGAAAGCGATGTCATTTGGCATCACTCTTCCCAAGCAAGCCCTGGGCCTCACCCTTGCTTTGCATCAGGGAGAAAATGGAAGAGGATGAAGGGAGGTGGCCTTGATAGGTCACTGATGGCTTTCCAGATGGGGGTCCCTTTGGACTCACAGGCAGTCCTAGCATCAGAATCTGCATTTGCATCCCCGCTCAACAAGCACACACACCCCGGGTTGGATCCAATGCATTTAGAATAGAATAGAGCTGGAAGGGACCTTGGAGGTCTTCTAGTCCAACCCCCTGCTCAAGCAGGAGAACCTATACCATTTCAGACAAGTGACTGTCTAGTCCTGTGGTGGCGAACCTGTGGCACGGGTGCCACAGGTGGCACGCAGAGCCCTCTCTGTGGGCACACGCGCCGTCGCCCCAGTCCTAGGCCTTCAGCTGGGTTTAAATAAAACATTTTCGCTTTAGACCTCCGCCGCCGTGTGCAAAAAAAAGGCTCAATCAATCAATCAATTTAAACTTCTCATCTAGCAAAGTTGGAATTGATTGATTGAACTTTTTAGTCCCATCCAGCCTGCTGTTACCACTGCAGCCACGCCCACCCAATAGGCCACACCCACCTAATAGGCCACCCTAATCCAATGGGCCACACCCACCCAATGGGCCACGCCCACCCAGCACCCGACAATACATAAGTGGGTTTGGGCTGTAGTTTGGGCACTCGGTCTCTAAAAGGTTCGCCATCGCCAGGGATGGAGCACCCACGATTTCTGGAGGCAAGCTGTTCCACTGGTTAATTGTCCTCACTGTTAGGAAGTTTCTCCTTAATTCCCGGTTGCTTCTTTCTTTGGTCAGTTTCCAACCATTGTTTCTTTTTTTTTATTGAAAAGTTTTACAATACATTTTTTAAATAAAACAAAACCCCTCCCAACCCCCTCCCCTCTCCCCAGCCCTCCCCAACACCTCCCTCCCTTCCCCCTCCCCCCTCCCCGACTTCCCAGAGCTCAATACAGGGTATAAAAATACAAGCAATCATAGTCTACCTTATGCAAACAACAATAAAATATTAAATCTATCTCACTTTAACTCTTATAAAATAACTACAAGCAATATAAATATCACATCAGTACTTATTCAAATGCTAGATGAAACTTTTTAGTCCCATATTTATTCTGGATATAATCAATCCATCTTCTCCACTCCACAATATATCTCTGTTGCGACTGGTCTTTCACGTACGCTGAGATCTTTGCCATTTCCGCCAGATTGGAAACTTTTAAAGTCCATTCTTCTATAGTCGGCAGTTCTTCCTTCTTCCAGTATTGCCCTACTAAAAGTCTCGCTGCCGTAATTACATTCAACATCAGCTTAGTGTCCACAACAGTAGTGTCAGTAATAATGCCCAGTAAAATCCAACCATTGTTTCTTGTCCTGCCCTCTGGTGCTTTGGAAAATAAGTTGACACCCCCCCTCCTCTTTGTGGCAACCTCTCAAATACTGGAATACTGCTATCGTGTCCCCCTTATTTCTTCTTTTCTGATCTCCTTTGCAGCAGAGATGCTGAGCCTTGATGTAACTCAGGATAGACCTTAGCTGTTGAATGGCCCAAACTAAGACTAAAACTTAGCGTAACTCAACTGAAATTAAATAATTTTAAGTATTTATTAAGCCCAGTTCTGCTGCACATTTCAAAATATAAAGGTCAGGGGAGAAGAGCACACGTTGCCCTTTGAAGGCAGTGCTATATGCCATCTTGTAGGCAGCATCATTCTACAATCTGATGTCACTTTTTCATAGAACACTGTTCCAGGAGTCTCAGCAGGGGAAGGATGTTTGACCATGTCTGGGCTAGGAAGCTTAGTGGGGTTGTGCCTGGTTAATTCTTGGAAGGGAGACCATTAGGATATGTAGATGAGACGCTGATAAAAAAAAAATCCAGAAAAAGACAATGTCTGTACTTTCACCACAAACGCTGTATAGCTGTAGCCATGTGGTTATTTGCAATCAAGAGCGACTCAAAGACATTGTTATCTTTATTCTTTTGGGAAGAGTGACTTGCTCATAACTGTCCAGCAGTTTTCTTAATAAGCTAAGAAGATTGCTGAGATTCCAGGTTTAAGTTGGCAGCTCTAACCACATGCATAGAAAACAGGCTCCAAGTGGAAATAATCATTGTCCTTGTGTGTCTGCAGAAAATGATTTAAACTTTCTGTAGAGCATTGGATTTTTTTTTTCAATTCTATGTCCCTTGAAAATGGGAGAATTCACTAGTGACTCTCATGATAATACATTCACACCCCTTTTTTCTGCTATTAAATTAACACTATCTTTTTTCTGCTAGGGAAGAGAGAGGATGCCTCCATCAAAACAGAGAATCTTGGTAGCCACTTTCATTTTGTCAAACCCTTCCCCAACTAGAATCCATTTAATCCCATCTCTCTTAATTTCTTAGTAGAAAGAGAAAGCCAAGACTTTTCCTCCTGACTTTGACTGGCTTTGTTTGGCCAGTTTTGCAACTAGATTGGATCTTTTGGGACTGACATATGTATGAAATGTGTATACGGGTGTGCATGCATTTCTATTCCTAGTTTATAAATAGTATTTATTTGTTGTTATTGTAGTTCAAAAAAAACCCCCTTCTTCAATTTATAAATCGGTTTGAGGGAGATAAGAGAGTCAGATAGGAAATATTTTAAGCAGGAGAAATTCCCTCCAAGAAAAAAAGAAATTGGTTTTATGGACACATTGCGTTTTGTCCGCATTGCACGTCCTGTGATAGACAACCATATCCTTCCTCGCTTGTATACCAGTGGAGACAAAGTTGTTGCGAATTACATGAATATAACAGATGGCAAGGAATAGGAGAGCCTTAGGGATTAGAGGATGCAAGGCTGGCACAAGAAAGCTCAATGGCAACCAACCATCTCTTCCAGTTTGGATTAGAGGCTAGCTACATTTATCCAAATTCAAATATATAGCAATATATCTGTAGTAAATATAGCAGTAGTAAATAAACAGCAGGGCATATCTTGTGAGTCCACTGCGAGAAACAAAATACGGGACTAAAATTGGCCTTGGCAGGATCCAACAGGGCTATATTTACAGAGGTAGCTGTGTTTGGATGTGTTGCTTTGACCAGCCCAGGGAATTTTGCCTTTTGATAATTTGGACATCAGGGATCTTTTCTCATTGCTCATTGTGCTTCCCTCTGAACAGAACATTTTTGGCCCATTTGGCAAGAAATGGTACCTCAGATTGAAAAGCACAAATGGTGGCAGCCCTCAATCAAAATGAAGGGGTTAATTCTGTTGATTGAATGTTGCAGTCATTTTACTCTTTGGCAAAGACTTTAGTGAGGTTTATATATATATATATATATATATATATTAACAATGTCTTCTGCGTGCTGAAGAACTGAATCCAAGAACAAGTTGAAGGGGAGGTGACTGAACTGAGTGTAACATACTTGATTCCAGAGGCCACCATCTGTGGATTTGTCAAATTCTGAACTCTTGCTGATTCTACATCCTTTCTGGATAGGGTCCCATGCATCCTCAGTGTAAAACAGAAGCTTGGCATCTGTCCCCCCTCACCCCAATGATTTACATAGCAGGATGATCACCATCTTCAGCTCTAGGTATAATCTGGCTGATTGGGGGGGGGGGAATAAGAAAGCTTTGTCATCACCATAAAGAATGAGAAATCAGAAATCTTTGCTGATTTATTGCCAAGCCCAATTCTACCCCTACTGTATTTGCAATCTCAGAAGAGCTGACTTTTTTTTTTTATTTGGTCCCAAAGGGAGACAGCACGCAGCTTGATGTACGTGAGTATATTGCATCATGCTACTGATGCAAGGAGTCAGCCTTAAGAGGCTGTGTAAGTCTGTTCTACGCTGGAAGCCACACATTGATCATTTCATTGGCACCTGGTCTCTCTGGGGAGAGTGTTTAATACTATATAGGCAATGTTGGTTTACTGTGAGAGGTCCCTTCCCCAAGGAAAGAAATGGGTTAAGGACTTATTATACTTTATTTTCACCACAATTTATCCAATCGCTAAAGTTTGTTTTTTAAGCAAGTTACAATTTTTAAAAAATGAATAAAATGATGGAAAGGATAACATGCAGCTAAGAAATAAATATCATTTTTTAAAAAAAATCCAATGTGTATCAATTATTTATAAACCAAAGTGAGTAGAAAATTATGGAATTGCCCTGGAGAAAAGAGCCCAAAAGACATTAACTGAGGCACTAGGCATGGGCCATTGGAGCAAGTATTTCATAAAACATCTGTCCACATCCAAGAAGCCTCTTCTATATACTGCTTACCTTCCTTAACTTGGCAGAGGGAGACCACTAAAGAGGTGTTTCTTGACATCCTGTGTGTATTTACTAAACCATGGGAGGGGGAGATATTTGTTAGAATTCCAACAAGTGAATATATTGATCCCAGTGGGGTAGAGATAAATGAACTACAGGTAGTAGTTTCCAAACCTTTTGTGTAAAATGAAAAAGAGATCCCTGGAACTTGTCAGAAGATAGATAGAAGTTTGGAGGAAATGAGCATCCTTTGGAGCTCACACATGGAATATCAGGATTGAAAATCAGCAAAGAAATCCATGCTCCCATACAAAGGTATGACCAGCAGGAATATTTGCAGCTCAGCTGCATCTACACTAGGATTAGACCAGGTTCATCTAGAGCAGGGGTGACTTTTTCCCCCTTGCCGGAGCTGGGGTGGGCACAGCTTCCGCGGGACGCATCCGGCCCACGGGCCAGCAGTTTGACACCCCTGATCTAGAGTCACTTGAGTCACAGCAATGTCGTATTGTTTTTCCAGATCCTTCTTTTCAAGCCCAGTGAAGCTGTAACTTAATCCACCCCACCACCTCCCTCTGTCTTCTATTTACAAGCTTGACCACAATTATCTAGTGCTCTCCGATTCACCTTCTGTCCACCCACTGCTTTTAAAAAGTTTGTTTTGGGCTGTTTTGGTCTAATCCTGCCAATTTTTCTCATTCGTATGTAATGTTGATCTACAGGGCTGGTTCTTACTCTTTGGAAGGCACAGCCAAGACACATACGCCAAGCAGTCCTCCTCCTCCCCCACTCCTCCTCCTCCTCCTCCTCCTGCTTTTCACGAGGCCTCATTGACGTTGGAGATCTCTTGGCGTCACTAGCTCTGCCCCGAAATGGCATCTCCCCAAGGGGGCCTCCAGCCAGGGACTTTGTTAAGGAAACCTCCCAGAGCTTCAAAAGAGGAAACAGTAGAAGCTGGGGAAGGGGTTGGCCTGGTGGGAGAGTTGGGGGGGTGGGTGGGAGGAGAGGGAATCCAGCTTTGCTGTTCTCTGATCTATCCAGAGATCAGTGTTCATTAACAAGGAGGGGGGGGGAAAATCCTATTGCCCGTAGAACTCCTGTTTGTTGCAAAAGGACGACGGCTAAAAATACCTGCTAGACTTGAGCTTGCAGAGCTTGTACTGTTTAGCAAACAGCTCCTCTGGAGATAGATAGAGACAGATACGACAGTAACTCTGTTTTTGTTTTTGAGGATGTTTGCATTTTCTGCAGGAAACCATAATCCTGAATAGGTGGTGGTGGTGGTGGTGGTAGGGGGGAATAAAATCTTTCACACTGCTCAACTCTCTTCCCTTTTTCCCCTCACCTTGCAAAAAAAAAAAAGAAAAGTTAGTTGGAGATATTGACCCCACTTTCTAGTTCTGGGACAAAAGTAAGACTAACTAATTTTACAAATCTCTTCAGTCCCTAATTAGAACTCTCATGGAAAGTTATCTCTTTGAGAAGGCCAAAAAAGAAGATAGAGAAGGATCTCAAAACACAGCGAAAAAGTAAGCTTGATTCCAGCATTATAATATATTCCCAGATTGGGTGCAGAATCTATTTGAGGTGAAGCTCGGAACTTTTGCATAAATGTTTCAAGGCTAATCTAGTTTTTGCTTCCTATCCAGATTAAAATTCTAAGAGTCCAGAGCTGGCATGGTCAGTGTAGTTTGGGGTAGATTCTGGAAGGTGTAGCCTCAACAAGACTACAGATTTTCCAGAGATTAACAGGTTAGAGCAGGGGTAGGCAACCTTGGCTCTTTTATGACTGGTGGACTTCAACTCCCAGAATTCCTGAGCCAGGCTGGCTCAGGAATTCTGGGAGTTGAAGTCCACCAGTCATAAAAGAGCCAAGGTTGCCTACCCCTGGGTTAGAGTATATGGTAGACATGGAACACTTTTTCAAAAATTCCAGAAATGTACAGGTAGTCCTTGACTTACAACAGTTCATTTAGTGACCATTCAAAGTTACAATGGCATTGGAAAAAGGGACTTACGACCATTTTTCACACTTATGACCATTGCGACATCCTCAGAGTCACCTGATCAAAATTTAGATGCTTGGCAACTGACTCATATTTATGATGGTTGCAGTGTCCCAGGGTTCATATGATTGCCTTTTGTGACCTTCTGATAAGCAAAGTCAGTGGGGGAAACCAGAGTCACTTAACAACCATTTTGCTAACTGAACAACTGCAATGATTCACTTAACAACTGTGGCAAGAAAGGTCATAAAATGGGGCAAAACTCACTTAACAAATATCTCACTTAACGGAAGCTCTGGGCTGAATTGTAGTTGTAAGTCGAGGCCTGCCTGTAGTTACCTCTCTTCATTGCTATTTTAAATTATCTTGATTTTTAACGAAAGGATCGTCCTTGCCATCGTCAGAGTACATTTTCCCCATCATTATCTGCACAATACGCATTCTTTGGAATCCAATTTGAAGAGGGAAAGAATGGCCCATTGAACTTTGCATGCTGCATGGTGGGTTTGGTTTGGTTTGTGTTGACTGTAACAGGCCTCTGGCTAAATTGTCCTTAAATTGTAGGCCTACTGTTGTTTCTGGAAGGACTGCTGAGGTACCAGGCTCCATGCCTAACCCTAAAATGAATTGCCCTGTTACTTTGAAAAAAGAAGGTAGGTGGAAGGAACTGCCTCCAGGATTGTGCAAGAGGTCCTTCCTTGATATTCTTCTGAGGAGTAGCTTATACACCATCCAAGAGACTAAGCATCTCCACCTCAAAGCTGGGAATTCCCTAAGGGCTTTCCTTCTCCACACAGTAGACTGAGAAACTGTAGCATTGCCAAGTCCTGGCGCTTAGCGTTAGACATTTGCCTGCTTTCTGCTCTAGGAGTGTTCCGTACTCCCAAGTCAGACTGCCTGCTCAGGACTTCTATATTAACATTGGATTTTGGGCATTTCAGACAGGAGGCCCTTGCATGGTCTGCTGCAGATTGAGGCAGGGTCTGTGAATGTAGCAATAGCACTTAAACTTATATACCGCTTCACAGTGCTTTACAGCCTGAGCGGTTTACGGAGTCAGCCTATTGCCCCCAACAATCTGGGTCCTCATTTTACTGACCTCGGAAGACTGGAAGGCTGGGTCAACCATGAGTCAGTGAGGATCGAACTCCTGGCAGTGAGCTGAATTAGCTTGCAATACTGCATTCTAACCACCACACCACCAGGGCTCCTATGCATATACATGCAGACAGTCTGTGGTCCTGTTACTTGCCCAACTCTGATTGTGTTGTCATACAAGAGTGTTTGTATAGATAGATGTATTGTGATGGTGGTGGGTGGTTGAACTGGTGGGAAAGCAACAGATTTTTCCTCCTTTTCAACTTCTGCAGCCAACCTTAGCTAATTGGAAATTTTGGTCAAGAGATTTTGCTGAGTTGAGTGATACACACATTCACGCATGCCTATATATTACAGAGAGAGAGAGAGAGAGAGAGAGAGAGAGAGAGAGAGAGAGAGAGAGAGAGAGAGAGAGAGAGAGAGAGAGAGAGAGAGAGGACATACATGCATACGTACGTACGTACATTCCCCTCTCTTGATTCCCCAGATTTCTTTCAGTCTGGTTTTGATTTGGTGCATGTATGTATTAACTGGTTTTCTCTCTGAAGACATCTGAAACCATTTTCCCAACTGAAAGAACAATAGAATGGTTAAAACATAAAGTAGCACCCAATCATCATAAAAAGCAAACAATTAAAATCCACGGAGGAGAAAACGAGGTTGTAAACAGCAAGCTAAATTAAACGGTCAGGCACAGTGTTACAGCTGGGAAGAAAAGACTTTTTCTTCCCCAGTGAGCAACCAAGTGCTTTCAAGAAAAGGAGATGAACTTTTCAAGGGGAAAAAAACCCCACCATTCCTTGTATTAAAGTGGAGTAAAATCTGTGGCTCAGACCATGAGCTTCTTGTTGCAAAGTTTAGGCTTAAACTGAAGAAAGTAGGGAAAAGCACCAGGCCAGTCAGGTATGAATTAAATCATATCCCCGTTGAATATACAGTAGAGGTGACAAATAGATTTAAGGAATTAGATCTGATAGACAGGGTGCCTGAAGAAGTATGGACAGAGGTTCGCAACATTGTACAAGAGGTAGCAACCAAAACCATCCCAAAGAAAAAGAAATGCAAGAAAGCAAAATGGGTGTCTGAGGAGCTTTGCAAATAGCTGAGGAAAGGAGGGAAGCGAAAGGCAAGGGAGAAAAAGAAAGATACGCCCAAGTGAATGCAGAATTCCAGAGAATAGCTAGAAGAGATAAGAATGCTTTCTTAAATGAACAGTGCAAAGAAATAGAAGAAAACAATAGAATAGGGAGGACCAGAGATCTTTTCAAGAAAATTGGAGAGATGAAGGGAACGTTTAATGCAAAAATGGGCATGATAAAGGACCAAAATGGCAGGGACCTAACAGAGGCAGAAGAGATTAAGAAGAGGTGGCAAAATTACACAGAAGAACTATACAAGAATGAGCTTAACGTCCCTGATAATCACAATGAGGTGGTCACTGACCTCGAGCCAGACATCCTGGAATGTGAAGTGAAGTGGGCCTTAGAAAAGGTGAGCAACAACAAAGCTAGTGGAGGTGACAGTATTCCAGCTGAGCTATTCAAAATCTTAAAAGACGATGCAGTAAACATGCTACACTCAATTTGCCAGCAAATTTGGAAAACTCAACAGTGGCCACAGGATTGGGAAAAATCAGTTTACATTCCAATTCCAAAGAAAGGCAGTGCCAAAGAATGTTCAAACTATCGCACCATTGCACTCATTTCTAATGCTAAGTTATGTTTAAAATCCTACAAGCTAGACTCCAGCAGTAGGTGGATCGAGAACTACCAGAAGTATAGGCAGGATTTCGAAGAGGCAGAGGAACTAGAGATAAAATTGCCAACATACGCTGGATCATGGAGAAAGCTAGAGAGTTCCAGAAAAACATCTACTTCTGCTTCATTGACTATGCTAAAGCCTTTGATTGTGTGGATCATAACAAACTGTGGCAAGTTCTTAAAGAGATGGGAGTACCAGAACATCTTATTTGTCTCTTGAGAAACCTATATGCGGGCCAAGAAGCAACAGTGAGAACTGGACACGGAACCACTGATTGGTTCCAAATTGGGAAAGGTGTCCGGCAAGGCTGTATACTGTCGCCTTGCCTATTTAACTTATATGCAGAGCACATCATGAGAAAGGCAGGGCTAGAGGAGTCAAAAGTTGGAATTAAGATTGCCGGAAGAAATATCAACAACCTAAGATATGCAGATGATACCACTCTAATGGCAGAAAGTGAAGAGGAACTGAAAAGTCTCTTGTTGCGAGTGAAGAAGGAGAGTGCAAAAGTTGGGTTGAAACTAAACATTAAGAAAACCAAGATCATGGCATCCGGCCCTCTCAATTCCTGGCAAATAGATGGGGAAGAAATGGAGGTAGTGACAGATTTTATTTTCCTGGGCTCCAAGATCACTGCAGATGGGGACTGTAGTCAAGAAATTAAAAGACGCTTGCTCCTTGGGAGGAAAGCCATGGCAAATCTAGACAGCACACTAAAAAGCAGAGACATCACCCTGTCAACAAAAGTGCGTATAGTCAAGGCTATGGTCTTCCCAGTTGCAATGTATGGCAGTGAAAGTTGGACCATAAGAAAGGCTGAGCGCAAAAGAATTGAGGCCTTTGAACTCTGGTGCTGGAGAAGACTCCTGCGAGTCCCTTGGACTGCAAGGCAATCAAACCGGTCAGTCCTAGAGGAGATCAACCCTGACTGCTCTTTAGAAGGCCAGATCCTGAAGCTAAAACTCAAATACTTTGGCCACCTAATGAGGAGGAAGGACTCACTGGAGAAGAGCCTAATGCTGGGAAAGATTGAGGGCAATAGAAGAAGGGGACGACAGAGAATGAGGTGGCTGGATGGAGTCACTGAAGCAGTAGGCGTGAGCTTAAATGGACTCCAGAAGATGGTAGAGGACAGGAAGGCCTGGAGGAACATTGTCCATAGGGTCGCGATGGGTCGGACACGACTTCGCAACTAACAACAACAAAATCTGTTGACTTTGAATAATAATATGTAGTGTAGCCGCTGAAACCCCATAAGAGAAGATCTTATTTTATTTTTTTTATTTTCAGATTGGGACCTTTATTTATTTTATTTATTTATTTTAATTCCATTTATATCCCGCCCTTCTCCGAAGACTCAGGGCGGCTTACAAGCTTAGCAGTAGCCTTCATTCTATGTATATGCCTGCTTATTAGGGCTTTCACACACACCCCAAGCGGCATTATTACAAAGTCAGCTTAATTGCCCCCAACAATCTGGGTCCTTATTTTACCTACCTCGGAAGGATGGAGAGCTGAGTCAACCTTGAGCCTGGTGGGACTCGAACCTGCACTAATTGCAGGTAGTTGGTGTTACTTAAGGAGGCATTAGCAGGGCAGAATGATAAAATACATGGGGAGCAATAATTTTAGTTACATTATATGTAACTTCTTAGCGAATGCAAAAAATGTGGTGAACTCCTACATTTTAATACAGCTCCTTGCCCACGCTATTGAATTAAACTGTCTGATGGTTTATCCCTCAGATAAAACAGAAATGAGAAAGTATGCGAATCTGAACTAGAAACTAGAATGTTTAAATTACCCTCTGAAATGACTCGCCAATTCTAAAAATAGTCTTATATGGCCTTTACTGCAAGAAGCTGACATGGTTACGTTGCTGGAGTAAGATTCTGTTTACAGCATGCTTTGTCATATCATGCAATAAGTAGAAGCCTTTGCCGTGGAAATTTGCAACATTTTATTGCCCAGATGAAAATCAGTGGTGCCCGTTTTCTAAATGTTCTCTTCCTCGCTCCCAGTGCCAGTCTCTTTACCAGATTTTATTTATTTATTTAATTTATTTATTTTAATTCCATTTATATCCCGCCCTTCTCCGAAGACTCAGGGCGGCTTACAAGCTTAGCAATAGCCTTCATTCTATGTATATGCCTGCTTATTGGGGCTTTCATACACCCCCCAAGCGGCATTATTACAAAGTCAGCTTAATTGCTGACTTAATTGCTGACTTAATTTTGAATCGCATTTACATTGTAGTGTTTGCCGTTGTTTAAAAGCTAATAGTTTAGTGCACGAGTGTCAAACTCGATTACATCACGTGACATTTTTTTTGCCTTTGTGGAGCTGGGATGGGCGTGGCCTGTGCATGTTCAACACCCCTGGTTTAGTGTTTATGCAAAACTCCAGAGTCAACTTGTTAACTTAAGCAGCTGGGATCTGGAGTAGGCTGAGCAGAGGATTGCAGCCCTAGCAAAGTAGGGATATGTAAGAGAGACAGAGAGCAGAAGAGCAAATGCAAGCTCAATGCTTTGATGATTCGTTTGGGGGAAAAAATGAAATAAAATTCTCAAAGCTTGGCAAGTCACTTTACTTAGCGGTGGTTGTTAGAAATGTGGCAACAGGAGCTGGAAGCAAAGGAGATTTGCATTCCCCACCCTGCTTAGGGCACTTTCTAGTCATAGCTCCACCACCAAGTTGTCAAAGATGTGGCAATAAGGTGTAGAAATCACCAAGGATGGGCCAGTGAGTACCTGGTGCAAAATAAGAGACCAGATAATATTAAGGCTTCCCCCTCTTCCCCTACTTTGATCAAGCAAAGCTCTTAATCAGAAAGAATGCCTGTGGTTGGCCAAGTTCTCATGTTGCACAGAAGCTTTCAGCAAACGAGCTTTTTTAAAAGGTATACTTTATTGGATTGACTTTGATCTGGGTGGAAACTTCCTCAGCATTCCAACAACCTCACTGATTAAGTTTTCTGTGGAGGTTTCTTGATGCAGTTATTTACAGAACTTCAACCTGTGCTCTATTGCTATCTCTTTTCTGTTTGAAAGGAGAAAGGTAATGAAAGGTGTGAACTGTTTTGAGCCACACAATGAAGCAGAGTTGCATTAGTGAATGGGGGAAGAGTTTGGCAATCATTGATTGGAGTTCTAGATTGCATCCATGAATCACCAAGTGACCCCTCTCAACCCGTTGTCGGGTTGTTGTTTTTTTCCATCATAGAAAGTGACCTCAGTATTAGGTTAAGTCATTATGTATCTTAGAGTAAGTCCTTGGAATTTGCACTTTTCCTTTCTTGCTTCACATTGCAAACTTGATTATTATCTGTGAGGGCTTTCAGAGGTACTTACTGCCTTTGGGTGCTCCTCAGAAGACATTCTTTGGAATGGCTCACATGTTTTGGGGAATTTTCAGATAAAGCTCCAAGCAAAAGGAAACTTTTCATTTGATAAGCTTGTGTGCGTGAGTGTGTGTGTGTGTGTGTGTGTGTGTGTGAGAGAGAGAGAGAGAGAGAGAGAGAGAGAGCATGCTTGTGGTTACAGTCTATCTGGATGTTATTTTCGTGGTTAGCTGTTGGTTTTAAGTTATGTTTTGACTATTGATTTAATTAAATGTTGGCCCCTATCCTCAGCCTCCAGTGGCAGGGTGGGCTAAAACACTCAAAATAAATACAACTGAACTTATCTCTCTCCCCTACCCCCACCCCACCAACCAGAGAGATTGCCTTCCCTGTTTGGTATTTCCTATTCTCTGGGACCAATGGGGCAACAGCTGTCTCTGTAAGCAGTTCCCAGACAGAGCTGTAACTCATGATTTCTTGGAACAAGGCTTATGTTACACTTTGAAGAAGCATGGGTAGATACACCCATGAAGGCAAGTGCCAACTAACCAAAAAGCAACAGAGTCTGGGAGTGCATCTGAAGAAGGACATGCTTACGTAAATGTTCAGAATGGAAGAGAAGAAGTAGGCTGCAGAGAAAGCCCTCCTCCATAGTGGTGATGGTGGTGGGGAAGGGAGGGGGCCTGTAGTTTGGAAAGAATGATGAGGCACCTATGTAGATGAGAAGGGAGAAGTCTGCCTCCATCAGAGGATGCATTTGCTCTTTCCATCCTTTCTGGCAGTGACTTGCCTGCAAATGTAGACCTCAAATGCATGGGGGCCCCGGAAAAGGAGGGGCAGGTTTACACGGAGCTGTGTGCTGTCATATAGGACCAGCATTTACTTTGGGGCCATTAGCAATCAGTTTGTAGAATCGTTTACCTGTAACAAAAGGTGCACTTACAAATTTCCTTCCATCACTACCATCCCCACCATCCCCTGCCATAGTAGTCACTTCTGGCCATTCTTTCGTAACCTCAGTCAGAATAATCACAACCTTTATGATTATTTTCTCAGATGAAGTTGGGAGGGAATGTTTTAGGCTTCCATCATATTTGTTCTCTTAGAATGACAGTGGGTCCCCATGGCCCTGGGTTGCCTATCCTATAGTTTTAATTAAAAATTAAACACCTTTCACTTCACTTCATGCACAGCAATAGACTCAAAGTTATAGGTAACTCAGTGAGAATAATTTCATGATCTGCACTATATTTCATTGTGTTCTTATTGTTTTTAAAAAGCTGGGTGATTATCAGAGGCTCTAGGTTGTATGTGTATTCAGTGCTTTTTTTGTAAAAGAAAAAGGTGCCAGAACTCACACACGCCCTACCCTACAAGCTTCCATCCAAAAAAGGTGCCGGAACTCCGTTCTGAGCGCTCTATGACAAAAAAAAGCCCTGTGCTTATTTATGCAGGTGGAAATTTTCTCTATAGGTTTTAAGGAGACAGCTGTACAGGACAACAACTTCCCTTAAGGCCTTTGGACCCATTCCCAGGAAGGCTAATTGCCCCTGTTTGTGTGCCACTTTATATTTTATTTAGCATATGGCAGTGTTACATTAGCCAGGACACTATAGTGTTAGTACATAATAGTTGTTTGGCTGCCAGGAATTGCCAGTCCGTTCAGTTCAAACTCATGTGCTATCTAGAATGCACCACAAGGGATGGACTAGCTCCACCCTCAGAAAAGTTCAGTGACATTCTGCAGTGTCATCCAGAGCTTCTCCCTCAACAGATGTCACCTCTTGCTCAGGTGTCACATTGGGGAAGATCCGGCACCACCTGAATTCACACTACCAAAAAAACTTCGTTATTTTCCCATCAAAGTGGTACCTATATATGTACTTGCATGTAGCGTGCTTTCAAACTGCTAGGTTGGCAGAAGCTGAGGCAAGTGAGAGGGAGCTCCTCCACACAGCGCTAGGACTCGAACCGCTGGAGCAAAGATCATCTCCAGCATCTTCTAGTTACTGAGCCACCATGCCTCGGTGGGACATTGTTGCCACTGAGTAGAGAAGTCAACATAAAAAAAGCTTGTGAGAGGTGTTGGGACTCACTCCACAACTCCCAGTAGCCTGCAGGAATGGGGGTGGAAGAGCTATCTAGTTGACCTTTGGCTTTATAAAAGAAGAAATCACTTAAACTGTGGTTTTAAGTTTCAGAAGCCACTGTGGGCCAAACCTCTGTGTGTGTCTATTGCACCCTTGCCCAGTAATCTGTCATTTGCCAAAATCAAGTCTTAAAAGTACAGATTTTGAGCGTTGGTATTGTGGGAGCATCCCATGGTTTATGCTGTGGAGGGTTTCCCCCTGTGATCTCGGATTCAATTACAAAAAGGAACGGCTGGTAAACTGCTGGATCTATTTTCCTCTGGTTTTCCTCTGTGTTATTTATTAGTCATTTATCTGCTTTCTTTAAAATTTATATTTGGGCGCATGGCATAAAAGTATCCTCAGGGCAGATAGAAACAATGTAAAAGAGAAAAATGGTCCTATGTACAAAATCCCCAATAAAACATCAGTGTGGTTTTAATTTATTTAATTTGAAAACAGTAAGAACAAGTTCAGAGCGGCAGAACTCAGCAGGAGGCAAGGCTAATTAAAATGTTAACCTTGCCTCACAACACAAATGCTAGACAAGATTACAAAAATTGGTTTGCTTTCATCTTAAAACAGGGAAAGAGGTAGCTCAGCTTATCCACAACCCAATGTTCTCCAGATGTGATGTAATTGTAGTTCCCAGAATTCCCAGGCAGGATGGTTTGGCTATATTGCCAGAGGAATTAATGAGATTTGTCCATCAGATCTTGAGGGACTAGGCTGGGCAAGTCTAATCTGTCTGGCCAGGCATTTCTATAAAAAGGTCAGTACATTTTGAATTTGTTTCCAGATGTTTTGTATCTACATCTTGTAGGATAATGTAAAAGTTACTCCTCCTTTTAGCCCAGGCACGAGTGGAATTCCTGCTTTGTTTTATGATCAGATATTCAAGATCCACTCAGTCATAGTCAAGTAATGACATTGACAGATGGCCATTGCTTTCAATCAAGAGGAACTAAACTTGAAAACATACTCAGTCCGTAAATCTGTGATTAATATCAGAAATAAATTCACATATCCTTTCACATAAAAGTCCGTGGTTTTTTTGTTGGCAAATTACATCCAGGAAAGTTTTTTTTTTCTTTTTTGCTAAGTTGTTATTAATACATACTGTAATCATTAAAAGATTAAAAAGGCTACTAATAGAATCTATTTTCTGCTTGCCTTTTTTAAAAAAAGATTTTTGTGCAAAAGCACATATTTCCAAAAGTATGTATTTAAATGTGGATTTTTGGAGGGATTTGAAAAAGCAGAAAAAAAACATAAACCCAAATGATGGATAAAAAGATGCAAAAAAAGATATATATTCATTGTAAAACCACGTTAACTATTCCTTATTTCAGTCAAAGCTGGATTTAGAATGGGATCTTTTTCAACAGTCATAATGAACTGTTATAAGTTTATTTTCTTTGCAAAAATGTTGCCTCTGGTATGTGAGGCATTTTTAGAGCTCTTATGGTTAAAACAAATATAGCAGATTTGGAGCTATTTCTGGTATTATTTGCTGTCTGGTATTATTGTCATGTAATATATGTATGCATTGATAGTTGTTTATCATTATTTTGCCATTTTGTTTGTAGGTGTGTGTTGAAGAGAGATAGCCAGTGATACTGTGATGTAGTGATGAAGATGCTGCAATAGGAGCAGAGACCCATTCTAGTCCAGTGGTCCCCAGCCTCTCCGGCTTTGTGGATCGGCGGGTACACAAATGGAGCTGCGTGCAAATTCACCTATCACTTCCATGGCCCATTTCCGGACAGGCTAGGGCCCAGTACTGGGCCGCAGCCTGGGGACTGGGGACCCTTGGTCTATGGGACAGGTAGTTATGGGCATCCCTAGAGTGAAACACGTTGCACTTCTCCTTCATGACCTATATTGCCAGTTTGCTTCCAGGTCCAATTCAAGGCACTAGTTTTGTCCTTTAAAGCAGCGGTCCCCAACTTTTGTAGCTTGACGGCCCGGTGTGTGTGTGTGGGGGGAAACCAGGTTGCATAAGCGGTGGGCCAGCATGTATGTGTGTGCAGCTCAGTTTGCACAAGTTGAGCTGCACCCATGTGTGTGCCAGCCCACCACTTGTCCGGCCCTGTTGCGAATTGGCCACAGCCAGGGTGTTGGAGACCCCTGTTCTCTCCACCCGCAGAAGCTGGCTGGGTGATTTTGAGACAATCTTTCTCAGCCCTAGCTGGGAAGTCATATGACATCTATCGATAAACCTGCATTGGGACAGCATGGTAAATTACATTACTTTTCATTTAAAAGTGGATTGATTCAGGCTGATCAACACACACACACACACTATTAGAACATTATTAAAACATTATTCACTCAATGGAGTTTCCAGATAATTTCCTAAGTGTGCCCAGTCTTGTACATCATACAGCAATAGTCCAACTTAAACTCTCATGTAAGATGATGTCCACATCACTATTATTATGAGTTGCCAGTTTCTAAATATATAGCTTCTCTCTCTCTCTCTCTCTCTCTCTCTCTCTCTCTCTCTCTCTGTCTGTCTGTCTGTCTGTCTGTCTGTCTCTCTCTCTCTCTCTCTCTCTCTCTCTCTCTCTGTGTGTGTGTGTGTGTGTGTGTGTGTGAATAAGTTTCCTCTCCCTAGCTCTCTTCACCTACGTTCAATACTCATTTTCCAAAAAAGATTGCCCAGCTCCTAAATAGAGCTATTATATAACAGAGAAGTCAGCTTAAGTTGTCATCTCATATATACCGTCTTGCTAGATTTCCCCATGCCTCCCCCTCATCCCCCCCAAAATCATTTTGAAACTATCTTGCAGAAGACCTCAGACACTATTATTTTTATGGTTCAGGAAGAAATGGCTTTGCATAGAGGCCAGTTTGGTTTACTGTAATGGTTAAGGCACTAAAGGTAGAAACCTAGGTCTAGAAACTGAGGCCTAGACTTGCCTTAGCCATGAAAACTAACTGGGTGACTTTGGGCCAGCCACTCTCAGCCCTTGACATCAAGCTCAGACAACAAGCCAGTTGGCCAGTTACTGACACAACCAAAAGGATCAACTGCGTTAGTGGGTGCTCGTTTCAGCAAGACATATGCTAAAATTTAATAAAATATAAAGGAAGGTTGGCAGGCTCCCTGCACAAGGATGACATACAAATACACCTTCCATATTTTTGTATTGTTTTATGTTTTTATGAGGTACACCACCCAGAATTTTTGAGATAGGCAGCTATAGAAATGAAATTGATAATAAAACGCTAGGAAGGGGGGGGGAAGGAAGATATCGCTTTGCTATCTCTTGATGTAAGTACTAGACTAGCTATTGTACTTCACCCAAAAGCTATTAGTACAAAACTACTCGTACTTTGTATTGCTAGCTATTAGTACAAAAGTATAAGCTACCAAACGTCTCCAAAACTCCTAGACTATTTCTGGGCCCCATCATATTGATACACAGAAACCAAAGGGAAAGTCATATGCTCTTGGGTAATTCCTCACTGGCAACACTGCAGCTCCTTTGGTAGTATCATAGTTGAAAAGAGAAAGGTGGTGGGGGAGACTCTAGTCCTCCCTACTGGACAGGTATTATGATCAGTAACACTACAAGTAGCCAGGTCATCCAGGAGAACCACCTGGCACCCATGCTCCTGCCTCTCTCCCAGTCTCCCCCATTCTTCAGGACAACCAAGGTACTTGAAGTACCCAAAGAGGGCCTGAAGCCAGATCAATGAGGATCAGGTAGTAGGGGATTTCAGGCATGTCTAAAGCTATGATTGCCCCTGCGTTGTTAGATTTGTTGAGTAATTACTCCGGTTGTAAGGACCACAGTAATAGGGCTTTAAAAGTACTATAGATCTCCAAGTAACAGACCTGTCCTCTTAAGGAGAGAGAGCTAATTTTTTGTCACCATTTCCTCTACAAAGAAAGATAAGGTGTGTGTGGGGGGGAGTGAGTAGGATTATCCATTACAACCTGCTCATTTTGGCAGATCAGATGGTATTAAATAACACAATAATCCAAAGCTGCTTATTTTTTCCCCCTCCTCCTCACCACTCTCTGCCTCCTCCTTCCAGCTGTGTCAGAGTCCGCTTGCTCTTCAATAGCAGATCTTTCATAAGCTTCTGGCTTTGGAAAGTTTCTCCTTACGTTGCCTGTTCAGCTGGGATTGTTGGAACAAGCCAACTTTGGGTATGATTGAAAGCAGTTGGTCTATCTGCTGGCAGTAGGCCTGATAGTCTTATTCTGCCTGGCACTTCCAGATCTGTGGAACCTGCTATTCCCAGATGGTTGAGGCAATTTAGCCTTTTGCCAGGCATTCTGGGAATCAACATCTTTCAGGGGCAGCAAATTGGGAAGATTCAGGTCCTCACAAGGGACCTGAACTAGAAAATGTCTTTTTTCCTCTCAAGACAATTACTGTGTTTTGGGAGACTTTACTAATTATTTCACCCATTGTTTCTCCTCAGCTTTTTATTCCACACACTACTCAGCCGTTTGCTTCTTCCTATGATCATAACAGAAACTTGATCTGGAAATATTAGAAGGTGGAATTGTTTCCCAGGATGGGAATTGGCATGATCATTTACTAATGTTTCTAGAACAAGCTGCTTTAAAGGTATTGAGGTTGTTGCCAAAAGAAAGAACGATGAGAACAGTGCGTACGAGAAATTGTGGTTAAGCCTTCAGGGATTATGAGAAGGATTAGGAATCCTGTAGAATCATACTGGCACATCACGGTAAACATTGGTTGGTTTATATATGGTCACATTTGGCTGGGTTACATCACATCAAAGACACTACCATATATAATGTGTTGTGTGAAGCTATGTCTGAAAGCAGCTTATCAAGCAGTGTCCCAGATTCATTTCTCCCTTCCCAACTAGTCAGTTGCAGTAAAGCAGTATCACTGATTCACTTCCCCCTTCCTAACTAGTATGAAGTATGTGCCCAGCAATCTTTCTCAAAGGATAACCTTCCATTTCTGGGACTTTCTCCCTTGAGAAATTTATTTCCCCTCTTTGTTTTTGGTCTACACATTCATCATTTCCAGTCTCAGCATTCTGATAGACTTTTAAAAATTCACTATGTTTTATATTTGGTTTATATATTATTGTTATACAGATAAGCAGATAATCTGATACTATTTGGGGAATCAGATAATCTGATACTGTTTGGGGAAAATAATTTTCAAATGATAGGCTATTCTATTGTTCCATGCCTGTACATGTTGATGTTCTTGCTGGCCTTTTATCTGCTTGATCTCCTCTCAATGGGTTTCTCATGCATACAAGATAGACTTTTAATTTACTGCCCACTATTTTTAAAATCATTTCTTAATAAGCACTAGGCTTGGTGCCTGAATCTGATTGTATAGTGGGCGGGATTGTAACCCAGCTGCAATCCTTGCTGAGTTTTTGGCTGTTGTGTAATAGCATGATGTGATTACATGATGAACCATAGGAAAGCTTCAGCCACTTACTCTATGACAGACGTGTCAAACTCGCGACATCACGTGATGTCGTGCAACACATTGGGACGGTTTTCCCATTGCCGGCAATGGGGTGGACGCAGCTTCTGGATGACGTGTCTGGCCCACAGGCCGGCAGTTTGACACCCCTGCTCTATGGTGATGTCTTTCACCTCTGACGTGGGCATTAGGGTCATTCAAGCCGATAAGGGAATGGCAGGGGCCTCCTTGTTATCTTGCAATAACTGCCCAGAGTCAGGAGATGGGTGGCATATACATTTAAATATAAATAAATTTACAGAGCCACTCTGGTGGTTAAGATGCTGACGTAGATGCCAGGAGACTGTGAGTTCTAGTCTCTCCTTAGGCACAAAAGCCAACTGGGTGACTTTGGGCCAATCCCAACCCACTTCATAGCGTTGGTATTTTGGGTAAGATAGGAAAAGGAAGGAATATTAGGTGTGTTTGCTTTTTTGAGTTATTTATAAAGTAATAAAAGCGGTAATTAAATAAATATAAATTTAATGATGGTGATGATGACGAGAACAGCATACACATTTGCCATCCTTGTTCTTGTGATGGGGTTGAGGTGCAGTAGAATGGGCTGCCTCATTCTCTTCACCTGGGTTTGGATTGAATTTCCAGCTCAACCAGTTTGGGACATCTTTCCCTGCTTATGCAAATGAGTGTTAATTGGACCTAGATATTCGTGTGTGTGTGTTTGATCTTTGTTCCTGCTTCCCTTGGCACTGATATTGCATCCTCCCTGCACTGATGAAATCAGCCTGCAGTCGGAACCTGGCACATCCTGTGCTGGGAAAGCGCCGTCTGCTGCCTTCCCTTCCAAAGCTGTTCCCTGCAGGAGATGGCATCAGGAGGGCATCAAGGCCAGGCCAGCAGCAACAGGAGCCCTCCTCCCTTGCCCTGTCTGCCAAAGATTGGGCTACGTATTGAAGTGCCTTGTGCCCCTGTTGTGGGCTTCCCTCAAGGAGTGTGTGTGTGTGTGTGTGCGCGCGCGTGCGTGCACATGCGCACGCGCACTGAAAGATATTTTCTGTAGTGGGTACACAGATTGCATCCCAGCCAGGCAGCAAATCTTGATGGTAATAAATTGATCGCTTTGGAAAAGAGCCATTAATCTTTCTTAGTCTGTCAAAACTGGCCATCCAAAGATCTTTTCCAAAAGAGAAGCAGTATTTCCCTCCACCACCCACGGATTGTAGGCGAGGGGCAGTATTTTGTTTGCTTCTCTGTTTTGCACAATCAGAAGCAATTGTCTGGTAGGATCAGGAATACGAGGTGACATATGGAACCAGCAGCCTCTCCTACCCCCCAGAAGGTTCAAAATAATTATTTGACAAAAGCCTGGTCTGGAAGTATCTTTTCTGCATCTGTATGCTGTCTGCTTGCCATTGAATCAGGATTGTGCTTAGTTGACCTTCTCCCCACCTCACCCTGTCAACCGGTGCCTTCCAGAACCTCACCAGCATTTACTGCTACCTGAATTGTGATCTTTACTGCAATACAAAGGGAGAACGATAAAATATGTGTGTGATAAGTGTACAGGCTAACTATAATTAATGAAATGAAATATAAAATATCTTTGTTCTGGTCTCAATTAGTCCAGCCTCTAACATACTAGCTTAGTGAAGCCTTTAACTCCGTAACAGTAATTTATTCCTATTTTAACTTATCAATCACTGCTAAATCTTCACGTTCACAAGCAGTATGTCTCCGAATGGCAAGTCCTTGGGCAAACTGATAAACAACAGTGATTCTGATAAAAGGGGAATATTTGTAGCTCAGGGTTGAAATGAAGGAACGTGGTTGTTTTCTTGCAGATGTTTCATTACCCAAAGTAGCTGAGTCCTAGCAGTGCTACCCCTGATTTGAATATCTGCAGGAAAACAACCAAGCTCAGAGAGCACCAAGAACCAACCCCTCACAACAGTGATTGTCTTCACGTTGAGTACTTGATTTTTGTGAGGCAATTGAGAGCTGTTGAAAGCAAAGAGCTACAGTTGAAGGCATGAGGGGGTCTCTGGCCCTTCAGGTTTTGCTGAACTATAACTCCCAGAAGCCCCAGTCAAGAAGACGTAATGCCGACATTCATAGCTCAGCGGCAGCTGGAAGGCTGAGATCTCAATTCGCCTAGTATTGAAGACAATCTGATGTAGAATAACAGTTCAGAGTTTGTGTGTAAAAACAAGACTCGTATTGTTCATCCTTTTCTAAAAACGGATCATACTTCATTCACATGCTGGGAAGTAGATAGGAAAAAGGAAGTGATTCTGGAACCTTGACCCATTTCTGTTTTCCTGCTCTTTACCTGGCCTTTCATGTCTTTTCCATGTCTTTAGAGTGGGGGGGGAGGTGTGATTCAAAATTTATCACTGAAGAAACTGTTAGCTACAACAAAGCAAAACAAAATTTTCAGAACCCTAGTCAAGCAGCAAAGCTCTAGCAACCAAGAACTTTTAATTAAAAAATGTGATTTATGTAGGCAAATATATGCAATTTTTTTTAAATTTTTTTTATTTTAATTCCATTTATATCCCGCCCTTCTCCAAAGACTCAGGGCAGCTTACAAGCTTAGCAGTAGCCTTCATTCTATGTATATGTCTGCTTATTAGGGCTTTCACACACACCCCAGCGGCATTATTACAAAGTCAGCTTAATTGCCCCCAACAATCTGGGTCCTCATTTTACCTACCTCGGAAGGATGGAAGGCTGAGTCAACCTTGAGCCTGGTGGGATGCGAACCTGCACTAATTGCAGGCAGCTGGTGTTACCTAAGGAGGCATTAGCCCACTGCTCCACCAAGGCTCTTAAAATTAAAGTTCTTTTTTCCTCTTAGTCCTTCATTGAAACCATGTCGAATTTTTAACCGTAGGCTTCTGCAAAACCTAGTTTGAAAAACTTTGTCTTTACAGTATACAAGAGTAATCATTAAAAATGAAAGTGACAGAAGTAAGAAAATATATTTTATTTTATTTTTTATTTTTATTTAGTTGTATACGGGCTTTATTATTTTTACAAATAACTCAAGGTGGCAAACATACCCAAACACATCCTACTATTACTACTTTCCCCACAACAACAACCCTGCAAGGTGGGTTGGGCTGAGAGAGAGCAGCTGGCCCAAGGTCACCTAGCTGGCTTTCATGGCTAAGTGGGACTAGAAAGTCTCCTGGCTTCTAGCTTGGTGCCTTAATTGCTAGACCAAACTGGCTTTGTTCTACCTTTTCTAGTCTTTCTTTACCCCCCGTGGGATAGGGCGCGCAACTTGGGAGTCCTCCTAGATTCGCGGCTTACCTTAGAAGATCATATAGTAGCCGTGACTAGGGGGGCTTTCGCTCAGGTTTGCCTGGTGCGTCAGTTGCGGCCCTATCTAGACCGGGAGGCCTTGTGTACGGTCACTCATGCGCTCGTGACCTCTCGTCTTGACTACTGCAATGCTCTCTACATGGGGCTTCCCTTGAAGACCACTCGGAGGCTCCAACTGGTACAGAATGCGGCCGCGAGAGTTGTCTTGGGAGTTTCCCGGTACTCCCATGTTACACCTTTGCTCCGCGAGCTGCATTGGTTACCAGTTGTCTTCCGGGTGAGGTTCAAGGTCTTAGTGATGGTTTTTAAGTCCTTACATGGCATGGGTCCGGAATACCTCGGGGACCACCTGCTGCCGGCGTCAACTCCCCTCCACCCTGTGCGTTCCCACAGAGAGGGCCTCCTCAGGGTGCCTCCGGTCAGAGAATGCCGGCTGGTGGCCCCCAGGGGGAGGGCCTTCTCTGTGGGCGCTCCGGCTTTGTGGAATCAGCTGCCGGTTGAGCTCCGGATGGCACCGGATCTCCGCTCCTTCCGGCGCGGGTTAAAGACCCACCTATTCGAACAAGCTGGCCTGGCCTGATGGGGAGTTAATTTAGGGTTTTAAATATTTGTATATTTTATTGTTTTATTTCGGGCATTAATTTAATTCTATTTTAACTTTTGTATTTTTGTATTTTTATTATATGCCCTGTTCACCGCCCTGAGTCCTTCGGGAGAAGGGCGGTATAAAAATTTAATAAACTAAACTAAACTAAACTAACTAAAGAAGCCCCCCCCCTCTCTCCCTCCCTCCCCCCTTCTCTCTCCCCCCCCCCCTGCTTCTCTCTCTCTCTCTGTCTCTTTCTGCCACCACTTTATGTCAGGATGGTCCCCTTTCAGAAAATTCAGTAAATAGAGAGGGAAGTTGCAGAGAAAAGTGAATTTCCAGGAATCCATTAGTTGGAAGCGTGCACAGAGCTGGCTGCCAGGCCCTGGCTTCAAGGCAGCAGCTGCTCTTGGGAGAATCTGCAGGAGGCGAAATGCCTCATTAAACCGCCACCCTTGTATATCCAGCTCCACAAAACAGAACCAGGGACATGACGAAAGGAGCCCTTTTTGTAACCATCACTGGGAAAGATGAGGAGATGAAGGTACTAAAAACTGCTGCTCCTTCCATCTTTCCACCTTTTGCCACAGGATTAGTTCGTACAATTGGCAGCTGGGAAGGGATTTACGGGGAGGAGAGAGACTCCCCTGCAGATAGAAAGCCACCATATCAGGAAGGACAGGCATCGTCATCGCTGACTTTATTTATTAAAAATGTGCATGGTATCTATCAGCGCTCAGCCCAATTAACCACTCCGGAAGGGATTTGCGGTACAGGTAGTCCTCGACTTACGACCACAATCGAGCCCCAAATTTCTGTTGCTAAGTGAGACATTTGTTAATTGAGTTTTGCCCCATTTTATGACCTTTCTTGCCATAGTTGTTAAGGGAATAACTGCAGTTGTTAAGTTGGTAACATGGTTGTTAAGTGAATCTGGCTTCCCCATTGACTTTGCTTGTCAGAAGATTGCAAAAGGCAATCACTTGACCCCCCCGGGACACAGCAACCTTCGTACGAGTCATTTGCCAAGCATCAGAATTTTGATCGTGTGACCCTGGGGCTGCTGCAATGGTCATAAGTGTGAAAAATGGTCATAAGTCACTTTTTTCCAGTACTATTGTAACTTTGAATGGTCACTAAACAAACTGTTGTAAGTCAAGGACTAGCTAGTACTTGCAATCCAGACTAAAAGCAGTCTGGGAAATCTGGTAAAAATAGACTTCACAAACAACCTTCCCTTTAAGGGAACGTTCAGAGGTTGGATTCTTGATGTATGAATTAAAGATATGGGCTGTGGTCTAGCATGTTTACTAGCAAGGGTAAAGTCCAGTGAATTCGGAAGGAACTCCTGCCTGCTAAACATGGATACAATGAGAGCAACAAAACCTACCAGAATAATTTCATTATTTCTTTCTGCTGATCATATAACCGTGGGGCCGTTTTGGGGCCCCTAAGAATGATCCCTGTGATACCACTGCTCCGCGAGCTGCGCTGGTTACCGCTTCTGGGTTCAATTCACAGTGTTGGTGATCACTTTTAAAGCCCTTCATGGCATGGGTCCAAGGTTACTTGAGAGTCCGTCTCATCCCATTGGGATTGGCCCTTACCACTCGTGACAGCAGAGGAGGCCTGCTACGGATCCCGCCAGCCCACTTATTCAGGCTAGCGGGCTTGAGGAGGAGGGCCTTCTCTGCTATTACTCCTGCCTTCTAGGATATCCTGCCCCTCTGATGTGAGGTTGGCCCCAACCCTCCTTTCTTTTCATCAGGGCCCAAAGTTGTGGCTGTGCCAGTCGGCTTGGGACCCCAGTGGCGGATCAGCACATCCCATCTCACTCTGCCACCCACCCCCACCCCCCCGTCCTCCCCATGTGATTTTAAGGTTTGATTTTTACATTTTTGTTTTAACGAAGATGTAACTATAAGCCGCCCAGAGTTACCGTATGATAAGATGGGCGGCCAATAATATTTTATATAATATTATTATAATATAATAAATATAATGTAATATAATAATATAATATAATATAATATAATAATATAATATAATATAATATAATATAATATAATATAATATAATATAATATAATATAATATAATATAATATAATATAATATAATATAATATAATATAATATAATATAATAATACAATACAATACAATACAATACAATACAATACAATACAATACAACATAATATATGCTGAATTTGAAAAAGAGAGTCCTTCCCATATTCTTACTGGTGGGATTCAGTCCACTGCAACTTTATTCCCCCCTCCACCTCCTTCCTCTGCTTGTAGAAAGTAAGCACAAGTCTGTTTTTATCTTAAAGGCAGAACTCCTCTGACAAACGTGTGTAACAAGAAGCTATAAGCTGCTTTTCCTAGAGAGGAAAATCTTGCAAGACTGGGCAATTTTGAGCAAACAGAAAAAGTTGTTGGAGTGTTTATGTGCTTATAGATGGGGATTGCTAAGGAGTTTCTCTGAGAGCAAAAACAGGCACGATGAATTGTGAGGGGCATGGGGTGTGTGGACAATTTGCTTGTCTCAAGTGAAAGCTGAGAAAAGGCTAACAGGAAAGAAAAAAAAAGCAAATCTGTCCTTATCTTCTATTGCCATTTTCAAATTCAGAATTGGTCTCCCCCGCCCCCCACGAGGAAAGCAACACTTGCGCATTGTAGTGGTGTGATACATAGACGCACGTACCATTTTAAGAGGAGATTTAAAAGAAGAATATAACTTTTTGTTCATTTCAGATATGCTGGATTCCTCTTTGCTGTTTCAGATTAATTGCCATAGAGCGGAAAGGAAAACAACTTACTTAAGACTTACTGCTAATTTAGAAGTATGTTATGGCAGCATGCAACCATCGGGTTTTTTTTTTGATCTCGAAAATGTTACACAGGGATAGATCTGGTTAGTCTTGTTGTTAGTTAGTGGGAGACTGCAGGAAAACCCAGGACTGCGGGCTAGATTTGAGAATGAAAAAAAATCCCAAGAAGGATTCTATATATAAACCACTTCTATACTGTTTCTAACAAAAATATATGGAGATCTCCATGGAGTTTATCTGAAGCTGAGCTTCTTCTGGTTTTTCTTTTTTCCCCCCCTCATGGAACAATATGGTCATGCAGGTTCTTTTGTTTATAAAAGAGGATTCAAGATCAAGGACAAAACAGGAAAAGTAAAATGCTTGACTTGGTGGGCTTAATACAATGGACTCTGCAGAGAGCAAGCAAGAGACTCTTATTGCATGGATTCAGGAAGACCAAGAGACATTAGGACGGAGAGGGGCCAATTCTTTCTTTTTTTTTTCTTTTTTCAATGCCATTCAAAGCAAAAAAAAAAAGTTTGCAGTTTCTACATGATTTTTCTCTCCAACCTCCATATCACATCACTGGAACTGCAGTCAGACAGATCTCTGAACTACAGAAATGTCTGGATCACGTAGGAAACCTCTTTGTAGGGAAAAATAACGGACTCTCCCCCCCCCCCATGTAGTTCAAACCCTCCAGGTTTTGCTCAGGTTTGCTGAGTCCTTGCCTGGAAATGCCAGGTAGGGTTTAAGTTAAGGAAGGGCCTGTTGCCTGTAAAGCACATGGACAGCTGGCAAGTCTCATCCCTTCTGTAAACGGATGTATCTGTTTTGCAAAGACCGGTATGTTTTTCTGCAGACAGATGTTGCCCGTTGGCAATCGTGACCTTGCAGAGTTTTTCTTCCGCAGATCACAAGAGGCTGTTTCTCCATTGGAATGAATGGCAGCCATTCAGGGATAGGAGCAGAAGTGAAGTTCACGGTCGCTGTTTTCAAACTAGAGCAGGAAACCTGTCTTTAGTCCTTAGAAAGAAAAGCAGGTTTTTAAACCTCATTTTATGAGCATTCCTTCTGATTGAAAACGGGTTGAGTCTATAGCAGCAATTCATACCGAGTCATATCAGGGGCCTGCTGTATAGAGGGTTGATCTGATACAGGTCCTCCTCGACTTACAACAGTTCATTTAGTGACCATTCAAAGTTACAAGGGCACTGAAAAAGATGACTTGTGATCATTTTTCACACTTACGATGTGGTCACCTGATCAAAATTCGGATACTTGGCAACTGGCTCGTGTATTTATGGTGTTTGCAGGGTCCCTGGAGTCTTTGCGACCTTCTGACAAGCAAAGTCAATGAGGGGAAAAAAAAATTCACTTGAGCAATCCTGTTACTAACTAATCAACTTGCAGGGATTCAGGTAACCACTGTGGCAAGAAAGATCTTGATAAAATGGGGCAAAACTCATTTCACAAATGTCTCATCAGCAGAAAGTTTGGGCTCCATTGCGATCGTGAGCCACCGACCACCCGTAAGTGTACATAATTTTATTTATACTTTTCCAACAAGAAGATAAAAAAAAATCAATACAAACCAATATAAAGTAAGGAAGGAAAAAAGAAATCCAAGAAAAAGTCAGAAGTACGAGAAAAGAAAAAAAGTTTGAAGACAAATAGGAGGGGGGGGGGAAAGATACAGAAAAGCAGCTTCCTACATTCACAGCAGCTATAAGTGCAAATATATTTGAACTTTTCTCTCTAACGTTGCATCATGTTCTTTTTCTTTCTAATCGTGGGCAATCCTTAATAAAATTCATTTCCCAGGATGCCTGTGTTGCCCCTGAATTTAATTTGGAGTGGGCAGAAAATAACATCCTTGGTTTGGGAAAAAGGGTTTCCCGATTTTGGAACTAATTTCTTTCTTTTTTTAAAAAAAAAAAAGTTTTTCTACTTGTCCCCTGAGCCTGCTTCTTCTCTTGGCACAATCCACCAAGACAAGTTGGAATTAACTTAATAAAGACAAGAGCCTCCAGCCGGCCTGCTGGTTGGACAAAGCTGACGCTGTTCTGTTTTTCCTCTTGTGGTGCCCTCTTCTTCTGCCTATTTCTTTTGGTTTGGCTGATAATTTATGTGTGTATATATGCATGTGGGTGCCTGTGTGTTTGTTTTCACTTTGGCTGTTCTCCCGATTATCTGCGGAGTGCAAAAGTGCCAGATTGTATCAGAAATTATAAAAGCAAGTGTTTTGCCTGCTGTTGGGTGGTTTGGTGGGCTTGTTTCTAAGTGTTCGGAGGGAAACGGTGCGATTAGTGGTTTTGCTGTACGGGGTGGAATTTTAAGCTGGCTTCCTTATGAAGAGTTTGTTAGAGTTGATGGGGGAACGAGAACAGGATAACCGGGTGAGTTGATTTGCCACTGCCCACAGTTAGTCTGCGACACGCCATTTTCAGCTCTGCAAAATGCCCATTGTCCAAGAAAGCAAGAGAAACCTGCAAATGTCTTTAAAAGATCAGTCTGTCTTCTAACACAGGTGGTCCTCGAGTTACAACCAGAGTTGAGCCCAACATTTCTGTTGATGAGACAGTGGTTAAGTGAGCTTTGCTCCATTTTACGACTTCGCTTGCCACATTTTGTTAAGCGAATCACTGCAGTTGTTACGTTCGTAAACACGGTGGTTAAGGGAATCTGGCTTCCCCATCGACATTGCTTGTCAGAAGGTCTCAGAAGGGGATCGCATGACCCCAGGACACTGCAACCGTCATAAATATGAGTCAGTTGTCAAGCCTCTGAATTTTGATTGCATCACTATCGGGATGCTGCAAACAGTCGTAAGTGTGAAAACCGGTCATAAGTCACATTTTTCAGTGCCGTTGTAACTTCAAACGGCCACTGAACAAACTGTTGTAAGTCGAGAACTACCTGTATTTTCTCCTCTGTCTCTCCAGTCACAGTGGGTGGAAGCTTTTTAAATGAAATATGTGGTTCTCAAGCCATCTCCCAGGTGAGGTATAATGTAATACAATTGAAGTACGCAGAATGAGTTCCATATTCGTTGCAGCTAAATGTCTAGAAGGAGGGGGAGAAGTTGGTTAATTGCCCTGCCTAGTAGGTGGAAATACCTTCTTGACATGGCTGATCTTGGAAAGAAAAAAAAACTAAACTAGATCAGACAAGCTTACGGTAGATCTGAAGGCCAAATTGGGAAGTTAGAAGAATGTAACGCCAAATGCCTTCCGTATTATTGCCAAAAAAAAAACCCAGCATAGCTATGCTGTTTGGTCAGCTCGCTAAGATACTTACTGGATTTGAGGCATATCTACATCTTCCATTTTAATCATTCTCAAAAAGTTTTAAGAAAGATTGGAGTCTTGCTTATTTTCTTTGGACTTGAGCAGTTTTGTCTAGGAAGCAACTATGCAGGGTGATTCTGGACATCCAGGCTGACTGATTGATTTGAAACATTTCTTGTAACTACAATTTCAAGAGCCAGTGTAGTATAGAGATGAAAGTGTTGGATGGAGAGCAGGGAAATCCCAATTTAGGGCCCCCACCCTCACCCGTCCCTACCCTCAGCCATGGAAGCTGAGGTGATTTGGAGCCTACCCTCAGCCATGGAAGCTGAGGTGATTTGGAGCCTATCACACACACTCAATCATAGTTACTTCTATAGGGTTGTTGCGGGCGAAGAGAGATGGGAGTGCTGCCTTCAGCTTTTGAACGAAAAGTAGGATATAAATCAAATAAATGGGGTGGTGGGTGGGGGTGGAAATAGGATATAAATCAAATTAATGGGGGTGGGTGGGGGTGGAAATTAAGTTTAGAAAATGAAGTCTGCATTTCTCTCTCACCAGTGTTCATTCTGTGGCTAGAAAAAAAGGACTCTCACTTCTTCCTGGCTTCACTTCTGTTTCACTCTCCACTCTCCACTTGCAACACCTGTCAATCAGTGATCCATCTTTTTATTTTTTTTCAACGTATGTGATGCTGCTCAATCACTAGGATTGTAACCTTCTAAAACTTTCTCCTAAGTGGCATCATCTTTAGCAAATTAAGTGGGTGTCTGTCAGAGAAAGGCACAATTGTAAACTTAATACCTGGAATTGCTCATCTGCAATTTTTCCTGCTGTTTTCTAGATAATAGATAGAATCTATTTTATTTGTTAGAATTTTGGGCAAGTAATAGCATGATTTTTTTTGGTATTAACTGCCTACATATTTTCCTCCTGGTAATTTGTTTATGTATGATACGATATGCGTGTGTGCCTGTGTGGGTGTTTGATTGCATGGTGCCTTGATTTTATTGGAATATATATCATAAAGGTCTTTTGGCAGAAAGATAGGCTATCGTTATTTTAAACTGCAATGCAAAATAAATTGAATAACAACACATGAAGGTAGTCATCATCCTGTGCAAAATTACATTATTTGTTTGCATAAATTAGTTTACATCCAAGATGTGAGGCATGTTTAGGTTGCTTGGTTAGTAAGTATCTTGGCAGAATCAGTATTGAGACTGATAAATTATTTTCTAGAAAATAGTGATGTTCAAGGAACCTACTTCTTTCTCTTGTCTGATAGAAGTTTTTTCATGTTAAAAATGAAACACTCAAGTGTTTCTCAGTACATACACAACTGTATTGAGTCTCATCAGATGCAGTAGAGTAGGGAGACTGATTTGAATTGGGATGCGGGCAAGAGAAGGAGGCAAATGTTATATAGAGTAGGCTGCATTTTCATATGAGACAGATACAAATACCTTAATCAATTCGCAATTGTGACGTGTTAGAAATCCATTGGATTTCCTGAGACCTTCTGAGATTGGCTGAAAACGTTTGATGTATGTGAGTTCAGCGGTGTTTTGCTGAACACTGCCAAGCCCCACTCTCATATTAACTAATAGGCAATGTTTAATTTGAAAATTATGATTTCCAATTTCAAGATGCAATTTAGAGCATAGTTTCCCTTTAAAAACAGTAATGTCCTTTTGTAATGGCCAATACAGGTGTATGTGACACCACCTTGCAGGGTTTTTTTTTTAGTAACTGTCTTCCCTTCTGGGAAGATTTTTCAACTTCCAAGTCTAGATATGTTACTTAGTTTTTCCTGGTTGTGGCCCTCTAAGTAGTCACCAGGCCCAACCCTGCTTGGTGCTGAACCCAGAGAAGGTCCAACCAGGTGCTGCCACCTGCTTTCTAAATCCCAAAGTACATACTTATTCAATCTGGTACATTTTCCTCCCCTGCCTGGACGTTCTGAAGTTCTTTGATGTGCGTATTAGCCTAGGAACAGCAGATCGGGTGTGTGAGACTTTTATCAAATTCGAATTACTCCAAGCATCTTTTATCTAGAATGTAGGAGGACTGCTAGGCATTTCAAATGAAGAGTGGGACTCAAGGGTTGGGCAGCTTTCTGAGGCACTAGTGCGTTTCTGATTCCAACTTTTGGAAGTGGGAAGAGCTGGGGTTCTAGAAAAAAAAAAGAACCCCAGCGTGGAACATGACTCTAACCTGGAGAAGTTAGACTTCCATCCAGAAATCAGGTGGGGGCAGGTATTAACCAATCTTCTTTTGTGTTTCAGGAGGTGCTGTGAAGCTCTGCGTCTCCCTGCAGGTTCCCCAGACCATCCCCATGGACCTGCGGATTGGACAGCGTCTTGCCAAACCCAGCCCAGACACTGCTTTACTGGCCCTGAAGCAGACACAGCAGCTACAGCACCAGTTCTTCCTAGCAAGCTTGCATCAACAGCAAGTGGAACAGCTTACTCGCCCGCACTTGCGGGTTAGTGCAGCCATTATGTTGTTCAGGGTCAACCTGGGAAATAAGGAAGGGGAGGTGCAGATAGAGTCTAGGGAGAAGACAATCTCGGGTCCAGCATTGTCTTGACGTGTTTTAAAGTTTCCTGGAAAAAGATAGATGCAGGAATATGAAATTGATAATGGATTTAACACGAGACCCACATTAAACGATATATTGAGATAAAATCATGTAACCGGCATTACAGAGGTATAGAATTGACCAATATGTCAACCCCCTTCACAGCAGTTCAGAGTTTCATGGCAGGGTTTAGGTTTCTAGACTAAAATCTCTAAACCTACTTGAACTTCTGTTATACAGAGGAATTGAGGATTCCTGTCAAGGTCAGAGGTCATTGAATTACTCATTGACCATCATAAGAACTGGCTATGGTAGGGGTAGGCAACCTTGGCTCTTTTATGACTCGTGGACTTCAACTCCCAGAATTCCTGAGCCAGCCATGGCTCAGCTTGGAAACCTCTCCCTTTCCCCTCAGCATGGCTGCCTCAGGAATTCTGGGAGTTGAAGTCCACGAGTCATAAAAGAGCCAAGGTTGCCTACCCCTGGGCTATGGGATAGGGTCTAGTGGCACTTATAGAATCTATAAATTAGTAGGTAGAACTTTGCAACCAGACCTGATTTCACTAAGATTGATGCCTGGAACGCTCCCTCCAACCCGGTACTCTCTAGATTCTTGGACAACATATCTCAATGGTTTCAGCTACCACAGCCAATGATGGAGATGATGGGTGCAAAATAGGCTGGTAGGCATCGCTTTGAGAAAGGAAGTTTAGAATCTTATTTTTAATTATTTATGTTACATATTTCTTTAACGCCCGTCTCCTTCAGGGACTTACTTTTAGGCGTGAAAACATATGCTATCAACCAGTAGCCCTTTCCATCTTAGTGATGAATCAGCCTTGGCAAGAAAAACTGCCCTTGCTTTGACATCTCTCATGTCCCACTGATATCTCATATTGCTGAAAGTGAGTACAGGAATGGGGAAGGCAAATTATAACATCTTAACAGATTTGTAGCTTTTAATCGACACCTATAGAGAACCTCCAGCCTACAATTGCAATGGGCAAGTAGGACCTAATTAGTTGACAGGAATTTGTTGATTGTCTCCTTTCTGACCATAAGACCACTGTCACCTTACGATGCCCGTCAGGTTCCAACTGCTCTGACCTACTTGCTCAGTTTTGCACAGACATACAGGGTCCTCAACCAAATCTGCTCCTGCGAACCTACTGACCTCTCTGTTACTCGATGCAGTTTGTCTCTTGGCATGGTGTGTGATCCCCTTCCCCAATACTTCCCCACTGAGACATTGTGACAGTGTGGAATGGACTCTGATGTCATATGAGCTGTCCTGGGAGAAATGGCAGCTGCCATCAGTAACTCCCTTGGCTAGGAACTGGGGAATCTTATCCTCCTAAGCCAGATTCATCAGTTGACCTGCCTTATCATGGTTTCTTCCTGGTTGAAGAAATGGCCAGCCCTTGTTTTGTGTGTCCATTCATTTTTTCATTTATCATCTTCTGCAGGTGCCCATGGATCCTCCGCCCCAAGACACCGTCCCTGGAAAACAGGAACAGGAGTTGCGACTGCTCTTGAATAAAGACAAAAGCAAACGCAGTAAGAGGCTTTCCCTTCTCTCCTCCCCCTTTCTTCCTTAAGAACACTTCATGGCTGTGCCAGAAATTTCATTCACCTCAGTCATCTCTTCTGACTTTTGGTTTCTTTCTTGGATTGGAAAAAATGAATTCTTTTCCATGCCATGCGCCATATCCAAGTATATGATTGTGTTTATGGCACATGACACAGGTCTATTGAAAAATAGTTGACTTTGGTTAATAGTTGGATAGGAAAACACTAGAAAAATCCCAAACTTCTATGTGGGGGGGGGAAACGCCCCAAAAGAAGGCAATGGAAAACTACAGTTGTCCTGGTGCCAAGGAGCAATGTGCATCTATTCTTGTAGACACCAGGAGCTGAATTGAGCTCAAGAAAATCTTTGTCTGGTATTGAAACTTGAGGTCCTATTAAAATAATTGACGTCCCAGTACCAGGGGGATAATAGAAGACCAAGAATTGGAGAAATCACAAAGTATCGAGATCTGAAAATTGAAGTTGAAAGTTTATGGCATAAATCAGCCATGGTAGTCTAAGTCATTATTGCAACATTGAGTGTCATACCCCCAAAAAACTTAGAAAATCTGCACAGTGACAACATTTTCGTCTGTCAATTAAGGCCACACTGCTTGGATCCACAGACATACTATGCCAATACATTCAAACATTCTATGTTCTTGGGAAGAACTCTGTGTATGAAGGCTAAAAAACTGGTAACTATTATTTCACATTGTGTGTATGTATAATAATAATAATAGTAATAGCTAGAGACAACTAAATAGAAGAGAAAGTACTTGGCAGGAAATCAGAAAATACAAAGATCTGCAAATAGAAGTAAAATGATTGTGGCAAAAGAAAACAAAAATAGTATCAGTCCCAAGTCCATGAAAAAGACTTGATAGTTGTTTAAAAATGCCATCTTGATGACTGTGCAATGAACCACCACCGTCATTATTAAAATAATTATAGCAACAGCAATAGCACTTAGACTTAGATACCGCTTCACAGTGCTTTTACAGCCCTCTCCAAGCGGTTTACAGAGTCGGCATATTGCCCCCAACAATTTGGGTCCTTATTTTACCAACTTCGGAAGGATGGAAGGCTGAGTCAACCTTGAGCCGGTCAGGATCGAACTGCTGGCAGTCAGAAGAATTAGCCTGCAATACTGCATTCTAACCAGTGCACTGCATTCTAACCACTGCGCCACCACGGCTCTTATAGCTTATCAAACCTGTATGCTGTTCAATTCTCAATGACTCTGGGCGGCTTGGAACAACCAAACAATACAAAATACAAAACAATCCATAGCATAGAAATGATGGTAAAAATTCCTACACGCAGGCTTTTGTTGCTAAACATCCCAAAGATAAGAATGCCAGAATGTGGGCACGCAGAAGACAAAAAAACAGGTTTTGTTATCTGTAATAATTGGTGAAAGAGATCTGCCTTGATGTTAAGCTGATAAAGGGAAAAAATGGCATCTGGTGGTATTATAAAGACTAACTCCTTTACGCTTGCATAACCTTTTGAGACTGTTTGTATCTGATGCTACAGTAAAAATTCAATAGATGTCAGAGCAGGAAAGGTGCAAAACTGCAGTCAGCCAAGAGTTTCTTTCCTGGCTCACTCTATACTTCATCGAAGTTCCTGAGCTAAATTCAGTCCCAATTCCTTGTGGAGTTTTATCCCTTGGTTTGCAGAACTAGAATTACATGTTTACTTTCCTGGGACCCATCTCATGATGCTACCTAAAGGTTGGCTCTCCGTTACCATGTCCAAGGGAGACTGTCCCGGTGATCTTTTGTTGTTTATTGCACCCGATTAATAAAGCACCTTTCCCTGCTCTGATTTGCCAAGAAGCAATCTGTGAACAGGGATTTTTAAAAAACAAAAAAAACACGGATCGGATCTTGGGGGTCATGTAGCATAATCTGATGGACAATGTTTCCAGTTTCATTAAAATATAAAATTCCCCTTTTCCCCCAAAATAAGACCTAACTGGAAAATAAGCCCTAGCGTGTTTTTTCAGAATGCTCGTAATATAAACCTTGCCCCCCCCCCAAAATAAGCCCCAATTAAGATCGTCAGACAGACAGACACATTTAGTATCGTATTTCTCCCAAAATAAGACCTAACTGGAAAATAAGCCCTAATACGTCTTTTGGAGCAAAAAATAATTTAAGACCTGGGTTTATTTTCAGGGGAAACACAGTTGTTACTTTTTATCATAAAAGCACATATCAGCAGGGAAGGAATTTTGAAAGTCTAATCAACCTCCCCATTGAGATTTTCTTTTAAGATTCTGGTAATCATTTAGTTCTCGCTGCTGCCACCCTTGTGAGTGGGACTGTAATTCAGTGTCTGCTGTGTCCTTTGTGTTGGGAAAAAAGAAGGGTTCAAGCCTTAGAAGATCTAGCCAGAATTCAGAAAAGGCTGAACTTGCAAGCTGGGAGGATCACTGTGAGAGAACAGAGCCAATACTGAGTCAGACTGATCCATGGTCTCACTTGGCTTCAAGCATCTTTCTGTGTTATATCCTTGTTTAAAAAATAATAATTCCGAACCTTCATGAATGAATGAATAAACAATACAAAAATGGTACGTGTGTATACATAAATACAAAGATACATATGTAAACTTTATATACCCGTTATACAATATATCTGTACATACATAGATATATTACATACACACATACAGATGCATGGATATTTAAATGTGCATATACATTTACATACAAGTAGATTATATATACACACACATACATAGATACTAGCATATACTTGCAGGCAGACTAGTCTCCCTTTAACTCTTTGTCAGTCACAAAAATTTGAATACATGTGTGTGTGTACATATAATACATATACAGCTGCACATACTGTATATGAACACTCATACAGCATTAATATATGTATATATGTACACACGATGTATATGAGTGCATACTTATATGTATATGAATTCTGTGCCTCTCTGTATATATATCTATATCTGTCTGCATATATATATCTATATATATCTAAAACTATTTTAGATATATCTATATCTATATATCTATCAGAGAGAGAGAGAGAGAGATAACAGCATTAATATGCTATTCAATAGGAGTTCAGGTTATACTGGAGGTCATTTTAGTCATTTCCATCAACCCATATTTTGGTATAAGATTTAAGATTTAAGATTTATTGAGATTTTTATACCGCCCTTCTCCCAAAGGGACTCAGGGCGGTTCACAGGGCATAAATATAAACAACAGTACAAACATTAAAAGATAATTAAATTAATGCCCAAGTTAAAACCAGAATAATAAAACAAACCTATAAAAAACCCAAGTACCCCCATCAGGCCAGACCCGCTAGTTCGAATAAATGGGTCTTCAACCCGCGACGGAAGGATCGGAGGTCTGATGCCATCCGGAGCTCAACCGGCAGTTGGTTCCATAACGCCGGAGCACCCACAGAGAAGGCCCTCCCCCTGGGGGCCACCAGTCGACATTCCCTGACAGGAGGCACCCTGAGGAGGCCCTCTCTGTGGGCGCGCACAGGGCGGAGGGGAGTCGACGCCGGCAGCAGGTGGTCCTCGAGGTATCGCGGACCCATGCCATGTAGGGACTTAAAGATCATAACCAAAACCTTGAACCTTACCCGGAAGACAACTGGTAACCAATGCAGCTCACGGAGCAAAGGTGTAACATGGGAGTACCGGGAAACTCCCAAGACAACTCTCGCGGCCGCATTCTGTACCAGTTGGAGCCTCCGAGTAGTCTTCAAGGGAAGTCCCATGTAGAGAGCGTTACAGTAGTCTAGGCGAGAGGTCACGAGCGCATGAGTGACCGTACACAAGGCCTCCCGGTCCAGATAGGGCCGCAACTGGCGCACCAGGCGAACCTGGGCAAAAGCCCCCCTAGTCACGGCCACTATGTGATCCTCCAAAGTGAGTCGTGAATCTAGGAGGACTCCCAAGTTGCGAGCCCTATCCACAGGGGGTAAAAGCTCACCCCCCATAGAAAGAGGTGGAACATCCCAGGTGTCTCGGGAAGCCGGAATGTACAGCCACTCAGTCTTGTCAGGGTTGAGTTGAAGTCTGTTCCTCCCCATCCAGACCCGAACCGCCTCCAGGCAACGGGACATCACAGCGAGGGCATCACTGGGGTGGTTTGGGGTCGAAATAAAAAGTTGGGTATCATCAGCATATTGATGATACCCAACTCCAAAACCACGAATGATCTCACCCAGCGGTTTCATATAGATGTTGAACAGGAGAGGCGAGAGGACCGACCCCTGAGGAACTCCACAAGCGAGAGTCCTAGGGGTCGACCTCTGCCCCCCTGCCAACACCGACTGCGAGCGTCCCAGGAGATAGGAGGAGAACCACTGAAAAACCGTGCCTCCCACTCCCAATCCCCTGAGACGCTGCAGCAGGATACCATGGTCGATGGTATCGAAAGCCGCCGAGAGGTCTAATAGGACTAGGACAGAGGAATACCCCCTATCCCGAGCCCTCCAGAGATCATTCACCAGAGCGACCAATGCCGTCTCCGTGCTGTGCCCGGGCCTGAAACCCGATTGGTAAGGGTCCAGATAATCCGCTTCATCCAGGACCAGAGGGAGCTGATGCGCCACCACACTCTCAACAACCTTCGCAAGAAAGCGAAGGTTGGAGACTGGACGAAAGTTGTTCAATACAGCTGGGTCCAAGGCAGGCTTCTTGAGGAGAGGTCTCACCACCGCCTCCTTCAAGATGGTGGGGAAACAACCCTCACTCAAAGAAGCAGATATAACCGCCTGGAGCCAGCCTCGTGTCCTCTCCCTAGCTGCATAAACCAGCCAAGAAGGGCACGGGTCCAATAAACATGTGGTGGAACTCAGCTTCCCCATAATCCTGTCCACTTCATCAGGGGTCACAGAATCAAACTCCTCCCAGATAACATTGACAAGACCGCCCGTGTCCTGATCGTCAGACTCTGCCCAGCTGGAGTCCAAACCGGTCCGAATCCGAGCGATTTTATCCGACAGATGTTGACCAAACTCCTTGTATAGTGTACAATGTATCATTTTGTCCCCTTTCCCATGTATTTTAAGTTCCCCCATTGCCTTTTTTCATCAAATTTATTTTGAAAATATGTTAAGAGCACACAGCCAGGTACAGGCCCTGGGAGATGAGGTGAAATGTCAAAACACCATCAAGGCCCTCTTCTGTGTTTGAAGTGTGTATTTGTGAGCAGGATGGACTACATATCTTTTTCATACGCCGTAAGGGCTACTTATGAGTTGAAACACAGCAATGGCCAAATCAGGAAATGGGAATAAATGAAAACAAGCCAATCCCTCCCCTGTTCCTCTGGTGCTGTTTTTTCTCTACACTCTTTATCGCTATTTCCATCTTTTCCTGTCTGTCTGGCATTCAGGCATCTTGATAAGACTGGCTAAAAGTTGTTCTCGAATGTATGTGTTTATGTGTGATGTGTGTGTGCGTGTGCATGTGTGCTATAGTAACTATCATATAGAAGGAGAATTCCATAAGCATTGAGAAACTATTGGTTAAGGTCTCTTCAGCTGCTCCTCGGTGCTTGCAACACCGATGTGAGATTGATAGAGCACCCAAATGTTATGCTGCCCCATTGCCGAACTGGTCATGGAAATAGATGTTAGGACGTCGGCAACATTCGGAATGGACCATTTTGAAAAAGAATGAGTTGGGATATCGCAGCATCATGGTGTGTGAAAAAAATTGGCTGGTTGGGTGCTTAGTGGCAATCTTTCCTTGCTAACAGTTTTGCGGGGCAAGGGAAGGAGGAGATGTGTATGAGGATGCCATTGTGAAAATGCCACACTTTGTGTACCTGTTTCTGACACCCGACTGCAAGTACATTATGGTGACATTTGGGTGATGACGACATGGATGGGTTTGCTGACGATGCCGCTACATAAAACCAAGCATGGTATTTGCTGCATTGCCATAACAGGAAGCAAACAATGTTGTGTGTAGGAAAGGGATCTCGGAGTCTTAGTAGACAATCACTTCAATATGTGCCAGCAGTGTGCTGCAGCTGCCAAAAAAGCCAACACAGTGCTAGGCTGCATTAACAGAGGGATAGAATCAAGATCAAGTGAAGTACTAATACCACTTTACAATGCTTTGGTAAGGCCACACCTGGAATACTGCATCCAGTTTTGGTCACCACGATGTAAAAAAGATGTCGAGACACTAGAAAGAGTACAGAGAAGAGCAACAAAGATGATTAGGGGGCTGGAGGCTAAAACATATAGGGAACGGTTGCTGGAATTGGGTATGTGTAGTTTAATGAAGAGAAGGGTGAGGGGTGACATGATAGCAGTGTTCCAATATCTCAGGGGCTGCCACAAAGAAGAGGGAGTCAAGATATTCTCCAAAGCACCTGAAAGCAGGACAAGAAGCAACGGATGGAAACTAGTCAAGGAGAGAAGCAACCTAGAACTAAGGAGAAACTTCCTGACAGTTAGAACAATTAACCAGTGGAACAACCTGCCTCCAGAGGTGGTGAATGCTCCAACACTGGAGGTTTTTAAGAAGAGACTGGACAGCCATTTGCCTGAAATGGTATAAGGTTTCCTGCCTGAGCAGGGGGTTGGACTAGATGACCTCCAAGGTCCCTTCCAACTTTATTATTATTATTATTATTATTATTATTATTATTATTATTATTATTATTATTATTATTATTATTATTATTATTATTATTATTATTAAACAAACTTGTGACTGTCATAACGAAAGACATACTTGGGAGTGACAAAGAAGCAACGTAAAGGAGCCAGAAAGGGGGATCTGTCCACTTTTGATGGCGTCGGTTGCCATCATAAATCGAGAAGATGAAGTGAGATAGGTGGATTTTCCAGAAGCTCCAGCCTCCACATGTTCCATTCAGTTATGAGAACATCACCATCCTAGCTCATTTCGAGCCTATCAGGACTGATCTGGCCTGAAATGGTTTTGTTTCCCCCTAGAAACAGCATATTGTAAGGTCAGAATATTTCAGGTACGCTCAGTGTTGACCTCAAGCATTTTACATACCACTGCTTGCTGGAGCATGCCCTGTTTCGTTCTTCATTTTGCCTTTAGCTTCTTCAGACTGGAATAGGATCCGTATCGGATAGTCTTCAGATCCTAGCATAGCTGTAACCGGCTGATGTGCAACAAGAAGTCAAGGAGTGTTTCTTGAGGACATTGTGTCTCTTATTGAATCACAGTGATGCAAGGGAATCAGTAATCTACATAGCTCACTCTGTTGCCCTTTTGACAGGATATCCTGTGTGTCAAGCACTCCTGGCAGTTGCCTACCCAAACTTGTTCTGAAACTGCTTAGGGCAGAGAAGGTTGTCTTTGTGGCCTCCCGGTTGAAAAAGGCATATTTCAAACATTGATAAGCAATATATCAGTGGCCCATTACTCCAAACTTTGGTTAGCTTTTCTAATGCTGTATAAAATGCCTTTGGCTATTATTATTATTATTTTGCACTCATAAAAGATTGGTGTCTGGATAGACTCCAGATAATGGGGATATAATGAGCAGTGATCGCTGCAAAATCATGTCACAAACGCTGCCAATTTCACATCAAAGCGGTAGGATAAAGCCCAACCTTAGGCAGATCGTATTGCAGGGGAGATACTTTAGGATGTGTTTTTTTAATTTTTACAGTTTTCCTTTTCTGATGCTTTTTAAAAAAAACCTCAGGGTTAGTTGGCAGTTGGCTGCACATACAAATTCAATGAACAAATAAATGAGCAATTTTTGCATCATGCTGTCCGTACTGTACGCTTCTAAGCTTTCAGAACATTCTGCAACCCAGAGCACCATTCCCCAATATTTCAATAATGTAAAGTGTTTGCTAGTGTTAAAATAAGCATCTGAGGAAATTTTGGAATTGGAGTCTCAACGTTTCTAGCAGGTATTGAGACAAACATGGTGGCGACCTGAAGGAATCCTTTAGATCAGCCTTTCCCAGACTGATGCCTGCTAGAAATGTTGAGACTGCAATTCCAAGAATTTCCCAGGATACGTAATCAGCTAGGCTGGGGAGTTCTAGAAGTTGTAGATCCCATGCATCTGAAGATCATCAAGTCTGGGAAAAGTGACTTTAGATATAGGTCATTCCTCCTGTCTCAGTTAAGTGGCGTAACTTTGTGACGGGAATGAACTACATGCTTAGGAGTTGTCTTGCCTCACTCAATATGACTCACCAGTGTGATTTCATTGCTAGTAATGCCTGAAGGTAGAATCATACCAAAATAGGATAAGGATTAGTTTGTTGGTCCGTTCTTTGGCTGATTTCAAGGCAGGTATGAACTGATCTGAGATCTCTCCTGATCCTGCAGTCCTGTCAGAATTAGATTCCCACCTTAACCTGACTATTCTAAAGAAGAGGAATTCTCCCCCTGATTCCCACTAAGAACTTTCCTTTCACTGAAAATACTGTAGGTCAGGGGTATGCAACGTCACGTGACGTGTCGCGATGTATCACGACTTTATTTTCCCATTGCTGGCAATGGGGTGGGCACAGTTTCGGCATGATGTATCCGGCCCATGGACCGGCAGTTTGACACCCCTGCTGTAGGTAGAACACCAGAATCACCGCAACCCAACAGCTTTTTTTGTCCCAGCTGGGGGTATTTTTAACTAAGCAAAGCCATTTTTCATGTTAAGTGACACACCTGTTTTGGCTTGTGGTGATCTTTCCTAAGACTTAACCTAGCTAATGCAGAAAAGTGGTTTGATTTTCTTTTCGCTTGTTCCCATGGGCTTTTTTTTTATGGGCAGGATCATTTTTTTTCCAGCCCTTATTTCAGCTTTCTTTTTAAATAATAAGAACAGGAAAAACAAAACATGCGCAGCTAAACTGTCACTAAATTTGCAGTATAATCTTGGGCATCACATGGAAGGTTAGGGACACATACCCTGTAGGTTGCCCACAACAGATTTAGTACTAGATTTTTTGAATGTGCTTCATTGGTCATCAGGGAAGAAGTAAGTCCAGGGGGGAGGGGGGATCAAGATTGGCCAAACACAGTTTAAACTAATGGTTGAAAGTTGTAGGCCAGTGCATCTATTGGGCACAAGGCTGGAAAAGGACAGATTTTTGTCTTTCATCCTAAACATCAGATGAGGAATATATATTTTTTGGCATAAAATGAATACTTCCTACAGGATTAAAAGTGATTTAAAAAAAACACTTGACATTTTTGATCACAACAAATCTAGATGTGATCCACTTGATTACCTTTACCTGGGCAGTAGTAGCATTTCTTCTAAGTAAGAGGACCATCCCCACTAGTTAGCATAATTCACCTTGCTACAGAAAAATAAGCACCCAGTTCTTTATAGATCTTTCCCAGCCTCTGTGGTAATCTCTCAGGTCAATTTATAGGTGGCCCAGTACGTCTATGCTTTCTTAGGCCTGCTTATAGAGGAATCATATTTAAGAGGATCTTGGGTTTTCTGAGCAGAGGCTGCGCTGGTTTGAACGCTGGAGAGTTATGTTGGAAAATCCCTTTCCCCATGATCCAGAGAAGAGGCCCCCTTCCCCACTTTTATCCAAGCAGCAGAAATGGGGGTGGGGGAGACAAATGTCCCACTTGAGACATCAACAAAATCCAAACTGTGCCTTTAAAGGAGGGGAGCATCTTGAGTCTCCAAGGATATGTACAGTCTCTGAAAACTTATGTTCCTCCCCCACCAAGTCCCTTTGAAATCTGCTTGCCTGCCTGATGATGACATGCATTTTAATAACCCTTGTTAGGCCCGAAAGGTGCTACCTGATACCTCCTCAATTTTCCCCATAAACTAATATAACTCTCTTATTACAGTGCTGCCCAACTGTAATTCTGGAGATGATAAAAACAAAAATAACTAAGCCCCATCCCAAAGCTAAATGTATACAAACTTTGAAGAGCCAAAGCTGGACATACAAGAAGACAGTGGTAAAAACTGAAGTTTTTAAATAGTTTTTTTAATAAACTATAAACATTAGATAATGTTAGAAATATTAAATTAAAAAAACATTTGATTATTAGGAAGAAGAGGGAAAAAGTACAGATAAATAATATATTAATACTGTAAATGGTATGTAGATTATATATCAAATTTGGGATTGTACTCTAAAAGTAGCTTTCAAATAGAACTGAATTTTACACCAGATTTACTTTTTAAATATGGAAATATTCCAGACACGGAAGCCTACAACACTCCCATAAATTTGGTTAGCCGTTCTCCCTATAGAGAGATCAAACACCATTTCTATTAAAGAATGCATAAAATGGGGATATTGATATATGAAGGTTAATAAAAATCATCTCAGGATAAAAGAGATTATGACTTTCAAAATCCATTCCATTCTACAATGAAATATTTTCATTGAGCTTTACAGTGTTACTTCCACACATGGAAGAAGGATTCAATCTGTCCATTATATTTCCAGCATTTCACACAAAAGGAATTTCTTATTCTAGAATTAAAACGGGAATAATATACCAGTGGTGAAACATCTTACACCAATTTTTCTAAGTAAAATATTTCAGGTAATTTGATGTTATTTTTCCTTTGAAATTCCTAGTGTTCTGTGTAACTATATTAGAATTTTGTATCCACCTAATCATGCAATTTTTAACTTGGTCAAGTTAAACAGAAAATACATACATATAGTGATATTATACTGTAAATTGTGCTTGAGAAATAAGTATTTTAATTATATTTTCAAATTCAGTCAAGTTTCTCAGTATTCCCCTTTGTTTCCATTACTCTTTTGTTATTTGTTTGAAAGTATTGTAATCAATTAAGTGCAAAAAAAACAACACCGTGGCAAGAGATTTGAGAGATCTTACCTTTTTTTTTTAGATTTTTAAATTTCCACCCTTATTATTTTTATAAATAACTCAAGGTGGTGAACACACACAATACTCTTTCCTCTTCCTATTTTCCCCACAACCACCACCCTGTGAGGTGAGTTGAGCTGACAGAAAGTGACTGGCCCAAAGTCACCCAGTCGGTTGTCAAGCCAAAGGTGGGACTTGAACTCAGTTTCCTGGTTTCCCCCTTAGTGCTTTAACCACAAGACCAAACTGTCTGGTTAATAATAAATTCTTGCAATCTGCACAAATTATTCTTAGTATCCTGCTTCTGGTAAAAAAAAAAGATATTAAATAATGAAGCCAGGTGGGGATCTTTACTGGAGAATTAATGAATGGCGTGCTGAAGAGGAGGATAATACGTTATCTGTTACCTATTGCCTATTCCCGAACATTTAGCTTAAGTCTTTATGCTAAATCTTCCTGCCATCTAGTGTCCAGTCCTGATCTTGCATCATCTTGCGACATCACTTGGCATAAGACTTGTTCCAGAGGTGCTTTTTCAAGAGGCAACTGGACTTTGTTTTTCCTTGAAGATGTTTCACTTCTCATCCAAGTTCTGAAAAAAAGAGTGGGTGGGGGGTGGGGGGTGGGGGGAGAAAGCACCTTTGGAACAACCATACCTTGGATGGCTGAGAATCACCATAGACATTTGCATAGAATTGTTCTCCAGCAATGCAGGACTTTCTGTTCCAGATGAACTATTTTCTTCTCACTCATCCTTTGGAGATTATTTTAGTTATAGTTTAGGAATGCTTTTAACATTCGTGGAAAAAGAAATCTCAGACTCTTTTAGCCTGATGTGTGCCTCTCCCATTTGTATGAGAGACTACACACACACACACATCAGTGTGCATACTTTACAAATACCAGGGCGCCATTCTCAACAATAAAAATCCGTACATCTTTCAAACAAAGTGCCTTCCAGATTACACCTGGTTTTATTTTGCTTTTTAGTGAGAATTTGCAAAACAGCCTAAGTGCAAGACCTTGAAATCAGTAGCATCTTAAGAAGAAATCTTGAGCTAATTCAAATGCTTTTCTTCCTAATTATATACCTTTGGTTTTATCCCAGTGGTAAAAGTGTGGGTGGGCGAGTGCAAATCCCACTCATAAATCGCCTGAATCACTCAGAGACACTAAACAAGTTTGACTGTGACTCAAGATAGAATTGGATTTGGCAGTACATGTGAAAGGAATTTGGCTACATAATCTTAATTGATCACACTGTAAGTATGAGCCAGGAGTGTGAGGCAACAGCCATCCAAAGTAACATAGTCTTAGGCCATGTTATGTCGGTGCCAGCTCAGGAGAAGTAATTGCTTGATCCTACAATGCATTGTTCAAATTGCAGCAGGAATAGTGAATCTAGTTCTGGACACTGCATTTTAAAGACCCTGAAGGAGGTCAACCAGGATAAGGAGGGTGATGTGAAAATCAAATGAAATGAGGGTCAATTGAAAGAGCAGGGTGAGTTCATCCTGCAGAAAAGAAGAGTGAATAGCAATACCAGGGCTGAATTTCAAATGACCCAAAGGTGGTCATATAGAAATAAAGCAGGCTGGCTCTCTATTTCCCCCAAAACATAGGATTTCAGCTAAATGTTCTTCCTGATATGGAGCTGAAATCTGCTTTCTTAATAATAAGAATGCCTGACAGTACCTCAGTCTGTTACTATAGCACTGACAAAAAAAAAACTGTTCAAACTGTTCTCTCTTCATTCAGAATGACGTTATTTGCAGCTTCTATCTTGGCTAGAGTGATGCATGATTTTCTGCTCCCCTTGCATTCTGCCAGCTTCTTTTGTGGCGTCTTGAATCGTGAGATGAAATACGATTTAAGATAGCACTTACAAGCCGTGGCAAGTTATTGTTGTTAATAATAAAAAAATTTTTTTGAATAAGTGTCAATTGCACCTTTCCTCCCCTCGTGTCTTTGCTTACCTCTCATCGTGTTCACAAAATTCTTATAAAAATCGCAAATGGCAAAGTACTTATTGGCTGAAAATAAATCTATCATTGGAAGAGATTTGTTATTTGTGTCTGTCCGTGAATTACTTCCATATCCAGCAGAGCTGAAATAATGCGCTTATTAATTTTTTTCATGGGAAATACAATTTTAAAAAAGGCACCTGGCAACCATCCTCACAGCATTACTTAAAGCAAGGGCAATAACATTCCCATTTTATAGATAGAGGAACTGAAGCTGAGAGATCCAAGGTGTGCCCAGCAGTCTAAGCCTCCTTGATCTTAAGCCAAGGGCTGCCATCTATAATGCTCTGCTGGCTGGTTGTGCGGCAATATGGCCCAGCCCTATTGAAATTACACATCCACTCACAGGCAACAGAGCAGGCCACTTCAAAGATCTGCTGGGTGATACGTGCCTGGGAATTCCCTGCAGCCACTTCCCACGCCATTCAGCACCTTGTCGATGGTTTTTGTAGCAACACAGACTAGCCCTGATATGTCAAGTTGCATGATTTTCCTTGGGGAGATCTGAGAAGAGTTACTTCTGTGAGGCCAAATCAAAGTAGGGTTCTTAAAGAATATAACATTGATCCTACGCCCTTAACAGGTGGCCTATCCTTCTATAACTCAACTGTGCTATTAGGCCAAGGTGGCAGGTCCTGCTCTATTGCTGTTTCTTTTGAGTAAAATAGATTTTGAAATTGCCTGCCTGCTTTTGTTGGTCTGATTTCAATTTCCTACTGGATATTGCACTTGCTGTGGTGCTCTTTTTCTCCAGACTGCTTCTCTTGAATCTGGAAAGTGACTTGCTGTTGATATTGCAGTACAATTTCCTTGTTGGGTGATTGAATATGGTATTCTTTTCCGAAACCAGCAGGCAAGCTGTATTTGATCAGAAAGTGTGTGAGATACTTATCGGAATGTTGCTAAGGGCAGCCATTTCATAGTTTCATGCATGAACAAGCTTTGAAAGATGGCGATTTAAAGATCAGCCTTTCATCAGCCTTGTTCATATACTTAGCAATCTTTTCTTCCTCTTGTTACAATGTTGAAGTAGCCATTACTGTAGCTGTCATCATATGCTAGATACATTGATAGCTTCGAGTGAAAATGGATGTATGATTTAATTAAAAATAAATTAGTTTTGCTATTTTTTTTTCCCTTGCCCTGACCAAACGTGATCCTGGACCCGAAAAAAAGAAAGAAAGATGATATAATCCTGACTTAATGAGACTCATGGTAGAAGACTACCAATTCAGAAAATTGTAAATGACTGGGGTTTGATACAGGTCTTGATGGACAGAATTAGTTGGTAGAATGTCTGCTTTTGTCTTGTTTGCCAGATTTTCTCTGTATTATCCCTAGAAAAGGGAGAGGTGGGAAAGACCCCACCCCAAAATTGTTGGGGTTCCCTGCTAGTCATTTAGACAGCACTGAGGTGAAACGAGAGAGAAGACTTCTGTAAGGCCATTTCTGCAATTATCAGGGAAAGAGAGGAACATGAATGATGCCTTTTGAGGATAAAGAGATAAAATCTTCACACCCTACCAGCCTTCTCTCAGCAAGATCTGTCTCTTATTCCTTGAAACGCCTTCTTACTTTATTTATCTGTTAAGATTTCCACCCCACCTGTGGGCATCCCACTGGCTTTCATGAAAAGATCTTCCCTATGTTTGAATCCAGTCAAACGTTTTTGGGTGTGTTTGAACAGGGGAATCCATTTTCAGGAGCTACCAAATGGGAAAATGAGAGATGAGTACCATAGCTGGCCTGTGATGTCTCATTGTAGTTACCAGCTGTATTTTTGTTCAACAGGTGCTGTAGCAAGTATGGTTGTGAAGCAGAAGCTGGCAGAGGTCATCCTGAAAAAACAACAAGCTGCTCTAGAAAGGACTAACGCTCCCATCATGCCATACAGGTAACCTGGTTCTAGAAATAAATTGGCAAACCTCACGTGCTGGAACATCAATAGACTTCTTAATGTCGTCTTAAGAATTTTTTCTTGCTACAGTTTCCATCATCCCCAAACAGCATGACCAATACAGCTTGCAGAAATGATGAGGGAATAGGAGGGGAATTCATCAGATTTGCAGATGACACTAAGCTGGCAGGAATAGCAAAACCCCAGAAGACAAGCTCAGGATCCAAAAAAGATCTTGACAGACTTGAACCATGGGCCCTATCCAACAGTATGAAATGTAATGTGGAGAAAAGCAAGGTTTTACACCTAGGCAGGAAAAACCAATGGTACAAGTACAGATTATGCAAAACCTGGCTGAAAAACAGTAGCTGTGAGAGGGACCTTGGATTCCTAGTGGACGATCATTTAAACATGAGCTAGCAGTGTGCGGCGGCAGCCAAAAAAACCTAATACAATCCTTGGTTGTATAAACAGAGGCATACAATCAAAATCACATGAAGTATTAGTACTTTATAAATCCTTAATAAGACAATGTCTGGAATACTGCATCCAGTTTTGGTCACCACATTACCAAAAAGATATTGAGACTTTGGGGAAAAGTGCAAAGAAGAGCAACTAAGAGGATTAAGGGCCTGGAGACAAAAACACATGAAGAATGGTTGCAGGAATTGGGTATGGCCAGTCTAGAGAAAAGAAGGCCTAGAGTGACATGATAGCAGTATTCCAGTATTTGAGGGGCTGCAACAAAGAAGAGGGGGTTCAACCTATTCACCAAAGCACCTGAAGGCAGGACAAGTACCAATGAATTGAAAGCCAGCCGTACCAACAGGCTGAAAAATAGCTTTTATCCGTGGGCTGTTAGGCTTTTAAATGGGACATAATCTTATGCAGAATTGACTGGGAGGCCGGTGTGTGGTGTAGTTGGTTCACATGGTGTGGTGGGATGGAGGGTTTGTTGTCACTGTGTGTTGGGGGGAGAGAGCACAGGGGGAGGCTCAGCTAATCTCAATGTACACATGTTGTACTTTGACAATAAAGGTTTATTATTATTATTAAACTAATCAAGGGCGGAAGCAACCTAGGACTAAGGAGAAACTTCCTAACAGTGAGAACAATTAACCAGTGGAACGGCTTGCCTTCAGAAGTTGCAGGGGCTTCATCACTAGAGGTTTTTAAGAAAAGGCTGGATATATCCACTTATCTGAAATGGTATAGGGTCTCCTGCTTGAGCAGGAGGTTCGACTAGATGACCTCCAAGGTTCCTTCCAGCTCTATTCCAATTCTAAGATTCTGAATCTAATTAGAAAGACTTTTAGAGGGTGTAAAAGAGGGGAAGGTTGATTGGGTTGATGCTGTACCTTGCATCGCACCCCAGCTTAATCAAAGGTAGATGTCCTTGATTTCTCATGGCATTTATCCATGACAGATGTCACCCTGCTTAAACTGCTAACATTCCTCTAGCTGGGATGGCCCTTTCCAGCCCTGGCTATAATTTACAGGACTTGACTTCCTTGCGAACTTGCCTCACTCACTTTACTGCCTTACATATTTTTTAGAAGCACTATAAGGCACTTTGTTTTACAGCCCCGTAACCTGCCTTTACTGTTTCATGGATGTGTCCTGTGAAACAGCACACGAGCCTCTTAATAGCCCTGGGATCTTGATCTTTGTGGGTTGAATTACATCCCTTGGTAGATCTTTTGCAGCTAAGATCGTTTTTTTTCTGCTTGTGTTATTCGGGACTAGTTGGCCACACCCCCAGTGTCCTGTTTTCTTCTCTATTGTTACACCCTTGCTAAAGTCCTTGACCTAGTTCCAGACACAGCACTTGGGTGTTGCTGTAAAGGGAGAAGCTACTTGACTCTGCTGATTTTCACTGGCGTTAGTTTCCTGTTAAGTCCCTGGACAGGCATGGGGGAAAAAAAGTTTCCTTCTGAGAAGTATTTCAGATCAGGATGGGGAGTGCTTCTTTAAATGCACCCAAACACACATACCCTATTAAAAAAAAGGTCGTTTGGTAACACCCCTTTCAATCTAAAGCAAACTAGGTATGTTGGACTAGGACCCCTGTCACCCCCAGCCAGGTTGTGGGAGGCCAGGATAACTTATGGTTAAACTGTGGTTTTGTGCAAGAGTCGGCCTTGCTGAATGAGCCCAGTGGAGCTTGATCCTCGAAAACACCAGTCACAGAACCAGCTATAGTGCTTGGCCAGATTTTCAGTGATTTTGGAAAACAGGGATATAGTGAATAGTTCGGATGTGTGGCTGGTTGGAAAGCATGTCATGAGTGCTTCCTCAAATGATCATCATGCAGAGGAAGGCAAACACCTTCTCAGAATTGCTGCAATACTTGTCATAGACCAGGGGTAGGCAACCTCGGCTCTTTTATGACTCATGGACTTCAACTCCCAGAATTCCTGAGCCAGCCAAGCTGGCTCAGGAATTCTGGGAGTTGAAGTCCATGAGTCATAAAAGAGCCGAGGTTGCCTACCCCTGTCATAGACAATCACAAAATACAAGGAAGCCAATTGGTGACATGGTTCTCTGTTAGCCCCCCAGGAATGGCCCCTAAGCCCAGCTTAGCTCCTCTTTTTGATGAATAATCTTATATCTGTATAAGATTAAATTAAGCAGTCCCCTAGTGCAGGATCCTAAAATACCGTAAGTGTTAAATGAGTGTGCAACAAAGTATAAGTGCCACTTTGATATAGTTCTTAAAAGCACCAAGCTAGAACCGAGAGATCATGAGTCTAGACTTGCTTAGACAAAACAAAAGCAGGTGGGTGACTTAGGGCCTGTCACACACACTCAGAAAAAAGGCAACGGTATTTTGATAGAGGTGATGGGGGGATAACACTTTTTCATAAACCTTTGGAAGATTTTGGGCTGGCCTTGGGCATCAGGCCCAGAAGATGATCCAGCCTTGCATCCAAACAAAACCGTTTAATTATTTTAAAGACTATTTCTGGGGCCAATGTGGGGTGCAAGTCCAATATGGTCTATATATGTACTGTTTCCTTATTACAATCAAAAAGGGTAAGGCTAAGGGGGGGGGGAGAGAGGCAATCTAACCAGTAATTGTAAAAGTGATGAAACAGGTACAGCAGATTGAAATCTTTTGCACCCTCTCTTCCCTGAATGGGCAAATTTGTCAGGGTTTCCGAAGAACAAAGGAGGGGGGGAAAAACCCCAACCTTACACAATCCTACAGATACTGAACATTCCCTGAACCAAGATACAGAATCCTTTTTCAGAAGACAGTGATCTCATAATCGGAAAGAACACTGAAAAATCCATCCCAATGCAATTGCTCTTTCATCCTGCCACCTTTCACATTTTGATTCAGAAGTATCAAACTTAAGTTCTTAAGCCACCTGTTGTAATCATTGTTTACATAAGGAGACAGGTGGATCTTCTTGAAACCGCAACCTTGAATGGCACTGACTTGCTCAGAAGAACAAAGTTGAGCAAGGCTTTCAAAGCTACTTGTTTGCAAGGCTTCTGAAGGAAAAAGTGCAACACCACCTCAGCTTATTTCTTAGTGACTCAATCCTGCAAGTTGTGACCGTGATCCAGCATTGATCTGGAAGCAGTTCTGAGAGATTTGCTCGGAAGCCAACCATGGGCTTTGCAGGTAGTAGTGACCAGTTTGAGTTCTGACATTTGCAATTGAACAGGAATATTGCTACCTCTAGAGATGAACCTCTGAAATTACTTTCAGCAGTGAATTGTTGGCTGACTCTAGGGAATCTTGGCACGGAGGCTAAATTTGAACTGGAGACTTCCTAACCCACAAGCTCATGCCCTTAATCTTTATCATAAATTGATCTAGGAATGTTATCCACAAATCTCTTATGCTTTATCCAGGTCCTTGGAGCCAATGGAACATGAAGGCCCACCAAATCCTATGCTCTCTACTTTCTTCCCTCCTGTCCCCAACAACTCCAGGGATTCTCCAGAGCACTTCCCACTAAGGAAAACAGGTAAAAGGGCTTATTTGAGTTAACGAACTCTTTGGGGCTGTTAAGTTTCCAAATGATAGGAAAACAGGAAGTGGAACAGCCTTGATGCCCTTCTTTGGACAATAGCAGAAATAGTAACATTGGGCTTTTGCCAGGAAATCATTTTATAGTGCAGAGTTTAATAGGATGAACTACCTATACCTGTGTAATAACCTGTTGTCAAAGGTATAGCTAGCTGCTGAGTTGTTCAGAAAAACAAGATTAAAAGAAAAGAATCGGTGGAAGTTCACATGAACTTAACTTGAGATACATGCACGCTATTATTTTTATGTAGTTTTCTTCTGTTCCAGCTGGACATTCTAGGAATTAAATTGTGATTTTTGGAGGTGGTACTATGTGTTTGGTTTTTCCTCCTTGCTTTTCCTTTTTGCGTCATTCTCATTCTAAGCTTGCAACAGGACTTACTTTGGTTTCTTCAGTCTTCTAAAAGTGGTTCTGTTTTATTGCTTTTTTCCGAAGGTGTATGCCGCTCACAAAACCAGATTTTCTCTAGGATCTAGAAGATGTTTTGGTAGCAATGGGGGGGAGGGGGGAGCCTGAACCATCAAATAATAAATGAAAGGCCAATGGCTTATTTGTTGTCACACCCTCTTTAAAGAAATAAGTCCTTGGGAGGGCCTATGCTTCACACAATAAAGATCCAATATTCAGTCTCCAACAGTGCTAACTGAAAAAATATCAGATTTCAGGACTAAAAAGGTAGCTCTGTTAAAACTCCTGCAAAAATGTGGCTCCTTGTCAAATCCATTAATGCAGGCTCATGTCTTACATTCAAACATAAAGAACTACAACTCCTCTTCATTATTCATGGCCATAGCCATCTAATTGGAATCTCTCACTCTCTACTAATGAAGCAGTAATGGAGGAAAGGAAAGGTGGTATGAATTTGCCGTCATTGTAGAGGTACAATGGTAGTGATATAAACAAAAATGTGAAATCTTGCTCAAGCAGCGATTCGCAAAAAGCTTCCTTGGAACCAGTGGGTGGGATTCAAATATGTGAACAACCGGTTGGTTCTCTTTGTGGATGCCTCTTCCGGAAGTCCATTCTGGGCCTGGGCAGCAAAAAAATTAGCTACTGGTTCTGCTGAAGTGGTGCGAACCGGCTGAATCCCACCACTGCTTGGAACAGAATTTTTCCTGGGAAGAAGAAGAAGAATGGGGACAGATAGGGAGAAGCAAGAAAGCAGCCCTTGGCATTGCTACTGTATTATATTGAGATATTAGAGAAATTAAACTGAGATGTACATGGGAAATCAATGTCTAGTCTTTTGTAGAGGATATATTAATATAATATTAATTCTGTGGCTTTTAATTTTAGTTTTTGTCCTAGCCCGTCTACTTGTTGGGACTGGCTCTTTAGATTAGCCCTTGAAAAGGCCAGAATGGTCTCCACAGCATAAAAATAGTTGCATCTTTCAAGCAGTGAAATGAGAAGTGGAAGCTGAGATGTGGCTCAGATGTTGCCCATAATTTCATTTAGAGTGCTATTTTGACCATTGTGTTGGCAATATTTTAACAGGCTTTGCTCTCTCCAACCCAGCATTTTCCCTGACTTTAGTTGTTCAGTGGAGATAATTTTTAAAGAGTCAAAACTCAGTGATTTGCAATAAAAGACACTAAATAAATGAATAAAACACACACACACACACACACATAATAAAATCAAATGAAATGCAAAATAAAACTGCTGTATTCAGCTATAAGGTGGCCATTCAAAAACAGAAGCAATATGAATTGACATTAGTTTAAAAACCAGTTTAAAAGCCTAAGAAATAAGAAATGAAATAAAAAAAGAATACTTGAGGTGCCAAAGTCTCTGGGAAAGACATTTATCTGAAAGATAGAGGAGACTAAATAAACCGGATGATATTACTGAGATCATTTGCATTTCTGTGGCCTTGGATAATGGTCATCCTAGTGTGCTGGCAAATGCCTTGGTTGATTTTAGGGTGCCCAATGCCTTGAACCACCTTTCCTCCCTGCAGTGTCTTGCTGAGCACCCTAGGACGTATCTCTGCTGAGCTAGGTGGACTTCTGCTCCGAGCACTTCTGACCCTCTTCTCTGTATTTCTTTTAGCCTCTGAGCCCAACCTGAAGTTGCGCTGTAAAGCTAAAAAAACCGAACGGCGCAAAAACCCGTTGACCCGGAAGGAAAGTGCCCCCCCTTCCTTGAAAAGGCGCCCGGCAGAAGCCATTGGTAAGAAAAACCCATCCAAAGGATTTGGTGGAAAGGGGCTTTTCCTGGCGTGTGCCCCTTCTCATCGGAATGGAGCAGAGACAGACAATCTGAAATAATTCCCGGGACAATGAATTGGCACCCCTGGTGATGTGATGGGTCTCAGCCTAGAAGTCTTTGACCTTCTGAGCAGTTCAAGCCTGGATTGATCCCAATTCCAGGGTTAAGCATAGGTTAAGGATAAGTTGTGCTTATGCTACAGATTCTATCATCTCCCTCCCTTCTGACTAGGGATCATTTGATTGGTAGTCCCATACGGTCATAGGATGTAGATTGGGAAAGGCTATCCTAATATGATTTGTTGAGTCCTGGGATGGTGTCCTTGACCCTCACTTTGCTTGTACTGCCTGTCCCGTAACCAAAGCCTTTTGTCCTCTCTCATCACCTGCAGATTCATCCCCCAGCAGCAGCAGCACCCCAGTCTCTGGATGCAGTTCACCCAATGACAGTCTGGTGCCAGAACATGGAGCTGCACCAGGGCTTGTTCAAGAGGTACAGAACCCATAGGAAAGTAGCCAAGACAATTGATAACATGGATCTGGGAGATTAAGAATGAGCAACGTCAAGAGGCTTGCAAATTGCTGCTTACTCAATTGCATGCAGCTGATCAAAACCTTTAGCCATTGGGTAAAATAGGAGGCAAGTTAGCTTCTGATCTTCAGTCAAAAATTACATTCAACCTGTTTGTATCTTAGAAGGCACTTGTTATCAGTTGGGGCTTAATGGTTTTGGCTCCCCTTTGTATTTTACACGTCTTTACTAAATGTATATCCTGTTCTTACATGGGGGTGGATGAGTCACCCATTCAAGGAATCAATCAGATATAAAACCTGTGTGCTTTAATATGGATGCTGAAAATTCATCTCTTATACAGAATAACAGAGTTGGAAGGAACCTTGGAGGTCTTCTAGTCTAACCCCCTGCTCAGGCAGGAAACTCTATACCACTTCAGATTGGCTGTCCAATCTCTTCTTAAAATCCTCCAGTTTTGGAGCATCCAGAACTTCTGGAGGGAATTTGTTCCACTGGTTAGTTGTTCTAACTGTCAGGAAGTTTCTCCTTAGTTCTAGGTTGCTTCTCTCCTTGCCTAGTTTCCATCCGTTGCTTCTTGTCCTTTCAGGTGCTTTGGAGAATAGCTTGGCTCCCTCTTCTTTGTGGCAGCCCCTGAGATATTGGAACACTGTTATCATGTCGCCCCTCGCCCTTCTCATCATTAAACTAGACATACCCAATTCCTGCAACCGTTCTTTGTATGTTTTAGCCTCCAGTCCCCTTATCATCTTTGTTGCTCTTCTCTGCACTCTTTCTAGAGTCTCAACATCTTTTTTACATTGTGGCAACCAAAGCTGGATGCAGTATTCCAAGTATGGTCTTACCAAGGCGTAATAATGTGATATTAACAGTTCATGTGATTTCTTGGGTATTACGAAAACTGCTGTGTTGCAAGAGTCACTGAGATGACTAGTTGCCACTTACCAAAATGCCATTTGTGGAAGCAAAGCCCAGTATGTCTCTTACCCCACAATGTGCCTTGGAACAGTGACATTTTTTTTGGGGGGGGGTTTCTTGTTGATTTTTTTTGTTGTTGTTCTATAAGAATTCCACCTCACATGTACTCTATATACTGTAGAGTCAATAGAGGAGAATATTTACAGGGTTGAACTGTGGTGCCCTTGGTGCTCTCTGAACTTGGTGGTATTCTTGTGATGTTTCATTACCAAATGAAGTAACATCATCAGTGCTGATGATGTTACCTAGTTTGGTAATGAAACGTCTGAGAGAACATTATCAAGCTCAGAGAATACCAAGGAGCCCACTTTATAAAGTATTTTGCCACATTGTTTTGCACATTTTTAAATAGATTGCAAAAATTTTTTTCATGTTTACTATATATATATTTTTTGTTTTTGTGGATAAGCTGCTGATTTTGCTATTTTTACAATTTGTTCATTCACTCATTCCCCGATTTCTATTCTGGGTAAATTGTAGCACATCAATTGAGCCCAGAAGGTCCCATGTTTACTCCAAATCTTGTTAGGCTGAAGACTGAACCCCAAAGGGCTGGTGCTGGTCAGCACTAACAGGATTTGGCTTGATGGACTCTTGAGTTTCACTCAGATAAGGTTGTGCTTCCATTTGGTTTTCAGCAACAGCAACAGTCCTTGTTGTCAACAGTACATTCAGAAGAAAGGTGAAATAAGAAAGGCTTAAATAAATACCGAGCCTTTCCCTGATGCCACACTGATAAAAAGCAGAACTGGAGGGAAGTGAAAGCACATACTGTTCTGTAAGAGAGTATGGATTCTTTGATATCCCTGAGGGAGACATAGTTTCAGGCTGAACCTGTTGCTGATGCATGTTACCTTTCATAAATGCATAGCAGGGGCAAGGTGGATACCCATCACAGGTATGGCAATTGACCTTTCTCCTCACTCCACATTCCCAGGCAAATTCAAAAAGATTTTGATGAATACAGTAGATGTATTGCACAGAATCGTGCATACCAGATGTTTACCTATTTCATTTGTGCATTTTATGTGCTATCTCAATCCTTAGGGGTGGTTCTAACGATGCTGAAGAACTTCTATATGATATTCCCAAAAGTGAAAGCCCAGCTCTCTTCCTCCCTCCCATTTTCCCCTATCAATCTTCCTACAGATTTTTATTTGCCACTCTGAAGGTTTCTAGCATTTATTTCTGAAGTTGTTTTCCTTGGCATGAGAATCGGAGAATCCTTCTACACTTATTTTAGCCCTTATGTAAAGGACGGGTGTAGGCCAGCTCAACAAATATTGCAGAAGAACAGCTGGACATTTTTGTGGTGTCAAATAAGTGATTTGAACCCTCCCCATTCAACCACGATTTAGTTAGAGGATTAAAGTTTCCAAGGCCCTCTAACCTTTTCTCTTTTGTGATTACTACAATCATGTCGGGAATGCTGAAGTGCTTCTGGGTTTGAAAGGATTGGCTGGTGACATCACCACTGCCAGGAGGTCACCCAATTGGGGGGCTCCTTTCACATCCTCACTAATCTGCCCACCAAAATGGTACCCATTTATCTACTCATGGTTGCCCGCTTTCGAAATGCTGGGTCAGCAGGAGCTGGAATGAGTGAGGGGAGCTCACCCCGTCCTGCAGCTGCAACCGGGTCTCAAAACGCCAGCCTGGCAGTCATCATGCCGGCATCCTAACCACATGAGCCCGCGTTGTTCTTCCCCTTACGATAAACCTGCCGACTTTGTCGCTGAGTTTTTTGCTTTCTTAGTTCCGAGGTTCTGTAAGAGAGTTGACATGTAAATGGAAATGCCCTCCTTTGTTCCCAGGCTCAGAGAATTCCGCCTTACCTATAACAATATTCTCCCTGTTACGAGAGCTATTGAACTGGGTGGATTACTACTTTTCTTTTTTCTCCTGATAGGCCCCACTAGCTCAGCGCCTGAGAATGCAGGAAAGCTCACTGGCTCAATACGCTCTTCAGACCAGTAGTTCTCTCCCAGCCCTCACCCTTGGACTCCCAGCCCCGTCTGCGGCATCTGCCAGGGTATGTTTTAAGAGGTTGTGGCAAGAGAAAAGGGGATGGATGGAGGCAGTAGATCGGACATGTTTTCACTCTGACCTTCCTAATCGGGAAACTGCTAGACACCTTGCAGCTGGACTCCCAAAACTGCAGTCCAACCAAGGGACTTGGCAGCCTTGGGATATGTGGTAGGTTGAGAAAGGCAGCAGAAGACAGTGGGAATCACAGTGGCCAATGGAATCCTAAGTGGAAATACAGGTGGTCCTCAGCTTACGACCACACAGTTGAGCCCAAAATTTCTGTTGCTAAATGAGACATTTGTTAACTGAGCTTTGTCCCATTTTACGAGCTTTCTTGCCATGGATGTTAAGTGAATCGCTGCACTTGTTAAATTAGTTAAGTGAATCCGGCTTCCCCATCGACTTGGCTTGTCAGAAAGTCACATGACCCAGGGACACGGCAACCGTCATAAATATGCGTCAGTTGTCAAGCCTCCGAATGTAAATCACGTGGCCATATGGGGAATGCTGTAAGAGTTGTAAGTGTTGTCAGCTTTTTCAGTGATATTGTAACTTTGAACGGTCGTTAAATGAAGTGTTGTGAGCCGAGGACTGCCTCTTGATCACTTTTAAAAGAAGGAAACAGCTAGTGGAGAATGAAAATTCACCTGCTAAATTTGAAACATTGGTGAATATATATATATAGCCTAGGATTGTTGGGTTTTTGAGGTTTACTGAGTTTGTTTCTCTTCCTGCCGAGGTTTCATTACCAGTCAAGTAATATTACCAGTACATTAGTGCACTGATAATACACAAAGCCCAGCAGTGAAACATCTGCAGGAAGAAAAGCCAGTTTGGAGAATATTAAGAAGTCAAGTTCCTAAACCACCTGCTCTAACATAGATTGATGAGAAATTCTGAAGAACAGAATTTCTACATTTTTTTTGAACATGGATTTGCAGTTTGTCCTAAAGACCTCGTCTCCACCTTTCTATTTTGTTTTTGTTTGCCTTTTGAAGACTCCCAGCTAATTTCTCTACATTGCTCCTTTAAGGATATTGGGGAAGGATTACTTGGGATTCAGATAAATGCTGTTCATTCACACTCTGCAATTCTGTCTGTACAGGGGGATGGTGATCACAGGGCACACCCAGGCCTTGCGCACAAGGTGCCTGTCCTGACTAGCACTCACGCACCCATGTTCCTACCTGCCAACCTGGAGCAACACGAACCTGGAAGCCCTCTGTCCCCTCGACTTCATCCTGTTATCATTCTGGAGCCCTCGCTTACACACACTCCTCTGGTTACAGGTGAGTATATGGTCTTTCGTCTTTTGGAAAGCAAGGAAGCCTAGAACACAGAGAACAGGCAACGTAGCATTACTTGGATTGCTGAACTATAACTTCCATGATTCCAGGAAGCCTGTTCAGGGGCTGAGAAATGCTAGGAGTTGAAGTTCAGCAATATGTGAAGGTCTGCCTAGATTTAGCAAGATGTAGGGCAGTCCTTGATGTGTGCTCACGGGTATTAGCATTCAGCATTTCTAGAAAGGTCGTTCAGGAGGAGCATAATTATCGAGAAGCAACAGGGACATTGTGCACAGTTATTTGGGATAGTAGGACTATACAGTTCTTTGGATACAGTTCAGAAACAGTGCTTTGGAATGCTTAGGAACCCCAATTTAACACTTGTCCATGGCCCTTTGAAATAGCCACACCTTTTTCCACTGTTATGCAGCTGTTTCTGTGGCAGACATGTCTTTCTGGAAACAGACGTGGCTATTTTAATGGGTCACAGCCAGATCCTATTCACAGAGGAGGCTCACGAGTTTGCTGAATTGACATTATGGAAAGTATCTGAGCCTCTGTCCAATGAAAAGGTTTCTGGCGTGTCACACTCTCTTAATTGATTGCTGCTATTGATTTTTATGGATACATTGTACAGCTCTTATTGGCACGGTGGCTCAGCGGTTAAGACGCTGGGCTTGTCGGCTAGAAAGCTGGCAGCCCAGATTCGAGCCCTGAGCACCACGCAATGGGGTGACCTCCTGTCCTCACCCCAGCTCTTGCTAACCTAGCAATTTGAAAGTATGCAAATGCGAGTAGATTAATAGGTACCACTTCTGTGGGGAAGTTAACAGTGCTCCATGATGTCACGCTGGCCACATGACCACAGAAATGTCTTCGGACGGCGCTGGCTCAGTGGCCTTGAAATGGAGATGAGCACCACTCCCTGCAGTTGGCACCGACTAGTGAAGTGAAATCCTAAGGGGCTCCTTAACCTTTTATTGTTTATATAGTTAATGAAGTCATATACTTTATATTTCTACCTGCAGCTAAAGCTTACGTGCTTGTTTGAGAGGAAATGAGAGTATCAATTGAATACTTTTTTTTAAAAAAAGCACCACACACACATAGAACATATACCACAGTAGACCCTTTTCTAAATGGGTGCTTCCTGGCCTGTTCAGCTTCCTGGCCTTCCTGTTCAGAGGGCCTGTTCAGCCCTCTGTTGCAATCCAACAGATCTGGAGGGCACCAGTCAGAAAAGGCCATTGCAGCGTTAGAAATGAGGCAAGTACCATTTGTACTGAACTAGCAAGTGAACTTATCAGTTTGGAATTTACCAAAGGGGAAAAATACGATAAGCAGGAATTAAAACAGAAGCTACACCAAATGTATCCCTGATTAATACTGGAAATCTTTAATCTTTCAAAGAAGAAAAGTCCTGCTTTGCTTCTGTGGGGGCTTGCCTGTTGAACATAGGCCTTCATGTTACTATGTCCATTGATTATCTCAGTCACTGCAGTAAATCTCGGGTGACTTAATGTATTCAAAATCAGCTTAAGATACCAATGCCCTGGGATTAGTCCTGCAGGAACTGCAGAGTAAATTTCTGTGTGTGGGCGGGGTGGGGGGGGGAGAAGGAGGAGGAGGCTTAAATGCCACAGTCTGTTAAAAACAACAGCAAACCAGCATATTAGCAAGAAGATCTTTAATGCAGACTTGCCCCAAATGCAGAAATATATATATTTAATGTGAATATATATATTTAATGTGAATTAAATTACAGCTGGGGTCCTATACTTCAGGGTTCAGTCATGTGGCCCCGTGCAGAGGTTTTACCTTCCATCCTCCTATCCACAGGGCCACTTTTAATCTCTTGTAAAATAAAACTCACAAGCTCAGTTGCAGGAAAAGTATCCCATAAAATCTGGAAGGTACCAAATTGCTAGCCCTGGAGGTGCAAGACCTAACTGGCTATAATTAATCCATGTTTTTGCATTTTCAGTGTTTTGTATATCTATGTTTTGAGTAAGTGTCTGTTAAAGTCCCTCTTGAGATGCACTGGGTTTTTGTTGGCGATTTCAAACGGGTTTTCATATGTTGTAAATGACTTTCTACAGTTGTGAGCAGTCTGGGAGAAGAATGTGTAAATTATTCCCTCCCTCTCATCCTGTTTTTAAATAGCGGTCACTTTATCCTTACAGTAAGAATAAGCAGGCTGTGATTCTGAGAGTGAAAAAGGACACTGAATTGTTGGGAGATCATTTTAGTTAGGTTTGTTTGGTTCTTTATTGTGGGGTGTTTTTTTTTTAACTTCTCTTGTGGACTACAAACCTGAGGACTGACAAGTTTCATAACCCAACTCTTAAGGTGCATCATTTAGAACAGCCTATTTTCATAGACTAGAAATGCACGTTGAGTTTTAAGAATTCTCTCAGACTCTTATCAGCATTTGTAAGGGCTGTTTTCTGGATTAGTTTGTTCCCACCGCATGTGAATGTCCCCCTAAGCCCCTGCTATCTTCAACCCCATGTCTCCTCCGTTTGCAGTTCCAGGGCTGGGATCAGTCCCCTTTCACTTCAGCCCTTCGGTGCTTCCTTCGGAGCGGATGCCGATGCCGATGATCCATAAGCCCTTGGGACGGACCCGCTCAGAGCCCCTGCCGTCCAATCCCAGAACAGTGCAGCAGCAGCTGGCATATCAGCAGCACCACGCTTACTTCCTGGAGCATCTGAAGCAGCAGACCCAACTGGGAAAGGTGGGCTTCAGTTTTGGTCTTCTTCAACTGCTGTGCAGGAAGATGTGATCCCAGGGAGTTGGGGTAGAAGGTATATTTCTAATCCCAACCCCAGGGCGTTTTTTGTCATAGAGCACTCAGAACAGAGTTCCGGCACCTTTTTTGGATGGAACCTTGTAGGGTAGGCAAGGCGGGTTGTATGACGTGTGTGAGTACCGGCACCTTTTTCTTTTACAAAAAAAGCACTGCCCACCCCACAAGAGACCTTATTCATTTGGGGGCAACTCACTAATGGTCACCCTTTTGGGGGGAAAAAAAAGTTGCTCAGCCATTCGTTTATATCAGATGCTTTTTAAGAGCACGGAACCTTTTTCAAGCACAGAATAAAGAAGGCCCGGAATTGGCAATAGAGCTTACATCTGATGCCAACTCTTTCAAACTAAGCTGTTATTAATAATATTTCTTTTTTTAAAAAAAGAAGAAGCTAAAATTGCACAAGATGGATCACTGGCAAAGCAAGGGAAAGATGTATTGCACTGAGGAAGAGTGATGCCTTGCTAGGCCCGCCAGAAGGCTTCTTCAGTCCTCCAAAATAACACACATACTCGCAGATAACCTGATAATTTCAGGTGCCAAAATGAAACACACACACACACCAAATTCGGTTCAGCTTATCTGTGAGTATGTTTATTTATTTAATTAATTTCTGTGGCTGCCCATCTCAACCAGATGACTCTGTGTGGCTATATATGGTAATGCCTTTTAAAAAGTACCCATATTCTCGCCGTGCACATGTACACATAATCCGAACTGGACTGTGTGGTTTCTCTGTGTCACAGAATAAATGTGGATATATGCATAATTATGTATGTATGTATGTATGTATGTCATATTTATGTAGGGTAGAAGGGCGGTATAGAAATTAAATTAATAAATAATAAATAAATAATATATTGGAGGTAGTGACCCTTTGAGAGCTGCATGCAACAAAATTTCATTTTAATGTACACCGATTAGTGTACCTTCAAAGTGACAATAAAGTTGTCATTCCATTTCATTCCATTCTCTTGCCCATAGATATTCACAGATAAGTCCCTCTGCAGATAAACAGGCTTATCCAAAGGTGGCACTTTTTTCCATAGTGTTCTGTCCATTCAAAATTTGAAGATCTGCTTATAGGCAAATCTTACACGACAGGCTGAAGCTGAGAGATCCCTTGCAAACCATTTGTGTTTCCGCGGTCCATGGTGATTGTGTGAGTTTGGGTTGCTGAGCTTACTTGCCCCTTCATGATTGTCTCTCCCTGATTCACCCCACCCCACCCTCTGCACAGCGCATGGCCAAATCCAGCGAGAAGCCTCGCCTGCAGCAGATCCCCTCTTCCGAAGACATGGAGGCTGAGGCAGGAGAAGACCCATGTGAGCAGCCCCAAGGCCAGGGGGAGCCTTCACCGTTAGGAGGTGGCAGCAAGGAAGCAGAAAGGATCCCCAGGTTGGGTCAGCAGCCTCGGGACGAGCTTGTCCTTCAGCAGGTATTGGAAGCGAAAATGGGAAAAGAGATCTTAAATAAATGTTTTCCTTCTTCTGAAAGTGTATATTAACAAAGATAAAGACTGCTGTGCTCTTGCTTCTGGCATGCTGTGGTGTGTCTTTTCTGCAATGTTGAGAACCTAATTCTGCGAAACATCAATTGTGCCAAAATGTACTCTTTATTTTGTGTGTGTGTGTGTGTGTGTGTGTGAATGCACACACATGCCCATTGATGAACCTACTCTTGAAACTCTAGTGAACGTGACAGAGTTAAATTTCTCTCTTTCCCAAAGAAATATTCTGCTGACACTCATTTCCATGTTTTTTCTCAGAATACCTTTGGATGAAATAAACAGCAGACTATTTGCTTCCCTGTGACATGACAGATTTCCCATTCAACAGACTAGGTTTCCACATCAAAACCTTGCTGCGGCGATTAGGCCAGTGATGTAATAATACCCATGATGTCTTTTCTGGCCATGTATATCTTTGGCATAATGGCATCATATCGTTTTAACTGTCTCATTTAACAGCCCTTTGCAAATAACGGACATGCCCTCCCTACAGTAGAAAAGTGGTTTTGCTGCTATTAATGGTAATCCTAAAATGTATTTCCTAGAGAAGCAGGAACATAAATCAAAAGGAAGGTAGTGTGTCTTAATTTCCAAGCAGAAGTTCCCCTCTCACCATTATGACCTTTTTCTGCTCAGAGGATGCTCGCTCTCTCCCTCTCCCTTTCACACACATGCACACAATAAGACAATTGTGACAGTGTGATTTGGGCTCCTGATACTGACACCCCTAAAACATGTTTTTCCAGCAGCCTTTCTTAGCCTTAGGCTCCACTCTGTGATTCCTTAGCAAGCCTGTCCTGTGATCGTCCCTGATCACATTTCCCCAAAGCTAGGGAAGGGTGTCCTAGGGCTTGACAGGCTGGATTAGAAACATCCTTTTAATTTTCAGTGTCTGTTCCAGGAAAGGATTCAAAAATTGCCTCTTGATTTTCCTAGAAAGCTTCTGAGCTTATCTGACTGCCTCCTCTGATCCCTGACACAGAGCACCCCTTTTTCCTCTTCTTTTCTCTCTCTCTATTCCAAATCTGTGGCTATAATTATGTCTTGGCCACCCGAATGCACTAGAGGGCGGCAGCTGCTAAGCCAAGCCAGTGTAGAAGCCTTCCTTTTAGTTTTAGTGGGAGAAATGGGCAGTGGGACCTTCCCCATGTGACCAGGCTCTTAATTCCATCCACAGGCACATTATATCTGGGAACAACAACAGCGTATGCCACAGCAACAGCTCCTCCGAAGGCAGCCTGCCGACGCGTTGCTGACCCCAGCCGCACGGGGAGGCCATCGACCCCTCTCCCGGGCTCATTCCTCACCTGCCCCGGCCACCGCCTGTCTACCTAGCCAGGACACGTCTTCCAAGGCCATCCCACTCCCAGTGCAAGAACAGACCATCAAACCCCGCTTCACCACAGGTAACACGCCATGTTTTCCCTTGATTTTGTGGAGGTAGTTGCTCATTTATCTGTTCAAGGTATACAGCTGCCCAGTCAACAGGCAAATCAGGCTGGCATCCCCTGAGATCCATGTTTATGCTTCTCATCATCTCTGACAGATGTGTTTGACTCTAGCAGTTGGTAGCGCTTAACTGAACTCGGCCAAAAGTTCTCCAAAAAGTTAAGCTGGGTTGAACCTGATCAGTAGTAGGGTGGAAGGCCATCAGGAAATCCAAGGGTGATAGGGAGAAACTGGGGGGGTGGGGGGAACCACCCTCTTGCAAGAAGGGAGTGACAAGCTGCTTCTGTACCAGGGGTAGGCAACGTTGGCTCTTTTATGACTCGTGGACTTCAACTCCCAGAATTCCTGAGCCAGCCATGCTGAGGGGAAAGGGAGAGGTTTCCAAGCTGAGCCATGCTGGCTCAGGAATCCTGGGAGTTGAAGTCCACGAGTCATAAAAGAGCCAACGTTGCCTACCCCTGTTCTATACCATTGTCAGGAAAACTGGAAGTGATCATATGACTAGAGTGGACGTTTTTACCTTTAGTCTTGCACATTGCAGTTGACCTGCAACTCTGGCCTTCAAGTTATTTCCCCACCCTTTTCTTCCACCAGACATGGAACCTCATCCTCTGCATGTGACAGGTAATTCTAGCTATTGGTTTGCAGACCATGGCTTGTGGCATAATGTGAACTTGATTGTGGCTTGCTCAACAAACGACAGTTAAAATAAAACGTGACTTATGATACATGACCTGGGGCCGTGCTCAGATTCTCTTCCCTCCTCACTTTCCTCTATCCCTAATTCCTGTCTGCTCCTGACCAGGAAATGTGTACAGGAAGTCCTCAACTTATAAACATTCATTTAGTGACTGTTCAGAGCTACAATGGTACTGAAAAAAGTGACCAACCACCGGTCCTGTCACTTAACAACCATCACAGCATCCCCACAGTGACGGGATCAAAATTTGGGCACTTGGCAACTTGCAGGTATTTACAATAGTAGCCATGTCCGGGTCTCATCTGATCACCATTTATTAAACTTCCTAGCTGGCTTCTCAGAAGCAAAGCCAATGGGGGGGAAAGCCAGATTCACTTAACGACCGTGTGATTCACTTAATAACTGCAGTGATTTGCTTAACAACTGTGGCAAAAAAATAATAATTGTAAAATTGGGTGCTACTCACTTAACAGCCACCTTGCTCCCAGTGATGATTCTAAGTAGAGGACTACTTGCATTGTCAGGACAGTGGGCCATTATACATCGAAATTTTAATATGGGGCTGCAGTCGCCAGAATTATGCCAAGAGGAAAGGAGCTTGTCCCCTCACCCAGGCTAAGAAGGCCAATTTTACAGGGTTCTCTAGCTGCTATTCATCCATTAGCCTCAACCAAATCTATTTCCTCATCTCTTAGAACAGATTTTTAATAGGCAGCTAGAAGACGTTAGTCAACGCTGCTATATTTTTGCTTTGACAACAGATGGAGATGCAACCATTTTCTTCTTATGATTTACTCTTAGAATTAGAGTTTTTGTTAGATGATGCTGGGGGGAAGAGGAGGAGGAGCGTTCATGGGAGTTTAGCTAGACATAACAGTATTGAACCTAGTATGTGAACCAAAGTTATTGAAATAAGAGATGATAAAGAATTGGCGGACTGGAGAACTGGAGGGGAAGCCTGCATTTCAAACTAATTGGAAAATGTGATTTATGACTGTTAATTGGAGGAGGGAATTGTGCTTTGATACTATGTGCTCAGGGGAGGGGCACTCAGATTTTGGCTTCGACTATGTAAGTGCCAATGCTATGCTACTCAAATAAAGATTCTTCAAGGTAAACAATGCCTCGAAGTTCTTTGAACAGTTTCATCTGTCAGAACCATGACAACGTTCTTATATCTATTTTGCATTGGTGTAGTACTTTATGTCAGTATATACTCGTGTTTCTCAGCCTTAGCAATTTTAGGGTGTGTGGACTTTAGCTCCCAGAATTTTCAAGCTGGTTGGCTGGTGAATTCTGGGAACTGAAGTCCATATATCTTAAAGATGCCAAGGCTGAAAAATATAAATACATACCCATTGATAAAATACCGCATTGAATGCCACTGTTTTATTGGAAAGTTGTTTTTATTGCATTGATATATTTTTTTCAAAAAAACCCAAACTGCATGGCACCTAGAGAAATACATCGCACGAAACATTTAACTATAAATATAAAGCTTGATATGTAATATAAAGTACTAAGGAGTCTACCTGAAACCCCACTTAAAGTGCAGAAATTGTGTGAGATACAGTCTCACCCTGTCAGCGGGTGTCTGTTTTAGAAAACAAAATCTCTTCTACGTAAAGTACTTACATATTACAGAAAGATATATACTTTTCACATACTAATACTTTTCATGCTCATCAGTATTAGCATTTTTGCTACAGTAATAATAATCCCATTCATATCCTAGAACTTTTAAAAGGAATGTTCTTGTGGGTTAAGAAAAAAAATCTCCAGTCAAAAATTGTCCATCTGCAGAGTTTATTTGAGTCAAATAAATCCTAGAAAAAGGATCCCAGGTGATGATTCTTCAGGTTTAAACTAGCACTAGAGACTCACTGAGTCCAAATAAAACTCAAGCTTTGTGAATGACTCGGATGCCTCTTTTCCTGCTGTTTTAGGGATCGTGTATGATTCGGTCATGCTGAAACATCAGTGTTCGTGTGGAGACAACAGCAACCATCCTGAGCACGCAGGCCGAATCCAGAGCATCTGGTCTCGCCTACAGGAGCGTGGCCTACGCAGCCAGTGTGAGGTAGGGGGCAGTGCAGGCCAGATGTGAATACGGAACAATCCTCTGTTCTCTCAATCTGATTGAATAACAGAATAATAGAGTTGGAAGGGCCCTTGGAGGTCTTCTAGTCCAACCCCCTGCTCAGGCAGGAAACCCTACGGTATATCATTTCAGACAGATGGCTGTCCAGTCTCTTCCTAAAAACTTTCAGTGTTGGAGCATTCACAGCCTCTGGAGGCAGGTTGTTCCACTGATTTAATCAGTGCTTTTTTTGTAAAAGAAAAAGGTGCCGGAACTCACACATGTCATACAACCTGCCTTGCCTACCCTACAAGGTTCTATCCAAAAAAGGTGCCGGAAGTCCGTTCTGAGCGTTCTATGACAAAAAAAGCCCTGGATTTAATTGTTGTAACTGTCAGAAAATTTCTCCTTAGTCCTGGTAGGTTGCTTCTCTCCTTGATTGGCTGCTGATTTAGATACAGAATCTGCAAGACGATCATTAATTCTATACATATTTACTGGTGGCTAATTCTTTTTTTTTAAAAAATACATTTCTATATGGAAAGTGGTGATGGTGGGCTTTTGGGGTTGTTGTTTATAAAAACAAGTTTGGGAGAACAGTTTTTTTAAGAAAGCTAAATGGCGTTTCATGGCACTGATACTTTAGCTTCAATTAATTTCTGCAGCAATGTGGGCTAAAAACATATTTGAATCTAAATGTATCATTGTTCGTGGTTTTGCCAACCCTCAGAACTTCAGCTTTAGTACTGTTGCCTTCCAATTACAGGATGAGAGACTACAGATGTTTGCCACCTTGAGTGATGTGTAAAAATAATAGAAGAGGGATATAAATAAGAGAGGTACTGTTACTTTCTAAAACATCCAGAATCCAGAGTAGTTTATTCAGCAGCAGTAAGGTCAACAGGCCTCAGTTTAATAGAGAAAGAATTGCTAAAGAAGCAATGCAGAGAGTCCTTGATTTACTACCACAATTCCGACTGGAAAAATCCATCATTAAGTGATGCAATCATTAAGCAAGAAATTTGCAACCTTCCCTGCTGGCTTCCCCATTGTTTTGTCAGAAGCCAGTTGAGAAGGTCGCAAATGCCAATCATGTGATCCGGGACATCAATATATACTGATTGCTAAGTATCTGCAGTGTGGCCTCATGACCCTGGGGACACTGCAACAGTCATAAGCGTGAGGATCAGTCATAAGTCACTTCTTTCAGCATTGTGGAACTTTGAACAGTCATTCACTAAATGGATGGTCATAAATTGAGAACTATCCATATTTATATTACTGTACAGCATTAAACTAAAAGCGGAATTGATTTAACCTTACAATACGATTATAAGAAATATTATTTGTAAGCCTACTTCTTCCCTGTGATTTCATGTAATTATATTAGATCGTGGTCCCAAGCAGCGATGGCATTTTAAATCTCTCTTTCTCTCTCTTGTGTTTGTGTGTGTAATAATCAGTGCAAATCAATTCCGTGTAGAACAAAGGACTCTTCACTCATGGTTATCACCACAATCTCTCACATTCTTCATTGCAGATTAGTAGACAGATATTTTTGAATTACCCAGTCTAGGGCTAAGAGAGGGAGGTGGTTTGTTATATGAATATTTGGATGAACTGGTTTTTATTGGGCATTGTATCTTGCGGATAGAGCAATATTTCATCTGCAGTCATAACAGATGGTAATAGTTAATTCTCTGGTGTGAAAAAAAAACTTCACTTATTTTTGCACATCAGGCTGCTATAAAATACACAGGAGATGGGCTATTTATTATTTCTGGTCAATTGGCTGTTCTCCAGTTTAATGGTTCTTTCTACCCCCTCTGTCCCTCCCTCACCCACCCCCTCCAAATACCTGGTTAACATACTTTGGTGAGGATGGTAAGACTTCTGTGGCCCTGATTTCTAAGCTTCTCAAGACAAAACACAAACCAGTCTTTTCCTCGTTTAAAGAGTGGAATTAGTGCAGAAGAAAGAAAATCAGGGAAGTCAAAAATAAGACAACTTTCTTTTAATTTCCTCCATGTGGTTTTGACTCCAATGCCCTGAAGACCACATTGCTTTGATTTCTGAGTTTTGCAGTCCCGGTACATTTGGGAGGCTCTAGATTGGAAGAATCAAAGATGAAGAAGTTTAGAAATTTTTCAGGAGGAACCTAAACCCAATCAAAAGGCATTAGCCTGCGTTCCCGTTCTGAAGCAACACCTACTTAGCCGAGATTCCAGTTCTCTCCTTACAACCCTTGCCCATCATCTTGTTTCGAGCCAGTGATTAAAACAATGGATATTTCCATAGTTAAATGTTTATCCACTGATGTACACATAAAACCACCATTAGTTTCTCAGATAATTCAAAAGCATTTGATGGATTGAGTGGTAAACAGGTTTCATACATTCTAGCCGGGTTTTATGACGATGCCTACTTTGCAGATGCCTGACAGATGTGCATCTCCCCAGAAACATTCACACATCTCAAAACAATTATGGACAGTTAGTTTCTTTTAAAACTCTTCACTCCCCATATAGTTTGAATCAGAGATTTAGCTTTTTCTTTCCTCAGCTTCTTCCTTTTACTTCATATCTGCAAAGTAAGCTTAGATTCACTTTTTATCTCTAGCTTTTGTTCCAAAATATTACCTAGAATAGATGGACTATGCACATTCTTTGTGGATTGATGGAATGTTCCCAGCAATAGCAGTGTGCTTCTACATACACACGCACACGCATGCACGCCTGCATGCACACACAAAACAACCAGTGGAACAGCTTCCCTTCAGAAATCATGGGCGCTCCATCACTGGACGTTTTTAAGAAGAGACTAGACAGTCACTTATTTGAAATGGTATATGTTCTCCTGCTTGAGGAGGGGGCTGGACTAAAAGACCTCCACGGTCTCCTATTCTATTCTATTCTATTCTATTCTATTCTATTCTATTCTATTCTATTCTATTCTATTCTATTCTATTCTATTCTATTCTATTCTATTCTTATTACCATTCTCCTATTCTATTCTATTCTATTCTATTCTATTCTATTCTATTCTATTCTATTCTATTCTACTCTACTCTACTCTACTCTACTCTACTCCATCCCATCCCATCCCATCCCATCCCATCCCATCCCATCCCATTCCATTCTCACACACAAGCACTCCAAAGATCCAGAACGTTGTTCCAAGCATGATAGCATCTTCATGGGTGAAATAGAGGGAGGAAAAAAACCCATTTTTTTCCATCGGCCCATTGGATGGGGAGCCAGTTTGGAGAGACCTTTTGACATAATGGTTGTGCACAACCTGTGTCAGTCATGCTGTTTTGGTAAAACCTCTCCATAGAATGAACAAGACATGAGTCAGATCAAATTTTGTCCATTCTTAAAAGAGCCCTGCATCTACTACCTTAAATGGTTGACTCCTTTCAGGATGTGCCTCCCCCTTAAAGCAAGCCAAGGAGATTTGTCTAGAGACAGCCTCAATGCTTGGAAACACCAGAATGCTGCAGCTGGCTCTCAAGCCAGGAGCTTCTAAGTCAAGCACTAAATCCTAGAGATATTATCTTTTTTTCTCAGAGCCTCGTTATTTTCTCCCCAGCATCTCAGTCAGCTTCCTAGAATATCTGCAGAAGCCCGTTTCGTTGTCTGATTCTTGTGATGTAAGCCAACCCTTGTTTTTCTGCTAGTGCCTTCGAGGACGCAAAGCCACTTTGGAGGAGTTGCAGTCTGTTCATACTGAGCGTCACGTGCTGTTATACGGCACCAACCCTCTCAGTCGCCTGAAGCTGGACAACGGCAAACTGGCAGGTAAGAGACAATGTAATGTCTCCCTTCATCCATGGATTGAAGTTGAGGAGAGCCAAAAAGGACAGTGCATCTCCGAGGGCAAAACCTGCCATAACCCTCTCGCAATCTTCTGTGTTGGTGTAGATATGCTCCACTAATAAATACCCTCTCAGGATTAATAGCTGGCAATTGACTGAGATCTAATCGTTGTTGTGCTTGGGAGAAGAAATGGGAAATCTAGGATGTTTCAAATGAAGAGAGTCTTCAGCTGTGCCGCACCCCTCTTCTGTCATTTGTTTGCTCTTTTAGTTCATTTATATCCACCTTTCTTCTAAGGAGCTCCAAGTGGCATAAGAAGACAGCAATCATTTCTCCTTTATGTCCTCCAAAATAATTCAGTGACCCTCCCCCCCGCCAGTCAGCCAGTGTCTTCCCATAGTACCCGAATGAGGACTTCTCCAGTCCAATAATTTCAAATACTGTCCCAAATCCAAGGTCACTTTTGCAAGATGGGGCTCCACAGAGTATCCCATGAGAAGATTGTTTGATACATGATGGGAAATATATGTATTTTAAATAAATGATAAATTAATCGAGAGACCCTCATCTCTCTCTCTCTCTCGTCTTATATGTGCAAAATATCCCTTCAACTACAAGCTGATTTACCATACCTTTTATATGCATGCATATATCTATCCATAAATATGTGCACAATGTTTTCCTATTTCTACTCTTCCCCAAAGTGGGAAGAATGTCCGTATGGTATATATAGCATGCCCAATTCATTTGAAACTAACTCTAAGAAGTCTATCTCAAAGAGCTGTGGTGGCGCAGTGGTTAGAACACAGTATTGCAGGCTAATTCACAGCTGACGGCCAGCAGTTCAATCCTGACCTGCTCAAGGTTGACTCAGGCTTTCATCCTTTTGAGGTTGGTAAAATGAGGACCCAGATTGTTGGGGGCAAGAGGCTGACTCTGTAAACCTCTTAGAGCAGACATGTCAAGCACAAGGCCCGGGGACTGGATCCGGCCCGTGAAGTGGTTTCATGTGGCCCGCGAAGCCATCCTGGAAACAGTGAGGGAATGGCCCCCACTGCCTTGGTCCCGGCCCAGAGACCCTCCTTCTGCCAGAGACCCTCAGATCTGTCCCACTCCTGCCCAGGCCCCCATAGGCACCCTTGATGCGAACGATGTAGAGCTGGCCATGCCCACCCAGTAGGCCATACACGCTCTAGCCACACCCACCCAGTAGGCCACGCCCACCCAGGCCATACCTACCCAGCCCCCTGAGGGCAACCGCAATGCTGATGTGGCCCTCAGTGAAATTGAGTTTGACACCCCTGTCTTAGAGAGAGCTGTAAAGAGTGGTGGGATTCAGCCAGTTCGTGCCATTTCGGCAGAACCGGTAGCTAAGTTTTTGTTGCCTAGGCCCAGAATGGACTTCCGGAAGCAGCATCCACACAGAGAACCTGTTGTTCACATATTTGAATCCCACCACTGGCTGTAAAGTACTGTGAAGTATTATAAGTGAAAGTGCTACTGCTATTGCTATTGGGCCTTCTAACCACAGCTTCCTGCTGAGAGTAATTCCTGTGCCCAGTTTCCAAGCAGTAACTCACCCTCTTGTTTACTGTGTAAATGCACAATCTATGCCCACCACAAAGCCAGAACTCCCTCACCACAAAAATATCTCCAAACTGTAAAATTCAGTCTAAGGGGAAATTCTTAACAACATTAAGAAACCAATCCTATTCACTCTTATTACTTTAAGTAATGAGCTAAGTTTCAGTTTAAATTAAATCACATCAAAGGGAGCTTTAATTCTGATCTCATCTACTTTTTTTTTGAATGAAACCCCCCCCCCCCTATTCAAAAGCCAAATATGAGTTCCTGGTTCAATAGAATCTAAACTTATTTGTACTTTCTATATTCAGGATAAGGTGCAAAAGATGGGAAAAAGGTTAAGACTTGCCACATATTTCAAAATTCTACCAATAATACATTTTACACCTTTTGTGCTGAATACAATTCAGTCATTGTAATATATTTGGATGCTTATGCCCTTAGACCACTCATTGGCTGCATTCTGCATATATTTAAACAGGTGACAATATGTACCAGTGGCTGTATATAAAGCAGTATATGAATCTAAGTGCTATTGCTATTGCTATGAAGATACAAAATGTTCTCCAACCTGCCTCTTCAGAGAATTAAAATTCCTAGAGTTCCTTTGAATGTATTCAGATGGTTTCTGTGTAGCGCTGTGGTACAATAAGAGCCTGACTCCCATATATTTGGTTACAGCCCAGTTGTCTTCTCTTACTTTCTTGCAGGAATCCTGTCCCAGCGGATGTTTGTCATGCTGCCCTGTGGTGGAGTTGGGGTAAGCATCTTCTCCAGCAGGCGGGAAGGTTTCCATCAAAAAAATTATTTCCCATACTTTGTTTCCCATCACAACAGGCTGAAGTTGGTTTGTGCCCTGGGTTTCCAGGAAACGAGAGACCCTACTGGAATGCACAGGGGTGGAAGGGAGAGAATTGGAAAGTTTTAGGTCCAAAAAGAGTGGCAGATGATTGGTCTGCCTATTGCTAACTGGCATAGCCTCGCATCGAAAATGAGCTTAGAGAATGTGAGCCATTTCATGTCATGTGAGTACAGGGTATAGATCAGGAGATGAGGCAAACCTGAGGTTCAATGGAGTGTTACTTTTAGATAGTTCTGTGTCACTCAGGCTACAGGGGTCAAGGAGTGCCTACCTCTCTCCTTTCTTAATGGTGTTTTTTTTTATCAGCATGCCTTTTCCAGACTTTCTAATCTGGTTCCTGGGTGGTTGAGGGCTATATCGATGATTTTTCCTCCTGTGGAGAAAGTTTTAAGAATTAAGAGACAAGCCAAAAGGGAGAGAATCATACCTACCACTTCCATAGCAAGATTGCTGCCTACCCCAACATGCTACTCAATTCTCTCACATCTGGGAGCATATTCCTAGGCTGGAACAATATCTTGGCGACTTCTATTAATGGGCAAGGAATGTTTCAATAAGCCTGTTGGCCAGAGGAAAGGTATCCATGGACCTCCAAATCTGTTTGGACTAGGATTCCCAGTATCCCCCCAAAATAGATGAATTAGACAGAGGCTGTTTGAAGGCTAGCATCATATAGAACAGGGATCATCAACCTTTCTGGGTTGGCCCGGTGGGAAAGGGAGGGGCAGACATCATTACGTGCACATGCGCACAAACCCAAATGTAGCTGCGTATGCGTGAACGGGGCTGCGAGCTTGCGTGCCCCATAAATGGGGCTGCTAACACTGGCACGAGAGTCTTGCCAAGGCTAGTGCCAGTGCGAGGGTCTCACCAAGGCTGGCACCAGGGCAACAGTCTCACCGAGGCTAGCGCCGGCACAAAGTTCTCACTGAAGCTTGCGCCAAGGCTAGCACAGGTATGAGGGATGTGGCGAGGCTAGCGCAGGCACAAGGGTCATGCCGAGGCTAGCGCCAAGGCTAGCACTGGCGTAAGGGTCGTGCCGAGGCTAGCGCCAGCATGAGACTCACACCAAATGTCACACCAGGGCTAGTGCAGGCGTGAGAGTCATACCAAGGCTAGCGCCAGTGCGAGACTCACACCAAGGGTCATGCGGAGGCTAGCGCCATCACAAGGTGGTGTGAGCATGCACGCATGTACTGGCCAGCCACTTATGCGACCCAGTGGCCAAGAGGCTATGGCCCATAGGTTGGGGACCTCTGATATAGAAGGCTCCAGTTGTCTCTACTAAACTTTGCCATGCTGTTCCCCAGGTTATTCTGAAGTCACTGGGTGTTATGTGAAACCCACCAGGGTTCTCTCTGTAGGCATGACAAGATCTGGCTGTCACATCACATACCATGTGATGGCCAATGAATTCAGCTCAAACGTTTTTGGGAGGAATCTCGGTAAAATACACACAGCAGCAAACCACTACATTTGGCTCATCCTAGCTAAATCTCTTAGCTTTTTTTTTCTTTTTCTTTTCCCCACCTTTCTTCAGTGTGTCCATTTCTCCAGCCACACACTGTCCTCTTAAGTCTAGTTCCTAAGAAAGAGATAAAGAGCTTGCGTTACAGTCGTAAAGTTTGAAGGGAACCGTTACTCTACTGACACCATTTCCTGACGTGGTAAATTAGACGTTAAAGAGTTCACGGCTAGGTTTTCCATTAGCACATGATTTGCAGCCTTAAACAGATTTTTGCGTGAAGAGCCTTTCACCCTGGGAGCTCTGCCCAGAGTCTGATGGTATAATCCAGACCTTGGCTTTCTCCATTTAGCAAGAGTAGCTAGCGCTCTGTACTCCCGGAATGATGGTGGCCCATTTGCACCACCTTCTATTTCTTACCCCACTTCCATTCTGATGTTCCAAGACCCAGCCTTGCTTAGAAGTATTCCTGAGAAGGGTTGGGGGAATAGGGTTAGGTTGGAGAAAATCTCCCTGGCCCCTCCTTCTCTCTGTCTCTCATGTCCCTCCCTCTGGGCTCTCTGCCACGTTCACTTTCGTTCATCGCCTTCTTGCGTGCCTTTTTTTTTTCTTTTTCTCACTCTCTTTTTTCCAGGATGCTGCCTCCCCGACCATCCCTCTTCTCCTTCTCTTAACCTTTTTGCTCCCTTTTCTCCTGCTCTCTGCTCCTTCTTTCTTTCCCCCCCCCCTTCCTTTGTCCTTACTGACGGGGCTCGGATCCTCTCTTCCCCCCTCCCTTGCACCCGGAGAGAAAGAGAGGGAGAGGGCGTGCGCCTGGAGCACTCAGGCAGAAGGCAGGCTCTGCTCACACATGGAGTTGATCAGAAGAGAATCTCTGAGGTTTTCCGGCTCTTACTTTGCCGATGACGTGATCCTGATCAAACCAAGATGTTTGTTTTTGAGAAAAATATATATAATCAAATAGAATCAAGAAGGTAAAAAGAACGGGCTCTTTCCTGCCCCCAACTTTTGCAACTAACTCTAGGGGGGGGGGAAATGTGCGGGGAACGCTCTCCTGCATGTTGGTGTCGATGGAACCTGTGGGAGCCCAGCAAAGCTGAAGAGTTTGGGGATGGGGTTGTTGTCTAGCTAGACTGTTGTTGTTGTTCGTGAACGGGCACGTGTTGCATGCCAAGGGCTGCGCTGTTTTGATTTGCCCTCAAGTAGAGGATGTCCATTTCATAGAGCTGCATTTGACAGTTGATTTGATCAGAGCGGCTATCTGAAGACAAAGTCTCCTTGGTTCAAAACTAGTGATGGCGTCCAGCAGCTCTTCCACTGGTTTTGTTCTACCCCATCTCATGGGGGGGGGGTTGTTGTATGTGTGTTGATATGTGTATACCATTAGTCCGTATCGCGAGCTTATTTCTTGCTGTGTGCAGAAATGTAACCCCAGGGCCCTTTCTGTAGATTGAACTCTTCTTTGTCTCCTACTGGGTCCAGGTGGATAGTGACACCATTTGGAACGAGCTGCACTCCAGCAACGCTGCACGGTGGGCAGCTGGGAGCGTGACTGAGCTGGCCTTCAAAGTGGCCAGTCGGCAGCTTAAGGTAAGAGCCCTGGGAGGACAGCAAGACAGTTCGGGAGTGCCCCTCCACTCACCTTTTGGATTTCTAAATAGCGTGGGATGATCTCAAAGGGGTTTCCAAAATGTATTTTTGCAGAGATAACATGCATAGGGAAAAAAGAGTGGCATCAACTGCCCATCTGTCCATTATTCTCCTCTCCCCTTTTCAAGGGTGTTTTGTGTGTGTGTCTGTGTGCACACGCACCCCTTCCAGTTAGTGTTGTCTGCTTCCTAGGTTGGAAAGAGTGTGACTGGCCCAAAGTCACCCAGCTAGCTTTGTGCCTAAGGTGGGACAAGAACTCGTAGCTTCTTGATTTCTAGCCTGAGGCCTTAAGCATCACACCCAACCGGCTGCGTCTTTCAAAATTGTTTCTGGTTTCAGAGTTTGGGTGGACCACCATCAGCACCTGGCCTCACGGGGCAACCGCTGGTATCTCAGCAGGACCTTCCATTGATGATGGTCAAGGAATTAAAAAGTGCCCCCAGCTCCCCACCTCACATACACATCATCATTTTTTGCTAGCTATTCCAAAAGACTGAATAAGCACAGAATCTGGGGGGGGGGAACCCTGCAAAGCTGAGCTGGTGTATGGAAGTAAATGTGATTTCCATTGACGGTTCTGACAAGGATAATCAGAGTCCTCCCCCTGCCCCTAAACTGACTTCCATCTTGTTATAGCACAGAACAATTGCACATACATCTGAAGACAGAGCAGGTGTTTCTAGTCCTCTTCTGATTAGTGTAACTTTTCTGTTAAAAACTTTGCTCAAAATTGGATCCTCCAGTGAAGTCACCACTGCAGCTGGTTGTTAAGTAGAAGGACCTTCTGTGGTGACTCCAAGGCTTTGGCAATGGCTTCAAGGAGGTGTAGCAATGGTCTTTGTGGAGCTTTCAAGGGAACAAAGCTCAATTATATTCACAGGCGTTTGGCAGCTGAACCTGGGAATGTGTTTTAACTGAACACTTTACCCATTTCAGTTGTCAGGCTAAACACTTTTTTTTGAGAGAGAGAGAGAGAGAGAGAGAGAGAGAGAGAGAGAGAGAGAGAGAAGGGGGGGAGAGAAGGGGAGAGGGAGAGAGAGAGAGAGAGAGAGAGAGAGAGAGAGAGAGAGAGAGAGAGAGAGAGAGAGAGAGAGAGAGAGAGAGAGAGAGAGAGAGAGAGAGAGAGAAGGAAGGCATTCCTGGTTCCCTGTTTCAGACCTGCTTTCAGCAGTCAGGTTTTATTCTCATCCCCTTCCTTGATGGAATTGTTTCTTCCTTCATAGAGGAATTCCACCCAATCAGGAAACATTACAGGATTGTGTTGATGCCATGGAGTGGTATAGCTAATCAGATTTGACTGGTAATGACATCTCAGAGTGTAAACAAAAGCTGTTTTAATCAGAAGTAATAAAATAAAGACCCCTACGAAACAGTTCAGTTCTCACTTTTTTTTTTTTTAGGACCGATCATATTATGTCTCTCCAAGGGGAAAAATGTTGCTGGAAAGAGGACACTTTTTTAATATTTGCAAATATCTGTAGTTTTTTTAAAATTTTATGCCAAGTTGAACATTGCAACTTTTCAAAATACAGATTGTTTTCAATTTCTTTTCTTTGGTTACATCCGGCATGTCAAACTCCCGGCCCACAGGGCGGACGTGTCATGCCGAAACCACGTCCACCCTATTGCCGGCAATGGGGAAAAAGTCACGATACGTCACGTGACGTCGCGGGTTTGACATGCCTGGGTTATATAGTTCAATGGAATGGGGCATAGTTGGGTTTTTTTCCTATTTTTGAAAAGTATCTTAAGCTTAAAGAAACGCAAGCATATTAATACAACTTTAAATTATGTCAGCGGTATTTTGCCAAAGTGTGACAAATGTAATAATAATTATTCAACAGAAAAATCTTAAGTGAGAAAAAAAAGGAGATGAGGAAAAAAGTTTCTTAGGTAGCCTGTCGATTAATGGTTGATTGCCAAACAAGATTGCCACATGAGTTGATTGCTGTGATGTTTTGGGTAAATCAGTGGCGCTTGAATTAATCTTGGTTAATATTTCATATTGCTTTCATTGGGAAATGTATCTGTATTGCTGTGGATTTAACCTAAACTTTTTTTACATATCTTAAATATTTAATATAATCGTATTAGTATTACTAGTCATTATAATTGTAACAATGTATGAAATTTAAGTATAGTTGTCAATTGATGGAGTGGTTTCTGTCATTTAAACAGGAAGAAGCTATTCCCACACACTCTCCCCCCCCACCACAGGTTCCCCAGTACCTTAAAATCTTGTCTGGATTTTGGGAGTACAAGCAGTCATGGTTTCACTTAGTGACCACTTTGTTTAATGACAGAGCCACTAAACAAAGACTGCCCTTGTTGCAGGAAAGAGGATAGGAGGAAAAAATCTCATCGAAGATGCACACAACACTAGATCTAGTACATTTTAATTATTGCTTGAAAAAAAATAAGACTTTGTACATTCATGATTTACGCTGTAACATTTCAAAATAGAAAGCATTGAATTGCCATGCCTTTCCAATAGATATAATGATGGTGATCCAACCATACTTAAGTACTTCCACGTCTCATTGGCTTGTTTACATTTTTTCCTACTAAAATTTGAAGAATTTAACCAGAGGACCAATCATGTATCATATGATCTCTCAACAAGGCTGACCATGGGATTGTATAAATGCTTTCGTAAGCCAAAGCCCATTCTGAGCATTTGACAAACCGACAAGTCAAAATCGGTAGAACTTTTTGCCCTTAATAGAAAAAGATGTGCTCTGATTACAATTAGGCCCATAATATGCAGTCTCGTAGCAAGAAGTAATATAACCACATCTTAATAAGAAAATTCAATTAAAGGATGAAAAAGCCCAAAGAGAAGAACAAACCAGCAAGGGAAACATCCTATTACTCACCTTTCAGCCAAGTAAACTGAGATATGATTAAAATAAATGCAGTTTACCTCCACCCCCACCTTATTTTTTATTTTATTTTAATTCCATTTATATCCCGCCCTTCTCCGAAGACTCAGGGCGGCTTACAAGCTTAGCAGTAGCCTTCATTCTATGTATATGCTTGCTTATTAGGGCTTTCGCCCCCCCCCCAGCGGCATTATTACAAAGTCAGCTTATTGCCCCCAACAATCTGGGTCCTCATTTTACCTACCTCGGAAGGATGGAAGGCTGAGTCAACCTTGAGCCTGGTGGGACGCGAACCTGCACTAATTGCAGGCAGCTGGTGTTACTTAAGGAGGCACCTTACAGTGACTGATCCAGTTACAACAGCGGTCTCCAACCTTTTCAGCTTGGTGGACCGGGGGGGGGGGAATATGGGATGGTTCTGTGTGAGTGTCTACCGCTCACGAAAGTGGAGCTGAGTGGTCTCACCTGTCACTTGCGCAGCCCGGTTCCAAACGGACCGCAGCCCGGTGGCTAGGGACCCCTGAGTTACAGGAGTGCATGCTATTGCGGCTTTTTCCATTTCTATGAAACATTGATTTATTTAAGCACAGTGCATACCGACCATGACAACGTGTGGTGTTTACTTTCTTTCTTTCTTTTTTTAAAAAAATGTCTTACAGAATGGCTTCGCAGTTGTACGGCCTCCAGGACACCATGCTGATCCCTCCACAGCAATGTAAGGAGAATCACCTCTGTGCCCCGTCTCTTCTGACTCGCAGCTTACCTTCCTGATAGACCCAAGCCCCTTAGAGTCCACCATGCCTGTGCTCTCAGGGCTCCGCTTCCTCTGTGACATCACAGGCAGAGTTGGAACCCAGGTGCAGTAGGTCTGATCTTGACAACGGTGAAGGTGGCTGAGGAAGTCGGGGAATGCAGTCGTAAACAGTAATGGATACAGTAATGGATACCGATCTAAGGTATAAATCTAAGGATCTGATGAAGCAAGGTGATAAGAGGGAGCAGAGCTCTGTCCATCAGAGTCAAGCACAAATAAAGAGCAAACAAAAAAGGAAGACACAGGAAGGCATGAGGCTAGGAAGCCGGGGGAGTTGTGAGTTCTAGTCCTGCTTTAAAGCACTTATCCAGCTGGATGAGCTTGGGCTAGTCACTTTCTTTAAGAAGCAGACAAGGGCAAAACACTTGCCAACAGTCTTGCTAAGAAAACTGCAGGGACCTGCCCAAGCAGTCACCAAGAGTCAGGGCTTTTTTTGTCACACAACGCTCAGAACGGAGTTCCGGCACCTTTTTTGGATGGAACCTTGTAGGGTAGGCAAGGCGGGTTGTATGACATGTGTGAGTTCCGGCACCTTTTTCTTTTACAAAAAAAGCACTGCCAAGAGTCAACACTGGCTCAAAGGCACATACACAGGCGCACACACATACAAAAAAAGGAAGGGCAAGGGCAGGGCTCCAGTTGCATGGCTGTGACAGCTACCTTGATGTTTTTTATCTCCTCTCATAAGATGCCACTGGTAATACTTAGCTTTTTTTTTTTTGAAAGCTTCTGATTTGATCTGGGAGCAGCTGCTTTTACCTACAAAGGAAGAGCAATTGCTTTCAGAATAAGAAGCATATCCAGAGTGGGTTTTTTTTCTTTTCTTTTCTTTTCTTTTTTGAAATGGCTAGATTTAAAAGCTTCTGTCCAGGGCGGAATGAGCAAGGATAATTTCTTATTTCTATTCCTCTGGGCAGGGGGAAAAAAACAACCCAAGTAATAAAGCTAGCCAGTCTCCCCATGCCTTTTTTTAATTTTCTGGATCACAACAGAAGTGAAGACAAAGAGAAGCAGCCTGCCATCCTCCAGATGTTTTGTCCTAAACTTCGCATAATCCCCCTGCCATTGTCCAAATAGTTGGAAGTGAGGCTTGTATCAAAACATTCAGATCTCAAAGTCTTAGGGGCCAGCTTGGCTGGCCCACTTCCAGGTTATTCCATTCCATCTTTCCCTATTTCCTTTATTTATTCTTTTTTATTTATTTATTTATTTTTATTTTATTTATTCTTTTTTTCCTCCATTCTTTAGCCAGCCCTTATTGTGTTTGTTCACTTTGAGCAGTTCAGTACGGATTCCTACTTCCTGCCAGAAAGTATTACAGAGTCTGCTGATAACGCCCTTATTCATATTCGGGGCAACTTTGACTTCCCACCAATTTACAGTATAAAAATGACTTAGTATTCACGGTGATGAGTTGCTTGTTTTGTTTTGTTTTATGTTTTATTTTTGGCCCCCATCTCACTATTGATCAACTCTGGGCAGCTATTTGTGTGTGTGGCTGGGTTTCAGTAAATTTGTGAAAGCAAAACAATGCACCTGAGAGCTTTGTCTGCAGTATCTGAGCAGAGTTGGCCCATTCCACATGCAGGTCTTCCCGATTTTGCCATTACAAAGTAGTGAATGTAGTACTGGAGAGAGAGAGAGAGAGAGAGAGAGGCCATTTTACAGAATATTTCCAACTGATTCTTGAGCTCAGTTTTCGGCAGGTCTTTCACCAGCCAAAACGTGTGTCCTTGTAATGCTAAGCCCTAGTGCAGCACAAGTGGAAGAATGCAGCAAATGGCCCCATTGTTGCATAACACCTGGCCCCTGTGGTCTCTGCAGGGGTTAGGCAAGAGGTTGAGGAGAGGATGGATTATTTTGGGGAGACTGGCATGTACCAGTTGGGCAGGATGTCCATTTTAAATACATTTGCTGCCCATTTTGGTTGTTCACCAGCTTCTTGTTCTCCATGTTCCTTGGCAGGGGTTTCTGTTTCTTCAATTCGGTGGCAATTGCAGCCAGGCAGCTCCAGCAAAAAGGAAAAATCGGCAAGATATTGATTGTCGACTGGGTGAGTTCCTCTTTCCACTTGTCAGACAGAAAATTTCTTGTTATCCTTGTGGAAATGAAAGAAAATTATCTCCAAACTTTGATCTACTATCCTAAAAGCCTCATACTCCCCTCCACCAAGCTGGTTGACTGAAAGTGGCAGGGGTCATATTCCCGCATCAGTTGAATTTGCAGTACATCAGACGTGGCAAAAGGGGAATTGGGCCGTTGCCATGCTGTGGTAGGAATCCCATTACTAATATAGTTCGTGTGCTTGGGCACAAGATATTACATGAACCCAGCAATTGTGTTTTGCTAACTTGGGTTTGATGTTGGGTGTGAATGTGACCAACTGGAGGGCACAGCTTTGGAGGAAGGCTATAGTAGGATGCAAAATAGAAGAGCACTGGCAGCTAATGGCCATATGTGTACCAACTTACAGGCTTAATGTCTGTGAAGATTCTCAGTCATCCAGGTCATGTTTGTCCCAAAAGGCATTTTCTTTGAAGACATTTCACTTTTCATCCAAGAATTTCTTTGAAGACGTTTCGCTTCTCATCCAAGAAGCTTCTTCAGCTTGTGTTTTTCTTTGAAGACGTTTCGCTTCTCATCCAAGAAGCTTCTTTAACTCATATTTTTCTTGGAAGACGTTTCGCTTCTCATCCAAGAAGCTTCTTCAGCTCATGTTTTTCTTGGAAGACGTTTCGCTTCTCATCCCAAAAGCTTTTTCAGCTCATGTTTTTCTTTGAAGACATTTCACTTCAGCTTAGCATCGGGAGCTGCAGAAGCTTCATGGATGAGAAGCGAAACTGTCTTCCAAGAAAAATGAGAAAGTCCAGTTGCCTCTTGAAAAAGCACCTTTGGGACAACTTACAGATTTGTTACATTCTCTCTTCCCCCCCCCCCCAGGATGTTCACCATGGCAATGGGACACAGCAAGTTTTCTACAGAGATCCAAATGTCCTCTACCTCTCCTTGCATCGCTATGATGATGGCAACTTCTTCCCTGGTAGCGGAGCAGCTGATGAGGTAATCTCCTATTTTACATATCTCTTGGTTTCCATAAATAAAAATACTACTGATACAGTACAGGAAAGGGGAAGGCCCAAATTTGTGCATCATGTGACTGTTAGTCAGATTTTGCCTTTGCAAACTTAATAGCGTGTCTCAAACCACTTTAACCAACTGCTAGCTCAGGAACCCCTCCCCCACCTCACATCCCTGGATGACAGTGAAAATGCAAATCTTCGCAAAATGCTCCTGTTCAAAAATGGTATGTTTTTAAAAATTATTTTAATTATTTCACTGCGTTTCTATCTTGCCTTTTCCTTCTTGCGACGGAGGTGAGAATTTTAACAGTTCTGTCCCAGTATGAGTTCTGTGAGATATGTTGGGCTGAGAGAGAGAGAGACTGGTCCAAAGTTTCCTGCAGAGCTCCATGCTGGAAAAGGAATTGAACCTTATCTCTCCAGTTATAATCCAACCCCTTTATCACTACCCATAGTACAAACAAATCTAGATAGTCAATTAACTCAAATTAATGCATGGCTGTAGCATCCTCACGTGTGGCTTCTTCTAAGCTTAAAGGATCACAATGCTTCCATAAAAGCAGAAGCCACTGGGCTTCTTAAAGGCACAGGAGCCCTCCTAAGAAACAAGACCTGACCACTTTATGCTGTACTGCAGAGGTTCCCAACCTTTTTCAGCTGGTGGACCGGAGGGAAAGGGAGGGGGAAGGATTTTACGCACGCGCGCACATGCAAACAGGGCTGCGAGCACACGTGTGATGCAAATGGGGTGGTGCTAGCACCTGCATAATGCAAACGGGGCGGTGCTAACACCCGCACAAGCAAACGGGGCGGCGCTAGCACCCGCGTGATACTAGCTCTGCCCCATTTTTTTTGTTTATTTATCTTTTTTTAATCCCATTTATATCCCGCCCTTCTCCGAAGACTCAGGGCGGCTTACAATTTAAAGCACAAATCAATGTGCTTAGCACCCCATTTTCACCATGGTACTAGCGCAAATGGGGGTGAGTGTGTTCACACACGTGCCCGCACTGGCTAGCCTGTCCTGCAGCCCAGTGGCCAGCAGGCCACAGCCCAGTAGTGGGCCGTGGCCCACAGGTTGGGGATCCCTGCTTTACTGCGCTTATTACCTACAATCTCTAAGCTTCTGTATATCCTATCTGTTAAGTTTCTCTGTCTCTGATTGATATCTGCTTTTCTTGGTTCTGCAGTTTTTGGATTTTTTTAAGTTCCTGGTATGGCTTTTAGGTCTCTTGGACCTCTGCCCACTTAGCTTTTCCTTAATTTTACCTCAGACTCATCTTTCCTAGGCTTTTAAGTAGGAATCAGCTGACAAACATCCCTCTCTCAGAATCTCCATTGTCAGTCTTGTTCCCCAAGTGCGCTGGTGAACCTTCGGCTCAGCCCCATTCCTAGGGAGACCTTCTTGGCTCTAGGTTAGAAAACATAGATTCCCCCTTGGAAATTGAAATTTCGTTGAAATTTAAACAGCGTTGGTTTCTGACTTCTTTTTTTTTAAAAAAAGGAGGTTAGAAACTAAATGCATCTGAGGAGCCGGAAAGTTCTCTGGAGAACTTCATTAAGCTAGAGCTGAACATTTCCAGCTCTTAAGAAAAAGATGGAGAACTTTGCCCCAGCTAAGGGTGGGAGGAGGGCAAATCGGATAGGCTTTTCAAATCCAGCATGCTTTACAACCTGCTTTCAAAGGAGCTTAGTGCTGAAAGTGGCCAGGACTGGAGTTGGCCCCCATCTGGTTCTCATCTCTCCCTCCAGCAGGAGATATCAAAGGGGCTGAAGCATTGTTTATGATGCCGCACAAATCCCTGGGAGACTCTGGCATATCACTCAAGGCTTCCCCCTCCCCACCCCCCCCACCCCTTTATGAGCTGTTTCCCCCCCCCCCTTCATCAGACACACTGTCAGTTTTGACGGTGAGCCCTGCCCCAACGGAGGGCTGCCACGATTTTTCAACCCTTTCTTTTTTTTTCTTCTCTTTCTCTTGCCCAGCTAGCAGACATGGCGTGATTTGGAAGGTTGGTTGCTTGTCCTACCAAGAGGGATTTTTTGCCACCTTTATCCCTCTCCCCTCCTCCTCCTCCTGCTCCTGGAAAATACTACTGTTCCCTCTTTCCTTTCACACACAAAGCAAGGCAGGTTCTGGGTGGTAACCCCAAAAAGAGCGGGAAAACAGAGAGCCTTGGTGGAGCAGGGGGCTAATGCCTCCTTAAGTAACACCAGCTGCCTGCAACTAGTGCAGGTTCGAGTCCCACCAGGCTCAAGGTTGACTCAGCCTTCCATCCTTCCCAGGTAGGTAAAATGAGGACCCAGATTGTTGGGGGCAATTAAGCTGACTTTGTAATAATGCCGCTTGGGGTGTGTGTGAAAGTCCTAATAAGCAGGCATATACATAGAATGAAGGCTACTGCTAACGCTTGTAAGCCGCCCTGAGTCTTCGGAGAAGGGCGGGATATAAATGGAATAAAAATAAAAATAAAAAAATAAATAAGTTTCCTCTTGGAGTAAACCTCTGACCAGGTCAGAAGCCTACTGCCCAAAAAGCTAACAGGGCTATGTTTCATATGGAAAAGTTTGCCTGTTCCGCGTTGCACTCATGCCTGGTATTAAAATATTGGGGCATTCGCGCTGAAACATTCATTGGCCATGGGCTCAACTTTGGAATGACCAGGTATGGCAGAAGAGGTTAATAACTGCTTACAAGTGGTCTCCAACGTGTATGGGATGCCATACAAGTGTAGAGGGAACCTAACCGCCGACACCCGCCCCTGGACTTCTTGTTTGCAGGGGAGAAAGAGAGGAAGATCAGTGTACCTCTGCACATAAAACTACTGAACATTTTTCCTTTGCAAGAAAATCTAAGCATAACACTGCACGGGAATATTTTTGGGAAAAGTACTGTTGCCTACTCTGTACATTACAGTGGTACCTGGGATTTGTTTCCCAAAAGATACTGTATGTTTGATGTATGCAGGACTCCAGAAATAATGCGGAAGGTTCTTCTATTAATCATTCTTTTAAGGATCACCAATTGAACATGAAAATTCTTCTCTCCATAACCTTCACTCCCTCTTTAAATGGAAATGTTGGTGGTGGGGGGAGGCCAAAACCCATTACTAAGATTATCTAGGAATTATTTCCTGAAATGACATTTGGGGGCGAACTTTGGAATTGATTCTGGTGTTTCACGCAGTACAGGAAGCAGCCCAGTTAAATTTACAATAGAGAAATGCTTATTCTTGTGACTGGAAAAATCTATGAGTATCCTTTTCTGGGGAAAATGGAGAATGTTTTCCTTGAGTAGTTTTTTTTAAAAAAAAGTTATTTTAGGAACACAGTAAATAAATGCTGTATTTCAGAGAAAGAATTCCCAAAGTAGTGGTCATTTAATTCTAAGAGATTTGTGGTTCCGTTGGGGGGGGGGGAAAAATATCTGAATAGTTAGAGATGAGAAATCTGATTTCTTATCATAGGAAAATGAAGTACTTGGGCTTCCTTCCCAGTTTATTGTGGATATGCTTTGTATTCCAAAGAATGCCTCCCACCCACACACCCAAAAAATAAATACTTGGTACACACGATCATTCACTACAATAAGATCACCAGAAGCGAAACCCGTAACAGTGGAGTTAAAGGAATTATCCACAAACTGCTGTTTTCCTGTTATTGAGTACAGGTCATCTGTCCAGTGCTGTCAATATAATAAATTTGGGATTGGGATATTTTTAGTTCAATTATCTTGGACATCAGGATCCTCAGCAGGGCTGCAGTGAGGCGGTTTGGTTGATCTGGAGATGCGATCATCTCAACAGTGGGGGACCTGACTTGCTCCTTGTTTTTCTTTTTCAGGTAGGCTCCGGGGCTGGAGAAGGTTTCACTGTCAATGTCGCTTGGACAGGAGGTCTTGACCCTCCAATGGGAGATCCAGAATACTTGGCGGCTTTCCGGTAGGCCCCCTCTCCTTCAAGCTTTGATACAATGCCTATTGTTCCAATAGGGCCCTGTTGACTTACATTGGCAAGGGCTGCTCCGAATAACTTCTTAGTTGCAATGGAACAGTTTACTTTTAGCCCTGGGTGTGGGGGAGAAACGGGGGACGGAGCGGGGGGGGGGAATGAAGGGAGAAAAGAACAGGCAAGCTGAGTTAGAGTAGATTTCTCCAAGCTGGTGCTCCCCAGATGTCTGAGATGACAGCTTGTTTCATCTGGCGTCATGTTGAGGATGATTCAAGGAAAGCATCTGGCAAGTTTGCTCCCACTTTAGGCCAGATTTAAGTGTGCTTTGTTCCTCCTTGCAATATCTCAGCTCCTGTGCTAATTCTGGAGCTGAGCTTATCGTTTGATGTAAGATACAAACCCTTTGCTGCCCGAGCACCAAAGATCAGAACCGAGGAACAAAGTAGGCAGCATGATTTATTTGAACAAGTTTACTTTTAGTAGCATGCAGGAACATTGTCTAAAGGGCTGCAAGCATGCCTGTTTTTCTTGGCTGATTGTTTTCATCATATGGGACAGGAAGGCAGGGAACGGGGCGGGCAAAACTTCAGAGTCAGGGAAGGAAGCCTAAGAGTGTTTATACTTGGAAGTCAGTCTCATGAAGTCCAGTGGGATTTTTTCCAAATAAACATAGGATCAGGCTGTAAATCTTTCTTTCCTGGGTTGTCAGAAGTTGCACGCACACCTCTGCTGGTAGCTCTGACACACTTTCTCCATCTCCTCTCCCCATTCCATTGGCCCACAGTCCTGGCTGCTCCCACCAAACTTCTGAAAACATTAAGCTAAACTGAACTAAACCAGTTCAGTTCCTGCTTTTGTGATCCAAAGCTGTTATAATACTCCCCAGGATGTGAAGTCAATGACAGAGGCACTGTGTTAAGAGTCCTCCCTCATGCCATCATCATCCCAATTGCTAAGAAGACTTGTGCTAAGCTTCCCACATACTCATAGCATTTTTTGGGAGTGTGTGCAAGTCACCTTCCTGTTACAGACATTATTTTGCTAATTTTTCTGCAACCATCCAGTAAAGTAGGTCAGTATTACAATCCCCATGTTGCTGAGAAGACTGGGGTAAGAGACGGTGGCTCTGTGTAACTGAAGGGCCAAAAACAAAGTTACAGTCTTGCTCATACTTAGTTGAGTTTCCTAAGGCCAAATTAGAGGTCGTGTGGAGTATGAAATGCGGTTAGCAAATTGTATGGTGCTACCAATGATGTAAAAAAAGCAATATGGTTCTACAGCCCATTCAAGAGAAATATTACTTCCTCACCTCTTTTAGGGCTTCTGTCTCAAATTTAGTTTTGGAAACTTCCTTAAGGTTGTAGTTATGATAGACAAAGCAGCTAAGAGGCTACAGAAAGAGTACCTAAGGCCTTGGGGCTACAAGTTGTCCACCTTTGCTTTAAAACAGGGCTCTTCAAACTTGGCCCTTTTATGACTTGTGGACTTCAACTCCCAGAATTCCTCAGCCAGGCACGCTGCTGAGGAATTCTGGGAGTTGAAGTCCACAAGCCATAAAAGGGCCAAGTTTGAGGAGCCCTGCTTTAAAAGAATCATTTTCTCAAATACTGCTGCAGCTCTCTGGCATGTTGAATTGCTCTGCTGCATCACCACTCTGTAGCATGCAGAGGAGCTGTGTTCTGGTGAGCCTCTTACACCCCCCAAACCACACAACCAAGTGTTTAGTAGCGCTTGGGAATGCCAGATGGTCAGAGCTAGCTTCTCCGGCCTGAGGAACGAGACCCACAGCACTTGGCTGGGTCTCCATTTTGAATTGCAAGGCCTAACTGTGCCAAGCCGGGCTCTGGCAAAAGGCCACCCTCCCACAGCTGCCCAACACATGTGCTTTGATTGCACTTAAAAGGGCTCTATAAATAGTTTCTTCCCCCTACCCCACATATCCCCACTTTTTGCTCCACACAGAAATGCAGCTCCCAGGCCCCATGTCTCTTTGAGTTGCTTGCCAAATGCGATCTAGCTGATGGATGAGATTCTCTTATGTCCCAGTGGGCAAGATGGAAGGCCTTGTTGGGGCTCTCTGCGTATGAGGTCTGGGAATGGCTCCGCACAGCGGTGCATTGAGGAATGAGTTCAAATCCAAGCCAGCTTCCTCCTTGACAAGGTTGGGACCTGCTCCAACCCACCTTAAACTTCCACTGTCTCACAAAGAGGGCTGGGTGGTGGCTTTCTGTGGAAGACCACGAGGCTGAAAAGTAGCCCGAGGAAGTGAGATACTAATTAACAGACTGCTCTTTAAACAAAAAACAAAAAACTCTGCTTTTCTTGGGGGTGGGGAGGAGGTACAGGAGGAAGAAGCAGTTTTGCAGATTGTGAATTGATGAGCCTGAAATTATACACCCAGTGCTTGCTTCATCCAGGAACCTGGAGTGGTGGCCATTGGTCAGGCACCTGTCATGCCGAGTTGCATTAAGTTTACCTCCTCACCAAAGTTATTTTCATTTGTTTATCTTTGTTTCATATTTTTGTTTGTTTGTTTAAAAAGATTAAATGTGGTCAGCGGTGGTTTTATACCTTTCCTCTGCCAGAGAGGTTTTTTTGGGGGGGGGCGGTGTTGCTGCTAAAATTGCTTTCTTCCACGAGCAAAATTGTTTATGTGTTTATTAATGGAAAAAATGCTGAAGAGGAAAATGGAAAAATGCTGGTATGAACGATTTTTAAAAAGTAATTTCCTGAGGGAAAACTGTATGTGGCTCAGCATCATATGTGGTTGGAGACTCATACTTTGGTGTCCCATTTTTCAAAATTAGCTGCATTTATGTCCCTTTGAAAGAAGTAGGATGAATTGGGTTGGGGGAGGGCAACGGGGCAGGAATACACTCAAGCTAGCCTCACTTCCACCCAGGCAGTGGCCAAATCCAGATTGGTTCAACCTCAGTGTCATTGTGGGGCCTCATGAGATTCAGTGATTTTCATCATTTCCTAAATTATTTAGTATAACACTGTGGTGCCCCCCATGTTGCTAATCCTAGTGGCATAACTTGTCCTTTCACATTTATACTTCAGCGTACCATGGAAATATAGTATTGTGATTTTTAAAAAAATAATAAATAATAAAGGAGATCTAGCAACATTACAGAACTGATACAAATGGAAAAATACATGTGTAAGATCGTACCTTTTTTGTTCGTTTGTTTGTTTTTTAATCATACCCCGTCAGTGTGCCTAAGGAAGGCAATGTTTTATGTTGTGAATAATAGTCTGAAGCATCCGGGAATCTAGAGAGTCACTGATGCTAAATCATCCTGATTTAATTTAATTTTTGAATTTAATTTAATTTCCTCCTCCTTTGCAGGACGGTGGTGATGCCAATTGCCCAAGAGTTCTCCCCGGATGTGGTGCTGGTATCTGCAGGCTTTGATGCAGCCGATGGCCATCCTCCTCCACTAGGGGGTTACAAAGTCTCAGCCAAATGTAAGGGTCCTTCAGGGCGGCAGTTAACCGGGAAAAGTAGTGGACATTCTAATGGGAGAATGAGCAATTTACTCTTTGCCCAGAGAGAACATCTGTCCAGCTGTTGTCTACAGACTCTGCGGCATCTCTCGGGCAATATCTAGAGCAGAGGTCTCCAACCTTTTGGGCACCAGGGATCGGTTCTGTGGAGACTTTTTCCATGGAGTGGAGGGGGCGTGGCTTTGCTTGTTTGTGCGGCCCAGTTGCTGGCATGCTGCAGCCCAGTGCCGGTCCACAGACCGGGGGTTGGGGACCCCTGATCTAGAGAGTTGGTTGAATGGTCATTAAGAGGGAATGTGCCAGAGAGCACATCTTACCACACGATGGCTTTCTTCAAGCTTTCTTTCATGTTTCTTTAGAAGCATGTGAAAGGAAACCCAATTATGACAAAGATGAGTCGTGTGGGCTGGCCTTGTCTTGTAATGTCCAGCTAACTCTTTCCAGATGCAGAACAAGGGCACAATAGAATCCTCGCTGAGCCTACAGGACATCTTCTGTAGCAGGAGAAGGGACCCAGATTGTTGGGGGCAATTAAGCTGACTTTGTAATAATGCCGCTTGGGGGGTGTATGAAAGCCCTAATAAGCAGGCATATACATAGAATGAAGGCTACTGCTAAGCTTGTAAGCCGCCCTGAGTCTTCGGAGAAGGGCGGGATATAAATGGAATTAAAATAAATAAATAAATAAATATGGGAGCTAGAAAATTTGGCTAGAAGCAAAGGTTTCTCTTCTGAGTTTTTGTTTTTGTTTTTTGAGGAAAAGACGTCCACTGTCACAGCCAGGAAGGGCTGATACTCTTGTCTTTTCTAGGAGAGACCCTACCAGACAGGTCTGATGCCCTGGTTTCTTTTGGTTTCCTCTGCAGGTTTTGGTTATATGACCAGGCAGTTGATGAAAGTGGCTGGTGGGGCTCTTGTTCTAGCCCTGGAAGGAGGCCATGACTTGACTGCCATTTGCGATGCCTCAGAGGCCTGTGTGTCTGCTCTGCTGGGTAACGAGGTGAGTGGAGCTAGATGGAGATTTGGCCGTTGGGAGAATCCAGAGCAGAATGTCATAGAAATGGTTTTTAGCACTAGGTTTCTGCTAGACAGAATTTTTTAAAAAGGGGCACCTCAAAACATTCCAAAGGCTGGCTTTTTTTCCCTATGGCCGTGGTGGCGAACCTATGGCTCGGGTGCCACAGGTGGCACACAGAGCCCTCTCTGTTGGCACGCGTGCCCTCGGCCCAGTCCTAGGCCTTCAGCTGGGTTTTATAAAGCCTTTTCGCTTTAGGCCTTCACCGCCGTATACAGAAAAAAAAGGTTCAATCAATTTCAACTTCTCGCAGGAAAAAAAGATCTCGCAAAGTTGGAATTGATGGATTGAACTTTTTAGTCCCACCCAGTCTGCCGTTACCACAGCAGCCACGCCCACCCAATGGGCCATGCCCACCCGACACCTGACGATACATAAATGGGTTTGGGGTTGCAGTTTGGGCACTCTAAAAAGTTCGCTAACACTGCCCTATGAGTGACTATAGCTACTGCCTTGTGTAGCGCTCTAAAAGCTTCAGAAAAACATTGACCAATCAAGCAGTTAAAAAGAGTCTGATTCAAAAACGTAACTAAATGTAAAGATACAAAACCATAGCAAAAGTATGAAGGAGCAGAAAGCAAAGCCTAGGAATACATCAGCATGCCCAGACAAATTGGACTAATCAGATGAGATATGCCATAATCCCGATAATTCTTGATACACTTATTAATCTTTCTCTTATGAAGGAACATTTGACTTGCTTGAAAGATGGTACATAAAATCCGTTATACCTCCAAAAAAAAGAGAAGCAGATGCTAATATGACAAGCATCCTGTCCAGATTTCCGGATTTTTATGATCATCTGCGTGGAATTTAGGGCAATATATGATTATTTTCCCATTCCACACTGTTTTTCCAATGACAAAGTTTAGTTTGGGAGAAGAGATTGCTCAAGGTCACTTACCAGCTTTCAGGGTTGTAAATGGAACATTGGAAATACGGCTATATAAATGTGACTAATAAATCAATAAATACAATGTAAGAGTCCCAATATTTTCAAGACATTCCCTTTCTGTAACAGCCATGCAAATGGGTGCTTTGGGATGCTCACAGAAAGGCAGATAAACTTCTCCATTGTTATACCCCAGCAAGTACTTTGCTGAAGAATGCTCCTCCCACCTCTTAGATCAGACATGTCAAACACAAGGCCCGGGGGCCGGATCTGGCCCGCGAAGTGGTTTCATGTGGCCTGCGAAACCATCCTGGAAAAAGTGAGGGAACGGCCCCCACTGCCTTGGCCCTGGCCCAGAGACCCTCAGATCTGTCCCACTCCTGCCCAGGCCCCCATAGGCACCCTTGATGCGAACGATGTAGAGCTGGCCACGCCCACCCAGTAGGCCATACGCACTCTAGCCACGCCCACCCAGTAGGCCACGCCCACCCTGGCCATACCCACCCAGCCCCCTGAGGGCAGCCGCAATGCTGATGCGGCCCTCAATGAAATTGAGTTTGACACCCCTGCCTTAGAGACTTACTTTGACTCTCTTATTTCAATTGCACGACCAGCCATAAATAAATATGGTCATTCATCCTCAGGGTTCCTTTGGTTGTCCATAGCAGTTGTAATGTGGAAAAAAAAATGTACAAAGTAGATGACCGCCAGTAGGAAAAGTTTTATTTTTATTTTTTTTTAAAAAAATTAATTATTTTAAATTATTTTTAAAATAATTATTTTTAATTCCCATTCATGTCGGAGGCAGTATTTTAGGAGCTTCCGAGTTGAAAGGATTAGCTGGTGACGTCACCATTGCCTGGGAGACGCCCATGGGGGCTGCTAGAGCTGGAGCAAATGACAGGAGCTCACCCCACCATGCAGCAGCTCTCGGGTCTCAAACATGGGCTTGCTATCCTCCAACCCAGCATCCTAACCAGACAAGCCATCACACTCTTTTTCATTTATTTTAGTTACTTTTATAGCTACCCATATTATGATGCACAGGCCTTGGTGGCTCACAAATCAAAAACATTTTTAAAAAAAACAAATAAAATAAAACCTCCCGACCTTCTGGGGCAACGCTCTCCCAAACATCAGCGTTCCACCTGGCTGTCCTCCAGTTGCATTCTATTCCAATACTTGTGGGAAGAGCCAACTGTTCCAGGCCTTGCAGGTAGGAGTTTGCCAGATCCCTGAGAAAAAGGCAACGTCAGCTATGGAGAAGAGATGCTTCCTAGGTCCTGCAGAGGATGATATTTAAGGGAAGGAACGTGGTGCACCTGCCACCTTTCTCATGTGGTGGAGCCAGTAGAGACCTTCAGAAAAAGGCCGTTTCACAAATTACCTGGCCCTGTGCCTTTTTGGACTTTAAAGGTGATAACCAGCATCTTGAATTGCACCCAGGGGAAAAAACCTGGAAGCCAGTGCTGCTCACACAGCAGTTGGTGTAATATGGGCAAACCCTGGCCCAGTTGTAATTTCTGGATGGTCTTCAAGGGCAGCCCCACTAATCCATCCAGGAGGTGGCCATGGCCTGAATGGCCAAGAAGAAGAACCTCTGGTCCAGGAGTGGTGTCACAAGATGGATCTGTGTAAAGGAACCCCCAGGCCAAGAAAGAGACCGACAGACTGTGCCAATCCCCTTTAGTAGTCTGGCAGCCGTTCACTTTATAGATGCACCATGTTGCAACATGCTGAGTGGCCATTTCTAGCAAAGAAAACTCAGCCTAAGCATTTGAGCTGGCTTAACTAATTCCAATCAGAAGACCTTTGAATCAAAGAGGCTCTTTTGGCTTTTAAAGGGCATATAAGACCACTCCAGCTCCAAATAATAACTTGGTGAGTCATTTGGGAGCCTCATGATACTTACTATCAGTTCCTGGTTCAGAAGTGGGGTGCCCATGTACACAGGGAGCCCCTTTCTATAACACCATCCTTTCTTAAATATAAGCCAGCACCATCCCCTTTCTATAACACCATATAAGAGCCTTGGTGGAGCAGTGGGCTAATGCCTCCTTAAGTAACAACAGCTGCCTGCAATTAGTGCAGGTTCCCATCCCACCAAGCTCAAGGTTGACTCAGCCTTCCATCCTTCCGAGGTAGGTAAAATGAGGACCCAGATTGTTGGGGGCAATTAAGCTGACTTTGTAATAATGCCGCTTGGGGTGTGTGTGAAAGCCCTAATAAGCAGGCATATACATAGAATGAAGGCTACTGCTAAGCTTGTAAGCCGCCCTGAGTCTTCGGAGAAGGGCGGGATATAAATGTAATAAAAATAAATAATAAATAAATAAAAATAAATCCATGCACAGATTCATCCCCATTCCTCCCAGTCCTATTGAAACAGAGTCACCCAGAGGAAAGGGAAAACCATGGAGATTCCCCCCTCCCCCATTGCAGATGTCTGCAGGTGTCAGAAACAGTGGTTTGTTGTGTGTGTGTGGGGGGGGTTTTTTAGAAGATTCCTTGCGAAGAAAAATAAAATTTAGTCCCTCTCGGCTCTGGGAATGTTAGGCAGGGTGATTAGAAAAGTTCTCCACCTTAGCAAAGCTGATCATGATCACTGGGTTTCCATTCTCATGAGCTGGGGCAACCATTGATCTGTTCTGCCAGTCAGTATCAGGTGGCTACTGAAAAACCATAAAAGACTTCACAGATGGGCAAGCCACGCAATTGTGCTCAGTGGCGTCAAGGAGGAGATGGGCTATAGCAGGGGTCTTCAAACTTGGCCCTTTTATGACTTGTGGACTTCAACTCCCAGAATTCCTCAGCCAGCAAAGCTGGCTGAGGAATTCTGGGAGTTGAAGTCCACAAGTCATAAAAGGGCCAAGTTTGAAGACCCCTGGGCTATAGGCTATCCGCCCACAGTTCAGAGAGTGTATATTTGATCTGGATTGAGTCTTGGTTGGTTCACCCTCATCCAAACCATTACCTCACCCGGGCACTGAAGCAGGACCTCCAGAGCTGCTTTAGATGTCCGAGAGAATTAATCAAGCTCCCCATTCTTCTCCTGGCAAGGGTCATGCCTCAGAATGCTCAACAAGTCTTTTCACATCAGGTTTGAATGAAGATCAAAAAGGATTGAGAACCATCATTCTCATTGCAAAGTGACTGGAATTGAATTGAACACCACTTTCTTGCACACCTTTTCCTGAGATGAGAATATTGGCCACTGGCCTATATTAATAACTTCTCAATCCAAATTAAGTTTCAATGATGGCTGCTTTTAAATTGGCTGGGATTCTCGTCTTCTCTCAGTTAGATGTTTTAACAGCCACCTTACCCAGCCAACTGTCCATTGATAAATTTAATCACCCATGACAGCCAAAGATACAGGCCAGGGTGCCTGGCTGAACATCTAACTTATATATCTATGCCCATTTATCATTCCGTCCTTGTTTTTGCCAACTTCATACAGCTGCAGGTCATGCTTTTCCCTGAATGAAAAAAAAGAGCCTCCCTTATCCTCTCCTGTTTTCCCTATTTATTATATTTTATATGTGTCTGTGTGAGTGTACATCCAAATAAATAATTGGATGTGTGTTGAATTGCTTGCCATTCAGGCAATCCTTCCCAGAGGTTTTTGTATACCTTGTTCTAAACACGCCTCTTTATTTGAAAGAAAGGAAGTTCAGGTTAGTTACTCATAGAGAGCTACAACAGGGAAATCCCATAACAAATTATTTGGTTTATTTGCTGAATAAAATGATCCCGCCTGGTGTAGAGACATGATCCTCTTGTACCAAGCTCTGATCCTTCTTCAAATTTATGTTTTGTGGCCTACTGGCAGTTCCTTTTCAGCACACAACTTAGCAAGTGTACCTTAGCAAACAGTTCAGTTGCTGACCCCTTATGGCATCTTTTCTTGCCTCCTTGCTCCAGACTTACAGTTATAGATAAACCTGTTTTATTCCTACAGCTTGAGCCTCTTCCAGAAGAGATCTTGCAGCAGAAACCTAGCACTAATGCCGTGCACTCCTTGGAGGTAGTAATCCAGGTGCAAAGTAAGTGGAGGGGGTGCTCTTATTGTCAAGTATAGAGTGGCATATATAAGAGAAGGACTACCTGTGTTTCCCCCAAAATAAGACCGGTCTTATATTAATCTTTGCTTCAAAAGACTTACTAGGTCTTATTTTTGGGGAAATATGGTACTATATGTATCCATCTGTCTAATGAACTTAACTGGGGTTTTTTTGGTGGGGGGTAGGGCTTATATTACGAGCATCCTGAAAAATCATGCTAGGGCTTATTTTCTGGTTAGGTCTTATTTTGGGGGAAAGACCATAGTACAAGCACTGCTTGGCACTGCGGCGGTCTGTGGGAATGTCTTTGAGAGATCGGAGGAAGAGGCACGGTGGACAAGGCAGTGGTCAAATAAGAGGCAGCTTAACCTGCAGAAATGAGGGGACCATGACTAACATCTCATAAGGGATCCTTCCTAGTGTCTTGGGCCTTGTAATGGCAAAGGGGTGACTGATGTATTTTCAGACGTACAAGATTCTGTTACCGTAACTTTACAATAATGTTAGGACTTATAGATAGAACTTGTCTGGACTGCCTCTGAGGATTGATATCAATCTTACCAATCTGAAAATGTCATCTCTCCCGCACCACCTTTACAGCCCAGAAAGCTAGGAATGGCCATTTCTGAGACATTGGCCACACATCCGTTCCTTTTGTGGGTAAATCTGCCTTACTTCTGCCTAGTATGCTGCTCCTCCTCTTGTCTCCCAAGGACATTCTCACAGACAATGACGAGCAGTGCCTACTGTTTGTAGGAAAATATATACCTCAGTCAAAAATAATTAGCAATTATTATTATTATTGAAAAGGGTCAAGTGGGGCATATTTGACAATTTATCCAGTCAATCCAGGAGTGTCAAACTGCCGGCCCGCGGGCCAGACACATCATCTGGAAGCCGCGCCCACCCCATTGCCGGCAATGGCAAAACCCTCCCGATACGTTGCGCAACGTCACGTGACGTCACGGGTTTGACATGTCTGAGTCAATCCATGTAATCGGTTGTTAGTTTCTATCGAATCTGGCATGAATTTTCAGGCTGAGGAGAACCTGGGAAAAAGCAGACCAGTGGGAAAACGTCATAGCAACTTTCATAAAACAAGAGGTGGTCTACCGTAGCTTTTCTTGCCTGAATGTTTCAAAGAAGAGTACATTTTTCCAGATTATTGTTATTATTATTATTTGCATTTGTTATTTCCATCTCTCTTCTGCTTTGGAAAGTAGCTTGTGAGCAAAGATCTTATAGACTTTGGGCCTTTGAGCAAGGCCTCTTTCTTTACTGTGCCTATATTATATATTTTATAGAAAATGGTGATGCTACCGGCTTATTCAACCCGGAAGCGCCTCGGTGCTTCTGACACAAGCAAGCAATGTATTTAACAAATCCTTGAATGTAATGATATTGTTCTTAGTAAAGCAGTAATAAAGAAATGGAATAATGGTACAGTGACAAATTAGAGCCTGAGAGACTCAGCTGCAAGTCAAAATCACTCAGCTCAGTCGGCCTCAAAGGATTGTCGATGAAAAGTAAAGAATTCCAGGAGACAAGGATGAAATTGCCCATGCAACTTTAGGATCCCTGGAAGAAATGTAGATTCTTTTGATTGTGTTCAGCTTGCAGTCTGAATTTCATACTGCAACATTTTTTTAATCTGAGTTGTTCCTGGAGAGCCTAGATCTAGATTAGCTAGAACACAGCTGGTGTTGGGAAAGGGGTAGAAAGCACAGGGTATGTTGCAAACTTGCTGTAGTGAGCCTTTAACTATCACCCTGTGCTGTTACAACACATCTGATTACATACAGCATGGTGGGTATGGAGCTTAAAACAAGTCCCCTTAGTTTGGTTTCTTGGATACACTGTTTGACTCAATACACTTACATCTGAATCTAGAGAAAAGAAGAAATAAGGGGGACACGATAGCAGTATTCCAGTATTTGAGAGGCTACCACAAAGGAGGGGGGGTCAACTTATTTTCCAAAGCACCAGAGGGCAGGACAAGAAACAATGGATGGAAACTGACCAAGGAGAGAAGCAACCTGGAATTAAGGAGAAACTTCCTAACAGTGAGGACAATTAATCAGTGGAACAGCTTGCTTTCAAACGTTGTGGTTGCTTCATCGCTGGAAGCTTTTAAGAAGAGATTGGACAACCATTTATCTGAAATGATATAGGTTCTCCTGCTTGAGCAGGGGGCTGGACTAGAAGACCTTCCAGCTCTTTTCTGATTGATTGATTGATTGATTGATTGATTGATTGACTGACTGACTTATGGATTGAATGTGAGTCCCTCTGTGCATCATGTGCCATAATGGACATCCTACCTTTTCTCTTCCAGGCCAGTACTGGAGCTCTGTACGTCGTTTTGCCTCCACTGTAGGATATTCAGTTTTGGAAGCCCAACGTCACGATGTGGAAGAGGTGGAAACAGTGACAGCACTGGCCTCGCTTTCTGTAATGGCAGAAAAAAAGTGAGTGTGTCCCTTAATCATTAAAACAGACCTCCAGTTTGCAGTGTGGCTATTGGGAAAGACAAAGGTATCAAATGTTCAAGCTAGGTTGCCGAGACTAACCTACCTGAGTGAGAGATGCATCTCAAGTCCAAATGCCTTGGGCAACAGCACTAATGAAAGGCCAACCCCATCACATCCCCATTTTTATTTTGAAGAACTATTTGCCTGTTGGGACATTTTAATTCAACGCTCCCCGCCAAAAGAGCAGAAGGAAGATTTCCCATTACCAGCTGCATGCAGCTGCACTTTCAAGACGTTGGGACTTCTCGCCAATTGGTCTTGAAAAATAGCTGCGGTGCATCGGCCTGCAAGATGAGCCAGTCCAGGTTGCAGCTCAGGGAGGCAATGCAGAGTTGATCAAATCTGTCCCACAAAGGGGAGAGCCACCGTTTTGGACAAAGCATCACAAATAATGGTGTTTGATTTGGATCTGGGAAACATGAATTTAAGTTCATGCTCCCCCGTGGCTTGGGTCCGGTCTACCTTTTCAGACTGTTGGGAGGATAGAGTGAATTTAGTGTGGCAGCTGTGCAGTCGTGTGGAAGAAACATGGCTAGGGAAGACAGGGTTAGCCCAAACTAATCAGTTCCTGCTTATTTTACTTCATGCCTCTAAGTAGCTTTCCAGAGCCAAATCTAAGGGGCAGAAATGAATTTACCCTAAGGTCAGACTGACCTTTATCCTGGAAACATCCCCAAGCTATTTAATACAAGCATGTAAATACTCTTCCATCCTGTTGTATTTGGGGCAATTTCTGCTACATTCTGCACTTCAAGAGCAATCCTATGTGAGGCACACTACAGACTTTATGTTACCAGTGCATTACGATGCAGTTGGTGGTAGATAGGTCCCTGGGGCAACTCAGCATTCTGACAGACAGATCTCTCTGCTTCCGTTGACTCCCTCCCTCTCCCAGAACTACAAGTCCCAAGCATCCCCAGGAAGAGGGAATGAATGTTTGACCAGTTTATCTCCAAGCAAGTGACTTAGCTGGGACTTGATCTTTGTCTTTTCCTAATCCTTAATGTCCTGGCTTCTTCTGTTTTAGGCGGCAAGGAGAACCAATGGAAGAAGAACCCATGAACCAATGAAGAGCTGTTCTGTCATCTACCAAGAACACATAATTCTTTGTGGCTTGTCACTTGTATCACAGTCCTGGCTCCCATCTGCTGCACAGCCCATATTACCCTCAGCCACAAAGCTGAAAAACTGACTCCAAGTGCAGGCAGAGAGGCTCTGCGGAAGGAGGCATGTGGCAGACCTTCCAGGATTAATAGCTACCCCTGGGGTGTTACCATGTGCACAATTCTGCCAATGCAAGCAGCAGAAACAGAGGACACAGGAGAGCAGCTATATGGACTGCCAAATTGGACATTTTACTCGGATGTCGGGGTGGTGCCTTTCCCCTCCAGAACCAAAGATGTCCATAGAGTGATCCTGCTGTATAGGAGCCCAAGTCATTCTCTTTTTTAAAAACAAAACTTGGTCCCTCGGTTGAGGATGTCCCATCATCAAAGGAGCTGGACCATGCATGGAGAAGACAAACATTTGATGTCAGACAATAGCCAACATCTTTATAGAACTGACCCAGCCCAGTTTCTACTAACCACTGCCCCAATTACACCTTTTTGGTCTTGGACCTTCCTAATTTGCACTATTACACAGATCACACAGGCACAAACTTTGTTCTATCTTCCATAGGATTTTGTGGGAACAAATTGCACCTCCTTGTGGACTTGAGTCCTTGACTTGACCATTCCTCCAGCATCAAGGCATTATGAAAATGCATAGCCCTGTGGTGCTTGTGGCTGGTTGGTTTCGTCCAGATCCATAAAAATAGGCAGCCTTATTCCAAAGAGTAAACTTCCGGGGTGGGGAATGGGGGATGGATACTGTGAGCAAGATAGATTGTTCCTCTATTACCCCAACCAGTATGTGGCATTTGAATTTCCTGTAACTTTCATTTTTGGGGGGTTTCTTTTTCTGTACCTGTTAAAGCAACAACACAAGTGCCTATGCAAGGGCCTCATTATTCAAATGAGGAGTTAATATCTTCCATAGCTATATCCAATCTTCATGGAATGCTGGAAGATAGCTAATTCTAATTTCATCCAGAGAGGCAGCTGATGCTGGCACAACCAGTTTTCTATGGATGAAAGGCACTTCGTGTGAAATGTGCATATCTCTTTTGCTTTCGTATCCATTGCTGTCTGCATGTGCTGGAAAGTTGCGTTCAGTCGCAGCCTCCCAGCGTGTGAGTGAGAGGCACCCATGACGACAATCCACACATTCCTAAATTGGAGCATCTTCCACACGGGACATTTGTCATGTTCAAAGGGGTCTTACTGCTCGTAGTGAGATTGTATGTTTGGGGGAAGCCGGGCAAGTTATGGAAGAAGGATGTAAAATATATACCATGTGCTGGATCTAAGCCACCCAGTAAATTGAGCCTTTGCTATAGTCCCAAGTACGTTGCTTTTTTTTTTCTTTCCTCGCAGCCAAGAGCAGAATTATTTTTCAGACATTTGATGGCATTCACATACATATTCACATTCCTCCAGCGTCAGCAACACAATGCAGATCTGTCCTGCCGCGCAGCAGCGTGAACCTTCCCACTGTAGCTCCCCCTTGCCACATGGATGTGAGGAATAGATGAAGCAAGAATTGAGTCGGAGTGCTGTGAATAGCAATGCTTTTTTCAGAAGCACCCTAGCAGGAAAAAAAAACAGCCATTAATTTCAGATGCAACATGCAAAATAATGGATTTGGTTTTGCTCAATGTCTTTTTTTTTGGGTGGTATCTGGCAGATTCTGGTGTTCTCCCTTCCCAAATGAAATCCTTGAGTAGAGAAATTACAATGCCATCCCTAGACTGACAGGATCTGATGATCTGGAAACAGTTTTTATTGTATCGGATCAAAAATGGGCAGTGCAGTTTCTTGTCATTGTAAGAAAGTAAACATACAGCATTGAACATGACCCTAAACTAGACTTCATGTGGTTATTGGGGGGGGGAGGAGAGAGAGAAGAAAACTTCACCTGAAAACCAGGAAATCCCTGATTGCACCTACTTAGGTTTCTCCAAGTGGTGAGTCTGGAGTTAAAATGTTGAAAGACAAACTTCAAGGGGTCACTTACAGGACTTGGCAAGGTCTGGAACAGACAATATATAGAAACACAGAGCTTTCTTCTAACTGTATCAGGTGAGAAAAATCTGCCCTTTGCCTCTTTTTTTTTGTCAATGAGTGCAGGACAAAAGACTTGTGGAATAAGCGATTGATTCAATGTACCTCTGTGAACACAAAGCATCGATCCATGTGATCCTTTTGATTATTCAACCATTCTTTGGGCTGGGGACCCAGAACAATTACTCCCAGGGTTGTGTGCGCTGTCTTTGTGCAAAATATATGACAGTTCACGTGTCACATTCATATGACAACCTAATGTTCATGGGGAAAAAATCAAGGATCCAGCTCCCGGACACACGGGGAAGCAAAGAAGTGCGAAAAGCTTTTAAGTGCTTCCAAAGAAATCTGCGGTGTTTCAACATGAACTAGAAAAATGGAAGTTCATAACGGAAAACATTCTTAAGAGTATGGGGGAAAACATTCCTTAATGTAGCATGAATGTTGATTGCTGGAAGATCCAGTGTCCCTTTACACATTCCCAAGTTCATGTCAGCTTTGAAGAGAAGGATGCATAGAAACAAGGATGTGGGTTTTTTAAAAAGCAAAAAATAAAAAATAAAATTTTTATTGTAGTAGAGACTTCCTCAACCTGGCGCCCTCCAGATGTCTTGGGATTCAAATCACAAACCACAAGATCAAAATTTGTTAGGCGGAAAATGAGAAAGGTTTCAATGTATGTTTTCCTTGGACAGTATCAGTAATACAAGTAAATAAAAGGCAGCCATAGATATTTTGAAGTTGAGCTAGTGATCCCACCCATTTGTTAATCATGCTCATTATTAGCTACACTCAATCCAATTCAGCCTTGCCCATTTGGAAGGACGTAACTTCAGATCATATTTCAATTGTATTAAAACGATTTAATAGATCCCATACACATAACTAGAGGGGAAATGGGTATCAGGGCTTGGCCAAACCACAAAGAAAACGATGCCCTAATGTCTCGGCTAACCAATGTCCTGCTCTGTAATTCTTTTAATTGGCATCTTTCATCTTTGTCCCATGGTACTAGCTTTGCATGGGGGAAATGCCATTCTTTTCTAACAATTCTTTGAAGCCTATTAGAAAATTAAGTATAAGAAACAGCAGGGGTGAAGAGTTTGGAAGAGAGGACCTACAGCCTGAGTCTGCAATAAAGCACATGTAGAAACTTAAAGAGGCCCGGCAATATCTTCTGGTGCTCCTTGTGTTTTCTGCCCAACTTGGTATGATTGGTGGTTGGCCGTAGCCTATGTCCTTATTTGGAAATACCTGTTGACTCACCTGCTCAGGAAAAAGATGAAGATGACATGGTACAAAGCTTCATGGGAAGCATGTGTGTCTGCATGTACTGGAATGATCTTACCAATAGGTCTCCTGATAAACTGATGTTTTGTGTTTGGCCATACTTACAGTAATAGAAATTTTATGACAATACCAATAACATGACTTAAAAACTTCAAATGCTGGGGGGGGGGGAGGCGTCTCCTGATTTAACCAGAAACTGAGAAGAACCCACAGCGTTGATGCTGAGATCAAGCACAGAGGGAAAGGTCCTAAGAGGATTACATCTATCATTCCTTTATTCAGTCTGAATGATTGGTTAAGTTTCATGTGATGTCACAACGCTTTTAGTTTCCCTCTTCAGTTCACAAAGGGCATTAGTTTTCTGTGATGTCATGATAAGTCTCTAAAAATAGTGGTAGAAAAAAAAATAACAAGGAGATTGCCTAGCTTACCCATTCTATCACAAACATGAAGATCTCAAGCAGGTCTTAGGCTGGGATCTGTAGATGACCAGGCTGAGCCCAGGGAAGGGGTCAAACATGTCATCAGTCATGAATCCCTTCATTCCCACGAGAGAGTTAAGTCCAGACCACCTTGGATTCCTTATCTACCACCAAATTGCTTTTGACCATTAGTTGTTCAGATTCTTGTAGAGCTTAAGCTTACAATAAATCTTTATACCGATTTGAACTGCCTGGCTCTCCTGATTTCCCTGTTGCTTGACAGGGTCCCATTAATCAGAGATACCCCAGTAAAAGACAGTATTCATTATTATCGACACTTATACCAATGTTCATACGTTGCAATGGTATGTGGGGATGACCTTGGGAGACTGGCCCGGAGATTGCCTAGGCACAGGGGTAGGCAACCTTGGCTCTTTTATGACTCGTGGACTTCAACTCCCAGAATTCCTGAGCTGGCATGGCTGGCTCAGGAATTCTGGGAGTTGAAGTCCACGAGTCATAAAAGAGCCAAGGTTGCCTACCCCTGGCCTAGGGAATGGTCAAGTAAAGGACAGCATAATCTGCATCTGGCTAGCGGGTGGGGCAAGAGACTCAAAAGAGACACTTTCTAATTGTGGGGGAGAAGGTTAAGGAAATGGAGGGAGATTGTACTTTCAAACTGGCAAGGTTCTGTTAATGTAGCCTTACAGTAAAGTAAAACTAGCTGATCTGGTCATGTTTTCTGTAAGTCTACCTGGTAAGGCTGAAATCAATCTTGCTAGTCTGAAAGTACAACTCTTCCCCCACCTTCACACAGCTATGGATCATGTTGTCTCTTATCTGACCATCTACTAAGTAGTGTCTGCACCTGTCTCCCAAGGTACATTCCCACATTGCATTGTACACGTAAATGAACTCAAATGTGCTCACACATAGCAGGAGGGACATGGGAATTGGTTCTAGAGAGATGGTGTATATATTACTGATTTGTGCATTGCACTTCACTGTAAATGTGAAGGTGCTACTTTAAAAAAATGGGCAAAATAGTTTCAATAACCAATTGCACTAGAGGTGCACATTTCACTACATGGCAGTAAAAGGTTGGTATTTCCTGTTGCTATCTCATGGCCATCCAGATAATTGTGTCAGGTATATGATCAAACTGATGCAACTCGAAGGGTACAAACTTTATTCTTCATGGAAATGCACAGTGTGTAGGCCAGCAGATCATGTTTAATAATATTTCTATTGGGATCATGAGAAATGGTCTATAAACACACACACACACACACACACACACACAGAGAGAGAGAGAGAGAGATGGAAGACAGTTATATCTGTATTTGCCAAAAAAAAAAAGGATGAAGATACTGTGGAAATAGCAAATCAAAGTTTGGGAATGCTCCATGCCAAGAAAACATGGGGCACATGGTAGGGATAATGGAAATGGAAGATTATGCAAGAAAGTGAAAAGTGTTACGGGGGGGAAGAATTATTCTCAGAATCAGAGGATACAAAGAGTCTCATTTTCTCATTCATCATGGAGTGATGGAAAAATCCTGTGGGTGCAAGCTGCCTTGTTTGCATCGTTTGGTTCCAATTCACAATGAAGCCAAAGCCACAAGCACTCTTGAAGTCTATGTCATCCAGGAACAGCTACTGGATGATTCAGGCACAATTGGCATTTGTTACTGGAGGCCCTCTGTCCTTAGAGATCTCGGAGCCATCACAATTTGGGTTCAGTGCAAAACTGAACATTGAGAGCTTTGAAAAGTGGTTCGCTTTGACACCCAAGTCACTACACCTAAGAAAAGGGGGTAAAGAAGGAATTTAAAAGACAGCAGGGGCAAAGCGTGTGAATTTTGCACTTGATTCCAGATTCTTATAACAGCACCTGCTGTGCTGTAAGCTTCTTTATTCAACCATCATCTTTGGAATTTGAATCAAACAGCTGTAAGGCATCAAAAAAAAATGGGGAAGCCCACAGACACATAATTCAGCACCACAAATGGACTTCCCTTAGGAAGTCTTCCTAGGATCCTTCCCAATTAATGGCTACAAAGAAAAGTGAGTTCAAACTATAGTTGGGATCAATAGAAAGGTGTGTCCTTTCGTTGCTTAACAAGCGCAAACTCAAAAAGTACAACATTATAGGGAACAATCTCAACTTCTTCCTTTTCGATCAGTTTCCAATCAGGAAATTTTTATACTAACCCTGCCCTCAACTGCATTCTTCCATACTCATCTTTACTGCAGCTAGCATAGGTGCCGTCCCACACACCTCTACGTCGAGCAGCAGGTAGCCACATCTGCCGGTCATGGAGGATCTCACCAACATAGCTTCTTTTTTGCAGATGTGTGGTCCAACCAGGTTTTCCCACTTCTAGCCTGGAGAAACAGGGCTTGAATTTCTGCCTATGCAAATCATGATGGCCTAGAACCTAAGCCTGAGGTGAGGAGTATTGGTGACCTTGTGCCAGGAAAACAGAGTTGGTACCCCAGCATGGAATACCTTGTCTAGTTGACTGGTGCAATAGGGCCTCCATGCCAAGATGTAATCAAGGTGGCTAACCGAAATGACTCTGAAGTAGTAGGGCAGATTCAAGAAATCTGGCTGCTAGAATCAAACAAGCAAAGAAAAAATACACTTGTTAATGCCAGCAGATGAAATGGTTTTGGAGGTCATGGAAGCAGAAAGTTGAAAAAGATCACAGTCCAATGTAAGTGAAGAAGCTTGGGAGAACATACATGGGAAAAGGGACTCTCTGGCCCACATGCCAAGCTCTTCCCTTATTTCATCTTATATCCTTTTCTACAGTTATCTTATACGTGTTGGGTATAAAGATGGTGCCCTGCTGCTTTCCACATGCTGACAGCTGAATCCTTCTCCAACACTGACCGACAAATTTCACTCTTGCAGCGAAGCCTGGAGAGTGCTGGATAGGCCAAGTGGCATAGATTTCTCAATTTTATTGTCAGCTCCTCGCATCTATTATTTGTTTGTTTGTTTGTTTGTTTGTTTGTTTGTTTGTTTGTTTGTTTGTTTGTTTATTTATTTATTTATTTATTTATTTATTTATTTATTTATTTATTTATTTATTTATTTATTATTGGGACTTATATGCCGCCCTATCTCCCAAAGGACTCAGGTAACTTATTGTTACCTCCCCGCATCTATTACCTTTTGCATGTTGTATGGTCCCAAGGGAGGTGAGGAAACCAAAGCAGATATAATGGAATAAAAATGCCCCAAAATGGAGATGTTGTGGGTTTTGTGGGTATATATATATATATATATATATATATATATATATATATATATATATATATATATATATATATATATATATATATATATATATATATATATATATATATATATATATATATATATATATATATATATATATATATATATATATATATATATATATATATATATATATATATATATATATATATATATATATATATATATATATATATATATATATATATATATATATATATATATATATATATATATATATATATATATATATATATATATATATATATATATATATATATATATATATATATATATATATATATATATATATATATATATATATATATATATATATATATATATATATATATATATATATATATATATATATATATATATATATATATATTTTGGGGCATTTATATTCCATTATATATATATCAAGGGGTATCTAATTGGATTGCATAAGTTGGAGTTTTGGAAGGGTTGTTTCATCAGATACCCCTTGTTAGTTAGTAAAAGCAAAGCATCTCGTCCACTGTTTGTGACTTTGCTATCCGACCCTTCGAGGTTCCTCACTTGTCCTGAGGTTATCATGCAGACTGCAAAGCAAGCTGCCGCACAATATAGAGAGGAGTTGTAACACCTCGAGGTGTCTGCAGGATGTGGTCAGGAAGGACAAGATGGTAGCCACAATTGGAAGCTCCAGCACATATCTAAAACATGGACAGACCCTTGATTGCACTGTGGTGAGGCACCATCCTCCAGATGTTGTTAGATTAAACTGTCCATCTGCATTTACTCTAAGATCATTGGGGATTTGTACAGCAAGATGTTGCATCACCCCCATGCTCAAAGTCTCATCTTCAGATCTATTTTCAATTGATGAGGAAGGTATACATTAAAAAATACATTTTAAAAAAAAAATTTTACCTCCTTTATTATTTTTGTTACCTTTCAGTCGATCTTGACTCCCGGTTCCTACAATGGACAAATCAAAGTAATTTTCCAAGGAGCATTTTTTGGGGAAAGGTTTTGTCTTTGCCTTCTTCCTAGAGCTGAGAAAGAGTGACTGGGTCAAAGTTACCAGGGTGACAACTTGGATTTGCATCACATAAGGTAAAGGTAAAGGTTCCCCCGCACATGCGTGCTAGTCGTTTCCAACTCTAGGGGCCGGTGCTCATCTCCGTTTCAAAGCCGAAGAGCCAGCGCTTGTCCGAGGACGTCTCCGTGGTCATGTGGCCGGCATGACTAGACGCCAAAGGCGCACGGAACGCTGTTACCTTCCCACCGTAGTGGTCCCTATTTTTCTACTTGCATTTTTTACGTGCTTTCGAACTGCTAGGTTGGTAGAAGCTGGGACGAGTAACAGGCGCTCACTCTGTTACGCGGCACTCGGGATTCGACCCGCCAAACTGCCGACCTTCTGATCGACAAGCTCAGCGTCCTAACCCACTAAGCCACCGCGTCCCTTTTTGCATCACATAGTCCTCTGCAAAATTTTAGAACATCTGTGGGGCCCTTCAAGGTTTTTAAGAAGAGACCGGACAGCCACTTGTCCAAAATGATATGGGGACTCCTGCTTGAGCAGGGGACTGGACTAGAAGACCTCCAAGACTAGAAGACCTCCAAGACCTCCAAGACCTTCCAGCTCTATTCTGATTCTGATTCAGTTTCTCAGCCTCCCATCCTAAGATGGCTTTTTTTGTTGCAGGATATTGCTACAACCTGATTGCTGTTGCCAGTGGGTGGGGTTAAATGTGAAAGCTTTCCCTGATTGGTGCAGTTTACTCTGATGTCACAATGGCTCAAGCGCAACAGTGGGGGGCGGGAATTAACCTTGGTGCCTGTCCTAAAGATACATCTGGAGTGAAGAAAGAAGCAAAAAGTCTTCAGCTGGCATAAACATTTCAAAGGAAATTAAGCAACGGGACCGCATTTTGAGGCAGTGCTTTTTAGATTCTTAAGGCTATTGAGGTCTCAGGAGACTGACTTAATTCTCAGGTGAGTTAACCCAGAATGAAATTATAGCCTAGCATAATTCAGAGGACATTGTCTGCATGACGTTGGCAGAGCCTTCAGACTGTGTGCCCTTTGGTGAAATGTAGAAATTTAGGGGACATTCATTCCTTTATTGTCAAGACTTTACAAGAATCCCCTGCTTATTTTCTGTGTCAGAATGCTGCTATGGGCAGAGGAGCAAAGCCCATTTGATAAGGCATAGATTTGCAAACTTTCTAGAACCATTTTCATGTATTGAGATGGGCCTGTTGCCTCAAAACTGGGCGAAACACTCTAAGGACAGCAGATCTTTTAAGCAATTCTTCCTCATCTTCAGAAATCAGCAGGAAGAAAAATGCACGGAATAGAAATAAGCATTCAGGTCACCTGCTAATGCCTGCAGGTGAAAGTGGTTTGAATGGCATAAAAACAGCTACTTGAAAAAGAACTAGGATCTCTTTCCTTCTTGATGCATGTCTAGCAGAATTAGCATACAAGCAGTTGAAAAACTATTTGTTTCTCCGGTCTTGTTAATGCCCCAATGGGAGTTGGGAATAGTAATACGATACGGGTGGAGTAAGTTGGGGGTCGGGAAGTGCTATAACAGAAATGGAAATATCTGGCTTTCTCTTTTTTTTTTGTCTGTGCACCCATCCCCATCCTTGTTTTCAACAGGATCTTGCATGTGCTATAATTCTGTATATAGATCACAAAATAGTTCTGGGTGTAAGTCTATAAATAAAGCCCACACAACAAAAGTCTTGGTTAAAAGAATTTTAACAACTCAAATAACATGCAGGTTACAATGTACTAAAAAGTTTCCTTTTTTCAGATCAAAGTCATCCCTTGATGATGATCAGACTTATTAATTCTTCATAGTTAAGAAGCAATACAAAGCTGAATCAGACTGTTCATCAAGCCTGAGGGAGCATCCTCTGGGGATCAAGGTCATCAGTGATTGAAACAGATTTGTTGTGGATCCCCCACTGGCTTGATTCTTGAACTTCAGGGAAGAGTAAACAAATAGGTGTGACTGAACTGCAACCCCTGGTTGCCCCTGCTAACACGGCTAATGGCAAGGGATGCTGGGAATTGTAGTTCAGCATGCAGCTACTGATGCAAAGATTGACCCTGTATTTGCAGAGCATGCTCCCTGCATTCATAGGTGGTCTGGCTAAAGTAGAAGCATGGATTGATTCTCGCCCTGGCTGTCCCACAAACAACCCTTAGAATTGAGCTTTTGGCGAAGGTGAAGACCGTTAATTCTTTACCTTGTTGCTACAATTTTAAGTCCGTTGATATAACCAAGCAAGGGTATTTAGTTCTTTCTGTGCTGCTATGTTCATCCTATTGCCATAAAGAGTAGCTGTCTTACACCATGCCTACTTAAGGCTTATCCCAGTGGGACCTAACATGGCCGTTTCAGTTGTTGTGGGATTGCTAGAACTGGCAAACTGAGTTTAGATTGAGAAAACTGGAGCCAGAACTTAATACAAACCAGGTTTCTGTCAGGGCGCTTGCGGGCAAAGCTCTTCTTCTCTTATGCAATCATTCTGTCTTTATACAAGAATTTGAAAGTAACTGGCATGGGATGCAGACACAGTCCTCTTCATGTAGCCTTCCCTTCCCACCACCACATCGCTCCCTCCCCACTTCTTACAAGCAAAAAGGCACCAAGGAAGGCAAAATGACCGATTCTAATTCGCAGTTCTGCCAGCCATCTCAGCTGGAATAATACCATTACAAAATTGCTGTTTTGTTTTTAAAAATAAAAAAATTAAAAAATCTTGAATCTGTGAAAAAGGCTCCAGTTTTTTCTACTTCGTTCACAGCAGACTTTCGGATTCTTTCTTTCTGCTCTGCCCTTCTGGTGGTGAGGGGGGCAAGGGGGCTCCTTTTGTTTCCCATTATGTCATTCTGCACTGTTTTTTTGTTTCCTGATTTCTTGATATATATATATATATATATTTTAAAAAAAAACCTCCTGGGAGAAGCTCTCCCCGGTGCCTCCCCTTGGGATGGATTGAGGCATGGGAAGCCAAGGAGATCACACATCAGTGGAGAGATGATGTTATTATGGAAGGCTGAAGACTTGCAGATGTCCATGGAACATCTCCCTACGAAGGTAACTCTAGGGAATCCACCTTCATCCTTGCTCTTCTTTGCCATCACATTGAATGGGAACGATAAAGTGCGGAAGACTTTTTTCAGCACAATGCTAGTACCAAAGCACCCCATTCTGAGAACTGTTTCCAGGACCGAGATTTAATCTGAAGCCATGCATAGGAAGCCTGCTTCTGAGTATACACAACTATTTCTTTTGCTGATAAGAGAGAGAGAGAGAGAGAGAGAGAGAGAGAGAGAGAGAGAGAGAGAGAGAGAGAGAGAGAGAGAGAGAGAGAGAGAGAGAGAGAGAGAGAGACGGAGAGACGGAGAGACGCAAGGCTTCACAACAGTTCTCTGGTCAGAAATTAAGCCCTGGCTGAAGTTAGAAGGAAATCTGCGTGAAAAGCATTTAAGTCCTTCAGGGTTTAGAGTATTACTATGGTTTTGGCAAAGCAGCAGTCTCTGTACAGTCCCATAAAGGAAGGAAGGAGAGCCATCGAGGTGAAGAGAATTATCATTGGGAAAATGGGAGGCTTACAGCCAAATATATAGGAAATGTGAATGTCAGGCAGGAGGGTCTAATAAGAAGAAAGGGATTCTTAACCTGCAAATTCAAAAATAAATTAGCTCTTCAAAGAGTTCTGCATAGACCTGTCGAGATCACCTTGTTATGAGCCAAGCTTCAGGCCACTGCCTCATCGGGTGCGCAGTTCATCCCAAGGCAAATATGAAAAATCGGCCATCTCAATCCTGGATCCACATTAGGCTTTCCTTTCCCAGTCTCCCCACCCCACCCCAAGAAGGCAGGGCCAATCGTATCTTGAGTGCGATGAAGCAGCATGAATGTCCAGGCCCTGACTTTCTGAATAAGTGTGTCTTGGGAAAGGCAAAAGCATGGGGCTCACCAGCTTTCTTCCTGAGAACGCCTAGAAAAAAAAAGAGAAAGCCAGAGGGAGACATCAGTAACAAACTTGAACTTTTAGGTTGGTTTTCATGGTGAATCTGAAAATAATCTGGTGTACAAGCAGGACTTCCTCAGGGTATGGTCAAAAAAAGTCAAGATAGCAGCCAGAACAGTGCAATCGAAACTCTACTTGTCATTTATGTGCACTGGACATAAAAACAGGTTGAGCTTCGTATCATTGTGACCACCCTCTTGACTTTTGGGGCCATACCCTGCAGATACCACTGGTTATACGAGATGATGGCAGCAAAAAAGGACCTTCCTGGTTCAATTCTTTCCCCTCTCAAATTGAATACAATAGATGTGGCTCTTTGGCATAAGGCCAAGTCCATGTGCTAAACATGTGAGGGTTTGGGGGGGGTTTGGATAGTTGGTGTGAGGTGTTAAGAAATAATGTTTCCCTTGAAAAATATAGTAACAGGAAAAGGCTGCATGCAGACAGCTAGCAGGCAAAGAAGAAGGTTAAGAAATAACTTTCTTCTGGCAAATTTAATTTTTTAAAATGCAGGGGATTTTTCATTTTGTTAAAAAAAAGTGCACTCCTTCATTCTTGTAAATTGATGCGTTGTACAACTCCATGAACAACTTTCGGGTAGATAGCTGGGCTAAAAATACAACAGACAGCCATTTTCTCACCTGCAATTTCTATTGGAACAATGTTACCAAACAATTGTTTGTTTAGAGAACTTCAGAAAATGAAATTTAAATCCTTTGGAGATAAGTGGAATGTGGTTGACTTAAGAATTCCACAATGAGAGACAATAAATTGCTTAAGGTTTATTAAGGTGCCACAATCACACATTTTATCACTAATGTGCATTCGTCCCTTTGCTACTAAAGTTTTTGCTTTCATAAAAGATCTGTATTTTTGTGGGGAAATCCTCAGGTCCCACCTTCTGATTACCAGTCCATCAACATATTTAATACCTCACCTTCCATCTTGCCACTCGGTCTCATTGTGGGCCAGTTATCCTTTTCCCCCCCAAGGAAATTAAACACATAAAAAACTTTCCAAATGAGAGAGGGGATCTTTTTGAACTGCACTTCCTTTTTGATTTAAATGAAAGCAGCTGAAATGGGCGTGCTTCTCAGAGATCACAGACCAGATGTTAGATATATAATGATTTGATCACTTAGGCATGTACAGTATATGTAACTCTACCCTACTTTTAACATTTAAATTTTCTTAACAAGTGCAAAGTACCCACAATCCAATCCTATTCCCCATCCCCTGTCTGGATTACATGTAGCTCTAGTCTAATGCATTATATAAAGCTATCAAAGGACTGTTTAATAAGATCATTAGCGGAAACATTGAGACAATGAAACAAAGCGTACAATTCATCCTTTCTTCTTAGATGGTCAGCCTCTTAATGATTTTGGAGGCATCAGATCAAAGTTTAAAATGCAGCTTCATCTAGATGAGAAAGAAGCAACATGGGACCCATCAGGTATTTCGCATAACAACTGTAGGATTTTAGTATGTTGTCAGAAGCTGATGAACTGGGAGACCCAAACATCTGAAGGTTGCAAGTAAAGATAAACAGTTCTAATAGATTTTAAACAGTGGCCAAGCTAGGCCTGTGTTGCTGGAAACCCTCTTTTTTCTTTTCTTTTCTTTTCTTTCTTTATCTTTTCTTTCTTTCTATCTATCTTTCTTTTCTTTTCCCTTCTTTTCTTTTCTTTCCTTTTTTTTAATTAAAGAGTTTTACAAAAACAAAATTTTACAATATATCCCCAAATCCCCCCCACCCCAAACCCGCCCACTTCCCCCCCCACTTCCCAGAGCTAAATACAGGATTATGGTTATAATAATCATATTCTAAATAAAAATTATGCATAATATACAATTAACCAAATTCATAATGTGCTTTAACTCCCCTTTAACATAACTACATACGAAGTACCAATAACAATATATCCCACTAAAATCTACTCATAAGCTAAATGGAACTTTTTAGTCCCATATTTGTTCTGAATATAATCTATCCATCTCCTCCAAACTGAAATATATCTTTCCTGTGAATGATCTTTCAAGTAAGCAGAAATCTTAGACATTTCTGCAAGATTCGAAACTTTAAGCACCCATTCTTCTATAGTAGGCAAACTATCCTTCTTCCAATATTGTCCCACCAGTTTTTTTGTTACCCTTAGTAAATTTGAAATGTTGCTCCCTATGACTGCCAGAATATCAGTTCTGGTACTTTTAAGGTTTTTATTTTTATTTTGATGGCTAATTCTTTTTCCGTTACCTCCCCACCACCACCACCACCTCAATACTGTACTTAGATATATTCCAGGAAATTGGAAGATATTCCACCCCATGTAAAAAATGCCAACGAGCTGATGAACTGCTAACATGCCATGCTTTGGTTCCTTCTAAAGGCAAATAAGAGATTTCCCTGAAGGCCATTACAAGAAAGAAATGGTTAATTTCCCCACCCCTCCATTCTTTCACGACTGAAGGCTAGGACAGAGCCTTCTGATTATAATATAGGTCTTTGGGGGAAAGAATAACTTGATTTATTCTGTTTTGGCCCCTGGGGTCCAGCTATGCATGATAACTCTGACCAGATCTCTCAGAATGTTATGCTTGACTTCAGAACATCCATTGAATTACTAATTCTGATCAGGGAAAGGCTGCTGGAACGGGATGGGGTTAACCCTTTTCTGTTGTATCCAATCCAGGACCTCCACCCAGTTTCTATCCACCCTTGGTGCTTCCTATCAAGAAAACAGCAGGGTAGGAAAGGGGTTAACCATCTCCCTCTCTCCCCCCACCCCCACTCCTTGTTTCTCTGATCAAATTAACAGTGCCTCACAGCTGCTTTGAAGTCAAGAAAAAGACATCTGGAGAACCGGTCATGGATCTTCCATGTCGACATGTTAACACGTGGACTTAAAAGTGGTTTCTGAGCCTGTCTCCTGCTGTGGGACTTACGGGCAAGAGAAAGCAATGCTTTAGATAAAATGCAAATGGCCATCCTAAAAAGGCTTCCAATTTTTCTGCATTTGGGGGAAGTTGGGATGTACCAACTATGCATTGTGCCTGAAATGCCTTCCTGGTCCCACTCGGTTTGTTCAGCACTATATGTTTTTGACAACGGCCTTCTTTCTTGGTCTTCACCTGACTCTGTTTCGGAAGCATCTGAAACGGGAAACAGGAATGCTATGGAAAGCTACAAAGCTCCAACACGGGATGGAACCAGTGGAGGAGCTGGCATTTAGTCTGATGAAAACTGGGAAGTATGGAAATTGTTGAATAGACTACGCATGGGTACAACAAGGTCCAGAGACACTCTAAACAAACGAGGCTCTCTGGTGGATTCTGTTCTTTGCAATTGTAGTTGACATGCAGACAACAACACATACTGTATGTAGACCTCTCCTTTGTATCCTGATCAGTGTACACTTGAGGACCTCATGGCAGCGCGACAGAACACAATTATTGTTGCTAGTTTCTGGGCAAGATCTGTTTAATGTGTACATATTTTAATCTTGTACTGTGTTTTATATTTTAAATGTCATGTCATAGGAGTACGCCTTATTTTAATCGTGATGGTTCTGACACGAATAGACCAAAAATGGATTCTGTTCTGTGACCTGGATGAGGGGACCTTTCCAGTTACACCAGTGCAGGATTTGTTGACTATTCCTTGTTTTGGTGAACCTAACAAGGTTGCCGGGGTGGGGTGGGGGGAATAACCTTGTAGATTTCAGTCAGGTTGATTTTCTTCCTTAGTCTCCTCCAAATGTGGCTACCCAGTCAAGGATGTGGGGAAAAGCAAAGCAGGGAAAACATTCTCTCACCTTTGTTGGCCTAGAAAGCAGAATTGAAGAAAATGAAAGTGGTTGTGGGACAAGTTAGAAAGATATGTTGCGATTCCATCCAGATTTGTTTGGAGGGCGGTATATACCGTGGGTGGGAAGAGATTGCTGTGCTTCTAATGTGATGGCCTTTAAAATCAGCAGCACTACTTGTACGTGGATGGCAAATGTCCCCCATTGCTTTTAAATAGAGGGATTTATTCACCATAATTGGGGCATTTTAAAATGTACATGGGGCTTCGGCTTCGGCTGCCTTCCTTGGCTTGTTTAAGAAGTGCAAGTGATGCCCTCTCTTTCTTTCCAAGAGCTGGTGCAAGGCCACACATCCTGTGGGTTTTTTTTCCTTTGAATTCTTCCTAGAGGGATATTTCTTGTGATGCACCAGAAGCCACTTTTTAGATTCCCCTTATCTTGACAGAATTATTCAAAGCTAGCTTTGCCAAGAGAAAGCCAGGATGCTTGATGGGGCACACACAAATTTGTGCGTGAATCCCTGCTGTGAACACAGAGTATGCAACCGTCTTAGCTAATATTTTCCCTGCTTAATAGTTGTTATCTGCCAAATCCTTGTGCACCACCTTTAAAAAGTGTGCATGTATATTACTGGAGGTACATAATATACACTTTCATTGATTGCCTGTTAACTCTTCCATACAATCTTGGGCTGATCCTTCCTTTGGCCCTCAAAGCCATAAATCTCCCCTCTCAATCTTGCTGTCTACAGACAAGATAGGCACTGATTGTTAGGTGCCTGGTTTTTATGAAATAAAGCCTTTTGTAAGGCTTTCCCATGGTCTGGAATTTCAGATATTTAAAAATATTTCTCTGCCTACCTACTTCATAGAAAAAGATGAAGAAGTCTCACCTATTGAATGTGCTGTTGGCCCTGCTTTAACATTCACTTGAGATGAAAAAAATCAAATTCAAATAAATGTTTTGAGCCCAATCATCTCCTTATTTGCATTTCCATAACAAGATTGTTCCAACTGCATTCCGTGCAAGTGTTTTTTTAAAACAGTGCAGTTCACTTCTGCATTTTATTTCAACAAAAAAACACTGAATGAAAAATGCTGAAAAAGTTGCAAATATTTGTAAACCCCCCCCCCCAGAAATGCAGTTCATTTCTGCATTTTATTGGTACAAATAGTTGTAAACTTTTTCAGCATTTTTCAGTGTGTGCAATTTTGTAAGTGTGTGTTAAACAAAATTCTCTGAAAAGTCTTAAGGAAACTGCTTTTTGGATGAGTGTGAATTTCAAAAGCAGGCTGTGTTTTGATTTCCATCCTGAAATGACAAAAGTAAGTTCATCTTGAAATGTTTGTGACTTCTATGCAAACAATATTCCCGGCTAGTGTCTTACACAAAGTCAGCCAAGGCAAATCTCCTCCCCCTTCTCCTTTGCTCTGTTTTGGAGCAAAGCTGCCTTTAAACAGAAATTCCTTGTTCATGGTAATGACGGGCGTAGGTTGAGATTCCTCGCGTTTGCAAACTTTTGGCACTTGTGTCATTCAAAGGCTCATCTCATGCCACAATTTTGTCTAGGAACTCAGCCTTGTTCATCTACAACAGAGGTTCCCAAAAGGTTGGGAACCTCTGGTGTAGATGAACAAGGCTGAGAGACCGGTTACACGGAGACAGCTTTTTCCGCAGACAGGAGGGGTGTGTGGTTTTGTGCGCTGCCTGCATCCCGCAGATGGGGCTTCGGTTGTTTGTGCAGCCCAGTTGCTGGCATGCTGCGGCCCGGTACCAGTCCATGGACCGGGGGTTGGGGACCCCTAATCTACACTACAGCAAAAGGTTTATTAATAAGAGCACTTTTTTTCTATTTTGTTTTTGTTTGTAATTGTAAAGAGGAAGGATTTTATTCCCTTGTTGCCGGCATGAAAATCTGCCCTGAATTTTGTAAGCTGTTAAAAACGTTGACACGTTAGAGGTTTTGTGGTCTGCCGGACATTTTCTAGCATAAAGAAATGATGAAAGCACATCCTAAAGAGGGCATGGTAAAAAAAAATTGCCATGGGGAGAGAGGAAGGAAAGGGGAACATAATTATTTGCTTTTCCGCATACTTTGTTCATTTATTATCCTTAAGTCAACCCGAGTCCTGGCAATTACATGATCGAATCTGTGCAGTTTTCTAGGCAGCATTTTCAGAAGTGGTTTCCCATTGCCATCTCCTCATGGTTGAGAGAGAGCGACTCACCTCAAGTCACTCTTGGTTGGCTTCTTGGTCTAAGACAGGAATAAAACTCAGGTTCTCTCACTCCTAGTCCAATACTTTAAGCCAGGGGTGTCAAACTCAATTTCATTGAGGGCCGCATCAGCATTGCGGTTGCCCTCAGGGGGCCGGGTGGGTGTGGCCTGGGTGGGCATGGCCTACTGGGTGGGCGTGGCTAAAGTGTGTATGGCCTACTGGGTGGGCATGGCCAGCTCTACATCGTTCAGGCCAAGGCAGTTCCCTCACTGTTTCCAGGATGGCTTCGCGGGCCGCATGAAACCATTTCACGGGCCGGATCCGGCCCCTGGGCCTTGTGTTTGACATGTCTGCTTTAAGCCCTGGACCAAACTGACTCTCTTCTGTTCTGGCACTTACAGCTTAATTTCCTTCGAAGACCAAGCACTTCCATTTCACCTCTTCCCAAAAAATTGTGCGAAATTTATTTTTATTAGCTCCTGCCCTGCTTGTGAACATTTATGCCAATTGGGTTTTTAAAAAAAACATGTTTATAAATGAGAACTAAAAGTGTGAAATCTCAAAACTCCAGGACTTGCACACAAACTGAACAGCAATAAACTAAGATAAGCTAGGCCAGTCATTATATAACCTACCCACTTTGCATGTCTTTCCCTCCTTCTCTCTCTCTCTCTCTCTCTCTCTCTCTCTCTCACACACACACACACACCTAATTTTCTGATTATTCTTGATTCCACTCCCCCCCCCACCAACAGTGCAGGAATCAATCAGTTGGCTGCAGTCCAGGATATGCACTGGAAAAGATCTGTCTGCAGTTTCTCAACCAACTTTCGGGAAATTGGTCCTGAAGTGGTCTCAGCAGTGAGGGCTTAGGAGCAAATAGCTGAGATACCCCAACAATTGCTAGTTTTAGGGGTAGTCATATTTGAAATTATGTCTAGGAATGAGAACCACATATGGCCAGGATTTACAGCTCTTTTTTGGGGGTGGGGGGTGGGACAAGGGCTGCCATTGGCTTTGAAGTGAAAACTGGAGGTCATATGCTGAAAATGGGGCAAGCTCAAGACAAAATTTCAATTTCATTCCAATTAAATTAAATTGACTCAAAGTCATTAACATTGATGCTCTCCTTATATTTAATCATCTCTGCCTTCTGTCCCTAAAAATGTTGAAAGTCGTCTGTGGACAGTTCTGAATTTGTACTTCTCCCAATGCCAAAATACCAGTTGGTTTTCAGGATTCTTGCTTGAATTCACGCTAGAAAGTATATATGGCAGCGAATTGGTCATAGTTATTGCACTAGATGTTTCAAAAGACTAACATCAAATTTGTTCCCTTTAACACAGAAAAAAATGGTGTTCCTTACCTTACCTGGGCCTCAAATACTAATGCTTAATTCAGTAACTCCAACTCTGATCTATGTTTTGCCACTCTGTAAAACAGGCAACCTGGTGTCTCCCAGATGTTTTGGATTAAAATCCCACATTCTTTTGCCATTGGCCATGCTGGCTGGAGCTTGTGGAAGTTGAAGTTCAAAACATCTGGAGGGCATCACGTAGCTTTTGCTATGCAGAGTAAATGCAAAGCCAGTGCAGTGAAAACGGAACGAACAAATGAGTAAATAAATGGTTAACAGGAGGGATGCTGGGAGTTGTAGTTCACTGAAGTCTACTAGACCGCAGGTTTATCCTTTGCTATTTAGATTAAAGAGAATTGCCAGTAGTTTTTTCAAAGAGTTGAAGATAGGCATATTTAAACAAGAGTCAGTCTACAAACCCAATGCATTCTGATTTATTTATTTTGATACAGCATGTTAAAATTCTCACTTTCCAAATAACCGGTCATCTAAATGGTATAAATAGATAAATAAAAATGTATTATCATCAACTTTTTATTATGGGATTTTTTTTAGCTAAACATGGTTCCTGAATTCACCTTTTTTAATGGTTGAGAAAGAGGATTGTTTCCCAGGAGTTTCACCCATAATAATGCTAACTTCTGTTGAATGGATGTAAAACACAAGATCTCTCCAATCATCAGGGGCTGCCACAAAGAAGAGGGAGCCAAGCTATTCCCCAAAGCACCTGAAGGCAGGACAAGAAGCAACGGATGGAAACTGACCAGAGATAGAAGCAACCTAGAACTAAGGAGAATTTTTTTGACAGTTGAACAATTGATCAGTGGAACAACCTGCATTCAGAAGCTGTGAATGCTCCAACACTGGAAGTTTTTAAGAAGAGACTGGACAGCCATTTGTCTGAAATGGTATAGGGTTTCCTGCCTGAGCAGGGGGTTGGACTAGATGACCTCCAAGGTACCTTCCAACATTATTATTATTATTATTATTATTATTATTATTATTATTATTATTATTATTATTATTATTATTATTATTATTATCGTCATCGTCATCATCATCATCATCATCATCATCATGTTTGAACTGATGATATCAACTATTTTCTCAGCAATAGGATGAGCTATTCTCAATCTCTGTAAGGATTTGTAGTCTGATATTTCTGGAGAGTACCAAATTGGGGGAAAATTATTATGACAGCATGCACATTGTCCAATGTTTAATGGGTGGAATTCATCTCCCAATGTTACGATTCTGACTCCAGGACAGACAAACCTATGCATGAAAACCTGATTTCTCCTATAACTTCCTCTTGTTGCAAAAAAATTAGTTGTTTTAGCTTGGTCTAGTAGTAGATTTCTGGGTAATCAGCAATAAATCTTCTCATTATTTAGTTTACAGGGGTGTCAAACTGCTGGCCCGTGGGCCGGAGCGTCATGGAGAAACCGCGCCCATCCCATTTTCGGCAATGGGAAAAAGTTCCGATACGTCGCGCGACGTCACGTGACGTCACGAGTTTGACATGCCTGATTTAGTAAAAGCAACAACAAAATAAGCCCACCTGACTCCTAAATTAAGGCACTGAAATGAAGAGGATTTTGGAAAACAGATGGCCTTAGAAAGAGGCAATGACAAACTACTTCTGAAAGTTGTACCAAGAAAACTACAGATATTTACTCAGGCAGAAGCCAAAAAGCAAGACAAACTTGAGGGCACAAAAAAAATGCATAAGTTACCAAATAAATAAAAAGTCAGCAGAAAAAGCAAGTTATGGGAGTGTTACTTGACAGGACCCACAAGAATAGCCCGCCCATTGGAGGTTAGATTGGCACTAATCCTGCTTGCCTTTCCAAAGGCTCTAATGCAGACATGTCAAACTTGCGACATCATGTGATGTTGCACGACATATCAGAACCTTTTCCCCACCGCTGACAATGGGGTGAGCACGGTTTTCTCGTGACACGTCCGGCCCACGGGCCGGCAGTTTTACACTCCTGCTAGAGTCTAAAGACATGGTTCTGTCAACTTGCCTAGGAATCCAGTTATGGTTTAAAACCTACCAGATAGTTATTCGGATGGATCCATGACTTGGATTTGTGTGCTTTTTATATTCTCAATTTTAATTTTGGTTTCCTAATTAGGTTTTTAATTTGATTTGAAAGGGAGCTACTGATATTTGTATTTTGCCTATTGGTTGTGTTATTTGGTTGTTTTTAATTATGTGAATTGCCCAGGGTCGCAAATGTGAGATGGGTAACTATGCAAATCAAATGAATGAATGAATAAAAATAACTAATATAGCTTAAAAGTAACTGTGGCAAAGGAATTCCATATCCCTACATCTATATAAATATGAAGTTAATATGAGTATATAATGTTATCAAGGATTTTGCTGTATTACTCTGAATTACCTCTCACTCTGCCATTCCGCTTCCTTTTCTTTGGCAGCAGATCTCACAGTGGTTCACCACATCATTTTTACATTTCATATGATGGTAAAATAAACTTAAGAGTTGCCCGACTTTCAATTTTGGAAAAAATAATTGGAAGCCTAGTGGTGCACCCGCATAACTAACTAAGCAAAGGGAAAAGAAACAGAAATTTTTCTCTTTTTTTTCCTTTCAAAAAATTAATCCATTGCCATCTAAATATTCATGATGTAATTTATGGACATCTAGAGACCACAGATTCTCTATCACTTTCTTAAAGATTGTAAAACTTAACTCTGACCTTGAGAAGGAGATGGGAGAGGTAGAATTTACTGAGCCCTGGGAAAGCAGAAAGCGTGCAAAAAAGAAGAGCTTCTTTCCCTTGACTTTGCTGCATTTAAAAATGAGCAGAGAAGGTTTCAGACACATTTTCAAAATGGATTGATTGATTGATTGATTGATTGATATTTCCTATTTCTCAAATGGTTTCGGACACATTTTCAAAATTTATTTTATGTATGTATGTATGTATGTATGTATGTATGTATGTATGTATTTATATTTCCTATTTCTAAACCATCCATCTCCCTTACAGGGTTTTGTTAATAGTCCCTACAAAGATTGTTAAAGATAAAATGTATTGTAAAACTTTTCAATAAAAAAAAACAATAAAGCAGCTTTCCTGGAAACTTCTATGTCTATTCCTTGACCTGGCCTATGCTGAAGGGCAGATAATGGTGTTCTGGGAATTGCAATTCTGACATGTCATTTGAGAAAGGCTGAAAATTAAAATTTAGCTAATTTGGCTCAGTGGGTTAGGACGCTGAGCTTGTCGATCAGAAGGTCGGCAGTTTGGTGGGTCGAATCCCGAGTGCCGCGTAGCAGAGTGAGTGCCTGTTACTCGTCCCAGCTTCTGCCAACCTAGCAGTTCGAAAGCATGTAAAAAAATGCAAGTAGAAAAATAGGGACCACTCCGGTGGGAAGGTAACAGCGCTCCGTGCGCCTTTGGCGTCTAGTCATGCCGGCCACATGACCACGGAGACGTCCTCGGACAAGCGCTGGCTCTTCGGCTTTGAAACGGAGATGAGCACCGGCCCCTAGAGTTGGAAACAACTAGCACGCATGTGCGGGGGAACCTTTACCTTTACTTAATTTGGATTAAGTGATCTTGAGTTTGCACTCCTGCTTAGGAGCAGTCTTCCCAAACTGGCAAACTCCATTACTTATACTACCTTGAGGTGATGATTGAAGCAATAGCCTAAGTTCATCTAGAAAGCATTAAGTCGGGGATGGCTGTTTAAGAATATCAGAAATTTTGAGCATGCAAGAGGCACGTTGTTTGTAACAGTGAATTGTACTAATTAGAGAAGAAGTGGGAAGCACTTTTAAATTTCTTTCTAAATAACGCCGCAGCTCTAAACGTTTGAAAATAAAATATCAGCATGCTCAAAGAAGAAAGAAAAGCTACATAAGAGCATTTTTCTCAAACCCCCCCCCCCAAAAAAAACCTATAGGTAGAAATGCATTTGTAGACTCTGAGAGAATAAAAAATTATAAAACATCCATCATTGAAGCACCTGGTTGCAGATCCATTGGTTCCAATATATTTCCAGTTCCCATCACCATTTCTTCATTTCTCTGAAGGAATTGTTGGGCAGCCAATTTAGACCTTTATAGATGTTTTGGACTTTGCATCCCATAATCATTCAGCTGTATTATCAAGGGAATCATGGGAGCTGCTGCTTCCCAAAAGGGATTGGGGAGGTTGAAGGGTGTTTATCTATGATCCTGGGTTTTTATGTGTCCCCTCTCAGTTTGCATATGAATCTATGTGAATTTAGTACGGCCTCTAATAATTTAAGAATTAAAGAACGATGATAATGATGACGACAGAAAAAAAAATATAAGTGCTTTTGTGGGGCCAAGAATCAATACTGTTATGAGAAGTACTAAGGAGCTTTCAGCTGTCTACTATTTCACAAGAGTATTATATTTCACTTCTAATTAGTTAATACTAAGGGCAAGCATATTTTGCGAACGGGTCCAATTTGATCTTCACTTTTAAAAAACATAGTATTAGGAAATCACAGCAAAATAAAGACCAGCCTGAAGCAACATTCTCTCAATCAAATCAAGCAAAACTAAAATGCCCCCAAGAAGTCTGATGAGGCAGGAAATATTTTCTTGTCCACCATGTATCTACCAGCCAAGAAATTCTTCATGGCGGAAGAGATAGCAGGACCTCAGAGGAACACCTACTCTAACTAAAGTCCTAATTGGCATGGGGCTAAAGCCCTATATGGCGTGGGATCAGGCCACCTACAGAACTGGCTTCATCCTATCCCATCAGCCTATCCCAGCCGATCAGACAGGGAAGGTGTGTTGCAGATTCCATCAGTCAAAGAATTCCGACTGACGGGGTCTAGGAAGAGAGTCTTCTTTGCCACTGCCCCCACATTATGGAATATCCTTGCCCTGGAGGTGAGGTTGGCCCACAATCTGCTGGCCTTCTGAAAAGAGGTCAGAACATGGCACTGCAGCCATGCATGGGGAGTCCAAAGGAGTATACAGTAGTGTGGTTGGTTAGTGCCATAAGAGTCCTCCCTTGGCCTTCTTCAACCAATTTTCAACAGGGTTAAATTGCCTCCTTGAACCAGTCTCTCTCCCCCCCCCCCCGCAAATTCAGGGATTTCAGGGTAGTAAAAAGGGAGTTTTTTTTAAAAAAACAATTGGCTCCTTGAATATTTTCTTGCCTCTTCAAAATGTTTTATAACTTTATAATCTATTAAATTTTTAATTTCAAACTTAAACTTAAAACATTTATTTCTCAAAGGCTGTTTTGTATTTTGATACTGTACTATACACCACCCAGAGTCCTGCCTTGAAGGAGACTACAAAATATAAATAAATAAATAATAAATACATAAAACTGCACATAGGAGAAGGCAATCTTTTAGAGATATCTTGGCTGTAAGCAGTTGCCAAGCTAAATCCTAGGATCTCCAAACTTTTAGCAGCTGTATGCAGATAGGTGAAAATGTTTTTGAATCGTAAGAAAGTGTGGGAAAATCCGTGACAGAATGCGGCTTTTGTGGATAGTTGGGCTAACTTCCATATGGTTCTCAATGGTTCCAGCATCTATGCCAATTGCTAGAAGAAGCAAAAAAAGGAAAGAAAAAAAACCCTATGATCTTAAATTGCCGTTGAATGTTGTATGGGAAATGGGATTTTATTTTGAAAGGAAGTTTTCCAAATAATAATGGAGAGAGAAAAGAGGAAAAAGAAAGGAGCAACATTGTGTTGAAAAAAATTTGGCCTTGTATGTCATGGATCTATTTGGATTCATGTATGAGCGTGTATGTTCGCCCGTGCATGCATGAATGCACACACACACGTAAAAGACAAAGTCATTGTAAGATCTTGGTTTTCTTACAGTCAGATGATGTGCAGAAATGGGCAAGTAAATTTTTTCACAGCTTGCAAATAAACATGATAATAATCTATTGTGTGCACTTAAATACAATTCAGTTCTCTCTCTCTCTGCACTGAAGTAAATTAAGGAGAAAGTGAGGGACACACCTCAAAGAAAATGTGAGATAGTATCATGAATGAGGACTCTCTTTAGCATAAAATTGGCCTGTGATAATCTATATGCCTAGGTATACTAGAAATAATGCTTCGAACGTCAAGAGAAGTGCTATAACTATGCTGTACATCTCATCCCAATGGAAAACTCTGTCACCAGGTGACCTTTAATGCTTAGTTATCCAGTTTTTAATGGGCAAATGTAGCCTATTCTCCTTTCCTATGGTTCTTTTAATACAATCTTTAAAGCGAATTTGGATTGGGGACTTCCAACCTTTTGTAAGGGAGATCTGTTTATCAAGCAAAACTCACAGCCAGCTGACTGTGTGGGTCTAAGCAAAGACTTATTATCTTCTAAGCATCTTCTTTCTACTTAGGATATTTTACCAACACTAAATTGGTCCAGACATTTCTTTTCAGCATGCATGAGTATATTTTTTTTCTTAACATGAGCACTCTAAAGCTGGGGTTTTTTTGGGGGGGGGGTATGGGTTGGTTAAATGTGAATAAACCATATTTGAAAAAAATGACAATTTGAGCATATTGTACTATTTTGCCATAGGAAGTTTAATTTGTATACGTTTCCACTCAAATGTGTCCTGGATTTATATTTATCTAGTTATGGTATTTATTCACTGCCTCAATCCAATCAGGCTGTCTGAATCAATAAAACAGTGTGGGATTTCCAAATAGAAACTGATAAAGTCTTGGCGTGTAACTGTGGTTGAAAAGACAAAAAAGTGTGGATAATTGATGTTTGGTAATACCAGGAGGGACAGAGAATAAAAGACAAAGAATGGGGAGAAGATCAAGACGTATCAAGATCTGAAAATTGAAATTGAAAGATTGTGGCATAAATTCGCCATGGTGGTGATCAGCACATCGATGCCTTAACAAAAAACCTTGGCCGGCATTTAGAAAATCTGTGGATTGACAAAATTTCCCCCTGTCAATTACAAAAAGCCATGCTACTTGGACTGGCACACATACTACATTATGACATCCTAGGTTTTTGGGAAGAACTTGATGCATATGAAGACCAACACCAGCTAAAGAATTGGCAGCTGTAATTGCTGTGCATAAAAATATAAAATATAAAAATAAGAATAGCAAAACAAAAAAGTGCATTATAAAGCTAATTCAGCATCAACGACTCCACCCTTAATCCCCAAGGAGACTCCAATTTCTGGAGGGTCATAAAAGTTGGGGCCATCTTCAATTAGTGCATAGGATGGGAACCCTGTTATACCCTATGGTAAATGGGGAGACTTAACAGCTAACATTTGGCTGGTTGAATTATCTCCCAGTGCCTCTGCCGGTGGGTGCTTTTGGAAAGAGCCAGACAGATATGATAGCAGCTATGACTTCCTTCTTCGGTGACTGGTTATCAGAGCCACAGTTCCTCCAGGAATAGAGCCATTAGGAGGAATATTATGATTTAAAAGCCTCCTTGGACCGATTGTCTCATCTGCTTTTGGTACCCGGGTATCAAGTGTATCAAACCGACTCAGCCTCTAGCCAACATTATCCAGAAGCAAAAGGATCTCTGCATGTATTTATGCTTGCTAAGGCAACTTGATTCCCATGCCATATTTAGCTCTCACTACAGTAACATCTTGATACCTTGCTTGCCTAAAAGTAAAAGCCATGATGTAAAATAAACACAGGTTCTGATTCCATTACTTGCGATTTAATTTCAGTTAAACAATCTCTTATTTTTTACTATCTGCAAAACTCATAATCTATCTGAGAATAACTTTGGGGGTGGGGAAACCCTATACAATGGCAAGACTTACAATATTAAACCCAGAGTGCTCTTTTCTGTCTGTCCTCAGACATTTGGGCTTGCTTTTTAAGAGGGGGGAAAAAAAGGCTGCTTTCAATTGCCAGTTGCATCCGAGAGGCATCAAAATAAAATGAAATAAATACATTGTTATATTAAAATTACGTATGGTCTGTATTGCCCAGTTCACTGTGAAACTATCTTTAAATTTTAAACCTAAAAAAAATAATTAAAAAATCAAGAATTTCACACATCAAAAAGACTGATTTGATTGTGCAAGGACAAATTTCCATTTTTCTACCCTGTGAGTTATATTCCTCAATACAATTCTACATAATTCAATCCTAGTAAGACACCGTTACTGTTTTGTCTGTCAGTTCCCCCGCTTGTCCCAGTAATACCTGTTGACGGGGTGGCAGTACTCTGAAGGAGTAGGTCTATTATTTGGGGACACCGGGACTTGTGGCTCCTGCTAGAAAAGCAGGTGGAGGCTCTAAACCAAGGAATCCTTCACCCAGCTTATATTTATATTATATAAAAGTCTTATATTAACTTGTGCTCCAAAAGACGCACTAGGGCTTATTTTTTCATGTACAATAATTTACATTTATTAAAATAAATAATGCCAATAGTATTTATTTATATTTATTTATATATTAATATCATTATTTTATCATTCAATACATCTGTTGTGTGTTGCAAAGGACATACTAAATGCGTCCGTCTGGCTGATGATCTTAACTGGGGCTTATTTTGGGGGTAGAGTTTATATGACAAGCATCCTGAAAAATCATGCTAGGGCTTATTTTCCGGTTAGGTCTTATTTTCAGGGAAATACGGTATAAAGTTCTACCTAGTTTGGCGCCAAGATATCTGCAGGACCTCACTCTCCCATTGGAACCAGCTCAACTAGTCCAATGTAGCCAGCAAAATCTGTGTACGGTCCTCTACTTTAGGGAAGTGAGAACGAATGAAGTTTGCTAGTGGCCCCAGCCTCAGAAACCTCCTGGTTGGTTCTTCCTTTGAGTGTTTTTTCTGAAGCACCTGAAAATAGAGCTCTTCTGGAAGTTGTTTGGGCCGTGATATCATCTTATTGAGTTATAGATTGGCTTTCTTATTTCATTAATATTCTGTGTTGATTAATTGGCTTGTGCATCTTTTAATTGTGTACTGTTATTGTATTTTGCTTATTTTATCTTGTGAACCACTGAGAGTCCTTCAGGGATTTTAGTGGTCTATCAATGTCATAAACTAATAATACATATTCTTTCAGCCACATGCTACTTGTGTCTAGAATATAAATAAATCTTGGACTGACTTTCCTTTACAGGTGCAATTTCCTTCCACTGAGGATTCATTACCAATTGAATTTATCTAGGAAACTGAACTGATTGCACACCGGGGTTTTGTCTATCCCTGGGGAACTTCAAAGAAACAAGAAGGTGGGCTTAATTTGAACAGGAGCTTCTGCTTCTGACACTGGGAAATTCCGCATCTAATTCTGCCCTTCCTGCAGACCACATTTCTTTGCATTGCGTCTCCAATGCAGCCTTTCCCCAGAACAATGTACCGGTAATGCTGGGTGTAAAGCTGGCAGGATAGTCAGACCAAATATGAAATGATTTTTTTAGTGAGGGTTCAGTTCAACCCAGAAGACAGGTAATCAGAGGAACTGGTCTAAATTTGCCTTTTTCTTTATTTGTGGCTTAGAGAGGAGAGATAATTTTGTTTCTTGGGCGATACAGTGATAAGGTATGGAAGATAAAACACTCAAAGAAGGGCTTCCGTCAGTTACTGAGCCACCCCTTCTGTTTCTTTAGGAAGTCTGCCGTCTCTCCAAAAAGACAGCAGTGGCAGATTAAGGCAAACACTTAAATCTGCATTTGATCAAGGTTGCAGTCTGGGTGAGGAAACCCTTGGAGATCGTTATTGAAAATGGTCAAGATCAAATTCAGACAGAGATCAAATTGGAGCTTTTGCTGATAACGAGGAAGCAGTGCAATAAAGGCGACTGTGAATGGAATTATGAAATGTTTTGCCCAGATACTGAATGGAAGGTGGTCTGACAAATAGCCTAAGAGTGTGATGATAATGTGAAAGTAAAGCCTAAGTGGAAATACAGGCGATGCTTGGCAAATGGTTCAGTATGGGCAACCATTGAGCAGGGAGTAAAAACCAGGGCGCATGATTTCCCCGTGGTTGTTCAAGATATTTCTGGATAGTTTAAACACGCTTGGGGATGGCATCGAAGGTATGATGGTTCAGGATATGAACGTGCACTTCTTTGTGTATGCAGAAGATGTTGTCGGCTGCAGATCTCAATGCTTCTCGGCAAATTGTTATGATGCGGTGAGGCGTACGGCGCTGAAAGCTAATGCATCGAGGATCAACATAGATGCACTGGATAAAGGAAATCGCAAGTTACATAAATAGGGGAAAACCTAAGTAGATGAAATGGGTGTAACTTGGTAAAAGGTTTACTAAAGCATGGGAAATAGTGGGGGGGGGATTTTAAGACAAGCTAATGCTGGTATGAAGGTGGTGGAGAGAATGTAGGCAGTTGTGAGGCACGGATGTTTTCTGAAAGGAGCAAAAGCGGCTGTGTAAACCAAAGCTGGAAAAGGAAGAAAGAAATACCCATTGGGGGATTGGAGGAGGCCTAAGGTCAGGAATTAACAGTGATGAATGAATTGACTGCAACGGTGAATGATTGAAAAACTCATGAGGTGCAAAAAGAAAAAAAAGAAAAAAGAAAAAATAGAAAAGAATGATTTCCAACTTTCTTTGGTACAGATATAAATAAAAAAAATACTTCAACCTCTTACTCTAAGGTTAAATTTGTCTACGTTACTTCTATGATCCCATTAATCATCAAATCCCAAAAAAAATATAATTTCATTTCTTTCACTTTCTCACAAAATAAATAAATAAATAAATAAATCCAAAAGTGGTTTCCAAAGCAGAAATAAAATTGGTCCTTTCTTTAATCAAAGCTGTCAATTTTGCCATCTCTGCCAATTCCATCAGCTTCATCAGGCATAGATATTCGTGAGTTTTTCACCTTTTGTGCATATAAAAATCTTGCCGCTACACAAAAAAACCGTACATAAAAAACAAAGCTCCAAAAGATCTTTCATTTTGTTTGTCCATTAAAACCAAAAGAAAAACATCTTTGGTTTCACTTGTACATTATTTTTTAAAAATCTTTTTTTTCCTTGGTTATCTTTTAATCGTAGGGGAGGTTAAAAATCAATAAAGTTAACATAAAAAGGAATTTAAAAAAAGAAAAAAGTCATGGTTTGGTGGAGCTGACAAATTCTTCAAAAAAAAGGAGGTGAGAAGATGGAAGAAAAGGCAACACATGATTCAGTGTACTACGTAGGTGTAATAGGAGCAGAAATGTTTTCTCAGAGGACAGAAAGAAGAGGTAAACTGAATGGTGTTTCTGTAAACTTGATTTAACTATAATTCTTTCTCTTATTTCATACCATAAATTTACTTTGCTTATTATTTTGACTGCTTTTCTGAGCTTTGCATTGCATAGTGAAAGGGAATAATATGACGAATATGTGCGTGCATATATTTTATTACACACTGAGCTTTCTACATTAACTTGTTTTTATAACCTGCGACCCAAAATAGGCTGACATAAGGGTAGAGTGCAGAAGAACATAGGGTTGGTTTGTTTGTTTTTTTCAAATCACTAAACCTAAGGATTATGGGCTGCTACCTTTACAACAGAGAGAAGGAGCAGGTCTAGAAGTTACTTCTTTAAGTAATCTATCATGTATGTATTGTAGAAGCTATAACTGACCTTGAGGATGCATGAATCTAATAAGGCATTTCCCATCTCTTTCAGAAAAACCATTAATTTTTAACCTACCTCTTAAATGCACGTTCTAAGGAGTAAGCCCCAAATCCCAAATCTGGACTTGCAAAAATCCAAAGTACCACTAGATGGCATCAAAGGAATGTTGAAAAGCATTGACTTTTTGCTGCCATCTAATGGTTGCCAGAATTTTTGCAGCTTAGCTTTAGTGGCTGCAGAGTAGCATATGGGTTTTTCAGCAGATATACATACGGTAGAACTACACTATTTTTTTAAAAAAATCACAGAATAGGAAGCACTACACTTCTATTTATATAAATATCAGTACTCCCCAGCAATTTAGCATGCACCTTAGGATTTCTCTTTTCAGACTCACTTTGTATTTGTAAGTGCTTTTTCAATCTAGCTTATTTACAAAGGAAGAGATTATGAAAATGCTGATCAATTAATTAAAAATGAATACAATAGCCCACTTTACTGTCATATTGATCTATCATGCCATAACTCATTGTTACAGCCCATACCAAAAGCTTCTGATCCAGCCCCTGGCACTGGAAAGCTTTCTTTCCACAGAGAACATGATCAAACAGGTAGACTTGGGATTAAGAGTAATTTACCGCAGATCAGGAAGGATTGTCTATTTCCAGTAGCCTAATGGTCATAATAATTGGAAAAATTTTTTCATGAAAATGTACTATTAAAATCATGAAATCTTGCAGAAGTGGGAGAAAAAAAGGGGTAGATTTATGTGTGAAAGGTATTAAGTCTTATACTATTATTAATTCCTAGCCTAAGCTAGGATTTTTTTTCTTTTCATTATGTTTTGTCTTTGCTCTTTTGAAAAAGAACAGGACCCTTTTGTTGTCCTAAAAAAACTAATACATTCTTCAACCGTACCATAGACAAAATGGATAAGATGGATCAAGGATCTGAGTCAATCATCAATCATCTTCCTGTGTTTCTCAATAACAGAACTTGTGCAACTATATCCTGGAACGTCATGTGCTTGGTCACTCATTGGAATGTGAGAGTTGCTATCTGGTGGAGAAATGTTTTATTTATTTCTGTGTTCTGTTGTAGCCTGGCAAGTAGGATTGACTTGATGTTCAAACTGAGCTCTGCTTTTGTATTTGTTGGTTTATGACTTTTGTAAAAAAAAAAATCTGTCTTGTTTCTTGCGTACAATTTTGACTTATTTGATTAACAGTTACACAAACATAAAAACCTGGTCTCGTTGTGTGGCAGAAGAGAGGTGGAAGACAGTCCCTTGCTGGCTGCATTCAAGCAAAGAGTAGAAAGCTGTCTGCCTGGGATGTTTTAATTTGGGTTCCTACACTGAACATGGGGTTTGACCTGAATATCCTCAATGGTCACCTTCAATTCCAGGTTTATCTGAACAGGGATTAATTCTTGGACTGACACAGGATAGCCATACATGTATATTAGCTACAGTGAACTCTAAAATGCAAATAGTGTACCATGCAGTAAAATTGGAATAAAGGCATGTAACTATGAAGGTGTTGTGGGTGGAGGTTGGAAGTATACCGGACTGCCAGAAATCCACCAAGGTAGCCAAGAAGACCTAAGACAATATCTGTTGAGAAGATATCTTATGTGAGCTCCAAAAGTGTGAATTAAAGCTAAATATAAGAGATGAGAACATGGCGGCATCCATCAGATTATAGGGAGGTCTCCTTTGATCAGGAAAAGTGACTTTCTAGGGCTTCTGATTTATGCATTTATTTGTCAGAATTATATCCTACCTTTCCTCTAGGATCGCAAGGTAACAGATGTAGCACTTCCTTAACACATACTGGCTCAGGATAGGACTTTTTTTTCCCTACCTGACTGGAAGGACTTAAGACTTTCCATATGTAACATTTGTGTTTTCCCAACGAGTATATCTTCCCCAAGGACATATGGCATGTTTAGATTTATTCATTTATTTGGTTTTTATCCAACCACTATTACTTTGTAAATAACTCAAGGCAGCAAACATAATATTCCCTATGCCTATTTTTCCCACAACAGCAACCCTATGAGCTGGGTTGGGATGAGAGAGGGTGATGGACTTAAAGTCACCCAGGTAGTTTTCATGCCTAAGGCAGGACTAGAACTCACACTCTCCTGGTTTCTATGTCTACACCCGAAGCACTATACCAGACTGATGCTGATGGACAAATGAAGATTCACTGTGTGCTAAACAGGCATCTGTGTTGGCAATATAGATTAGTGAGCAATTGGCTGAAAGGGCTGCCTGTGAAACAGTGAAAAACTCTGGGCAGAGCAATGCCTATTAATGCAATCAAATTTTCACATGAAAAAATTCCAGGTGCTGCCTTTATATCAAATATATAATAACAGAAAGAAATACTGGCAGTTCCAGAACCTAAAAAAGTCTGGACTTTCTCTTGCCCTGAGTCTGATTAGGATATTTTCTCTTTTCTGAGTACAAAGGGGGAAAAAACAACAAATGCCCTAAATAGTAATGATCAGATTTCAGCTATTGTTTATTAAGAATAGCAATACCAATAGTGCTTAGACTTATATACCGCTTCATTGTGCTTCACAGCCCTCTCTAAGTGGCTTACAGAGTCAGCCTATTGCCCCCTAACAAACTGGGTCCTCATTTTACCAACCTCGGAAGGATGGAAAGGCTGAGTCAACCTTGAGCCGGTCGGGATTGAACTGCCGGCAATTGGCAGTCATTATCATTAAGAAATTATGTTTAATACATGAACTGGAGTAGGACTGAAGGCTGGGGTTCACATGTCAAATTAAATTCCTTTGGAAGCCCTGCTTTGCCTAGGTGGGAATGTTAAGCCCAGGCAAAGTAGATTGTGTTGCTTGGGTACAATTCTACTTGAGTGGTGTATATATAACTAGATTAGGTTGCAGGATGATCCTTATTTTATCTGAGGGACAAAGTACAAGCAGCTCACATCTCTCACTTGCATGTTAGAGGAATGATGAACAGCAGATATTGACCAGAAGGCCACCAATTTCTACTCAAGTACGGCCACCAACATGGAGAGGACATCCCAACTTGAGCTCCATGCAAATGCCAATTTGTTACTTAATTCTGAGCCTAAAGAACTCACTTTTCTCCATTCCTCCTCTATAGCTTCCTGTGTCTTTTTCATGCATGTCGTAATTTTTTGGTTTAGAAGCCTGGGACGGGGTCTGTATTCCACTCTCTTTTTTAAATCTGTCTGTCTGTCTGTCTACCTACCTACCTACCTACCTACCTACCTACCTACCTATCTATCTATCTATCTATCTATCTATCTATCTATCTATCTATCTATCTATCATCTATCCATCCATCCATCCATCCATCTGCTTTTGATGTGAATTTCTTAAGGAGTTAAAACTAATGCATTTAAAGTAAATGAACGAGTGGTTCTAGAGCAGATTGCTGGTCACTGATCTATTTTTCTTTGGTTTGGGGATTTTATTTTTATTTTTCATAAGAGGAGGGAATGACTCAACTTTAACCAATTTGTGGGTTGGTATTGTCTTGACCCATCTACTTGCAATAGGACCTAACCACATCCTGAAGGTTCAGAAAAATGCTCCTGGGATTGATAGCTATCTGCCCCTTTTTCCTGGAGTACAGATTGCTCAATATATGAGAATGAGCAAATTCTGATATCGCTATTGTTCAAGAGAGCACAGAAGCAGCAAGAAGGGACACTTTGAATCCAAGGTTCATGTGAGTTAGATCAGGTCTCCTTTCCCAGGTTCTTCTCTGCCCAACGCAATCCTGGAGAGCAACCACCTTTTCCCCTCAGCTCTCATTATTCTCTTTTATTCCCAACCCTGTCCCTAATTTTTAGCAATGCATGGATCATACACATCAAGAAGAATGTTCCAGCGTGTGCCAGTGTGACCTGGTGCTTTAACAAAAGGCCTTCCTGTCTGAGTGGCCTTTGTCAAAAGTAAGATGCCAACGGCCCTTTTATGAAAGGCAAGGAAAAAATGGGGGGAGGGGAGAGGAATAATTTCAGTCTTCCAGATCCCTACTTTTGGCAAAGCTGCGAAGTTTGAATGTGAAGTAAATATTTTCTCTATGCATCCTTCCAGGGCCAGAGCTTTTCCACTATAAACTTATCTTTGTAACGATCTGCATTCGGCAAGAATGTAGCATAGCTTTTGACTAGCATAATCAAAATTCATATTTGCTTTTGCTGTATATTAAACATTCCGCAATCTTTTTAAAAAAACAAACAAAAAAACAAAACAAAACCTGATTGGATACTTTTTGATTTTGACTGTATTGCAAAATCAGAATTGACCCTTTTTAAAGGTATTGGAAGCTGCTACAGGGAATGGCCGGTTAAAAAGAAAGATACAGCGAAGATTGCGGGGAAAGAGCCTGGGACGATCAAGGGTGTTGGTTTGATTTGCGGAGCTTGCTGCGACTTCTCTGAGAAATCGACAAAACGATGGCAGCGCAATCTAACATGAAAATCAGGTCTGGCGATTGCATCAAAGTGAAAGCCCAGGTGAAAGTTTTGCCATCAACTTGGGCCAGAATGAGTCTGAGCTGGTCCTTCACTACAACACTCGCTTTGAGAGTCGAGGGGATGTTAGGACCATTATTTGCAATTCCAAAACGTGTGGAGAATGGGGTATGGAGGTCAGGGAGGCAGCATTCCCTTTCCAACAGGGGGAAGAATTCAAGCTTTTTGTCTGCTTTGATGCCAAAAATGTCACTGTGAAGATGCTCAAGGGCGAGGAAATGAAGTTCCCAAATAGGTTGAAACTGGATACAATGGAATACTTTTCTATTGTTGGCGATGTTAGAATTAAATCTGTCAGATTTGATTGATCCCAACCCTTGTTTTGCACCCAGAAATAAAACTTGCATGAATAAAAAAAAGAAAGATACAGCAGGAAGCCTGGTTTGGCTATAGGATTTATAGTACCATTTTATGCAATTTGTGTAGTTTCTAGATGAGGTAAATTGGCCTTACATGTAAGTATGTATAAAACTACAGCTTTCATTTTTTAATGTGGAAGCCTGTGTCATTTATCTGTCATTAAGTGGTGTCTGTTGAGTTGCACACCGTATATGCCTTTTACCATATTGTGCATCATTTTGCAATTTATCAGAGCTCATGTATGTATACCTGCGTAATTTTTACTCTACTGGAGTGGTCCCCAACCTTTTGTGCACCGGAGACCGGTTCCGTGGAGAGAGGTTTTTCCACGGACCAGAGGGGGGCATGATTTTATGTAGTGCTTTTTTTGTAAAAGAAAAAGGTGCCGGAACTCACACATGTCATACAGCCTGCCTTGCCAACCCTACAAGGTTCCATCCAAAAAAAGGTGCTGGAACTCCGTTCTGAGCGTTCTATGACAAAAAAAGCCCTGGTTTTATATGCTACCTGCATTCTGCAGATGAGGCTTTGCTTGTTTGCGCGACCTGGTTTCTGGCATGCCATGGCCCGGTGCCGGTCCACAAACTGGGATTTGGGGACCTCTGCTCTACTGGCTGTAGAACTTTATTTGTAGCAACGGAGATTTCAGAATGCGATCACCTTTCAGGATAGTCATCTCCTAGGCAGTAACAAGTTTAAAGGCCTGTCCCGTGGAAATTGCTTCCTTCAAAAAGGCGAACGAAAGCTAAGATATGTTTAAATGTTTAAATACGTTTAAATCCTTGATCCCGCAAGGAAACGGAGCAGGAATTTGTATATTGATTCAGGCAACAAAATGTCCTAGGTTGGCATTTCATCAGAAGCAGAAAAATTGTGGGTATTTAGGTATTCCTGATCTAAAGTCATTGACACTTCTGGGTTGTCTGGAGTTTAATCTACATTAATGCTTGGGCAACCAAAAGAGAAGAGTTCTAGTGGACGCTTAGAGGGATGCGCTATTCATTTCTAATAATACTCACCCAAAGACACACACACGTGTGCGTGTGTGTTCATGTATGTATTATTTGAAATGAATAACGCAACCCTCTTTGTTTACATCAAACCAACAAGCCCTGCTATTTCTGATGCACAGTGTTTGAACCAATAGGTGCAGGAAATCTATACTTTATTTATTTATTTATTTATTTATTTATTTATTTATTTATTTATTTATTTATTTATTTATTTATCTATTTATCTATCTATTTATTTATTTATTTATTTATTTATTTATTTATTTATTTATTTATTTATTTATTTATTTATTTATTTATATTTTAATTCCATTTATATCCCGCCCTTCTCCGAAGACTCAGGGCGGCTTACAAGCTTAGCAATAGCCTTCATTCTATGTATATGCCTGCTTATTAGGGCTTTTGCCCCCCCCCCCCAAGCAGCATTATTACAAAGTCAGCTTATTGCCCCCAACAATCTGGGTCCTCATTTGATCAACACTTTGATCAACACTTATTCCTTATCAGTATATTGAGACAACAGTGGGTTTTCTCACAGAAAAAACCCCCCACAAATGGGTAAAAAGACTGTAAGGTAAAGGTTCCCCCGCACATGCGCGCTAGTCGTTTCCGACTCTAGGGGCCGGTGCTCATCTCCGTTTCAAAGCCGAAGAGCCAGCACTTGTCTGAGGACGTACCTTTATAGAAATGATGTGTGAAACATATAGTGATAGATAATATCTGAAGGGAGCATTATAGTGCTTTGTACACAAAAATGCTTTCTAGAAAGACTATATAAATGATAAAGCATTCAAAGAGGGATACCCCTCCAGGCTTGCTACTTTTCACGACAAGTAAATCTAAGCAGATCAAATAAAAATGCAGGTGAGTTGGCAGAGAGAGCTAGGAGCAAAGCTTCCCCGCCCCCAGGCTGAGATCAGTTTTGATGCTGTGATTCCAGAACAGTTCGACTAAAGGGCATGTTTAAATCACATCCAACAAAACCAGGCCTTTAAAGAAAGGAAAAAGAAAATCAGCCGATATGTTCACGCTATGCAATTGTGTCATGTTCTTTCTGAAGTCATTCCCACTGAATTCAATAGGGCTTGCTTTCAAAAAAACATTTGCTTTGGGCTGCAATGCTTGGAGCTTTGCCCAAAGGCTTAAAAATAGATATTTTCAGACTGGAAACACACGCTTAATAGATTCTTTTGTTTGGGGAGATGTCAGGGAGGCTGTATTGTTTGCCTTTGGTAGGGGTCTCTGTTGTCCAACCTGTTGCCTTCGCCTGCTAAGCGGGTTATGCTGACAGGTGATGGTGGAACAAAAGTGAAAGCAAAATCTCCAGATATATCACTTTCAGAGCTCTTTTCCAAAAACAATCGCCTGCCTGTTGCAGCTGGACACTGCCAGGATCTCAAGTCAATCTGGAGATCAGGTCTTCGGACCTGGAAACACTTATTCCTAATTCCAGCTGTGGGGCAGTTGGCTTGAGTTGTTTCCTAATGGTGAAATTGACACTCTGCACATGGTCAAAGTCAGTGTCTTTGGCGGGGGGGGGGGGGCGGTTAGCATTAATGCCCGGTCAAGTGCTACATCCTGATTCCGAAACCAGAAAGAGGAGCTTTGTCCTCTCTCACCACTGGGATTTTCCCAGGGGAGTTGTAATGCTGGAAAAGGACAAGAGGCAGCTGGGGAGAAAAAAAGGAGTGGGGCGCAAGAGGAAACCTACCTGCTGTTGGACCTCAGTGGGATGCTGACATGGACCAGGCCCCTTCCATCCTCCAAACAGAGAAGGCGTAGCTGAGCCTCTCGTGGGCCAGGTAGTTGCAACTGGAGATCTTGTGGTCGAGCTCGTCACTCTGCAGGACCTGGTAGAGGAAGTCAATGTAACGGGCAGCCAGCTTGAGGGTCTGGATCTTGCTGAGTTTGTCCGAAGGCAGGGTGGGGATGATCTTGCGCAGCTCTGCAAAGGCGTCGTTGAGAGACTGGGTGCGCTGACGCTCCCGCACATTGGCGATCACCCGCTGCGTGTGCATGTCCTCAAAAGTCTGGGACACGGGACTGCGCTTGCTGCGCTTCCCCTGTGGCAAAGGGCTGCCGCTGTACTCTGGCGGGGCTGAAGTCAAGGGTTTACCTAGCTGGCTCCTCTTCCGAAGACTTTTCCTGGGCATCTTCTCACTTTCCTCCTCACTGGTTCCCAGGCTGCCTTCCGGTGAGTCTGGACACATGCTTTCCTCTTTCATCTTCTCCAAGTCAGCCTCCCTTCCCTTTCTGTGCCCAGGATGAGGAGCTGGACCTAGCAGGCCGCAGTGCATGTAAAGCCAATCAGGCTGAGCAAACTGCAGGATGGGGATCCCCACAAAGAGCTGATATTTGGAAGGCTTCGAATGGTTTTTTTGTTGCTCCAACCTTCAGTGATCTGCTTATTCACCTTCCTTTCCTCCCTCCTTTAGGGCTTCAAGAGAGGAGGGACATTGCTAAAAGTCTCGTAAAGCCCTTTACGGATAGGGTAGGGAGTTTGAGGGGAGGGACTGTGTGCAGACCAATACAACCGTGCACAATAATGCAAACATCAAGGGAGCTTATGGGTTCCAGATTGCCTTCCCTTCCTTTTTCCTCGGCATTCTCTCCTCTCTCTCTCTCTCTCTCTCTCTCTCCCCCCCCCCCCTCTTCAGCTCTGAGACACAGATGCTCCAACCGGCTGCCTGGATGCCAGAGGTCATTCCCTTCACCGGTTGTAATTGACAGGGAACTGCCGGCCTGACCCCCCCCCACCCTCAACTCTGCCCTCAAGGCTGATCTGTGGTGAAGGGTGCCATCTTCACTTCTGGGTAGACGGTTGTCTGCCTGTTGCTTTGAGGTTCCCACTTTGGGCTCGGAGAATCCAAAGCTCTCTCACGTGAGCGGACCTCTGTTTGAGAAGCTGCATCTCAGCATTTGAATTAAACAGAAGGCTTTTTTTTTAAAGGCTCCGCTTATATCGAAGAAACGCGGGGGGGGGGGTGTTGGCCCTGATTCTTGTTTGCTACTACTGTTTAGCATTTGCTTGCTCCCTACTCTACCGAAGAAGCATGTGATAATCATACACAGGTGATCCTTGACTTATAACCATTTGGTGAGTGACCGTTCAAAGTTACAATGGTACTAAAAAGTGACTTACAGCTAGTCCTCACACTTGCAACCGTTGCAGCATTCCCCACAATCAGATGAGCGAAATTTGGGCTCCTGGCAACTGGCATTACAATGGTTGCAGTGTCCCAGGGCCATCACGGGATCACCATCTGCAACATTCCAGCTGGCTTCCGGCAAGCGAAGTCAATGGGGGGGGAGCTAGATTCACTTAACGACCGCATGATTCGCTTAACAACTTTTTACTATGGTAAGCCACCTAGAGTAGCCCCAGAGTGAGGTAGATGGCAGACAAATAAATAACAAACAAAAATAAATAAAGGTAGTGATTTGTTTAACAATCATGGGCAAAAAAGGGTTGTAAAATTGGGCATGGCTCGCTTAAGAAGTGCCTTGCTTAACAACAGAAATTCTGGTCTTAATTGTCGTCGTTAAGTTGAAAACTATGTATGTCCAGTTTAATGAAGAGGAAAATGAGGGGTGACATGATAGCAGTCTTCCAATATCTCAGGGGCTTCCACAAAGAAGAGGGAGTCAAGCTATTCTCCAAAGTGTCTGAAGGCAGGACAAGAAGCAACGGACGGAAACTAACCAAGGAGAGAAACAACCTAGAACTAAGGAGAAATTTCCTGACAGTTAGAACAATTAACCAGTGGAACAACCTGCCTCCAGAAGCTGTGAATGCTCCAACACTGGAAGTTCTTAAGAAGAGACTGGACAGCCATTTGTCTGAAATGGTATAGGGTTTCCTTCCTGAGCAGGGGGTTGGTCTAGATGACCTCCAAGGTACCTTCCAACTTTATTATTATTATTATTATTATTATTATTATTATTATTATTATTATTATTATTATTATTATTATTATTATTATTATCATAATTACTACTACTACTATCTGTAACACGGTCCCCTGTGCTTACTTAAAAGTAAGCTCACTGAATCCAATAGGACTTACTTACAAGTAATAATATACAGGCTAATAGACTTAATCCAGGGATGTCAAACTCGCAATGTCATGTGACATGTCATGACATATTGTGACTTTTTTCCCATTGCCGGCAATGGGGTGGGTGCGGTTTCGGCATGATGCATCCAACTCATGGGCCAGCAGTTTGACACCCCTGACTTAATCAGTTAATGTTTTGGGCTGTGCAATTCCTTACTTTTGAGGAGTCTTCCTCAGGCTTCCCTTACCTTCTAATTCATAGGCAGCATGGCCAAAAGCAGACTTAATTATGGGAAATGTAGTTCAAAATATTGGGAAGGCACACAGCTGGGGATGGATAACAATTGTAACTCTGTTTTGAATGGTTATTAGAGTAGTCTGTTTTAAAAACTAACTTTTAAAATAACCTTTTTTTGGGGGGGGAAAGGACAAATAATTATAGGAACTCACAGTCTATAACCGTGGTGGCGAACCTATGGCACGAGTGCCACAGGTGGCACACAGAGCCCTCTCTGTGGGCACGCACTCCGTCGGCCCAGTCCTAGGCCTTCAGCTGGGTTTTATAAAACCTTTTCGCTTTAGGCTTCTGCCGCCGTGTGCAAAAAAAAAAAGGTTCAACCAATCAATCAATTTCAACTTCTCATGGGGAAAAAAAAAGATCTCGCAAAGTTGGAATTGATTGATTGTACTTTTTAGTTCCACCCAGTCTGCCGTTACCACCACAGCCATGCCCACCCAATGGGCCACGCCCACCCAATGGGCTACGTCCACCTGGCACCCGACGATACATAAGTGGGTTTTGGGTTGCAGTTTTGGCACTCGTTCTCTAAAAGGTTCGCCATCACTGCTATATATCCTGGCAATTATATACTGCTCAAAAAAATAAAGGGAACACTTAAACAACACAATGTACTGTATTTAATAGTAGGATGTCTTATCTTGTGTTCCCTTTATTTTTTTGAGCAGTATATATAACTCTAGGAGGCTTGGATCTTGCTTGGCCAAGGGATCCACAAAACTGTTTTGCCCCTTTGGCTGCCAATTTACCAGCCTTTTCTTTCTCACCCAATGGGGCAAGGCAAGGCAAGACAAGGCGGCACAAGGCTGGTAGGGATTTCCCATTGCCTGCTGCTTTGAGGAAGGCAAGTGACTTGCCAGTACAAGGGAAGAGCCACAACAGGCGATCTAAAAGTTGAGGGGGGAAAGAGAATTTTTTAGGGAGCGGATTAGTGAGATCTGCCAAGCAGACACTGTCACATACCTGTCGGTAACCTTGTATGGTATCTCAAATGCCCTTTCTTTCCAGTCTCACTGCACAGAGATTCTTATATTTTACAAAGCCCAACCCAGATTGCATTGAGGAAGGTGATGTTTTCAAAGCCTGCACTGAGAAAATAATCACAAAGGACACTCACTGCGTATATTTGAGTAAAAAAAAAAGTAAAAAAAGTAGGAAAAAAAGACATTTCTGCAAAAGGTTACAGACTATAGATGCTTCTGCATTGGGAGATAGGGAAAATAGCAAAAAAGCAAGCAGATGAAGATTTTCATTATTTTTACCTCCCCAAGATAAAGAAGACTGCATTAATAATGCAGCCAATAAAACGAACTAGATTAATACAAAATGACACATCTTCACAGCACTCAGCTCCTTGCCATCAGCCATCAAACCTTAATGCCAGCACTGCATGGTTCAGCAAAACCAAGAAGGTAAAACTGTCACCTCTCTCCTTTTGCCACACACACACACACACACATTTTCACCACCTGTAAATATATTTATTACATTTTAATCTCAGGAAAAGTTCTTTGTGGATCTGATGATTGTGGACCAAGTCCCAGAAAAGCAGATGTAACAGTAATTGGATAGTCTTTAAGGTGCCACAAGGAAATAAGAGTCAATATCCCATCCACACACCATCCTCCTGTCAAGAGAGTCTGCTTAGATAATGCTGTGAAGTTTGAAAGGCTGACCCCCAGCAGGAAAAAAGGTTATGCCAGTTGAGAGGCAAAGCGAAACAAAATTCTTTGCAGGTTTTTGCAGCCCCAATTGAGTTTCCCCGCTTCAAATCCACAGAGAACTGCCCTATTTACACTCTGCGTTTCCAGTCACGGATGGCAACAACATGATTCCTTTCTTTGGCACTTGCCAAGCACCCTGCCCTAGTTTATCATATATATTTTTTAATAGTGATGAGAGCTAAAAGTTAAGCACATGGCAATGGGCCTGCCTCAAGTGCATCTTGCATTTGCACTGATGTCCTTATCTATCTCAGAGTCATTTTACAAACACAAAATTGTGGGCATTGTTAGCCTCTTGGTATATGAGCAGCCCATACAGCCAATTCCAAATGTGCTCATTGGCTCAGAAAGATTGTGGATCCTCTATTCAAAGAATCCCACCATTCCTGTTGATTTGCTGCAGGAAATCTTCAAAAGATGAAGTACGATTGGCCTGTGAACAGAGCCAGAATATCCCTTCAAAAGGATATTTTGGCTCTGTTCGCAAGCCAGCCATATTTGTATTCAGCAGATATCTTGCTTCCTGAAACTATCAGCCTTAACTCTGAAAGAAACGATGAAAAACAGACATCCAATCCTTGGTGGTTTCTGCATAGATAGAAGCCATATTGTTTAGCTGCATGGGTGTGCATAAGGGTGTCAAGGAGAGGCAAATGACAAAACTAGAATTGTGATGCCAACTCTGCCCCTTTTTCTACATGATAAAATGGTTGGATTTTGTGAACAACTCTGTGTATAATGTTTAAAGCCAAAAAAATACCATTTGTAACTCATGAGCATGCCTCTCATTTTGTTGCTTTCTCCATTTCCCCCCTTTTCCTTTGTTTATTAATATCTGCATTATAGTAAACAAAACAAATCCATTAACATATAAGGTTGATAGAAGAGATTGACTACTCTTGTATCCCCAAAAATGTAAACATCTGACTGGTCTCTAATGCAATTTATATCTATTCTTCCCCGTATTAGTTGAAATGCACGAGCTTAAGAATGTTAACTTGTTAGGCACAGAAAGATGAGATTGCAGACAAGCAGACAATTGTGTGGCCCTAATGTGTACAAACATATCTCACTAGCAAGACAGGAAGAAGAAAGAAATGTGGTCTCTGATGTCCCGTAAATGTTCCTCTTTGTTCATTCAGCTCTGTGTATTCTGTTTGTGTATGCTGCATGTATATGTTTGTGTGTGAATGAGTGTGAGAGAGAGAGAGATTGAACTAGGCCTTGAAATTTATTACAGCTAATGTCTGTGTATCTAGAAAAAACATTCCATCTTAATAGATGACATAATTTCATTTGACATACCTGCATCTCAGAGTAGGTAAGGTTGAGGTATGGAAAATGCCATAAAGGTTTTTTTGTTCTGACTTAATTTCAAACAGTTAAAAGCTGCATATAACAGGAAGATGTTATCCACAACAGTTCTGCAGGTAAACATACGTTGGTTTGATCACTCCTTGGATCCAACAACAGCATCAAAAATGTTAGTACCAGATTTGCTTGGCTCACCTGATTCTCTCAACGAGATCTTACAAAATCAAGTGAATTCAAGTCCTCGTTACCCTTTTCTCCATAGTGTGGAGAGGACCAAGGGTGTTTAATCTTACTACCTCTGATTGCATGTTACCCAGAGGGGCTGGGCTCACAATGGAATAGCCATTCTTCTCACTGACACTAGAAAAAGGAGGGCAGATTCACCCTTTCCACCATCTCCAGTGGATTCAACAGGAACGTTCATCAGATGTCAGAGGTTTTAAATTAGACATCTGAGTACTGAGTAGCCTGTTAATATTTAGTGGATGCAGATCGGGAAGATTGTTTTAGAGAGTCAGATTGGGAAGGCTGTCCTAGAGTGTCATAGGCTGTGTAGGTGAGTCCAACTACAGTATTCCAACCTGTTTCCTCTCTAGATGAGTGACTTTCAACCCGCAGAGTTCCTCTGCCAGCATCTTCGTTGTTAGGTATTTATTTCTACAAGGAATTCCTCTCTACTACAGGGATGTGCAGATTTAATTGTTTTTCGCACCACTATTGTCTTCTCTTGAGTTGACAAATTACAGCAACTAAGCCTACAGGAGAAATGTGTACCTCCTAGAATAGTTCCAATATACAGAAGAAAAAGAAAGAGGTCCATAAATTGTACACATTTAGGGCAGAATGCATAAGGATTTTGTTGCATTTTGAGATAATTTGCCCCATCCTTTTCTCTATAGATGCCAAAATTTAAAAGGTTTTAGTAGCTCTTAATTTAGCTGGGACATTTTAATAAATTTATAAAGGACATAAACTTGAAACTATTGAACATTCTTTATAAGAACATTTTCCATTGATCTAAAACCTCTTTTATACAGTGAATGAAAAAAATTCACTTAATTTTCTTCTCCTCTCATGTCATAAGGAAATGATTCATCCACTTCCTCTGGCTATAATTTATGCATTTATTTATTGGAATTATTAAAAAAAACATTCCAAAATGCCATTATAAAAAAGTCTGCCTGCGTTGGGAATTTTCTCAGTTTTCGCAGAAACCCAGCAAGAATTTTCATCTGAAAAATATATCTGTTTCAACAGATCCCAGCGGGCAGGATGGATTAGAATTATAAAACATTTCAGACAGCTGGATGAGCAATAGTTGGGTAGTATCAGGAATTTTTTGAGTTGGGCTCCTCTCCCTTAAATTGCTTAGTTACAACAGCGGAGTTGGCAATCAGGTTAATTAACTAATTCCCTAAGAAATGAACAATGACTTGAATAATGGAAAGGAAAAGAGAGAGAGACAGAGAGACAGAGCAAAGCCAGGACTTTACATGGGTTCCTGTTTTGATGAGAAACAATTTTTCATCCTCCCCAGTTTGTTAAAATCCCCAAAGGACCATGAACTGCATTATTTTTGTCTTGTTTCAAAGCTCAAAAATGTATTTCCCATCATTCTCTCTTCTGGGTTGGTTCCCCCCATCTTCTGTTCTTTTTACCTCTCCTGATGGAACATTATCAGCTTACACCCAAACCTGTCAGCTGGTGTTTTTTCCCCCCAGCCACGTTCTTTGAGAGCCGAGGGGATTATAATTGTCTCAATATATCACTTGTGACCACAGTTCTTTCTGCCAACGAGAGGCAGAGTAGAAAGTAATCAGGGCGGTTCAGAGATATGCATCTTTCCTTCCCATCTCTGCCAATGAAGCGGTTTACACCTTGGCTGGAAAATCCCACAAATGCCTCTCTATTTTCTGCCAGTAAAAATGCAAAATAATAAGTGGAACCGCTTACAGTTGGATGCCTAAGATGCTTGTCTTGCTCTGAGCTGCTCGGAGAGTAACAGGAGGATCAATTCTGGCCACTGTGGTCAATAAAGATTCCGCGTGCCAATGTGAGACAGGGCTTTCACAACCCTATCACAACACAAAGCCGGTAAAGACTTAGCACTTTCTTCAAGCTTAAGGAGAGGATTGCTGTGACTATTGTTCAGTTCAATTGCTCACTTCTAGTGCAAATGTTCTAATTTCCTGGTTTGTCTATTGTAGCGCGTGGCTTTTAACTATGATTTTGATTGGTAGCTGACAACATTATATTGATTTTGTCTGTCTAGTTTACCAGTTTTCAATCAAGTTATGGATTTGGGGGAGTCAGTTGATTAGAACACCCAGTAAGCCCAATCAATCGATGGTTTAGTCAGGATCAGAATATTTATTATTGTTGTTGTTTTCTTATGCAAAACAAAACAAAGAAATTCCTAGATTTGATAATGGGGTAAAAGAAACATACTGTATGTTTGTATCTTATAAAACTGCAGTTTTTAAAATGCTTTCAGTTTTCTCTCTTCTTTTCTTTCTTCAAAGCATTTAAGAAGGATTTGAGAGAGGCAAACTTGTCATATAAGTCTGACCTATAGCAATTTCAAAAGCCACAGAATTTGATTTACCATTCAGGTTATCCAGTTCATCTGCATCATTTTTTTTTCTTCTCTCTCCAGTTCTTTCTATATTACTGAATATTGAGAGAACATTTTTTTTAAAAAAAAAGCTATTTTGAATTTCTACATATGCAATTGCTCCTGAATTTCTGCTAAGACCCCTTGCTTAAAATTTACCATGCTTAGCGATGTTCCTTTGATATAATTAATAACAATAATTAAGGATAATATATACTGCTCAAAAAATAAAGGAAACACTTAAACAACACAATGTACTGTATTTAATAGTAGGATTTCTTATCTTGTGTTCCCTTTATTTTTTTGAGCAGTATAATTCCCAACAATTTCAGCTGGTCATTTTATGGATGTATGAATGGAACTCCAATTCTGAACACCTTTTTTTTTTAATCTGACAACTGCATGTTAAATTTGGGGAATATGAAAGTTGCATGTTAATTGCATTCTACATTTGTCTATTAGTCCGGGAAGTACAAATTAAAGAGAGTTTATATTAAAATTCAAACCAAATGAGTTTTTCCCCCACTCCTACTTTTAAATCTACGTCTGGATTCAGCCCAAAGAATTTTGATCCAGTTATATATACACAATTGTGTCAAGTTTAGTTTAAAACTTTTTTTTCCCCATGCAAGCACTTTGGGCGTTGGTTATCATTTCCACGCAATCAAGCACTGGAGTAGAACAGTCCAGATTTAACACTGCAAAAAGAGACTGCATATGAGAAAAAAGGACACACTGCAAACTCAGCCTAGGAAGTAAAAATTGTGACAAGCCACCTGCACATAGATTTCTTTCGACTTCAAAAATTAAAGACCGAACAGAAAATCATTTTGCTATGTGAGTTCCACTTGAGAAAAGGATTTGTGGGAATCAAACATACGTCAGATACCAAGCTTTTTAGCAGCAGAAAACAATGTGTATGTGGCAGGGTGTTGAGGTTCAGCCAAGCAACAGGGAAAGCCCAAGTGACTATTTGTTTATGCACTGCTACTCAGAATAGCCTTCTTCAGTCCAGCTCTTGTAGATTGCTAGCGCTATAGCTCCCATTACCTTGGGAACCATGGCAGTGATAATCCAATGATAGAGAAAATTGCTCAAGAACTTTGGTAGTATGTTATCTTTTGCTGGCATATCTATCAATGAAGAACAGTTGAAAAACAAACTGGAGCAAGAGGAAAAGATGGGAGGGTATACAAAAATCCAAAGTCAATGCAGCTTTCTCTCCTAGGTGGGACTTGATGTGAGAGAAGCTATAGTTCGATGGTAGACTGAAGAAGACTTAGCACCATGCATTCTAAAAAAAAACCTATTTTTAAAAATAGACCAAATACTAATTTCCAAAGCACCAAAAGGCAAGACAAGAAACAATGGTTGGAAACTAACCAAGGAGAGAAGCAACCTAGAACTAAAGAGAAATTTCCTAAGGGTGAAAGCAATCAACCAATGGAATAGCTTGCCTTCTGAAGTTGCAGGTGCTCCATCACTGGAGGCTTTCAAAAAGACTGGACAGCCATTTGTTTGAAATGGGTACAGGGTTTTCTGCTCAAGCAGGGGGTTGGACTAGAAGACCTCTGAGGTCCTTTTAAACTCTATTATTCTATGTTCCTGCAGTTCTTGGAGGCTGGATGATGATCACCATAATGTTGAAGCCTTCAGCTTTTCCTTCCCATACAAACACACAAAGGTTATCACCCTGTTTTTCCTAAAAGTTGCTTAGAATATATTATTCATTTTATCAGCAAAAAAACTGTATTAAGAAAGACTCTCCAAATAATCAAACTGGTTAATCATTATTTTTTTTGCTGGATCATCGAGGAATACAAATAATTATTGCTTGATGGGATGGACAGGGTGTAGTAGATTCCCCCCTCTCCCCCATATATCAGTGAGCGAGAGAGACAGAATTGGGAGAGGGAGTTGAGCCAAGGAGATTTGGGTTCACAGGTTTTTCATATTATTTTTGTCCTAGAGTGGAAACATATGTGGTGTGAATAAAAATGCAAAGCATCCTCCGGAGTGTGCTGTTGCTCGGGTAACATGGGCATGCAGGATCTCAGGGAGGTTAGATGTAAATGGGAACTTATATGCTCAGCGGCTCTTTGATCCTGCAGCCCTGATAGATGATGGCTCCACAATTCATTTCCTTGTCATTGTGACATCACCTCTTTGGAACCTTCCCCACCCCCATGGATGGGAAGAAAAGATGCTGATTTAAGCTCGGTCTCTTCCCAACCAAACCCATCCCAAAAATGAATGGAAGTAAACTTGGCCTAGGAAGGACCCTGGACTGACTGGATAGGAGGAGACAAATGATCCTTCTCCGCATCAGGAAAATGTACCTCTGTCCTCCATGCTCTGAGAGCTGCCTTAGTCAGTGAAGAATCACTCCTGTGTGTTTTAAGAAAAGAGTTCCCAGTGGGGACGGAGAAGCATCTGATGACATTCAGCTTTTCAAGAACCCGAGGTTTGTTGCTCTTATCCAGAACTAGCAGACATTGCAAAACAGAAACATATATTTTAGTTGCCCCATTCTTTAGTTATTCCAAAATTGTGTGTGGGTGTGCAGGCAATGCGTGTCCGCTGATAAAGATATTCCAACAATCTGTATGCATAGATGCATAGATTTCAGCAGCCAACTTTTCTTAATTTTTTTTTTAAAAAAATTAGTACAAAATGAGCACAATTCTACATTCAGATGTCCAATCTTCTCCCTGACTTCCTAAGCAAATAGCACTACTGGTATGAAATGTTTATTTGTGTGACACTGCAGTTCTTGTGTTAACAAGAAGCTAAAGTGTAAAGGCACATTCCCTATTGTCTCAGTGTCTACCTAATATGAACACTGAAATGAGGTTTAGAAATGGCAGTTTCATTTTAGTTTCTCCTACTTGCTGCAAATAGTGAATAACAGAGTTGGAAGTGACCTTGGAAGTCATCAAGTCCCAACCCTCAGCTCAAGCAGGAGAGCCTATAGCAGTGATGGCGAACCTTTTACAGACCGAGTGCCCAAACTGCAATCCAAAACCCACTTATGTATCGTCGGGTGCCGGGTGGGCGTGGCCCATTGGGTGGGTGTGACTGTGGTGGTAACAGCAGACTGGGTGGGACTAAAAAGTTCAACCAATCAATTCCAACTTTGCGAGATCATTTTTTCCCCCGCCAGAACCTTTTTTTTTTTTTTGCACACGGCGGCAGAGGCCTAAAGTGAAAAAATTTTATGAAACCCAGCTGAAGGCCTAGGACTGGGGCGACGGTGCGCATGCCCACAGAGAGGGCTCTGCGTGCCACCTGTGGCACCCGTGCCATAGGTTCGCCACCACAGCCCTATAGCATTTCAGACAAATGGCTGTCCAGTGTTCTGGAAAGCCTCCAGTGTTGGGGCACTCACAATGTCTGAAGGCAAGCCATTTCTGTGGTAGATTGTTCTCACCGTTAGGTTCTACTGTATTGTTCCACTGTAGAAGGCATAGTTTGGAACATAGATATACCTTTGAGATGATGTACATAGGCTATGTGGACAGAGATCTGTGCACAGGTAGGTGTTGTGATTCAGGGTCAGCCTGTGGGTTCGGCAGTTGGGTCGGACGACTCAGAGGAGGAGGAGGGGGGTGTTGAAGAGCTTGCTGAGGGTATTGGACAGCTTGATGAGAGCCCCCAGCAAGGCCCCTCTCATCTGGTCACGATGCAGACCCAGCTGTGTGAGCCTGACAGCGTGGATGAAGATGACCCACAGCTGGCCCTGTTCAAGGACGCCCGACGCAGGAGGCAGTCAGTCAGGAGTAAACAGAGGAAGGCAATGGGGCACCTCGGAAGGAGGCACAGAGAGGCCACGCCCTGAACTGTATTTAAGGGGAATGTGTGGGAGGGCTGGTTTGCTGAAGGCAACCGCTTGGATTGTTCCTGCGTCTTAGCTCGTGTTTTATGGTTGGTGTCTTGTCTTGCTCTTGTTTTATGTGAATAAATTTGGCAGGCTTTATTCCAGCCTCTTGCCGTTTGTAAAGGGGTCGTCCCTGCTTTTGCTGCAGGGCCGGTAGCAGGCTGGTACAGAACAGTAGGCTTTTCTTTTTTGGTGAGATCTAGGTCCTGCCAAGCAAGGCCACCAGAAGTGACCCCCATTCCTTTCTGAGTATCCAGTACAACCCAGATATGCCAGTACAAAACACTGTAGTCCTGATGCTATGCCTGTTCTTCTGGTTCTCTTTTCTCCCAGACCACGTTTTCGATCTTCTTCAGGTGTGAACTATCTATTACTACAGAGGCATTTGCAAACTTTGGCTAGGGGTTTGACCTTTCTCTTCCCTAAAGTCGGTTCCATCTTTGCCCCAACAGGCATCCGAAAATATTCAGGTTGCCACATCAGATGTGCTGCTGCCGCAGTTGACTTGCTGCATGAGCAACAGACTTTACTGATTTTTGCCAGAGGAAATTCACAACCAATTACATTCTGTTTGATGTGGAAGGAGGAGACGGAGGGGGAAAGGGGTAGAGAAGGGAATGATGTGTGTGAGAAATTGTGTTTGTATGTGCGTGCATGCAAGGCTGGATTTTTTTTCTCCAGAGACTGCATGAAGAGAAAAGGAAGAAAATTAAGCAGGGTATCTGGAACTTTGCTCTGAAGAAAATTACAGTGCCTTTCTTTAAAATGGGGAGCAACAGAAGATCAGTTTTATGTGCTCAGGAGTAAGAAGAGTGCATTTGTAGTTTCTCTATCCAAAGAGTTAAGCTGAGGACCCCATTACACACTGATTGACTTCATGCCTCCTCTTAAGGTATATCTACTTTAATTAAGGGTTGTCAATTAAGTCCCAATATGTGCACCAGCAAACCTATAAATGTAGGATTACAAATCACAACAGCTGCATTCACATAATTTAGGCAAATCTCAGCTGCAGAAATGACTATGAGAGTTTTCTGTTCTTCTTATGCTATTGTTTTCTGGATTTGTTTAGCCCTGATCTGATAGCTTTTACAGATAGTCCTCGACTTTGGACCATTTATTAAATGACCAAAGTTATGGTGGCAGGGGAAAAAGTGACTTATGAGCAATCCTTGCACCTATGACGGTCGCAGCATCCCATCCCACCCCGTGGTCATATGATCAAAATGTGGGTGCTTCAGTTGTAGTTGTAAGTCAAGGACTACTTTAAAGGTGCTTCTTCAGGAGGCACAAACACACCTTTGGAACAACTATGACTTGGATGACTGAGAATCTCCATAGACATCAAGGACTACCTGTATAGCTGCTGAGAAGAAATCCATTATACCAACAAATTCACCTTGGAGAAGTTACCAAAGGCTTGCAAAAACAATGCGATGACAGGATTTTTTCAAAGTATTACGGTAATTTTTGCCCCTGTTCTCTATTGTGAATGGGATGGCCTACAGGGTGAAACAAGTAGCATACAGTAATATGTACTGTAAATGCTTTTCTAGCAAGTCACCTACATGTGACACTGTAACTGGAGAGTCTGAAAAAAAATTGTAGGAGAGAAGAGATTTAGGTAGGCCTGTATATTACAATAGGTTACAGCCTGTCTGATGTAAGGGCATGGGTAGATTGTATAATAAAGTAGTAGTCAGGTTAGTAATGTTTCAGTCCAGGGGCTGGAGTAAACTGCTCTTTTCCCCAAAGAGCAATGTCTGGCAATGTCCTCTCTGACAAAATCATTTTTTCCTGGGCCACATGGTGATATATAAGAAACTGGAACTTTGGAGCTTTTTTAAAACCCAAGTTCACAAGATAGAAGCAATCAAACTATCTCAAGAACACCAATGTTTAATCAGACTTGAAAGCCTTCCCTAAGGATGTATTTTAAATAGTCCTCAAACTCTCTACTGACCTACCAGTGCAGGGGATGAGGAATTCTGGGAGTTCAAGTCCATGAGTCATAAAGGGGCTGAGTTTGAAGACCTCTGCACTACTTACTTAAACCTACAAGTGGGCCTGGACTGACTAGAGTTTTAATTAGCTTTTTACTGGTTTTTAAATTGTCATATAATTATTGTATTTATTGTTTAATTCTTTTTTAAATTTTCTATTTTATGTTTTTAATTTTTATTGTTGTGCGCCGCCCTGAGTCCTTAGGGAGAAGGGCGGCATATAAATTTAATAAAATAAATAAAATAAATAAAATAAATAAAATAAATAAACCAAATCACACTTCCTGGACTAAGGCAGATGTGGGCTTGGGTAGGTACAAAATGTGGGCTTGGGTAGGTTCAGATGCAAAGACCCAATGGATTCTAAAGAATGGATGCCCTTAAAGTGTTGAGACTTCTCCTAGGGAAGCCGTGGTTCCGATTATCCTTGATGTTGTCAGAAGAATAATTTGGGGTTCCATCTTGAGTTGGGGTTCTGCAAAAATAAATAAAAATGAAATCCAGACAGCTGTGGGGAAAGGAGAATTATTTATTCCCCTTTGCGGGTAGCAGAAATATTTGTCCCCTTTGGGGGCAGCTGCAGAGAAATGGGGTACAGGGACATTGTTTTTTAGGGGAGCTTGTTCTGGATGTGGAAATATATGCGTGCTGATTCTAGAGCAGGCATGTCAAACTCGTGACATCACGTGACATCGTGCGACGTATTTCAACTTTTCCCCCATTGCCGGCAATGGGGTGGGCGCGGTTTTGGTGTGACATATCTGCCCCGCAGGACCGCAGTTTGACATGCCTGTTCTAGAGTGACATGTGAGGGGTGTGGATGTATGATATTTATTCTTGTGACCATGCAGTTCTGCTGGGAGACCAGTTTAATTAACTCTAGTTGTTTTTACGGACCTTCTCCTTTGATATGTGGATTAGGTCTGAGTAACTTATTTGGGGGTTTAAGGAAGTTTGAGTAAAAGATTTCCCCCCATTTGCTATTTTTACATAATAATAATAAATAATAATAAATAATATTAATATTAATAATAATAATAATAATAATAATAATAATAATAATAATAATAATAATAATAATAATAAGAAGAAGAAGAAGAAGAAGAAGAAGAAGAAGAAGAAGAAGAAGAAGAAGAAGAAGAAGAAGAAGAAGAAGAAGAAGAAGAAGAAGAAGAAGAAGAAGAAGAAGAAGTTGGAAGGGACCTTGGAGGTCATCTAGTCCAAACCCCTGCTCAGGCAGGAAACCTTATACCATTTCAGGCAAATGGCTGTCCAGTCTCTTCTTAAAAACCTCCAGTGTTGGAGCATTCACCACCTCTGGAGGCAGGTTGTTCCACTGGTTAATTGTTTATTGATTTCTTTAGTATCAGCTTGACTGTCAATTATCTAGCAAAGAGCTGATTCTTAGTCCATTGTGGAGTCTATTAATGTTTAAGGGAATGTGGAGACAGTATAAGGAATAAAATATATCTTGATGTAAAACTTTCCACAATATCTTGGCTATTACTATAGACTCTAACACCTCATCTCTGGCCATCTGTGAGCAGTGAACACAGTAAGTCCTAAATTTCACTTCAACTGGAAAGAGGAGATAAGATGGCAGCAGCTGCCTACAGATTATTAGTTTAGCTTTTGCACATCTGGCAAAAATAGTCCCTGGACTGCAAAACAGATCAGAAGCTAAGGACTTCTAGACTGTAGGACCTGGTCTTGGGACATAAGATCCTTATTGTGCTCTCCTTTATTTTAGGTCAGTTCCTCTGGTCAGAATTTTCCCTGGCCCACTTCTTCATCCATCTCATACTGCTATTTCACTATTGTTCCAACAATCCAGTGAAAGCCATCCTATCCTTTCTTGCTCCCATGCTTAAAGGAAGCCATTTGCGATGTATTATTGCAATTTTTATTTTAGCATTCTGCCTAAGGTTTTGTAGGTAGCGTTGTTGTAATCATCTACACATCTTCATTTTTGCCTGGGAAAAGCAGAAATATTGCAGGGATTTTAAAAGGGTAAATTGTGAAAGCATGCTAGGGAAAACACAGGAAGCTGATGAATCTGGCCTCTTTTACCTTTTACCTCCCCAATAAGATATGTGGTGAGCTACTGTGGGTCACTAGCCACTGCCAGACTCGAAGTGGCCCATGGTAAAACCAACAGTTGTTCTGTTTATGCAGCTGAATAGGGGACAAGGGGCTTGTTCAGAGCAAGCCAAGGCACATTGGGACACCCCTGGAGCAGGGGCTCCCTTTAACCCCCTTCTGTGCTTTGGAGTGGATAAAGATGTCTGAAACTGGAATGGGGAAAATAGAAATGTGTGTGCATGATTGCAGGGAAGGGGGGAGGGGGGGAAAGAAGATAATGAAATGGAAAGTTTGGGAGAAATTTCCTGAGTGAAAGTCACTCTAGGTAGGAGCTTTTGTTCAACAGCACCTAGGAAAGATTCTATAAGCTGATCTATATATTTGGACGAAAAGCCTCAGTTTGTTCACTTCTGAGATTTGCAAAATTCTTTTGCTTCTTGAACCTTGCAAGCTGGTCTATCACCTCTGAATTTTGGCAAGGGGGGGCGGGGGGAGGAAGCAGCAGGAAGCCTCATTTGGTATTACTAAAGTGTCCCACCGTGCCTTCTGCGTGACGAATTAATTTTCTATAAGGTTGTTTCAAAAACTGATCTACGCTTCTCAAAAGTCTCATCTGAATGTTCATCAAATTGGAAGAGATAACCTAAAGGAAACTGCTTTCTCCTGCTGATCCAACTTATTTCAGCTTTGACTGTAACCAGAGATATGGAACCAGCAATTTCAGTGTCACAGAGGCAGGAGTATCCATAGGGCTTTCAGGGGAGGCTCCCATATGGCTAATCAAAAGATGAATTCCCAAAGTTCAGTTGAAGAAGTAACGATCAATTTATCATGGGCCTCTAACAAAAGCACAGTGCAGACATATAATTTTTAATGGACCAGGAAGAGGAAATTGTGGAAGATATGATTGAAGAGCATCTATCTAAAACATATTTCATTTCAATTAAGTTCCAGTGTAAATGCTTTCTTGTTTTCCTGGCTCCACTCACTACTTTTTGGGGGGAAAGTAGCATCTGGAACCCTGCTTAAAAGCCACATGTAGTCCTTGCCTAAGAAAAATAGGCCACCCCTGATCTCCCCAACTTGGTCTCTCAGCTTGTCTTAACCACACTTAAGACAGATGGACAGATGAGCTGGGTTAAGCCTATTATCTTCTGAGGCAAAGCAATTACTCTGGCTAGGGTCCTTCCCTCTTCCATTCCTCTAAGGAATTTCTGGGAGCCAATTTAGTGTAGTGATTACAGTATCAGGCTGGAAGCCTGGAGACCGTGAGCTGAGTTCTAGTCTTGCCCCAGGGCACAAAATCCGCTGGGTAACCTTGGGCCAGTCCTTTCTCTCAAATCTAGGAAGGAGATAATGACAAATACTTCTGAGAAATGTTGCCAAGAAAACTGCAGTGATTTGCCAGGCAGTCTCTGAGAGTTGGACATAAGTGAATGGGGGAGGGGGGAGGGGGGAATGGAATTTTTATTAGCTTTCTACCTTAAATCCATACAAGGAATAGCTCTGTAGTATGCACGCTTACAAACTGGAACCAAAAACAAACCCACTTTGAGCATCCTGTCAAAATTTTTTAATGTGAGACTGTTCAAACCACGTAGTGTGGTCCTGTGTGGAAAATATATTTAAAGGAAAAAAAGGCCAAAGGAACAAGCATTGGACATTTTATTGACATTTAAGGGTAATTTGATGTAGGTACATAGAAGAAGCCAACAACTAGGAAATGTATTCCCATTTTTCTCATTGCAAGGAATAATTATTGACTCATTCGCTGGGCTGAAAGTTTGAGCTACAAAACCTGGCTTCTGTGCTAGAGACTATACCAATTCCATTATGTTTAAAATGTATAAATTCCAAATGTCATTGGGAAATTTTGAAGTTTTCTAGAAACAGGAGAACTTCACAAATCTCAGAAATGAATTGACTGAGAATACCAATATGTAGCTTAAATAATAATAACAATTACTATTATAATAGCCAACTAAAGATGGCTACCATTTTCTCTGGTCTTCATTTGCAAGCAAAAGAACTCTAATCTACAATATTTTAAAACTAATAATCAATTCACAGCACAGCTTTAGATTATATTCCCCTCCCCCTCAATATTAGTCTCCAGCTCAAAAACTGTTCAAAATGTGAGTAGTCTCAAACATTATGCACTGAAGTGAGGATGTGAAGAAAAATGATATAAGAAAATAAATGTGATTTCCCCTCCATTATATGTTAATTGCAGACTGATGTCAAAATGAGTCAGGACATACTTTTTCACTGATTGAATGGCTGGATACAAGCAAAACAAAGATGGGTCAGAAACAGACTGATTTGTCACACTGCATTTGTAATCATTTTTAAAAGCAAATATCAAGTCACAAATTTCAACATGTTATTTCATACCAAGTGCAATACAATTGGTATACTAGATCAAGTTAAGGTTGTGTGATTTGGCAAAGTACAGTATGCACTGAAGCTGGAATGCAGAATCTGAAAGCATAATTTGAATCACTTTGCAAACCTGGGGCTTTTTATTAATTGTAATTGAAAATGACCTTACACCTTCTCTCCTCCACCCCAGGAAGTTAATAGTGACAGGGTGAAATAGAACAATTTAAAGAAATATGGTGGTTAAAATTACAAATATGTCTCAGGAGGTAGAACAGAATTAAAAAGAGTTTCTATTGGACATCATGCTAATAATAATCTATTAAACTGTATGCTGCCCAGTTCTCAGTAACTCTGGGAAGCTCACAACAATAAAAGAAATTGTAATCAAGTCATTAAAGATAAAAGATGGCAGGTGTGATGAAGCAAGGGCTCTTCTTTTCTGTCACCAAAGGGCACTGTGAAGAGCCAGAGCTGAATGGCTTTTAGCATCTGAAAAACAATAGTAAATAAGTTGTACTGAATTGTGACTTTGCCCACAAATCTGAAACTTCTAAATATGGTTTAGGTTTCAAAACCACATTTGTTTGGTATGATATATGTACTGAGATAATGGAGGGGTTTCATATAATATGCTTATACCATAAACCCTGATTTACAAGTTATTGTGGTATGTGACTAGAATAACAGTTTAATACACTGCAGAAACGTAGTCTAAAAATAAAATCTCTCCACCTGGGAATCACATATTGTAGTCAGCCAAAATGAGGGTTGTTTATTTGGGGTGAACTTGATAATTGAAACTGGTTACTGTGGTTTATAAATTGTAATTCAATTTATTATTATATGAGTACCTGGCTGCTAATGTGCTGTTTCACAAATCAGACTACAGTTCTATGTCACAATATAGCCAGTGAAATAATGCTGGTTGCATGACAATTATAATAAAGCCTCCTTTGAGTCAGTCTCAGCTCTTGATGACTCACAGCCATATTTATGTACAGATACAACTAGTTTTCTTGGTAATTATTCAGAAATTGCGTTGCTTTCCTCTTGGTTTTTTTTTATGTCTTAGGTTAGACTACCAGATATTCCTTGATGTTCTCCTACGGAAATACTAACTTGGTCTGCCTCTGCTTACCTTTCTGCGATTATCAATTTAATTTCTTTTTTTAACTTTTGTATCATTGTATTTTATTGTTGTTAGCCGCCCTGAGTCCTTCGGGAGATAGGGCGGCATATAAGTCCCAATAATAAATAAATAAATAAATAAATAAATAAATAAATAAATAAATAAATAAATAAATAAATAAATAAATAAATAAATAAATAAATAAATAAATAAATAAATAAATATCTGTTAGTGCTGCCACTTACCCAGCCACGTAGCCTCAGTTAAGCAGCAATAGTCATATGAAACCTAACCAAAGCACCCTGGATCAACATCTAAATATACAGGCTTGGGCTTATTGCTGATCCCGACACTTTATGCAGACTCCAGAGCTGCCTGAACAATGAGGAGCATTAAGAAGTGGCCACATTCCTATAATATGGTTGCCTTTCATGGATGGATTATGGATGCCAATCCAGGAGGCAATCCATAATAACCAAGGAGGGCAACACCTTTCCGGCCAGTGGCACCCACTGTCTGCAAACCACTTGGAAATTTCAGATTACTCCTCGCTCTCTCCTGCTTTTCTGTACTGTATTTTAAAAAGAGGATATTGATTTTTACTCTCAAACCTTGAGAGTATTTGGGGGTCATTTTCAATTTCCTACTGTGCCTTAAGTCTTCCAAGACTGTGTGAGTTTATCAATAACGCTGTATTTTATCCAGATCGTGAACCACTGCAGGCTGGTATGATGGCAACCTGCAGGTTATAAACAACGTTAGACGTCTAACTCTAAATAAATAGCCTTCCCCCTTTTTGGCTTTTTCCGCCGGTCGGGAGTGAGAACTGGGTTTAGAGGTAGAGATGGCAAGCTAGAAAGATGAAGCCACGTTGCTCCAGGAAGAGGATCGCTAACCGGAACTTGCAAAACTAGCCATAAGTAAAGGGAGGAGAGACAAATATCACCATCATCATCGCTTTTATTAACTTGGCTTTTATAAGCAAATTCCTTGTTGGGACGTGGCAGAGTCCCGTATTGCTCGCTCTGGGTAGCGGGAAAAAAATGCTCCTCTTGCTGGATCGTGGCCATAGGGCCAGCCACTGCCGGCTCGGCTAAACGTGATAACGCGCGCTATCTTCTGCCCCAAGCAGCCTCGTTTTGGGCGCCAAACAAGGCCGCATCGGTAGGGCTGGAAAGGGGCCTTCCTTCTATAGCCGATCGTCCCCCCCCCCTAACCTCCCAATTCCAGGATCCGGGAAGCCGCTCCTTGCGCCCTCCACCCGGTTGGCCCTGCTGCCATGTGGCGGGGGGGAGGGAGCAGCAGCCGGAGCCTCAGAGCCCGGGACTGCAGGAGGGCGATTCCCTTTTGTCTGAGGGAGAAAATAAGGTTCCATTTATGGCGGGCGAGAGCGGGGAGGAGGAGATCAAAGGCAGACATCAAAGGCAGCGTCTCTTTCTCTATTAACGTGTTCCACATTGCGCTGCCTGCTGCTCTTGGGCCAGGCTAGCCTCCCGGCGGCGCAATCTGCCGCAGGATTCCCCCATCGGGATCACCAGGCCTGCGCGGGAGAGCGAGGCAACCGCTCAGGATACGACGACGACGAAACGGCCCTGCGGGTTTCCAGCGGGCGCCCAACGGCACGGACGGCTACTCCTCGTAGTCGTTCATGCCTCATTTTCCGACGCGGCTATTTTAAGAGCCGGTTGGGGGTGCCTTTTTCCCCCCAAATAATTCATCTTTAAAGCGGGAGGGGGGCTTTTAGTTAAGATTAGAGCAGGGGTCTTAAAACTTAGCCCTTTTATGACTTGTGGACTTCAATTCCCAGAATTCCTCAGCCAGGCAGGCTGGCTAAGGAATTCTGGGAATTGAAGTCCACAAGTCATAAAAGGGCCAAGTTTGAAGACCCCTGGATTAGAGGATTGTCCGGTAAGGGAAGTCGAGGAGAGTCTTTGGCCTGTCCTTCGCTTTTTTGGGAGGGATTGTTTTAAGTTCCAGACCATTATTATTATTCTTAAAAGGCAAAATGCACTGAGCGCTTTTTAGATTCCGATGTGGTTTTTTTCCCCTCCCCCTCGACATAAAGAAGAGGACTGCGGGTTCAGTATGGAGCAATCGGTAACTTGATGGGACACAAGGATTTGGCTTCCTAAAGGCTACAAAAGCTTAGGTAGCCTGACTTGGTGGCCTGCGGGCCACGTCGTCTGATGCAGGGATCCTTAAACCTGCGATCCTCTGGATGCATTCTCGGATTTACAACGTCTGTAACAGCTCTCGGTTTTTGTGCAGATACGCCCCTTTTGGGTTGTCCTATTCTGCCTCCATTCCTTCTCTCCCATCCAAGAGCATTCCATGCTCTTCCAACTGTATATTAGGTTTCCTTGGGGGGGGAGGGGGAGGGAGCGGAAGCTTCCAAATGTGCGACCAAATGGACAACAATTCACCAGAAACTGCGAGTCTGAATTCCTGTAAGCTAATAAGTTGTTGCTATTTTGTCTTTGCCAGACATTTTCTATGGCCTTCATTTTTTCCAAGTATCGGGTTCTTCTCCAGAGCCTTCTATCCTCCCTTCCCCCCCCCCAATCCCCCGCCACTTTTATATTTTTGAAAATCTGCTGGCGTTGGTCCTCTCGTGCATTTGTTTGGCTACAAAAGAATAGACGCTTATTGGATGCTTATATCGGATAAGATTAATGAAAGTGTTTAATCTGTATTTGCCTCTGTCTTATTTACACTCCTGCGAGTCCCTTGGACTGCAAGGTGATCAAACCGGTCAGTTCTAGAGGAGATCAACCCTGACTGCTCTTTAGAAGGCCAGATCCTGAAGCTGAAACTCAAATACTTTGGCCACCTAATGAGAAGGAAGGACTCACTGGAGAAGAGCCTAATGCTGGGAAAGATTGAGGGCAATAGAAGAAGGGGACGACAGAGAATGAGGTGGCTGGATGGAGTCACTGAAGCAGTAGGCGTGAGCTTAGATGGACTCCAGAAGATGGTAGAGGACAGGAAGGCCTGGAGGAATGTTGTCCATAGGGTTGCGATGGGTCGGACACGACTTCGCAACTAACAACAACAACAATTTACACTCTTGCCTGTACAAAAAGCCCAGATTTTAAGACAGCAAAATCGTAACATAATCCTCATATTCGTAGTTAGAAAACAGTTTTAGTCCATGCTATCATATGTTTCTATAAGACCTAACTCCTATTGAAACACATACAAACTCGGTCATTCAAATGTGTAAAAAAATTGCAGTTTTAAGCTTTTTTTCTACCTTGTGACAATCTTCCTCATTATTAGAATGAACCATCCCCCCCACAAAAGTTGTCAGAATGAATGATAGAGCCATCATTTTTACATGGTCTTTGGTGTGGTTTACTTTTTTATTCCTTTATACATTTTCTCTGTAAGTAATCTACACACGTTGACCTGTTTAGTGTCACGTTAAAAGTCATTTAGAATGTTTTCCCCATGATGTGTGATATTATCACACGGTAAGGAAAGATAATGATGCACCAAATATGTTGCATCCTTAAGACGTCTACTGGTAGCACAGACTCATTAGCCAAAGATTCTAATTTTCTTGAAACCCATGAGAGATTCTTTAACTTTCATTCAACTGGGCTTGTAAATCACACTGACATCTTCATGGAATCAATCATCCCGTAATAAATAAAGCTACTTTTCTTGAGCTACCAAGTTGCTTATTAGAAAACACAATAAGAATAATTGAAGAGTTTAATGGCTTGTATTTTAAATTAAAAGTTTGGGCGTAAGCAATGAATACAACTTGAATTCCACATGGTCGCTCATATTGTAATTTATTTTCCTTCCTTTTGTAGACATCCTGAATCTACCCTATAAAGTTCCTTAAATCCCAGGCACTTCTCCTATTTTTGTTAGAAGAAAAATAGTTCTTCTTCCCAGATTTGGAGGAAAGTTATGATGGCTAGCATGTAAACAGAATGAATAGCAAACTGGGTTGGGGGTGGAAAACAACTTTTGCCCCAGTTTTCTGATACTGGTGTTACAGTTCTGGCATCCTGGTGAGCCATTAAAAATCAATAGAATTTATTTCTAAGGCAGTTGGCTTTGGATTTACTTGTTATGTCCGGCTGTGTCAATATTTCTAGCAGCTTCTCCGGTTTACAGTGGGACTAAAAACATAGAATTCCCAGCATAGATACGTATATGATTTTATATATTTGGAGCCCTTTCCATAGTGGTGCCTACAGCAGTCTTACAAAATGCAAAGAAATCTCAGAAGAAGGCAATGGCAAATTACTTGTATACATACACTTCCCCAGTGTATATTGGTTAACATATATATGTATTTGTGAAACAATATGGTGGTTGGGTAGTTAAAATAAGAAATAACCAGTTGTAAATAGTTCAGGTTACATCAACAGAGATGCCCTCTCTAATTCCCTTAGTTATTACATAGTCAAAATAAGCAAGTTAGTGCACTTCTAGTTATAACCTAGTCAATTAATAAAATTCAAAATATATTTTCACTTATTCATATCAGTCTGTTTTTAAATTTTATCTAATTGCAATAGGATATTCTAGAATAGCCAATAGTATATAGGAAAAAGCTTAATTTTTGGTTAACCCACAATTCCCTATTTCAATAAAGAATAATTCTTTTGTCTACAAAACTTACATTTTTCATTACAAAACATTCTTATGTTTTACCATTAAAGTCTAGTTTTCATCTTAACAAATCACCAGTTATTAGAAATATATTTTTGTCTTAACCGTTCAACAATTATTAAAATACTATCTTTTATATGTAAAATTCTAGATCCTATACTATAGTTCAAAAGTAACCACTGAATATTCTATAAGTCATCTTGACCGTACATCAATTATTAAAATGCTATCTTTTGATATGTTATTCCAAGTTTTATAATGTAGTTCGGAGTTATATTCTAAAACGGGTGTCAAACTCAATTTCATTGAGGGCCACATCAGCATTGTGGTTGCCCTCAGGGGGCCGGGTGGGTATGGCCTGGGTGGGCGTGGCCTACTGGGTGGGCGTGGCCAGCTCTACATCGTTCGTATCGAGGGTGCCTATGGGGGCCTGGGCAGGAATGGGACAGATCTGAGGGTCTCTGGCAGAAGGAGGGTCTCTGGGCCAGGGCCAAGGCAGTGGGGGCCATTCCCTCACTGTTTCCAGGATGGCTTTGCGGGCCGGATCCGGCCCCCGGGCCTTGTGTTTGACATGTCTGTTCTAAAAGCTTACTTTTGTTTTCCTTTACAGATCTAAAAGCTAAATGTAAAATCAGTTATATTTTTTTAGAGATTCCCCTTAATCCATAGAAAGATATTTTTATAGTCTATCTTTAGGAATCCCAAAAGAGAAACAAGTTCAGTTTTTAAAATCTAACTCTTGCCTTCCTTTTGTGCCAATCATGCTTCCCTCTTGGCAATTCTCAAATGTATCTTCCTTTCTTCTTATACCCCTTATTTGAATCCACGGAGCATATCCAAATGTCAGTTTTGCAAGGAAGATGTCCCCTTTGTAACCATTGTATTTTTGCTTTGATAATTCAGTTTTTGATGGTTGATATAATATAGTTGTCATTAGATCAGTCAAATCCTTTTGTTCTTCCAATTCTATCTGGGTTAGGTAGAAAGTAGTAGCTGGTATGGTTGTCATTTGATTAATTGAATTCTCAATATCGTGTATTTGAAGGCCTTTAGTGTCTTCACTCTTGGTGTTGCTTTCTTCAGGTGCTGTTGCTTTTTGGCTTGTAAATTTTGTAGTTGCCATTAAAGTTTGGACTTTAAGATTTTCTGTAGGTTGCTTTTTGTTGTTCTTTGAAATCTCCTATTTTAGCGTTAGTTTCCACTTCTATTTGATTTTGGGTTATCTTTTCCTCATTTAAAGTCAAATTTTGATTTGGTAGCTTTATGTTGTCAGATTTTTCTTGCAGTTTGGCTTTAATTTGCTCTGTCATTGCCAAAATCGTGTCCAGTATCAGTTTATAATCATGTGGTGGGATGTATTCATCCATTTTGTTGTTGTTTGGAGTTAAATCTTCCATGGAGGCTGTTTTAATAATAGTCAAAGATTTTCCACCTCCTGAGGAGTTGTATTCAGTGCTAGGTGTTCCCACACTTATCTTTAAGCATAGTGTCAAGGACAGCTCTGTTATTCAATCAGCTCTCACAACAGAAAAGGGAAATTTACTTGCTGTACCACGTTTCGCCACAAGATGTCATCATAACATACAACATGCAATGTAAGAATTTTCTTTTTTTTTCCAAATTAATATAGAAGTTTTGTAGGATTAGTCCAAATTTTTGCCTTAATTCACAGCTTAGAGAGAAGTTAGGATAGTGGATCCCCAGCAACAAATATAAGCTTTTTAGTAAATACAGATGAAATTGCTTAATTTCTTTGCTGAATTAATTGAGTTTCTTTTGTAGCTTTGAGGCTTTAAGATTTGTTCCCAAAGTAGATATTCACTGTTTTCTCAAAAAATGGGGAAGGAGATTTTCAGGAAAGTCCCACAGGAAAATGGTTAAGGGAATAGGAAAGGTAAAAGCTCACCCAGGTCCTCCAGATTGCTTCTTAGTGCTAGGTAGTGCTTTTTGGCTTTTGGCAGGGAGTGGCTTAGTGATCGGCCATCTTTATGGCCGGTCTCTTCTTCGGGCCAAAGGAGATGATCCTGGATTCCAACAGAGGGCTGCCACCCTTCCGCGATCACAGGGAAGTCCTCCTCTCAGTAATCGCCCCCCCCGGGGTAATTTTTGACCGTTTTCAGGGTCCTCCATAAAAGAAAGAAACGGACGGCAGGAAGCAGACTGTTCCTGCATGTCCGGAAGCACCATGCGCGCAAACCGGAAGCCTTACATGGACATATTCTTGAAGTCACCGAAAGTCAACCATGTCTTCTAGGACAGTTGATATCCTCTTTTAAGTCTATGCAATAAGGTAAGGTACAATCAGCTTGTTTGGTTTGGGCTTATCGTATTTTTAGGCACGATAGCTTATGAGGCAGGGGTGTTTTATGAATCTAGGCAATTCTAATTTATGCAACAAAGTTTTATCAATACAGTTGTGACTTTGTGCAACCTGTATACTCAAGCACAATAACTGGGGGCTGTAACAATGCTTAGATCCAGATAAGAAAGCTAAGCTGTAAGAAGATTTGCTCAGTTTGGAGATACGTTATGTGTGAGAACCAGTTTGGTCTAGAAGTTATGGCATCAATCTAAAACTAGGAAATTGTGAGTTCTAGTCCTGCCTTAGGTGTGAAAACCAGCTGGGTGATTTTGAGCTAGTATCTCTCAGGCCAGCTCACCTCACGGGAAAATAGGAGGAGGACCTTGAGCTATTTATAAAAAAATAATAAAGGTGGGATAATAAATAAACAAACACATCCAGATTGTGTAGTTTATTGAACCTTTTATAATAGGAGCTGGTAATACTGATATGAGGCCATGGGCATGAAGGATGCCTAAATCCCCAGATCTCTCACAGATCATTATTGCTAATAATTAGTGGCATGGACTCCACTGTTTTAAGGCAGGAAACTCACCCTGTAAAGTAGGCTTTAGAGTATTTAGAGCAGTGTTCACCCAAATGGGCAACTGATTTCAATAGACCAGGGGTGTCAAACTTGCCATGTCACATGACATGTCCCAATGTATTGTGACATTTTTTCCCCCTTGCCGGAGTTGGGGTGGGTGCAGCTGCCCGTGGGCCGGCAGTTTTTGGCACCTGCAATAGACTATCAATTATTTAACTAATAATGCATTATTTAAATTAGTGTTTACTACATTCATATATTACATGTTTGAGGGTCAACGGTGAACTATCTGAAACTTCATGACGGGGTCAATGAGCTGAAGAGTTTGGGGAGCCCTGATTTAGAGCAGGGTTTTTCAACCTTTTCACCCATTGTACCACTTTTAGGATAAGGCAATATCCGAGTACCACCAGTCGCCCAGCAAGGTGTCAAAAACGTGACCCTCCCCCCAAAAGGGAAGTCCTCGACTTACAACAGTTCACTTAGTGACTGTTTGAAGGTACAACGGCACTGAAAAAAGTGACTTATGACCATTTTTCACACTTATGACCGTTGCAGCATCCCCAGGGTCTTGGGATTTACATTCGGATGCTTGGCAACTGATTCATATTTATGATGGTCACAGTGTCCCAGGGTCATGTGATCGCCTTTTGCAACCTTCTGACAAGCAAAGTTAGTGGGGAAACCAGATTCACTTTAGAGCAATAACCTGGAGCCCTCCAAACTTTTAAGAAGAAACACTAAAAATCATAATCTTATCTAAATGACACAGTTTGGCCTGCTTTTTATAAGCACTCCCACAAAAATTCATGAAGTCCACTGACTAACAAAAAGTTGTGCTTGTTAAAGATTGGTTTTAGCATGATGTGTAAAGCCAGAAATATATTACGCTTACTTAAAAAAACATCCTTATACATATATTATGGTGAGGTAGGCAAATTCTTCTGAGTTAGGGATTGAAGCATAACCTCCCAAATTGTTAACGGAACCCAATTTTAGTTTGATTTAGATATGCGGAGAGGAGAAGGTTATAGGTGAGAAAAGGAGTATTGTATCTCACAGAGGAAGACTTACACTGTACTTTAGCTTGCTCCAAATTCCCAAACCAAGCCCACATTTCTCCACAGAAAGTTTTGTGATGAATTTCAGTACTGCAATTTTGAGTGATGCCTTCATGCAATGTGTGAATTTGTTCTGTGCTTTTTTCCCCCTAAAGTTTGTCTGTGAGTACATCATTTTGTAGAGGTTTGAATTGATCCTGTGCTTAGATTTGTTTCCACTTTCTCAAACGTTTTTGTCCCTGCAAAAGAAGTCCTGTCGTTCACCTTTATTCTCAGGTTGCTTGACATATTATTGAAAATAAATCTTCATATTGAATGAGATAGAAAAATATATATACCAGAAATGTTTTCTTTGTGGTATAGATGATTCTGATTATAGTTACAGTTCTAACATTACGACGACTTGTATTCATTCATAAAATAGGCGGTAGGTCCAGACTTCACCCTTAGCCTTAGGATAGACCTATTGAACGTAGGGCTTAATTTAATCGTAATTGACTTCAAAGAGTTCTGATCTAAGCCATAGCCAAATATGCATCCATTCCATTGTAACTTTTCCTTTCTTCCCTATTGTGAATTAGCAATGTTTGCCGTTTCCAGTTACAGTTTTTCTGTTTTCTCAAATCGTTATTTGCACATGTGCCACATTTGAAATATCACTGTCAGAAAAATTAAACATCCTCAAGCAGATTGCCTTTGATATGACAGATTTTGCCGTTTTCCTTTTGAACAGGATATTTTCCGCCTTGCACACAAATGCTCTGCAGGGCAGTCTAAGGTTGAGTTGAGGGTGGGTGTCCTGCCAGCCTAAGAGAACGATGCAATCAGTTGATGGGATAAAGAATTAACAGGAGAGCCCTTGGATGGATTTCGAGCACCAGCCAAATTTGGGACTGAAAGTGACCAGACATACTGTACAAATCCCCTCCATCCATAGGCAAAATCCTTGAAAAGTACACTCTTTAAAACCTTATTGATTTCAACGGGGAAGCATTTTGCACAGGAGACACCATCATGCTTACCTCTATTTTATGCCCTCAAAAACATCCATATAACCCCTTTTTCATCTATGTGTTGGGAGTTGTGTGTCAATCACACGATACAATTTAGGGAAAGGTGCCTTCTCACTATTTCCAGCATGATGCTAGAGAAACAACCCAACGCATCACTCCCAAACATTGGCTTTTATTTCAGTCAAGAAGAATGCAAAATTGATGCACAGCTCTTCAGGATGAAACCCTTAAAAAGGTTTTATTTTCAAGCAACACTATGTAGAAGACACCTTAATCTTGAATATCCATGTAAAGGTGTCAACTGCCAGGGACTCTTCTGGGATTTATATCTGAAAATGAATTCACTATAAAGTGTATATGTACATCAGTGCTTCATCTGGTGTTCAGTTACGTTGCATAAGATATGACAACGAGAAAATTATAAGCATCATAAGAAAAGGAATTTCTCTTTGGGCGAGAGGGATTGAAAGAGAGTGATTCTACAAGGTCAGTGAAATCTAAGGCTAAAATTGTATGAGTATATTTTTTTTTCCTCCCTGCGAAATCTGTAAAATTTGAAATACTGAGGCAGTTACTCTTTTTAAATTTCTCTTGAGTAGGTCTGCAATTTCCTTTTTTTTTTTTGGAGGAGCATCTTTTTGGCCAGAAGAAATAAAATTGAATCGCTGTTTATTAGTAACATACCGGTATTTCATTGGCGGTCTTTTTAGTAATTAGTCGGGTTGGTAAGTTTGCAAAATTTTTGACCAGGAACTATCAGTGGAAAGAATTATACATTGCAGGTGAGAATGCCTTTATTACACATTGATTTCAGTGTTTGGAAAAGAAAATGAAGTATCACAGAGAGAGAGAGAGAGAGAGAGAGATTTTTCTATGGAATATTTTAATCTGAAAAGTCTTCAGATTAACCTAGAATCTCTGTTGGTCTCTACATGAAGTAATTCTGGTACTTTGGCAGGGTCTATTTGGGTTAGGAAATAAAAGAACAGAGGCAGACCATAGTGCTAGCTAAGTAGACCCTTCTATTCAATTGCTGCTTAGGTATATCAAATCTTCCTTTACATTTTTGTAAATTGTACCAAACGGAAAATGTATCTAATCTCTTTCCTTAGTTCACTGCTTCCCAACATGGTAAAAGTACCGTAGTTTTTCCTTGGGTAATGGCGCACAATCCCGTTTACCCAATCACAATTTTTAAATTGATTTGAAGTGTTTTACCTATATTGAGTAAAAAGGACTTTCTGATAAAACGGTTTTGGGTAATGGAAGAAAAAGTTGGGAAAGCATTGTTCTAGTTCATATTTTTAGAGAAAGAGAAAAATCAAAAAGCACCCTTGATTACTATCACAGGATAATGGTGGCAGTGTCTTTAGTCCCTGTTAAAGCATTTCTGCCCATCTTATAATCCACAAGACCATATGAGACAAACCACTGATTATACTTCTCAATTAAGGGAGTCTTCCCATTTTTGCAGCCGTATGGTAACCTGCCTACTTTGATGAGGCCACTGTATATGGTTGATGGGGTTGCATTTTGCATGGTGAGTTTAAAGCTGTGCAGGTTTCTCCTAAAAATTGTCTATAATTGAAAGCTACGGAAAGGCTCATCAACCTGATAATTGGAAATATAAATCCCTTAATTCATGGCCATTCAACATGCAACTGGGGTTGTTGCAGTTTAATATTTCTGGAAGGTGCTAGCCATGAGTAGCCAAGCCATCCGGCTTCTGCTTCTGCTATACTGTCGGAAGCACTAACAGCATGTGAATTCCTTTTCAGTGGCTATCATATGATTTTGTTATTTATTTAGAACTATTAATGTAGTGAATACTCTCAAGAGAACTTTGCTTTAAGGGGTGTGCAGTCCAAATAGAGGAAGCGATAGGTGAAGTAGGTAGGAGAATGAAAGTACTGAATACCACAGGTGGAAAGTAGGTGATGCTTTAAATTATATTTCTTGTGGTTTAGATACTAATGTACGTTCTGTACTTTAAGATGCAAGGTCTGCAGGGAGAAACAAAAATTTTAAGGAAAGATTTAAAGGAAGTAATGCAGTTAATTGCATAAGATTGTTTAAGGAGGTAATGTAAAATGCAGAGCTTTCAGAAAGCAGATCTTTTTAAAGCTACATAGAGGTGGTAAGAAGTAGAGTGTCTGGATAGAAGAACAGACTTAAAGGAGGTGGACAACACTGGCTGATCTTAAAAGTTAACTAGCGTTTGTCCTGATTAGTAACTGAATGTAAGGTAACATTAGTAACATTCCAGCTCTATGTAAGGTACTTAAGAAAGGAAGAAAGATATGTGCATGTACCTACACCCGCATCACAAACCAGAAAAAGGGAAAATAATTGGTCCATGTAATCTCTAGGAATTGAAGTCAACAGGAGGAAAAATTAGGGTTTTTTTTGGAAAAATGAAGAGTTTAAAATGAATGAGGGTATGCAGGGTTGGAAGGGAAGGAGGTATGAAATCCAAAGCAGACAAGCAGCTAAAATGGGCATTTCAGGAGAGCAGGAGTCATGTGGCCAGAGGGACAAAAGGTGGGTAATTCAGCAGCACCAACTGGATGAAAGTGAGACAGTGAAGGTGAAACACTGAACAAGAGAAGAAAGAAAGGAAAGAAAAAGAAAGGAAAGAGAAGAAAGCTAAAGGGAAAAATTGGGAATGAAGTAGTGTTTCATTGAAAGGAAAAGGAAGAATATATCTGTAGTGCTATAAACTGGGGGCACATCCTATTCCCCCCCCCCGTGAATTCCTAAAATCCTGAAGCTAAGTCCCAAGAGTTCCCTTCAACAGTTGGTTTCAGACTGTAATTTTAAATATGACAGAAGGAGGGAATAATTAAATGCAGAAGGGGTGATCATATTGAGTGTATTTGATCAATTTAATTTTAATCATATTTAAACTGAAACAAGTGCAAGTTTTGAGCTTGGTTCCACCTACTTGGCGAATGCAGCTGGCATGGTGCTCAAAGATCAAATGTGCATCCCTGGTGGAATAGAAGAAATATCAGGTAAGAGGCTGAACTGAAAGGCAAAGAGACAAAAGGAAAACTCCAACCTCATGCCTGATCAAAAAGGCAGAGAGTGACCTTGTGGATGATAAGAAGAATGAAGGCGGAAAGGGAGCGTTGTGAGGAAGCATCTTGGAAATATGGGGTGTGTGATGATGAAGAAGCACTGAAGCAAAGCACATACCGTACAATATTGGGGTTGTAAGATTGGGTGGAAGGTGAAATATCTTCTTTGATAGAGTCGTATGCCTTCCGCTGATACTGGGGACAGCTTTCTAGGGAAAACAATAAAGGAGAGTGAAGGTTCCCAATAAATTGAGGTCAAAAAGGGCAAGAGTGGATGACTGAAAAAGTAACTATAGTAGAAAGGTAGAAAGAAATAAACGATAGACCAAGGTTAATAGCAATTCTATGGTACTGTGTAGAACAGGGGTGTCAAACTCAATTTCATTGAGGGCCGCATCAGCATTGCGGTTGCCCTCAGGGGCTGGGTGGGTGTGGCCTACTGGGTGGGTGTGGCTAGAGTGCGTATGGCCTACTGGGTGGGTGTGGCCAGCTCTACATCGTTGGCATGAAGGGTGCCTATGGGACCCTGGGCAGGAGTGGGACAGATCTGAGGGTCTCTGGCAGAAGGAGGGTCTCTGGGCCAGGGCCAAGGCAGTGGGGGCCGTTCTCTCACTGTTTCCAGGATGGCTTCGCGGGCCGCATGAAACCACTTCGCGGGCCGGATCTGGCCCCCGGGCCTTGTGTTTGACATGTCTGGTGTAGAAGAAGGAGATATGGGATTGAGTGGTAGGAATGTTGATGCTTCTTTGTGCAGCCCTTTTGTCTTCTCCACTTGTAATTACTGCCTGACATTTATCATCTGTTAAAATAAATATACGTTGGCAGAAGTGAGTGGGTGTATTCCCTCAGTGCTTATATTTATATTTGCAATGCTGTTATTAAACACAAGTTAACAAGTTGGTCTTGGAAAAGAATGATCTTGCATAACCTTTAATTGAGTAGGAATCTAAGCCCAACAGCTTTAATATTGTCCACTCTACCATAACTTGATTCCTTTCAAGGGTCATCAGGTCTGATTGCTGCCTGAAGTTGGCCATTCAGCCTTTGATTAAAAGTCTCTTACTATAGGAGCATCCATCTTGTTATAAGACTAAGCTCAGGGATACATGGATGGAGAGAGATCCTTAACTATCTTACCAAGCAGTTGTGAGGTAAGTCTTGATAGGAAGGAATAATAGTACATTTGCCAAATAAGGTGGATTTGCAGCAACATTTTGGAGGGCCCAAAAATCCTGTGTTTCTTTCCATGCTCATTTGTACATTGACAGACAAGAATTGCATACTGTTGTAACGACTGACCTCTACTGGACAATGTATTCTCCTGCAAATGTGCAAAGGGTTACTGTACCATCATTTCTTGTCTCCAAGAAGCTTCTTCAGGGTTGACTGTATGATGGGGAGGGATGGAAGGATTATATTCCTTTGTAGTCAACTGAAGGATATAATCCTTCCATTTCCCCCCTCCCAATCCAGTCAGAACTGAAGAAGCTTCTTGGATGAGAAGGAAAACGTCTTCCTCAAGGGGAAAAAAAGATAGCTCTGTTGCCTTTTGAAAAAGCACCTTGGAGACAACCAGGAGCTGGATGACTGAGAATCTCCACAGACGTGAGCCATTTCTTCAGAATCATTGGAGTGAGGAATTATATCACAACATGTCATCCCTGCTGAAGCTAACTCAACCACGTCTCCAGAGGCTTTGCAGGCTCACCTTGGAATAGCCACTTCCACTCTCCATTTAACCACTAGTTGCTTTTCTTTATAACTGAGAATAAATATAGCTTAAAGCCGTGTTCATACCATTGTTTCATTGCATTACATTGGAAGGAGGCTTACACTGAATTTGAGCTGAATCAGATTGGTGATGCATAATTTCACATTGATGCTTCACTTCAAATACCGCCATAGATGAGTCAGTCACTTAGCAGCAGCTAGTATTCTTTTTGATTATTCCGTGAACTCAAGAGTAGGTGTAATCTTTTTCCTTTTCCTTTTATTTTATTTTTTTGTTCAGTGCTGACTCCTGGAAACTGCCTGCACCCTGCCAAGGTTTTCAGAAGTACCGTAATTTACCCTTGCCTGCTTCCTAGGGCTGAGAGAAAGCAACTGGTGCAAGATCACCCAGTTGGCTTTATATCTTAGGTGGGACTAGAACTCACAGTTCTCCCAGTTTCCAGCCTGATGCCTTAATTACTGCACCAAAGTGGTTCTCCCATCCCCCCCCCATCCATAAAGATTGTATACTAAACCTATAAGTGTCATGATGAATGTCAGTATTTGTCAGGGCTGCCTTTATAGATAATTCAGGCTGCAGTATTATGCATGTGGACTTGGGTGTAAGTCCTGTATGCCCTTGGAATTCCTATTCAGAAATGTCTTGAATACTGCAATATTGCAAGCACAGTATGATTGATGCTGCCATAAGCCATGTTTCCAATATTATTTTCCAAGCCAAGTATGAATGCATTTTAAAGAAAATGTACTAAAATGATGGGTACATAGATAAAAACAACATATTTAAAAGGCTTACATATACCAAATGAGTGCAGAATTTAAAAAAAGAATAATTCAAGAAAATTTGGTTAATACAATCACTGAAATTTCATACACCCTTTTGGTGAAATAACAGGCTGATGCACAGCCTGGGAAGAAGCAGACTTAAGGTTGGTTAAATGAAAAACTCTGAAATAAAACTTGACAGAGTTTCCTGTCTCTCACTGCGGCTATTCAATTACAATTAAGTAATATATTAGGTTACAATTAAGAATACAATTTAATTGGGAGATTAAACCATTCAAATGGTAAAAATGATACTGAGAGGAGTAATTAGTGGAGCAGGGATATTATAAAAAAACAAGTGAAAATTAGGGTAAATCTACTGTAATACAGAAGAGGTAAAAAATTTTGTTTTGATATTTTATTTTCAGTTTTATATACCACTTCTACGGAACTCTTAACACTGACCGTCTTTCATACCTCCTTTTTGCAACTAAGGTTAAAAGCATACAATGTTCATAATAACAACACAATATAGCACATAATGCAAAGCCAGTTTAGTGCCAGAGATGAGTATCAATAGTTCAATTAATCACTCAGATTACTAGAGGGAGCACAAGATTTCTACTTCTTCCATCTGCTTAAAAAAAAAGTCTTTGGTGACCTGTCATTCCAAGTTTAGATTTTTAAGCTATTTTGATTATTTACCTTTGATAAACTTCCCAGGCAGTGTCAGGAATTGAGCTTAATCTGGATGCAAGACCTGTACTTGACCTTTATACTTTTTTTAAATAAAATTGATTACGTGCCATGCCTTATCTCTCATGACAAAATGTTGTGGCTTTGTTCTGAGGCAAGTGGAAGAACGGATGTTTCCTTTTAAAAACTGGATTTCTGCAAGGTATGGACACAGAGAAAGGGAAGGGAATATGTCTGTCTGTCATCTATCTATCTATCTATCTATCTATCATCTATCTATCTATCTATCTATCTATCTATCTATCTATCTATCTATCTATCATCTATCTATCTATCATCTATATCATTCATTAGATTGCTATCTCAGCTTTCCATTAGGAGCTCAAGGTAATGTACATACTTTATTTTCTACTATTACTCCCTACCCAACTATCTTGTACCGTAGGTTGGTCTGAACTGAAAAATAATGGCCAAGTAATTCCATTCCTTTCTGCGGTGAAGAGCAGATTTGAGCCCAGATTTCTCCATGTAGAGATTAAGACTGATCTTAATGGAGATAAGCAGGAACTGTTACCTAAAAGCAACAAGGCACTAAAAATTACATTGATAACATTCAGGAGCAGTTCAGGAAGACCCCTCCTTAATTCACCGGAGGAGGAGGAAGAGGAGGAAGCACAGCTCAGTCAGGCCTGCAGAATTCTTTTTATTGTAGCCAATCTCAATAAAAAGTAGTTTTAGCCTTCCCGTGGAGCCGATTTCATGGTCTGGTCTACCTAATGGAGCTGAGTCCTTTGCCTCGGTCACAATGCCACGCTGATTGGCTTGCTTCCTAATTTGAAGGGAGAATGTTGGTTTGTTCCCAACTGGGTGTTCTCCAGATATCTTCAAGCCTTCCAAAACCCAGGCAGTAGGCCAATGACTATGCGGAAAGAGGAGAATTATGGGAGTAGAAGTTCAGCCCCATCTGGAAGGCACCAGGTTAGGGAACTGCACACCCCACCATCAGTGTCAATGCTCAGCCCATCAATTCCTGTTCTATAAATACTGGAGCTTCTTTAGAGACGATGGGCAGCCAGACTGATCACTCAGTGTTCCCCCCCCCCTTCCCTGAAAGACCCAGGTGTTCATGGGGAGGGGAAAAAAAAAAGAAAGAAATGTTCTAGTGAGCTGTTTCAAACTGGTTGTAATTGGTTCCAGACCCCAGCTGGCTGTTGCAGCATTGCATGGCTGGGGTGTTTAACCGCAAGGCTACAGAGCCTTGGCATGTCTCCTGCTCCAGGAACTCCATCAAAGCCGAGAGACCGTCCTGGCCCTTTGGATCCAAATTCATTCCAAATGTTCCAATTATCAAGGCCTCCCACCAGCATCTTTCGGCTTCTTGGCTCCAGGACAAAAATCCACAGATGAGGAGAAACAAACAGCCACGCCTTGCCCTGTCATCGTGCCAGGACAGAGGCTGAGGCCCTGCAAGCCAGTCTGGGAAGAGGCCTTTGGCCTGGCAGCATATGCTCCTCCTCCCAACAGCGCCCCCCCCTCCCCATTTCCATCACAGATTTTGTGGAAATGAATGCAAAAGTTCCCAGGCCAGGATGTGTGGGGAAGAATTCAGGGGGGGGGGGAGGGGCAGAACGCCAATATGTCTTTCTCCTTTCTTCCAGATCATGGCCACAGTGTGGGAAAACAGGAAGACCTCCACCCCTAGGATTTATTTATGTATCCATTTGTTTATAAAACCTATTTATATTATAGGGTTCTCTTTACATTTTCAATATATGGCCTGTGTGTGGATCTATGGGAGCTTACACTGCACAATGCAGGTAGTCCTCGACTTACAACAGTTCATTTAGTGACCGAAGTTACAATGACACTGAAAAAAAAGTGACTTATAACCATTTTTCACACTTAGGACGGTTGCAGCATCCCCACGGTCACATGATCAAAATTCGGATGCTTGGCAACTGACTCATATTTATGACGGTTGCAGTGTCCCGGGGTCATGTGATCCCCTTTTGCGACATTCCGACAAGCAAAGTCAGTGGAGGAAGCCAGATTCACTTAACCACCATGTAACTAACAACTGCAGTGATTCACTTAACAAGTGTGGCCAGGAAAGTCGTAAAATGGGGCAAAGCTCACTGAACAAATTTCTCACTTAGCAACATAAATTACGACCAATTGTGGTCGTACGTTGAGGACTACCTGGACAAGATCTGATGCGTCTCTACAATTAAACGGAGATGACCTGGGTATTCATGTATAATGTTGTGATTCAGGGCCAGCCTGTGGGTCCGGCAGCCAGGTCGGATGACTCGGATGACTCAGACGAGGGGGAGGAGGAGGGTGTTGAAGACGAACTTGCTGATGATGGCTTGGAGGCTTCGCAGAGCCCCCAGCCAGGGCCCTCTTCTCAGCTGCGCGAGCCCAACAGTGCGGATGATGATGACCCACAGCTGGCCCTGTTCAAGGACGCCCGACGCAGGAGGCAGTCAAGCAGGAACAAGCAGAGAAAGGCTGTGGGACTCCTCGGAAGGAGGCACAGGGAGGCCACGCCCTGAACTCTAATAAAGGGAGTGTTTGGGGAAGGGCTGGTTGCTGAAAGCAACCGCTCCGTTTGAGGATCACAGTTCCAGTGTTTTGTTTCTTGTTCTGTTGTTTGTGTAATAAATCTTGGCAGACGCCTTCCAGCTTCAGACGCTCTCCAGCCTCTGCCGTTTGTACAGGGGTTGCCTTTCTGCAAGGCCGGTAGCAGGCTGGTTCAGAACATATAACCCTGCCATGGTTCCCATCAATATTTCCTCGTCACAAAACCGGATCCATTCGCAAGGATAGGAGAAAGAGACACAGCATTCTAGAATTCCATGTAGCAACCATTTGGACAGAATGATCCAAGGAAAGCATGCGGCTATTGACTTTTTGGCTGCTCAAACATCCTATTTTCTAGCACTTCCTTCTCCCTTTGTCTTTTTTAAGAAGCTTTTTAAAATCTTCCAGGGCCTGCAAAGGGAGGCGAAAGTTAAGTCACCCAAGAATCAGCCCAGTTTTTTCCTATTTCACTGTGATGTCTGGAATATCTAGGGTCCTTGGTTCCATCCCCCCCGGCCCGCCCTTTTTTCTTAGTGAAGCATGCATTCCGTTATGAAAAAGGAGATGAAGTAATTGAGATAAAATAACAGGATAAGCATTGATAGGGCAGAAGACTTCCCCACATTAGTTTGGTTGTTTTACTGTCCAAGGGGAAAGGTACCATTTACACTTCTGAAGCTGGCCTGGTTTTTTTTCCTTTTTATTTCAGAAACAGGGTTTGCAGATCTGCAACTCCTCTCCACACCCTTTTGGAGTAAGCTCTTTTTTTGAAACTGAACTTTTGGGAAGCATCAGCTGGAGAACACTGCTGAATGGAGATGCGAATGGGAGGATCCTGTCACCTGGACCATTGGTGACCATAGGATGGAACTGAAATGCGTTTGAAGACCTGGATCGTCTATCAGTTTGACTGATCTGCCTTGCTTCCTGCACTATTTCAGGAATTTTATGCCTGTGCATCCTAAATTCTCTGGCTTCAGACTTGTCCTTTGTGTATTCCAAAATTTCACAAAATGGCACCAGTTTTGTGCAGGTGTCGCCACAAACCCTTTCTTGTTTGAGGTATGGCTGAATTAGACCCAAACCTCCAATGTGTCAGAAACATGAGAAGTATTCCGTGTACATAGGAATGCCTTTCTAAAGTGGTAAATGTGTCTTTCATTACTGTTGCATCAATCAAGACATGAGCTCATGGGTTACAATTGATTTAATTTGTGGATATAAAGTCATTTGAATCATGGTAGTTAATAGATCATTTGTATTCAAGGAACAACTTAAACAATAGATTGGGACTTTGGCTATAAAACTCTCACCATTCTCTCTCACTTTTGTATAATTTGTTTCCTACCTCTGGAATTCATTCCAGAATATTTACATTCATCATAATTACATTTCTTTCCAAGCATCAAGAATTTTTTCCATTTGACCATCTGCACAATTGTGTGTATATGTGTGTGTGTGTATTTATGTGTGTACACACACACACATATATATGCAGCGGCAGTGAATGGGTTAATTTTATTTTTATTATGGTAAATATTGAGAAATATAACACATACAAACAAAAGTTGTTTAGGGGTCCTCTGTAATTTTTAAAAGTGGGGAAAAGTCCTGAGAGAAAAAAGAAACATGCCATAAACTGCGTATGTATGTATGTATGTATGTATGTATGTATTTGATTCATATGACCAGCCATCTCATATAATAATTCTGGGTAGCTGCACTTGGTAAAACAATGCAAAGCACAAGTAAGAGACACAGTATCTTATAACAAACTAGGCACTGCAGGTCACCAGCATCTGGAGGTTATTCCTGGACCACCTTTGACCCCTGTGCTATATTGAAAATCAGTACATTATCTAGTCATTCCCGTTTAATAAAGCCCTAGATTTCGGACTCCCCAACCCCATCCAAACAATGAGACAAAAAACATGAGGTCAAATAGCGTTTCTGATGTTGGCCACAGTGTTATGTATGTGTTATGTATGTATAGGCAGAAATGGACTTTCAACATTTTTTTAACCCAGTTTCAGTAACTTTGTTTTTCTTCAAAAAGTGTACTTTATGTATATCTTGCCTCCAGAAAGCAGAAGGGTTAGAAGGAGCTCTAAGGGCCCATACAATAATATCCACGAGCTATATAAAGTCTAGGATCGCATGTTACTCATATCTGGTTTAGTGGAAACCCACATCACAGATGTTTGCTAAGAGAACAGTGTAGAAATGTCAGGTTACATCTGACCTGGGACCCGATAGGCAACATACTCAAGAATTTTGAAATTATAAACATTGGGAGCATAGCATCCAGGAAGAATCACCTTTCCTTCTTGAGTATTTATCTCCCCTATCTTTACTCCCCTCCCTCCCCCCCCAATTAAAGCTAGCTTATATTTAGAATTATATCTCTATAAGTCTACTCACCATTCTCCTGATTAGTGGTAGGTCTAGAACAGGGGTAGGCAACCTCGGCTCTTTTATGACTTATGGACTTCAACTCCCAGAATTCCTGAGTCAGCTACTGACTCAGGAATTCTGGGAGTTGAAGTCCATGAGTCATAAAAGAGCCGAGGTTGCCTACCCCTGGTCTAGAATCACCTTGGAAATGAAGGGCAATCTGGCGTCTTCCCAGAGTATCAGTTGGCTTGGTCAACATGAAACAATGGTGGGTGTCAAAGGCACAAAAGTATAGGGAGTACCAAGAACACTGAGGAATGCTCACTGTCGGGGGGGTGTGTGTGTGTGAGGGCAGGAGGAGACTGTATTAAAAGGGATGACTTCTTAGATCTGCCAACATCCTTGAGTGCTCCCTTCCCTCCACACTTTTAGTGTGGGGAAAATGGATGAAGCACAAAACATTAAGAAATTCTAGTGTTTTTCTGGATCTATGCAGACCGGTTAAGGGTGGGTTTTCTGGCGGAAGGCACGCTTAATCTGTTTTTGTGGCCCACGTTCTTGCTTCAGTTAAGTGGCAGTGTTTTATTTAAAATGGGATGATTTGATTGCAGGCCAAGGAACCAGCTACAGCAGACACACCCCCAGGCTTCTCCTGTGCTCAAGAGTGACCTGGGTGCTGATCTCGCTCCCTCAGTTGCAGCAAAACATTGTCCACTTTCCTGATGTAGGATAAGAAACAAAAACTATGGACTTCCTCCACACAAGGGTTTCCTCCTCTAGCCAAAACTAACGTCAGGCGAGCTAGACCTAGGGGTAGAAAAAGATGAGTTTCCTCTGTTAGTTGTGGTTCCCGCTTTGTACCATAAAAAATTAAGTATATTTTCCGCAGGAGGAATAGGAGACAGCAAAACTTGCTTTCCTCTTGGTAGCTGGCGACATCACTTTGCTACAACCTGGGAGGGAACGTCGTTTTGGCTTTGCAGACTGGCGGGAGGAAGAGGGGGTGGTTCTGCGCGCATGGCGGGCAAGCACGCAGTTCCATTCGTGCAAGCGGCAGGCCTGAGCAAACCTGCTGCTCACGCAAATGGGATGCACACGCACAAACTCACCCGCTGCTCACCTGAGAGGGAATGCACGCGTGCACGCTTGCCTGCCACTTCCATGGCCCCGTTCTGAAAGGCTCAAGGCCCGGTAGTGGGCCATGGACCAAGAGTTGGGGACCCCTGCTGTAGGGATCCTGAGTTTTTCAGGGCCAGCGGCAAGAAATTGTGGGAACTGTACTCTGAACACAGTGCTTAGCCCTGCTCAGATTCTAAGCTTTGCAGCAAAAAGATCCAGTGCTTGGAAAGATTAACTAAAAATTGCTTAGGGGAAAAATTATTTCTGCGTATTTCCCCCTGGACCAAAAGGGGCCCTGTCCTATTCTTTGTACCAACACAAGCAGCTCAGCGCTTGTCAAGACTTGGAGAATTTACAGGAACTATTAGCGTGAGAAAAAGAAACAGGGTGAACGTCTCTTCCCATTATTTCTTTCTAAATCTAGAAAGAATGAAGTACTTTATCTTGGATGGCTTGGCAAAGGAACTTCCCCAAAACGGACATGGATGATGGGAGGTGTGCTGTTTTAAAGATCTAGCAACACTTTTTTTGCAACCAAAATAAAACTGCAGGAGGCGCAAAAGACGCTCTTCTCAGGCTGTGGAATCAGTAACACAACTTCTTTACCAGCAGACCGAACAAAACCTGTTAGCTTCGTGCGCATTCTTGGATCCTCTTCATATTTCATGCAGGGGAAAAAATATATCACAATGATTATTTCAAGATTCACTGGCTATTCCATGGAAAATAGCAAAGCACACGCCTGCCAAAATGTAATATCCAGAAACATCTATCCATTAGAATTGCTGCAAGAGTGCAAAGCTATTGTGATAGCCTTTAAAGACAAAAGCAAGTGTCCCTTTCTAATGAAATATATAAATTAAAGAGAAATTTGCTCCTTTTAAAAATGATGTCCAAAGGTTCCCACATCAGCATTTTCCAATGATGGCATACATTTGTACAGGTAGTCCTGGATTTACAGCCATTCGCTTAATGACCATTCCAAGTTCCAACAGCGCGGATAAAAGAGACAACTGGTCCCTTCACAAGTCTTGCAGCAAGATCATATGAACAAAATTTGGGCATTTGGCATGTATTTATGATGGTTGCAGCATTCCAGGATGATTTGAATCGTCATCTGTGACCTTCCCAGCCAGTTTCTGACAAGTCAATGGGGAAAGTCGGATTGACTTAATGGCTGTGTGATTTGCTTAACAACTGCAGCAGAAAAGGTTATAAAATTGGGTGTCACTCACTTAACAATTGTCTTAGCGACAGAAATTCTAGCCCCAATTGTGATTGTAGGTTGAGGGCTTCCTATACCAGTATATTCAACCTCTCCTCATCATATCTGGATATTTTCAGCATCTGCTTTGTACTTAAGAGATTCACCTACCCTGCTTTTGACTTTCCTCTGCAAATAGAAAGAGACTTTTAAATGTTTTTTTTTAATTTATTTTATTAATAAGAAAAATGGCATGCAAACATCCTTCACCTGGGTGAACCGTTTTCCTGTCACATACCTATTGCACATGGAGAGGAGAAAGCAAAACACAAAACCTAATCTGCTGTTTGAATTTCAGCAGACATGAAACAGCGAGATTAAAAAAAGAGTGGATGAAGGTATGCATCACCATTGGGTCTTCTGCAACGTTATTACATAAAAGCACAGTATGGATACACTGCCTGGCATCAGACTGGCTACCTTTTTTTTCCCTTCACCACAACCTCCTTAGTAAATGATATTTTACTATATTAGTATCTTCGTTCTATGGGGGACATTTTGGGTCAACTAGATCCGTTCTAATAGTCTTTAAATTGCTTGTGAAGATTTGGTGTCCCTGCGTGTATCAAATCCCTTCTGTGCCATTGGAAGTCTGTTTTTTTTGCAAAAGAACCCCGAGAAATCTGATCCCTGAAGTGCAGATCACCAAACCTGATGGAAGTACCATGTGGCACATTTGACAAAATAGGATGGCATCTGAAGCACGAGGAGTTTGTCGATATAAACTTGAAGCATCTCTACATCTGCCTTATAGCCCATAAATCCAAAGGGAACTATGAGCCACTTGGTTCGCATCCCAGTGTTTCCTGACATATTAGGAACAATTGGGTTGGCTGCAGCTGCCTGATTAGAGATCATTCTACATAAAAGTCTATGCCGGTGTTTCTTAACCTCAGGAGCGTCAAGACCTGTGAACATCAACTCCCAGAATTCCCCAGTCAACATGCTGGATGGGGAATTCTAGGAGTTGAAGTCCTCACATCTTCAAGCTGCCAAGATTGAGAAATACTAGTCTTCTGTAAAGATACAGAAGAAGTTTAAAAGACAGGTCATCCTCTATAATTCTGCATTCAAATTAAGGTTACTCCAGATCTCAGTAATCTATCCTTTGGATGGAGGACAAGTGTTAGCCCCAAGGAAATGCTAAGGGCTCTTGGAGAAGGACAGAAAGACAGAAACTTCAAGGAGGATTGCACACCCCGTTGTCAGGTCAGCATAAGCAAAAAGGGGAGAAATAGGTGAAGGAGGAACAGCGCAATACACCCCCCCCATTCAAACACATCCACTGTAAAACAACTGAAGCATTTTAAGTGAGATTGCAATGGCAAGAATGTGTTGTGTCCAGGTGAGAAACTCCCAACTCACCATTACTTCTCAGATGTGGCAGCCATCCCACTTCTTCAACTCTATCTCATACAAGTTTGATCTAATTCAGCTAAGCGTTCTGTTAAAACAAAATGCATTTTTTTTCTTTTGGTAAATTAAGTTTATGCCGGGTATGTTGCAAAAAGTGAGTCCACCGAAGGGATGACCACCCCAAGTTCATTGGCCAACAGTCCAGGCGTAACTCATTCACCAGTGAATTCTTATTCAACCAGAAGAAAAATTGTGGCAGTTATCGATTTTTGTCCCAGTCTGCAAGAAACAGACAACACAGTTGGCTCCAAAGTACGAACTGGTTTCCCTAAAATATTTCAGTTGCTCACTTTATAAAATATCAGTTTTAGACAAAAAAAAGCAAAGTGCTGTGTAGATAATGGTGTTATGGATAAGGATCTCGGGCCCTTTAGATATTTCTGAAGCCCGGGTCGTGGTATTTATCACTACTGGCTGAGGCTATTGGCAGCTGTAATTAACATGTGGAAGTCTCCAGGTCCCTCCCTATGTTGACCAGATAGCTATGAGGGAAGGGAAAATGTTTGGATAGGAATGTTGTTTTCCTTCTTAACCCACATGGTCACTCTTCAGAACTGCAGATGCCTTTGCAACAGTATATAGCTTTGCCTAACTCAAATTAAAGAAACATCCTTTTTAACTATTTGAGACTGGTAAGAAGGAGAGAGAAAAAAAAAGGTGCAGAGCAGTTTTGTTCACAACATACATTTCTTGTCCCTAAACACCAGCAGCACAATGGTAAGCCTCCTCACCAAAGCACCAGGAAAGGAAAGCTTGCTTTAAAAAAGTCGTTTTAAAATGGATTCACACCTTGAGCTATAAAAATACATCTGTATGAAAGGAGTACAAATCAATCCTTGCTTTGTAGGACTGGACCATAGACTTTGCCCCTGCTCCTGTCCCCAAAGGGAGAGTTGCTTCTCATTAAAGAGAGAGAGAGGGGGGAAAAAACTATGAAAAATGCCATAGGTCATAGCCATTAGAGACTTGGGACAAAAACTCAGGTCCTGCTGGACATCTTGAATCATCCATTCAAACAACAAAGTCTTTGTGAATGACGAGCAGACACGGACAAGCAGAACTAGTCAAAAGGGCGAGTGATGACTGGACAAAAGCAATTAGGAAGCGGTCCTAATGGGACCAGCAGACAAAATGTAGAAGCAGGTCAGGCACCTGCTGTTTTCTTTCAGCCGCCTTCTGGCCAACCCCTTGCCTCCAACTGTCAATCAGATGAAGGATAGCCTTCCTTGACCCTCCAAGGTCTTTCTTTGATGGAATGGACATTCAGGATCTCAGAAGTCACTCAGAATGCTGATGTCTGCAAACTCCTTCTTGTACCGATGAGAGTATAAGCCAAGGAGAAAAGCCCACTTGAAGGAAAGGATGCTCCAGATGCAGGACAGGTAGTAGCTCTGTGGATCTGTAAAGGCTGGGAAGAACAAGCAAATCACAGCATCTCATTAAGAGCAAGAAGAAGTAGTGTACAGCTCCAGTGTTGATTGCTTTGCTAACCAGGTTCATTACTTCCAATATCCACCCAGAATGCTCAGTCTTCCACTGTTGCTGAACGATAGTCAAAGTGACTGAAGATTATGAGAACCATCACTCAACAAATATCACTCAACAACATCTAGAATCCCAGAGAGCCTTCACTTCTCCTAGACCAGTGATGGCGAACCTTTTACTGACCAAGTGCCCAAACTGCAACTAAAAACCCTCTTATGTATCGTTGGGTGTCCATTGGGTGGGTGCGGCCAATTGGGTGTACGTAGCTGCGGTGATAACGGCAGACTGGGTGGGACTAAAAAGTTCATCAATTCCAACTTTGCGAGATCTTTTTTTTCCCAGCGAAAAGTTGAAATTGATTGATTAAACCTTTTTTTTTTTTGCACACGATGATGGAGGCCTAAAGCGAAAAGGTTTTATAAAACTCAGCTGAAGGCCTAGGACTGGGGCAATGGCGCGGGTGCCCACAGAGAGGGCTCTGTGTGCCACCTGTGGCACATGTGCCATAGGTTCACCACCATGGTCCCAGACGCTGTCATTAAATTAGAACACCAGCAATCTCAGGCAAGATGCCCAACAGTCAAGAGACAAGGAACTGAGCAACACCTGGAAACTGCTGTTCCTATGGCAAGTTTATGTCTTTGCCAGTTGCTAGCTTGATGCTTCAAGAATAACTCCTAGAATTTTTACCTAGCCTGCTGTGAAGAAACACATGGACAAGCCCCCAGATTAGAGAAGGATGGCTTTTTGTTGTTAGTTGCGAAGTCGTGTCCGACCCATCGCGACCCTATGGACAATGTTCCTCCAGGCTTTCCTGTCCTCTGCCATCTTCTGGAGTCCATTTAAGCTCATGCCTACTGCTTCAGTGACTCCATCCAGCCACCTCATTCTCTGTCGTCCCCTTCTTCTATTGCCCTCAATCTTTCCCAGCATTAGGCTCTTCTCCAGTGAGTCCTTCCTCCTCATTAGGTGGCCAAAGTATTTGAGTTTTAAGGATGGCTTAGAGTGGTCAAATAAACTTACCATGTTGTTTTTGGCAAATCTTAAAAGAGTTTATAAGACAATAAGGAGAGTGGTGGTTCATGTGGCTAGGATGCAAGGCTGACAATCAGCAGGCTGCTGCCATGTGATGGGGTGAGCTCTCATCACTCACTCCAGCTCCTGTTGACCCAGCAATTCGAAAGCAAATGACCGCGAGTAGATAAATAGGTACCATTTTGGTGGGCAACTTAACAGGGACATGATATTTTTTATTTATTTTTATTTTAATCCCATTTATATCCCGCCCTTCTCCGAAGACTCAGGGCGGCTTACAAGCTTAGCAGTAGCCTTCATTCTATGTATATGCCTGCTTATTAGGGCTTTCGCCCCCCCCAAGCGGCATTATTACAAAGTCAGCTTATTGCCCCCAACAATGTGGGTCCTCATTTTACCTACCTCAGAAGGATGGAAGGCTGAGTCAACCTTGAGCCTGGTGGGACTCGAACCTGCACTAATTGCAGGCAGCTGGTGTTACTTAAGGAGGCATTAGCCCACTGCTCCACCAAGGCTAATAGGACATCCCCTGGGCAACAGTGATGTCACCAGCTAATCCGAGAGCGAATGATAAGACAGCCAATTTTCAAGCCATGTTGAGTATCTATCGGTCAAAGCCCACCCCTGGATTTCCCTTTTAAAGGAGACATATTCAAGCATTATTGTAAAACCAAGCAGAATGAAGGCAGCACTGCTGCATCCCAACACGAACTTGACAAAGTGGATCTACAAGCACACAATGGCTTGAGCAAACAACTGAAAGGTTGTAGGATTATATATTCCAGCTCATATATAAATCTTCGCACCTTCACCTATTTTAGCAAAGGATCCTCCCATGCTGAGGTGCAGGTTTCTGACTCAGGAGTGGGGAGTCAGATGCTGCTGGGTTACAATTCTGATCTTTGAAAACTGACCGCATCAACTGGGATTAATGGAGTTCAGTATTGTCCAGAGGGTCCCACTCTTTGCAGACAGAAATGTGGTGAAACTGTCTGATGGATTCTCTAAATGAGGAGGACGGGGAAGAGGAGTAGATTTCATGGCTGTCACAAACTTGCCTCTCCCTCTTTTTTTTTTTGGCTGCACAGACCTGCTAGTGTTAGACTTCAGAAGAGAACCAAATTATGGACTTACATTGTTTCTTTATGATGGCCAGGGCCAGGAATGTGCACAATCCCACCACGGAGAGTATGCCAAAGAAAATGCCAACGCACATGAAGAACCTCAGACCTTTCAACCAGGTTCTCCAATAGTCCTGCATATACATCACATGTGTGATTAGGGCCCAGAGTGCCAAGACACCTAAATGAAACAAAAAAGAAGGAGAATCAATAAAAAGTGAGCATGTAAACTCCAAAGTTGATCAGCAGCTTTAACCAGCAAGTTTCTGCAATTTCCTTTAGGTCAGGCTGAATTTTGACCCTTAAGAGGCACCCCCCAAAAAAGGGACAAGAGAAACGCTGTGTTTGATTTCAACTCAGAATAGTTTAATACAATTCCACACACGGGTTATACAACCTGAGAATATTCAAAATTGCCTACTTCATAGAAAACCTGCTCACCTAAGATATGTTGGGAGAAAGTGAAAGTCCCTGCCCCACAAATGGCAGTGGAAGACTTCCTGGAGCTTCCCTCTTGTGGGATCAGTTGCCATCAAATCAAGAAAAGTGTTCTCCTTACTAAGGTTTAGAAAGCCTCAGCATAACAGAGATGGAAGGGACCTTGGAGGTCTTCTAGTCCAACCCCTTGCTCAAGCAAGAAACCCTATACTATTTCAGACAAATGGCTGTCCAGTCTCTTCTTAAAAACTTCCAGTGTTGGAGCATTCACCACCTCTGGAGGCAGGTTGTTCCACTGGTTAGTTGTTCTAACTGTCAGGAAGTTTCTCCTTAGTTCTAGGTTGCTTCTCTCCTTGACTAGTTTCCATCCGTTGCTTCTTGTCCTGCTTTCAGGTGCTTTGGAGAATAGCTTGACTCCCTCTTCTTTGTGGCAGCCCCTGAGATATTGGAACACTGCTATCATGTCACCCCTTGTCTTTCTCTTCGTTAAACTAGACATACTCAATTCCAGCAACCGTTCCCTATATGTTTTAGCCTCCAGTCCCCCAATCATCTTTGTTGCTCTTCTCTGTACTCTTTCTAAAATTTCAACATCTTTTTTACATTGTGGCGACCAAAACTGGATGCAGTATTCCAGGTGCGGTCTTACCAAGGCATTAAAAAGTGGCACTAACACTTCACATGATCTTGATTCTATCCCTCTGTTATTGCAGCCTAGGACTTTGTTGGCTTTTTTGGTAGCTGACTCATTTAAGTGACTGTCCACTAGAATTCCAAGATCCCTCTCACAGTTATTCCTACTGAGCCAGGTACCACCTATTCTATACCTGTGCATTTGTTTTTTCTTGCCTAAATGTAGAACCTTATTTTTTTCACCATTGGATTTCATTTTGTTAGATAGGACCCAGAGTTGAGATTCTTCTGTATCTTGAACCTGTCTTCTGGAGTGTTGGCTACTCCTGCCAGTTTGGTGTCATCTACAAATTTGATGAGTGCCCCTTCTATTCATTCACCTAAATTACTGATGAAGATATTGAAGAATACTGGGCCTAAGACACAGCTTTGGGTTACCCCACTGCATACTTCCCTCCATGTAGATGCAGTTCCATTGAGGACTACATGTTGAGTGCAGTTGATTAGCCCATTACGAATCCATCTGGTGGTGATGCTGTCCATCCCACATTTTTCTATCTTAACAACTTGTAGGCTGTGGTCTACTACTTTATCAAATGCCTTACTGAAGTCCACAGCACTTCTCTGTTCCACTAATTTTGTCACTTTGTCAAAGAATGCAATGAGGTTTGTCTGGCATGAACTGCTTTTTGACAAACTCATGTGGATTTTTTTTATTATGACTTTGTTTGCCTCTAAGTGTTGGCAGATTCCTTTCTTATGTTTTCCAGAATTTTTCCAAGCATTCCCAGACATTGGGGTTTGAGTAAATGAAAGTGTGTGTGTGGGAGGGGATGTATTTGATGTTTTATTATTTTATGACATTTTTGAATATGTACTGATATTTTTGTTGCAGATAAATTCTATTGTGAATTTACCTTTTGTAAGTCACTTCAGTTTAGGTGTGCATTTTTAAATCAGTGATCATAAAAGCATAATAAACAAACCAATAAAAAGTTCTAGTGCACTTAAGAATATTACAATTCTGTCACATCCCAAACTATGTGCTGGTGAGATGTCTTTGGGAGGTGCCCTGGGAACAGCATCCCAAGACATCTGCTCTCCTTTACATCTTTGTTCCAGTTTGTCAGCATCTTCAAATGTTCTACCAAGTGCCACTTCAAAGTGAAAATGAGTCCTTCTGTAAGGAAATAATCTCCCATACAATATATTCTTTACTTATAAAAAGTCCACAGGACTTCCGGTTTGCCCTCACGGCTGCCACGGCCGCTGGAAGGCAAGCTCCATCTTCCGTATTCGGTTTCGTTCCACTGGGGGACCCTGGAAAAGGTTGAAAGTCGCCCTGTAGGGGCAACGTGCAAGGAGGGGACACCCGCTTGATCGCAGGAGAGCAGCAGCCCTTCTGCTCGATCCCGGGTAGCCCTGCAAACTGGAGGAGGAAAAACCGGCCATAGCAATATGGCTTGTCACTAGGCTGCAGACAGCTAAAGTCAAACTCACCACCAAGCACTTCTAAAGCAAAGCGGATGAAACTGGGTGAGATCCAATCTTCTCTTTACCCTAAGTATTTTCTTTTCCTGTAAAAGCTGTCCAAAGTATCTTTCCCCCTGTGAGGAGAGAGGGAAGGGAATTTCAATCTCACCCTCTAAGAATAGCGGCGACGAACTACCCAGGGGAATTAAAGCACTAAAAGAATAACTTTAATCTAATTGGATTTATATGTTCCTGAAACCTCGGGACCAAAAGTTTTCTTATTTTTATTGGAGACTTTTGCTTTTATCTACAAAAAAGAAACAAAATTGGAAAAAGGATTTTAAAAATTTTGGACTTAAAAAACTTTAAATGGCATCGGTGACATCTTGTGGTGACGTTTGGTATTACAACTTGTTATTTCCTAAAAGAGACTTGGCTCGAAGCCCAGACTTTAGTTAAGGCTTTTTTGACCTTGGTACCACCTGTGAGAAACTCAACTGTAAAGAGAAGGGCTGGGCGGCATAATTGGCCTACTTGAACTATGAGTGTAAACTTTTACTGACTTTCAGAGTTATATGTGGGGAATTGCCTTCCCATCTCTTTATTTGAGGAACATTGGTTTCTATATGAGATGAAAGACCTTGAACTATAAAATCTTGCTTGACAAACGACTTCTACTATAAAGAACATCTATAAAAACATGAAAGAGAGGTCCCATACCTAGTTATAAAATTATTTTCAACATCTAATTTTAAAGTCTTCAACTTTATATATTATTAAAAGAATATGAATGAAGACCAGGAAAAGATCCTTTCCATGTTGAAAGCAATACACGAAACCATTCTTTCAGCTTGTGCTAAAATAAGACCTAACATAAAAGAACAAGATGCCAGCTTAGATACACAAACCCAAACTCTGACTACAACCAAAGAACTAACAATGCAGAAGATAACAGAAGAAGTGGAACAATCAAATATTAAGAGAGAGGACACAATTGACCAACAAATACAGTTAATGTAAAAACCAGAAAAGGGAGTGACAACACTGAAAATGGAAAAGACTTTCTATATAAATCAGAATAAATTTGAGAAAGAAGAACAGATTGAATGGAAGATAAACATATCAGGGCAATCATGGGTAATTGGAATAATAGGGAGACAATTTAATGAATACAAATGGGCTAGCCCTTCCAAAAAATGGCAACTAAATGGTCTCTCTTATTTCAAATAACATATATAATAATAGAGGGAGATCTATTTGATGATTTAAAAGCACTACTATGGAAGCCTAGTTGGCAAAGGAAGAAAGCCAGAATAAGGCTGAAGAAAATTGGGGTTTTGATTTATTAGAGGGGATTTCATATTATTAATTAGAGGGTTAAAGGGAGAAGTTGAGATAAGGGGAATTTTGGTCATTAGATTTAAAATATTTGAAAATAAGGATTTTATTTGTTTAATATTTAAAAATTAGACCCAAAAGAAAAAATAATTATTATGAATATGTTTAATTTATTGATTAACCCAGACAATATATATAATGGTTTTGATTTATTAAAGGCGATATTGTATTATTAAGTAGATGATTTAATATGGTGGGAAATAGATAACTTTTAGGAAAAAGAACAAGACTATATTCAAATAGATAAAATGTGTATTTTGAATATTAGGTTCTGTTATGAATTGAGATAAGGGAAATTCTGGTTACCTAAAGCCTGAAAATTATAAATATCAAATGTTAAATTGGAATATTGATGGGAAATTAAAAATTGGGGAAAAAATTAATAACAGGACATGGATTGTTTATGAAGATTGAATGTAAAAGTAATTAAGATATGTATAAGCTAAAAAATTATTGATAAATGTAATAATGATGTTTTTACTGAGTTGATATAATAAGAACTGTATTAGCTTAAATACGAGACAGTAGATATTAAGGGGAAAAGAGAGGAAATATTTGATGTAACTTGAGATTTGTACTAAAGATTTTTATATGTTACTGAACTATTGATTAACCTAGCCACCACGTTGCTTTTTAAATAGTTAAATGTAAAATTGGAAAATTAATAAAATATTATTTAAAAAAAAGTCAACATGTCCGGAGGAAATATAGGCTAGCTAGACAACTTTTCCGCACTATGATTAGGCACATTTTGTATGTTCAGGGATGTTTATAGGGGTACAGCCCCATTTAATTTAGCAAAACCTAGACATCAGAGCTGTGCCCTGCTTCGTTTTCAATACCAAACAAGTGCCAATCAGTCTGTGTATGTTGGGGCTGGGGATCTGCAGCTCTTTAAAAGCAGCTGTGTCTTTTCCCAGGATCCTGGGACACCTGCCTTGGTTGCCAACTTCGGTAACCGACCCAAACTGGAGAAGATTTAGCATCCTTCAATTATGCCAAGCCACAACTCCTTCCGTGCAATGTAGCTATTGGCCATTCTTGCCGAGTAAAAAAGAACAGAGATCTATATATCTGGAGATGTCTGCGCTGGGAGGCCAGAGCATCCTCTAAAACACAGCATTGCTTTTGGGTAAATATTGCTTCAGATTTCACTGACCCAAATAATCAGGCAGTGGATAAGATACCAGATTTGCCCTCTTGTGGTTAAAAAAAAAGTTTGCTACATGCAGCAGGCAGCGGCTGAAATAAGGAACAGCTGAGAGTTGGAGACTTAATGCAACACTTTGGGGAGGGCTCCTCAAGGGGGTCTCAACAGGTGGCAACAATGTTGATTGACTTTATCAGGATGAACAAACTAAGCAGCACCAGGTCTTGGTTAACATTTGGATGGGGAATTAATAGAAAATTCCAAGGCTAGAACTGAGAAGTTTTGGGGGGAAAAACTCTGGAAGAACACAATGGCTAGATACTTCTATTTTATTCAGCTGCCAAGAAAACTGCTTGAATGCATGAAGTCATCACAAACTCACCTCGACTTCAAAATGTTTTTTTTTAAAAAAAAAAAATCTGGAAGAACAAAAAGTTCAGGAAACAGTGCCTGTGCTTTAAAGATGGAGAACTGCAAATCAAGAGTGCAGAAGCCGCATGAAAGAGAGGCTAAAATGCAAATTGCAAAATGAGATGCACCAAATCCTTCAAAGCAAGGGGGAAGCAGGTATGCCTGTAACAAGATCAGGGCTGGAACACACCCAAAGCCAAGAGGATGTTGCTTATATAGGCATGCAGAGGCGCCCATGCGTTTATGCACCCCCAAGGACTGATATCAGAGGCACTGGGAACCACTGGCAGCCTGGCTGGCAGCATCTGGAAGAAACAAACCAACAAACCCTGAGATCTGGGAAAAGGCCATTTTTTTCCTCCTTCTCCCAAAACCATGTTTGGGATCACCAGGGTTCTTTTCTACATAGGAAACTAACTCCTGCACGTGTGGAGTTGGTGGGCGAAAAGTTGCGTCAGTCTGTCCCCATCTGTCACTAGAGATGAACTTAAACTGGGGAGCATCTTTACTTTTATCACCCCTTTTATAAGAAATCAGCAGCGGCTGATGAAAGAATTTTTTGTTACAAATATGCATAAAGGTACCTTGATGGAAATGGTTTGGGATGCTAGTAAAGCTTATATGAGAGGGGTTCTGATTTATATGAACAATGCTTACAGGCGTAAGCAAATGCAAAAACGTTTAGATATTGAGGAAGAGATTAAAGCTAAGGAGAAAAAGCTTAAGATAAAGTTTTCTCCGCAATTGTTTCTATTGGGTATTGTAGTAGATTGTGATGTTAAAGAAACCAATTTGATGTTGAATATGATAACAGCAGCACGGTTACTGGTGGGACAATATTGGAAGAAGGATAGTTTGCCTACTATAGAAGAATGGGTGCTTAAAGTTTCGAATCTTGCAGAAATGTCTAAGATTTCTGCTTACTTGAAAGATCATTCACAGGAAAGATATATTTCAGTTTGGAGGAGATGGATAGATTATATTCAGAACAAATATGGGACTAAAAAGTTCCACTTAGCTTATGAGTAGATTTTAGTGGGATATATTGTTATTGGTACTTCGTATGTAGTTATGTTAAAGGGGAGTTAAAGCACATTATGAATTTGGTTAATTGTATATTATGCATAATTTTTATTTAGAATATGATTATTATAATCCTGTATTTAGCTCTGGGAAGTGGGGGGGGAAGTGGGCGGGTTTGGGGTGGGGGGGATTTGGGGATATATTGTAAAATTTTGTTTTTGTAAAACTCTTTAATAAAAAAAAAAGAAATCAGCAGCGGCTGTTATAGGTCTGCCCTAGTTGGGAATGCATCAGGATCTCTGAAAAGCTGTCAGAGCAGAGGAACAAAAATAACAAGCAGAGAGCTTATTGTTACACCCACTTAATGCAAGTCTACTTGCAAATCTTTAAGCGAGCAAGTGTTTATATACATATATCTATCTATCCTGAGCATATGTAAACATTTCACTCCAGATCTGCAGATGAGCGGAGGGAGAACGTGCAAGAACTGATAGGCTGCACCCTGGAAGTTCTGCAACACAACCCACAGCTCCATTATTAGCAACTGTTAGCAAGTGCACTAGGGGCCACCTTCTTTTAATTTTAGCGTATATTTAAAACACACAATCAAGAGAAAAAGAACTGCGGCTGGGGGGGGGGAACCATCAAGAAAAACAGAAACAAAGGTTGGCAAGTCATATAAAACTGAACAAAAAAGAGAAAGTGATATTAGATCAGTACAGGTAGTCCTCAACTTACAACAGTTCATTTAGTTCGAAGTTACATCACCGAAAAAAGTGACCTATGACCGTTTTTCATACTTCTGACCATCCCAGCACCCCCATGTTCACATGATCAAAATTTGGATGCTTGGCAACTGGTTCATATTTATGACAGTCGCAGCGCCCCAGGGTCACGTGATCTCTCTTCTGACAAGCAAAGTCAATGGTGAAGCTGGATTCACCCTAGCAACCGTGTTACTAAGTTAACTGCAGTGATTCATTTAACAACTTTGGCAAGAAAGGCCGTAAAATGGAGCAAAAATCACCGAACAACTGCCTCACTTAGCAACAGAAATTTGGGGCTCAACCGTGATCGTAAATTGAGGGCTACCTGTACAACATATTAAAGTACCGTATCTCATTTGAAGACTTCAAAATCTTTAAATCAAATTAGTGTCCAGTAATTAATGAAAAGGGGACGCAGTGGCTCAGTGGGTTAGGACGCTGAGCTAGTCGATCAGGTCGGCAGTTTGGCGGTTCGAATCCCAAGTGCCGCGTAACAGAGTGAGCACGTTACTCATCCCAGCTTCTGCCAACCTAGCAGTTCGAAAGCACGTAAAAAAATGCAAGTAGAAAAATAGGGACCACTACGGTGGGAAGGTAACAGCGTTCCGTGCATCTTTGGTGTCTAGTCATGCCGGCCACATGACCACGGAGACGTCCCCGGACAAGCGCTGGCTCTTCGGCTTTGAAACGGAGATGAGCACCGGCCCCTAGAGTTGGAAACAACTAGCACACATGTGCGGAGGAACCTTTACCTTTAATTAATGAAAGTGGCCGGGAAACAGTATATGAAACATAAGCCAGAGTGAACAGTTAACGTAATTGGTACAAAAATTTTTATTTATTTATTTAATTGATTTTATATACCGCCCTATTCCTGAAGGACTCAGGGCGGTTTACAGGGCGAGTTAAAACAATACAAATAAGTACACTTTAAAATAGAATTAAATAAGACTAGCCCACAATTAAACAAATTAAAATTAAAATTAAATTAAAATTAAATTAAAATTAAAATTAAATTAAAACCCCCTCAGTCCAAGCCAGCAAGATCAAACAACCAAGTTTTAAGGTCCCGGCGAAACGAGCAAAGGTTTGGGGCAGTCCGAAGTTCTACCGGCAGTTCATTCCATAGGGCAGGCGCGCCCACAGAGAATGCCCTCCCCCTTGGAACCATCCGTTGGCATTCCCTAACCGGCGGAACCCTAAGGAGGCCCTCCCTGTGGGAGCGCACAGGACACTGGGAGGCTGATGCTGGCAGCAGGTGCTCCCTGAGATAATCCGGACCCTTGCCATTTAGGGCTTTATAGGTCATCACCAGCACCTTGAATCTCACCCAGAGGAGAATTGGAAGCCAATGCAGCTCACGGAGAAGAGGTGTTACATGAGAGTATCGGGAAACTCCCATTACTACTCGCGCAGCTGCATTTTGCACCAGCTGAAGCCTCCGAGTGGTCCTCAAGGGCAGCCCCATGTAGAGAGCGTTGCAGTAGTCTAACCGGGAGGTAACGAGCACGAGTGACTGTGCGTAGGGCATCTCGGTCCAAATAGGGTCGCAACTGGCGCACCAGGCAAATCTGGGCAAAAGCCCCCCTGATCACAGCTCCTATATGATCTTCAAAACTGAGCCGTGAATCCAGGAGAATGCCCAAGTTACGAGCCCTATCAACAGGGGGTAACACCTCATCCCCCATCGTTAATGATGGACAAAAATGATTCACCCGAGATGCCGGTATGTACAGCCACTCAGTCTTGGCAGGATTGAGTCCAAGCCTGTTTCTTCCCATCCAAACCTGAACCGCCTCCAGGCAACGGGACATCACGATGAGGGCATCACTGGGTTGGTTTGGGGTGGAAAGAAAAAGCTGGGTATCATCAGCATACTGATGATACCCCACCCCGAAACCACGAATGATCTCGCCCAGCGGCTTCATATAGATGTTGAACAGGAGGGGAGAGAGGACCGACCCCTGAGGAACTCCACAAACGAGAGGCCTCGGGGCGGATCTCTGCCCTCCCGTCAACAGCGGAAAAAAATCCTAAAGATATCTTTTTTTTTTCTGGACTTGGCCCATAATTCAACCCCTGAATTATAGAAAAAATACGGAGGGTTTTTAAATTTAACTACTATTTTAAGTGGGAAACAGCCATCTTGGGTACCAATAGGAGCTTCCTCCTTTAAAAAAACACACGTTTATTGTTAACGCAGCTTGCAGGTTTTTTTTTATTTTATTAGTATGGGAGTTCTTGCCACGGTCCTGCTCTGATGGAGGGGAAGGCCAGTGAACTCCCATAATATGCATAGCCCTCGGAAATCCCCTTTCTTCTCAGCTTTATTGTCTCTTTATTTTTCCTTACTAAAAGCTCTTCAGATATAGCTGGCAATTTTGAGAATCATAGGCCCCACGTGCCCGAAGAGAACAGGCTGGGAGAAGAAGGCCCACCACCAACAAAACTGGAACAGAAGGACTCACAGGCTAACTGCAAGAATGAGACTAATGGTTACAGCTAATTCTAGAAAGCAGGGGAGCTAGTCTAGAAAACTCTTTTAAGATGAATATGCACAAAAAAAACAACCTATAATGTAATGGGCTTCTGTGAGTTTCTTTAGGAGGAGCCAGTAAACCACAAAGTGGTTTTTCAAAGCTCAGCCAAGGAGGAAACTTCCTCTTTTTTAGAAGTTGACATAAAAACAAACAAGCTTCTGGTTGACATAAGCAATTAAATATGCTTAGTCACATTTTCACCCCTTCCCTGTTTCTTGGAGCAAGAAGGCGTCAGACTCTGTTTTTCCCCCCCACATGTTCAAAAACTGAGTCAGTTTTTAAGGAAGCCAAACTGGCTTGTGATGAGGGACTCCTGACCTGGCATTGAAAAAAACAACACCACCCTTGTGACTCAGCAAAACACTTCTTTGGAAAGGAATGAGTTGGCAAAAATGTTCCAACAAATCCAGAACTTCTCAAAACCTTAGTAACAATTCCTACATTTGCTTCTTCAGCCTCTACATTCAGAAGTACTCTCTGGTCAAGTAAGCAAAAGACCTTGATTTTTTTTTTAAAAAAAAAGGTAGACCATGCAATCTACAATATATCTATCTCCAAGTATATTTTAATAGTATATTTATCTACAGAGTTTTCATTCCACTAGCAAAAATTAATAATACTAAAATATTGGATTGCAATTCACACACACACACACACACACACACACACACACACACACACACACAGTATATACAGTAAAATGGTTTAAAATTTATATTAAAAAATAAAGCATTACTGGGAAAATACTTTATTGAATTACTAATTAGTATTAAAAGTTTGATAATCATTTATTTATTTATTTATTTATTTATTTATTTATTTATTTATTTGGTTTATATACCGCCCTATTCCCAAAGGACTCAGGGCGGTTTACAAGGCAAAATTTAAAAACAATCCAATATAAAATTAAAATAAATTAAATTAAGTCTAGCCACAAAAATTAAATCACAATTTAAAAACATTAAACCCCTCAGTCCAGACCAGATAGCTCAAAGAGCCAGGTTTTTAGGTCCTGGCGAAATGAACGAAGGTCGGGGGCAGTCCGGAGTTCCGTTGGCAGTTGATTCCATAGGGCAGGCGCGCCCACAGAGAACGCCCTCCCCCTGTGGATCGCCCGTCGGCAATCCTTGACCGGCGGTACCCTAAGGAGGCCCTCCCTGTGGGAGCGCACAGGACGATGGGAAATTGACGCTGGCAGCAGGTGCTCCCTTAGATAATCCAGGCCCATGCCATTTAGGGCTTTATAGGTCATCACCAGCACCTTGAATCTCACCCGGAGGGCAACTGGAAGCCAATGCAGCTCGCGGAGAAGAGGTGTTACATGGGAGTATCGGGAGACTCCCATTACAACTCGCGCGGCTGCATTCTGCACCAGTTGAAGCCTCCGAGTGGTCCTCAGGGGCAGCCCCATGTAGAGAGCATTGCAGTAGTCTAGCCGGGAGGTCACGAGCGCATGGGTGACTGTGCGTAGGGCATCTTGGTCCAGATAGGGCCGTAACTGGCGCACCAGGCGAACCTGGGCAAAAGCTCCCCTGGCCACGGCTCCTATATGATCTTCCAAACTGAGCCGTGAATCCAGGAGGACACCCAAGTTGCGGGCCCTATCAACGGGGGGGGTAACACCTCACCCCCCATAGTTAAGGATGGAAAAGATTGGTTAGTCTGAGATGCCGGTATACACAGCCACTCAGTCTTGGTAGGATTGAGACGAAGCCTGTTTCTCCCCATCCAAACCCGGACATTAGCACATAGCTCTTTTGGGCTGCTTAGTTACAAAAGGAAAGGAAAAAAAAGAAAGATCTCTAGAGGCACATCAAGTTGCGATCAGGCTAATTTTTAGTATGAAGAGCTATCAGTTAAATATGTAGGCATCCTCTAGGAATAGTTAGATGAAAGCAGATAATTAGAAGCTATAAAGAGATTTAGTTTGGCTAATAACACATTTTATTCATATACTTATAATTTGTTAATTTATCAGTTCTAGAAATGAAAAAAAAACAAAACAAAAACAAATACAGGTAGACCTCAACTTACAACCAATCATTTGATGATTGAAATTATAAGGATACTGGAAAAATTGACTTATGACCATTTTTCGCACTTAGGAGTTCTGCAGGGTCCCCATGAACACGTGATCAAAATTTGGACACTTGGCAACTGGTTTATATTTCTGACAGCTGCAGTGTCCCGGGTCAGTGATTACCTGACCAGCAAAATCAATGGGGAAGCCAGATTATTTAACAGCTGTGTTACTAACTTACTGTAGGGACTTACTTCACACCTGTGGCAAAAAAAGGCAGTAAAATAGGGCAAAACTCATTAGACACCTGTCTTGCTTAGCAATGGAAATTTGGGATTCAGTTGTGGTCGTAAGTTGAGAACTACCTGTATAACAGCAAAGGTTTCGATTTGCAGCAAAAGTGGTATCTCACGGGGTTAGCTATTCATAAAGATTATCTCATTTGTTTAAACCAGGTGCTCCTCAAAACTAAGTAATATGAATACAGATAGTCCTCAGCTTAAACCACATTTGGACAGGAATTTTTGTTGCGAATCAAGGCAGGCGATAAGTGGATTGCAACCAATTTTACAACCTTTTTGTCACGATTGTTAAGCGGATCCCGGTTGCCAAGGCTCCAAATTTCCATCCTGTACCTATCAGGATTCTGTGATGCACAAGTACAAGGAGCAGTGGGCTAATGCCTCCTTAAGTAACACCAGCTGCCTGCATTTAGTGCAGGTTCGAGTCCCACCAGGCTCAAGGTTGACTCAGCCTTCCATCTTTCCGAGGTAGGTAAAATGAGGACCCAGATTGTTGGGGGCAATAAGCTGACTTTGTAATAATGCCGCTTGGGGGGGGGGGGCGAAAGCCCTAATAAGCAGGCATATACATAGAATGAAGGCTACTGCTAAGCACATTGATTTGTGCTTTAGATTGTAAGCCGCCCTGAGTCTTCGGAGAAGGGCGGGATATAAATGGGATTAAAAAAAAAAAAGGACCTGTTGTCAAGTCCGGCTCTTCAGTGCCGTTGCAACGTGGAGTGCTCACGAAACAAAAGGTAGTAAGTGGAGGACTATCTGTGGATCTCCGTTTTCAACACTTCTAAGAAAAAAAGGAAGGCAACACAGGATAAAGTATGAGAGACTGCTTATGTATAGAGCCTGGTTACTGGAGAGATGGTCTGTCACCAACGATACCTGCCCGGAAGATTCGATCCTGCAAGATTGGCGCGCTCCTCTTGGGATCCCAGAAGCATGTCTTTTCTGTATTAGCACCTGCCCTCTGGAAAGGAATCCCCCCCAGGGGTTACCCCTTCCAGGAAGACCAGAGTAGGAAACCAAAGTTATGAATACTAACTTTGTAGGAGCTCAAAGTAGCATTCCCCCATTTTTTCCTTGCAACACTACAATGTACACTGGGCTGAGACAGAGTGGCCCAAAGTCACAAAATGAATCTCAATGGCTGAGAGAGGACTGAAACCTGAGTTCCCCTAATACTGGTCCAACACCTTAAGCACAATTCCACACTACAACATCCCAAATTTCCAGACAAATGGCACATCTGGAAAGTACGTGGCTGGCGAGTGCCAAATGCCACCCCTGTACAGGACCCTTGACACAGAGGACAGTTATGATCTGGGCCTCGGATTCCTTCTGTCTGAATGGCAGTAGATCCATGGCTCTGAAGGATCACCTCCCCTAAGCATAAAAGCTCTTGTAAGAAGACCACATATTCAAGCATGACTTCTTTGGTACAGATCTAGCACAAGCAAATTCTTGGCTTGTTCAGCCAGGCTGCTTCAGAAAAAACAATTGGGTTGATCTGTTTCCCCTCCCCTTCCCAAGGGTGTGGGAGAAATGACATCAGCAATTGTCCAGCAGAAGATTTAAGGGAGGTACCATTTTGCAGCTTGTTGTTGTCTTCCCCAGCCCTGAATGCAGTCATTCTTTTGGCCCAACGCAACCCTCTTGCTAAAGTCCTAGCCTGCATTCCAGATGTGAGGCAACATCTGACTGACGAAAATCACTCAAGGTGACTTGTTCAAAAGAGCAGCATACCCAGGAAACAACATGCACTCAATTCCACAGCTTCTAAAAAATTCATTTAGTGGAATCCCAGAAAAATAATAACATTTTTCTTAAAAATAAGAAAAACTGGACCCTTGTTTGGAGCAAATATCTTGACTGCCACTCTGAACTCTCTCTCTCTCATTCTCTCTCTCTGTCTCTGTGCGTGTGTGTGCAAGTGTATGTTTATTCCTGCTACAACATGCAAAATGAAGTTCTTGCCACTTAGATATCATCTGGGTTAAATATATGCAACGGGATAGAAAAAATTAGACATGCCACACATAAATGAAAAACATAATTACAGCTCAGTGGAAGAAAATATATTTTGCACATGCCAGGTTTAAATTAATACAATTTTGTTTAAAGGGTCTTGGACACTTAAGATGGCAAAGATTTTTGCTAAATGTTTGCAAATATCTTGGTTTCAGGTAATGTGTTATTGGATCCTAAGGACTAATAACCTCAAAAAATAAAGAAATAATCAATTATTCTCGGTCTCCCCAAGTCTAGCTAGGATAAAACTTTTAAAGAATTCTGTATACTGTAGCAACTCAGGATACACGCAGACATAACAACTACTATCAAATTGGAAAGCCCAACACAAATCATCCTTTTAATGGATCCAAATCCTGAATCTCTCTCGCCTCTGCATAAAGCCTCAACAAATCACCTTTTGGGAATCCTTGTGTGTCCACCTGTCTTGGAAGCATAGTTTTAGTAATCCAGACATATTTAATTCAATTAACTCACTAGGAATCCCCCTGAGCTTGCATTTTCATATAGACAAAATCTTAGCAATGTCCTTAAAGGATGTAATACACCTTTCATTCTCTCTTCTCCGTTATGTCTTCAAGCTTTTCTCAGGTTTGAAAAACTTTTCTTTAAAAAAAAACCTTAAAAAAAGAAAGTGTTAGTCGCACGGGAACTTCTCTGCCATCTTTTTTCTCTCAGTAAAAAAAGATCCTTTTGAAATAATGCTTGTTTCAGGACTCACGCTTTCCTGAGGAGATAGCTGAGGCAGGACCTTACACTGTTACAACATTATTGAGTAAACAGTGCTATTACCAAATATTCACATGATGCCTCCAGAGTGCAAGCAGTCCTCACTTAGTGATCATTTGAAGTTATGATACATCTCTCTACAGCTACTTACACCCTAATTCTGGAGGTCAATTGGCCACATACATACCCCAGTCACGTTATCACATTTCGGATGCTTGGCAACTGGCTTACATTAATGGCTGTTTGCAACACACCATTATTCTTTCAGCATTTTTGGCTGGATACAAATTCAATAAATAAAATATGAGAAAAGCCAGATCAGTGGTCTGATTCAACATAAAGCAGTGCCATATGTATTTGCATTGCAAATGTGTTGCTTCGAAAGACCTAAGCCAGGGGTCCCCAGCCCCCAATCCGGGGACCGGCCACAGGTCCACAGCATGCCAGGCCACGCAAACAAGCGGGATGCAGGCAGCATGTGAAACCATGCCCTTTCCAGTCCACGGCAAAACCTCCCTCCATGGAACTGGTCCCTGGTGCCCTAAAGGTTGGGGGCTCCTGGCCCAAGCCATGATTGGAGGTGGGGAGGGTGATTGTAGGAGGAGAGATGTATTAGTCTACGGTTGCAAAAAGGAAAAAAAGAAACTGGTAGTCTCTATTCAGACAAACATTTTATAAAAAGGGGTTATGCTTTTGTGGAATCCTACATCAGTGTGTAGCTACCCTGTATACTAATGAAGTAAGCAGCACCTCGTGAAAACCTAATAAAATTTGTTAGTTGGAAAAGGGGCTACCGTTTTCCTTCTGATCTGGGGGAGTTAATTCTATCAGTGCAATTTGCTTAAAGAGGCCTGTCAGTTGACTCTGTAACTTTACCAACAGGCCTGGGGACAAGGGCCGAGAAGCATTCTACACTTTTGGTGAATGCCTAGCTTTCTATGGAACCCAGTCGTTCTCATTTGACAGATTAAAGCCAAAAACAACCCTGACCTACAGATAAGATCATCAAGTAGCTCAGATCTTCCATGAATCTCAGGTGATGTCATGTTGGAACCTAGGATCCAAGGTCAAATTCTTATTAGTTCTGGTCTGAATCAATTCTCCAGCAGCTTTGGTATTGGTGCCAACAAAACCATGTCTAAGAGTTCCTCAAGAATGACTTTGGGCACCCTAGTCATTGGGCTAACAGTTGCCTAGACAATTCTTTTCACCACCACCACCACCCCCATCTATTTGGATCAGTCTTAACTCCTGCCTGCACAATTCCCTGCAGTTATCTTTGCAAGATTTTCAGAAGTGGATTGCCCTTGCCTGTTTCCTAGGGTTGAGAGAGGGTTAACTGGTCCAAGGTCATCCAGTTGGCTTTGTGGTGAAGGTGACACTAGAATATGTGGTCTCTTGGTTTCTGCCATAACAATTCCTCACAGACAATTCCTACCCAAGTACAAAGAAAGTAAACAAATGTCCACAGTGCGTGGTCCTGCCCTGATGCAAATTGCCACTTGTTGATGAACCTAATGCTGACAGAAGAAATTCAGATACATTTGCATCCTAACACAAGCAGACTTAAAATAGATAAGCTGGGAAGAGCTTAGTTATTATTTCTGGGTGGAAAATATATACAACTCACAAAACAGGATGCCCACTGCTTTGGTTCTGTTGTAGCTTAGAGCTCAACAGGTCTGTTGGCTTAAATTTACTATACTCCCACCGAAAGCTTTGAAATGACAGCAATGGAGAAAGCACTTTGGCAAGGCAATATATCAGACAACTGTGGTTGGCACCCACAAGAGTTTTATTGCTTGGAAGGCCACACTCAGCCAGTTGTGCACTTGGGAGAACCAGTTCAATTTTCAACATCAAGATCAGTGTTTCTCATCTTACTGGTGGCAATGCAATCCAAACTACCTGGAGTGCATCAGGTGAAGGCTGCAATGCCCAGCATCCTTAAAGTTGATAGGACTGAGTCAAAGATCACTTTGCATGGCACCTCAGGTTTCCTAAAAAAAAAATTCTTTGTGGCTGTAATGTTGCACACAAAGGCAGTTGGCTAAGAATGCCAATTGCCTTTTCCCTACACGATGACGGTTATTGTTGAAAAGCCTACTGCATTTGACCACAATTAGGAGGAATCCAAAAAGCACATGAAGGCCCTCTCCATGGTATAGACATCCCAGTTATGACACAGCCTCCTTAGAGAGGCTCATGAGGACTACAGCACTGGTTTTGGGGCACCAGGCAAAAATTCTTTCATTCACCAATCCCTTGAAGGATGTTGTCAACCTGACACTCATTTAGAAGGTGCATGTTTGAACTGTGTGGTTTTGTCTTAGCTATTTGTTTGGTTTCTACCATATACTTATCTTCTGATTATACACAGAGAACACCTGCTGTATATAAAACAAGTAACATAAATAAAAGCACTGCAAGAAGTAATGTAAATAAAGTCCGTAGCAATCTAGGCTACTAGTAACATAATTATTAATGCAGAGTCATATTTAAATTGGTAAATCAATCTTCTTCACAGAAGTCTGATTCCTAGGTGCTGTGCTACATTGATGGCACATTAAAATGCTGACTCCAGGGTTACTAATAGGCTTCCAGTGGAACCTCAGGCATCCCTTTTAGGGCGTACCAGGCCCCCTGCCTCACCTTTTACCTCTTTTTTGGCCGTCCAGGAAAAGCAAAGCAGGGTGAGACCTGGTTAGTTGGTAAATGACAAACTACTTACACGGAATTACACAGATGGGTCTCTGGAACCACCATAAGTTGAACTCAACTCAGGGGAGACTTTAAGAGAAATTGAAAACTTACAAAGCTGATTTCTTGAATCACCTTTATTTCTAGGAATACCTCTGGACCTCTAAAGCTTTCTTAGAAAATAAAAATGAAGCAGGTGAGCTTTCGTTTGCTATCAAAAGGTGCCAACCGACCTAAAAGATTGGAGAACATTGGTGTCATGAACTGCTAGGAGGTATCCCCAGTTACATCTATCCAGCCTATCAGGCTTTTCTGCTGTGGTACCCACCCTATTGGAACATCATCCCTCCAAAACATAACTTGGCCCTGGCCCTCCTGCCTTTGAGAAGGCCCTGAAGATATGGCTATGCCACTATGCCTAGGAGTCTGGGTATGGTGAGGAGCTCTTACAATGGCTGTGTTGAGCTGATGTAGGATAAATTCTGCTGTGATTATGATACGCTGTTTTTTAATTGATTATGGGTTGTTTCTATATGTTTGCACATTGCTTTTTACCTTGTTTTTATTAGATTGTTTTGACCTGTTTTGAACCGCCCAGAGTCATTTAAGTGAGATGGGTGGCCATATAAATTGAATGAATAAATAAATAAAGTATTAGGATCAGAGATTAAAGTTTTAAGGTCCCTTCAAATTCTCAGTCACCCATACGATTTGCGGGTGACCTTGAGCCCACTGCTATTTCTCTGGCCACCCTACGTCACAGGGCTGTTGTAAACATCTGATGAACTAAGAAGATCAGATATCTGGAACTCCCTGAAAGGAACGATATTAATGTAACAAATGAGAATACCAGATGAAAATGGCTTGGCGTGATGGCCCTAAGTTAGGGTAGGCAACCTTGACTCTTTTAGGATTTGTGGACTTCAACTCCCAGAATTCCTGAGCCAGCATGGCTGGCTCAGGAATTCTGGGAGTTGAAGTCCATGAGTCATAAAAGAGCCAAGGTTGCCTACCCCTGCCCTAAGTGGTGTATCATTAACCACTACACAAATAAAATTTTGAGAAGAAAATTGTGGATACATTACAAATCACAGCCAGCAAAAGCAAACTGCATGAAAAGCTGAAAGCAAAACAATTGACTTTTCAGACACATTTATTTTTTAAAGGACTCTATATTTTCATTTTGGAGTAGGCCTAAACCAACAGGCAGAAAATGAAATGAAATAATCGTTAACACAGATGGTGGTAAATGAGGCTACTATCTCTCATACAGAAAACCCAGCCTCAGCAGCTGACAGGATGACTTTGGGCCCCTCATTCTTTCTCATATATAAAATAACAACGAAATAACGTGAGTTGACTTGAGAATCGCTTTTTGTTTTCTTCCCCCCCCCCCCCCCCCTTTCTTCCCACTATGCCTCCGAGTCAGTTTTTGATTTCTGATCGACTGCCCTGGACAAGTCCCTGGTTATTTACTAAGCTTTAAGGACTAGAAACCTTGATTGTATGATTGACCGTTCAATCAATCATTAGGTGCCATCACTTCCGAGTCTTCCTTTGCAGGGCTGCCTTGGGCACCTGACAAATATACAGAAAGCGAGATGCAGAGCAATCCACTCGTGGGGCAAGGGAAATGAGAGAAATAAAGACGAAGCCAACAAGCCTATTCGCCTTCAAAGCCTTACCGAACTCAACACAACTTACTTCGGAGTAAAACAACCCCGCCGCCCTTCTAAACAGCCCCTTTCCCCGCCAAAGAAACGCAAGGGGGATTGTTCTTCCCAGCGTGTATGCAGGCGACACAGGCGGGTTGGCCAGGCTGAAACGATACGGCAGGGGTCTTCAAACTTGGCCCTTTTATGACTTGTGGACTTCAACTCCCAGAATTCCTGAGCCAGCTGTGCTGGCACAGGAATTCTGGGAGTTGAAGTCCACAAGTCATAAAAGGGCCAAGTTTGAAGACCCCTGCGATACGGCTCTACTTCCCTCCCGAGTTTGGAGGGAGCCGGGGACGGACCCCAAAACGGACCCAGACCGCACGCCCGTTTCCCGCTGCCGATCAGAGGCTCACCCGAGAGTCCGCCGGCGGAGGCGGTGTAAGGCTGCCGCAGCTTCGGCGCCAGGTTCCAGGCGAGGAAGGCCGACAGCCCCGAGATCATCCCAACCGCCGAATACGCCAGGCGAATTGCGATCTTCCTCGTCACCGCCATCGCGGAGATAGATGAACCAGCCAGCCAGCCAGCCAGCCGGCCGCCCCGGCAAGAGAGATGAAAAAGGCAGCGATCCCCACCCGGCAGCCTAACGAGCCTCGTCCTTTTCTCGGCGCGACGGCTTCGCAGCGACTCCTTGCGAGCAGGGGGACTCAGCGCTCTCGGACCGGCTTGAATTTGCACCCTTTTTACGTAGAGGAGAACACGGCCCATGCTATAAATATGCATGAGATCGGGCAATTATTTATTTCGGACTTGAATCCCGCCCGTTTTCGAGGGGGCGGTTGAAATTTCCCCTCCTCCCCTTGCTTCGTTTTCACAACAACCCCGTGTTGTATGTAGGGTACTTTAAGAAGCAAGCCATGTTTCAGATAACCCATTGCGTTGAACGTGCCTGGGTTTTTTGGTTAGGTTTGTTTCTTTCGTGGGAAGTCAGCCACCCAGAGAAGGAAATATTAAAGGGGGAGAAAGAATATTTCCTCAAAGGATATTAAAGAGGCAGAAAAGCATGTCCAGGTTTTTTTTTTCTTAATAGCCCCAAGTCTCCCTCCCCCAAGCAGAAACCAGCTCTGTAGAAATGCAGATGTAAACCATTCAGGAAGGTAGAAGCTAGAAGATTAAGAAGTAAGACAGGACATAATAGGATTAACCCGCAGATGCCAAAGGGGCAGACTCAGGTCAAAATACATGACGCAGGAAATACAAAGCCTCAAACAACAGGAATCAACCTGAAAAGCTTGAGAGGGTATTAAAAACCCACTCCCTACATGTGCTCTCTCTCTCTCTCTCTTCTTCCAGAGCCATCTTTCTGTCTGGCTCTCCTCTTCAATAAACTGCAACCTTTCTAAAGCAGTCGCCATGTTGTTTATTCCCGGCTTGGACTGAACCACGATGAAGACTTTTCCTTCAATACTTTGGTTTCATTAACTGTGATGCAATGCTTTCAGCTGTAATTTAATCGCTTAAGGTCAGTGTGTTTTTCAATCTTGACAACTTTAACACCTGGCTGGGGAATTCTGGGAGTTGAAGTCTACACATCTTAAAATTGTCAAGGTTGAGACACACTGGCTTAAGGTGACATCATATACACAATTGCTTCCGTTAATTCTATATAGTGTCCCAGCATATCTAGATGATTGAATGAAAGATCTACAAATGATAAAATTTTAGCCATGACTTACAGCAAATTATTCTTTAGAATAACTCATGGACTGGGATAAATTCTGAACGTTGCTTTTAATATCTTTTAATATCTTGCAAAACATATTAGGTAATATTCTACTTTGGAAAGACTATCTACAAGCAAAGAATACTGTACACTATACAATCTTAATATTAAAATGTGATGCATTATCGATTACTAAGTACTCTTATGTGATACTTTACTTAAAAATAAGAGGAAAAAACATGAATGAGACCTTGAACAAAGCTTCTCACTGTCTCCTTGCCAACTAATAGAAGTTCTAATCTGCAAGCCATCTAGAATCGCCAAACCTGTTTTACCTTTTGAATTGAATATTTTGTGGTATCGAAAAGTTCTATGTTCCTAATTTCCTGCACTTCTGGAAAATATCTGCATTCTTTTCCTTCTCAATAGTCCTGTTTGGCTCTGTTTCTTTTGGAATCCTACATCCGGCTACTATAGGATGATCTCTGAAATTCTTATGAGAAAATCCAACTTGAGACAAAAAGAAAGACCTTTGCAAAATTTATTAAGCTGGCATGAAACATGCTAGCTCCAATGAAGTGTGGTGCTCACAAGCATAGACTCAGATTGCACTGCTTGCTGCATTGTTCTTGATCTCCAGTGGCAAAATGCCTTTGGCCAACTCTACCGGAATTCCTTGTATATTAGCACTGTGTTGGTGGTGCCAATGAATTATGTCTAACACATTTGGTTTAACTTGCTAATCCACTGGGTCAAGGACACTTAATGCGCTTATGACAATGGCTAAACCTGGGTGAATTAGTGACTGCTAATTTGCTTTATGTGGCTCCAGAAATGCCCAACATACAAAAGCAAAAAGAGTTGACAGAATTTCATTAGCAACACTTCCCCATCCGCTAAAAGATACGATAGAAGCTGATGACCCTGAAATGATTCTTTTCCTGTTACTGACAGCAAGGAAGATGATTAATTTTAAGAGCGGAACCATCTCCCTTTTCATTGCACCTGAGATTTAGCTTCCATCACTAAATTTATTAATGATATATTAAGAAAGAAAGCCAATGTGGTATAATGGCAAGACCCAGGTTCTAGACCCCTTTTAAGCACAGAAGCTGGCTGAATGACTTTGGGGCCGGTCACTTTCTCTCAGCCCTGATTTGGAAGTCCAAAAAAAAAACACATCTATTTTCCAACCTATACAGGACCAGAATGCACATTGCATTTGTATAAACTTCAACTAAGAGACCCTTATCCCACAGTAGATTTATTCAGGCTGATGACAGTGATGTTGATGATATTAAGAGAAGACACTTGATCTATTTATTAGGAAGAAAACTGGTTTTCTTCTGGAACAAAAAGTACTCTCTTATATCAGGTACAACCACTGTGTTTTCTTCATTCTATTGTGAATGATGATGTCATGTTTAAAATACATTTAAATACATGCTTACAAATGTGTTGCTTTCATTGATCTTCTGAATTAGGCAGGCTCTAACTCAAATTATATTCTGGCTAATATGCACTCGATATGCATGACACAGTTTGGGCTGTCTGAGATGCTGATGCTGAGAATCAGCTGCCTTGGACTGGTTACTCTGAAGGTGGTTCATAGACAATATGATACATGGCAGCATTAATTGCATAGTTTGAATGTGTTAATGCACTCACTACACTCACGAGCACATGCACGCACAAATCTTTGCACAGCTTAACAATGCACGTATACACAGTGAAAACTTACAAATAGCTAGGTCATAAATTCTCCTATAGGCTACACAAACTGTAGAGTATTTTCAATTGCTTGGTCTTGGGCAGAAGATGTAGCTATCAGACAAAACCTAAAAAGATTTGAAATGGGAGCTGGCTAAGGAATCTGATCTGCATGTAATGAAAGAAAAGCTGAATATAATGTGCTACAGATGTAACACACACATGGAACAAAGTACTTTTGCAACTTCAGTATGTGGTAAGAGTTATTTATGCAATATGATTCAGACAGAGTCTAATACACCCACACTGAGTCCATGAATGTAACATGCATTGCTGCGAAGAGGCAACATTTTATGGAGTTCTTAACAGTATCTGCAAGATTGCATCTATTGTTCTCACATACAGACATACCTTTATCATTATTGCCAGATGGGAGGATTCCATCCCAAATTCTTAGCATAACAGTTATTATTTTCCATAAACATTTTATTTCTGAATTTTCTGAAATGCCAATTTCTCTTCTCTTGAATGCTTCCTTCAATATGTTTGGAAAACCTCTACCTTTCTAGGCTTTGGGTAATGGTCAGGATTTGTAAACAGCTAGCTCCTCCATTGTCAAATAAAAAGAATTTTCAAATAAATTTACAGGAAAGTTTTGTGCCTCTTGCCACACTTTTGTGGCATCCAGGTAACCTGTGTATGCTGTAAGTATAGTTGGGGATACAACCATCTTACTAGTAGAGTTGATGCAATAAAACCTTCTAGCTGCAGAGGAAAGAATTAGCTTTAGGGCTTTTGTAAAGTGCAATGTAGTTATTTTCAGCTTTGAGCAAAAAAAGGATAGAAAAAAAATATTTTATGCTAGTTCAAAGACAGGTAGGATTCATAAACTGATAATTCAGTGGAGAGATGAAAGTGGATTTTCAAGGGTTCAGAATAGGCTGAAAGCCTCTTTCCTACCATCCAACTGAGTTGGATTAATGGTCCTATAATCCCCAGCCAAGAGACCAACACATTCAGAAGACTGCAGATTGAAGAACATTGGGTTGGAAGAAGAAACAGCCTGAAGAACAAGAAATAAGTCTAAAGTAAAGATGGATGTAGGGCATGAAAGATGAAGCACAAGGATGGATGAAACAGGAAGTCAAGGCAAGATTTGACATATAAATCACACTAGTTATGTGTAGTTTTGTTTTCAAGATCACCAATAACATGTGATGTACAAAAAATAATTAGTCCCTTTGAGAGAATTACAGTAAAGTTTCTCTGGCATGATGGGAGACTGATAGATCCAACCATGTGAGTTGGCATACTCCTCTATTTGCCAGGAAGAAACTCTGTTTTTTGATACCTAGAGAGCTGATTGAGAAGTTCAATAGTGCCCTTTATCTCTGAACTTCAGCTATCCCAGTTGGGACTCAACCTGTAAAAAATAAAATCAACTTACCTTGTGTAAGTAGGTGCCTTCATTTTGTTTCCTCTCTCCCCCCCACCCCCTTTCCTCACTTTTGGAAATGGCTTTTTAATTCTTCAGGATTTGATCTTCTCCCTGAAAACTCTAGAATATTTATTTATTTATTGAGCAAATTCATTTGGCCAACCATCTTCATTTGGTCCCAAATATGCATACTGTAGTTGCTGTGACTTTTCTGCCTGGTAGGCTTTTTAGTACCATTCAAGGTGCTGATTATCACCAGGTTACTTGTATCTCTAGGTGTCTCTGCCTGTGGCCACACAAAGTGGGCATATTTCAGGTCTCTTCTTGTGGCAATGCCATCTAATGGCACCTAGAAGACATGTCATCTCTGTTGCTGTACCGGTCCTTGAGAATTAGCTCCTCCCAGAGGTGGATGACCCTGACTCTTTTGGCCTTCTGTATAGCTGTAAAGGCTTGGCATTTCTCCCACGCACTGGACTGAGGTGGCAGATACCATAAACTAGCATAGCTGTTAGTTTGACAAGTCACAAAGACTTGCCTGATGACATCATAAGATCCAACTCTGTAACTATTCCTTGCATATATTAAAAGCCTGAACATTCTAGTGTGTATGGAGATAGGGTGGGGTTGGGTGGGGGTTTGTGATTTTTACTCTGAGAATAGTAACTTGCACGCTACTCCTGCTTTTTGTCTTTTAAATACTGTATGTCTTTATGAGCTGTAAATGACAACTTCCAAATTCTGTCCATGGTACTGATCCAGCTGGTTAATGGTTTATCTGTTTGCTCATTCACTTTACTTCCTTTATTTAATGGAGATTCATTCGGCAAAGCTTTCAATTCTTACTTCGTCTTTATCTAATCTTAGGTCTGAAGAGGCTTAGCCCATTCCCCCATCCTCTCTCAGAGCCTGTGGTTTGGCACAAGTCCACCAGAGAGTGAAAAATGGGTCCCTAAGTAAAAGGTCATCAAATACTAACCAGTCTCATGTGAAAGCTGAGCTTGAAGCTCTAATAGTAGTCTACTTGGAGATATATTAAATTTTTAAAGTGTGAATGCCCTGATTTTCCCATCGAGGGAAGGGTCAGCCTATGTGGTTTCCAGAAGCATTTTATGTAGACATTTATAGAATAATAAAAAAGTAAATTTTATATAAACATAAAAGAGGCTTTTGCAATGCATTCAAGCAATTCTGTTGGGCTAGGAAAAGCACTTCTTTTCCTCTTTATTCTCATGGATAACCTATTGTTTTTCTTCATCTCCCTCCTCCTCCTCCTCAATTGGGGCCTTAAGATAGGCAGCCTTATAATTCTATCATATAAGCAGGTGAGATTTTATTGAGACCCCCTGACTATTTGCTGCCATATTTGGATGGGAGCTCAGCAGGAAATGACAAGTCCTTGGTGGAGCAGTGGGCTAATGCCTCCTTAAGTAACACCAGCTGCCTGCAATTAGTGCAGGTTCGCATCCCACCAGGCTCAAGGTTGACTCAGCCTTCCATCCTTCCGAGGTAGGTAAAATGAGGACCCAGATTGTTGGGGGCAATAAGCTGACTTTGTAATAATGCCGCTTGGGGGGGTGTGTGAAAGCCCTAACAAGCAGGCATATACATAGAATGAAGGCTACTGCTAAGCTTGTAAGCCGCCCTGAGTCTTCGGAGAAGGGCGGGATATAAATGGAATTAAAATAAAAAAATAAAATAAAAAAGTTGTAGATTAGAGTGGGAAATCAAACATAATGAAAGAAGCCAATGACAAATTACTTCTATGTTTTTACACCAGGATTTATGATTAACTCAGGGGAGTCTTTACTTACACAATGGGTAACCTTAGCACTGTCCTTCTGTGAGCAGCTTCATCTCCATTGTTCCTCCCCCATATCTACTTTATCCCCCATATTTCCAACAGAGAATTGTACCCATAATTCTTCTTCCCCATCTGTTCAAGATGCTTAAGTTTGGATTCCTGTATTGAGAAAAGATTAGATTCAGCCAACTAAATCAGTTTCTTAACCTTGACATATTGACTGGGGGATTCCGGAGTTGGTACACCCATCTCAAATTTGCCAAGGTTGTAAAATACTGGTCTAAATACAGGTAGTCCTCGACTTACAACGGTTCATTTAGTGACTGTTCAAAGTTACAACAGAACTGAAAAGAGAGACTTGTGACCGGTTTTCACACGATCACTGCAGCATCCCCATGGTCACATGATCAAAATACAGATGCTTGGCAGCTGGCATGTCTTTGTGATGGTTGCAGTATCCTGGCATCACATGATCCCCTTTTGCAAACTTCTGACAAGCAAAGTCAATGGGGAAGAAGGATTCACACTTTAACAACCATGTTGCTAACTTAACAAGTGCAGTGATTCACTTAACAACTGTAGCAAGAAAGGTCGTAAAACGGGGCAAAACTCACTTAACAAATGTTTCACTTAGCAGCAAATTTGGGGTTGTTGATGTTAGTCACACTTTGAGGATTACCTGCAATCCCTTCAACATTAAGATGCTGCATCTAATTACTCTCTCCGGTATAATAATTCAGCCCTGAATTCTGTCACTGGCCATGTAGGTACATTGCAAGCCTGCCTTAAGCAAAATTTTGAAACAGCTTCTCCTTTGTTGCTAATTAGCTTTATGAAATCCCAGTTGGTTGTGTCTTTTCAATCATCTGTTTAGTCATCTGTTCACTCATCTGTGATTGAGCAATCTCTATAGATGCCATATGGTAAATAAATAAATAAAGCACCTGGAGACTCTTTTTCCTGTCATACAACAGGTGAAGGGACTTAAATCTGATTTTAAAAATGCCAAGATCTGAGAATCCTGAATCTTTTCCAGAAGTATGATTTGAAATCACCTTGGGAAAAAAAGCCCTCAGGTTTTATTGCTGGATGGGGGGGGGCAGAGGGGAGGGGAATAACTTGAAATTGGGGCTGGCCAAATTCACAGCACTTTCCCAGGTGTCTCTGCAATGAGCAGCCTATATTATGAAAAAACGCTTGAGGCAGCACAAATATTTAATTAAAAAATGTGGATACACACTTCCCCCACAGGGATCCACAATATTCAGAGAGTGGATTTCCCTCCCCCCACCAAATGCTAATAGCTGTTGCTTCCTTCCTTCCAGATTAGGAATGTTTCCTTAATTTTTCCTGGCGGATTAAGATTCTTGGCTTATTAAATCCCTTCAAGGAGTTGGAGAGCCCATCCTCCCTGTTTGCATTTGGTTTTGTCTTAGCGTGTTGCACAAATCTAATTGCTGTAGCTTGCAAGCCATAGTTTCTGATGCAGAATCTTCTGGAAACCCTGATTACGATTTGTTCAGTAAGGTATGACTAAACAAACCCTGGCTTAATGCAATATCTGAGCAGTCTCAGTCTCATTGTAGATTCCTCAGTAAATCTGCAAGGAAGGGAAAGAAAATGCTGTAATTCTGTTGAGCTTATGATGAGCTCCTACAATTAGTTTTGATGATGGACAGCAACTACCAAGCTTTCTTCTGCTAGTGAAGGAAGTGCTGCCAATCATCATAATTGGTCAGCTCACATGCTACATTTGTGCGCACGTGTGTGAGCAATCACATGGTGCAGGAAGTCTGAATCAGCCATTTCACCCCAGGACTTGAAGAAGAGGAACTCAAAGTGATTTGTTAGGTTTTTCATTTTTCACTTTCTTCAGGGCTCTTTGTCTGAAATGGTACAGGGTCTCCTGCTAGAGTAGGAGGTTGGACTAGATGACCTCCAAGGTCCTTTCCAACTCTGATGATGTTCTACATACCCAACCATGCTTACATAAACAATTAATGTTCATAAATATTGTTGTTGTTGTTAGTTGCAAAGTCATGTCCGGCCCATCGCGACCCCATGGACAATGTTCCCCCAGGCCTTCCTGTCCTCTACCATCTTCTGGAGTCCATTTAAGCTCATGCCTACTGCTTCACAGTGACTCCATCCAGCCACCTCATTCTCTGTCGTCCCCTTCTTCTATTGCCCTCAATCTTTCCCAGCATTAGGCTCTTCTCCAGTGAGTCCTTCCTTCTCATTAGGTGGCCAAAGTATTTGAGTTTCAACTTCAGGATCTGGCCTTCTAAAGAGCAGTCAGGGTTGATCTCCTCTAGGACTGACCGGTTTGATCGCCTTGAAGTCCAAGGGACTCGCAGGAGTCTTCTCCAGCACCAGAGTTCAAAGGCCTCAATTCTTTGGCGCTCAGCCTTTCTTATGGTCCAGCTTTCACTGCCATACATTGCAACTGGGAAGACCATAGCCTTGACTATACGCACTTTTGTTGACAGGGTGATGTCTCTGCTTTTTAATGTGCTGTCTAGATTTGCCATGGCTTTCCTCCCCAGGAGCAAGCGTCTTTTAATTTCATAAATATTAGAGATTGTCAAAAATGTTTCGGCGTTAATAACTTTTCCCCTCCATAATATAAATACACTGGGGTCATGTATTCAAACCAGCATTGAAGCTGTTATATATTCAAGACTGCACTGATGAGTAAAACAAACTAATAAGCAGGAGTTCAGTGTATCGGCTAAAATAAGGTGGAGTTCCAGGGACATCTGTAGGGGGAAGGTTAAGAGCTCAAAATGCATCATCTCCCTTACAAAGAAAAAGGCATCCAAAGAAATTCCAATATGGAGAGTCACGTTTTAAATACCAAATTACAGGTAGTCCTGGACTTACAACAATTCGCTTAGTGACCATTCAAAGTCACAACACCACTGGAAAAAGTGACTTCTGACCATTTTTCTCAGTTACAACCTTTCCAGCATCCCCGTGGTCACGTGATCAAAATTCTGATGCTTGGCAACTGATTCCTATCTATGACTGTGTCCCAAGTTCATGTAATCCCCTTCTGACAAGCAAAGTCAATGAGGAAGCCAGATTCACTTAAAAAACGGGTTACTAACTTATCAGCTGCAGTGATTCGCTTAACAACTGAGGCAAGAAAGGTCGTATAAAGGGAGAAAATTCACTTAACAAATGTCTCACTTAACGACAGAAATTTGCGGCTCAATTGTGGTCGTAAGTCGAGGACTACCTGTATGCTGTTACTAAAGTTAAACCCAGGTTCAAATATATTGCAGACATCCCGGCATCTCTTGGTGATGCGGTATCAATATGCAAGATTGTGTGGTCTGGAAGTGTTTCAGGGTTAGACTATATCCAAACAGAGTGAATCGTTTCTTTTTTGGAATAACCACTCCCAGAAAATAATTAGCCTTTCCTACAATAGCCAAGTCTATGTACTCCAGGGGAAAAAATGGAATGTTCTGCTGAATTGGCACATTCGGTTCCTGGGGCATGGATTTTTGCATATATCTAATAAGTAAACACCAGAGGGGTACAAAGTCAAAGTAGTAAGGCTTGAGGCCCTAATTCAGATATTTGGAAATGATCTAATCCAGTTCAGGTATGTCTGGATGTGATCCAATCTGATTTGATACCAAAACCAAGGTATAGAATTAAGCTACAAAAAAAAAAGGTTTTTGAAATCTAATTTCAAAAAACCCCCACACCCCTTGTGGAAGTTCTTTCCTCAGCAATAAAAGACGAATTGTTAGGATCAACTCGCATTTTTCAGGGATCAAATATATTAGTCTTAAGCAAATTGATCCAGCAGTCTTCAAATTGTCACTGTGTATTTAAGTGCTTATAACTATGCCGTTTGGAACAGAATGTAACAAGATTTACAGTGGTAGCAGAAAGATCACTGAGGAACACTAATGCAAAACAGAGAGGTTGAGGAATATTGTGCAAAGGAACAGGGTATTTATAAAGAATTGTAAGTTTCCTAAAAACAGTGAGGCTTATTTATATAAGACATGCTAGTATTCAAACAGGTTGTAGAATTCATCAGCCTATTTGCCTTCCTGTCCTTAATATGTACTGCTGTACAATGGTGCTGCAAAAGTGGATTCTGTCCTCTGTATTTTGAAATTACATGACAACAACAAAGATTAAAACAAATCAATGGCATGGCTGTTATAAACCAGGATGATATTAAAATGCCACGACATCTTTATATAAATGATTTGATCATATATTGCATCATGGCACCTGACACGAGTATGCAAATCATGTCATTTAAATAATGTTGTCATAATACACACATGTCTTTGTCCACTATCCCCTATCCTCTGTATGAGCGCTAGCCAAGACAGTTAACAGATGCATCTCAGAAAATAAAGCATTTTCACACAATTGCTCAAGGCACAAAGAGCCAGAATCAAATGGTAAAAATAGATTAAGAACTTCTCACATCCAAGGACTGTGATTGGAGTGATCGAGAATGGTCACTTGGATTTGTGAGCAGACCTTCAGAACAGCAACATTAAATGTTCTTCCATACCGTGTGGTGTTTTACATGTTTAATGAAATCAAACTGAACTAGCTGGTCTGGCCTGATGGGGATCATTAGGGTTATTTAATGGGTTTTTTACTGTTTTTATTGTTATTGTAATTTTTAATTTGGCATTTGTTTAATTTCTTTTTAATTTTTGTATTGTTATTTATATATGCCCTGTTAACCGCCCTGAGTCCTTCGGGAGAAGGGCGGTATACAAATTGAATAAACTAAACTAAACTAAACAACCTATCTTGGCTATGTTTGGTAAACCACAAATTTTGAAGTAACAGACCAAGACTGTGGCTTTCTAAGGTTCAGGCTTGGAAGGGAACAAATTGAGACCCACCTGTTTCCCAAGAGCATGAACTGTTACTCTGCCTCAGGATGCAGGAATCAGTCACACCTATGCACATTCCAGGTAACACATTCTGTTTGTTTACACTGTACATATTGTACTAGAATCATAGAATCATATGGCTGGAAGGGACCTCAGAGTTTTCAACCTTCTACCCAAGGCAGGAGGTCCTTATGCCATCCTGGACAAATAATTGTTCAATATTTTTTTTAAAACCTCCAGTATTACCACAATATACCTACAGCAATTGGATAAGCTCCTAGCTCAGCCAGACCTCCTGTAGCAGTGCAGTTACATTACTGAGTTCAAATATCACCTGTTGGAGAATACAGAGTCTCTTCCCACTTTTCCCAGGAATTACCTAGCATCTCCTAGACCAGGGGTAGGCAACCTCGGCTCTTTTATGACTCATGGACTTCAACTCCCAGAACTCCTGAGCCAGCAGCTGGCTCAGGAATTCTGGGAGGAAGTCTATGAGTCATAAAAGAGCCGAGGTTGCCTACCCCTGTCCTAGACCTTTGCCCCAGGAGAATACTGGCAAGGCTTCACAACATCATTAGTTCTTAATCATTGCTCTTGCAAGAACCAGTGGACATGAAAAGAGGAAGGAGAGAAAGTTAAATGGATGGAAACTAATCAAGGAGAGAAGCAACCTAGAACTAAGGAGAAATTTCCTGACAGTTAGAACAATTAACCAGTGGAACAACCTGCCTCCAGAAGCTGTGAATGCTCCAACACTGGAAGTTTTTAAGAAGAGACTGGACAGCCATTTGTCTGAAATGGTAGAGCAGGGTTTGGACTAGAAGACATCCAAGGTCCCTTCCAACTCTGTTATTGTTGTTGTTAGCTGTGAAGTCGTGTCCGACCCATCGCGACCCTATGGATAACGTTCCTCCAGGCCTTCCTGTCCTGTTATTGTTACTGTTATTGTTATTATAAAAAGGCCTTGTTCTTAGATTCAGTTCACACAAAATTTAACAATTCCAAACTTCTCCAATAGCCCTCTGCAAGTCAACTCTTACTCCCCCCCCACCTTCACCAGTATGGCCACAAAAGACAAGTTGCCAGACCAACTCCACCCGCCCTCCCACACACACACACCCCTTCAGATTAAATGTCCCATAAGATTTTTTTCCTCAGTCTCCTTTTAAGGGAAGTGTAATGTATTGGGTCTTGTTTTACTGAGTGTATTTGAATGCTGGAAGGTTGCTTAAGCAAGGAGCTGGCTAACGGCTCCCAGCTCCTCAGACAACCCGTCTCTGGAGCTGCCATTGGCTGCCTCTAGGGGGGGGGCAATGTTGTTGTTGTTGTTAGTTGCGAAGTCGTGTCCGACCCATCGTGACCCTATGGACAATGTTCCTCCAGGCTTTCCTGTCCTCAACCATCTTCTGGAGTCCATTTAAGCTCATGCCTACTGCTTCAGTAACTCCATCCAGCCACCTCATTCTCTGTCGTCCCCTTCTTCTCTTGCCCTCAATCTTTCCCAGCATTAGGCTCTTCTCCAGTGAGTCCTTCCTCCTCATTAGGTGGCCAAATTATTTGAGTTTTAGCTTCAGGATCTGGCCTTCTAAAGAGCAGTCAGGGTTGATCTCCTCTAGGACTGACCGGTTTGATCGCCTTGCAGTCCAAGGGACTCGCAGGAGTCTTCTCCAGCACCAGAGTTCAAAGGCCTCAATACTTTTGTGCTCAGCCTTTCTTATGGTCCAACTTTCACTGCCATACATTGCAACTGGGAAGACCATAGCCTTGACTGTACGCACTTTTGTTGACAGAGGGGGGGCAATAGGTTGCTTTAAACCTATTGGCCGCCACCTAGAGGCCAGGGTATAAATAGCTGCATTTGCAGCCCTCTTCCTCAGTTCAGTTCCTGTTCTCAGTAAAAGCATGTTCGTGCCTGAACTCACTCGCCTTGTTTCTTTACTCAAGCAAAGAATCCAGTACACAACAGAAAGCAACAACCACAGTAAGCCATAAAAGCAGCAATGAAGGAGATGGCTATCCCTTAGTCATAGGGATCCCACAGGGAGTGTCTGGTAATTCAGGGAGGGAGACTTGTAGATCCCTGCAAATAATTCAGGAAGCATTCTTGGCATCCAGAAGGTTCACACAGCCAGGAGTGGCAGGTCCTGGAAAATAGCAGTAAACCCCAGACACTAACTCATCATCTGTATGGAGAATGTAAGCTGTGCTCTCAAAGAGAGCTTTTTAGAACGTTGCTTATTTATATGTGGGAAAGCACAGAAGGGTGACTGAACATTCAGAGTGTGAATGCCAGAGGCACTACTTGCTGGTTGTAAGTGCTTGTGGGAGTAATTTCTGGCCCCTGAATTAGAAAGACAGGAAGGATAGCTATCAGGTCTCTTACTGCTAGCCAATGGCTTTCCTGATCACTCTATCCCCTCAAGACTTTTCTTAGAAGATCAAGTAGGAAAGGGCTGGACAATTGTTTAACTGCTAAATAAATTCAGGCATTCCCAGAATACAGTGCCCCAACTTATGTCTCAGCTAAGGGTGTTGTGGGACATGACATATTATTAATTAGCGAATGCCAAACAGCAAATATTGTCCCGTGTCAAACAAATTAGAATTAAGTTGTCACTAAACTTTACAAATATAGAGGCACCAGGCACTGGAATTGGCGTTTTTTAATTAGTTTAACATAATAAAAACTAATGGGATAGAGGAAATTCAGATAAAGATTTGTATACACATTTGATATTATCCCAAATAGGGATGTGTCAAGAATCAATCCACATCATTTAAAATAGTTATTATTAAAGAGGAATGTTTATGTGATGGATTCTAGGAATTCACAACAGGAATAGCTGACCTGAAATCAGAAATATGTATTAACTCTATTGCGAGTTTGGAAAAAATATCGATATAAGTTAAATTATAAAATACCAATTTGGGCAATACCTAAACATGCAATAGAAAATATAAATGTGGGATTTAAACATGATGTGACTACATATAAAGAAATTCTTAGGATGGAAAGGAATGTGTGGCAATTGAAGCCATATATTTTAAAAGAAGGGAAAACAGTACAAACTTGGTTCCAGTATGGGCAGTTACAAGCTAGATGGAAGGAAGATCAGAAAGTTGGTATTTCGATAACTGATGAAAATTTGGTTAAACAAATTAGAGATCAAGGTCAAGCACATATAAGAAGGAATATATAATGCATTGATAGAAATAGACTCAGAAACGGAACTGGTTAAAGATTGTATGATAAAATGGCCCAGAATTTTCAGGACATCATAACAATGGATACTTGGGAAAAGATATGGGTTAGAAATGTAAAATTTACACAGGCTCAAAATTTAAGAGAGAATTTTTATAAAATGTTTTATAGATGGCATTTAGATCCTAAAAAATTAGCAAGTATGTATCCGAACTGTCAGCCTAAATGTTGGAGGTGTGGTTGTGATGATGCAACGTATTATCATATATGGTGGACTTGTAAAAAAGTCAAAGCTTTTTGGATTAAAATTTGGTGGAACATGCAGAAGATATTTAAGAAAAAGATAAGGTTTTTTCCACAGTTATTTCTGTTGGATATTATTACAGATTGTACTATTATAGATACTAAATTGATGTTGAATTTAATTACGGCAGCAAGACTTTTAGTACCGCAATATTGGAAGAAGGAGGAACTGCCTACTATAGAAGAGTAGACTTTGAAAGTTTCAAACCTGGCGGAAATGGCAAAGATTTCAGCATATTTGAAAGAACAATCACAACAGAGATATATTGTGGAATGGAGAAGATGGATCGAGTATATTCAGAATAAATATGGGACTAAAAAGTTTCATTTAGCATATGAATAAGTATTAGTTTTATATGATGTATTATTAGGTATTCATTATTAGTTATTTAGTTATGTTTAAGGGGAGTTAAAGTGCGATATAATTTAATGTGTTTTTTTTTAGTTAGTTAGCATATTCTAACTTTAGTTTGTAAAAGTTAATACCCTGTATTCAGCTCTGGGAAGTCGGGGGGAGGGTTAGGGTGAGGGAGGGTAAGTGGGGGGAGGGGGAGGGAGGAAGTTTATGTTTTTAAAATGTATTCTAAAACTTTTCAATAAATATGTATTAACAAAGTACTATTTGTTTTTCCTCAAATGTAAAATACCATTGGATTTTAATCTCACACTTCTGAACCTCATACATATAAAATACTTCTGCATTTTTTTTTGCCAATAAACTAGAGAGATAATGCTTTATAGAAATCATATTGTCCTCTTTCCCTGGAGACCTTGAGGTAGATTCCAAAATTAACGTAAGATGAGACCAGTAGCAGCAAAGATAATTGTGTGCTATAATAAATAATAAATTGACAATGTCAACTTCCTATAAAGAAAATTTATATAAAATGTTCTATAGATGGCACTTGCCATCAACAAGATTAGCAAAAATGTTTTAAAATATGTCAGACAGATGTTGGAAATGTAAATATAAATCAGGCACGTATTATCATGTTTGGTGGACATGTGATAATAAAGAATTATTGGGAAAAGATACATACCTGGCTAGAAAAAATGTTGGGAGAACATGTAGACTTTAATCCTGAACTTTTTTTTAATTAGGTATAATGCCAGAAAAGACTAATAAACAAAGTTTATATTTGATTTTGCACCTCACAACAGCGGCAAGAATTATATTTGCGCAATATTGGAAAAATGATGGAATACCATCAGGTGAAGAAATAATAATAAAAAATACTAGAATGCGCAGAGATGGACAGATTGACTATGAGACTGAAAGAAAAAGAAGAAACAGAATATTATCAAACTTGGGACTTATTTTATCGATGGCTAGAGGAAAGAATAAAGGATTAGGAATTAAATATGTATTAGCAAAGGTAAACTCAGACAGCATGCTGGTTGAAAAATGATTACTGTATGTATGGAAAAAAATTAATAAAAAAAACTTCTACAAAAAATAAATAAATGTGTGCCATAATGGAATGCATTGTCCAGAAATGTTAAGAGGAAGCTGTGATTCCACAGGCCTTCCACAAGAGGTCCTCCTTCACTGCAAGCAACTATTTTTCATACAAGTTTCATCCAAAACATCCTTCTACCAACCTTACATAAATAATGTTCTTTTTCAGCGGGCAATAACTATAACTCTACAGTATATTGTAGGCTTTATCCATCCACACTATAGAATTGGATAAAGGTAGGCAAATGCTTGTGGCTCTATTTTGAATACCTGAGTTGGATTCAAATTTAATCAGATTTACAACAGAACCATTGAAATCAATAAAACTTTAATTAGTTCTGAAAATGTAATGGTCTGCATTCCTTTCTTTTTTCCCTTTGTTTTCTGCACCAGGAGAAAAGTATGCCTTTCACTAAACTATAACGTTAAGCCCAGGTCTGGGCAGCAAAAAATCTGGACAAGTACAAGATGGGACTTGGTGTTTCCTGACCCTCTGGGGTTGTTTGCAACCTAGATCTGACAGTCCTACTAATGGTCTACTACTTGATTCTGTGGTCTACTTGATTCTGATTTAGTTTGATCTACACACATTAAAACGCTGTGCTTTGAAAACATGGTTAGTGGCTCAAATGAACCAGAGCATTCTAGTTTGTTCAACAAACCAGAATTTTCAAGAGCTATGGTACAGCATCAAAATGTGAATCACATTCATCATCTTTGGCTTCCAGTTACAGTAGCTTTCCAGTCAAGATGGCTTTCAATGTACAAAAACAAGGAGAGAGAGAGAAACCCTACCATTTGTTACCCCAAGCTTTTTGGTGGAGGTTAAAAAAAGACCAGAAAAATGAATTCTATGTATTTTCTGCTCCAGTCTCTTAACTGTTCACATTGATCAACTTTGCAGCATCTGGATTTGTGAAGTTTTCAAAATTCTGCCTATTGTCACAATTAGATATCTGTACAACAGTGTGACTTGCTCGATCCAGCTGCCAGAACGGAAAGAAACTTACCCCACCCCACCCCAAACAAGATTACGAATCCATTTTTTCCAGAAATACCCCTTGCCTTACCATCACTAAATAAATCCCTCCCCCCCCCTTTCCCTGTTCCCGATCTTTATCTGGTGCACCAAGGTCAGGGAGCATGGAAAAGAAAGCTAACAGGCCACGCCTGCCCCAAGGGAACAAAAACAAACTCGATGTGTTTCTTATCTGTAGCAGGAGGGAGCAAAGAAAACAGGCATTTTCCATTCGGGAAGGAATTAAGTACAAATCTCTCTCTCTCTCTCTCTCTCTCTCTCTCTCTCTCTCTCTCATGTTGGCTGGATTGAGACGGGTTTCAAGTACGTTCGCAAAAAAAATGTTCACTTCAAGTCTCACTGGCATAATTCATGGAAGAATTAGATTTAATCCTTGGCATTTGAGAAAAGCGTGAGAAACTCCTTACCTTTCAAATTTTGGATTGTGCCATGGAATCCAAGGGAATAGCAAACAAGCACCACCCTTTGCAGGAAAAGGAGAAGTATGGGGATTTGAAGATGGAAGCAACAAAAGCAGTGTTCATGTAACAGGCCTAACGCATAGCTGTTTATTCAAGGAAATGTAATTTTGGGGGAATGGCACAATGCAGTAATCCATGGACTAACCACAAAGGGAATGGGGTAAACCAGGTTGCAGTTCAGGACACTGTATAAACACAACCAAAGAAAACCATGTGTTTTGTGAAGTCAGGGCTTTCCCCAATTACCCTGACTATCTTTTCCTCTCCTGGTGCCTGCTTAGATGAGTTTGAACGATAACTTCCAAGCATTCTCAACCAGTAGGAGCAAAACCCAACTTGGGAGAAATTTAGGCAGCTGAAACCCCATCTCATCTGGATCACAGGTGTCAAATTTGACTGCGTTCACATGACACAACATAACTTTTTTGCCTTTGCGGAGCCAGGGTGGGCGTGGCCTGCACGTAACGCATCCAGCCTGCAGGCCACCAGTTTTGGACCCTGATTCTGAATGGCATCAGGCTTGAGATTACACCAATTAAAACAGGGGTCCCCAACCCCCAGTCTGTGGGCCGGTACTGGGCCATGGCATGCCAGCCACCAGTCCGCACAAAGGAGCAAAACCCCATCTGTGGCATGCAGGCAGCACACAAAACCACGCACTCACCGGTCCGTGGAAAAACCTTTCTCCACGGAACTGGTCCCTGGTGCCCAAAAGCTTGGGTACCTCTGCGTTAAAAGATCTAGCTTGTTCCACTCCTGTCTTCCACTCAAACAGCCATTTGAGAAGTAGAAGTCAACAGGTGCACTTTTGGCTAGCTTAGGCACAAGCAGGATCACTTGTTAATTGCTGCACATTAAAGCTATGATTAAAAGTGCAGCATAAAGGGGAAAAACTGGTATTCCTCAAATAAGAGGTTCTTTTTTTAAAGGACAGTTCATTTAGGACAATTTGAAAAGCTTGGCTTGAAAACTTCAGATCCTTCCAAGTTGTTCTATTTTTCCTGGCAAAGCCCAATGCTCACCTACCTGGGGCTGTTCTCGGCTGCTGTTGTAAACAATTAATGATGATTCAGGCACAGCTTGTGAAATAATCTGATCATATGAGACTGAACAGAGTTAAGTGCTTGATTTAATGGGACAACTACATGCATCCTTTCTTTTACTGCCCAGTTTTTGCTGGCTTAGGTATTCACAGCTGGGTAAATACTGAAGAAAAAAAAAAGAGCAGTCTTGCTGCAATGATTAGGATGTCCAACAGAGGTTAGAAAAACCAACAAAGACTGTGTTCTTATAAAGTGTTTGATTTATTTATATGTTCTTATCCTTTTTCCAGTGTTAAGGTAGCATATTACATTTTCTTTATGTGGTCCTTTCTCCGATCCCTAGGAAAGCAAAAGAAGCAGAGATCGCTGAGCTTACCTGTTATCTTAAATCAGAATTTGTAGTGATAGAAGAGAATATTTGTAGCTTAGGGTTGAATTGTGCGGTTCTTCGTGCTGAGTTTGGTTGCTTTCTTGCAGACGTTTCTTTACCAAACTAGATAACACCATCAGTGCTACAAGAGCAAACTCCACTCCCTTCTAGCACTGATTACGTTACGTAGTTTAGTAATGAAACATCTGCAAGGAAACAAACAAGTTCAGAGAGCACCAAGAACCTCATACTAGAACTTGTGTTTACCATTAGGCGTCATATGAGACACAGTGAGGTGGTAAGCATAATACTAAACTGTAAATGATGGTGTAAAAGCTGCAAGAACAGGAATTACGTATGGTGCCAGAAACTATGCCTCAGTGCAATGTGAGAAGCAAATCCTAGTGACTCCAATTTAACTTCTTCTCTCTGGAAGAGTCTGCAACTCCCAAGAGCATGTCCTATACTGCAGAGATCCCCAACCTATGGGCCGTGGCCCAGTATTGGACCGTGGCCTCTTGGTCGCAGAAGTGTTTGGCCAGTGCACGTGCGCATGCACATGCACTCATCTCTCCTCGCGCCAGCGCTAGCCTTGGTGTGATTCTTACGCTGGTGCTAGCCTCACCGCGACCCTCGCACCTGCACTAGCCTCAGTGCGACCCTCACACTAGCCGTAGCAGCCCCATTTACAGAGCATGCATGCTCACGGCCCTGTTCACATGTACGCGACGCAGCTACATTTGGGTGTGTGCGCATGCAAGCGTAAAGGTGTCTGCCCTTCCCTTTCCCTCTGGGCCACCAACCAACTGTTGTTTCTCGCACACTGCCTGGCATTTATGGAAGGCTGCTGTCATAGGCTGCACTGATAGCCACTTGTTCAAAGGGGATCACAGGCAGTTGTGATAGCCAGGTTGGGATTCCAGTTCATAGAATTCCCATCCAGGTTAATGATTGTTAGGCTGGGGAAAGTACTAAAAAGTCTTTCAAGGGGGAGCAGAAAAGTATCCTGATGAACAAAACAAAAGAAGATAGGAATTTGTGAAGAATACAAAAAGCTCCAGCATCCTATATCTACAGTACTTATGACTGCATCTGCAGGCCATGATGGCAAATATTTTCTTTTTTTAAAAAAAATGTTATTAATTTTCCAATTTTACATTTGAATATTTAAAAAGCAACTTGGTGACTGGGTTAATAATTCAATAACAAGGTGCAAATCTCAGGTTACAACATCAGATATTTCTTCTCTTTTTCCCTTAACATTTACTGTCTCATACTCAGACTAGTACATTTCTAATTAAAACATCATTATTACATTTATCAATAAATTTTTAGCTTACACATATCAATTAAATTCAATCTTCATAAACAATCCATATCCTGTTATTAGTTTTTACTCACTTTTTAATTTCTCATCAATATTCCAATTTAACCTATGATAATTTTCAGATTTTGGGTAACCAAAATTTCCCTTATCTCACTTCATGACAAACTATAATATCCAAAATACACATTTTATCTATTTATTTTATTTTTTTTATTTTTATTCCATTTATATCCCGCCCTTCTCCGAAGACTCAGGGCGGCTTACAAGCTTAGCAGTAGCCTTCATTCTATGTATATGCCTGCTTATTAGGGCTTTCACACCCCCCCCAAGCGGCATTATTACAAAGTCAGCTTAATTGCCCCCAACAATCTGGGTCCTCATTTTACCTACCTCGGAAGGATGGAAGGCTGAGTCAACCTTGAGCCTGGTGGGATGCGAACCTGCACTAATTGCAGGCAGCTGGTGTTACTTAAGGAGGCATTAGCCCACTGCGCCACCGAGGCTCTTACGATTTGAATATAATCTTGTGCTATTTCCTAAGAGTTATCTATTTTCCACCATATTAAATCATCTACTTAATAATACAATATCCCCTTTAATAAATCAAAACCATTATATATATATTGCCTGGCTTAATCAATAAATCAAACATATTCATAATAATTAATTTTCTTTTCCCTTTTAGGCCTAATTTTTAAATATTAAACAGATAAAGTCCTTATTTTCAATGATTTCCAAATATTTTAAATCTAATAACCAAAATTCCCCTTATCTCAACATCTCCCTTTAACCCTCTAATTGGCAATATAAAAATCCCCTCTAATGAGTCAAAACCCCAGTTTTTTCAATCTTATTCTAGCTTTCTTCCTTTGCCAACTAGGCTTCCATATCAGGGCTTTTAGATCATCAAATAGATCTCCCTCTATTCTTATATATGTTATTTGAATTAAAGGAGACCATTTGATTATCAGTTTTCTGGAAGGACTAGCCCATTTGTGTTTGTTAAATTGTCTCCCTGTTATTCCATTCCCCCCGTTTGCTCTAATATATTTGTCTTCCATTCAATCTGTTCTACTTCTTCTCAAATTTATTCTGATTTATATAGAAAGTTATTTCCATTTTCAATGTTGTCATTTCCTTTTCTGGATTTTCCATCAGCTGTATTTGTTGGTCAATTGAGTCCTCTGTCTTAATGTTTGATTGCTCCACTTCTTCTGTTATCTTCTGCATTGTTGGTTCTTTGGTTGTAGTCAAAATTTGGCTTTGTGCATCTAGCCTGGCATCTTGATCTTTTATTTTAGGTCTTATTTTATCAGAAGCTAAGAGAATGGTTTCATGTATTGCTTTCAACATGGAAAGAATCTTTTCCTGGTCTTCATCCATCTCTTTCCCATATTTTTAAATAGTCCTTCTAGTAAAAGTTGTTTGTTAAGCAAAGGTCAGTAAAGGTTCACATTCAGAGTTCAAATAAGCCATTTTTTTCTACCCAGCTCTTCTCTTACAGCTAAGTCTCTCACAGATGGTACCAAGGTCAGGAAAGTCGTTATCTAAAGTCTGACCATTGAGCCAAGTCTCTTTTAAGGAAATAACAAATTGCAATACCAAGCTTCACCACACGATATCACCAATGCCATTTAGTTTTTTTTAAGTCCTGAATTTTTCTAATTCTTTTTCCAGTTTTATTTCTTTTTTGTAGATAAAAACAAAAGTTTCCAATAGAACTAGGAAAATTTTTGTTCTCCAAGTTTCAGGAACTTATAAATCCAATTAGATTAAAATTGCTCTTTTTAATGCTTTGATTCCCCTGAACAGTGTAGACGCCGCTATTCTTAGAGGGTGGGATAGCTATTCCCTTCCCTCTCTCCTCACAGGAGGAAGATACTTCAATCAGCCTTTACAGGAAAAGAAGTTACTTAGGGTAAAGAGAAGATCAAATCACCCAGTTTCATCTGTGTTGCTTTCAAAGTGCTTGATAGTAGATTTGACTTCGGCTGTCTGCAGCCTAATGATGAGTCATATTGCTATGGCCAGTCTTTTCTTCGCCAGTTTGGAGGGATGCCCCAGATCAAGAAGAAGGGCTGCCACCCTCCTGTGATCAAGCGGGGGTCCCCTCCTTGCTCATCTCCCCTACAGTGTGACTTTCGACCCTTTTCAGGGTCCCCCAGCAAAGGAAAATCGGATGAGGAAGATGGAGTCGTCTTCCAACCGTCCGCAGCGGCCACGTCGGCAAACCAGAAGTCATGATGGCAAATATTTTCACTGCTCTTTTTCTATCCTATATTCCATTATTCGTCTCTAACATATGGAGTTCTAAATCACATACACACACACACTTCCAAAGTTAAACTATAATTATTCTCTGCAAAAGTTAAATACTATATAGTATTCTTTTTTCTTCTATTCAATTGTATCCAGTTCTCAGAGACTGTTTGGACAAGTTCCTGTCTAATTTACTGGCAAATGAGTTAAAGAACCCTAATATTTCTTACATTGGATATCTGATGTCCATCCTTTTTAAAACATTATTTGAGGGGTTCCAGTAAACACAAAATATTTTATAGTGAACTAATTTCATTTTGAAATCATATTTCTCATTTTCTAACATTGTGATCCATTGATTATTTAAAACTGGATACTCCAATTTTTATTACCTGGTCCAAATTATTTGGCATACAGTAGTGGCCAAAATTGTGGAAACCTTTTGGGAAAAGTGTATTTTTGGGGTTTGATGGCTAATAACACCACTTTTGGGGGGGGAGTAGTACCATAAAATTATATATCGATGGAAAGATAATTTAATCAAGAATGTAATGCAACAAAGTTTGTTCAATTATCTATACTATATTCTATGAAATGTTATAGCCAAATAATCAGAAAAAGGAAGTTTAGGTTGATATCAGGTAGCTTTCCTTCATCTGATTGTAGCCAATGAGCATGAGTGTTTAGAGAGCCAATCAGGTGTCATCTTGTTTTGGCAATGAGCCAATCAGATCACAGTAGGATTCAGTTATCAATGTCATGTATTGAAGCTGAGAGGAGGACATTTGTTAGTGTGTTATGTGATCGCTATCAACTTGGTTGGGTTTTTTTGTGTTCTTTCATTTAGTGAGCTTGTAAAACGTAATAAAATTAAAGTAATGGTGCAAAGAGTTGACTGGTTGCCCAGAAAGCGATGTAAAATAGCATTATTAAGTGAACAAGGCTACAGTTATAAAGAAAATAGAAGAAAAATTGGTGGAAACTTAACCAAAGGTGGCATTTCTACTGCACACTTTTCCCAAAAGGTTTTCACAATTTTGGCCAATACTGTAACTATGTGTGTCTTCAATTTTTTCTTTTTTGTAGAGCCTTATAAAATTGTATTGTTAGTTTCTGTTCAAGTGCAGCAACTCTTAAAGTAGTTACAATCACAGGTAATTGGAGTATGTTAAATCACTGGGGCCATACTGGTTAGTTAATGCACATTTCAATTGTACATGATGCCAAGCATAAATTATAAGTATAGCAAATTCAAAATACAATAGTTCCAGAACCTGAAAGCAACTAACCCTTTTGTTTAACACAAGCATTGCAATAAAACATCTAACCCACAATTTTCATATTAAGATAATGTGATAACATCTGTTTCTCACGCGATTGGGGTCAAAATGTAACTACTTACCTATTAATAATACTTACCTATTAATAACCAAATATGTCTAGCAGCTTTCAAAACAGAAAATAAATGTCCCAGTGTAATACTGTGCTGTATAACTGAAAACTACAAGTTTCCCAAATTTTAAAGATTTTACATGTTGCTCTCCCAGCAGTCCCAAAGAGAAGGGCAATCATTACAAGTTTCATTCCAAAACAACACAGTACAGAAGTTAAAATAAAAGTTCAGTGATGTGGTTGAAAATCTGGTGAGTGAAAGCTACCCTTAACCTAAGAGTCTGTTTAGTCTAGTGCGGGGGGGGGGGGTTGTCCAACCTTGGCATCTTTAAGACCTTTGGACTTCAACTCCCAGAATCCCCCTGCCGGTCTTAAAGTTGCCAAGACTGGACATTCCTGATCTGGTGGTTAAGATACTAGCCTAGAAACCAGAAGACCACAAGTTCTAGTCTTCTTTTAGGCATGAAGGCCAGCTGGGGGGGCTTGGGGAGCAGCCCAACCCACCTCACAGGGTTGTTTTTGTGGGGAAAATAGGACGGAATATTAGGTATGTTCACCACCTTGAGTTATTTATAAAATATAAGAAATGCAGGATGTGAATAGATAAATTCTGGAACCAGCTGCCGGTGGAGCTGAGGACTGCCCCCGACCTCCGATCATTCCGCCGGGGCCTGAAGACCTGGCTCTTTGAGCTCTCGGGCCCAGGCTGAGGAGAAATTTTAATTGGGGTTTTAAGTATACAGGGTCAATTTAATATTTTTTAATTTGGTTTTTTAACTTTTGTATGGTGGATTTTTTAATTTCCTGTAAACCGCCCTGAGTCCTCAGGGAATAGGGCGGTATATAAATGTAACTAAATAAATAAATAAATAAATAAGCAAGATATAAGTTTTAATGCAAGGGCTTTAGCTTGAAGATAATTCTTTTAGTGGCATTATTTCAGGCTGGTTTAGGAAAAACAGAAGCAGCCTTTTCCCGGCAGCCAGAATTGTTGCAAAGATGCCAGGACAAAGGCAGAGATATAGCACTAGCCCATAAGTCAAGAGAAAGCATTAATCCACCTGAATTTAGCCTGCCTTTTGGATATCTTGCAAAATAGTTTACAATAGGGTTAACTCAGAGATTAACTCAACTTTGTCAAAGGCCAAGCCTAATAAATGTAAGGCACTGCCTGCCTTGCACAAAAACCAAGGATTGGAACTGATAGCGGGAGCCACATACTGACCAGTTCTGTCTGGAGCCATACGTGCTCTCGTGTGTTTTGTGCTTTAAGCGTTCATAAAACAAGCGTCCCCTTTATGGATTACTGCCCTGTCGCAGTGAAGGGGCTTGCGTAACTCAATGAAACTATGAGCTATGCCCAGCAGGGCCACCCAAGATGGACAGGTCATAGCAGAGAGTTCTTACAAAATGTGATCCACTGGAGAAGGAAATGGCCACCTAATGAGAAGGAAGGACTCACTGGAGAAGAGCCTAATGCTGGGAAAGATTTGAGGGCAAGAGAAGAAGGGGACGACAGAGAATGAGGTGGCTGGATGGAGTCACTGAAGCAGTAGGCGTGAGCTTAAATGGACTCCAGAAGATGGTAGAGGACAAGAAGGCCTGGAGGAACATTGTTCATGGGGTCGCGATGGGTTGGACACGACTTCACAACTAACAATAACAACAACAACACAACAAGCGTCTTCTCAGTAGTCTCAAAAACAATTCACTACCCCACAGTTTACAACTCCATATGAGTTGTTCTACCCCATCTGCCCCAATTTACACATTCCCCATAATAGTAAAAAAAATTAAAAAATGAAAACAACAGCCTAGGGCAGGGGTAGGCAACCTCGGCTCTTTTATGACTCATGGACTTCAACTCTCAGAATTCCTGACTCAGGAATTCTGGGAGTTGAAGTCCATGAGTCATAAAAGAGCCGAGGTTGCCTACCCCTGGCCTAGGGGTACAAATTGTCCATAGCATTGATTACTGTCTCTTCATAGTTCTCAAACTTGCCCACTTGAATGATGATTTAAAAGGAAAATTGAGTGGCACTTGGAGTTTGCCATCTGGTGTTAAGAGCACAAGTACTTTTCTTTTAACCTAAGGTGTCCTGTAAACCCAGCCACCGTTCTTTTAGAGCCCATAGTTCAGGACTGTGTTTTGTGAACCAGATCTATCACTATTTTGAATGTTAAAAATTAGATTCAGGCCCTACAGTCCAAATATGGCTGAGAGGGGTGTGGCTTACTATGGGCTATGAACCCAGCCTATTGTGGCTTATTCAACAAAACTATGATTACATTAATCATGGCCTAACACAGCCTATAAATATAACTAATACAGTCTTTGGATTTCATTCTGACTGCAGATATTGGTCTGGAATAGGTAGCTAGAAAGGTGGCACTGTATTACATCTGGGTGTACTTGGGCATTCGAGCTACTCTGTTTTTAATCCTACATTCACTGCAAAGCAAACTCCACACTGTTGCTGTGGCTTTTGCATTTCATAAATGTTGGTCCCCTGGTTCATTTTGCATTCTGTATATACCTCTGAGCGAAGAAAAGCATTCAATCCACGGGACTTCTGCTCCAATTAAGGATGATACTTTCTGCAGCTGAGGAACTCAGCTCTCGGTTAGCAAAGGGGATTTACAGGGAGGTTACACCTCCCCCAACTCTCCTATTGAAAAGGAGCCACTTCTCGGGCCTGACATCCTCCTCCCTCCTCTTTGTGAAGTCTGAAGCTTCTTGAGGACCCCCTCGGTCTGTCTTAGCCCCCCCAACCCCTACCCTTTCACTCTCTCAAAAGAAAGGAGGCCAGCCTTTAAAGGGAAGAGATTAGATTGATTGAAACCACTACGCGAGTGTCAGGATGGATGGCCGTGTGGTCTAAGGCACCAGATTGATTGCACCACTTGCTGGGATAGCACGTACACCCTTTCCTGCAAGCTGCAGGCAGCCCAATGCAATCACAGTCTGTTTTAAAGGTAAGTTTTGGATTCTTGCTTGACTCATTATTTGGCCTTTGTTTTGGCTGTTGTACTTAAGGGGAAAAGGAGTTGCCTCCCATAGTATTCCTCCCCAATTGTTCTGGCCTGGGAAATTCAGAAACCTGCTCTGCTTTTAATCTGAATAATATGGTTAAAATGGCTAGTGTGGTCCCTAAATCAGAATAGGTTGGGGTTTTATGTTGAGCCTCTAATGTGCTTTCAACAGTTGGTGGGAAAGCAAAGGTTTGTTCATCGGGTGAGAAATGGCACGTTCACTCTTGGTCTCCTTCCTTTAAGGTCCCTTAAGATGGGATTTCTAAAGCTGATGGTATGAATTGCATCGATAACAAGGCTGGACAACCAGTAGTCCTCCAATTGTCAATTCCTAACAGTTTCATCTGCACAGGGGTAGTTCAAGAACCTTGGAGTTCTATGAGTTCACCCCTGTCTATAGCATTCTTTGTTGGAATCATACCCTGGTTTCCATCTGAAACGCTCCCAGAGCAGCTTCTATAATAATAATAAACAGATTCTCAAAATACACAAGGAAGATAAAAACAGATGGGGCAGGGAAAGGAAAACAAGGTAATTTAGACAGCGGTTCTGAATGTTTCTTCAGTCCTATTAAAACCAGCTATATGGTGGTGTCCTTAGAGAGTCCCAGTGGACACTAATCTCCCCTAAAACTATTGATCTTGTTCTCAAAAACACAAATGATCCAAAACTCTCTGGAAGAAAAGATTACAGCAGCAAGTACCAATGGTGGTCCTGGAACTGGGTGGAGTATTTACATTCCCACCTGCCTAATTACTGACAGAAGCTTCCATTGGTTTTTGAACGTCCTTAAAGATCAGCTAAGGAGAAACCTGACCAGGAGGTGCAATCCATGTTCCTTCAGACTAGAACTTTTACCTAACCAGGGGTGCACCAAACAATTTGTTGGAACAATTGATAAGTCTGCCTAGCTCCCTAGCATTTTGGACACCCTACAACAGGGGTCCCCAACCCCCAGTTCATGGACCGGCACCGGGCTGTGGCATGCCAGAAACCGGGCCACACAAACAACTGGAGCCTCATTGGTGGAATGTAGGTAGCATGTGAAACCACGCCCCCCTCCTGTCTGTGGAGAAACCTCTCTCCACAGAACCGGTCCCTGGTGCCCAAAAGGTTGGGGCCTCTGCCCTACAACATTAAAAGACAGTACACTTTTGTAGTAAAACTACATTCTTTGAAATCCTCTGCTGTGAGAAGGAAAAGTAACTTGAGTTCAAAACAGAAACAAAAAAAAATGCTTTTCAATTTTCTAGTAGGTGTTTCAAGCTTGAAAGGGAGAGCTGTTTTCAGCTCAAAATATATCTGCAAACGTGGAACAATTTTTCTGAAGATTTTGCACGTTCCTAGAACCTAAGGTCCACCTGATGTTAACATGCTTATCTATTTCCATTACCTCAGGGCTGAAATGGAGGGAGTTTGCGAGGGGCTTGTGAAATGGGAGATTATCCAAACTTCTTGTTAAAAAGAATTGTTTTGATGAATTTTACCACTGGCATCCCCAAACTTTCTGACACTGAACAGATTTGATGTTTGGAAACCCCTCAGGTCTCCCCACCTAAACATATGTTCAGTCCATCCACCATTGGGAAACTTAAGACCTCCAGCCCCAGCAAATCTGCTGTTGATATTTCCATCAGGTGGCTCAGCCCCAATTTTCTTGCTATGCACGCACTGGCATTTCCATTGTACACTTGCTTATCTTTGCAGCACTTTTCTGCCAACAATCTACCAACCTTAATGTGACTGGAGTGCTCCTGCTTGGCAAAGGGGCAACACCCTCTTGTATCAAAGGCTTTGAGTGCAGCTCAACATTGCCTGCCTTAGTTGACCGCAACAATCCTAAAAGGTTTCATGAAATGTATTCCTCCCAGTTCTACCTGGGACAGGTGAAACCTGGAGTCTTTATGAACATCATCACCACCAGATGGATTCGTAGCTGCCTGACCAGCCGTACTCAGTGTGTGGTCCTCAATGGAACCACATCTACATGGAGGGAAGTGTGTAGTGGGGTGCCCCAGGGCTCTCTTCTAGGCCCAGTGCTCTTCAACATCTTTGTCAATGATTTAGATGGGATAGATGGGGATCTCATCAAATTTGCAGATGACACCAAGCTGGCAGGAATAGCCAACACTCCAGAAGACAGGCTTAAGTTACAGGAGGATGTGGACAGACTTGAACACTGGGCGCTATCTAACAAAATGAAATTCAATGGTGAAAAAAGTAAGGTTCTACATTTAGGCAAGAAAAACCAAATGTACAGGTATAGTATAGGTGGTACCTTGCTCAATAGTAGTAACTGTGAGAGGGATCTCGGAGTCCTAGTGGACAATCACTTAAATATGAGCCAGCAGTGTGCTGCAGCTGCCAAAAAAGCCAACACAGTGCTAGGCTGCATTAACAAAGGGATAGAATCAAGATCACGTAAGGTATTAATACCACTTTACAATGCCTTGGTAAGGCCACACTTGGAATACTGCATCCAGTTTTGGTCGCCAGGATGTAAAAAAGATGTTGAGATTTTAGAAAGTGTACAGAGAAGAGCAACAAAGATGATCAGGGGACTGGAGGCTAAAACATATAAGGAACGGTTGCTGGAATTGGGTATGTCTAGTTTAATGAAGAGAAGGACTAGGGGTGACATGATAGCAGTGTTTCAATATCTCAGGGGCTGCCACAAGGAAGAGGGAGTCAAGCTATTCTCCAAAGCACCTGAAGGCAGGACAAGAAGCAACAGATGGAAACTGACCAGAGATAGAAGCAACCTAGAACTAAGGAGAAACTTCCTGACAGCTAGAACAATTAACCAGTGGAACAACCTGCCTCCAGAAGCTGTGTATGCTCCAACACTGGAAGTTTTTAAGAGACTGGTCAGCCATTTGTCTGAAATGGTATAGGGTTTCCTGCCTGAGCAGGGGGTTGGACTAGATGACCTCCAATGTCCCTTCCAAATTTACTATTATGATTATGATCACCTGGACTGCTAGCACCTAGACCTAGAACAACCAGGTCCAAGCTGCTAGATAGTAATAAAGCATTTCTTTGCTGCTCTCTATTGATGGTCCAGATATTTACTGCTCAGGACTGGTAGCTGGGCTCATGCTATGTTAGTAGTTCGTTGGACTTAGTTTAGGATATTTGTATAGGATATTATTGTGATTTCTCCCAAGTCTTTATGCCTTAGGGTAGGGTGATACATAAACCCCATCACTTGGCCCCTCTATAAACAATCATCAATCAAATCACAGGTAGTCCTTGACTGAAGACCACAACTGAGCCCCAAATTTGTGTTGTTAAGTGAGACATTTGTTAACTGAATTTTGCCCCATGTTATGACCTTTCTTGCCACAACTGTTAAGCGAATCACTGCAGTTGTTAAGTTGGTTGCTAAGTAAACCTGGCTTTTCCATTGACTTGGCTTGGCAGAAGGTTACAAAAGGTAATCGCATGATCCCAGGACACTGCAGCTATCATAAATATGAACCAGTTGCCAAGCATACATGAGCCTTGGTGGAGCAGTGGGCTAATGCCTCCTTAAGTAACACCAGCTGCCTGCAATTAGTGCAGGTTCGCATCCCACCAGGCTCAAGGTTGACTCAGCCTTCCATCCTTCCCAGGTAGGTAAAATGAGGACCCAGATTGTTGGGGGCAATTAAGCTGACTTTGTAATAATGCTGCTTGGGGGGTGTATGAAAGCCCTAATAAGCAGGCATATACATAGAATGAAGGCTACTGCTAAGCTTGTAAGCCGCCCTGAGTCTTCGGAGAAGGGCGGGATATAAATGGAATAATAAAAAAAAAGCATCTGAATTTTGATCACATGACCATGGGGATACTGCAGCAGTTGTAAGTGTGAAAAAATGGGCATAAGTCACTTCTTTCAGTGCCTTTGTAACTTTGAACAGTCGCTAAATGAACCGTTGTAAATCAAGGACTACTTGTATTTATTTTATGTTTTTATACTCGGGTCTAGTTCCTTGAACATTTCAGAAGCTTCCTTTAGGTGTTCAGTAAGGTTCTGCTAGAAGCGTTTCTGATCTCTTTTAAAAATTAAATACTGCTTTTACCTTATTGTACTTGATGATATGCTAAACATGTCTTCCCTTTTTTTCTCCTTGGAAATTAATAAGTCTTATATAATGAAGTGCTGATTTTTTTGCCAAGACTGAACCTTATGCAAGAGTCTGGCATTGTACTGATAAGGATTTGGCACAGTGGAAAAGTTATAGTTGGGGCTGTTCTCAAAGAGTGACTAAGCCAGCATCGTAGTAAACTATCCTACTAGAGGAGATAAAGGGAAAAAGAATCAAATAGAACAGGGATCAGGGAAATCCTATTGGAAACAATGCCAGGGGAACTTCTAATGGGAGCATCTGTGTTGCCTGCAGAACCTCTGAAATTCAGTTCTTGAGCATCTCCAGTTAAAAATCAGGGAGCAGATAATGGAAAAGAAATTTTTCTCCCTTCTCCTGGGAGCCAGGACCAGGCAGTAGGAGAACAAACTTGACTGGGTATTTTTTCATGTTCCCTTTGTTAGATCACCGAGGCTGCTAAATATTTTGAGGCTATTTATATTTACTTACAACCCACACAGGGCAAACCAATAACATCATTTGTTTGGTATCAGCTTAGTGTTTTGTACAAAGTCAGTCACCGTGCTATATGGCTTAGTGCATTGGGTAAGCCCAACAAGGGCTCAGGAAAGGATATAATCTAGTTTATAATGAAACTGATCAAGCAAAAGTTTTTGATAATAGAAACTGCTATCCTTGAAATGATAATAATAGTAATAGTAACAACAACAACAACAAACAACAACCATGCAAGCCCCGGAAAGGAGGAATACAAGTTAAAAGAGGCAGAATATCAATGCTTAGAAGGCAGCATGTACATCTTTCGTCCTTGCAACAGTTGAGTACAGCAGACAGCCAAGATTTTATCAGTGTCGGAGCCAATCTTGGAATATCTGTCTAATCTATCAGTCCCATCTTATTCATGATGATAAGAAACCAGCATGTAATAGGACTAAGTGGTAGCTCTCGTAATGAAACCTGACGCTTGAGTATTTACCTTACCCATCAGTCGGTTTAGGGTTGCATAGGATCACTGAATCCCCTGTTTTGTGACTGGCATCACATTATTGCAATGGGCGATTTGACTTTTTAGGTGGCGGCATTTCCTAGCAGGACTGGTTTGGTTGGGTGACGTCTTTATGTGCTCATGTGACTCTAGTTTCAACTTAACAATCAAACTTAATAAGGTTTGCAAACCTCCCTGTTGATCTGCACCAGGATTATAATGACTCTGAATCTGATGGAAGATAATTTGTTTTCTGGGCTAAGGAAGTGGAAAATAATGTGCAAGTCCATTTTGTAACTGCTCCTATTTCTGATTTTTACAATCCCTGAGAGATTGGAGTTGGCTACCAAGTTAAATTCATTACCAAATAACCATTGGTAACAGTTGTGCCTATGATGCACTTCAGTGGGCATAAATTTTAGGAGCATGAGGCCACATAAGATCTAGTTCACTTACCATGTTTTCCTGAAAATAAGACCGGGTTTTTTTGTGGGTTTTTTTTTGGACCAGAAGACCCATTAGGTCTTACTTTCAGGGGATGTCTTTGTTCTGTTCCAGCCTATGACCGGCCCTGTTTGTGTGTCAGGGACAACCCCTTTTTCCTTTTTACAGTCAATAGGCTGGAAAAACCCAACCCAAATTTATTTACAGTTCAAACAAAAAAGCAATAGAATATTTCCTTCAATAAATGAAACAAAATATCAAACAAGAGTCAACAAACAAGAGTTAAACAGAAGTAGCAAGAACAGACCAGGATTCTCTTAGAATGTCTCCAAATGGTTGCCTTCAGCAACCAGCCCCACCCACACCTTCCCCTTTTATTATCAGTCCCAAGGTGTGGCTTCTCAGTGCCTTCTCCTCCTCTCACTGAGTTGCCTCATTGATTTTCTCTGCTCTGCTGGATTGCTTTCTGCTTCTAGCGTCTCTGAACACATTCAGCTGTGCCTGTTCTGAGTCGACACCTTGTACTCACACAGCTGAGCCTCATGAGGAACATGACTGGAGGGGCCAGGCTGAGAGTCCTGCAGTGCATCAGAGCCTCCCTCTGACACCACAGGCTCTCCAAACCCCTCCTCCTCAGATTCATCAGACTCAGCTGCTGGGAGCACAGGCTGACACTGAATCACAACAGTCTTATTTTGCAGCGGCCTGTTCGATCCCTCACACCATCTGGTTGCCCAGAGCCTCAACAGCTTACAGGGCTTCTCAGGGCAGATGCACGTTTCGCCCAGAGAAATGATGGAAACTGGAAGCTTCATCTGCTTGCAAGCGGGGCACTTTGAAATGGAGCTAATCCAGTCTCCGTCATTTCTCTGTCCAGGCGAAAAGTGTTTGGGTGCCTTAGGAGTGCTTGGAAACAGAGCAATTTGCTCCGTTCCCAAGCGCCCCATAGGTGCCCAAACACTTTTCTCCCAGAGGGAGACCACAAACTTTGTCTGCTTGCAAATGGAATGCTTTGAAACAGAATACAGTTTGCCAAGCTCTCCTTAACTTCAAACTTTCTTTGCTCAGGAAGGAAAATGGTTCAAAATGGTTGTCTTGGATTTTGACTTCTAACCCAATGGTAGCTGGAGTCCTTTTGACAGATGGCCTCTGTAGTACTTTGACCGCCCCCTCCCATGTTGACCGCCCCCTCCCCCCCATGGTTTTAAATAGTAACAATCATCTTATACGCTCTGCAGAATGGATCAGAAATGATTTTTAATGACCATGTTGACTTTAAGAATTGTAGTATTTATTCTGAGGTTGAACTTTAAAATAAAGCCCTCTCCCATTCGTATATGTATTTTGAATGAGGTCGATAGAGCCTGAGGAAGGTTTTGTTTGTTTTTTTTGTTTGAAAAGTTTTTCAGGGTTACTTTTGCAGTGTATGTAAAATTGTAACATTGTACCAGTGGTGGGATTCAAATATCTTCTCTGTGTGGATGCTGCTTCCGGAAATCCATTCTGGGCCTGGGCAACAAAAAATTAGCTATTGGTTCTATCAAAGTGGTGTGAACTACCACTGCATTGTACCCAATGAGGAAATGCTGTCTAAGTGGGATGGATGAAGAAGACCGAAACGGGGAAAGCCTGATGATCTGGAACCAAGGACCGCCCTTCCCCCTGTGTCCCGCTATGTACTCTAGCCTGCCCCTCATCTTTCCCTATGGAGGCTTTGGCCAAACATCTTGAGAAACTCAAAGGGAAGGTGAAAAACCCGACCCAACTTTCTTGAGACCTGCAACGACTTGAGCTTCAAATATCTTGAGGGTCTTAAACATTGCAGGGTTCAGTCTTACGTAAGGGCACGGGTCTTCCTTGGACAGATTATTCCGAGGGGGAAGAAGGTAAGTTAGAGAAAGCGATCGAGTTGGCTGACCTGGGACATTTATAGCTATGCCTGAAAAGATGCAGGGTGGTTGGAGTTAGCTTTCTTTGAAGTCACTCTGCTTTCCTGCTGTGTCTGCAAAAGAGAGGATGAGGGTCCCATAACCGGCAGGCGGAAGACGATCTAATCTTAAGTGCCTAAAGCTCTCTGAGCTTTCATGGGTAGAAATCCTGTGGTTGTAAAATCCTATCTGCTCACGTGATGCCTCAACTTAAAAATGCAATCGCTGACTGCGCAAATTCTGATCTCTGCTGGAGTTGTAACTCGACTACTGGTGCAATCTGGTGTTTTTTTTGTTTTGTTTTTTTCAAAAAATCCAGCAGTGCCCGATTTCTAAATCAAATGGCAATGGAACTTAACTTTGAATATGTTCACCAAATTTAACTTCCTCTTATATTTTGTGTCCATGATTTATTGGGACTTTCTGGCCAAAATGAAAGCTCCTGGCATTGTCCTTCGGAACTTTGAATGGTGATTATCCCTTAACTGCCCTCCCAAGCTATGAAGTGGCCTGACAAGACCTGCCCTTTGGAAAATTCCACCTTTTCTGGGAGCTGGGCTTTCTAGCAGGGCGGAGTGGCTTTCTCTCCAGAGGGTGCGTGGTGATTTTTAGAGAGACACTCTTGTTCCCCTCTCCTGTGGTGTTTAACTGGACGCTAAAACTTCGGCCTCTGCCAAGCTTTTCATTTGCAATTTATTCCCATGTTTTACATTGATATGGATTGCAGCTGGTCCTTAGCTTAGATTTTTCAGTCCTTTTTATACAGGTTTAAGCTACCTTGGAAGATGGAACAAAGAGAAATTAAGGTTATTTTGATGGGCGCTAACTTTCAGTTACGTATGTTTGGCGAGGTTTATCTTTCTTTCAATTTATTGTGATGGTTAGTATATTAAAGTGAGTTACTGGGGTTAGATTTTACCTTCGCTGCTAGTTTTGAAACGGACAGGCTTATTAAAATCTTTTCTGTCTACCTAAGTCAGCCATTTCTTCCATCTTCAAGGCACTCTTACAAAAGTAAAATCAAACATGTAAAATGTAAGTTAGGACATCGGTATGCTTAATGTCAAAGATAAATGTTGCAATAAATGGACGATTCAGCCGTATTGTAAACAGTTTTACCATCTTTCTAAATGGTGAGGATGGAGGTCAAAGAGCTTCTCTCCGGAGACTGCCTTCCGCAGCCTGGAACCCCCTCCCCTTGAGAAGGCCCCTCCCAGCATACTGACACGGCGTCGCAGTACTAAAGCGTCTTCTGAAGTTCCTGTCCTGCTTGGTGCATTCATAGTGAGGTGGTTGCCGAGTTGTTGAAGGCTTCAAAAGGTGATATTAAGACCTTATTCTTCTCTGGGAAGGCTGAGGGTAGCTGTTGGGTGCAAAACTCAGAATGGTTGCCCGACGGTTCACAGACCTTGTGCAACCCAAGCAGTTGTGGTTTGCATGAGTAGCATTTACTGGACAGTTGTGCCAGTTGACGATTGTGTGGTGTATCCTTTTAATTGAGATGGGTTGTCATCCAGGTGTGTAGAATTTTACTCGAGTCCGGCTGGCTGATGGTCAACATCGTCTTCAAGTACCTTTGGCGTAAATGTGTTTCTTGATGCAGCTGCAGCTTGGATAAATGCAGCTCAACGCTTCCTTCTCTCTCCATGCAGACATAAGCCTCTGAGATGACCCCCACGAATTTCAGGAGGAGGATTGCTGTTTTTCTTGTCTTAAACGAAAACAGAAATGCAGGCTAATTATTCATAAGAATGCGAGATGTCTCCCTTGATTTATCTGTTTCTTTTTCATTCCTACATGGCAGTATCTATGCTACACCTCAAGACCCTCCAGGCATCTACCAAGATGACTTTTCTCCCTCTCCAACACTTTTGTCACTTTTCAGTAGTTCGGTGCTTTGGTCAGACTTTCCGCAAGCCAAAGAAACGATTGTCTCCTTCCTGATTACGCTAATTACATAGAATCATTTGTACTTTTCCGTGAGGTATAAAGGTATGGTTGGCAAACATGTGACAAGTTAATAGATGCAAATAAACAAAAACCCTTATACCCTGAAAGCATTTCCCCATACGTTACGCTTTCTCTCTTTAGCTGCACACAAGAAATAAACCTGTCCTTCAGACTGGGGGGGTTTAAAAGTTGGGCCCCCTCTGAGATGGTTGAGGTGGCGACTTTGGTCTTCTGGGATCGGATCAGGCAGGCCTGTAAAATGTGAGGGTGAATTGCCTTTTATTTTCATAATGATTGGCGCTTTGTATCCCAACTCAGTAATACTACTAATACTGTAATACTCTTCTTCACAAAGTTAAAAATAACCCAACAAAAGCACAAACTACAGTAAAAATAATAGAGAAAAGTTGAATGGAATTTCAAATGATGCTAGACCGATACCTATGTTGTTTCTGGAAAACCACATTTTAAACAACTCTCCTACAAAGTGGCAATCTAGTTGTTCAACACTAGTCTTCCTGGCAAATCGAAGACGTCACTTCTTGCTTCAGAACTCCACTTGTTGTGTAGTGGGTCCGACGCAAGGAAGAGACGCCAGCCGGAGTACGTGTTCAGCTCTTTATTGAAGGGGTAGCGTACTGAGGAATGAGGGTTACCTGGCCTCCTTAAATGCCTAGCCAGGTAGGCGGACAGCCAATGGGGTTGGCCCTAGGTTTCCCGCCGAAACTGGGTTTCCCGCCAAAACCGTTCAGGCCAACGCCCCCTGGTGGCTGTTGCTATGCAGGTGCCTGCATACATAACACCACTGTTCATTGCTCTTGAGTGCAGACTGTGTGGAAACAACTGAGCCCTTTCCACAATTTCAGGAAAAAAGTAAATTGGATGTGGCTTTCCCCCAAAAGGCTTACGCATCTGTGCATATCTCCTTTCGTGTCAATGGAAGGAGCAAGGAAGATCACACAGACAACATATTGCTATGAAAAGGTATAATTGGCATAGGTTTATGGAGCTGTGGTGAAGGAAGGTAGAAGGGAAGGAGGCAGGCATTGGTAAGATGCAGTGATTAGGGGGGCGGGCAAAGAAAACCAAAGAGAAAGTCAAGGCAGACAGCATTTAGGAGGGATGCAGAGTGGCAAGGTGAAATGAGGAAGACCTTGATAGGTTGCTTTCCCCCACAAATGACAAAGAATTTTGTGTACTTCACATTAACTTCTCGAGTATAACAGTGGGATTGTCAAATCTGGCTTAATGGCTAAGATGTTAAATTAAAACAAAAATCTGGGACCTGCAAAGCATTTTCTTGCTCTGTCACACCGGCACAGAGAGCTCAAAAATAAGCCCAGCATTACTGGGATTTATATCCAACTTCATTAAAATAATTCTTTTACCTTTATTTAACGAAAATAAAAACTACACAACAAACTGCCAAATCTGTTACAAGTAAGGTCATAAAAAATCATTCCCCAAATATAACAAGAGTGGGGTTTTGACTGATGCTATACCCATACCCTCGATTAAAAAGACAGATTAAAAAGATTAATCTGGAGAAAAAGGCAAGGAGGACTCTCCTGCCCTTCCGAGCCCTGACTAGCTTTGGACAAAGGTGTACAAAGTTCCACAAAGCGAGATGGGCATCAAACAAATCTAATAAATAAATACATTCCATTAGTTTCAGCTTCTTTTGTCACATCCATTTCACCCCTACTTTAAATAATAGTGAATGCAGCTGTGACTGAAGGGAAATTGGCCAAATTGCAAGCCAGACTCTGCAAAGACTTAAGTCTCTTGTTGATCCAAAAGACCCATTAAGACTTATTTTCAGTGATGACGTATTTTTTTCATGTACAGCAGGCAGCGAATTCATGGGGGCTGCCAGCCCCACCCTCCAAGCAGCAGATGGAGGCAGAGGCACGGGGGAGGGCAGGAGTTGCCACCACTCACATCTTCTGCGGTTCAAAGGTGAAGCATCACTCCCTGTTTTAAGCTCCACCTTTCACTGGTGTTTTGGAACTACCCTGTTGCATTGGCAACCAGTGTTGCTACTGCTTGGTTTCAGGGACCATGGATTCTTCCTTCCTGCAGGGTGGTTGGAAACTCTGCTCCTTCCTTCCTGCCACTACGCAGTGAACGCTGGTCCCCAATTTCTTGCCGTCCTGCATCGCCTCATGTCTCCCTTCTCTGTTCTGGAAATGGCAGCACTGTCTTCTGCCTCTTCTCCTCCCGATGTTGTGTCCTTCCTTTGTATGGAAGGACGCTAAGCTCCGGGAAAACTGTGCCAGCTGGAGCTGGGCAAGGAAGGCCAGGCTCCCCTTCCCCTTGAGATAGTGCATGGAGAAGCGGATCTGCTTCCTGTAGGGTTGACCTTGGCACCCACATCGGTTGGCAAACACAAGAGCTTTGCTCTTTTTCTTCAGGGTCTTTGAAATTGCCCCTCCCCTTTGTGTCAGATGAGACCAATTAAATTAGAACTGTGAGGCTAGAGGTTTCCTCAAAGAACATGTTTATTGGTTAACAAAGTATCAGCACAGTCAAAAGTGAAATCAAGTCTGAATTTCCCTCCAAAGAGTTTCACTATTACAAAGTTAAACTTTGCAGCCCAGTGCTATGCAATCAGCTACCCTTCCCAATAGAATAGATTGACCAGCTTTCTAACAGAATGCTCAACCCTGCCTCAGTCTAACTGGCAGGTGACCTTGGTTCCCACGGGAGAAAGAATTGTTTAGGCTGGCAGAAATTCCCTGCTCCCCCCTCCCCCCTCCCATTCTTGTGGCAACCAAGAACGAGCAAGATGACTGCAGCCAGTTTCGTTGTAGAGTTGACACTTTGCTTTTCTGCCTTAAAATACAGAGCAGACCTATTTTTCTCCTGATTAGCTGAGGAGAGCTATGGTTTTTGTAAGAAGCTGAGTGTATGCATGAGTCTAGCCCACTTGGAATGGGCCAGGTCTGCAGGAAGCGGATCCACTCCTCCATGCAAAGGGAACAAAATGCAGGCTAGACTTGAGGGACAATGATTGGGAAGATCAGAGAGCCAATGTCCTGTGGTGGCAGGGCCAGAATCGAGGCACGCAGGGCCTGGGAATATCAGAATAAGAGAAGATACAGCAGGTAAGCTGGTGGCAAGGAAAAGCAGTGGCACTGTCATCACTCTTTGAACTTGCCACTCTTTGTCTCTTAAGTGTAGTTTGCCTTTTGTTCCCTTCCTTGAGTTTAGTGCCACCATTGCTTTCCCTTGCCACCAGTGTACCCGCCTTATCTTCTCTAGCTCTGATGTTCTCATTGCCTACGTTCCTCAATTCCAGCACTGCCACCAGTGGGCATTGACTGTATGAATTTGCCACTCTTTGTCTTTTTAGTACATAATCCATCTGATGCTTTCATTCCCTTCTTTGATTTTGGTACCAACATTGCTTTTCCTTGCCGCCAGCTTACCTGCCATATCTTCTCTAGATTTCATGTTCTCATTGCCTGCATGCCTCCATTGTGGCACTGCCACCACTGGGCATTGACTCTCTGATCAATGGTGACAGTGCTGGAAGTGAGGCACGTAGGCAATGAGAACATCAAAGCTAGAGAAGATACGGTGGGTAAGCTGGCGGCAAGGAAAAGCAATGATGGCACCAAAGTCAAGGAAGGGAATGAAAGCATCAGAGGGTGGTAGCACCAGAATCAAGGCACGCAGGCCCTCTGAAGATCAGAACAAGAGAAGATGCAGCGGGTATGCTGGTGGCAAGGAAAAACAATAGCAGCACCAAAGTCAAGGAAGGGAACAAAAGCATAAGATGGTGGCAGTGCCAGAATCGAGGCACAGTGGCCCTGGCAACATCAGAGCCACAGAAGATGTGGCGGGTAAGCTGGCGGCAATGGAAAAGAATGGCACACCAAAGTCAAGGAAGGGAACAAAAGGCAGAGTACGCTTAAGAGACAAAGAGTGGCAAGTTCAGGGTGTCAATGCCCAGTGGTGGCAGTGCCAGACTGGAGGCATGCAGGAAATGAGAACAGTCGAGAAAGAGAACAAAAGCATCAGATGGTGGCACAGTGGCAGAGTCGAGGCACAGAGGCCCTGGTAATATCAGAGACACAGAAGATGCGGTGGGTACTCTGGTGGCAAGGAAAAGCAATGGCGGAACCAAAGTCAAGGAAGGGAACAAAAGATAAGACAGATTACACTTAAGGGAAGCTGTGCCAGCTTTCCATTCAAAGAAACCCACCCCACCCATCAGAATCCCACACAGAGAGAGAGAGGAACCTGATCACTCCTTCCCCTTTCGCTTTTCTGCCTTAAAATACAGAGCAGACACATTTTCCTCCTTATCAGCTGAGGATAGCTATGGTTTTTGGAAGAAGATGAGTGTATGTCTGAATCCAGCCCCTTAGCAAGGGCCGGTCCTGCACGCAAAACCTCAACAGCTTTGCAGATCCATTGGGGAAGGGGAGCCTGGCCTTCCTTGCCCAGCTCCAGCTGGCGACAGTTTTCCCAGAGCTTAGCGTCCTTCCATACAAATGAGGAACACAACACCAGGAAGAGAACTGGCAGGAAACGGGGCTGCCGTTTCCAGAACAGACAAGAGAGACATGGGGCGATGCAGGGTAGTGAGAAAGTGGGGACCAGCGATTGTTGTGAGGTGGAAGGAAGGAAGGAAGGAGCGGAGTTTCTAACAAACCTGCAGGAAGGGAGAATGCATGGTCACTGAAACCAAGCTGTAGGAACAGTCATTGCCAATGCAACAGGATGGCCCCAAAACATCAGTGAAAGGTGGAGCTTAAAGCAGGGAGCGATGCTTCACCGTTGAATTGCAGGAGAGATGGATGGGTGGTGGCAACTCCTCTCCTCCCCCTGTGCCTCTGCTTCCACCTATTGCCAGTGCTGCCACCCCACCTGCGACAGACCCATTGAACCAGAAGAGCGGGGAGCCCTGATTCCGAAGTGGCAGCTGGGACTCTGCAGCCCGTGTAGTGTAGGTGTGTCTGAGCACAACGATTGCCGGTGCGGCCCTCCAAGCAGCAGGTGGAGGCAGAGATGGGGGTGGGGTGGGGAGGCACACGATCCGGCTTGCTGGATGTACTGGGAGACCACATGGCTGCCTGCCCCATCCCAGTTACAGCAGCTGTGGGCAAAGAGAGATGGTCTTTCAGGGTAGCAAGGCCATGCCATGGGGTCCAGGCACCCCAGGATCTAAAGGGCCAGGCCTGAGAGATTTGGCAAGGCTCCTCTGCTGAATCAGGCCCTGGTGCCCGCCCACTGCATCAGAGACCCCCTGGATCCCCCATAGTCCCCGCCCAGGCCCCCACACGTGGCCCAATGTAAGTGATGTGAACTGGCCACATCCATTTGCCACCTCCCCCCAGGGCAGCCACCCCCACCCAATTACTTGCCTTGCCTCACCTCTGGGGCTTATTTTTGGGGTAGGGCTTATATTAATGAGCACCCTAAAAATCATGCTAGGGCTTATTTTTTGGTTGGGTCTTATTTTCGGGGAAACACAGTATAATTTATCTTTTGCATTTCCTTCACTAAGGCTCCAATCTCTACTGATTCCTTCTTTAAATACTGTGTCCACTGAATCAGCTTTATAAGTAGTGATGCATTGACCTGTTACCTTATGAGCTTGCTGAATTCCCCTGGATAAATTCCTGGAAGTCCACTCTGCAAACTGTAGCAAACTGTAGATTCTTTGATCAGATAAGGAAGCCTCCAGTTGAATCAGTGGTGTGTAGCATGATTAGTAAACAATAAATAAAAATTGAGCCACGTGCTCCCGTATTAATGGATTTATTGGATTGTATAATGTTTATTGGATTGTATTATTATTATTAGGGTAGGGAAAACAAACATGTTTTAAATATGTGATTGAAAGGATAATGTAGGTTAGTTGACACCAGCACCTTAACCGTGCTTTGGAATGGTTGGAAACTGATCAAAGAGAGAAGCAACTTGGAATTAAGGAGAAACTTCCTGACAGTGAGGACAATCAACCAGTGGAACAGCTTGCCTCCAGAAATCATGGGCGGTCTGTCACTGGAGGTTTTTAAAAAGAGGCTAGACAGTTGCTTATGTGAGATGGTGTAACGGGTCCTTCGGGAATAGGGCGGTATAGAAATTTAAATAAATAAATAAATAAACTCCTACTTGAGCAGGGGGCTGGACTAGAAGACCTCCAAGGTCCCTTCCAGCTCTATTCTATTCTATGTTGTTGTTAGTTGCGAAGTCGTGTCCGACCCATTGCGACCCTATGGACAATGTTCCTCCAGGCCTTCCTGTCCTCTACCATCTTCTGGAGTCCATCTAGGCTCACGCCTACTGCTTCAGTGACTCCATCCAGCAACCTCATTCTCTTGTCGTCCCCTTCTTCTATTGCCTTCAATCTTTCCCAGCATTAGGCTCTTCTCCAGTGAGTCCTTCCTTCTCATTAGGTGGCCAAAGTATTTGAGTTTTAGCTTCAGGATCTGGCCTTCTAAAGAGCAGTCAGGGTTGAGCTCCTCTAGGACTGACCGGTTTGATCGCCTTGCAGTCCAAGGGACTCGCAGGAGTCTTCTCCAGCACCAGAGTTCAAAGGCCTCAATTCTTTGGCGCTCAGCCTTTTTTATGGTCCCGCTTTCACTGCCATACATTGCAACTGGGAAGACCATAGCCTTGACTATAGGCACTTTTGTTGACAGGGTGATGTCTCTGCTTTTTAGTGTGCTGTCTAGATTTGCCATGGCTTATCTCCCAAGGAGCAAGCATCTTTTAATTTCTTGGCTACAGTCCCCATCTGCAGTGATCTTGGAGCCCAGGAAAATAAAATCTGTCACTACCTCCATTTCTTCCCCATCTATTTGCCAGGAATTGAGAGGGCCAGATGCCATGATCTTGGTTTTCTTAATATTTAGCTTCAACCCAAGTTTTGCACTCTCCTTCTTCACTCGCAACAAGAGACTCTTCAGTTCCTCTTCTATTCTATAACCTGCTCCAAAAGTCACCCAGTGGGCTTCATACCTAAGGCAAAACTGGAACTCACAATTTCTAGCCTGATGCCTTCGCCACAATACAAAACTGGCTCTCTCTACTACAGCGGACAATAGAAAAACCATAGAAGCGTTCTGTTTAGAACAAATGGCAATTCTATTATTCTTAATTATTTTCGTGCCTTAAGTCAGTGTGGGACTCCTGGTGACTGACTGCCTGGACAGGTCTCTGCAAAATTTTCCAAAATGGTTTGCCGTTGCCTGCTGAGAGAGAATAATTGGGTCAGGGCCACCCAGGTGGTGTCGTGCTCAAGGTAGGACTAGAATTCACAACCTCCAGGTTTCTCACCTGTTCCTTGAACCCCTACACTAAACTGGCTCTCATATGTTATGGTTCATCGCACAGTCAGCCAGAGGTTTAGGCTGGATCATTGTTACTGTACAACTTGTTGAACTTATTAGTTCATGCATGTTCTATGCTACGTTTAACCACAGCTGTTTGAATAAACCATGTTTTCCTGGGTTCTAAGGGATAAACCACAACGAGGGAGCTTTATTTACCACATGCTATCCCACAGGGATTGGAATGCTAAAGTAGGAAGCCAAAAGATAACTGGAATAACAGGCAAGTTTGGCCTTGGAGTACAAAATGAAGCAGGGCACAGGCTGATAGAATTTTGTCAAGAGAATACGATGGTCATAGCAAACACTCTTTTCCAACAACCCAAGAGACGGCTCTACACATGGACATCACCAGACGGTCAACACAGAAATCAGATTGACTATGTGCTCTGCAGCCAAAGATGGAGAAGCTCTATACAGTCAGTAAAAACAAGACCAGGAGCTGACTGTGGCTCAGACCATGAGCTTCTCCTTGCAAAGTTTAGGCTTAAACTGAAGAAAGTAGGGAAAAGCACTAGGCCACTCAGGTATGAATTAAATCATATCCCTGTTGAATATACAGTAGAGGTGACAAATAGATTTAAGGAATTAGATCTGATAGACAGAGTGCCTGAAGAACTATGGACAGAGGTTCGTGACATTGTACAACAGGTAGCAACCAAAACCATCCCAAAGAAAAAGAAATGCAAGAAAGCAAAATGGCTGTCTGAGGAAGCTTTGCAAATAGCTGAGGAAAGGAGGGAAGCGAAAGGCAAGGGAGAAAAACATAGATATGCCCAATTGAATGCAGAATTCCAGAGAATAGCTAGAAGAGATAAGAATGCCTTCTTAAATGAACAGTGCAAAGAAATAGAAGAAAACAATAGAATAGGGAGGACCAGAGATCTTTTCAAGAAAATTGGAGAGATGAAGGGAACGTTTCATGCAAAAATGGGCATGATAAAGGACCAAAATGGCAGGGACCTAACAGAGGCAGAAGAGATTAAGAAGAGGTGGCAAAATTACACAGAAGAACTATACAAGAATGAGCTTAACGTTCCTGATAATCACAATGAGGTGGTCACTGACCTCGAGCCAGACATCCTAGAATGTGAAGTGAAGTGGGCCTTAGAAAAGCTGAGCAACAACAAAGCTAGTGGAGGTGACAGTATCCCAGCTGAGCTATTCAAAATCTTAAAAGACAGTGCAGTAAAAGTGCTACACTCAATTTGCCAGCAAATTTGGAAAACTCAACAGTGGCCACAGGATTGGAAAAGATCAGTTTACATTCCAATTCCAAAGAAAGGCAGTGCCAAAGAATGTTCAAACTATCGCACCATTGCACTCATTTCTCATGCTAGTAAAGTCATGCTTAAAATCCTACAAGCTAGACTTCAGCAGTATGTGGATTGAGAACTACCAGAAGTACAGGCAGGATTTCGAAGAGGCAGAGGAACTAGAGATCAAATTGCCAACATACGCTGGATCATGGAGAAAGCTAGGGAGTTCCAGAAAAACATCTACTTCTGCTTCATTGACTATGCTAAAGCCTTTGATTGTGTGGATCATAACAAACTGTGGCAAGTTCTTAAAGAGATGGGAGTACCAGACCATCTTATTTGTCTCTTGAGAAACCTATATGCGGGTCAAGAAGCAACAGTGAGAACTGGACACGGAACCACTGATTGGTTCAAAATTGGGAAAGGAGTCCGGCAAGGCTGTATACTGTCGCCCTGCCTATTTAACTTATATGCAGAGCACATCATGAGAAAGGCAGGGCTAGATGAATCAAAAGTTGGAATTAAGATTGCCGGAAGAAATATCAACAACCTAAGATACGCAGATGATACCACTCTAATGGCAGAAAGTGAAGAAGAACTAAACAGCCTCTTGTTGCGGGTGAAGAAGGAGAGTGCAAAACTTGGGTTGAAACTTAACATTAAGAAAACCAAGATCATGGCATCTGGCCCTCTCAATTCCTGGCAAATAGATGGGGAAGAAATGGAGGTAGTGACAGATTTTATTTTCCTGGGCTCCAAGATCACTGCAGATGGGGACTGTAGCCAAGAAATTAAAAGACGCTTGCTCCTGGGGAGGAAAGCCATGGCAAATCTAGACAGCACACTAAAAAGCAGAGACATCACCCTGTCAACAAAAGTGCGTATAGTCAAGGCTATGGTCTTCCCAGTTGCAATGTATGGCTGTGAAAGTTGGACCATAAGAAAGGCTGAGCGCCAAAGAATTGAGGCCTTTGAACTATGGTGCTGGAGAAGACTCCTGCGAGTCCCCTGGACTGCAAGGCGATCAAACCGGTCAGTCCTAGAGGAGATCAATCCTGACTGCTCTTTAGAAGGCCAGATCCTGAAGCTAAAACTCAAATACTTTGGCCACCTAATGAGAAGGAAGGACTCACTGGAGAAGAGCCTAATGCTGGGAAAGATTGAGGGCAATAGAAGAAGGGGACGACAGAGAATGAGGTGGCTGGATGGAGTCACTGAAGCAGTAGGCGTGAGCTTAAATGGACTCCAGAAGATGGTAGAGGACAGGAAGGCCTGGAGGAATGTTGTCCATAGGGTCGCGATGGGTAGAACACGACTTCGCAGCTAACAACAACATCCCACAGCAAAACAAACAGCATCGGGATTGGGAGGGGTTAAAAAAAAAAGGGTCTACTGCCATCCTGTGGTTCAGTGTTGTTGCTCAATGCCCTGCATATAATCAGCCTATCCAGTCTGGCAGGTTGCTCTAAAGGTACAACACACACACACACACCATGTTTGGAAGAAAAGGACAATACAGTACAAACAGTAGGACAATAGTCAAGAACAAGACGGAAAACGAAAAGAGCCAGGGGTGGTGTACTGCTTCTCATATTGTGTAGGACCGAGGAGACCCGAGTTCAAGTTCAACACCCCCCCCCTTTAGTCCTAGAAGCCCCCCCCCCGCCCCACACCTCACCCCGGCCAACCTCACGGGGCTGAAGGTTGTGGCTGTAAAGTGATCCGTAGATAAAACGGAGCTCTTGAGAGGAAAGTCAGGGTTGAAGTCGATCCCCCCCCCCCGAAACAGAGAAACGGGTAGATCTTTGCAGAATCGCGTGTTGTTTTCTAGCCCGCTCTGGCGGCCGAAAGGCTGAAAGAAACGAGGCGAAGCTGATTTTCTGAACGTCCGTGGAGTTCGCTACGGCGGGGGGGGGGGGGGTCGGTCGGCCAAGTGCCTCGCTCGCCCACCGTCTTCTGCCAGCCAGGCCCCTCTCCTCCCACCGGCAGCTGCTTTTGAGCTCGGGACTCGCTCTACCTGACAGGGGTCTTCAAACTTGGCCCTTTTATGACTTGTGGACTTCAGCTCCCAGAATTCCTCAGCCAGTGTGCCTGGCTGAGGAATTCTGGGAGTTGAAGTCCACAAGTCCTAAAAGGGCCAAGTTTGAAGATCCCTGCTCTACCACAATCGTCGCTGCCTGCCGGTTTCCAGGTTCCTGGGTTGGGAGGGGGGTGGGAAGTTGCTCCCGGGCTTTTCCAGCTGAATGCTTCTGGACTCAGGGCCAAGGAGGTCGGTCTCCTGGCGGCAGCCTTGGCGGCGCTTTTCCTACTTTTTTTTTTTGCCTCAGTCCCGCGTCTCCAGAAGAGGGAAGGTGCGCAAGCAAAGAACTTGTGTGTGTGTGTGTGTGTGTGTGTGCGCGCGCGCGCGCGCGCTCCTTATCCCTCTCGCTCGTTGTGTGTGTGTGTGTGTGTGTGTGTGTGTGTGTGTGAGAGAGAGAGAGAGAGAGAGAGAGAGAGAGAGAGAGCAGGAAGCCAAGAGCGAGAAGATCCTGGTGGCTCCCGCACGGCTGCGGGCGTGCCAGCGAAACATTCTTGCAAGGAGCACGCCTCCGACCGGATCGCAACTTCACACCAAAAGAGATCGAGCTCGTCCGCTTTGTGACCGCTCTCGCCCGACGGTCCCGTTTCGCGGCTATCCTTAACAGCGTCGCGTGTGATTTCCCCCAAGGTTGCGAGCTCCCCCCCCGCCCCCCGCTGCGCCCAGAATTCTCAATGAGGACCAGGCACCGGACATGAAGGTAAGCCTAAGGGAGAAGCCCCGATTCCTGCTTTCCGCGGTCCCTACGCCCGGATTTAGGAACTCCGGCGCAAGGAGGAGCTGGGTTAAATCCAAAGGGGTGATAAAGAACTTGTGGCACCTGATCGTCCAACGCTTCAAAAGTTGGGAGAAAAAAAAAATACCGGAGAGGAATTAAAAGGAAAAGGAGTGTTCTCAAAGCAGCCTTGTTCGGGTCAGATTTTTAGGTCAACTCTCTCATTTAATATCACAACGTGGACTTCAGGCAAACCATTCTTCTGCTGAGTTCCTTTCCTCCCTCCCTCAATGAATGCTGTGGCTGTCCTTGCTGAAATCGTAGAAGTAAGAAGTTTTGACTGCTCTGAAGTGCAATAAAACACCATGTATATGTATATGTATATGTATATGTATATGTATATGTATATGTATATGTATATGTATATGTATATGTATATGTAGGGCTTTTTTTCTCATAGAACTCTCAGAACAGAGTTCCGGCACCTTTTTTGGATGGAACCTTGTAGGGTAGGGCAAGGCAGGTTGTATGACATGTGTGAGTTCCGGCACCTTTTTCTTTTACAAAAAAGGCACTGTGTATAGGTGTGTGTGTGTGTGTGTGTGTGTGTGTATGTATGTATGTGTATGCAATCCTCGACTTAAAACAGTTTGAAGTTACAATGGCATTGGAAAAAGGGACTTACGACCATTTTTCACACTTATGACCAATGCAGCATCCGCGTGGTCATGTGATTTGCATTCGGATGCTTGGCAACTGGTTCATATTTATGACGGTTGCAGTGTCCCTGCAGGGTCACGTGATCCCCTTTTGCAACCTTCTGACAAGCAAAGTCAATGGGGAAGGCAGATTCACTTAACAACCGCATTACTACTGGCTTACCAACTGCAGTGCTTCGCTTAAGAAATGTGGCAAGAAAAATACGTAGTAAATCGGGGCAAACCTCGCTGAACAAATTTCTCACTTAGCAACCTAAATTCTGGGCTCAGTTGTGGTCGTGAGTCGAAGAGTACCTGGTCTACTTGTGATGATAACACTGCTCTTTCGAAGAACGACGTCCAAGGCTGACAGGATGGGAAGAAAGGAATTGTTCCTGTTTTCTTTTTAAATGGCTATTTTTTTTTCTTGCTCTCAAAGGTGGCCTGGAGTGGGCAAGGAAGGTGGAATGTCAATCTTCCACCCGGTGAGCTTGCAGACTTGTCCCAGTTCTCCACGGGACTTGTGGATCCAGTCCCTGAAAGAAACCTCCTCTACGAGCTTTGGAAAAAAATGCACTTGTTCCGTAGCTGCAGCTATCGGATCCAGCTGGAGGGACAGATGACCAGTGCCCCGAGGATCCAGGGCATCCGATGGGTAAGTAAGAACGCTTGGTGGTTGCAGACAATCGGGTTGGTCCTATTTTATGGGAGCTATTGGCCAACCTGCCTAGGCTTTGAGGCTAGCAAGGTTGGCCCTGGAGATAGGAGACCGCTTAGCATCCAAGGATTGTAGGTCAGAGAAAAGGCTGATGGATATGTCTATGCAGTCACAAGGAGCTTCTCCACCCCAGAGGCAGGAATATTGATGCCCGCTAGGATAAATCACTCATTTGTTATTTACGCCTGTGAGTCAGAGCCAAAGCAGAGTGCTGACATGAGCAGGGCTAAGGGATCCGTGTGCTTTCGCTTTCAAGCAGGATGTGCAATCTTTTTTTTTTTACATCACCAGAATCTGAGTGCGGATTTTATTTTAGCACAGGCCTAACAAATATTCCTTGTGTGTCCTGAGAAAGTTGACATCTTGTCCCTTACATCTCTTCTGTTGTCGGGGAAGAGGGGGCGGGGAGGGGGGGGCGCTATGGTTGATTTAAAAAAAAAGAAAAGAAGAAATTCCTTTTTTTTAATATGGCTGTTCTTAACAGAAATGTGTTGGCGGTTCTGTTGTTTCTTTTTGCTTTCTAAGAAAGACGCTATTGAGTGACTGGCCGAAGTTGTCCCCTGCATGGGCTTTGTTTATCCCTTATGGTGAAAACCTGCCTGCTCCCAGTGAGTACAGGCCTACTTGAGTCGATTCTCAGAACATCACACAGTGTGCAGGTGGTCCTTGACTTATGGCCACAACTGAGTCCAAAAATTTCTGTTGCCACGTGAGAAATTTGTTCAGTGAGTTGTGTTTCCTTCTTGCCACTGTTGTTAAGTGAACCACTGTAGTTATTTATGTTGGTTACATGGTTGTTAAGCGAATCCGGCTTTCCCATTGACTTTGCTTGTCCAAATATGTTCGGAATGCTCGCTTCTGCTCAGCATTCTACAAGAATAACCTGGCGCCTTCCCCAGCTACAAAGATAGAATGGAAATTAGCTTTCCCTCATCAGAGATACCTCAGGTGATCAGCATCTCTGTACACTTAACGCAAATGTTTGGAGTTTTTGCTCCCATCTGTGGTTAAGGCTACTCTCAACAACCTTTGATGAATGAGACGATTCTCACAGTCTGGCTTGCTTAATAATCCAAGCTCTTGCTTTTGATCTTGTCTGTTGAAATCTATTAGCACGGGCCTCATCCTGGCTGTTGCTGGGTTCCATCTGGTGGTTTCAACCAGATGTGGGGCAGACAGCCTGGGCCCTGGTTGCCCGAATGAGCTGCAGAGCTTGCAGATAGAACATGTAAACTTATAAGCTCCCTGAATTTCAGCTTTTGAATTTTCCAACTCTTGATTGCTGGCTTTATTTTCCACCCTTCGGCGGTGGCTATGCTTCCTTTCAGCTCCCAGGTAGATGGCAGCAATTAGAGTCTGTCTCACTAACTGGGGTCACACCTTGGTGGGAGTCACTGTGTGGTTTGGTTCGGGTTCACCTGTTGCCTGCGTGAGCCCAGCCACTGTGGCTCAGTTAGTAAAAACCCTGATGAAAAATTATGACTTGGCAAACGCGTCCATAAGATCCCCCTTTATTTTATCGCTTCTTTCTTATTGCCACAACATTCTTTTTACTACGGATCTTTTCAGGGAAAGTCACCTAAAACCTTAAACTTAGGGAAAGAAATAAAGAAAAAAAAAGGGAAGAGCTACCATCTCCTATTTAAAGAATGGCGGAGGGGAGGGATGCGTCCTTCGTACTCCTGGAAAAAATAGGGTCTAATCCAATATATCTCAACTTCTGCAACTTTAGGATTTATGGACCTCAACTCCTAGAATCCCGTGCTGACTGGGGAATTCTGGGAGTTGACGTCCACCCAGTTTAAAGTTGCAGAAGTTGAGAAACCTTGATGTGACCAACCACTCAGCATTGTCATTCAGCTAAAGTAGCAGTTTGAGTTCCTTAGTCACCAGCAAGTAACAGATAAACAAACCAAAAAAAGCCTGTTCCTTTGCCTCTAAGCAGGATGTGCAAGCACCCACGCCTGCCTGAAAGCTATCTTTCCCGAAAATACTAGCTTTTTTTTTTTTTTAAAGAATCCAAGGAGTAAAAAGATAGCCTCTGCTTACTTAGGAGTGCCAAAAAAAAGCACTTGGTACAAGCTCAGAGTAAGTGGTTTTCTTTCTAATTATTTCCTAAGGTTAGGAAGTGTTCTGGGATTTGAACCTTAGCCTTAAAAGGGAGAAAAGAATAATGTATTCCAGGAGTTAGATGCGATTCAAATTAGGGCTGGAGGACCTAAGCCAGCAAAGAGATCCTCGACTCTTGAGTTTGGAGGCTTTTGTTCGACAAAGTGTCTCCGTTTTTCCCTGATTAAAGAGCTGCACACTGGCTATCACCCCCATTGCGAGGAAGGCAGCTTCCCCAGGGAACTCCTGGCTTTTTTTCTTTGGTCTAAGGAAGGGCGATACCAAGGAATAGCCAAACATAGCTAGGAAGAAAAGGACAGGCTCCTGGTCTGGCTTCCTGCCTAATTTGACCGGATTTCTGGCGACAGACGGACTCGCTGGTCTCTGCAGCCACCAGCCGGAAAAAGCAGGGTGGGGTGTGGAGGGGAGAGAAAGGGGAGGTGATGGCTCCCTTCGGAAGTGGCTTGGTCTCTGTGAGTTTGAGCGGTTGCCTGGAGCTGTGGCTGTTTCATTGGTCACATGGGCAGTGAACCTGGGAGTAAGGTGGGCGTTCAAGTGAAAAAATTCCTCTGGTGCAAACAGTTTCAAGTAGTGATGTGCCAGTTTCTGGGATTTATCTGTTCCCCCACTTCAAAGCAGGAAATGGTAGGAAGGTATAATCACTGTGAAATCAAATCCAGGCACTGCAGAAAGAGGATAAGTTTGACCTGCCCACGGAAGAGTATAATCTTAGTTATTCTCCACTTACAGAGTAGGGTCGTGGTGGCAGCGTTGCGGTGGTCTGTGTACCCTGCTGTTTGTGCTTGCAGAATTCATGAGTCAGTACGTTGCGTGAACCCTGTCAGGTTGAGACTTTTTAAGCTGTCACAATTAAGAAAGCTGTGGCTTGGCACGATCAGTATATGTGCCAATTGAACCAATGCAATAGAGGGTAGAACAGTACTTGGAAGATGAGGTTGGTAGGAGGCTGTGTGTGGGGGTGGGTGGGTGGTCTTCGTTTAACGTGACAGGTCCAAGAGCTTCTGCTTAAAAATTTAGCTCGATAAAATTTAACATTGTGACTTTGGAAATCGATGAGACGGTGTTGAGAGAAAGCTCCACTCACATCTGTCTGGACACATCCACGGAGACCAAAAAAAAAAAAAAGAAAAGAAAGAAAAATGGTGGCCCTGCAGCATGCTGGGCAGGAGCGCACTTGTTACTTGTCAGTGTTAATCACTTTCCTGCCTCTCATCTAACTTGGTTTTAGATCATCAGCAGCTGCCTCGGGGCTCCAAATAGCGAATGGGTGTTGCTGTGCCAATGGATCCTGGGAGCAGCCCAATGGGGAAGGTTGGCCTACTGCGGTGAAGACAAACTCTTCTTTGAAAATCACATTATGATACGTTTTTTTAATAAATCTCCTCTGCGATATGTTTCCCATCCTCCCTGCTGAACGATCTCTTAGAATTAAAGAGATGGTGAAGAGATATTAGATTAGATTTATTGAATTTATATGCCGCCCTTCTCCCTAAGGACTCAGGGCGGCTAACAGCAAAAAAAAAATTAAGAAACATGAAATACAAAATTTAAAAAAGAAATTGAACATAAAATGTAATAGATACATGACAATTTAACTCGGTGAAAGCCAAATTTTAAAAAAACAGTCAGTCCAGACCCGCTTGTTGGAATAACCAAGTCTTCAGGTCATCCCGATACCAGTTTCCCAAGTTCAAGATTCATGATTTGTGCACCACGCTCAAGATGTAAAGAGAGGAAGTAGCCCAGATGTTGTGAAACTCCACATGGTTAATAGGACAACTCAGGGATCCCGATTGAAAGGACAAAATGTGGTTTGGAGCATGCAAGGAAACAGCGTAGCGCTGATCAGGAAAGTCTTTAAATAGCTGCTTCATTTCCTGAGCTTGTCTGTCTGCCTCGTACACAATCCCAAGGAAAATGCTCTGAGTCCCATTTTATCCTTGAATCCGGATTTCTGCACTCCTCCTCCAGGTCAATTGTGCCACCTTTCCTTCTTGGCACAAATGAGGATGCTGGAAGTATGTGTTCCTCAACAAAAGGTATATTATAAATATAACAAAAAAAATATTCCCCCATATAGAAATATCTAAATATGGTACCTGCAGGAAACCAGTATGACAGGAAAAATGCTAGACTACGATCTTTGTAACTGCTGTCTAATTTTCTATATGCGGGGAACGTTTTCGATGAAAGAGTCCATTGAGTTCCTGCTGACAATATGAGGGAGAGTGGGCAGAGCCCTACTTGGTTTGTTATTTTGAGAGGATTTATTTTTAGATGGCAGAGGGGAATAAAAGTGGTGTTTGTCTCAGGACTGCTGTGAAAGTAGAGAAGGAATGAGCTGAGTTATAAGTAACACTTGGACTAGGACAGGGGTGTCAAACTCAATTTCATTGAGGGCCGCATCAGCATTGCAGTTGCCCTCAGGGGGCCGGGTGGGTGTGGCCAGGGTGGGCATGGCCTACTGGGTGGGCGTGGCTAGAGTGCCTATGGCCTACTGGGTGGGCGTGGCTAGAGTGCATATGGCCTACTGGGTGGGCGTGGCCAGCTCTACATCGTTCGCATCAAGGGTGCCTATGGGGGCCTGGGCAGGAGTGGGACAGATCTGAGGGTCTCTGGCAGAAGGAGGGTCTCTGGGCCAGGGCCAAGGCAGTGGGAGCCATTCCCTCACTGTTTCCAGGATGGCTTCGCGGGCCACATGAAACCACTTCGCGGGCCGGATCCAGCCCCTGGGCCTTGTGTTTGACATGTCTGGACTAGGAGAACCGTATTGGGCTGTCTCTGGAGGCTTCTATATGCTTTCCTTCTGATGGGTAGGAAAAAACAGATAGCAGTCAGGAACAGAACCAAGGAGATAATTCCATAGCAACCTGGTGGGGTGATTCCAGAAATTTATTTGATCCATCTTCAAGCAAACCAATGGCAAAGCTTCAGTTATTCCTTGCACACATTTTATCTGCAGATTCTTACCTGAGGGCCACATTCAGAGTATCCTGGACTCTACTAGGGAAAGATGGGCAGGTCAAAGCACCTGCAACCACATCAGATGATTTTGTGTGGTTTATTTGCAGCCGTAATTCCCCATATTTCACCCTGGATTCCCTGTGGTAATGAGGTGAACATCTTGTGTAGTAATCTGGGATTCTGCAGAGAGTGGAGCCTGAAGAAGCAGCTGAGCTTCTCTATAGCAGGGCTTTTCAACCAGTGGTACCGGTACCACCTGTGGTACATTGGCACTTGGCAGGTGGTACGTGATTGTTGTGTAGTGAGTTCTTCGCGCAGGAAAGGAGACGAAGCAGGTGAGTTCAACAAAGCTCACGGTTTATTGCTTGCTGGATCTGAACTGAGAATTGGGCTGCAGCTTGCAGCAATTTATAGCCTGGCCCCTAGGTGGCAGCCAATAGATTTAAAGCAACCCATTGCCGCCTAGGGACAGCCAATAGCAGCACTGGAGACCTGGAGTCTGGGTTGCAGGAGGGCCCTTAGCTGCTCCAGCTTACCACGTGGTGTTACAACATAACAGCAACCATCCTAGAAAAGTGATAGCAGGGGAGGGGAATGAGCTGAACCGGTGGCAGCACCGCACAAGCCTGAGCAAGAGATGGCTGGAGCTGCAGGGCTGACAGTGGTATGTATGGAGCTGCCTTTGGAGAAAACACAGTAGAAGCAATTGGTACAAAACATAGCAACTAGAAGAGCTGGTTGTTGACTGACAATCCCCTTAGTATAGATTGATAATCTTTCTTATGTTGATGCATTGGTTAGCATTGGACCCAATTCAAAGGTTGGTTATGCTATAGTATAACACCAGGATACACAGTAATGTCTTGGTAGAACTGGATCACTCTGTCTGATTTGAATATTTAAGAGAGGGCATGTTTCTCTCCTTACACAGTGTATAAAGAGTAAATGACATAGCTGTCATTTACTCATAGTGCTAAGAGTAAGTGACATAGTAGTCCCCACATTGTTGACCTCTCTTCACCCAGGGTTACTTTGTGGCACTGCTCCTCCGTGTATTTTGTAGGGAAGCTGGTGTTATTTCATTGGGGCTTTACTCTGAGCTGGTTGTGGGCACCATGCTAGGATATCATAGGCAATCAATATAATCAAGTTGTATTGATTATATTCCTAATGCAATTTTTAATCTTCTCTGATAGTTAATGCCCCAAATGCATCAGGTTTGGAATGGATTAGCAATATTGTTAATCAATCGATCTACAGAGAATCTCTCTAGGAAAATGGCAAGATGTAGAAGAGATAGTTGGGAAAGGGCTGAAGGACCTTCGCCTGAGGGAGCCCTGCTCACTACAGGGGCTGTGGGCAGTCACTTTATGAATAGAACCATAAAGCAGCTATACATTGTCTTTTGACTGGTAGTGTAGAGAACTTCATGCTTGAAAGCATGCTGACAGTAAGAAAAATGTGGAGAGCTGAGCATCTTCATATTAAATTGCATAGGATTTTCAGTAGTTTCTTGGTAGCATGTAATGCATGACCGAATTTTTAATTGGACTTGTATGTATGTTGCCTTCATATTTTAAGGTATTTTTATTGAAGATTTTTACATAGTAAAAGGTAAAAGTGAAAACATATTTAAAGTAAAGTTAGAAAAAAGAAAAAAAAAGATGAAAAGTATGGGAGGAAATAGAAGAATATGTATATTTTAGAAATCAAAAGTTAACTTTTATTTAATTTTTATTCTCTCTGATTTAGGGGAGAAAAAAAAGATTTTCATGGTTTTTTATGCCCCAGGCCTAATGGATAAGTCCATCCTAGAGCCCCAAAGTAAATAAGAATACCAGACATTAAGTGGGAAAGTGCTTTTAGCTAATGCATATATAAATTGAAGCAGGGGAAAAGTCAATTAAAATCCTCAGTTGTTCATGCAGTTTTGGTCTCAGGTGGCATCTGCATCCAGAGTATGGTGTGCCCTGAGCCCTGGCAGTTCAGTGGTTAGAATGCGATATTGAAGGCTAACTCTGCCCACAGCCAGGAGTTCAATCCTGATGGGGCTCAAGGTTGACTCAGCCTTCCATCCTTCCGAGGTCAGTAAAATGAGGACCCAGATTGTTGGGGGCAATATGCAAATAAGGCTTCTTCATTGTAAACCATCCAGAGAATGCTGTAAAGCAGTCTGGAGCAGTATATAAGCCTAATTGCTATTGCTATTTCACCTCTTGTAATGTCAGCTATTAGAAGAAGGCGTTATCCCGATGATACCTGTACCTTTTACAGCAACCTCATTCTTTGTGGTGCTGTTGTTTTTTTAATAGTGCAGCCCCAAAGTGCTACACAAGTGATACCATGTGCTGAAAATTATGCCTTTGGCTCTCATGAACTTCTGACTCCTTTCATGAATATTGGCTGAACTGCGATCCTTTTCCAACATCTGAACATCTGAAAGTGGGGAGCAGATGTGGAAGTTCAGCGGGGTGGCTTCTAAGAGAGGGAGACTCTAGGTGTTAAAATGGAAGCAACAGGAACAAATCAGCCATATAGGCAGAGAATTCTGGTATAGGTAGTCCTCGACTTACGGTGATAACGTATGGCCCCAAATTTCTGTTGCTAAATGAGCCATTTGTTAACTGAGTTTTCCGCCATTTTACGACTTTTCTTGACACAGTTGTTAAGTGATTCACTGCAGTTGTTAAGTTAGTTTTGTTAAGTGAATCTGGCTTCCCCATTGACTTTGAAGGTCAGAAGGTCGCAAAAGGTGATCACATGACCTTGGGACACTGCAATCATCATACATGTGAGTCAATTGCCAAGCATCTGATTTTGGACCACATGACCATGGGGATGCTGCAACGGTCATAAGTGTAAAAAATGGTCATAGGTCACTTTTTTTAGTGCCATGGTAACTTTGAACGGTCACTAAGTGAACTGTTGTAAGTTGAGGATCTACCTGTGTAGCAATAATCAGAAGACCTGGTTTCCTTACTGCATTTTATAGCGTGTCAGCCCTTTAGCCCAACTAAGTTAATGTTGTCTCCTTGGACTCCTACTTTTGTTAGCTGAGATCTTTTAACTGGAGATGCTAATTATTGAATTATTGTCTTCCAGTTAAGTTATAGATTCTCTTTTCAAGGGCTAGGTGTGGGGCCAGAAGGTAAACAGAGAAAGCAGTGAAGCTCTTAGAGGTGAGGTATTGGTGCCTTGGTGGAGCCTTGGTGGAGCAGTGGGCTAATGCCTCCTTAAGTAACACCAGCTGCCTGCAATTAGTGCAGGTTCGCATCCCACCAGGCTCAAGGTTGACTCAGCCTTCCATCCTTCCGAGGTAGGTAAAATGAGGACCCAGATTGTTGGGGGCAATTAAGCTGACTTTGTAATAATGCCGCTTGGGGTGTGTGTGACAGCCCTAATAAGCAGGCATATACATAGAATGAAGGCTACTGCTAAGTTTGTAAGCCGCCCTGAGTCTTCGGAGAAGGGCGGGATATAAATGGAATTAAAATAAATAAAATAAATTATCTGCTGTTGGCAGAACAAATGCCAAAAGGCAAGGACAGCTTGATCCTTGTGCATTTCTGACTTGGTAGCAAGCCAGATTTGGCTACAAGTCTGTGCATAGCGATTCTTACTAATCTGCTTGGCAACAAAAAATGTATCTCTCTACCTCTTGAGAACAGTGCTGAATCAGTCAGTGGTCCAGAGTTCAGTTTCCAACATCTTCTGCCACAAAACAGGACAGACTGGTCCCCTTCGGGCCAAGTCCCACCACCCACACCTGGACATCTTTCACCTGTTGTCCAATGGAAATGCGGCCTTTTCACAACGTGGCAGCAAAAAGATAACTCCAGCTTTCAAAGTTTCAGATCCTGCAACTTTTTTTTTTAAAGCCAACATTTGCAGCTGCGATGGGTCAGTCAGAATTTGTTCAGTTGCCCGATGTTAAGGTAAGGAGAGAAAACGGGGGAAGGAACCCTACGCGTATTTATTTTTCATTCAATGTTTATATGGAACATGTTAGTTTGATTTCTTTGGGACGAAGTTACGCTCAACAGCAATTTTCTCTTTATGGTCTGTTGCTAGAACTGCATTGGAAAGTATCCCCTCATCAGGAGGATATGTTTCACACAACTCAGCAATAGCTATTCATTATCCAGGTTTATTTGAGCAATGTAATAATAATAATAATAATAATAATAATAATAATAATAATAATAATAATAATAATAATAATAATAATAATAATAATAATAATAATAATAATAAGAAGAAGAAGAAGAAGAAGAAGAAGAAGAAGAAGAAGTTGGAAGGGACCTTGGAGGTCATCTAGTCCAACCCCCTGCTCAGGCAGGAAACCCTATACCATTTTCAGACAAATGGCTGTCCAGTCTCTTCTTAAAAACTTCCAGTGTTGGAGCATTCACCACTTCTGGAGGCAGGTTGTTCCACTGGTTAGTTGTTCTAACTGTCAGGAAATTTCTCCTTAGTTCTAGGTTGCTTCTATCCTTGACTAGTTTCCATCCATTGCTTCTTGTCCTGCTCTCAGGTGCTCTGGAGAACAGCCTGGCCCCTGAGATATTGGATCACTGCTATCATGTCACCCCTCACCCTTCTCTTCATACACATACCCAATTCCAGCAACCGTTCCCTGTATGTTTTAGCCTCCAGTCCCCCAATCATCTTTGTTGCTCTTCTCTGTACTCTTTCTAGAGTCTTGACATCTTTTTTACATTGTGGTGACCAAAACTGGATGCAGTATTCCAGGTGTGGCCTTACCAAGGCATTGTAAAGTGGTATTAGTACTTCACGTGATCTTGATTCTATCCCTCTGTTAATGCAGCCTAGCACTGTGTTGGCTTTTTTGGCAGCTGCAGCACACTGCTGGCTCATATTGAAGTGATTGTCTACTAGGACTCCAAGATCCCTCTCACAGTTACTACTATCGAGCAAGGTACCACCTATACTATACCTGTGCATTTGGTTTTTCCTGCCTAAATGTAGAACCTTACTTTTTTCACCATTGAATTTCATTTTGTTAGATAGCGCCCAGTGTTCGAGTCTGTCCAGATCCCCCTGTATCTTAAGCCTATCTTCTGGAGTATTGGCTATTCCTGCCAGCTTGTATTTTCCCTTTTCTCCCGTTTGTTTGATTGTGGCTCTTCAGGAGCAGAGGGAGCCAAGTATCCTTAAGTACTGTCATATTAGACTCCTTGCTCTGCCCGGAAGACTGCAGTTATTAAGATGATCCTTCCTCATGTGTGATTAAAATAAAACCTCTCCAGAGTGAAGCGACAGGGTGAGTTTTGCAGAAGTGAAATGTTGCTTAGCGGTCTGCTGTGGTGACTAAGGTGTTGGATGACATTTAGGGAGACTTGGCTTCAGGTCTCCATTCTGCTACGAAATTGGTTAGGTGACCTTGTGCCAGTAGTTCTCAAAGACATAGCCAGATTGTGATAGTGTAGCTAGGTTTGGGAGAAGGAAGCATGGATTTCCATTTCCAGGAAGAAAAAAAGTAGGAGATGAAACTAAGTAAAATAAATATATAATAAGTAGGGAACAAGATAAGAGGGAAGCAATTCTAGATTTATTTAGCTTAAATAGCCATGGGTATGTGTATGTATACACATACAGAGACACATATGCACATACACAAAATGTACCGAAAGTCAGTCCCAATATGTTTCCTTAGTTATTTCTTCTTTTTCAGAGAAAATCTTACTTAGTACTGTGTTTAGGAATGTTCAAAGGTTATGTCTCAAACAAGTAAGGACTTATTTTTTAAAAAACAACATCATTTAATGTTATTTTTATAACAAATTATTTATGGCTCCTGGCTTTTAGTATACCTTTTGTGTATATGTGTATGTGTGCATGTTCATCTGCATCTGTGTGTGGGTGTGTGCATGCGCACACACATATATACACACACACAGAATGCACCTTTGAGTTTTCTTGGCAAGGTCATTTGGAAGCAGGAATTGCCTGCTTCCTAGGGCTGATATGACTAGCCCAAGGTCATCCAGCTTATTTTGTGCCTAAAGCAGGACTAGAACTCATGGTTTCCTGGTTTCTAGCCTGGTGTATGAATTTGGGTATAAAAAAATTCTTAGTCCGCCCTCCCCACTCTGTACTGATTGAGTGACAGTGGACTCTGCCTTCGCTGAATATGATACAGATATAGTTTGAATAGGACAGTGATGGCGAACCTTTTAGAGACCGAGTGCCCAAAAAACGGCCCCACCCCCAAACTGGCTCCTGCTCTGCCCCCCGTCCCACCCACTCTGCCCCCACCCACCCTGCCCCCACTCCGCTCCATTCTGGGCCCACCTGCCATGCCAACACTCCGCCCTCGCCCACCCGCTGGGCCACTCACCGCCTGCACGACCAGCCACAGATCTCCCAGATGACCCAGCAGTGCCATGGTGACCACGCCCTCTGCCTGCACCCCGTAGGATCAACTGCGCGCAATGGGGCACGAGGGCGGAGTCTTGTCCCCGCTGCCTGGCTGCCATGTCCTTGGCTGCTCTGCTCTGCGTGGGCCATGCCCGGGCACAACTCTGTCTTTTGGGGAAGAGTGGGCCGCAGGGGGAGGCGGGGCTGGGGCGATGCGTGTGTGCCCACAGAGAGGGCTCTGAGTGCTGCCTCTGGCATGTGTGCCATAGTTTTGCCACCACTGGAATAGGAGAATGGCTATCTCAGGATGAGAGACAGTTCTGTAGCACACTTGCCCGAACAGAACTGCAATAAGATGTTCTCTGTGTTTGGTTTATTCCCCAAATGTGATTAGTAGAAGTGGTTTAATTAATCTAACAGAATTCAACCTTTTTTCTTTTTATTTCTATTTTTCATTTTGAATTGTGAATGCCAATTTTTAATTAAGTACACTTTTAATCAAAGAGCAGCTAGTTTATATTACAAGTAAGCCTAGCTGGATTAGAACATCTATTTCAGGGGTGTCAAACTCAATATCATTGAGGGCCGCATCAACATTGCAGTTGCCCTCAAGGGGCCGGGTGGGTATGGCCAGGGTGGGCGTGGCCTACTGGGTGGGCGTGGGTAGAGTGTGTATGGCCTACTGGGTGGGCGTGGCCAGCTCTACATCGTTCGCATCAAGGGTGCCTATATGGGGGACTGGGCAGGAGTGGGACAGATCTGAGGGTCTCTGGCAGAAGGAGGATCTCTGGGCTGGGGCCAAGGCAATGGGGGCCGTTCCCTCACTGTTTCCAGGATGGCTTCGCGGGCCGCATGAAACCACTTCGCGGGCCGGATCTGGCCCCCGGGCCTTGTGTATGACATGTCTGATCTATTTGGTCAATACATTATTAATTCTAAGGATCAGCAGCTGAAAGGGTAAATTTGATATATTTGGAGGGGTTGCTTGCTAATCTAGCCCAGAAAGAGCTTTTTGTGTGTGTGATAAGAGAATTTGATGACCAATTTAATGAACCAATGAAAGGTTGTGGTTAAACAGTATCCAGCACATAGTGTTTCATGAGAGAGAGAGAGAGAGAGAGAGAAGGAGAGAGGAAAACATACAGAAAATCCAACCCAATATGCTCAGGAATTGCCAATGACTGAAAGCAGACTGAGAAAGAAGAACTGAGGGGAGGGAGATTGTGTGTTTTGCTTGACTATGTTGAAAGAAAAATCTTCATCAGGGTCCAGTCCAAGCTGGGAATTAACTATATGGAGACTGCTTTAGGAAGAAGGTTGTAGTTTATTGAAGAGGAGAGCCAGATAGAAAGATGGCTCTGGAAAAACTGATCACATGTAGTAGGGAGTGGGATTTTATACCTTCTTGGGCTTTTGTTTGGAGTTGTTCCTGTGGCATGAACTTTGACCTTAGTCTGAGTGTGCCTTTCTGGTATTCTGACGGTGGTGATTTAATCCTATTACGTCCCAAAGGTCATATCCTGCTTTCCTGTGGCTGTGGCTGATTAGTGTCGGATTTTTTTGGTGTAAGGGACTGTTGATTCTAGAGATCTTTGTCTTTCTAATCCCAGCTTCCTGGCTCCAATCTTTCTGATAAGATTATCACATCTGGATTTCTGCAGACCTGGTTTCAGTTTGGGGCAGAGAGACTTGTGGGGGGTTGGTTTCTGCCTTTAAAATCCTTTGGGGAAATATATTCTGCCTTTTTAATATTTCCCAAAACATTTCTTTCTCTGGATTCTTCCCACAACTACTTTCTTACAGTCTAGCTGACTGTGCTGAGCAAGATCTGTTTAACTGTGATTTAGCTATGATTCATGCAATGGTTTAGTAATCTCAGCGGCACGGTTCATTTGGCAGAGTAAGCCAAAAGCAAATGAATCCCATTATGGTATATTAAACGTAGATGGTTGGTTGAAATCTCAGGCAAGAATAAGCCAGATACCTAGTCCATCTTCTAGCAACCCCCTCCCCTTATTTGTCATAGAAGGAGAATTGGATCCACATTAGCCAGGAGCTGGCTTCTCCTGCAGCCCAGATATTGCCCTCTGTGTTTTAATCTCAGCATGCCTGTCCTTGAAGGAGATAATCTACTGGAAATTTAGGACCTTCCGGACTTCAACTGGCAGCTAGACTGACTGGTATCAAATGGAAAAATCACTTACATTTTCAGTATTATCTTTGAGTACAGAAGGTGGCACCTGGCCCTTGGTACAAATGCCATCTAGCCATGCCCTTCTCAGCTGATGTAATTGCACTGAGAGGTTGCAGACGAGGCAGATTTTCTTTCTAAACCAAGGCTTGCAAAATAAAAATGATGGGAATGGCTGTCTTTCTTGGAACGGCCTTTCCTTTTCTTTAAGCCTGACCCACAGAGTAGGCGATAGGATTTAACCCTCATTTCTTTGGGTGGGTTTTTTCTGCACTCATCCTGTCAGAAATAAAAAAAGAAAAAGGAACCAGTAGTTTACGTGGTTAATATAATGTTTGATCCATGATTCTAGTGCTTGAGTGATTTCAAAAGAATGAGATCCTTTCCCCCCCGCCCCCACCTCTCTGAACCCCAGTCTTGGGTTGCTTAAAAGCAGGCTTGCGTGGTGGCTCAGTGGGTTAGGACGCTGAGCTTGTCGATCAGAAGGTCGGCAGTTTGGCGGGTTGAATCCCGAGTGCCGCCTAACAGAGTGAGCGCCTGTTACTCGTCCCAGCTTCTGCCAACCTAGCAGCTCGAAAGCACGTAAAAATGCAAGTAGAAAAATAAGGACCACTACAGTGGGAAGGTAACAGCGTTCCGTGCGCCTTTGGCGTCTAGTCATGCCGGCCACATGACCACGGAGACGTCCTCGGACAAGCGCTGGCTCTTCGGCTTTGAAACGGAGATGAGCACCGGCCCCTAGAGTCGGAAACGACTAGCACGCATGTGCGGGGGAACCTTTACCTTTACCTTACTTATGGCATAGTGGAGGGAGAGATCCCTGGCTACAGGAAGGGATAAAGTGGCGTCCATTCCCCCCCTCTGTTCTTTGCATTCCTTGCAACTTCCCTTAAGGCTGTGACACTTGATCAGTCAAGAAATCAGAAGGTGCCAGCTAGCATTTTCTTACTAGCAAATGATATTAAAAGGCATAAACATTGGTGAACTGCTGCTCACTTCATCAGTTGCATCCGGTGGAATTGCAGCTCATGAGAAGGTCTACCAGACTCCTAATTTCCCCCCCCCCACCATAAACTGACTTGGCTGTTCTCTTGCAATGTCTGACCAGTCAAGGTAAACGAAAAGGCACAGTGACCAACCTACTGGTTTTGGGTTTGTGTTTTTCCCCCCTTCCTGCATGGCTTCTGGGCATAAACATGTCCCATTTTGGCTTATTGGCAAAGGGAAAGGAGACATGAAGAGGCGTGTGCAGAATTGGGGCATGCCAGGTTGGCCTCAGCCAGCAGACAGTTTGCCTATGAGTTGCCGCTTCTGCTTGGAGCCCAGCCCAGGCTGGAGGCACTGTTGCTCACTCCACAGCAGCTGGCAGCCCTTGTGATGTTTGTCATGTAAACAGGTTAAGAGGCGGGTGCTGTTTGTACTCCCCAGTGAGGGAAATGAGCAGCCCTGACGAGCTGGCAGGACACCTTGGGAGGGAAGGGAGAAAGTGTTCTCCTGGGAGGACATTTCTTAGAATCCATAAAAAAACAACACATTAGTGGTGGCCTATCGCTTCCTGAAATCTCCAAGATCAAGAAAGAAAGGGACAAAGGGGGCCTTTACGTCAAGCCTGGGCTGGCATTCTCAGGGCTGAGACTCATGTTCGATGTTTGGCTCAGATTAAGAAGCGAGAAATAAAAATAAAGAGAATTTTCCATCACCCTTGAGGAGATAGCAGATGCAAATGGGGCTGCGTGGGCTTCCTAAATCTGCCTTGGGGTGTTCTGCCACCTCTGCTTGACTCTCTTGCTATCATTAACAGAATAACAGAGCCGGAAGGGACCTGGAGGCCTTCTAGTCTGACCCCCTGCAACAACGAGAAAGCCAAATCTTTCTTGCTTCAAGGAGAGTTTTGGAAGACAGGATAGAGTCGCTTGATAGTGAGATGGGCAGCATATAAAATTTAATCAAGAAACAAATTCAATCAAAGTATACTCATGTCAGCCCTTACCATTCCTCTTCTGGGCTGATTAAATCGTGCATACAAACCAACACTCTTTCAGCCTTCTTTCACTGACGTATGTTTCATAACAGTGGTACGGCATCATTTTTTATGGCATAAGAAGAAGGTCTCTCTTAAGCTAGGTTCAGCCTGTGGTTTTACAAACTCTTTGGTTTTTCTTGCCAGTGTTTAGGAAGTGGCTTGCCATGAAGTTCTTGCAGGCTTTTTTTTAAAAAAAATACTTTTGAAGTTAGCATACAATCCTCTGTTTCCTGTTGATCTTCCCTCCAAATACACTACAGTGTAAGCCAGATGAGATCCCGCTTAACTTTTTTTGAAATTAGTCAAATTTGGCCTCATGCTGACACCTGCATGATTTTCACTAACATGTAAAAACCTCTCCGATGGTATGTCTTGGGTGGATGATAACCCTGGGAAGGTCACAAATTTTTCCTGAAGTATATATGAATCAGGTAAATGTATGTGATTATTATGCTTTCAGGAGAAGAGGGGGTTGTCTAAACCTGTGTATGTTGCATGCCCCCAGTTTTTTTTTACTTAGTTAAATGCACTTAACAGATTATTTGTAAGCATCTTTATTTATTTAATCTATGCGTATTTGCATATTAATTAAACAATGGTTCTGAAGAACGTGTTTATGGATTACGTATGATATGCCAATGCATGTGACAGCAAGCACTACTTTGAGAAGAATATTTCTATGTGGGTGAAAGCTGCTTAAAATCCTCAAGGGAGAAGAATGTTGTTTTAAAAGAACTCTAAATTAAAGCAGTGCAGCCTAAGTAGCAATGAGCATTTCATCTAATTGTAAATAACATTGTTCACAAAATGTTTTGTGACAACATTTTATCAACAGACCTGAGCAGGAGGAAGAGACAAGGAAGAAAGGTAAAACAAAGCATCCTGAGAGGTTGGGTGGTCAGCTGTAGGTATGAAAAAGGTTACAGGACACGGCCACTGTCATAAGTATGAGTCAATGTGCCAAGCGTCTGAATTTTGATCACGTGATCATAGGGATGCTCAAACAGTTGTTAAGTGTGAAAATGGGTAATAAGTCACTTTTCTCAGTGCTGTTGTAACTTTGAACGGTCACTAAACAAACTGTAGTAAGTCGAGGACTGCCTGTATGGAATAAGGTAGCCAATTTCCAGTGAACAAATGAACAGTGAACTAAGGAGAAACTTCCTGACAGTTAGAACAATTAACCAGTGGAACAACCTGCCTCCAGAAGCCCTGAATGCTCCAACACTGGAGGTTTTTAAGAAGAGACTGGACAACCATTTGTCCGAAATGGTATAGGGTTTCCTGCCTGAGCAGGGGGTTGGACTAGATGACCTCCAAGGTCCCTTCCAACTACTACTTCTTCTTCTTCTTCTTCTTCTTCTTCTTCTTCTTCTTCTTCTTCTTCTTCTTCTTCTTCTTCTTCTTCTTCTTCTTCTTCTTATTATTATTATTATTATTATTATTATTATTATTATTATTATTATTATTATTATTATTATTATTATTATTATTATTATTATTATGAGTTTGTCAATAGAGCCCCTAACAACTTTTTCCTCTAAATGAGTAGTGTGTATTAGCACACTGAGAGTCTGAGACGGGAGACTCACTATCTATACTACAAGAAATAAAAGTTTTCTGTTAATGGTGTTGAAGGAACAAATGATGAATAGACAAGAAATCTGTAGTCCTGACCTGAAATGTTCTTGATTAAGAAAAAGTCAGAGAATTGGAACTGAGTGTGGCCACCCTTCAGCAGATCAGCGCATATGCAGTTTTATCCCATCAAAGAAAAGAGATGGTACAAAACAGCTGACAAAGGGACAAATTCAGTGGATGAGTAGAGCAACTAAAAGCAAGATGCAATTAGAAGAAATTTTGTACCAAAGGAATTGAGAGACAGCTTTGAAATGCCCACGAAAGAAACAGGTTCTGAGCATTTATGGAGGGAAAAAAAAGACTCAATGCTCAATAGGAGACAGAGAACAATTGTGGCAGCTGATGGCCAGTGACCAAGAGGAGCCAAAACAAATGTATATTACCTCATGAATTGTGTTGTCTTCAAAGATTAGGGATTGTGGCTTTGAAAATTACGGGGTTTTTTGCCCCCGCTGATCCACTTAGGGGCAAATAATATTGCAAAGTATAGCTGCAGCTGTATCATTATGCACTCTGAAGAGATAGTAAGGAAGCTCAGTCAAGATGACATCAGGTAAAGGACACTCACTGTATGTAGAGAGTAGTTTGAGGAATGTGGGTGACTTGAAATAAGGATAATGAAAGAGGTGTGGTAAAAATAAAAATCTACAGAGGAAAGAAACAGGTTTTAATGGCCTTTGAAAGGCTAGAAGTTTGGAGTCCCTTTGATTCTTTTTCTTTGTCAGCTCTTTTGTAGTACTACCTTTCTCTGGTCTGATAAATCTTCATATATTTTAATCTGCTGAAGGGTGGACACATAACGTTCCTTATTTAATGACAACTTCCGAAATATAATGTTATCATATTTTATCTATATCTTAAATTTGTATTTTATTACTATTTCAACTTAAATTGTATTTTAATTCCATTTTAAATTGTATTTTATCAAATTCCATTTTGGATTGCTTTTATCAAGTTTTGGTGATGGTTTGTTGCTGGAACTTTGTACTTTGATATGGCCCAAGGGCTAATCAATAAAGTTGTTGTTGTTGACAACTTATTTAACAATTATTCAAACTTAACCATGGCACTGATTGATTGGTACTTATAGCAGGGACAGTGTCCTTGCAGTCACGTGATTATGACCTGCGTGCTTGGTGTCCAGTTTGTAGTTACGATATTGTAATGTAGCATCTCGTGGTCAGGTGATCTGAATTCGGACCTTTCCTGCTGGTTTTACTCAACAGGGAAGCTGGCAGAAAATTGGAAGTGATGGTCAGGGAGGTCCTTGCTTAATGACTCCGTGCAGTTCTCGCTTAATGATGGCAACCAGGACTGCCATCACTAAGTAGTGTGGCCACATGGTTTTTCAACTTACGATGGCATTGCTTGACAATGGAGTTCCCAGTCCCAATTACTATTGGTAAGTGAAGACTATCTCTACTAGTGGGTAATGTTGGATTGGATGGAGTTCAGTGGAGAAAGAGAGGGGAGTACTGAATCTGATTACGTTTAAAAGAGCCTTGGTGGAGCAGTGGGCTAATGCCTCCTTAAGTAACACCAGCTGCCTGCAATTAGTGCAGGTTCGCATCCCACCAGGCTCAAGGTTGACTCAGCCTTCCATCCTTCCGAGGTAGGTAAAATGAGGACCCAGATTGTTGGGGGCAATTAAGCTGACTTTGTAATAATGCCGCTTGGGGGGGGAAGCCCTAATAAGCAGGCATATACATAGAATGAAGGCTACTGCTAAGCTTGTAAAGCCGCCCTGAGTCTTCGGAGAAGGGCGGGATATAAATGGAATTAAAATAAATAAAAAATAAAAATAAAACACGATGACTGGGAGTTGAAGTTAAGTTGAAGTCTGGGAATTGAAGTCCACAAGTCAAAGTTGGGCGCCTCAGCTTAAAGGAAAATAAGAAATGTTGCTCTGCCAAGGTGGAAAGGATGAAGCTCTGGTTTTCAGAAGGGAGTAACAGTGGAGGCCGAGGGCTTCTTGTGAGGTGGCTGCAAGGGGCTGAAGAGAGAATGTGTCACTTAATTTTTAGTGTTGGGTCTTGGAAGGAAGATGCAACCAGGCCTCCCAACCTTTTAGCCTTTGAAAGCCATTGAGACTTGGCTTTTTTACTGAGGCACTGGGATAGGACTGTATAGGTAGATACAGGGAGTCCTTGACATTTGACCACAGTTGGGGCCAGAATTTCCATTCTTAAGCAAGACAGTTATGTGAGTTATGGCCAATTTTATGATTTTTTTTGTTTTTTGCCATGGTGGTTAAGTGAATCACTGCCATTTTTAAGTAAATCATCTGGCCAAGTGTGGTTATCAGCCGGGTATGACAAGGTGCTTTCTGCTCCAAAGTACCACAGTAGCATATCTGCTACTTTGCTTTCTTGACAATGTTTAATAATAGCTTGCTGAAGAAGATGCCCTGACTGAGCTCACATAAAAGGCACCTTACCACTTTCTACAGAGGGACGATCGAGAGCATCCTGTCATACATCATTACAGTCCAGTTTGGAAGCATCACCGCTTCAGACAGGAAGGCGGTGCAGAGAGTGCTGAGGATGGCAGAAAAGATTATTGGCAGTTCCCTCCCTTCCATCCAGGGCGTAGCATATAAGCGTTGCTTGAGCAGGGTCTGCAAGATTGTCTGGGACACTACACGTCCTCTTCACAACCTGTTTTCCTTGTTGCCTTCTGGGAGGAGGCTTCGTGGTATCTGAAGCAGAATGTCCAGATTCACAGTTTTGTTCCATACAGTATTAAACTTGTGGACTCTAAAGCTTCCTCCTTCCATTATTTATTTATTTATTTATTTATTAAATTTTTATACCACCCTTCTCCTGAAGGACTCAGGGCGGTGTACATTATGTATTCAAGATGGACAGTGATTAATATTTATATGTTATTTAGGTTGTAGGTTTATACATGTTGTATATGGCATGTTTAAAGATGTGTTATGCATGTGTACACTTTTGAGAGCAAGCAACAATTTCATTTTTAATGTGCGCCGGTGTGCCCACAGTAAAAAAATGACAATAAAGGTTACCTATAAAGGTTAGCTATCTTATAGTATGATATGTTAACCCAGCTGCTGCTTGCTGTCGTTAAATTCAAATCACACGGTGCCTTCCCATGCATTTTTATTTTGAAATAAGTTACTACACATTGTGTTCAATGGATTTTATTCCACGGTAACTGTGTTTTGCCTTATCTCCAATTTCACTTTTGTGTTTTGCCAGATGTTAATCCGAACTTCCACTGTCCTTTCTCTTTCTTCTGTTTTGAATATAAACTGGCCATCTGCGCCAGGAAAATGCTAGTCTTTCATGTCCATGTTGCAAGCTGATTAGTATCTGAAGCAGCTACCGAAAAGAATGTGAGGAACACAAGTTGTGTTTATTGAAATGTTTTCGTGGGTTCTTGTTATAGTACTCAGCATTCCAGTGCATTCCAGCCAAGCCACTCTGCTGCTAGCTGAAGTGTCAAAAGGAGTAACTCTTGTAGTTTGCTGCCTGCTTGCTATGTCATTTAATTACTTCTCTTTATGCACAGCTGGCCCAAGAGGGGGCTGAGAGGAAAAAAAAATCAAAATGCCATTCCTTCCCATTCTGCTGTCCATAAAAAACACTGTTTGAGTTAGTCACTTCATCATTATTTTGCTGTAAAAAGACTGGCCTGTTGGAAGAAGTAATGTCTGTTTTCCTCTCTCTCTCTCTCTCTCTCTCTCTCTCTCTCTCTCTCTCTCTCTCTCTCTCTCTCTCTCTCTCTCTCTCTCTCTCTCTCTCTGTGTGTGTGTGTGTGTGTGTGTGTGTGTTAATATGTATTGATTTGCATCTAAAAGTAAATGGGGCTTAATTTGGCATTTTTTTGATGCAAGTTTAATTCTGAAGGAAATGTTGCATCTATAAATGGGGTGATATTACATTAAATGATGTGTGAAAGGATTGGTCACATCAGGAACTACACATTAAGCTTTCACATCTTTGTAGTAGTAATATTTTTCAGCCACAGCAGATTGTACTTCCTTGGTGTCCACAGGAAATCCTTGAAACAGGGATGGCATTTTCTTTGTGGTTTTATTTTCTATACACAGATGTAACACCATAACCTTGAGCAAATATACATTATGTGATCCTGAATGATTTTGTAATAATGTTCTTTCCTTCACTCCCTTATCTCCTAATAAGCATTTGTTGGTGACATCCTGATACTGTCATATTTCTGTTACTATATGTCAGCTTTGGAGAACCTGTACCCTTCCAGATGTTGCAGGATCCAATCTGGGTTGGTCACCGGGACCAGAGGTTTAGTCTTCTGAGTTTTTGGACTCATGCTGGAGTCCATCCTCAGGGAACTTCTCTCTAGCAGAGTGTGTGCTGAAACCTTTCCAGATGCTTTCAGAATGGGTCATGCTCAGTTAGAGCTGTTGAAAGCTGACATTAAGCAACATCTGTAGGGTCACCAAGTCACCACCCCTGAGTTATTGGCTAAGTATGTGAGTTTAAGAAGGGACTACAAAAACATGCACACCGTTTTTCCAGTTTATGCAACCAGAAATGAATGCAGTCTGATTTATCCACCAGCATGCCATTTGAAAAGGCTGTTGTAGCAATTGAGTGTCCACTCAGGCATTTATCTCTTACATTGTGGGTCTGCAAGGAGTACGGCTATAATATAATTCCATTCCTCAGCAATTGTTAATTGGGGAGAGAGGCATAGACTTTCTCTCACAATGACTTGCGTCGTCCTCAAACAAAATAATATATGCTTAACTGCTGCGGAAAGGTCTGAACTGAGGTTCTTCTTCCTTGGCGAGTCACAGAGTTGGAAACCAGTGTGAGTCACAATTAGTAAAAAAGGGTGTGGAAGGAAGGGAACAAGGAAAACTGATAAAAGTGTTCCGATTTTTATTTTTTATTTTTAGAGAGGAAGGATTTACATGTTTTTAAAAACATTCTATTATGCCGAAGCAGCCTATATAAATATTTCCATTTATCTTGGCTAAAGTGATGTTACCCTATCAGTAATCAACTGTCATTCTTATGATGCTCACATCTCTGTATTTTATTTGTTTTTCAATTGTGAAAAATGTGGAAGAGCAAAATCCTACCTGTTTTGTTCACTTCATATAGATGGCTAGCTAGATTAAGCCTATTTCCTATGAGAAAATGGTTTGCATTTATTCATGGTTCTCCTTAATGCAAAGAACATATATACTCCCATTGTCTGGGATTATCTGATTTTTTTAAAAACATGACTTCTCGCCTCAGACAAGTTTTTGTTTTACATTCCCTTTGATTCCATCTGCTTGTAAAGTCAGGCTTACACGCGTATTTAGGTACAACTATCTATGTATCTAGATAGGTTGATAAATGTTCATTTTCTTTTTTTTTTATTGAAAAGTTTTATCATACATTTTATCTTTGACAATCCCCCCTACCCCTCCCCTATCCCTCCCTCCTTACCCCTCCCCCCCTCCCCCCCCCCCCGACTTCCCAGAGCTAAGTACAAGGTATAAAAAACAAAGAAAGAATCATAAACAACCATATGCTAACAACCATAGACTCTAAAATCTATCACTCTCTAGCTCACATAGGATAACTACAAACACTATTAATATAGAATATATAAAAAAAACAGAAAAAAAAGAAAAAGGAAGACTTATTCAAATACTACATGAAACTTCTTAGTCCCATATTTGTTCTGGATATACTCAATCCATTCCTCTTAACAGTTTAAATGTTCATTTTCAGCTGCTTTGGCGTGAAAGACGATGTGCTCACTCTGAAAAAGCCGGAAGAATGATATTTCTACAGTAAATGCCAGTCTTTGGAATATTCCTTTCTTCCTTTTTTTAAAGTGCCATATTTGGCCACAGTATCATTTTATTCACATTAAAGCAGCCAAAGGAGGCAGAAGTTGAATTTTTTTTCTTTAAACCCTTTACGATTCCTGTTTTGTTATTCATTTAAACTGCATGTCATAGTAGAAAATAATTGAATTTTCTGGAGATCCAGAGCTAACTGGTCAAAAGTGCTGTGAGATTCTTTAAAACTGGTGTGTGCTTGTATGTATGCACACATGCTCCATAGGTAGATAGCTATAGTGAAAAATGAACCAGGGTTAGATTCTAAAATAAGACTTGCAACTGTACTAACATATACAGCAAGGGTCTTCAAACCTAGCCCTTTTATGACTTGTGGACTTCAACTCCCAGAATTCCTCAGCCAGCATGCCTGGCTGAGGAATTCTGGGAATTGAAGTGCACAAGTCATAAAAGGGCCAAGTTTGAAGACCCCTGATATACAGTATAACATAACAAAAATAAATCTCACCCTGGGTTTCTTGGTCATTTCCTTTGAATGGAGGATACTATTTGTGTTACCCTGGACTTAACAAATGTAAGAGATAGTTCCTTCCTGGCTTTGTAAAATGACTATGGAAATGTCCTTCATTTTTGTCTTGCTTTTTGTTTCTAGACTCCTCTTCCAGAGAGTGAATCAACTCTGGTGCCTGGGCACAACCTAAAGCAGGTAATAAACATGACATGTGTGCAAACAAAAAAATATCAGCTTATAACATAACAAAGCTCACTCAATTCCTTGCGGTCTAGCACCACCATTTTGTAGATATCCTCTACAGAAGTCGTCCATTCCAGGCAGTTTTGGCAGTTGTAATGCCAACATCTCCAGAAGATTCCAAGTTTGGGAAGGTGGACCTCTGTGATTCGCTGTAACACTGCACATAGTAACCAGCTCAGGCAGCAATGAATTTACTAGTGAAATTTGTTTCAGATCTGTATTCTGCTTTGAATTTGCAAATTTTGTGTTTGACCCATTCTTTCTGCCAACATATGCAGTCTAGGTAAACTATTCTAATTATTATAATAAGTTGGCGCTTATAGAGCACTTGTGATCACAGGAAAGTATTCAACTTTCATATGTTTATTAATAAAGGTATTGATTCATACTATAGGAGCTGGAGGCGTCTCATGTGCCTTACTGATCCTATTGACCACAAGAATGTAACATTTACATTTAGGGAGCCTTGTTGTTAATTTTTGATTGGTGTTTTTGTTGTGAACATACAAGATTGTGTTAATTCAGGCTGCACATTTTTTGGATTCAAATTCAGAACAGGCATTTCAAAACATGGGAACACCCACATACCATCTGTTTGCATCTCCTGAAAACCTGCTTAAATCTTACATCAGAGTTTTTCTAAAAAAAATAATCATTGCTCAGATGTATTTGTTTACAACTCTTAATTTAAGTAGTTTTTCAGGAGATGCCAATAAATGCATTTGCAGTCGGATCAGTTTAAAGAACATCTGTTTTTACAGGAATTATCTTTTTGAAGCAACCTAGTTTTAAAAATATTTTATCACCCACATACTTCTAAGTTACTTATAAATGAATCTGCAAGACACCAGATATGAGACTACAGATAGTCCTTGACTTAGGACCACAATACTGATGGAAATTTCTGTCATAGGTTGTTGCAGTTATAAGTTGAGTCATACCAAGTTTTACAACAATATTTATGGGAATTATTAAGCAAATCGCTGCGGTCGCTAAGTGGACCGCATGATCATTAAGCAAATCCAGCTGCCGTCATGGGTATTTTTGCCACTTTTTGCCAGAAATTGCCAATTAGTCATTAAACGCAAGCTAATAGCCACGCACCCAAATTGCAATCACTTACTGTGGGAGTGTTGTGAGGGTTGCAAATGTGAGTACAGGTCATAAGTCACTTTTTCCAAGGCTATTGTAACTTTGAACCATAATTAAACAAATGGTGGCAAGCCAAGGACCACCTATGTCAGGGGTAGGCAACCTTGGCTCTTTTATGACTCGTGGACTTCAACTCCCAGAATTCCTGAGCCAGGCTGGCTCAGGAATTCTGGGAGTTGAAATCCACGAGTCATAAATGAGCCAAGGTTTGCCTACCCCTGACCTATATCAATGATCATGATGGTTATGAAACACCATGTGAAGCAGAGGCAGTGTGAGTTGTAATACCATTTATTGGGTGATATGAATGGGAAGATGATACGTAGATAGGCCATCTCCATTGTGGGAGTAGAGTTCTAGAGCTTAAGCTTGCTTTTCTTTTTTTTTAAATTTTTTTTTAATTTTTACTGGTATAAAGATTGCTGTTCTATATGTTCTATATAGTTCAATTGTTTCTGCTAATGCTTTGGCTAGAGATGACTTCTTAAAACATGGCCAGCAGCTCTGTCCTCCTGCCCCTCCCCCCCCGCCCCATGCCCAAATTAATATTCACTGATGGTGAGTATCTGGAAGATGATGAGATCAAGTGCAGTAGCTTCTTTTACATTTTATTTTGCAGGCTTCCTCCAACAAAATTCAGCGGGCAGGAAGGCTCCTCTGTGCACACTTAGTAGTCATGTATCCAGATTTAATACGCGATCATAAGCATCACCTCCGACTTCACAGGTACGTATGAATGTGGGCCCCTGGGCCAAGGAATTAAAAGCAACTTTTGCTATGTGTGAGCTTCTGTTCCCCCCTCCTCCAAGGTAGAGGGGGAGGGGGGGAATAGGTACAGGTAGATGACACTGCCATTTCCCCTAAAGTATTATGAGTGCCGTCACAAGTAAAACATCCAGGGATGCGCTACATGAGAATAACGAGGCTTCTGAGTGTAGATTTGCACGAGTCTAGAACTCTTTCCTTGACAGTATTAAGTTTCCATTGAATGAATTGTTCTAGAAGAAAAACCTTGCAGAATCTCACACAATAATTGTTGTTTCAGCAATCATTAAGAAGCCACATGAATGAATGAATATCTCTCTATCTCTATCTCTATCATCTCTATCTCTATCTCTATCTCTATCTCTATCTCTATCTCTATGGGCATTTATTTGCATTCATTTTTACCTGTACATATAGATTTGCGTTTTCATATGGATATGTATGTATGAAAGTGCTTTTATATTACCTGCTCTCTGATGTTCTCGTGTGGATGTCAGGTAAAAAACCCTGAAGTGATTTGATTTCCATTGATTAGAGCAGGGGTCCCTGTAGACCAGTACCGGGCCACAGCATGCCAGCAAGCAGTCCACACAAACAAGCAAAGCCCCATCCATGGGATGCAGGCAGCACACAAAACCACACACTCTCCTGTCCGTGGGAAAAACTTTCTCCATGGAACTGGTCCCTGGTGCCCCAAAGGTTGGGGACGTCTGGATTAGAGTTCCCTTGATCAGAGATGAAATGAAATTAGAATTTTATGTTTTTAAGATACCTAACTTGTTGGACTTTTTGGGAATGTGAGGTAAGGTGTTGCCTGCAGAATTCTGGGAGTTGAAGTCCAGGCATCTTAAAAATCTCAAGGTTGAGAAACCCTGAAATAATGTGACACACTTATGTTTTTATACTTCCATTCCTGGTAAAGCCAAATCTTTCTAATTATAAGATACTTGTTCTATAATGGATACTTCTAGGAAACCTATGGCTTAATGCAAGAAGTCTTGTCACTCCCCAGCATGCTGCCTTTGATCTGGTAGGTCACAAACTACAGCTTTTGGCAACTTATGGGAGCAAATTTCTCAGTCAAATGATGTCTGGAATTCTTCTATGGACCCTAACCAGGAAGTTTCAGTAACATACCCATTTTCTATCCTCAACAATGGAGGAAAGGAGACAGTAGCATCAGTAACAAACCATGTTGATCTCTTTAAAATGGAGGGATATGAAGCTATGTACAAACACAAGTATAACTCAGCTCTGAAGAACTCCCATGCTCAGAGAGCAAGATTTCTTTAATAAGGAGATCCCTGCATTTTCCAAACATTTGTTTAGTGGTCCATGATTGCAGAAAATGTGAGAAACATTGACCCGAAGCTTTATCAGAGAACAATACCACCTGGAATTTGAAGCATGCCCTCTTAGTTATCTTGATCTCAAAAGCACTTGGAAATCACTGTTGTTTTGTGTTTCTTTCAGGCAGTGTTGTTCAGGGAAGGAATTGGTAGATGCACTCCTTAGTGCAGGACTTTCACTGCAGACCCGCAGCCAGGCCCTTGGGCTTTGTCAAGTGTTGATGGATGAAGGAGTACTAGCTCATGGTAAGGGTCAATCTGTGTGAGAGAAAAAAATAGGGCAGTTCGCAAAATACTCTTATCTGCATTGTTTTTAGCTAAAGTTCTATTCTTTGGTTCTCTCAATGATTTTTTTAAAAAAACAATCTAATGATAATTGTTGGAAATGAAATATACTCACCCTTCATACCCAGGGTTTATTTTTAATCAGTGTTTGAGATTTAATTTTTTTTTGTTTATGCCCCCCAGCCTCAATGCAATTCCTAGTGTAATAAATTAAACAAACAAACAAGTGAATAACTTTTTTATAGGTAGTCCTCAACTTACGGCCACAAGCGAGCCCCAAATTTCTGCTTCTAAGTGAGACAGTTGTTAAGTGAAAATTTTGCCCCGTCTTACAACCTTTCTTGCCACAGTTGTTAAGTGAATCACTGCAGTTAATGTTAGTTACACGATTGTTAAGTGAATCTGGCTTCCCCATTGACTTGGCTTGTCGTAAGGTTGCAAAAAGGGATCACGTGACCCTGGGACACTGCAACCCTCATCAATGTGAGTCGGTTGCCGTGATGGTTGTAAGTGTGAAAAACAGTCATAGGTCACTTTTTTCAGTGCCATTGTAACTTTGAGCTGTCACTAAACAACTGTTGTAAGACGAGGACTGCCTTAATTGTGTTTTAAATTAATAAGAAAAAAAGAACAGAGATAGTGATAGTGATAGTGATGCATGCATTGTCGAAGAGGGGAAAAAAAGTACATAAAAAGGGCTGTAACAAAAAATTGAAAAAAATGCAACAAAAAGGAATATATATATTCGCGTCCCACCAGGCTCAAGGTTGACTCAGCCTTCCATCCTTCCCAGGTAGGTAAAATGAGGACCCAGATTGTTGGGGGCAATTAAGCTGACTTTGTAATAATGCCGCTTGGGGGTGTGTGTGAAAGCCCTAATAAGCAGGCATATACATAGAATGAAGGCTACTGCTAAGCTTGTAAGCTGCCCTGAGTCTTCGGAGGAGGGCGGGATATAAATGGAATTAAAATAAATAAATAAATAAATAAATAAATAAATAAATAAATAAATAAATAAATAAATAAATAAATAAATGAATGTCTTTTATAACCATAAACAGTTACAATTTTTTATTTTTGTTTCACAAACACAGTAACTTGATGTTAAGAAATAAAAGAACGTTGTCTGTAAATAAAACCAATTCATGCTCCAGTGTTATGTACTACTATGTATATCTCTCTGTGTTAACATCCCACGTCAAAAGGGTTCCCACACAGATATTAAAAAGCGTGGGTGAAAATGGGCATTTTTATCTGGTTTGTCCTGAATAGTGGAAAAGTAGGAGAAAACATGCCATTGACCTTTAGGTATAAGGAATTCATATACTGTCTTAATCCATTTTATGTATTCCAAAGGAAATCCAAGCCTACCCAATGCATCGAGTATGGACGTTTTATGCCTTCTTTCTTCCCTCCTTGGAGAAATTGGTCTGTTTGGTTTCTACTCTTTGTTTTCTCTAGCTAGGGAGGTGTTAGCTATATTTTTTGTAAAGCAAACAAATAACAAAGTATCTCTTGAGTGTGATCCAACAACACACGATGTACCAATTTTCCTGAAGCCAAGCAGGTGTAGTCCATCGGTTCCTGGGGTAGAAGACCGGCAGGATATCCTGGGTCTGCGATTTTTGAGTTCTGTGGAAGAAAGGCAGGTACAAAATGGAGTCAAATCTGTAAATGAGATCTCAGAGCACTGTTTTTCAACCATGGGGACTCTAAAAATGTGTGTGTGGGCTTCAACTCCCAGAATTCCACAGCCAGCATGCTTTTAAAGTCCCCAAGGTTGAAAAAAACACTTCCTCAGAATCTTTGCTTTTGTGAGAAATTATGTGATTGGTTGGTTGGTCTGTCAGTGAGGTCACAGAGCCAGTAAGCTATCTCACTGTGACATCAGTCTTTTCCCTACTGCGACTAAGTAATTAGTAAGGGATACTTGCTGGTCATCACCCAGCACTTAGTTTCCCCCCCCTCTCATCTGCCTGAAGGAAGCTTGCTTTGATCTTCTTTTGAGGTAGGCTTTGATTCCTCTACAATATATAAGAAGAGCATTCAGCTGTTTGAGCAGATCTTTCTCATCCCAGGCTTAAACGTTCTTTTGCCCACTGTTCCTTTAACACCCCCCTCCCCTGCCCAGTTCAGGTTAGATTTATAAATGGGGCTGTGTTGCCCAAATCTCCAGATCAAACATGTCTTCCTACCGTTGGTTTCCTGGAAACCATAATTTGATTCCCCTTCTCCATCCTGACTGCCAGTTCCAGAGATAAAGCAAAACTATGAAACATAGGCTTGTGGAGTAATTTGCATTTAAAAGAGAAAAGGTACCTTGGCAATCCCTTGAAGAAGTGGTCTCATTCATGCATCCACAACAATGTGCTCTCCCCTTATGGAAAAAAGAATATCCATAGGAAAGCAGCTGCCCTCAGCTTACTCTCTCTGTGTGCGTATGGGTTTGTATGTGTATGACTTTAACTACAGTAATAAAAATTAATATAAGCCAAATTCAGAAAGAAAAGGGAAAGTAAAGAGAGAAAAAAACTACAGTAAGAGAACAAAGAAAATAAAAAATATATATATAAAGACTTGACATCCAATCTTCTTCACAAGTATAAACAAATTTGAAAGCTCTTCACTCCATGTAAGGTTACAGACAGACATATCTTCTTCCCATAAGCCATTGCTTATCTATAAGCAAATCCATAAGACATCAACTTTTCAGCCCTGATGTCAGCAAAAAATAAATAAATCTGTAAAGGGTTGCCAAAATTTTACAAAACATCTTTTTTTTAACCTTGATTGATATTGCTTCCTTTTATTTCTGAAAATCATAATCTTTAGTGTTTTCAAGTATTGTGGGATTTTATCTCTCTTCAATTCTTCTTTGTCCCTTTGCAAGGGCTTCTTTGAAGCTTTAAAAATCCTCTTTGGTAAATCCAATAAAAAGACATTATTTAGATCATTGTCTTGGTTTATCATTTGCATTTTTAATTTTTAAAACTTCACCCAGCTTCTTTTGTACAGTATATCCAGTAAAGAGTCCCTATCTGTGTCATTCTCTTGTCCTGTCACTTTAAACACTTTCTCTATCTTGCAATCTGCACTTTTATTCAATATTTTAGATTCCACTATTGTTACAGTACATCAAGCAAATTTTTTCCCCACATCTGCCATTCCTTCATTTACAGCCTTTAAACCTAGTTTATCCATTGAAGCAGACAACATTACTGATACTATTGATATTGTGGCTACTAATTTCTGAGTCATTCTTCAATCTTCTTTAATATTTCAAATGTTATTAGTGTTTTATTTTGTAAATCCCAATCCTAATCAAAACCAAAAGCAAGGTTCCCCCCGCCCACTTTTGCCTGGAATTTTTAATCCTGTCTAGCATTCAGTTTAATTCACAAGGTCTCTAAAGACAAAATAATTCTGGTTCCTATGAAAAACTGTTTATTTTATATAGTTAGTTCTAAAATTTAGTAAAAGTTTTGGTATTCTGAATTTTTTGGATTCTTTAAATTGTTTATAACTTTCCTGGCTCAAAATCTTACTTAGCTTTTTGCTATTTATCTCATATTCTGTTAAGTTCTTAAACTTATGGTTAATTTTTCTTTTGTTCAGAAATGAAGATAAACTTACCATGTGGGTTTTTCAATCTGGTCGTTCAAAAGATATCTAATAGCCTTAAGATAATTAAGTAGGCAATCTCTGAATTTTATTAGAAGCGAGGTTAGCAAGTTCAGTGTCTTTTAAAAGGCTCTGCTATGGTTGTGAGCTTGATGATTGATGCCTTTGTATCCTGGCACTTAGACTCATGGCAGACCCCTGTCCTGCAGTCTCCTCACGAGCAGCTATCCAAAGCACATGTGAGTGATCTCCCATTCTCATCTTGTCTGAAGAGATTTGGAAAAACTAGTCTAGTCATTGGTACTTCAATCTTTTTTGTGGTAATCTTCTCTAGTCTCCCGGAGTCAGTGCTTTTTTTGTAAAAGAAAAAGGTGCCGGAACTCATACATGTCATACAACCCACCTTGCCTACCCTACAAGGTTCCATCCAAAAAAGGTGCCGGAACTCCGTTCTGAGCGTTCTATGAGAAAAAAGCCCTGCCCGGAGTCATATTTAGATCTCTATGCCTCCACTGGAAGTCCTTTCCACAGCTTTCCTTTCACTGTACTGCTGTAACAGAGCTGGTAGTGTTGCTGCTGTCTCAGAAAGCAACTCAGGTTCTTTTTGAATCTGAAATTGGTTTTTCCTAGGCTGGGGTGGCCTGGGAAAAGACAGTTCCATTTGTAGAACTCTCACACTGTGTATAATAACTGTTTTTTTTCTTTATTGATTTTGAAAGAGTTCATTGGCATTGCCAGAACACCCAACAGAAGGGTTTTAATTTGGCCCTATTTGTAGCTTTTTCTATTTCATGCCATGTATTTGTTATGTGTGGTACTGGACCCATCTTCTGGACCCAAGTCTTGATTAATGCCTCTTTTCTGGAGGGGGTGTTCCGCCTGCTTTGAGGGAGACAGTAGTTTGCACCTTCTTAAGAGGCCATCCTTGGATCCAATAATTATGACAGCTCTTGTGACTGCCGCAACCTTCCCTTTTCAAGAAAGGCTGGCAGGCCCAGGATTAAGTGGATTATCTGGACTCTTCAATTAGGGTTCAGGTTGGATTATGGTACTGAGATGGCATTGGTCACACTAACCGATGACTTCTGGAAGCCCATGACGGGAGTAGTAGTAGATCTGTCCTGGTCCTCCTTTTAATTCTTTATGGCTTTGATACCATTGACTGTGATGTCCTTCTGGAAATACTTTGAGGTGGTTCCCCTTCCTCGGGTACTGTTCCTTTCAGTATTGGTCATGATGGTGGAGAGATCGAACCCTAGTCCCCTCCTGTATTTGTGGTCTCAGAGTTCAAGTTTCTCACTGCTCCTTTTTAATATTTGTACGAAACTCCTGGATGTGGCTATTCAGTGGCATAGAGTGCATTTTTCTGGTGATACTCAAATGTGTATTTACATTCCAGCTGTTCAGATGTTGTTTCAGTGCTCGAAGGCTTGGAGGCTGTGACAATATTGGGGAGGGTGGGAGGAGAATTCAACCCTAGCAAGATGGGAATGGTTTCGGGTTTTTCACCTTCCTTGAACTGGTGAGGTGTCATTTCTGAGTTTCAATGTAGACTTCCCCACACACAGCTGGGAGTTCTCCTGGACTTGCAGCTTTTGCTTGAGAAGTAGGTGGGGACCTTTGGACAAATTAATCTTTTGTGCCAATTATACCCTTTCCTGGACTGGGGGCCCTGCTCTCTGTCATACTTCCCTTGGTTACTGCAGTAAAGTGTACTGATAAACTGGAAGAGCTTGGACCAGCGGCAGCCTGGGTTAGGAGTGGGTGGCCTGTAAGATGAAGCCAGTGCCATGTCCTGGGACACAGATAAATAGAGTTGTTCATGCTAGAATAAGGAGGCTGTGTGGATGAGTCTTAATTCTTTTCCTGGGCACTTTTGTCCACATATATCCCAAAGGATCCTTTCTTCTGTAAATCCTGATCATTTACATTACCCTTAGTAAGAGGTCATGAGATGGTAATATGGTGGGATATCTTCCTTGCAATCTTAGGGGTGGAATCATACCGTTTCTTGACTTGATCCTCCTTATTTCCTCCTTTATGCCCTGGAATCACCTCCCTTTGTCCATGCAGTACGACAGGAGAGCTACTTTCAAGATCGAGATGCTCAGTTCTTCCGATTTGTGGCATTGGAACCAAGTGCTGAAGACAGAGATGGAGAGGAGCTACTGGAGGCGTTGGCATTGCTGACCCAACTGGGCCCGACAGCATTGCTCACCACCATCCTACGCAAACCGTAAGCATTGAGCCAGGTGGCAGAGAGGGAAAAAAAATGAGAAAATTTCAAGAAGTTAGTGCGTGGATCATAGTTCTATCCAGTGGATTATAATGATTGTTTGATTCACTGTATTGAATGCATACAGAATTAAAGGAGCTTTTGTAGCTTCTGTACCAGAAAAAAATGGACTAAAGACACCGAGGATTGAATTGGAATCCCTTTGCAAGTGAAGCAAAGACTTTGCCACGGTGGTCCCTTATAAAACCGTGTGCCTGTGTATGTATTTTTGTACATATATTTAAATGGGGGAAAACAAACAACAGAAGAAGCAACCATTTCATGCAACTGTGCCAGAAACCAAGAAGCTGCTGGACCCCAAGAAAATCTAATTTTCTATTCCTTTAAAAGAGTCTAATGGACAAACTTTGGAAGCTCTTTCTGTGCCTTAGTACAATATAGAGTATAAGAATCATGCCTTGCTGTTTTAACAAGGAATTAATGGCCCTCAATATTTCAGAGTTAATCTTTGCCAGATTTGGGTAATGGACCTAATATTTGTGTGGAAGTCAGGGATGACTGAGAAGGCTAAAAGGGGCTGTCAAAAGTGAAGCATGCATATTTTGAACAGATCTTGGTCCTTCCTGAGGAGAGGGAAGGACTACACACAGCTGTGAATGCAATCTTAACGGCTTAAGATGTTTTCGTATGCATGGATCTGAGATCAGCAATATAATGTCAGTTGATGGGAGAATTTGGGATATCTTGTGCTTCATTTTGGTCTTTCTCCTCCAGTCCTAACCAGCGCACAGATGAGGAACTTGCACTGATCTTTGAGGAGTTACTGCATGTCAAAGCTGTAGCCCATCTCTCCAGTTCGGTAAGTGACTAACAGATTCTGTCTCATTTGGCCTAACTTTAATTTTTTACGAATACGCTGCGAATAACAAATAGGAAGGAGTCGGTTTGCTTTTGACATCTTGTCCTTCATATCGTTGAAAGAGGAAAGGACTGCTTTTTTGTTGCTTCTCTGTCAACTTGATTGGATGCCAGTTTTATTTTTCTTTACAACCCAGCGATCACACTGTTCTATTGCAGTGCCCACATTTTTTCCCCAGAATGCCATGAAATCGGACAAGTCTGCAGCTTTCTAGTTTTTTTATTTCTTTTTATTATTAGATGGTTTAAATCCTACCTTTATTGCAGGTAGTCCTTGATTTATGACCGGTCACTTACCAACCCATTAGAAGTTACAAGGTCTTGAAAATGTTATTTGTGGCCCGTCCTCAAACTTATGACTGCCATACCACCCTGCGGTCATGCAATCATATTTCAGGTGCTTGACAGCTGGCTCACAATCCATGCAACCATGTGATTTTCTTAACAACTGTAAGCAAGATCCTGAAGATCATGAAAATGATTGTAAACCATAATATCAAGTCCGGTCAAACTGCAACAACTTATGAGCAAAATTCTGGATTCAATTGAGGTCATAAGTCAAGGATTTCCTGTACTTCTATAAGTAATTCAAAGAGGCAAACATACGTAATGCTCCTTCCTCCTCCTGTGTTCCCCAAAACAACAATCCTGTGAGGTGCACAGGAAAACATAATGGCAGCTACTCTCCTACTTCTACTGCAAATGTAAGTAATAAATATGAATGTGTCTATTTATAAATGAAGTTTTTAGTAACAAAACAGATAGGACAACATATTTTTCTGGCACTCTTCCCCCAAATATACCTTTTTACATGCATCAGTCTGTCTATGTATCTGTGTAATCATCTTTCAGTTACTCCAAATGCATCCAATCCAGCAGTTAGAACTGGATTCATTTCTACTTTCCTTGACACTCCTCTTAAATTTTGGGGCTTTGCATAAAACATACTCCCTAGAATAGGGTTGGGTGGGCAGTGTTCCTGTTGTTCAGCTTTCCTATCCTGCAGTATTTCACTGACCTGTCCCTATGCCTTGAATATCTACTGATTAGACTTAATGGAAAAAAATAAAATCATGTTAAGTACTGGCACGACTGCATTTTCTTATTCGCTTGTTTGCCATTTCCCCATTCAGGTTGCCAAAGTACACTGTGTAATTTGCATGTTGACTTAAGAAAACAAACGCTTGGTTGATTGCGTTGAGATTTCTTGGGTGAAGTGCTTCATATTGTAGATGTTTGTGGAGGACAAGACAGGAAGGAACTATGGCACAATGCAGAGGTGCAGCAGTCCAGAGATCCAAAGCAAACAGGATGTAACTGGCACAACTGACACATTGCAAAGCTACGGAAAATCTAGAACCAGGCACCTACAGTAATCGGTGCTTTGTTGCCATGAATCCCTTTTCTGCTTCCCTTTCCTGAGGGATCTGTGGATGCCAACAGTATTTTATAGCCAAATCTTATATTTTTAAAATCAGGGACCAACAGTTACTTGCATAACTAATTCAACTTCTCTAACTGACAAGTCTTCATTTGCACCTCTGCCAGTGCCCAACATCCCATCTAAGGTTGATCCTTGATACAGATATGAGTTACACCCCATTTATACACCTGTTTTTCCTTCCTTCCTTCCTTCCTTCCTTCCTTCCTTCCTTCCTTCCTTCCTTCCTTCCTTCCTTCCTTCCTTCTTTTCTTCCTCCCTCCCTCCCTCCCTCCCTCCTCTTTTCCCTGAAGAAGGGTTGCAAATAGAAGCTGGCACCTATTTTGTAAATCTTCAGTTGGCCTCAATACGTTTGCTCAGTATGGATTGGGTTTAGAAATGTAAGGACTTAGCTTAAATGCTGTCTTATGCCACATGCTGACTTCAGTTACCAACTGTTGCTTTGTGAAACGTGTGACAGCTCAGTGAAGTGTGTTATGGCGCCTACTCACTAATTGTTTCTCCCTTGCAGGTGAGGAGAGAGTTGGCTGCTGTACTGCTTTTTGAGTCCCATGCCAAGGCTGGAACTGTGTGTGAGTCACATTTTTTTTTGTCACTTTGGCAACACTCTTTTTGTCTCTAACAGTGTCCCTCCTGTACCCCATATGGCTATTTTATGCAGCCATAGGCTGACAGGTGTGACCATTGTGAGTTGGAAATGATATGCATTTTTATGCCTGCCACTTGCAGTATCACAACCTACGCCAACCATTGTAAAAAGAAACAACGCTGGCATTCAACAATCCTCTGTTCTGTGAAATCAGGGAGGAAAGCTGTCAGTGATACTGTTCATTTTTTTCCTCTCTTTAAAGTCGGTGTATTCCTTTTAAAAGGTTCCTAGTTAGCTCTTTTCTTCATAACTCTAGCTCTAGGTCTCCATTTCTTCTTCTGTTAATTTATTTCTAAAAATGTTCATTTGTAACTGCACTGTAATTGCCTCAGGCTGAAATTTTCCTGTAACTTAAGTCCTTTTTTCCCCCTCCCCCCTCCACAGTGTTCAGCCAAGGGGACAAGGGCACATCCTGGTACATCATTTGGAAGGGATCAATCAATGTTGTTACACATGACAAGGTGTGAACTTTTAATTTCTTTAGGAATCAACAGGCTGGTTTCAGAATAAGACCAATAATTCTAGGCATTTAGATACCAGAACTTTTATGTCTTTCAATGTTTCTAGTCCTTGGATTTATGCTTTAGATGTTTGAGTTGCTTGTATTTGCAACTAATTAATGTTTAGATTTATCTCAAATGTTTATGCTGTTACAAATTTTTCCTTTGTCATGTTCTCACTCTTCCTTGTTACATAACTCACCTTTCAATAACCCAGGCATTTTCCAGCTGCCTGGGTTCCATCTCCCCAAATTATCAGCAATATTCATGTTGACTGAGTCAAAATTTACCTTTCTGTAAGATTCCTATATAGGTGAGGCTAATTTAAACATCTATAATTCTCCTATATACCACATCACCCCCTTCCTAATTCATAAATCCCTGAAAGAATATAAATGTCAGTAACATTCTGTGTTCCAAAATTTTCCCTCCCTCCCTGGACAATTTTAGTGCTAAAATTTGTCCATGTGAATGAATTTGCCCATTGTAAATCAGCTTCCCATTCCTTTATATTTACATACAAACCTATGTGTCTATACATAGAGAAAAAGAGTAGGGTGCAAAGGTAAGGTGGGGAAGCGGTATGGCCTTTTGTCTGGTGTGCTCACTTCCTATGCATGTTTATATTACTTATCATAAAATGGTGTCACAGTGTACAGCAGCCATATAATAGAAAATAAATATATCTAAGAGGTTAAAGTAGGGTGGAACACCATGTTGCTGACTAAAAAGAGGTTTACCACATCATGTAAGACATTCAGGGGTTGTGCCTTTGCAAGGCAGAATTAATATAGTTGTGTGTACTTAACCTTCTCTCCTGACAACAGTTGTCCTTAAAACCTTTCTTCCTAGGCTGTGTTTAATCTGGTTTCCTGCTGGTTAAGTTAGAAATAAGGTACAAAAGAACAAACGTGTGGTCTTAGTAGTCAGGTGAACCTAGTAGGACAACTCACGTTTGCCAAGGTGGTATCTAGACATTGTGAATAAAATGATTGGTTCTCTCACTTGTTTGGTCAGGGCTTAGTGTGCACCCTACATGAAGGTGATGACTTTGGCCAGCTGGCACTCGTGAACGATGCCCCCCGTGCTGCCACCATCATCCTTCGTGAAGACAGTTGCCACTTCTTGCGAGTGGACAAAAGGGATTTCAACCGGATTCTCAAGGTAGGCATGGGTGACAGACTTGCAACATTAAACATACTTTGATTAGTAGAAGGAAGCTTATCTCTTGTACAAGGAAGTTGAGAACACTGAAGGATGGAGAGGCAGTTATATAAATAAAGTTCATGGTCTACTTCAAATGTAAGCCATGAAATTATTATTATTATTATTATTATTATTATTATTTATTAAACATATACCGCCCTTCTCCCGTAGGACCCAGGGCGGTTCACAAGGCAATTAAAACAACATTACAATACAAAAAGTTAATAACAATTAAAATAGATTAAATTATCCTTGATTAAAAATCTAAAACCCCTATAACTCTGATTAAAAAACCCAATTACAATAAGTTAAAAATTAAAAATTCTCAGTCCTGGCCGGAAAGCTCAAAGAGCCAGGTCTTCAGGTCCCGGCAGAACGAACGAAAATCAGGGGCAGTCCTGAGCTCTACAGTTAACTGGTTCCAAAGGGCAGGCGCGTCCACAGAGAAGGCCCTCCCCCTGGGTGTTGCCCGCTGGCAATCCTTTGCCGGTGGCACCCTGAGAAGGCCCCCCCTGTGGGAGCGCACAGGTTGAAGGGAACTTGATGCCGGCAGCAGGTGTTCCCTCAGATATGCTTAGACACTTGTCTGTCTTCCATCATTTGGGTTTCCAAATTGTTCCTCATGGCTGTATCTTTTCCAGAACCCAATTACCTTTCTCTTGACTTCAACTTCCCTGCCCTTAATTTATTCTACTTTAACTTGTTTATTCCTAGCTAGAGTGGCAATATGTGGCTTTTCAGAATGATGGTGAATGCAAATTCCCATGTTTAATGACCCAGACTACTGTAATCAAGAACTGGAAAATCACACACTGCACAATTGTCTGCATTATTGCCTCTCTTGGTATTGGTCTAATGCAAATTGTACACAACCTCTATTATGCCACTGCTTCTGCTACCTCTGATATATATTAATAAGAATCAATTGGAATATTAGAGCAATGATGCAGAGTCCTAAATGGAGGATGAATAGATTGTAGATTATTTTTCCCCTGCTAACTTCCAACAGATGCCAGTCTTGATCACACTGGTTAACCAGCTTCCTTGCGGTACTTGACTGCATATTGCAGATTTCATGCAAAGAAAAATGCTAAGAGTGCCTGTGATTAAAAATACGCTTCCCTGCTTTGATACTTTAAATTAATCTATCTGGATTTTGTGCCTTATGCCAGCACTGAGACAAAGCAGTGGGGCTACCCAGGATTAGCATATGAATGTCAAATCTAATTCAGAAATGGAATTATTTCTTTTCTTTTTTTGGCTAGTGTCTGATGATGTAAGCCAGCCCGTAATAATTTGCTTTTCTCACTAGGATGTTGAAGCTAACACCCTTCGGCTAAAGGAACATGGGAAAGTGGTGCTTGTTTTAGAGAAGAATTCACAAGGCGCTAATTCCAGTCACCTTGCTGGGACTCCGGGGAGCAGTAGGTACAGCAATCTGCCCCCTTCATTTCCCTGCTCTCTCCTCTATATTTGCCCCCTCATTTCCCCTTCCCCTTTTTCCTTTGATAGAACAGGGAATCATCCCTTGCAGACAGTCTTTTGCTTCCCCATATATTTTACGGGGAAGTCACTAATTCCTTGCGAATGTGGTGCTTCAATCTCTTGGTTTCAGTAAGGTGCAAGTTGCCTTGTTGTAAACTACGTGCCGATTTCGTTTTATGTGTGCACCGCTTTAGATGTATACAAAGGTGGGATCTGTGCAGGTAGTTCTCGACTTACGACCACAATTGAGCCCCAAATCTTTGTTGCTAAGCGAGGCAGTTGTTAAGTGAGTTTTGGCCCATTTTAAGACCTTTCTTGCCACAGTTGCTAGGTGGATTGCTTCAGTTGTTAAGTAACACGGTTGTTAGTAACACGGTTGTAAAGTGACTCTGGCTTCCTCCCTTGACTTGGCTTGTCAGAATCTGCATAAATATGAACCCGTTGCCAAGCATCTGAATTTTGATCACATGACCATGGGGATGCTGCAACGGTTGTAAGTGTGAAAAACGGTCTTAAGTCACTTTTTTGGTGCCGTTATTACTTCGAACAGTCACAAAATGAATGGTTGTAAGTCAAGGAGTACCTGTACTTATTTATTCATTATGTTTGTTTGCTGCCCATCTCGCCGCAAGGTGACTTACTGCTTATTTACTGCTTATAGGCTGGTGTAGATGATTACGGTAATCATATGGGGCTAATGTGAGGGACGTGGTGGCTCAGTGGGTTAGGATGCTGAGCTTGTCGATCAGAAGGTCGGCAGTTTGGCGGGTCGAATCCCGAGTGCCATGTAACAGAGTGAGCGCCTGTTACTCGTCCCAGCTTCTGCCAACCTAGCAGTTCGAAAGCACGTAAAAATGCAAGTAGAAAAATAGGGACCACTACGGTGGGAAGGTAACAGCGTTCCGTGCCCCTTTGGCGTCTAGTCATGCCGGCCACATGACCACGGAGACGTCCTTCGGCTTTGAAACGGAGATGAGCACCGGCCCCTAGAGTTGGAAACGACTACCACGTATGTGCGGGGGAACCTTTACCTTTACCTTAATGTGAGGAAAACCATCATGGCGGCATATGCAACCAAACTGTGGGTTCTTCAATGTGTCCAAGAAGGGCTTCCAAACTTGATGAGTTGCAGCTGTTTGTAGATGTTTGCTAGGTCTCTTGATATTGGTTTCCATGATGTAATTGCTACTTTGGATGCCAATATCTTGTTCTTTCCTGCAGATATTCAGTAATGGCTGGGACCCCTGAAAAAATACTTGATTACCTATTGGAAACCATGCGTTCAGACTCAACACTTTCTGATCCTGTCGGTGAGTATAAAATAGTTTGCATAAAGGAAAACCTCCAGAACAATTGTTGTTCTATAAGCCAACACTGTGTGAAGTTGAGGATTGTGGGCAGCTAATTTGTCCAGAGCAGAACTGAGAATTGCATTCTGGGGATGATTACAAATTAAAGGCAGATGTGTGCAACCCACAGATGCATAAAGTCATAAAGCTCCTTCAAATATTGCGATGAACGGTCACTTCTGCTGTATTACAAAAGGAAGATTCCTGGAGACTCTTTTACCTGTTTATATTACAGGTAGTCCTTGACTTACAACCATAATGGAGGCTTGACAGTTGTAAAGTGCATCATCTTTTTGACTGACTTGATTTTATGACGTTTTTCTGGCAGTCATTAAGCAAATTCGGTAGTTGTTAACCAAACCCATTGTACGCTATGGGACATTTTTGCCCCAACTGGAAGTAATTGCTGGTTTGGGGCAAAAATATAAATTATGATCATGTGACCACGAGGTGTTGCAAAGGGCCAATTGCCAAGTGTCCACAATGCATTCATGTGGCCACAGAGGCCCGATCATCAGAACTTTGGAACTGGGTTGTAAGTATCTCTCTTTTGGGGTGAGGGGGTGAGGGGGTGTGTCTGTTGTAAGTTTGGATGGTCGTTAAGTGAACCGCTCACAAATCGAGGACTCCCTGTACCTGCTTTTAATCAATTTTGTGCAGTTGATTCACCCTTTTGCATTAGTTTGATGATGATAATCTGGGCAAAAATAAAATAACTATTTGGTATAGCTAAGTTTAACTTAAATAATTTGAATGGTTGAGCTGTCCCCAACCCACTTTCCTTCCTGAACCCAGAAGTAGTTGGATATGATCTCTGTCCTTTCCTTTCTCCAGGAAGTCACTCACAGGACAGGAACAGCATTCCTGTTCTAATTCGGCCAATTAAAAGACACTGCGCAGCTCTTAAGGGCCTTTCTTGAAAGAAACAAGATGAAAAAGACATGGAAAAATAACCATGGTATCCATGCTCCCAATAAAAAACCCCCATGTGTTTAGGGTTTAGGGTTCATACCTTATGTTTAGGGTTCATACCTTGCCTACAAGGACCCCCAGGCCTAATCACGTAGATGGTTTTTAAACAGGAATCCTTGGACTTTATTTTAATAGAAGGGAGCTTGCTACTTGTTCATCCCTTTGGTCCAGTGGTCTGTGCTTATTCTTATATTGGAATATGTATGAAGTGTCAGAGCAGAGGAGAGCAAATGCAAATCTTCTATGTTAGTAGGCATTAAATTAGAGCAGCGTCTAGCCCGAAGGTCATATTTCACAATGGCTTCTATCTTTTTTGCAGATACATTTCTGGGAGATTTTCTCCTGACGTACAGTGTGTTCATGCCGACTCCACAGCTGTGCCGAACTCTGCTCCAACAATATCCTTCTTGGTTGCCTCTGCCTTGGATCATAGATGGAGAAGCCTAGTCAGCAAAAGGCTTTCTTTGGAGGGAGACTGCACTGGGTTGCTTGAGCCAAGAGCGTTGTAATTCCCTCCGTGCATCGTTGATTGTTCTAGATTGTTGCAGTGCAATGGAGGGAAGAGACAGCACTTCTGGAGGGCCAGATTTGGCCCAACGTCTGTTAAAATCTTAACTTTATGCTAGGGAAATGTTCCTTAGCTAAATGCCTCCCAGATGTATTAAATTACAATCCCCATTGTTCTCTCTCTCTTGGAATTCTAGAAGCCACACAGGCATGTTATAGCAAAATACAGGACTGGGGTTTGCTGTTTTTTGTTTTTAAATTCTCCCCAACAACATCATACCAGTCCCCTTTTCTACTGTGTTTCTGAATCCCAATCAACTTTGATATACAGTAACAGGAAAATCATACATATCTGTATATGCACACAGATACTGTATGTATCGACTTCCAATATGTTTTTTTCCCTTTACGTCTCCTTTCTCTAACTTTTCCATGCTGTAAGCATTGATAGTTATGAGATCCATATAACTTTAGGTTGCAGAATTTTGCATTCGGATGGGGAGTGGGGGTGAGGACACACAACAACTTTAAGACAAAGTCTCAGTCAACCTGCCTATTATCAACCTTCGCCAATGCATCATCTCCCAGGTGTGCCTAATTGCAACCCTCAGTTTTCCATGTGGAGGCAGTAGATGGAGAAGCCTTGTCTAGAGTCCATGGAGGGGCTGGTCAGCTTAGGATGGAGCCCAGCAACTCAGAAGCCCACTGTTGACACTTGCCTGCATCTCACTACTGCCACATTTGGAATATAGCCAACAACATTTGATGGAAGGCTACATAATACCCCACAGTGTCTTTAACCTCATATCACACTGGACATTGTAGATGAGTTAAAATGCCAGCTACATATTCTTTTTGAAACCTGCTACTCTTGGATACTACTGCCAAGATAAGATAAGCCTCACCCAAAAACAAATCTCCCACCCTTAGAACATATATGTCAGGGGTCTCCAACCCCTGTCTGTGGACCGGCACTGGGCTGTGGCATGCCAAAAACTGGGTTGCAGAAACAAGTGAATCCTCATCTGTATGATGCAGGCAACATGCAAAACCATGCCCTCTCTGGTCTGTGGAAAAACGTCTCTCCACAGAACTGGTCCCTGGTGTCCAAAAGGATGGGGGCCACTGTTGTATGGGGTCTGTTTCATCATCCTGGGCCTCCTTGACTTACATTTACCTTCCATTCGGAACCTTCGGAGGGCTCGGAGCAGGACAAAGCTGCCTATATCCTGGGGAAAAGGCAAAAGATCCTGTGGTTGGTCAACCAGTGGGTGTCTCTGTATGGACGGCTGCTGCAAGCAGAGGCCTGTGCTGTGGCCTTTTTGCAGGTAAGGGGAGGTTGGTGAGGGCCCAAGGCACAAAATGGTCTTTTGGGAGCAACAGACGGGGCAATAGAGCTGGACATCAAATTGTTCTACAGAAAGAGACAGAAAAATTGAGGGAGATGGGAGGTTCAAAAAAATGTGAAAAATAAATAAATTGGTGTGGCTCAGGAGGCATCGTTTGCCTGGGTACCTGTGAAATATGCAACTTTGTTTTCCCTCTGAGCTTCATATGTGATGGTGGTGATAGTGGTGGATAGTATTATTATGGTTTGTTGCATAAACAACCAGATATTTAGATTGGATTTGGCATGTTTGTCCACCTATCGAGTCTTTCCCAAGGACCTGAGATAGGCAGATGTAGGAAGTTTGATGGCGTTAAAGATATTGTCACAGGATGTAGTCAGTTCCAAGTAAGGCTGCCTTTGGCAATTGACTGATGGTGATTTTGTCAATGGCGGTGGTGTTCAAGTGGTGCTCCAGTTGTTTTGGGATATTATTATTATTATTATTATTATTATTATTATTATTATTATTATTATTATCATTATCATTATCATTATCATTATGAAATTGTGGTTGGTTGCAGTCAGCCACATGTTTAGGCTGAATTTGGCATTTTTATCCACCTATCAAGTTCTTCCCAAGTAATGTAATACTTGGATCCAAGCAGTGAGGCCTTTTGTAATTGACAATTGGAAATTTGTCAATGTGCAAATTTCCTAAATGCCATCCGAGATTTTTTTTTAGTAAGGCACTCAATGTGTCGATAACCACTGGTATTGCCACAGCTGGTTTATGCCATAATGTCTTAACTTCAGTGTTCAGATCTTGATACTGTGTGATCTTCTCAAATTCTTTGTCTTCTACTATCCCTGGTATTGCCCCGTTAATTGCCCACACTTTCTTTTTTTAAAACCACAGGTAAATCTGGTGTGTTATGTGTCTAGATTTTATCAATTTGTATTCAAAAATCCTACAGTTATTACATGCTGCCCTTCTCCCAGCAGCTCTGGGTGTTGGGTGGGAAAACCCACACCCACCAAGTCTGGAGACTAAAACACATGAAGAACGGCTGCAGGAACTGGGTATGGCCAGTCTAGTGAAAAGAAGGACTAGGAATGACATGATATTAGTATTCCAATATTTGTGAGGCTACCACAAAGAAGAGAGGGTCAACCTATCTTCCAAAGCATCAAAAGGCAAGACAAGAAACAATGGATGGAAACTAATCAAGGAGAGAAGCAACCTGGAATTAAGGAGAAACATGCTAACAGTGAGGACAAATTAACCAGTGGAACGGCTTGCCTTCAGAAGTTGTGGGTGCTTCATCACTGGAGGGTTTTAAGAAGAGACTGGACAGCCACTTGTCTGGAATGGCGTAGGGTCTCCTGCTTGAGCAGGGGGTTAGACTAGAAGACCTCCAAGGTCCCTTCCAGCCCTGTTCCAATTTGAATTCACATAGCATACATACATGCATTCATGAAAAACCTCAGCAATCCTCCCTAGCTAGCTATTTATTTATTTATTTATTTATTTATTTATTTATTTATTTATTTATTTATTTATTATATTTTTATACCGCCCTTCTCCAGAAGGACTCAGGGCGGTGTACAGGGCAATAAATATAAAAAACAGAATATAAAAGTTAAAATACAATTAAATATAATGCCCAAATTTAAAATTTAAAACAATAATTAAGAACATATTTAAAACCCCAACCCTAACCCATCAGACCAGGCCAGATTGCTCAAATAAATATGTTTTTAGATCGCGCCGGAAGGAGCGAAGGTCGGGGCCATCTGGAGCTCAACCGGCAAGCGGTTCCACAGGTCTGGCGCACCCACAGAGAACACCCTCCCCCTGGGGGCCACCAATCGGCATTCTTTGATCATAGGCACCCTGAGGAGGCCCTCTCTGTGGGAGCGCACTGGACGGAGGGAAGTTGACGCCGGCCGCAGGTGTTGCCGTAGGTAATCTGGACCCATTCCATGTAGGGCTTTGTAAGTCATTACCAACACCTTGAATTTCACCTGGAGGGCAACCGGCAGCCAATGCAGCTCGCGGAGCAAAGGTGTAACATGGGAGTATCGGGAAACTCCCAGTACAACTCGCGCGGCTGCATTCTGCACCAGTTGAAGCCTCCAAGTGGACTTCAAGGGCAGCCTCATGTAGAGAGCATTACAGTAGTCTAGACGAGAGGTCACAAGCGCATGAGTGACTGTACGCAAGGCATCCCGGTCCAGATAGGGTTGCAACTGGTGCACCAGGCGAACCTGGGTGAAGGCCCCCCTAGTCACAGCTCCAATATGCTCTTCTAAAGAGAGCTGTGAATCTAGAAGGACCCCCAAGTTGCGCGCCCTATCTACGGGGGGTAATAGCTCACCCCCCATGGCCAGAGATGGGATAATTGGAATTTCCCGGGATGCCGGCACGAACAGCCACTCAGTCTTGTCAGGGTTGAGCCGAAGCCTGTTCCTCCCCATCCAGACCCGGACCGCCTCCAGGCAGCGGGACATCACGTCGAGGGCATCACTGGGGTAGTTTGGGGTCGAAATAAAAAGCTGGGTATCATCAGCATACTGATGATACCCAACTCCAAAACCACGAATGATCTCGCCCAGCGGCTTCATGTAGATGTTGAACAGGAGAGGCGAGAGGACCGATCCCTGAGGGACTCCACAAATGAGAGGCCTCAAGTTCGACCTCTGTCCCCCTGCCAACACCGATTGCGAACGTCCCAGAAGGTAGGAGGAGAACCACTGGAGAACTGTGCCTCCCACTCCCAACCCCCTGAGACGTCGCAGCAAGATACCATGGTCGATGGTATCAAAAGCCGCTGAGAGGTCTAAAAGGACTAGGACAGAGGAGCAACCCCTGTCCCGAGCCCGCCAGAGATCATTCACCAGCGCGACCAATGCCGTCTCCGTGCTGTACCCGGGCCTGAAGCCTGAAGCCCGATTGGTACAGGTCTAGATAATCAGTTGCAATCTTTGCAACTGAGATTATTGGAAGCTTGAAGTACCCATTCTCCCTCCTAATTTTACCGCCATTGTCACCACAGTTTTATAGATAAAATGTTGTATATTGTCAGGACCACATGGACAGGAACAGACAGATTCACAGCAACAGTCTTTATTGTGTGCAGGCAGGAACATAGGACAATGGAGCCCATCTGTAGCCCCCTTAAATACCTAGCCAGGTACATTCTCAAAACCAATCCCCACATCTGGAATTCCTGCCGAATGCTGACCAGCCAATCCGAGCCTTGACTGGCGCCACCTGTTGGTCCTAGTGGCTTGCTGTGATTGACAGTCCCCAGCATACACAACACCCCTTCCCCCATAATAAGAATAATATACACTGTATAACACTAACATTGGTTAGACGACATTCACGGCCTCACATAATCCTCAAGATATAATGGTGATTTATGTGTCCTCACAGAACGTCTCACTGGTTGATCATCTGCCTGGCCGACCGACTTCTGGGATGACAGTTGGCCTTGAAACTCTTCTCCCGCACAGTCATCATTGGCCTGGCTAAACTGCTGTTTGGACCGGTCCAAAGTCCCTGGTTCTTGTTCTGTGCTGGCGTCTGAGAGTACTACCTGTCTCTCTTGACCGACCGTGGTAGCACCAGCAGAGCCCGTGGGTGGTGTTTGAAGGGCCTGATCACATTGCTGTTTCTCAGGGGCCCTCTTCCTCAATTGGTCAATGTGCCTTCTGATCTGCCGGCCCCCTTCCCCTTCCACAATGTATGAGACAGGCCCAGTTTTATCAACTACCACCACTTGAACCCACAAGTCTCCAGTCCCATAGCTCCTGGCCCACACCTGCTCTCCCAGATTAATTTCCCTCATGGGGGTGGGTTGAACCACCTCTGCAGCCACTCTGTCTGGGTGCAATCTGTCCAATTTTGTGATGAGCCGCCTGCCCCAGCAAAGTTCCGCCGGACTCTTGCCTGTGGTTGTGCAGGGTGTAGTGTGCTGTGCCAGTAAGAATTGTGCCAACCTTTGATGGCAGTCCCCATAGATGATGCGTCTCAATGCTTCTTTAGTTGTCCTTACGTTTTGTTCTGCAAGGCCATTGGTAGCCGGGTGGAAAGGAGCAGACGTGGTGTGCCTAATCAAGTTGGCCTTGGTGAAAGCCTGAAAATCAGCAGATGTGAATTGTGGGCCATTATCAGACACTATGACATCAGGCAGACCATGTGTGGCGAAAAGCCCCCTCAGCACCTGCACAGTTTTTGCTGTGGTCATGCTTGTAACAGGGACTACCTCTAACCATTTCGAATAACTGTCTACCACCACTAGGAAAAGTTGCCCCTGAAATGTGTTTGTACTCCACTAGTAAGGTAGCCTTCCCCTTCATTTTAATTTGAGCCCATTGAAAATCTGTTAAACATATGGTTGTGGGCTTTAAAGGAATCTGCCACCTGCTCTTGCCACAAATTGATTTGAATGTCTCAAAAGAGATTATTGAGACCGACGAACCCGAATCAATTTCCATCTTACAAGGTACACCTTGCAGCTGGACATTAATTTTTATTTTTGGCCTGAGCAGTTGGTGGATTGCCGTGTGTGACATCACCACCCCATCACCCCTCCCACCTTTGGGTGGAACCCTAGGGGGCTCTGTGCCTGGAGGTGGTAGATTTTTTGTACCTGCTAACTCGTTCAGACTTTCCTTTCTCCGGTTTCAGCAGACGGATACAATGTGTCCAGTTTTTCCGCAAAAATGACACTTTGCATTTCTGAACCTGCATGCCGTTCTCTGATGTTTACCCCCACAGCTGGCACATTTGAACTCTGTTTGTCTGGGGCTTTGACTGTAGTGCTGCTGTTTGCTGCTTCCCTGGGGTCCACTCTGTCTTCCGCTGCTGTTCCCGCGCCGAAGCTGTGACTTTTCCAATTTTTGAAGAATTGCATCGATCTCTCCATCCTCCCCGTTGTCTTCGCTTCTGTCGTCCACAGCGCTCTCGTGGTGAATGGACCCACTAGAACCGCTGCTGGGTCTGGAAGCATTCTTCCTGCTGGTAACCTCATGAGCCATTATATCATCTATTACATCTTGAAGACTCATGGTCGGTTTTGCCATTATCTTTTCCTGCAGCCATTCATCCTGCAGACCAATGATGATCTGGTCTTCTAAATCGGAAAATTTACACAAATGAGAGGCTTGACGTACTGCAGCAATGTATTCAGTCGCCGACTCTCCCAGTAACTGTTTCCGTTGGTAAAACTGTACCCGCCAGTACAGCTCAGACCGCTTGGGCAAAAAATGTCTGTTCAATTTGGCTGTAAGGTCATCGTAGGAAACAGCAGTGACCTGAGTTGCGTGCACAATCCAACGGCTATCTTATAGACGTCTGGACCGCTGATGCACAACAATGCTGCAGCTTTCATGCGGTCTTCAGTGATGCAATTTACCAGCAAATAGCCTTCCACCTGGCCCAGGTGTGCTTCCCATTCTTCTGGGTAACGAACATCGAATTCATGGATGTTTCCGAGCTTAGACATGCTGCCTCAGTCCTTGACAATCGTTCGCAGTGAAGAAATTAACTCTGTAACGTTCAGAGTGCAACAAAGTATCCCATCCTCCTCACCAGTGTTGTATATTGTCAGGACCACATGGACAGGAACAGACAGGATTCACAGCAACAGTCTTTATTGTGTGCAGGCAGGAACAAAGAACAATGGAACCCATCTGTAGCCCCCTTAAATACCTAGCCAGGTACATTCCCAAAACCAATCCCCACATCTGGAATTCCCGCCGAATGCTGACCAGCCAATCCGAGCCTTGACTGGCGCCACCTGTTGGTCCTAGTGGCTTGCTGTGATTGACAGTCCCCAGCATACACAACATAAAACAAACTAATGGGTCCCACGTGTATTTATTTTTATGTGAGTCGTGTTGATTGACTAGCATTTTTCTCCCGTTATTGTGGACTTGGAAATCTGTCTTGCTGCTTCTGCTAACTGGTCTTTGGCCAATATGTTGCAGACCATGTCAGAATACGCCGCTCAAGATGCTCGTCTGGGGCCCCTGGTTCGGGAACAAATACAGGACCGCCGGAGAAATAGAGTGTGAGTCTACTGTATCATCTCAAACTGTCTTAATTGTATTTGTGTTGTCAGAAAAGAGCCTGGTCATAAGTAGGATGATCATGGCAAAAAGCCCAGTTTCCTGGGAAGTCTGAACACAGGTATGGGCAGATGTCAAGTTAAACAATTGCAGCCAAATGTTTGCATAACAACTCAGACGTGTTGATATATACTTAGAAATAAAGAATTGTAACCGAGAGCCATAGAACAGTTGAATGAGTGGTTTACTGGACTACTTAGATCCCGGCAGTTTTAATACTGCTGCTGTGTTTTCTCAAAAACAAAGCCTCTGGCAGTCTGAGTAACCGTTGTGTCCTGACAGGGACTTTTCTCCTTTTTGAATAGGATAGAAAATGGCAGCAACTGTGCATCTCCAAAGCTACAGGTAAATTCCTGCCCTCTAGCAAGAGGTTCTTCAATTATGTTCTGATCTTATTTTCAAGCAGTTGCAGGTGCCGTTCCCAAGTGGACAAGCTTAATTTTGCTTGGTTGTTTTCACTGTGTGTGTGTGTGTATGTGTGTGTGTGTGTGTGTAAGTAAAAGAAGAATTCAAGAAGGGAAATAGCTGGGAAGACATTTGGACCTGCTACACGTGGTCATGCTTTCCTTTTCATTTTATGGCACAAAACCCATCTTTTCGTCGTGGCATCTTTTTCCTTTAAATCAGACATGTCAAACACAAGGCCTGGGGGCCGGATCTGGCCCGTGAAGTGTTTTCATGTGGCCCGTGAAGCCATCCTGGAAACAGTGAGGGAACGGCCCCCACTGCCTTGGCCCTGGCCCAGAGACCCTCCTCCTGCCAGAGACCCTCAGATCTGTCCCACTGCTGCCCAGGCCCCCATAGGCACCCTTGATGCGAACGATGTAGAGCTGGCCATGCCCACCCAGTAGGCCATACACACTCTAGCCACGCCCACCCAGTAGGCCACGCCCACCCAGGCCACACCCACCCAGCCCCCTGAGGGCAACCACAGTGCTGATGCGGCCCTCAATGAAATTGAGTTTGACACCCCTGCTTTAAATGTGTTCTGTACCAGCCTGCTACCGGCCTTGCAGAAAGGCAACCCCTGTACAAACGGCAGAGGCTGGAATACGTCTGCCAAATTTATTACACAAACAAACAACAAAACATGAAACAAGATACCGGAGCTTTGATCCTCTAACGGAGCGGTTGCTTTCAGCAAACCAGCCCTCCCCCAAACACTCCCTTTATAAGAGTTCAGGGCATGGCCTCTCTTTGCCTCCTTCCGAGAAGTCCCACAGCCTTTCTCTGCTTGCTCCTACTTGACTGCCTCCTGCGTCGGGCGTCCTTGAACAGGGCCAGCTGTGGGTCATCTTCATCCACACTGTTGGGCTCACACAGCTGGGTCTCCACCAAGTAAGAGGGGCCTGGCTGGGGGCTCTGCGGAGCCTCCAAGCCATCATCAGCAAGTTCTTCTTCAACACCCCCCTCCTCCCCCTCGTCTGAGTCATCCGAGTCATCCGACCCAGCTGCCGAACCCACAGGCTGACCCTGAATCACAACAAAATGCTTCCATTATACAGGGTCTTGCTTCCTTCCTCTCCCTTCATCTTCACACCTTATGACAGAGTGCTGCAGGCAAAGGGAACCAGGATAGATTCATCTCATTTTCTTTTCTAGAGAAAATGAGACACGCAGAGCAGTGGTGGGATTCAAATATGAGAACAACCGGTTCTCTGCGTGGATGCCGCCTCCAGAAGTCCATTCTGGGCCTGGGCAACAAAAAAAATTAGCTACCGGTTCTGCCGAAGTGGTGCGAACCGGCTGAATCCCATCACTGATGCAGAGGCAACTCAACATTTTCTCTCCCAACATCTGTCCCAAGGGTTTCTGACGAGAAGCTAAATTCTGTAAGCTGAATTACATGGCTTAATCCCGGTACAGGGATGTGTGTGCTAAATTTTCAAAGCACATTTTATCTTGCTAATTAAAGAGAAGAGAGAGAGAATAAGAACTTTACTCCTAGCCACTGTAAATCCTGGTTTATGGACCTTCACTCTCATTTCTATTATTTTCATCGAACAGAATGTATGTATTTGCTAGCCTATGACTTGAAAGCATTTCTTGGAAAAAAACCTGAATTTTCTTCATACATCTAGATAAGGGAAAGATTGGGAGAGAAAGAAAGGAGTACCAGTAGTCCTTAACTTATAACAGTTCGTTTAGTGACTGAAGTTATGATGGCTTAGCGACAGAAATGTTCAGCTCAGTTGTGGTTGCCAGTCAAGGACTACCTGTATTTTTGGACACCCACATTTGCATTAAGTATCTTTAAGGGACTGATGTGTGTGGTATGGGGAAAGGACTTTCCTGTTAAATTTTAGTGCGTATTAGCCATAAGCATCCACTTGTATTGTGCTATGATTTCCTGCATGGTAAGATTTTTTCCCCCCCTGTGTCTTCCCCCTTTTTCGTTCCCAGGTCAGGAATGTTGGGAACCGGTTTGCCATCCAAGAAGAAACTTTTCTGAACAACAGTTACACCGTGGGAATCAAGGACAAAGGTCATCATGATTTCCCTGCTTAGGTTTCAAACTGGTCTGCTTTGACACTGATTTTCCATTGTGTAACCAGAACAATTGTTACTGTGCCAAGATATGGGAGCTTGGCTCCATGAGATGATGGCAAGGTTTTGATTCGCTTGATGGGTTCTGCTATATCCTCTATCTAAGGAATAGCTTCTGTGCTAACACTCTTTCCTTTTCATCTCCCTCTCTAGTTTCATATGACATATACAGGCCCAACTATTCCTGCCTTACCAGACTGTTACAGGTGAATGCCTCAGTTCAGGAAGTCCTTGCATCATTAGCAGACTGTCAGGACTGGAACAAAGACTGGATCCTGGTCAAGGTTAATTCAGCAGGAGGTGAGCCCTCTGTAACCTTTGAGGTGCTGTTTCCTTGGGAAGATAATGAAGCCATGCTAGCTTTGCAGGAGTTACATGGAGATGCCAGTCATGTAAATAGGAGTTCCTTCATCCCAGGGCTACACACGACCCATCTGGAAAAACCCCATTCCAAGGACACACACACACAAAAAAAAACCCGTAACAATTTACAGCTGTTGGCTATCTGAAAGTCGTTTAAATGTTCTTAGTCCATGCAGGTCTGTCATTGGAAATTAACATCCTCAAGAATTTATCAGTAGCATGAGTCAATGGAAGGAAATTTCCCTACCCTGTTGCTCCTTGGTGTAGTCTATCTTGAGGCAAAGAGTAGTGGCAGCAGATGGTGTAGTTAGCAGGAGCTGCTGATGGTTCCCACCATAGTGTTATCAAGTCCTCAGTGGAATGAGCTCCCTCACTTTGGCTCCAGAGACATTATTAGAGTTTTTAAACAATGGGTAGGGGTGTCTGTGGAGATTCCCAGTCATCCAGGTCACAGTTATCCCAAAGATGCTTTTTTTTTCACGAGACAATTGGACTTTCTCGTTTTTCTTTGAAGATGTTTTGCTTCTCATCCAAGAAGCTTCTTCAGCTCCACCATCCAGTTAGAGCTGAAGAAGCTTCTGGGATGAGAAGGGAAACCTCTTCAAAGAAAAACAAGAAAGTCCAGTTGCCTCGTGAAAGAGCATGTTTGGGATAATGGGTAGGGATAGCAACGGCAATGAGCACACCACTGGAAGACCTGAGAGACAAGGCTGGGGACAGATCATCATGGAGAAAATGTACGTACTGTATATGGGCAGTAAGAGTTGACAATGACTTAATGGCACATAAATCCTATCAGGGGTAGCAATTTTGGGGGGGGGACGGATGTTCCTGCCTTATGCAGTGACAAGTGGCTCCACTATGGCAACACTGTCGTGGAGCAACTGAGGGTCGTATCCAAATTGGTGTCAATCATACATGTATTTCAGCAGTGTCAAAACCACAGCAGAAAGGATTCCCACATGTTTAAAGCTAAGGTGTTTGAGGCAGGGAAGAAGAGCGTGCAGGTTAGTTAGTTTCCATGAAATGATTCTGAGACTTCCTTTTCACATTTCTAGCAAAGTTTTATAATCTGAGGAAACTTATTTCTCTGATTTTAAAAAATTGTATCAGGAAGGCCATGCTTGAATACATATTATGGATGAATGTCCATGTGGCACTTGTTTAAATTTTAAAAAATGGCAGGCGTCTCTCACCTGAAGCATTGGGAGAAGAACAAGGCTGACATGAGTAGAGTATCTGATTCACTAAGGTAAAGGTAAAGGTAAAGGTTCCCCCGCACATGTGTGCTAGTCGTTTCTGACTCCAGGGGCCGGTGCTCATCTCCGTTTCAAAGCCGAAGAGCCAGCGCTCGTCCGAGGACGTCCCCGTGGTCATGTGGCCGGCATGACTAGACGCCAAAGGCGCACGGAACGCTGTTACCTTCCCACCGTAGTGGTCCCTATTTTTCTACTTGCATTTTTACGTGCTTTCGAACTGCTAGGTGGGCAGAAGCTGGGACGAGTAACAGGTGCTCACTCTGCTACGCAGCACTCTGGATTCGACCTGCCAAACTGCTGACCTTCTGATCGACAAGCTCAGCGTCCTAACCCACTGAGCCACTGCGTCCCTTTTTGATTCACTAAGACACTTCTAATTTTAAAATAATTTAAATCCTGTATCAGTTTAATCATGCTATGCATCCGATGGAGTTAAAAGCTTCTGGCTTTTAATAAAATTTGTTAGTCTGAAAAGGTGCTCCCAGAATCCTGATTTTTTCTACTGTAACCTATCTCCTCCTACACTGAGCTAAAGGAAGAAAGAGCAAGTTTACCTACCACTGTTACAGCGTGGTTTGTAACTTGTTTATCCATAACATTCATCTATCATGTTGAATGTTGGCTCAGCTGTTGTTTGTTACTATTCTTCTCATGCTTAAAATGGTCTGGCTTCCTTCAGAACACAAGAAAAAAAAAAGGCCCACATGTGGATTTATCTACATCTATCAGATAAGGGCAAACTGCCCCTCTTGAAGACCTCCAAGGTTGTCTGCCCTGGGGGGCCAGGCTGGTCACTCCTCACCCTTCCTTCATTTCCCTGTCTTCACACTTCCTTTTCCATGTTTATGCTGGGAAGGGCATGACCCCCCCTTCTCTTCCCCAGCACAGTTTGGCTCCTGACAGTCTGCCAAACAGCTGTTAGTCCAGCAGTGAAGCAAGCCATCTCAATGAGAAAAGCAGCCCACAAAGAAAAAAAAGTTTCTGCTCTTTTTCTATTTAAATGGAATTCTGCTCCCCCAGGAGGGGAAGGGCAGACCAAATCAAACTATATCTTGATGCAGAGAAGAGGTGATTTGTTATCCATGCATCTTTTAGTGGGGATGAGAAGAAAGTTGTACGTGGAGCTACATTTATATATGCATGCAGATGTTGATCCCAGCTGTCATTCATTCTCACATGCAGCCCTTGAAGACCCTACGAAAGGGTCCACTACTTAGGTTAGTTTTTAAACGCAAATCCACATGGCAGTTAATGTCATGTATGGCCAGCTACTACAGTAGTTGATTCTGGAGGAGAAAAAGATTTATTCTCGTGAGTGTGAAATGGGCCTCTTTGAATTGGAAACTAGAGCTAAATTTGCTAGCTAGGTAAGAGCTAGTGAAGTGAGCTGTGGTTTCTCTAGCATGGTTTGCTGGAGGGAAGGCAAAGAGACTTAACCATCAGTCAACATTGATGCTTTGCTATATGCTGCCTCCTCGTGGCCTGTTGAGAAGCAATTGTATTTCTCAACCTGCTTTCTAAAATTGGATTTTGGCAGATAAAGTTCTATTGCCCGTGGAAGCTTTTGGTGTGTTTACATCCCTGGGCTTGAACGAGAGACTTTTTGCTGTCAGTGTTCAAGAGCTTCACAACTTGGTGAGTATTTCTTGTAAATACACACAAACGGGAAATTTCCCACATTTTTTCCTATCCTGTTTGCCATTACCGCCACCCTCTCAGCACAATTATCAAAGATGTGAACCCTGGCATATAGAAAATGTCTGGAGGAAACTTTATAACCATAGGTAAAGGTAAAGGTAAAGGTTCCCCCGCACATGTGTGCTAGTTGTTTCCGACTCTAGGGGCCAGTGCTTATCTCCGTTTCAAAGCCGAAGAGCCAGCGCTTGTCCGAGGACGTCTCTGTGGTCATGTAGCCGGCATGACTAGACACCAAAGGCGCACGGAACGCTGTTACCTTCCCACCGTAGTGGTCCCTATTTTTCTACTTGCATTTTTTTTACGTGCTTTCGAACTGCTAGGTTGGCAGAAGCTGGGACGAGTAACAGGCGCTCACTCTGTTACACGGCACTCGGGATTCGACCCGCCAAACTGCCGACCATCTGATCGACAAGCTCAGCATCCTAACCCACTGAGCCACCGCGTCCCTTTTACAACCATAGGAAGTGGCTCCCCCCCCAGTAAAAATGTTATGCTGAATTGAAGCAATGAAGTCCATGAGGGGTCTATGGCCAACTCACCACAGCCACCTCCCTGTGGCCAACATGCCATGCTCAACTCACCGCAGGACAAGAGTTACAATAATATCAGAGAAAATGGTGAAATAGAACCATGAAAGAAAGGATGCCAGAGGAGGGACCAAATGAAATGTGAATGGCAAAAATTACAATAATTTTGTAATTATTTTAAAATAATTAAATGGAATTGTTGAATTGTCCTGCAGGGATATTTTCCTGTGGTGAGTTGTCCCTCAGCGAGTCGGCTGTGGTGAGTGGTTGCGGCGAGTTGACCCATTTCTTCCCCGAGTTGCATGAAATTGGAGAAGGGGTAATCTATATCAAGATCACGGAGGGAGTATCCCAAATCAGACTTTAAATTAACTATTGATGAAAAAAAACCACCCCACAGACCTTTCTCTGCATCCCTTTCACTTTGAAGCAAGATACCGATAAAAGATATTTCCAAACTGAGGCTGTATAATGATTCGGGATTTTCTGCATACGGTGTTGGAGTTACAGATTTGTGACAGAAGAATTATCTAGAACTGAAGATGTTCAGCCCTCTTTCCTAAATGCCAAACAAACACCCAAAGCTCCTAAAAGGCTGTAGTACAGTTGTGTGCAATGGGTGTGGTAGGATTCATACATCTTCACTTTTAGTGTGACCTGGGCTTAGAGTTCAAACGTTTCCTGAGGTTCCATTCTAGGACCCAGTATGCACTGTCTGCCTGTATGTAGCAAAAATGGCTTGCCTTTCTCCTTTTGCTCGCAAAGGCGCCTCACCCTGAACAGCTTGGTCCCAGTATTGGTTCCTGGGAAAGTTTGGATTTCATTAGTTCAAAGGACCTGGCTAATCAGTTCACTGAACATGACTGGAACCTCTTCAAAAGCTTCCATCAGGTAAGGAAGTTCTATTAATAAAGGGTAATATTTGTAGCTCAAGGTTGAAATGAGGGGTCCTTGGTGCTCTTTGAGCTTGCATGTTTTCTTACAGACCCTTCATTATCCAAACTAGGTAATGTCATCATTGCTAGTAAGGAGTGCTGTTAGTTTATATTCTGGTGTCTTGCCCTGTGTTGGTGGGGGTGGTCTTAACAGCCCAAACAAAGAATCTCTTAAGAGATCCCATCCCATCCCTATTCTATTCTATTCTATTCTATTCTATTCTATTCTATTCTATTCTATTCTATTCTATTCTATTCTATTCTATTCTATTCTATTCTATTCTATTCTATTCTATTCTATTCTATTCTATTCTATTCTATTCTATTCTATTCTATTCCTCTACGCTACTCTACTCTTATTCTATTCTATTCTATTCTATTCTATTCTATTCTATTCTATTCTATTCTATTCTATTCTATTCTATTCTATTCTATTCTATTCTATTCTATTCTATTCCTCTACGCTACTCTAATTCTATTCTATTCTATTCTATTCTATTCTATTCTATTCTATTCTATTCTATTCTATTCTATTCTATTCTATTCTATTCTATTCTATTCTATTCTATTCTATTCTATTCTATTCTATTCCTCTACGCTACTTTACTCTAATTCTATTCTATTCTATTCTATTCTATTCTATTCTATTCTATTCTATTCTATTCTATTCTATTCTATTCTATTCTATTCTATTCTACTCTATTCTACTCTACTCTACTCTACTCTACTCTACTCTACTCTACTCTACTCTATTCTATTCTATTCTATTCTATTCTATTCTATTCTATTCTATTCTGTTTTCTAATTCTAAATTCTAATTCCATTTGCCTACAAGGACTGATGCTCCCAATCCTGCCATGAGTTATTCACCCATCATTGTTGGTAATGAGCTGAGATTTCTGACTATTGCTTTGTGTTTAAAGTCAAGGCAAGCAGAGATCTAGCCGTTAGTATGCTCATTTGCAAGAGGAACTAAGGCAAGGCCTTGTGTCTTAGGACTGGAGCTTGGGAGAAATTTCCTGACTGTGGTGCTTTTTTTTTTTAAGGTGGAGTTGATTTACTACGTGGTTGGGCCACAGAAATTTCCCAGTGCAACCACAGCCAATGTGGAGCGTTTCCTGCGTCGTTTCAATGAGCTGCAGTTCTGGATCACCACTGAGCTCTGCCTTTGTCCTGATGTTATCAAAAGAGCCCAGCTGCTGCGCAAATTCATCAAGCTGGCTGCGCAGTAAGAATCTACTAATTACGAAAATATTGAGTCAGAGGTGGGCAGACTGTATGCTTACAAGATCTAATGCCTTTTCACGAACTCCTTGAGGCCTATCAGTCGAGAAAAAAAATAATAATTAAGGAATAAGATACCTTTTAGTATCAGCTCCCAAATTCCATTTTTGGTTTCTTCATCAGCTTTCTAGTTTCAGCTTTCTAATTTAAAACCATGTAATTCAGGAAATCAGCCAGCCTGACCGAAGGCAAGGAAGGGATTGAATGAGGTGTCATCCGTACAAAGCAGGTTGTCTATCCCTGCCTTGTGCTACTGCTGTTCTTAACCATTAGGATGACTCTCTCCCTTCGAGCATTGAAACCTCACCTTGGAGATCCCGATTGACTTTTTGGAGACCTCTGAAAATAATAATAATAAAAAAAAGATATTTCTTTCCATTGGGAGAGAACTTGTTGCTCTAGGAATGGAGCCTCTGCTGTTTTTCCCTTTGGAAACTCTTGCAATTTGTAATCGATTTTGTTTGGGATTTCCTTCCTTGGCTGAATGGTGTTTCTGCATTTTTGGTTTCAGCCTAAAAGACCAAAGGAACCTGAATTCCTTCTTTGCTGTGATGTTCGGCCTGAGCCACTCTGCTATCAGTCGCCTTTCTAGGACCTGGGAGGTACGTTTCTACTCTCCAAAGAAGGGGAAACAGTTGAATCGATATGCTTGGTCTGAAACTATTTACCTACATTAACGTGTGTTCAGGAGAGCAGTTTGTTGTTGTTATGTACTGGGCTTGTGGTGATACACCACGTGTGTTGCTGGAGCAGCCAACGGCTCTCCAGCATCCCAGACTGGCTGTCTCTGGTCCTGCAGTTGGCTATCTCCAGGCGGCTTGAGTGGATTCAAACCCATTGTCTGCTGCCTAGGGGCTAGACCAGGGGTAGGCAACCTCGGCTCTTTTATGACTCATGGACTTCAACTCCCAAAATTCCTGAGTCAGCATACCTGACTCAGGAATTCTGGGAGTTGAAGTCCATGAGTCATAAAAGAACCAAGGTTACCTACCCCTGGGCTAGACTATATATTGTGGCTGGTTGCAGCCCAGGTTTCAGTACAGTTCCAGCAAGAATAAAATATGAGTTATCCTGTACTCAGCCTCGTGTCGTCATTCCTGTACCCAAGAGCCCACGACTTAACAGTTGTATCTTCCAGTTTCACATTTACCACTTTGAAAGGCTCTTCCCAGACCTGTTACCATTTTTATGGGGTCCTGGTTAAGGAAAGGAAGGAATGCAGAATAGCAATCACAGCCTGAATGTATGTGTTTATGGGATATGAGGATGATCTGACTACAACATCTATCTAATCAGAATAGAGCTGGAAGGGACCTTGGAGGTCTTTTAGTCCAGCCCCCTACTCAAGCAGGAGTCCCTATATCATTCCAGACAAATGGCTGTCCAATCTCTTCTTAAAAACCTCCAGTGAGGAAGCAACCATAACTTCTGAAGGCAAGCCGTTCCACTGGATAATTGTCCTCACTGTTAGGAAGTTTCTCCTTAATTCCAGGTTGCCTCTCTCCTTGATTAGTTTCCATCCCTGTTTCTTGTCTTGCCTTCTGGTGCTTTGGAAAATAAATTAACCCCTTCCTTCCTGTGGCAGCCTCTCAAATATTGGATTACTGCTATCATGTTCCCCCCTAGTCCTTCTTTTGGAGCAATCTCTGCATTGATTGCTAAGGTTGATTCAGCTGAACTGGCTGGTTAGGTTGGAGTCTTCTTCCTGTCTCGCTTGCTCCATGTGTGTCCCTCTTGAAGCTGTGCTCAGTTCCCAGATTGATGGAGTAGACTGATCAAGGATATGTGTACTGTGTATGTGTAGCCATAATAATGAGTTTGGGATCAAAGAGGCAGGCCTGAAAAGCATTTTCGCATATACAAGATCTTCTGGGAGATTCATTAACAGGCCTCAACAATCAGTTATTGTGTAAGAAGTAAAGGATAGCAGCAAAATTAAAGCAATTAATGAAAGACCATGTTTTCCAGTATCTCAAATACATAAGGAATGCCCAGAAAGGAGAATCTTGGCTTTTCCCCATTGACATTTATTTATTATTTATTTGCCGCCCATTTCTCAGACAATTCTTTTCAGAAGAAGTTAGATTCTTAGAAGCTGGGAAGAGGGTGATGAGCCATAGAATTCCAGAACAGGAAAACATCTGTGTATTAGAGTTGCATATTTGATGCAGTGAATCAACGCAAGTTGAATGTAATAAAACAATGGATAAATCAGGTATTGCTGCAACTTTTTAAACTGTGACGTACCAAATCCTGTAATAGGTCCATTTGTGGGCTGTCATACGTTGTGAAGGGATTAAACTGTTGCAACTGTATGATTTATCTGTCCCAAGCTGAAGTAAAGTTGGCTCAAAATGGGCCAAAATGAGCATTTTAGGGGGATTTGGAAAACAGATGACTCTGAAGTGGGTTGTGGAAGAAATGCACCATCTCCATATGGGAGGTAACTCTTGGAGCACTGTGGCCTCTTCTATTCTTGATTCAGAAGTTGTTGTGGAACAGTATTTATATGGGAAAGATATCTGTTTCATATCTGCTTGTGGCAAAGTTGACACAGTAGAGTGAATAATTGCATATAAAATGGTGTTAAGCAAAGGAAATTGCAAAAACAAGTTGAGATTTTCCTTTAAAAAATAGTTTGCAGAGTAGAACATTGAACATGTGTGAACACTGAAACATTGGGGATTTATATGGCTGCCTAATTTACATTGTAAGCCTGGATGGTTTACAGCCCTCTCTGAACTAGACAAAAAAATTATTCAAATGTAAAAGCAAACATCGTTAACAGTGACCTGGCTCACATTCATACAGATTCATAGGAAGATTATTCATCCTAGCTCCCAATGCCTAGGAAAATTGCCAGATTTTGAAATTTCAACTGGATGGACCTTAAATCAGCCTTAAGAAGGATTACGCCTGCTTGTTTATTTTTGTGGTTCATTTCTATGATTTAGTTTTTGTTGAATTTTTTAAAAATGTTTCGTAGCGTGGATGTGGTATTCTGATCACTAACAGATCACACAGGCAGCAAGTGGGTTATTTGCATGTTCTGCCACAGAACAGAAATTCAGTTTGAGAAGCAGTGCAGATTTCTTCCCTAGAAATTTTACTGAGCACAAATTGGTGAGACACCCTTGGGTAGCCAAGGCTCACAGACAATTCACATCCTTTTAGTTCAAAGGGAAAAAAATTACTCAGGTTGAGAAGTTATATCATTATATGAGCTTACTTTCAGTCATTTCCTTTCTTGACAGGATGAGATTTATGCCAAATAAGCAAGGCCTTTCTTGGTCAATTTAGGCCAACCTCTTTGTCCAAAGTTGACAAAGCTTTACGTTGTTCTGCATACATAGGAAAATTCTACCAATGGGTTTGATATGTCTGTTCTCTTTCACGGGTGCAAAGTCCTACATGAACAAATACAAGTTGAATGATTTCCCTAATTTTCTGCATTAACTTATTAGCCATTCTTGACAAGCCTCTCTCTGATTTTTCTTCATATTACAGAAACTTCCACACAAGACAAGAAAGCTATATGGCACTATGGAACGGATGTTGGTGAGTGGAGAGATGTTCCTTTCTATCTTTGGAAATTGTTAGGAAATTGTTGTGCAGAGGTCTCCTTGTGCTACCAAAGAGTTGCACAGACAAGGAAGGGTACTGAGAGCAGTAAGAGTCACACAGTAACCACAAGAGTACACTGAGTTGTGAAAGCAGAAAGTACTTTACTTTGAGGTGGTGTAAGAACAAAAATGCACGGTCAAAAATAAACAGTCCAGGTCATACACAATAGCAACAGTCCAAGGAGTAATCCAAAATACAAAGTCTTCTTACCGGTCCAGAGGTCAATACACAGTTGTACAGGTTTATCACAGTAGTAAACCAACAGGACAGCAAAACATCTTAAAGTCACAACATCATGGTTAATATATTTTCAACCCAACATTGTAGGCTATCACCATATGCCTAACAGAAATGTTGTTTCTTCTCTCATTTTACATAGTATCCCCACTATATTTCCCATTTTACAGATGGGCAACTGGTGCCGAGAGAGCGGCTTGTGCCAGTTTTATATTAGGAGTTGCAGCCAGACTTAAGAGTAGTAGTTTCAATGTTAGTCAGAATAATTTACATGCTGACTCTCAGGTGCTCAACAGTTTATCAGGATCCTTCCACAAAAAGATAACAGTGTCTAGCCTGATGGAACATAATCTGCCTAGACCAGGATCCGAAGTATTCTGCAACTTCCTCTCTTTCTCTTGATAGACTTTCTCACAAAGGTAGGAGCTCAGTTCTGTTGGTCAAATTTAGATCTCTCCCTGAATGGATTCAATGAGAACTCAATTGCTTTGGCTCTTAATTTCAAAATCTGCTGAGGAATTCAGTAGATGAATGAAAATCTATTTCTGGACCTCTGAAGATCCAAGGGGTTGAGTATTATGGAAGAGAATCCCTTATATAAGCTTAGCAAACTTTTCTGGAGATTGGATGCCACTGTGCAGTCTTGCCTTAGGACCTCAACATCACACACACCCTGTCCAACTCACTATTAAATATTGTCCAAAATCTGGTGATAATTGCCATTATGACACTCAACACTCAAATTCCAAGTTGTATTGAATCTCCATTTAAATTATGCAAGATTTTGGCACTGTAGCATGAGGTTTCTTGTGACATAGTGATCTAATGAGGCTTAGCTAGTTTTTCCCCCTCCAACTATATAATTCTGAATATATATTTAGGGACTTTGCATAAGCATGGAAGCTAGCAGTGGACAGCCCAAGGCTTCATTTCCCCTTGTTGCAGCCCTTAGATTCAACTCTTACCAGATAGTACAATTTTCTATAGTGTTGCACCATCTGAAGTCTGGGAATGCATGAAAATGTCATAAAGTAAGCCCTAGAGTAGGTGACAATGTATGGCAGTAAAAGCTGGACCATAAAAAAGGCTGAGCGCCAAAGAATTGAGGCCTTTGAATTATGGTGCTGGAGAAGACTCCTGCGAGTCCTTTGGACTGCAAGGCGATCAAACCGGTCAGTCCTAGAGGAGATCAACCCTGACTGCTCTTTAGAAGGCCAGATCCTGAAGCTGAAACTCAAATACTTTGGCCACCTAATGAGAAGGAAGGACTCACTGGAGAAGAGCCTAATGCTGGGAAAGATTGAGGGTAATAGAAGAAGGGGACGACAGAGAATGAGGTGGCTGGATGGAGTCACTGAAGCAGTAGGCGTGAGCTTAAATGGACTCCAGAAGATGGTAGAGGACAGGAAGGCCTGGAGGAACGTTATCCATAGGGTCGCGATGAGTCGGACACGACTTCGCAACTAACAACAACAAAGAGTAGATGAATCAGTTAAAAACAAAACTGAGCAATAACTCCCCAAGCCCAGCTCTGTTCATATTCTGTAGCCTTCAGCTACACCCTCAAAAGTTAAATCTGGCCATTGATCTCCAAAAGATTGCCAAGGCCTGTTAATTCTTCAACATCAGATGAAGCCAGACAATTGAAAAATGGGTTTGGACAAGCCAACAGTCTGCCTAAAGCATGTTTGACTACAAGCATCCCATCTGATTTATCCTTTTTTCTTTCTAGGATCCTTCTTGGAATCACCGTGTTTATAGACTGGCTGTGGCTAAGCTGTCTCCGCCCATGATCCCTTTTATGCCCCTCCTTCTTAAAGGTATAATTGAAGGAATCCTATTGAATATATACACAGGTGCAGTTTTAAGTAACTGACAAGTAAAGCCTCAAAATAACCATAGTGTCAGGACCCACCCCAAACCACGTCTTAGGAAGACAAAACACTTGGAGCCAAATCTTAGTCCAAAAGGAATCTTTACTATGACATGCTTGGTTGTAGGAATACAAGACAGGACTTAATATTGTTCTACAAACTAAACCTTTATAAAGAGTTCCCGGTTCAACCCCCCCTTAACCCCATTTGGTCAGTCCCCCATCATTTACCTCGTATCATCCCTCTCGTGGGAAAAAGGAACTTAGCACCTTTTATGTTTATTGCTCTCTTCCGTGACACAAGCCAGATGCTCCTACCATAACCCCCCCTTTTTTCCCCAGTTCAAAAGGCTTCTCTTTTCCTTTGAAATGCCTAATACAGGCTCAATACACATTCGTTCCCTCCTCCTCGGGAGATGGCAGAATCCATGGAATAATGTTTTAAACATACATTTATGAATATGATATAAATGGATTCTGACACATAGCTAGTTCAGAGGTTCTAAAACAGACATGTCAAACACAAGGCCCGGGGGCCAGATGCGGCCCGCAAAGTGGTTTCATGTGGCCCGTGAAGCCATCCTGGAAACGGTGAGGGAACGGCCCCCCGGCCCAGGCCAGCCAGAAGCCAATGTACAATTTCATGGTGGTCATCTATGCTGAAATACATTCAGTCTTAGCTCCACAAGGCCAGCTGGAAACAGTGAGGGACCGGCCCATGCTGCGTCGGCACTGCCCCCTGGGTGCATGCTGGGGAGGTATCACCCTTTGTGAGGAATGAAGAAATGCACCATCGCCTGGAAGTGGCCAGCACATGGCCCTGCCTACTTTGGGCAGGCTAGGGCCTGGGCAGCGTTGCGCTTCTCTTCAGATTCATGCCACCCGGCTCAGCCTCTCGGCACTGTGAGGACAGCCCCCCGCTGTCTGCCAAAACCGGGCAGGCTGGGGGCTGGGCAGCATTGTGCAGGTAACATCGACTCTCATGCTGCTCATGGCATCCCCTCCACCAGAGCATACCAAGCCGGATATGTGAAGTAGGCGAGAGTCATGTGCTGGTCACTTCCAGGCGATGATGCATTTCTTCATTCCTCACGAAGGATGACACTTCCCCAGCTGCGTTTCTTGCCTGTTTTTCTCCCTCCCTCATCTCAAATATTTTCCTACCACTCTGTTCTAGGAAGGAAGGCCCCCAGGCACCTTTGATGTGAATGATGTAGAGCTGGCCACGCCCACCCAGTAGGCCACACCCACCTGGCCCGCCAAGGGCAACTGCAATGCTCATGCGGCCCTCAGTGAAATTGAGTTTGACACCCCTGTTCTAAAACATGAAATGTAAGGCAACTACACTGAAACCAAAGAAGCAGCTGGCAAATTAATTCTACTTTTTTTGTCTATGTACATCAGACATGTCAAACACAAGGCCCGGGGGCCAGATGTGGCCCGCGAAGTGGTTTCATGCGGCCCGCGAAGCCATCCTGGAAACAGTGAGGGAACGGCCCCCACCGCCTTGGCCCTGGCCCAGAGACCCTCCTTCTGCCAGAGACCCTCAGATCTGTCCCACTCCTGCCCAGGCCCCCATAGGCACCCTTGATGCCAACGATGTAGAGCTGGCCACGCCCACCCAGTAGGCCATACGCACTCTAGCCACGCCCACCCAGTAGGCCACGCCCACCCGGCCTCCTGAGGGCAACCGCAATGCTGATGCGGCCCTCAATGAAGTTGAGTTTGACACCCCTGATGTACATATTTAAGAATTTACCGAAAGTGAAGCTTGAGGAACAAAAGGTTCCTTATTCAAAAGTTTTCAAGCCTGTCTGAGAATTACAAAAGATAGATGGTCTCCATTTTTGTTTTGGCAACAAATGATGAGGTACTTGCATTCACTTTGCAGATATGACCTTCATTCATGAGGGCAACCGTACCTTGGTGGAGAACCTTGTCAACTTTGAGAAGCTGGTGAGTAGAAATATGGGGCAGGGAAAATTGAAGTAGACTGGCCGCTGTCCTGTTTTGTGAATGAAATAGGACATTTCATTTTGGGGGAAAAAAATTCACTAGCTGGAAAAAACTACTCTGGTGTTCTGAGAAAGAAGTTGGTGGCGCAGTGCTTAGAATGCTGTATTGCAGGCTGATTCTGCCAACTGCCAACAGTTTGATTCTGAAAGGCTCAAGGTTGACTCAGCCTTCCATCCTTCCGAGCTCGGTAAAATGAGGACCCAGATTGTTGGGGGAGCAATAGGCTGACTCTGTAAACTGTTTAGAGAGAGCTTGTAAAGCACTGTGTAGCAGTATATAAGTCAAAGTGCTATTGCTAGTGCTATTTTGACTGCATGTCGGGGCATCTTCAGCATGCATGCTGTGTTAGTTGGTTTTTCAGTCTACCAATAACTCGATTAGAGAAAATAGAGAGAAAACAAGTGAATAACTTAACACAAGCCCATATCTATCCTGTACAGCGCATGATGGCCAAAGCTGTTCACCTTGTACATCACTGTCGGAGTCATCCCAACCGTGAGTATAGAAGTCTGCCGAGATCAGCCTACACACTGCAGTCTAGAATGGTTGCCACACAGGATTCTTGCACAAATACAGTTTCCTGATGAAATACATTGATTTTCTCCACCCCTTTTAGTGTACAAAGCAGTTTTCAACCATTTTTGAAATGTTAATGTTTCATCTATTTTTAATTCCAGTAAAAATTAAAAATTTAGCTCACCCCATTCCTAAGAAAGTCATACAGTTGAAAAGGGAAGATTTACAGGTGATCTGAAACAGAAGGTGAGAGAGATGCATCAAGAGAGAAATAGCTTTCCTGGCTGGATGTTTTACAAGGATGCTTGCATTATAATAATAGTGTCAGGACCCACCTCAATTCGCATCTTAGGAAATAAGAACTCTTGGATGCAAGTTTAGTCCAAAAGGAAAATGTTTACTAGGATGGAATCGATTGTGGCAATACAAGACGGAATCTAACAAAGTTACATTTCAATCCTATATAAAGCATTCCCATTTCAGCCCCTCCCCTCATCCATTTGGTCAGGCTCTCATCATTTGCTTAGGTGTCAGGCCCTTCCATGGGAAAGGGAACTCTCCTTGGTTTTATGGTTATTGCTTTTCTTTTTAGTTGTAAATGAAGATGCGATCCAGATCTGTCTCTCCCCCTCCCTCCCCCAGTTCAAATGTTCCCTGTTGTTTGAAGATCGCCTAAAGTCTATCCTCTCCCCCCCCTTCGGAGAGATGGCAGAATCCCCAGAATAAGCACATTGTTCTACCTATACATTTATGAAATGTGATATAAATGGATTCTGACAAATAGCCATTTCTGTTAGAGCTGGAATGTTCAGGAACATAGAAAAATGTCTTTGCAGATGACAAAGAGCAGAAGTTGGCAGCAGCTGGCTAGGAAATAACGCATCCCCACTCTGTGAACCTCTGACTTCCCTTTTTCTTTTTCTTTTTTTTACTTTTCCTCTTCTCCCTTTCTTCAGTTCCCCTCTCCCCCTTGCGGAGTCGTCCCCAACACCTCTTGGAAGAAGCTCGGGCAATGCGCACCTCAACCTGTAAGCAAGTGAATTGGGGAAGGGTGTGTGTGTGTGTGTGTGTCTCCTGTCCATGCGTTTAACTGTAGGTTTTTTGTTTGGAACCGTCAAATCTTTGCATGATTTATATTGCTCTCCTTTTCAAAAGTGTGCATTGGTATTTTCTCCCCCCACCCTGCCCAATGCAAATATAACAACAGTTGTTTCATAAGGACAATGTCCTAACAAGAGGTTTTCATGAAAAATTCCTTGGAAATAACTATAATTCCATGTCAGAGTTCTGAGTCTGTGTGCAAAAGGATCTGGATTCAGCCCCTGGAATCTACAAGTCCGTGGAAATGGATAAACCTCCTAAATCTTGAAAATCCACTGCTGTTTAGGCTGCAGCGAGGGATAAGCAACCCCTCGTCTACGGGCCATAAAAATAGCCCACCTCCACCCCAGCCACAGGTGTCTTCTGCCAAAAGTTGATGACAAACTTTCAGCAGCATATGTGTTTGTGAAGAGGTGGAGTATTGGAGCGTTGGAAAAAGTAAAATAGTTGGGTCTTAATGCACTCCTTTGCTCTAAAATAACCATTGTCTCTTACACCTATCCCCCAGAAGGCCAACAAAGCTGGTCGCCGTTTTTCAGGAGACTTTGTTACATCACTGGCCACATCTGTCTTAGAAGCCAACAAAAGAAATATTCTGCCTATTTAACAACTCTCTTGCTCAATATAGCTAGGAAACTGATCCTTTACTTAGTGGTGCTCTAGTCTTTCTGCCTCTTTCAGTACTATTGTGGATGATAGACTTCCTGGTTTGTTTCCTTTCAGGCTCAGAACAGTCCTTCAGCACTCGAAGTCCAGCTGCAACCTGGGCTCATATCCAGCCTCTGAGAGTGATTGACAGACAGAAGGAACTTTTGCGGCTGTCACGAGACCTTGAATCTTGATGCTGGAAGGTTGCCCAAGCAAGGACATAAAGCGTGACGAGGACTGTTTGGGAAGGCACCTTCTTGTGGGTTAGGCCAACTCTCCTCACATTTGGCCAGAGGAAGATCTCGGAGCAGATGAGAAAGTTCCTCCTATTCTGGTGGCACATTTGATCTGTCCTGATAATTGAAAAATAGGTGACATCGCTGCAGAGCCTAAGGAATGATGTACCACCTGCCTCCTGATGAATTGTTATTTTCTGACTTGGAGTTTCCTCTCTTCTGCCAGGTTCAAATAAGATTCTTTAAAACATTTGAATTGAGCCATTTCCTTCCCCCCTCCATTTGAGTTGATTGAACTAACGAGCAGAACATACTGATGTATTTATTTATTCATTAAATTTATATCTTGCTTTCCTCCCCGAGCTCAAGCAGAGTACACAGCATTTCCCACTTCAAGTTTTTCCTTACTGGTGAAGTAAGCTGGACTGATGGCATATGATGGACTCAGAACTGGATTTTTCTGCTCCTAGTCTAGCGCTTTCACTTCAGTGAGACATCACATCTCTTGTATGCAATGTCAGTAGGCAATTTGGTAGAAATGTGAGCACCAGAAGGTTGCAGGAGATACAGGAATGCTTCTTAGAGTGCGTACAAACTGCCGTTCATGCCAATGGAAGCTTTGCCCATAAAAAAATGTGGAGTTGCAAGCATCTTCTATCACAGCAACAGGTAGGTGTGCAGGAATTACCCAATCCAAGCATCCACCTGCCTGCCCTCCTCATATTGTCATGGAGGCAATAGCAAGGCTGGGTGAAGAGGGTTGTAAAATCTGGAGCTGCCCTCCCACCCCCAGATGGGGAGCTTCTAAGCAGATGGCAGGCTGAAATAGATTAGAGGTGAGTGAGGGTTACAAGTTGTCTATGCACCAAAGCACAGAGTATGAGGAATAAACAGGGTGAATTAGAAATTCAAGTAAATGAGGGCAGCTATGATATTGTTGCCTTTCCGGAAAACTGGTAGGATGAAACCCACAAATGGAACATACAGCTAGGGGGATTAAAATTATTTAAAAGAAACAGACCAAATAAAAGAGGAGGTGGAGTTGCACTACATATAAGAAATAACTACATCTCTACAGAAATAAAGCACAACAATGATGAAAACTGTAAACTTGAATGCATTTGGGTCAATATAAAAAGGGGGAAAATGACATTGCCATAGGTGTATACTATAGGCCACCCAACCAAACAGATGAACTTTTTGCTAGTCAGTTAACTAAGGTATGTAGGAAGCACATCACGATAGTAACGGGGACTTTAATTATTCTGACATCAACTGGGAGACAAACTCTGCACCAAGTGGAAGATTAAACAAGCTCCTGAAAAACCTAGCAGACAACTTTGTCTCCCAAAATGTAGAGAAGGGAACTAGGGGATCAGCTATATTGGAGTTAATTCTCACTAACAGAGATAAAATGATACAAGTGTTGAAGCTTGGGGGAACCTTGGGGGGGGGGGAGTGATCATGCAATATTGGAATTCAATATTATGCATGCACAAGTAATAGAATAGAACAAAGTGAGGAAAGCTAAGGCTCAAAATGAACTAAGGCTTGTGACAAAAGTAACAAAAAAAACCTTTCAACATGTAAAACAAGAAAAATGTCAAGGAAACAATTGGTCCATTAATGGGAGAAAGTGACAAGAAGGTAGCAACAAGCAACAAGGAGGAGGCAGAACTTCTTAACTCATTTTTTTTGCATCCGTCTTTACACAAAAGGAAAAAACAGCCCAACCTATCAAAAACAGTACTGTAAAAAAACAGATTATGAATACAAGTTAAAATGGGCAAGAAAATGATGTGAGCACCTGTCCATCCTAGACGAGTTGAAATCACCAGAACCAGTTGGACTACACCCCAAGGTTGTGAAGGAACTGGCAGATGTGATATCTGAACCACTGAACTATATTTTTCAAAGTTCCTGGAGCACTAGGGGACCACCAGAGGACTGGAAAAGAGCTGATGTAGTTCCCATCTTAAAAAAAAAAATAAAAAAATCTAGGAAACAACAAACCTAACAGCCTGACCTCAATACCTGGGAAGATTCTGGAAAAGATAAACAATAAATCGGCGAACAACTAGAAGCAAACAAAATCATAACCCAAAACCAACATGAGTTTGTCAAAAACAGATCATGCCAGACAAATCTTATTACATTCTTTGACAAAGTGACAAAATTAGTGGACTAGAGGAAAGTTGACCACAACCTACTACTTGATAAGATAGAAAAATGTGGGTTACACAGCATCACCACCAGAGGGATTTGTAACTGGCTGACCAACCGCACTCAACGTGTAGTCCTCAATGGAACTGCATCTACATGGAGGGAAGTATGCAGTGGGTTACCACAAGGTTCTGTTTCATCAATGATTTGGATGAGGGATAGATGGGGAATTCATCAAATTTGCAGATGACACCAAGCTGGCAAGAATAGCCAACACTTCTGAAGATAGGCTTAAGGTACAGAAGGATCTTGACAGATTTGAACATGGGTATAGTATAGGTCAGGGGTAGGGAACCTTGTTTCTTTTATGACTTGTGGACTTCAATAACCAGAATTCCTGAACCAGACTCAGGAATTCTGGGAGTTGAAAACCACAAGTCATAAAAGAGCCAAGGTTCCCTACCCCTGGTATAGGTGGTACCTGACTCAATAGTAGTAACTGCGAGAGGGATCCCGGAGTCCTAGTGGACAATCACTTAAATATGAGCCAGCAGTGTGCTGCAGCTGCCAAAAAAGCCAACATAGTGTTAAGCTGCATTAACAGAGGGATAGAATCAAGATCATGTGAAGTGTTAATACCACTTTACAATGCCTTGGTAAGGCCACACTTGGAATACTGCATCCAGTTTTGGTCACCACAATGTAAAAAAGATGTTGAGACTCTAGAAAGTGCAGAGAAGAGCAACAAAGATGGTTAGAGGACTGGAGACTAAATCATAAGGAACGATTGCTGGAATTGGGTATGTCTAGTTTAATGAAAAGAAGGTCTAGGAGTGACATGATAGCAGTCTTCCAGTATCTCAGGGGTTCCCACAAAGAAGAGGGAATCAAGCTATTCTCCAAAGCGCCCGAAGGCAGGACAAGAAGCAATGGATGGAAACTAATCAAGGAGAGAAGCAACCTAGAACTAAGGAGAACTTTCCTGACAGTTAGAACAATTAATCAGTGGAACAACCTGCCTCCAGAAGTTGTGAATGCTCCAAAACTTCATTGGTAACACTGCAAGTTTTTAAGAAGAGATTGGACAACCATTTGTCTGAAATGGTATAGGGTTTCCTGCCTGAGCAGGGGATTGGACTAGAAGACCTCCAAGATCCCTTCCAACACTGTTATTCTGTTAAGAATCAAGAAGTTGTGGCTGCCCACTTCTGTTTCTCCATCCAGAAAGTGAGTGCTTCAATTTGCCTGAGACAGATATGGTGTTTGATAGGCAAATCCATCTCTAGGGTAATGTGACTTTCTGTCAATCAATGAGCTAAAGAGCTAAAGAGGTTTTCAGGTGGGACAGTCTACTTGAATAATGGAACTCTGTGTTAACTTAAGAGACTTTCAGGGGACCAGACCTTCTCATAGGGTTATGCAACTCTAGATTAACCAGCTGTAGACTGCATCACTGAGAATTGGATACGATTGAACACAAGGAATGAAAAAGACTAAGCAAAGGATTTTTGATTGGGCAAGTCTACCTATTAGCGCATGTAGTTCCCTATGTGCCAATTGGTATATTGGGTAGAGAGAATTTGAGCAGGCAGGTGGTACTGGTGGTGATGGTGGCAAACTGGGGAGCTTTGGCAAGCCAGAGGTTAAAACAGCTCCATGTGAGCCAATGGACATTGGGCCCACAACCCTTCTCCTAACAAGGATTTTATTGCATGGTGATTTTTGTAAACAATATGTTTTCTATATTATCCTTTATTTTTTTATTCTGATTTTGTAATTATTCCATTTTGAATATATAACTTTAACATATCATTTTGTATGAATCTTCTGTATCTCTAATGCTAATCTAGGGCTGGGTGGTGGTGTAGGAGCTTCTAACCTAATTGGACCTGCAGATTCTTTAGACCAGCCAAAGGCAAGAAGAAATATTTTAGGTTCTTCCTAATCTTCCATATTTTAATTTCAATCCTTTTTTTTTAAAAAAATGTATAGAGAGAGTCAAAGCCTTTTGCAGCAGTAATTGCTTTCTTTCCAATTTCAGTAGGAAATGCAAGCTGAATTTGCAAATCCTTAACGAATATGGCAACCAAAATACAGGAGTGCTTCAATTTATTTTTCATTCTCTGTATTTTGTATTGCAGTTCTTTAACCAACATGTGCTTAGAGAAACATTCACATTAGAGAACTACACATACATGATTTGCAAACAGGATAGCATAGAGAAAACATAATAAAGGTGTGTGTTTTAGGGGAAATAATCACATGCACATAAAACATACTAGGAACCAGGGATTACTTCCTCACCCCAGAAAATGTGTGTTCATTGTTTTCTGTCCTATTATCTCCAAAGCTAACTTATGTACAGGACCACCTCTGAATTATTCAGTGCTTCCAAATAAAGGTCGTAGTGCACTAACAGCTAGGCAGCTACTCAACCTTATAATGATGGGCTCTTCATTTTACAGTGCCTTCAAAAAGATGTTGAAATGTTTAACAAAGATAAACCCAATTGATTCCTTCACAGTCTTCCACAGTGATAGTCTCATCCTATTCTGCAGCTATTTATTTACTACATTTCTCCGCATGCTTCACAGTTGCATCAGCTTAAATGTAGCTGGGGGTCAATTCACTTCACTTAGAACAGCCAAGATGCAGTTTTAGCTTAAAATCCACTTCTTAGGCAAATACATTCTATTGACGAATGAAATGCTCCACGAATTCATCATCCAGATTGAGAAAGTAACAGAACTGTTGCAGGCCATAATTTGGGGGATGGGACCGGAAGGGAAGAAGTCGTATGGATTTCTCTTAGTTCTAACATGGAAACAACTTGTTGTTAGAAGCTTTCTTGGACTTAGTTTGTATGCTGTCAAAATGCTGTCATGCACCATTGGTGACATAGATTTATTTTATAATTTAAATATAGGTAGTCCTTGACTTAACAACCACAATTGGGACCAGAACCTCTGTTGCTAAGTGATGCAATTGTTAAATGAGTCACATCCAGTTTTATGACCATTTTGCCACATTTATTAAGTGAATCACCACAATCGTTAAGTAAACCAGACCGTTGTTAGGTGAATCTAGTTACCCCCATTGGGTTTACTTATCAGAAGCCAGCTGGAAAAGTCACAGATGGTGATCACGTGACCTTAGGATGCTGCAACTTCATAAATACATGCCTGAATTTTGATCACAGGGCTACAGGGATGCTGCAATGGTCGTAAGTATAAGGAGCAGTTTGTAAGGCACTTTTTTCAGCACCATAATTTTGAATAGCCACTAAATAGATGGTTATAAATTGAGGACTGTCTCTATTACACTTGCTCTATGGAAACTGGCAATTAAAGTTGGAGCAGATTCACTGCTGGCAGTTGCACAGAAGAAAGATGTGATTACTTCCAACCCTTCAGCACAATTACAAGTTGATAAATGAGACAGATGAGGTAAGACTTCTGACAAAACAGCCAACATACCTGTGGGGAATGATTTGTATTTATAATTTACTCATACAGTAGATGCTGAGTTGGGCTACTTTGCATCTAGGAAATCCTTGCAGTACCATGACTAGATTCCATAGCTGAATTCAGCCCCTTTTATTTCTGATTCAGGTCATTGGTTACTAAGGTTTTGCTTCAAAGTGATTCCGAAGATCAAGCTTTAGAAAGCACAGGGTCAAGCACGCCATACCATTCCCCCCCCCAGGCTTCCTGTTTTAAAGATGTACATGCCAAAACCTTTCTCCTGAATCATTTTTGGAGCATGCATGATCTTCTTGTGTCTGATTTGCCATTAATTAAACAATGCCATCACCAGCTCATCACTGTTTTCAAGAGATGACAAAGGATGCAGAAGGCTCACTGACAGAACTATTTGAATTTGCTCAGGACCCAAAGGGTAATGGAAGCCTTCTCTCCACTTAAGAGCTGGATAAAATACTAGTGGAAAGAAATCAGTTGGAGATAAAAATGGACGAGTGACTTTCTGATGACAGGGCCCGTAGCTTTCTGTGGGTGCCCAGAGTTTGACTAGTCCAGGGGTAGGCAACCTTGGCTCTTTTATGACTCGTGGACCTCAACTCCCAGAATTCCTGAGCCAGCTTGGCTCAGCTTGGAAACCTCTCCCTTTCCCCTCAGCATGGCTGGCTCAGGAATTCTGGGAGTTGAAGTCCACGAGTCATAAAAGAGCCAAGGTTGCCTACCCCTGGACTAGTACAAAAACAGAACAAAAGAAATGGAGTTAGGATTTTCTGATCCCCAGCTCCCTTGAGAGTTTGGGGTGTGTGTCTTAATTAGGTGAAGTTTATTTTAGAGGATACACCATGTTTTAAGGGAATGCCCCTTCCCTAAATATTAAAAAACCATGCCATTAATAGTGGTTAGAATTCACTTGGGGAACCATGGATGAAGAACTGCCTTGCATCAGGCAAGCAAGCACTATTTTCACTATGGGACAAGATACAGTCTTCTAAGAATAAGGTATTATTGCCGCAGTCAATATGATGGCAGCAGGTGGTGTTTGGAATGGGACAACTCGCTATGGCCAACTCACCATGGGTGACTCAGCATGGGATAACTCGCCACAGGACAATTCAACAATTCAATTTAATTATGTAAAATAATTACAAATTATTTTTATTTTTGTCATTCACATTTCATTTTGTCCCCCTCCTTTTGTATCCTTTCTTTAATGATTCCATGTCACCATTTCTGTGATATTAGTGTAACTCTTGTTCAGCCATGAATTGTCCTGTGGCAAGTTGCCTCGTGGCAAGTTGGCTGCAGTGAGTTGGCCGTGGCACGTTGGCCATGGCGAGTTGTCCTAAATCCTATAGTGTTTCACTCATCCTACAAAGACATTCTACTGCTCCTCCTCTCCAGTGTAAGAAATGTTTCCAGGCCCATGCAAAATGTATACTTTACTGCTTTCTCACATTACAGATAGTCCACGACGTACGACAGTTCATTTAATGACCTTTTGAAGTTACCACAACACTGGGGGAAAAAAGACTTACAATCTTTTTTCACAGTTACAATTGTTGCGGCATCCCTATAGGCAGGTGATCAAAATTCAGACACTTAGCTACTGACTCATATTTATGACGGTTGCAGTGTCCCGGGGTCATGTGATCCCCTTTTGCCACCTTCTGACAAGCAAAGTCAATGGGGGAAGCCATATTTTACAACCTTTCCTGCCGTAGTTGTTAAGTGAATCAGTGCAATTGTTAAGTTAGCAACACCGTTGTTAAGTGAACCTGGCTTCCCAGTAGACTCCGCTTGTCAGAAGGTCACAGAAGATTGATGACATGATCCCTGGGACCGTGCAACAGTCACAAATATGAGCCAGTTTCCAAGTGTCTGAATCTTGATCACGTGACCATGGGGATGCTGCAACAGTTATAAGTGTGAAAAATGACCATAAGGCACATTTTCCAGTGTGGTTGTAACTTCATATGCTCACTAAATGAACTGTTGTAAGTCAAGGACTACTTGTAGTAGAGTTGATGATTTTGAACCTCTAGATATGAGATCACCAAATACGAAATCTTTAAAATCAACAGAGGGAGGGGGGGAGAGAGAGGCATTTTATGTTAGCTCCAAATCATCCCAATTTATACCCTACATCCGTGTGACCAAGCTGTGCCCCTGATGGTGAATGGAGTTTTTGAAAGCTGCTTTTCAAGAAAATGTGTCAGTCTGAAAAGGTAATCGCAGACTCCTCCTGGTTTGGGAGCATCTTGCATTTTCCTTGTCTAGTGTCCCTATCCTTTACCCAGATATACTGGAGGGATAGCACAGCATTAAACTCCCCCTTCCTGGCACATGGTGGTGGTGGTTTCCCTTCTGGAGTCACATGGGAATCTTGAACAAGGATGTTCTCGTGCACTGAAGGAGATGCAATCAATTTCTGAGCGCCAAGGATCTCACCGAATGTGTAAGGAAAGCTGAAATTCTGCCCTGATGTTTCTCAGTGCTACAGTATGTGAGAATGAGAATTGCGGAGTTTGCCTCAAGAATCTGAGTAAGACAAATGCTGCCTTTTAAAAAGAAGAAAAAGCTGGCATCCATTTAGATGGCATCCATTTACTGCTGCCAGCAGCAAATTCAAGCACTGGATTGAGAAAACAGCCTTAGCCATGTGCTGAGAAAAGGGGAAACAAGGAGGTTTGCAATGATCTGCTGGCCCAATTCCACATGTAGAAGAGAGGGAGAGGCTACTTGTATTGCATTGGAGAAGAGGGGAGGGGAGGGGAAGAGAGGAGAGGAGAGGAGAAAAGGAGAAGAGAGAAGGAGAAGAGAAGAGGGGAGGGGAGGGGAGGGGAGAGGAGAGGAGAGAAGATAAGATCACAAAATAAAAAGACTGGCAAATAGAAGTAGAACAAATGAAAGGAAGCAAAAATAGTACCGATATCAATAATAATAGGTACCTTGGGTGCAATTCCAAAACAATGAGAGCACCGCTTGAATACCATCAGCATTGGCAAAATCACCACCAGTCAAATTGCAAAAGGCAGCTTGGAACAGCTTACATTCTGCGACAATATCTTTAACACTAGCGAACAACATCTGCCTATCCCAAGAACTCAATAGGTGGATAAAAATTGCCAAATCCAGTTTAAACATCTGGCTGGCTATGTGACCGATCCGAAATAACAATTTAATTTATATGGCATCCAATTCCGAGCAACTCTGTGAGGTCATGGCAGGCATCCTTTTAATTAAAAAGAAAAAAACCCAAACTTGTTTCTACAAAATGTGATTTTCCAAGCACGCTATGACTGTTTTTTGCTATCAGGGCTTGAATTTACTGTTAGAGCTCATGGGAAATGGATACCACATCTATCTGGATTTTTCCCACTGGCAAAATATTTGCGTGGGATTTTCTTGTGCATAACTCATGTTGGAAATATTAAATGCAGCTCTCAATAGAGTGTATTTCTCAGCAACTTCCAGGGTTTGGGGCTGTTAGTAATAATGACTAGTATACCATTCGAGAGGGAAAAAAAAATAGGTCACATTCTTTTAATGAAATTTAGTATCATTCTCTCTTCTGCCCCTGCCCCCCCTCAAATCATCAATAACCACGCACAATTCTAATCCCCCAGACCTCTGGAAGAGACTTCAGTTCAGACAGATTTCTGTAGGAATTTGAGAAACCCAGCCCTGTTTGCCTTGCACCCCCAAAACTCGTTTACCTTGTTTGGGAAATAATGTAAGGTGGTGACTTTGACTTTGGGCTAAAGTCCTGTTTTCCTCCCCTTTGTATCTCCTTGAAAAAGAAACTTGGTTTCTTTGTGCTTGTCTTGGTCTGGAATGAAAAACATCAACAAGAGATAGAAACTGCGGTGGAAGGGTTCCAAGGAGGAAATTCTTGCTCAAAGCTTCCTCCCTGTTGTCGCCACTCCCTCATATGCTGACAGTTCTTTGGAAATGAGACTGCTGTCCATCTCCCGGTGGATTTTAATGGTCTTTTAAGCAGGCATGGCCTCCTTGGTGGACGACCCTGTGGAGAGGCTTCAGGATGAAGTCTCTTGTTCCATCTGCCTGGAGTATCTGAGGGACCCAGTGACCATCGACTGTGGCCACAACTTCTGCCAGGCTTGCATCTCAGACTATTGCGAGCGAGGAGCTGTTTCCACAACCGGGGCAGCTCTCTGTCCCCAGTGCCGGGTGGGGTTTTTGCTAAGCAGCTCCCGCCCCAACAAGCAGCTGGCCAATATCGTGGAGGGCATCGAGCGGCTGGCTCGGAGGCCCAGCCAAGGACTTGCTGAGGCCTTGTGTGAGAAGCATGGCAAAAAGATGAGGCTTTTCTGCCAGGACGATGGGGAGCCCATTTGCTTGGTGTGTGACAAATCTCGGGAGCATCATATGCACTCGGTCCTGCCCATTGAGGAGGCTGCTCACGATTACAAGGTAAGGAGGAAGCTGGGTCTGGGTTCCAAACAGAAAGCCCTGAAGCGAAGACAGGCTGGGCTTCTTTGCCTGTCCAAATACTCACTGGGGAGGCTTTGGGCCAGTTACACATGCTCAGTCCAGCTTACCTTATAGGGTTGTTGTTTTTGGAGGGTAGACCTCTCAGGTAAACCTCCTTTACTGTTGGAGAGAAAGGGGGGTATATAGGTGAAACATAAATGTAGAAAACTCTTACTATTCTTAGATTCAAATTGTCCATGCAGTATTCAGCTCTTCTTCTGCTAGAAGGGTAGTGTTGTCACATTCAAATGATACACAGTTTCGTCAAATAACACAATCTGCATAATTTACACAATGATAAGCTCATGCGGGGGATGTCACTGTTGCTGCTAACCGTTGTGTGGGCCTATATATTCTCTTTTTTATTTTTAAAACTTTCCATGAGCCTCAACTTTATTTTGGTAGAGAAAAATACATACTGTAAATGATGAAGCCTCTAGCAGTGTCTCAACCACCTTGGCCTTGAGGGGCTATGAACATTAATTAGGTTCTTTGAACATAATACAAGATTAATTTTGCTACTCTCAAAATCTTTACTGCATATTGCTTTTGAAAATTAATCTTTGCCCTTGCTCTATGGATCTGCAGAACAACCCTGGGAGGTTTCGTGAACATTAAAAGGAGGGGAAATGTTGCCTTCCATCTCTCGGCTTTTTAGGATCCTTGAAGTAGTACATATGTATCTCCTTGTGGCCTCCCATCCAGGCACTTTTAATTTCCAAAGTCTTACAGCATCAGCTGCTCTGAGATCTCTCTCTGAACCACATGTTTTGATTAGCTTGAAAATCTTAAGATTCTTTCAAAGTTGCAGATTTTTTAAAGGCCAATATTCCCTCATGTTCCCATACAATCTTGTCCTTGCCTTTCTTTAAATGCTGCCTATAATCCAGAGGTGGCTTGCTTCTTCTGGAACCAGATCTGATATAAATACTTTTAGCTTTCAGTAACTGAGAAATTTCCAAATGAAGCCTGGCAGGAACCATTTTCATGGTTGATATCATTGCTCTTCTTTCCTTCGTAGTTGTTGACACTTTCTTCATGCAACAATTATAGACTAACCAAACTGGACTCTGCAAGATCCATGCAACATTACAAGTTTACACAGAGGATGTTTGTGATATGGTTTATGTCTGAGCTTTGAAGAGGCAGCACTGGGATGGAGAGAAACCTAGGGGGACTCCTAATGAAATCTACAAGCTTATTTCCTTCCCTCTTAAAGAAGTAATTGCCTGTTTTGGTAGTCTTCTAAAAGCAATAACGTTGAAGCCCCTGCAAAATGTTAAAAGAGATATAAGCCCAGTGGTGGGATTCAGCCAGTTCGCACCACTTCGGCAGAACCGGTAGCTAATTTTTTGTTGCCCAGGCCGGGAATGGACTTCTGGAAGCGGCATCCACACAAAGAATCAGTTGTTCACATATTTGAATCCCACCACTGAATAAGCCCTTCTGATATGAGAATTGTATAAAGCTGTTCATCATCTTGTTTAATTTTAACCAAATTATACATCTCTGTGGTTTTTTTACAACAGCTATAGCTTCTAAAAATATCTGTATCTTACAGCCAAAGGTTACACAACTTTTTCTTTTATTCCCAAAGCCCATATTGAGTACGGGTGTGTGTATGGGGAAAAACGAATGTACTGAGCAGGATTATGTTACAAAGTGGATAGCCTCTCATTATGAAGATGGATAGGTTATACATTTTCCAGGAATGTTACTTTTTTGAAAGGGTGTTTTTGTTTCTTTGTTTGGGAAGCATATATTAGTAATTAGTTATTAGTAATTTCCTGTATATCCAGCCTCAGAATTATGAGAAATTATGCTGCTTATTTTTGTATGTAATCTAAAGCAAAACATCCAACAAAAATCCTTTCTCTTTTCTGGGCCAATTTCCCCCTGCTTTACTTTTCCAGTCCCTGACTGTCTGACTCTAACTCAGGGGTGTCAAACTCAATTTCATTGAGGGCCGCATCAGCATTGCAGTTGCCCTCAGGGGGCCGGGTGGGTATGGCCAGGGTGGGCGTGGCCTACTGGGTGGGCGTGGCTAGAGTGCGTATGGCCTACTGGGTGGGCGTGGCCAGCTCTACATCGTTTGCATCAAGGGTGCCTATGGGGGCCTGGGCAGGAGTGGGACAGATCTGGGGGTCTCTGGCAGAAGGAGGGTCTCTGGGCCAGGGCCAAGGCAGTGGGGGCCGTTCCCTCACTCTTTCCAGGATGGCTTCGCGGGCCACATGAAACCACTTCACGGGCCGGATCTGGCCCCCGGGCCTTGTGTTTGACATGTCTGCTCTAACTAGAAGAAATGTTTTTTGTAAACTTGCTAATTGCTTTTAACTTTAAATTGTTCTCAGATTAAATTTATATAGTTCCCAGGTTAAATTTATATACTACTATAGGCACTGACCATCAAAATTAGTCATCCGAAAGAAAAAGTAGTTATTTTTAACAAACGCATATATTAGAAAGCAAACAAACAGCTAGAAACGGCTCTGTTAAGATATTTGTATATGGCGGTAATGTTCTACAAACATATGTTGAGCAATTTCCCCCCCCCCCAATCCTTGTGGTTCTAAGCATTACATTTAGGAATTAGGATTGCTAACTTTTTTTTTTCAACCTCTGGTGATTTCCCCCCCCCCCCCCCCGCCATTCCTTCAGTTTTTTTACAACTTGGGCAGAGTTAAGCCAAATGAACTTTCCTGAGCAGACAAACAAAATAGTTTTAAAAAGTCACCCCTCCCTCCCATTTCTATATATCAGCTGCTAAAGTGCAATAGAACACAAGTGGAAGATAAATTGAAATTCTGATGTTATTCATTAAAAGACAACTACATCTCCCTTTTCTTTCTCTTTTTCATATTATTGTGGTAAAATTGATCTGCTTGCAGCAGCAGTGAGCTCACATCATTGCTGCCAACTTTTTATTCTCTTTTCTTATCTTTTTAAAAATAACAGGTGGAAGTGGAAGCATTTTCAGACAATGCTTATCTCCACATTTCACAACCTTTATCATGAAATATCCACCTCCTACTTTCCTCAGGAAGTAGAGAGAGAACCAGGTCAAACTGCTTTTCCTCTAAATAAAAAACCCTTGGGAAAATGTTGTAAAGCTCTTCCTTTACTGAAATTTGGTTTTGTCAACACTTTACAGATATTTCCTTCTTATCAGAGAATGGAACAGCTCTGTTTTCATAAAATTAATGAGTGCTTATGCTTTAACTGTCAACTTGAGGTATCTCTAAGCTCAGTGATTTCTCCAATAATTACTTTCTCTGGTTGGTGATCTCCTACCAACCATAAAGAGAGATGATATAATAGTAAAAGCTTCCTTGAAGCATATTTAGAGTTTTTGCTCTAGGTCACGGGTGGGGAATGATGGCCCTTTTATGTCTTGTGGATATGCTGTTGTCAAACCTTCAAATGATTCTGTCTGCAGCCATCTTTACTTTGTTTTCGGTTGCCACAGCCATGGGAGGGGGAAGATGTGTTCTTTTAGTTTAGCCAGTGCTTTTTTTGTAAAAGAAAAAGGTGCCGGAACTCACACATGTCATACAACCCGCCTTGCCTACCCTACAAGGTTCCATCCAAAAAAGGTGCCGGAACTCCGTTCTGAGCGTTCTATGAGAAAAAAAGCCCTGAGTTTAGCCATAACAAATACTTTCTTGTGGGAACCAAGGTCAAGCTGCCTAAATTTTGGCGAGCTGGAGATACCGTTAGAAAGCCCACCAAAGTAGTTAATTGGGGATTGTGATTTATGACAACTGTTGGGGTGGGGAGTTCAACTTTTACTTTGTAACCTTTGGGGAGTGGGTGGGAACTTTCAGTCTTGGGTTCACTTTTGTTTGTGCTGATACTATGTAGCCATTAAAAGTATTCTTTGAGGAATGCAATTGCCTCAGAGTTATTATTTTCTTCTGGTCTCATCTGTTGGAACCATGACAGCTGTCTCAGGAATCCTGGGAGTTGAAGTCCACAAGTCATAAAAGGGCCATCGTTCCCACCTCTGTGCTAGCTAGGTAGATCCATGGATAAGTGTTAGTGTGGATGTAGTCACATTGGTAAACATGGGTAAACTTAGCCAAGAATTGTTAGTCATGAACATCATTTTGGGGGTCTTGAGATGATAGTCCTATAAAGCAATGGCTGTTGTTGTTGTTAGTTGCGAAGTCGTGTCCGACCCATCGCGACCCTATGGACAACGTTCCTCCAGGCTTTCCTGTCCTCTACCATCTTCTGGAGTCCATTTAAGTTCATGCCTACTGCTTCAGTGACTCCATCCAGCCACCTCATTCTCTGTCGTCCCCTTCTTCTATTGCCCTCAATCTTTCCCAGCATGAGGCTCTTCTCCAGTGAGTCCTTCCTTCTCATTAGGTGGCCAAAGTATTTGAGTTTTAGCTTCAGGATCTGGCCTTCTAAAGAGCAGTCAGGGTTGATCTCCTCTAGGACTGACCGGTTTGATCGCCTTGCAGTCCAAGGGACTCGCAGGAGTCTTCTCCAGCACCATAGTTCAAAGGCTTCAATTCTTTGGCGCTCAGCCTTTCTTATGGTCCAGCTTTCACTGCCATACATTGCAACTGGGAAGACCATAGCCTTGACTATACGCACTTTTGTTGACAGGGTGATGTCTCTGCTTTTTAGTGTGCTGTCTAGATTTGCCATGGCTTTCCTCCAGAGGAGCAAGCGTCTTTTAATTTCTTGGCTACAGTCCCCATCTGCAGTGATCTTGGAGCCCAGGAAAATAAAATCTGTCACTACCTCCATTTCTTCCCCATCTATTTGCCAGGAATTGAGAGGGCCGGATGCCATGATCTTGGTTTTCTTAATGTTTAGTTTCAACCCAAGTTTTGCACTCTCCTTCTTCACTCGCAACAAGAGGCTCTTTAGTTCCTCTTCACTTTCTGCCATTAGAATGGTATCATCTGCATACCTTAGGTTGTTGATGTTTCTTCCGGCAATCTTAATTCCAACTTTTGATTCATCTAGCCCTGCCTTTCTCATGATGTGCTCTGCATATAAGTTAAATAGGCAAGGCGACAGTATACAGCCTTGCCGGACTCCTTTCCCAATTTTGAACCAATCAGTGGTTCTCCCTATTCTATTGTTTTCTTCTATTTCTTTGCATTGTTCATTTAAGAAGGCATTCTTATCTCTTCTAGCTATTCTAGAGAGCTAGAGAAGCTCTATTCACACAGAGATCATTCCTGAAGAAAAGAGATGCCCTCCAAAAGTTACTGAACTATAACCTCTCCTTCACTGTTGGCCCTACTAGCTGAGGCTGCTGGGAACTGTAGCTTTGGAGAGGTGGGGGTTTACAAGTTCCCAAGCCTTGTACCCCCAACTTTCCCAGTATAGTATGTTAGTTTGAAGGTGTATTCGTATCTTCATCCAGGCCTCATATGCGTTTTCTTTCCTAGATGAAACTCCAGGAAGCTGTGGACACTCTCAGAAAAATGCTGGCAGAAGCAATGAAGCTGGAAGTCCAAGAGAAGGAGAAAACCAGCCAATGGAAGGCAAGCCCCTAATCATGTCCCCTGACTCTGACTAGCTCTTTTTTACCCTGAGTCCTAACTAATAGGGTTGTATGCAGATTCTTCGGTGAGGTGCCACTTCTTTAAGTGCCTGGCTAGCTTTGTGGTGGGGGAGATGCACAGGGAAATCCAGCCTCTTAGAGATTCTGCAGGGTTGTGTACAAAGTTTTTGAACAGCTCCAAATATGCACTGTCGATTCCCAAAGAAGAGATTTGCACAATCTTATTAATCACGAAGGAGTAGAAATATTAAGGGAATTGCTAGTCAGGTGCAGGAAAGTGCTATACTGCACTCCATGAATCAATGGAAAGGTGCCTTCACTGCTGATGCCTGTGCTGTGTCCTTCAGGATCAAAACCCCAAGTAGTCCTGTTTTTACCATTTTAATGAAGGATAAGTGAAGAAAGCAATATTTCACATCTCTTCCCACAAATCACCCCTGGGAAGAACATGCAGAAGCTCCTGTCCTTAAGAGGTGGTGGATGAGGATGGACAAGTATAGGCAAAGGCTTAGAGTGGCTAGTTTAGCTGCTTTTCAAATTGGAGATGTTCTGTGTCTGATACCTGTGCAATTTGGGCTATATCTCTGCATAGCTGTAATACCCTTCTGCAGTGCTTTTTTTGTAAAAGAAAAAGGTACCAGAACTCACACATGTCATACAACCTGCCTTGCCTACCCTACAAGGTTCCATCCAAAAAAGGTGCCGGAACTCCGTTCTGAGCGTTCTATGAGAAAAAAGCCCTGCCCTTCTGAAACAAAGTAAGCCAGTATCCAAAAAGTAGCCTGGTGGGTCTCACAATGTCAGGAAGAGGATGAAGCAGAAAAGAGTGATCAGCAATGAGTATTGCAAGAGCATGGCAGTACGGAGAGCAGGTGCCTGAGCTTGTAAGCCCTGGAAGTAATTCATGGAGTTGACAAAACAGCACGGTTTTCCCCACCAAAGTAATAGTAATAAAAACAAGTAGAACCATGCAGGAGCAAGGGAAATTTAGTAATGGATTCACTGGTGACAGGACTAGGAATACATAGCTGGCAGAACTGGTCCAAGAGAGCAATATGCTACAGGCCTAGTACTTTTTCAAAAGAGTACTAAACCCAAATATACAAGGAGTTGTGAAAGATCTGACTAGCTCTTAAGATAGCTCTGGCCAGGTACTGTATTATACAAGCAGATGCCTCTGTGTAACTGAGATATCTCTCAGCCAAACCAAAATGGTCAAGGAAAGACAGTTTACAGAGGAGAGGGGGTACCCACCAAGCCAGCCTAAGGAGGCTTAGAAGCAGTTGGACAAACCCTAAACTCCGACTGCATCAGCAACCACCAAGAAATTTACTACAACAAAAATTGTATCAGGAAAAGAGTAAAACCACTATTTTAATACTGAAACAACACAGATGACTTTTTGCTGCCTCCACAGTGGACTGGACACGAGATAATGGTAACATGAGTCCACAGCAGAAAATAAAAGAGTTGGGGGGGGCTATTTGTGCAGTGGATGGGGGAAGTGAGGAACAGCCCTATATGAGCAACAGAAGCAGGGCAAACAGTGCCAAAGATGTGATGGATTTATGTGACAGGTTCCTCATTCTCAGAGAGGCAAGACATACCAGCATGCACTTACTGCACGCGTACGTGCGCGAGTGTGTTTGCTTTCTTTCCCGCAAACTCACTTACAACCCAGAACATGAGTCAGCATTAGCTATTTGGCTCAGATGTTGAGAAAGATCCACGGTTGCTCAAATTGTCTCAAGGCGGCTTTAAGCTCTCCAGATTCAAAGATCAAAAGCATCATTGAACCCGGAGAACTTCTGATCCCATAAGTGTGAGGAGCCGGTTCTGATGATCTGACCTGTGTTTGTGTGTAAGGTATTCCACACTTTCTCAGAGACTCTTGACCCTTGTCTGTGGGGTTGGGATCATCATATATGAAAGAACCACAGTTCTCAAGCGGTTTTCATTGTTTTGCTTTTCCGGTTATAAAGAATGTGGCTAAACTTCTACAGGCAAGAAGAATGATATATTTACCCAAGATTCTTTACAATTAAACTATTGGGCTGCTCTGGATGAAGAGATTACAGAAAGGAAATCCCCTTCCCACAAAGGAGAGTCACAAAATCCTGGGCTTGCGTAGACTGGTTTAGGGTTTCTGGGCTACTCCCTATAAGCTGTGCTTTTAAAAGCAGTTAGATTTTCAGGCACTAGCAAACTTATTTTTCCCAGAACAAACTGAACCACAATCTAACTTACATCTCCAACTTGTCCTCGAGCACTGATTTAAAATTTACTTAGTGGCATAGATATGGATCTCTAAACACCAATTATCAACTAAAATACCCAGAGAAACTCAAAACTCAGCAGGAAAAAGAATTCCGGAGAGATAAGCATATTACTTTCTTACAGTTAAAATGTTTGTTCTGTAACACTTTAAAGGCAAACTACAAATCTGTTATAATAATAATAATAATAAATGTACCAGTAGTTGCCACTATAAATATATACAAAACATGGTGTTGCGAAATATATATATATATTACAGACACGAAAATCAGGAAGTGCAGATGGTGACAATGACTTAAGCATTGCTGAAAGCAAAACCCCGTAACTTGTCCCTCCGTTCTGGTTCAGAAGGCTGGAAGATAGACAATGTAAAACCAATTGAAAAAACAACCAAGAAAGCTTAAGGCGTGTCCTAGGTAAATTCACTGAAGTAGCCATCGAAGAGAAAAAAACAATCAAGTATATAGGAGCAAATTATGTAAATTAGCACATTTCATATCCCGGTAGCAGATCATTTGCATAAGGACATAAGTACTACTGGTAAGTACTAACAAGATTATTTTTCCCCCCTCAAAGCTACATTCCTTTTATATTACCTTCTACAACCTTCTACAACTTTTCTATACCCCGCGCCCCTAGAACGCTTCTTTTTTTTATTAAAAAGTTTTGCAATACATTTTATCTTTAACAAAACAACCCCTCCCCTCCCCCATCCCCCCTTCCCAGCCCAACCCAACCCTCCCCCCTCCCCTTCCCCCCTCCCCGACTTCCCAGAGCTAAATACAAGGTATAAAAGTAAAAGAACGCTTCTGATATATTCTCACACCCCTTACAAAAGTTCAAAATAATGGCAATGAATTTGCATATACACTATAGTTTTGAAAACCCAAGTTTTCGCACCCTTCCCAGAATATCGTCTCGCACCCCTGGTTGGGAACCCCTGTTCTACAAACTTGGTTAGTTTGAATGAATTTTTTTTTTACAGGCAAATGCAGGATGATCCAGGACTCCATTTGTGGTGGCCATCTGGATGTGGGAGAATCTACTTTGAGCTAAAGTGGATCTGTAATGGATTTATTAACTATCCATTGTTCCTTTGTCATATGCTGATGGATGTTAATTTGATCCTGACTGCAATTATATATGTTGTCTCAGTGCTTTTTTTGTAACAGAAAAAGGTGCCGGAACTCACACATGTCATACAACCCTCCTTGCCTACCCTACAAGGTTCCATCCAAAAAAAGGTGCCGGAACTCCATTCTGAGCGTTCTATGAGAAAAAAAGCCCTGTGTTGTCTAATGGGTTATTTTCTTTCTAAGGGCAAATGCTTCAGTGTTAACCTCCTGAATGGGGGTTAGTATTATTAAGGAAAATAATATAATATTTTAATATTAAAACAATATTTTAATCGTTATTAAAATATTTATTTAACCTTAAATAATTATTTTAAAAGGGACACGGTGGCTCAGTGGGTTAGGACGCTGAGCTTGTCGATCAGAAGGTCGGCAGTTTGGCGGGTCGAATCCCGAGTGCCGCATAACAGAGTGAGCGCCTGTTACTCGTCTCAGCTTCTGCCAACCTAGCAGTTCGAAAGCACGTAAAAATGCAAGTAGAAAAATAGGGACCACTACAGTGGGAAGGTAACAGCGTTCCGTGCGCCTTTGGCGTCTAGTCATGCCGGCCACATGACCATGGAGACGTCCTCGGACAAGCGCTGGCTCTTCGGCTTTGAAACGGAGATGAGCACCAGCCCCTAGAGTTGGAAACGACTAGCACGCATGTGCGGGGGAACCTTTGCCTTTACCTTTTAATTATTTTAATATATTTCTTTAATACTAAAGAAATACATTAAAATGTTTCTTTAATATTAGTTTGAATCATCCAATGTCCAGCATTGCTTTCTCCTGATGCCCCTGCTAGGATAAAGTCAAGAAACACAGAGTACTGATCATATCAGGGTTCGAAAAACGCCGCCGGGCACTGGCTGAAGAGGAACAGCTGCTTTTGAAACATCTTCAAGAGGAGGAGCTGGGAACACTAAAGAAGCTGGAGAGGAATTCAGACTTCCTTCTTGAGCAGTGTGCTGGACTGCAAAACCTCATCGTAGAGATGGAGCAGAAATGCCAAAAACCTGCAGTCTCCTTGCTCAAGGTGAGGTCCTTCAGGATGAGCCAGCTGAAAAGAGTAAGAGAAAGCAATGGCTGCATGCAGCAAATTTGCCCTGGCCTCTTGCTAAAGAGGGCAGCATGATGGCTCAGTGGTTTAGATGCTGGGCTTGTCAGCTGAAAAGCCCACAGCTCAGGTTCGATTCCCGAGCATTGTACAACAGGGTGAGCACCCGTCTTCGTCTAGCTTCTGCCCACCTAGCTGTTTGAAAGCATGTAAATGTCAGTAGATAAATGGGTATCACTTTGATGGGGATGAAATAGTACTCTATGACATCATACTGGCCACATGACTGTGGAAATGTCTTCAGACAGTGCTGGCTCAGTGGCCTTGAAATGGAGATGAGGATCATCCCTAGAGTCGGCAATGACTAGCGGAGTAAAATAGGCAGGGATTCCTTGCTAAAGGTAAAGGTTCCCCCGCACATGCGTGCTAGTCATTTCTGACTCTAGGAGCCGGTGCTCATCTCCGTTTCAAAGCCAAAGAGCCAGCGCTTGTCCGAGGACGTCTCCGTGGTCATGTGGCCGGCATGACTAGATGCCAAAGGCGCACAGAATGCTGTTACCTTCCCACCGTAGTGGTCCCTATTTTTCTACTTGCATTTTTACGTGCTTTCAAACTGCTAGGTTGGCAGAAGCTGGGACGAGTAACAGGCGCTCACTCTGTTATGCGGCCCTCGGGATTCGACCCGCCAAACTGCCAATCTTCTGATCAACAAGCTCAGCGTCCTAACCCACTGAGCCACCGCGTCCCCTTGCTAAAGAGCTCAGTAATTCCTTGTAACCCTCTTTTCATGTTGTTTTGCTTTGTTTCCTGTATTATTAGTCATAAAATCATTCCTGAACTGGTGCTGCAAAAGGACAGAATGTAGAATTAACAGAATGCAACCTTGGTTCATTGCCCTTTCTAGAATTTTGCAGTTGCAATACTTTGAAGCTTGCACCACTGCATTTGCAATGGGACTGGATCCTGGGGAAGCTTTTTCAATTTTGTGCTTGCTATCACATGTCATGCTTTTTCTGAGCAATGTGACTTTGGAAGTTGAGGCAACAAACAAACTGATTGATAAACTATGAATTGCATGCATCCTAGATCCAAGCCCTGTGCAAAATCCTACGTTATCTGATGGATAACCTCTGACTTTCTATTTTAAGAAAGTTGTAAAGCTGCTGAAAGTATTATTCCCCCCCACCAACTTTTAAAGTGGACTTTGTTCCTTAGAACCTTGAGGGCTAGAAAAAAAAATATCTACCCTCCCCCCAAAAAACCCAACAGATTGTATAATGTTTGATAGAGCAGCATTAACAATGGGATTCTTTATAAGTTCTTTCAGCAACGTTTTAAAAAGAAAACTTGAGCCATGACCATATTTTTTTTGTTTTTTTTCTTCTAGGATGTTAAAAGGACCTTGACCAGGTTAGTACACTCAATTTAGACAATTGTTTGCATATTTAGTTTTGAAATAAATCCTGATTGAAGTTTGCTTCCAGATAAAAGGTTGCGTTTATACCCAAAAGGTGCTTTTGCAGGAGGCAACTGGACTTTCTTGTTTTTCTCTGAAGACTTTTCGCTTCTCATTCAAGAAGCTTCTTCAGCTCTGACTGGATGGTGGGGAATGGAAGGATTTATACTCCTTGCAGACAGCTGGTCATTTGCACACATTTGCATGACTCAGGTGACCTTGAGGACACAGATAAACCTCCAAATGGCCTCAATGGCCTCCCTAAAAAAAAGGCAAACGACCAGCTGTCTGCAAGGAATATAAATCCTTCCATTCCCCACCATCCAGTCAGAGCTGAAGAAGCTTCTTGGATGAGAAGCGAAACGTCTTCAAAAAAACCACAAGTAAGTCCAGTTGCCTCTTGAAAAAGCACCTTTGGGACAAACTTGACCTGGATGATTGGGAATCTCCATAGACATTTAGCTATGCACGTTGCTTTTATAAGTAATCCTCATCTTAGGACCATAACTGGGCCCAAAATTTCTGTTGCTAAGCAAGGCAGTTGTTAAGCGAGTTGTGACCAATTTTACAACCTTTTTTGTGATGGTGAAGTGAATCGCTGAGGTTGCTAAGTGAATCATGAGGTTGTTAAGCAAATCCGGCTTTCCCCATTGACTTTGCTCATTGAAAGCCAGCTGGGAAGGTCACAGAGTGATCACATCACACACACACACACACACACACACACACACACACACACACTGGGATACTGCAACTGTCACAAATACATGCTGGTTGCCAAGAGCCTGAATTTTGATCACAGGACCGTGGGCATGCTGCAGTCGTCGTAAGTGCGAGGAGTCGCTATTTTCAGGGCTACTGTTACGTTTGAACAGTCACTAAACCAATTGTTGTATGTCAAGAACTACCCATGGTCACTTTCATTGTCCTTAGACTAACACACACACACAAACACCGATGCTTTTAACTTTTGTGGGATAATTGATGACGCTTCTCCCTAGGAGTGAAGGCCTATCCCTAAAAGAACCTCAGCCGATTTCGATGGAGTTGCAGGACTCCTATGATGTTCCTGGGCTTATGGAGTCATTGCAAAGATACAACGGTAATTGACAGGTGCTTATGTAGTGCTGGGGTCAATGTATTGGATTGGGTCATGTGTTGCAGTTCTCACTTGACCATGGAGCTCAGGGCTTTGGACCGGTTTCCCCTCCTAGCATTGCAAGTTCCTTGGGGGTGAGGAGGGACAAATTATGAGTCTGGCCCAAGGCTCGACAGCTGTCTACCTTCACATGTTAGGGCTGGAAACACAAGAGCCGTCCTGATGGTTTCTATTTCTGCTTTCAGCGTCGGTGACCTTTGATCCGGATACAGCCAATCCTTACCTTCTCTTATCCGAGGACCGCCTCAGTGTTCAAGTGGTGGATCAAAGGCAAGATCTGCCCAGGAGCATGTCTCGCTTTGAAACCTGCACTTGCTTAATGGGCCGTGAGCAGTTCAGATTTGGGAAACATTACTGGGTGGTGTGCGTGGAAGGCAAGTCCAGCTGGACCCTGGGAGTGTGCAAAGAATCAGTCAGCCGCCGAGGTATCTTCACCCCCTCACCCGCAAAAGGGTTTTGGACGGTGTGGCTGAGGAACGGGGACGAGTATGCAGCCCTTACGTCTCCACTCACAGAACTAGTGTTGAGATCAAAGCCAAAGCTGATTGGTATCTTCCTGGACTACAATGCAGGAGAGGTTTCTTTCTATAACAGCGATACCGGTTCCCACATCTTTACCTTCTTGGATTCCTTCTCTGAGACCCTTCGGCCTTACTTCTATCCTGGAATCCGGGCTGGGGGCCTCAACGATGCTCCCCTTATTATCCAGCCAACCAAAGTTCAGTCAAGTCTTTCTCTTCTGGCCATTGAGACCTTTTCACATCACTAGGGCTGGTTCCAAACGACGCATTGAATCTGGAATGGGACAACCGGGGGATGCTGCTCCTTACTTAATGCTATTCTCGTCTGGGTCCCTTTAACACGTTTTCACCCTCTGGGACTGAGGCCATCCCTGCATCAGAAAAATGTTTCCAAATGGATCTTTGGATGTGGAACAGGCATGGCTTCTTCCTGTAATTTCACGAGGTGCTGCCATTCTACAGTTATTCTGTCATAAGGCCCTTTATCTCTGAATGAGTCCCCTTCTTCGTCTATCAAAAAGGGGATCTGAAAAACAATTCTTGGGGATTGAGGAGGTGATGGAGTATGTACTAAGGCTGTATGTTAGCATTGGTCATTATTATTACTGTTGATGTTGGACTTCTTTGTGTATATTTATTTTAGTTCATATTATTATTTTCACACCTTTTGTAAATTGCTTGGAGACTTCTGTTGGAAGTGACACAGAAGTACCATAAATGAATGAATGAATGAATGAATGGAATAAGGCAATAATATCCAAAATCATTTAATTTACCAGTGGAATAAACATGCAGAAGCTCAAAACAGCAAGAAACCGAATTGACATAAAAGGGTTTTCTGTGGGGGGAAAGTGTTTATAACGTCTGAGGGAAGTCTGATTTAAACTCAGATGGTTAATTTCTTTTGGGACCATTTCTTCAGATCCTGTGGTTGGTATATGTGCTTTTTAAAAACCTCTCACTGTTTCTTTCATGTCTTTCTCTGACTTTCTCCTGTCCTTCCTCTTCCACACTTCTCCTTTTCTTTAATTCTTTGTTCGAATTACTTTTGTTTCTTCTTCTCTTCCTCCTCTTCTTTCTTTCAGACAATTTGGCTATCTATATCTATATCACAAGGGACGCGGTGGCTCAGTGGGTTAGGACGCTGAGCCTGTCGATCAGAAGGTCAGCAGTTTGGCGGGTCGAATCCCAAGTGCTGCGTAACAGAGTGAGCGCCTGTTACTCGTCCCAGCTTCTGCCAACCTAGCAGTTCGAAAGCACGTAAAAATGCAAGTAGGAAAATAGGGACCACTACGGTGGGAAGGTAACAGTATTCCATGCACCTTTGGCGTCTAGTCATCCGGACACATGACCACGTAGTCGTCCTCGGACAAGCGCTGGCTCTTCGGCTTTGAAACGGAGATGAGCACCGGCCCCTAGAGTTGGAAACGACTAGCACACATGTGTGGGGGAACCTTTACCTTTTACCTTTATCTATATCACCTCTCTCTCTCTCTCTCTCTCTCTCTTCCCCTCCCTTCAATTCTGATTGTTGAACTCCACACATCTTAACGTTGCCAAGATTGAAAAACATTGAATTAAACCAAAGACATAGTCTTACTGTGCTATACATGTTTGCAGGTATTATAAAACCCCAGTGCTGATATCTGTTTTTGCAGAACAAGTCCAATAGTTGTCACAGAATCATTTTTCTTGTGGAGGTGGGGATTTTTTAAATAATTTGTCTTGGATATACATATAAATATATATAAAAAACTATTGGCAAATGATCCAAGTGTAGTCTGGACTAAATATTGGCATGTGGGTGCCAAAATGTCTCACTCTGGACAGAATTTTTTAAAAGCCACCTTAGAATCAAGCCAGCATGACTACAGGGCTGGAGCAACTAAAACTAAGTGTGGATATGCTCTAGAGGGCACAGCTGATGTTCACTCATTGTGTATTGAGGGTAACAATAGGCGGCTTCTGTATAGTTTCCTTATTATCTATTGCTAGTGTTGTTTATTAATATACTTAATATTTTAGCATTATCACTTTGTTCATGTTTGTAATTTACCCAGAATGTCTTTAAAATGTTAAAACATTTAGTTGCAGGATACTCTTTCACCGCTAGAGGTCCCCCTAACCTTCTGTCAATTGTCAGGCAGAAGTCAAGAGCCTTTTTTCCCCAAGTTATTACAATTCTACTTGATTAGGTACAAGCTGGTCTTAATGCAGAAGTATCCACAGGATCCAATGCTTTTGTCCAAATGCTGAAAGCAATGTAATGCTGTCACAATGCAAGCTCTGTGTTTTGTACATGTGTACAACGTCATTAAAGGTAAAGGTAAAGGTTCCCCCGCACATGCGTGCTAGTCGTTTCCGACTCTAGGGGCCGGTGCTCATCTCCGTTTCAAAGCCGAAGAGCCAGCGCTTGTCCGAGGACGTCTCTGTGGTCATGTGGCCGGCATGACTAGACGCCAAAGGCGCACGGAACGCTGTTACCCTCCCACCGTGGTGGTCCCTATTTTTCTACTTGCATTTTTATGTGCTTTTGAACTGCTAGGTTGGCAGAAGCTGGGACAAGTAACAGGCGCTCACTCTGTTATGCGGCACTCGGGATTCGACCCGTCAAACTGCCGACCTTCTGATCGACAAGCTCAGCATCCTAACCCACTAGCCACCACGTCCCTTTTGACAACATCATTACACTTGTACAAATAATTGACTAGCTACTTCTATTACCTTCTTGCTTTCAGAATGGATCTGTTTTCAGAGAGAAGAGACAAGCTTATGATTTTTGATCCTGATTATGCATCTAAAATTTCTCCTATAGCTTTACTGGATGTAAAGCTCCAGTCAGTAAATGACTCTGAGCAGCTTCTATATCCCTTGTAGTAATCAGGTTAAATAAACAACCATAAAAACAATAACATTCAGAATAACAATTACTCCAAGACCAACCAGAAGAACGTAGTGCTGGGAAATCCCGTTAACAATAAACATTCCCATAAGGGATTTTTCAGATGCCAGAAGCTCGTTGAAACAGGCAGGTCTTAATTGCCGTGCAGAACACTAAAACAGTGTAAGGGACATTCTGATCTCCATCAGGAGACTATTCCAGAAAAGCGGGGTTTGGGAAGGGAGAAGCGACTCAAGAAGCTTGTCCCCAAAATAGCAACTTTCCCTCAGGGGAGGGTCCTAAGGCAGGGGTAGGCAACCTCGGCTCTTTTATGACTCATGGACTTCAACTCCCAGAATTCCTGACTCGGGAATTCTGGGAGTTGAAGTCCATGAGTCATAAAAGAGCCGAGGTTGCCTACCCCTGTCCTAAGGGAACCTACCCAACCTACTGCACAAGGAAAAGCTACTGGAAGAAGTGGTTGCCAAAGACCCTGGTTGGATGATCTAGGTGGGGGCTCTCCATTTATTATGCCCCTGTCATGGACCGATCATCATCTCCTGCGGCTGGTCTTCCGTTTTGCCACCCCCCGCTGTGGGTGTTTGGAACCAATTAAATGGTACCGCCCCAGACGCTTAATGGATCCCCAGAGGTTCCAGGCAGCGCTGGGGTCCCCACCTGCCTCCCTTGCTCACAGCTCGGCAGATGCCTTAGTGGAAGCCTGGGAAAGGACGGCCACTGAGGCTCTTGACCGAGTTGTACCCCTGCGGCCCCTGACCCGGTGCAGATCCCGTCGAGCTCCATGGTTCTCTGCGGAGCTCCGGGAGATGAAGCGTCGGAGACGGGGCCTAGAGAGCGGTTGGAGGTCCAGCCGATCCGAATCCGACCGATTGCGACTAAGAGCCTACATTAGGTCTTATCTCGCTGCGATAAGGGAGGCGAGGTCTAACCACTTCACCACCCTTATCGCGTCCGCAGATAATCGCCCGGCCGCCCTGTTTAGGGTGACTCGCTCCCTCTTAAATCAGGAGGTGAGGGAGGATCCCTTGCAGGGTCATGCCGAGGAGTTTAACCAACATCTGTCGGACAAAATCGCTCGGATTCGGACCGGTCTGGACTCTGACTGGGCAGAGTCTGACGAGCAGGACACGGGCGGTCTTGTCGATATCACCTGGGAGGAGTTTGATTCTGTGACTCCGGAGGAAGTGGACAGGATCATGGGGAGGCTGAGCACCACCACATGTTTATTGGACCCGTGCCCTTCCTGGCTGGTCTATGCAGCCCGGGAGAGGACACGCAGCTGGTTCCAGGCAGTTATATCGGCTTCTCTGAGTGAGGGTAGCTTCCCCGCCGTCTTGAAAGAGGCGGTGGTGAGGCCTCTCCTCAAGAAGCCTGCCTTGGACCCAGCTGTATTAAACAACTTTCGTCCTGTCTCCAACCTTCGCTTTCTTGCGAAGGTTGTTGAGAGTGTGGTGGCGCATCAGCTCCCTCTGGTCCTGGATGAAGCGGATTATCTAGACCCGTACCAATCGGGTTTCAGGCCCGGGCACAGCACGGAGACGGCATTGGTCGCGCTGGTGAATGATCTCTGGAGGGCTCGGGACAGGGGATATTCCTCTGTTCTAGTCCTATTAGACCTCTCGGCGGCTTTCGATACCATCGACCATGGTATCTTGCTGCGGCGTCTCAGGGGACTGGGAGTGGGAGGCACAGTTTTACAGTGGTTCTCCTCCTATCTCCAGGGACGTTCACAGTCGGTGTTGGCAGGAGGGCAGAGGTCGACCGCGAGGTCTCTCATTTGTGGAGTTCCTCAGGGGTCGGTCCTCTCGCCTCTCCTGTTCAACATCTACATGAAACCGCTGGGTGAGATCATTCGTGGCTTTGGAGTTGGGTATCATCAGTATGCTGATGATACCCAACTTTTCCTTTCGACCCCAAACCACCCCAGTGATGCCCTCAACGTGATGTCCCGGTGCCTGGAGGCGGTTCGGGTCTGGATGGGGAGGAACAGACTTCAACTCAACCCCGACAAGACTGAGTGGCTTTGCATACCTTCATCCCGGGTTTATTCGGATATTCCACCTCTGGTTATGGGGGGTGAACTATTACCCCCCGTAGATAGGGCTCGCAACTTGGGAGTCCTCCTAGATTCACGGCTCACCTTGGAAGACCATGTAGGAGCTGTGACTAGGGGGGCCTTCGCCCAGGTTCGCCTGGTGCACCAGTTGCGGCCCTATCTTAGCCGGGATGATTTGTGCACGGTCACTCATGCGCTCGTGTCCTCTCGTCTGGACTACTGCAACGCTCTCTACATGGGGCTGCCCTTGAGGACCACCCGGAAGCTCCAACTGGTACAGAATGCAGCCGCGAGAGTTGTATTGGGAGTCTCCCGATACTCCCACGTTACACCGCTACTCCGTGAGCTGCATTGGTTGCCAGTTGTCTTCCGGGTGAGATTCAAGGTACTGGTAACGGTGTTCAAAGCCCTCCATGGCATGGGGCCGGAGTACCTTAGGGAACATCTGCTGCCGGCATCAAGCTCCCTGCGCCCTGTGCGTTCCCACAGAGAGGGCCTCCTCAGGGTGCCACCGATCAGAGAATGTCGATTGGTGGCCCCCAGGGGGAGATCCTTCTCTGTGGGCGCTCCGGAGCTGTGGAATCAGCTACCGGTAGAGCTCCGGATGGCGCCCGATCTTCGCTCCTTTCGTCGCGATCTCAAGACGTTTCTGTTTGTACAAGCCGGCCTAGCCTGATGGGGATTGGTGGGGTTTTCTATTGTCTTAATTTTTAACTTGGTGTGTTAGAATTCTTTTTCAACTGTTTTAACATGGGCAATTATTTAATCTCTTTTTAACGTTTGTATTCAGTATTTTATTCTGCCCTGTAAACCGCCCTGAGTCCTCAGGGAGAAGGGCGGTATATAAATATTATTAAATTAAATTAAATTAAATAGACACGAGCTTTCAGCTCATGAGGGTTGTATTTTATGGGGAGCAGGGTCATTGTCCCCACTTCATTAAGAGACAGAGTACTGCAATCACTACATGAGGGACATCTGGGCATTGTCTGGATGAAGGCATTGGCACGAAGCTACCTATGGTGGCCTCGGTTAGATAAGGCTATCGAAGCTCAAGTACACGGGTGTTACATGTGTCAACAATCCAGGTCAGAAATGCAGCTCAACCTGAAGTCGAAATTTCGGCTGAATGGGGCGGCGAGCTCCCATGCGGCAAACGTTCCGGCACCTGGAGCAAAACCCTATGCTAAATTGTCCCAGGGCCCCGGTACCTCTCCTGATCGGAATGTCTGATTGGTGGTCTGATTGGCGATCCCACTGGAGACCTCTGCAGACTGAAGCAATGTGGCTGGTCTTCCCGCAGGCCCAACACATGGCTGTCCGGAACCTGCAGTCCATGCATTGGTGGTGGTTGCCACAACCCGGACATCGAGAGAAGGGACTTGCCTTGTAAGTAATCCCTTGTTGGTCATTGCGCCATTGTTGGTCATTGTGCCGTTGAAGCTTATGCACTTCGTGGCTGCTATTGGAGTCTTCTGCATGTTCGGCGTCCTCGTGGATGGCCTCCTCATGCTGCACACTTTTGGAGGGCCACATGGCTTTCATGGCCCTGCTGGCAGCTTCGTCCACCATGATTTCCTTCAGTGCTTCTTGGAGCGAGAGAGTCTCTTTGGCAAAGAGTTTCTGCTGCAGCTCTCTGCTCTGGAGGCCACAGATGGGTAAGTCTCGAAGCCTCTCTTCTAAATTGATGAACTGGCACAGGCATGAAACTTGCCTCAAAGCCGTGATGAATTCGGTGGCTGTTTCACCCGGCTGCTGAACCCTCTGTTTGAATGCGTGCCGGATGTCGTAGTGTCTGATAACAGGGCCCAGTTCACAGCGGCAGAATTTAAAGCCTTCTTGAGGACTAACCTCATTAGACATGCTACATTGGCTCCCTTTTACCCTTTGAGTAATGGGCAGGCCGAATGGATGGTGCGCACTACAAAGGAGTCACTTAAGCGCATAGTGACTGGGGATAGAGGAGTCAAAAGTTGGAATTAAGATTGCTGGAAGAAATATCAACAACCTAAGATATGCAGATGATACCACTCTAATGGCAGAAAGTGAAGAGGAACTGAAGAGTCTCTTGTTGCGAGTGAAGAAGGAGAGTGCAAAAGTTGGGTTGAAACTAAACATTAAGAAAACCAAGATCATGGCATCCGGCCCTCTCAATTCCTGGCAAATAGATGGGGAAGAAATGGAGGTAGTGACAGATTTTATTTTCCTGGGCTCCAAGATCACTGCAGATGGGGACTGTAGTCAAGAAATTAAAAGACGCTTGCTCCTCGGGAGGAAAGCCATGGCAAATCTAGACAGCACACTAAAAAGCAGAGACATCACCCTGTCAACAAAAGTGCGTATAGTCAAGGCTATGGTCTTCCCAGTTGCAATGTATGGCAGTGAAAGTTGGACCATAAGAAAGGCTGAGCGCAAAAGAATTGAGGCCTTTGAACTCTGGTGCTGGAGAAGACTCCTGCGAGTCCCTTGGACTGCAAGGCGATCAAACCGGTCAGTCCTAGAAGAGATCAACCCTGACTGCTCTTTAGAAGGCCAGATCCTGAAGCTAAAACTCAAATACTTTGGCCACCTAATGAGGAGGAAGGACTCGCTGGAGAAGAACCTAATGCTGGGAAAGATTGAGGGCAATAGAAGAAGGGGACGACAGAGAATGAGGTGGCTGGATGGAGTCACTGAAGCAGTAGGCGTGAGCCTAAATGGACTCCAGAAGATGGTAGAGGACAGGAAAGCCTGGAGGAACATTGTCCATAGGGTCGCGATGGGTCGGACACGACTTCGCAACTAACAACAACAACGACTGGGGATTGGCACCACAGGCTGGCTGATTTTTTGCTTTGCCAGCATACTACGCCTTGCACAGCAACAGGCAAGAGCCCAGCAGTGCTTTGCTGGGGAAGAAGGCTCATCACTAAACTGGACAGGCTGCACCCAGACCAGGTGGCAGCAAACGCCTCTTGCCCAAGGCCTCCGAGGGGGTTGCAAGTGGGTGATGGGGTGTGGGCCCAGAACTATGGGCATGGGAACTTGTGGATGCCAGGCAAAATCACTAAAATCTTGGGCCCTCTCTCATATGAGGTGACTCTGGATGGTGGGTGAGTCGTTCGCCGCCATATTGATCAGTTGTGGAAGTGGTTACCAGAATGGCCACAAAATGAGGACCTCACCACAGGTCCACTCCCAGAGCCAGAACCTGGCAGCCAAGCCAATTCACATGCTCTGAGGACCCTACCCCATCTATGACCTTAGGGAGGTGGTTGTAGATGGACAAAGCCCGGGAGTGCAACATGGCCCCGCCGATGGGGAAAGTCAACCTGACCAATACAGCCGCTGTGATAACTCTGCTCCAATAATGGACTTTGGCTTGGGCCAACCTGGAATAGCCAGCCAGAGGGACTCGAGTCAGCCTGACTCTCATGGACTCAAGAGTCCTGGTCTACCCAGCCCGATGGGCAAGCTGATAGACCGGGAGTTGGCTGGGTCCCCCAGGCATTCTGCTAGGGTACGTAAGCCTCCATCTTATTTACAGGATTTTGTCCTTAAATAATTGTACTTCTGTAATGCTGTGATTACAGTACTTGCTGCCTGCTCAAGGAAAAAAGTCTCTGTATTATTGAATACAATTGTACACTGCTCTACTTATTCCTACTGTGTTTTGTACTATTGCAATTGCTGTAAATTGCTGTATTTAATTTTCCTACTATTGTTTTATTATAATGTGTGTACATTCTAGGGGGGAGGGGTGTAATGTATTGGGCCTTGTTTAACTTGAGTGTACCACGTGGGTTTGAATGCTGGAAGATTGCTTAAGTAAGGATCTGGCTAACGGCCACCAGCTCCTCAGACAGTCCATCTCCAGGACTGCCATTGGTTGGCGGTAATAGGTTGCTTTATAAACCTATTGGCCACCACCTAGAGGCCAGAGTATAAATTGCTGCCTTGCAGCCCTGTTTCTCAGTTCAGTTCCTGCACTTCAATAAAAGCATGTTCCTGCCTGAACTCACTCGTCTCGTCTCTTCCTTCAAGAAAAGAACCCAGTACACAACAGAATGATCCATTCTTAGAGCTACCCCAGTAGCAAACACAAAAGTAACATGAGAAGGAAATCTGAAACAGGAAGTGAACCTTCCTGCTTTATCAAATACAAGGGTGAAACCCAGCTCTTATCTTTTGGGGTGAACCATAATCAATTTGAAAACATTAGTCCAAGCATTCATTACATGTTGAATCTTTTATAATTTGCTCCAGTGATAATATAAATGATGTTTTTGCCTACTTTCCTACCAATACATTGTGAGGATACCATAAATAGTCAGGGGAAAGCTGAAGAAACCTAGGGGGCAACGTAAAGCAGAAGATAGAGATATGATTTTTGAAGCCTGCAAAGTGCTCCCACCACATTGTAGAATAAAAGAATACCCTTTTCTTCCAGATCAAGCTTAGAATCTATGTGAAAATATATTACAAAAGAAAAGGGTGAATTGATGGGGAAATGTTCATTTTAAAGAGGAGACAAAGGATGAAAATCTACAGAAATAGTGCAGATTACCTGTGAACTCTTTTTTTGTGTTCTGATCCTTTCACTATCTTCTTTCAATGTCAACAGTTATTAATGTCATTATGTGATCTGTACACATGGAACTTTACTTATGTAAAGTGGCACACACCCTGATGGCATCATGTGGACAAATATATTTTGCATATGTGGCTTTCTTCCAGATGCAGATAGATCTAGACATCCCAGGCCTTCCACCCCAGGCCTCGCCTTTTCCTGCAGCTGTTTATTTTAGTATCCTAATTCTTCTCTTGCTAGATCATAATGGGTGTAATGACAATAATTGGATCCTTGCACACATCCCTGGAGATGCCTAACTTTGGATTTTGTGATTGTCTTGCCTAATGATGGGAGCCATCACCCTCATCTTCTCAAATAGCTCAAATTACAGTGACACCCAAAGATACACAGATGAACTTCCTAAAGGTGGAAAGAATGATACAAGTGAGATCACTCAGGATAATTGTAGGGAAGTTCAGCAATCTCTCCGGGATGTGTTAATTGTTCTTTGCCCAACTGAGTTTCTCTTGGCTGCATGCTAATTTTAAGCAGCCTATGAAACTGGGTTTTACTCAGAGTTGAAGAAGGTGTGGGTTTTTTTGGCAGAGGGATACACAGTTAAAAATGGGGAAAGCTGCCTTACAACACCGTCTTCACTCAAATCCTTGCACCAGTTTACATATATATTTTTGAATTTGTAAGCTGTTTTAGTCAAGGTGGCTATGACAGCAGTATGACAACAGTAATAAAAGAACCACAATATATAATTACTGTTTTAATTACAATTAACATAGTATTTCTGACACAGAGAGCTCTTCAGCACTCAGGACCCAAAGATCTTGAACAGGCAGTTTTTAAAAGAGCTTTTGGAAGACCACAAAATTTGGAGCCCCCCTTGCATAGTGGTCAAGATATTTCAAGGGGGAATGGTTGCCACAGAGAATGCCTATCTTTGGGATCCTTCCCATTACACTTCTCAGTAGATGAGGGTCTTCGTAGACTTTCCCTGCAAAGTGGTGCAGACAAGAAGCATGCCTAGATGAATTAATTCTACTTTACCATAAGGTTACATCAACAAAATCTTGCAAGTTTGAAAACATGTTTCTTCCCTGTCATCTTTGCAGCCCAAGAAACTGGGAGGTTGAGATGTTTCCCATGTCCACATTTCTGTTGTGTGATAAGTTGCCTCTTATCTGACTGGCTGTGGCTGTGGCTCTTTCACCTGTCTTCCAAGGTTATTCTCACATACTATTATACCCTGTGCCCTTGGATTGGCTGAGTGGAATCTGTATGGGAAAGGCGGTCTTGAAAATATCCTGAGCAACATTGGGTTATAGAGGTAATAACTAGAACAGACATGTCAAACACAAGGCCCGGGGGCCAGATCTGGCCCGTGAAGTGGTTTCACGTGGCCCGCGAACCCATCCTGGAAACAGTGAGGGAACGGCCCCCACTGCCTTGGCCCTGGCCCAGAGACCCTCCTTCTGCCAGAGACTCTCAGATCTGCCCCACTCCTGCCCAGGCCCCCACAGGCACCCTTGATGCGAACGATGTAGAGCTGGCCATGCCCACCCAGTAGGCCATATGCACTTTAGCCACGCCTACACTGTAGGCCACGCCTACCCAGGCCACACCCACCCGGCCCCCTGAGGGCAACCGCAATGCTGATGCGGCCTCAATGAAATTGAGTTTGACACCCCTGAACTAGAACCTTGAATTGCACTTGTGCTGCTCCTCCAGCAATGATGTTATATAATAAGCTTGTTCAGTAACTCTTGAAGTTTCCAAGTGGTTTTCAAGAGCATTCCTATATACTGTAAAGCAAATTATAGTAATCCATATGGGTGAGTGTTTACCTTATGTACCTCCTGTTTACAGTAAATCTGTAACTGATATTCCAACTTAATTGAAATGCTCACCTCCTGTTCTAGCAGGAGCTATGAAATTGGGGCAACCTCAGACTTGAAGCCTGTCTCCACAAAAGAGTGCAACCTCACTGAGAGGCAAAGATAGTAGAATCTAGAATCAGTGGACCATTCTGACTCTCTTGTTCCTGCTGATCTAGAACCCTGGCAGACTCCAAACAGTTGATTACAGCTTTGATTGCCTTTCACTTGGGATGGAGATGGGCAACTGAATATCTCTGCATACTGGTGATACCTCATTCTCAACTGATGGGTGTCTTCTCCCAGAGGTTTCCTAAAGATGCTTAAGAGAAGACGGGATGCTGAAAAGGTCAAGCAGGGCAAGATCAAGTTAATATTTGGATGAGATGCCACCAAGGAATTTCAATGCGGCTAATTACACTAGAAAGTTAACAACAATCCTGCAGGTGCTGCCGTACTAACCCTTATGTTGTTATTGACCCTGTTTAAGTTAGAATGGAAATTAGATAAGAATTCTTTGTAATATTGTGTAGTATCTTCCTCCTGTTGTGAAAGGGAAATGGGTTGACAAAATCCTTTGTGCTAGATTGTAAACACTGCAAACATTTAATAACAGTTTCTTTTCATTTTACTTTTTTTCGGGGGGGGGGGGAGAGGGAAGGAAACAATTAGGGCTGTAAGAAAAATGCACACAAAGTTTAAACCTGATATTTAAGAACCCCCAGCTGATCATTGTGCTGGTCAACTTTTACTTTGGAAATCTGGTCTGAGGCAAACTCTTAAAAATCAAAATCCACTTAAGGAACATATTGTTTAATATTAATGTCATGATGTTAAAAATTTACCCAATCTGGGGTTCCAAGTTTTGTTTTGTTTCCCCCCCCTAGATAAGCAATCCTATCCTTGAATCAAGCCATCTAAAGGGCTTTAAGATTTGATGCAAAGCTGAAATACCACACAGATGAAACATCCTAGATAAACCAGAACAGTAGTTTCCTAGTTTATCCATTCCATCATCAAACTAATGAAGATGAAACACCTAATAGAGAACATTGAGCTACCTACAATATCTCAAAGATTTCCCTGGCCTGGGGGGCACATGAAATACTGTAGCTGTCAACAATGGCCACTCCATCATGGCAAATCCCAAGGGAAATTAGCTTACAAAAAGACAGTGTCTCTCCAGATCATGGGAAATGGGTACATTTATTTAATATTTTGTCTAAATATCCGTATCTCCTATATTTAAATGAGATTCCCTCCACCCGTGAATTGGGGGGTGATGGCTTGGTGGTGGCCTTATTTTTACTAAGAATGTGGGGCTAAAGGAAGTTGCTATAGAAAGTGAGCAAATAGTAGAGGAAAATAATGAAAGTGGGCAAAAGGGTGAAGATACAGAAGATGCAATGACCGAAACAGAGACAAGAAAAAGAACAAAATTCCTGCTATTATTTCAGGGGAAACTTGGATAAACATGCCCATTCTATTCTCACTTTTTTTTAATTGAAGAGTTTTACAAAAACAAAATTTTACAATATATCCCCAAATCCCCCCCACCCCAACCCCCCCCACTTCCCCCCCACTTCCCAGAGCTAAATACAGGATTATAATAATCATATTCTAAATAAAAATTATGCATAATATACAATTAACCAAATTCATAATGTGCTTTAACTCCCCTTTAACATAACTACATACGAAGTACCAATAACAATATACCCCACTAAAATCTACTCATAAGCTAAGTGGAACTTTTTAGTCCCATATTTGTTTTGAATATAATTTATCCATCTGCTCCAAACTGAAATATATCTTTCCTGTGAATGATCTTTCAAATAAGCAGAAATCTTAGACATTTCTGCAAGATTCGAAACTTTAAACACCCATTCTTCTATAGTGGGCAAACTATCCTTCTTCCAATATTGTCCCACCAGTAACCGTGCTGCCGTTATCATGTTCAACATCAAGTTAGTTTCTTTAACATCACAATCTACAACAATACCCAATAAAAACAATTGCGGAGAAAACTTTATCTTTCTCTTAAAAATCTTTTGAATGTTCCACCAAATTTTAATCCCAAAAGCTTTTATATTTCTACAAGTCCACCACATGTGAAAATAAGTAGCTTCTAATGCCCATTCTATTCTCACTTTTCCCCTTGTTCTTCATGCGTAGAAGGTTAGTGTTTCCCATGGTGGACTTCTTCTGTTCATGGTGACTCATCACACAGATGTTTTGTATGATGCAAACCCTCTTCAAGTGAGGATAATAAAATTGGGGACAGCAAAGACAATTATATGGAAATACAAACCAAGATTGCTAGAAGTAAAAGGAAAGGTGAACAAATTTGGTTTACCTGACCGAGATTAAAACAAGACATGTTTCTATAAAATTCTGTGAATGCTTTATGAATTTTTTGCTGATGCCAGAAATGTTGACATGTTAATCATTTATGTATTTGCCTAAGGAGAGGAATGGATTATGGGAAAGAGGGGCACTTGGACGTAAACTTATAGGTAGTAAAATTTTGTTTGTACTTGTGATAAAGTTTGGAAGTCACTTCTTTAAATATTTCTTTTCCCTTTTTTCTTATTTTTTGTTCTTTCTTGTTTCCTTTTTCTTATTTTTTCTTACCCCCCCTTTTTCTTGAGCTTTCCATTCTGTCTTTCTATATATCTTTCTCTTTTCTTCTAAATTTAATTTGTATTGTCTTTCATCATTTTTTTTTAAAAATACACATTTTTTAAAAAAGGAAATACAAGCCATTTAACTCAGTGAGATTTAACACAGAGTAAGCATATGTATGAAGCTAGTTTGGTCTAGTGCTGGGCTAAGATTAAAGGTAAAGGTTCCCCCGCACATGCGTGCTAGTCGTTTCCGACTCTAGGGGCCGGTGCTCATCTCCGTTTCAAAGCTGAAGAGCCAGCGCTTGTCCGAGGACGTCTCCGTGGTCATGTGGCCGGCATGACTAGACGCCAAAGGCGCACGGAACGCTGTTACCTTCCCACCGTAGTGGTCCCTATTTTTCTATTTGCATTTTTACGTGCTTTCGAACTGCTAGGTTGGCAGAAGCTGGGACGAGTAACAGGCGCTCTGTTACGCGGCACTCGGGATTCGACCCGCCAAACTGCCGACCTTCTGATCGACAAGCTCAGCGTCCTAACCCACTGAGCCACCGTGTCCCTAAGATTAGGAAGACCTAAATTCTGGTACTGCCTTAGGCATGGAAATGTATTGGATGATTTTGGATTAAGGCATTTTCTCTCAGCCCTAGTTAAAAAGCAATGGCAAACCACTTCTGAAAATGCTCCTTAGATAATTGTACAGATCTGCCCCTGTGGTCACCAGGAGTCAAAAGAAGAAGAAAAGATTTTTATAGATCATGTTTGCTGAATCTGGATTGTTGCAGTCCATTTTTAGACATTGTGCCAATTATCACAATTAAAGCTAATGTAGGATAACAGCAAAGACAATAATAATGCTGGGGGAAAATGAACATGGCAAGAGAGCATAAAAACATTTGCAAGAAAGCTCAACAAATGGTGGCTCTAGCCCTTAGGGTTTTTAAAATGCAGGATGAAATCCTAAACATAGCTAGAAACAGAGAGACACATGAACGCCTGCATGTGAGATATCATTTCAGTTCAATCTTCCTCATACACAAAATGCAACTGTCTACACCAGAGGTGGGAAACTATGGCCCTTTTATGACTTGTGGACTTCAACTCCCAGAATTCCTGAGCCAATTCTGGGAGTTGAAGTCCACAAGTCATAAAAGGGTCATTGTTCCCCACCCCTGATCTACAGTATAAGGCACCCTCTCTATTTATTTATTCATTTATTTAAAACATTTATATAGCCACCCATCTTTCAATCAACTGGGTGGCTCCCAATCAAAAATTAAAAGACATATAAAATCATTTTAAAAGCTACAAAGCACTAGTTACGGTAAACACAAAACATTAAAACAAAAAAAAATGGCGCATCTGGCACCATTCCAGATGTGCCATTAGCTCACGGGTAGGCAACCTCGGCTCTTTTATGACTCATGGACTTCAACTCCCAGAATTCCTGGGAGTTGAAGTCCATGAGTCATAAAAGAGCCGAGGTTGCCTACCCCTGCATTAGCTAATCCTCTCTCCAGCCTTTTTGGAAGGCAAAAAGGGTAGAGATCTGCCAAACTTCAGGGGGAAGAGTGTTCCATGGAACACTCTTCCCCCTGAAGTTTGGCAGATCTCTACCCTTTTTGCCTTCCAAAAAGGCTGGAGAGAGGGCTGCCATGGAAAAGGCACCCTTCCTAGTTCCCAAGAGACGACAATATTTGTGGAAGAGTCAAGGAGTGTGCCCAGCCTGTCTACCTGGTAGAATGGGTAAGATGTCCTTACGGGAAGGCAGTCCCACAGATTGTCCAGTATTATCTACATTAGCAAGGATTTATGGGACATAAATTCAAACATGGACAGATTCCTTTCATAGAAATTTAATGGGAAGTGCCAAGTGCGTATATACAATTGTTTCACATGAAACTTTTGTGTGCATGCTGGCATGTATGAATTTGTGCCAAAAGATTATATGATGAGCTTTCTCATCAAAATGGGTGGAGTAAAAAATCTAGACTCTTTGTTGTGGCTTGTATGTTTTTGTCTTGCTAGCAATAGAATAAATCAAAACCCATTCCTGAATTGAAGGCTGAATCTTGGGAATTTTGGCCAACAACATTTACTTAATTTCTTCCTCTATTTCCTGGATTGGCATTGCTACTTGAGATATGTTTCTGCTACAAATGATAGGAAGATATTTTTTCTATCTTGCAATAATCAAAAAACAAGTAAAATACGCTTTGGAAATGGACCAAACTGGCCAAGGATTGCTCCATCGATTCTAGGACCCTGGACAACCTAATGCAATCCAGGGTCAGGGATAAAAGCCCAGTCTTCAAGACCTGTTTAACAGGTAGCAGTTCAGGGCTAATCAATCCTGTAGGGTGGTGGGGTGGCCTGCTGTTCCATTCAGCAGGCATTGCAACAGATCTGCTTCCTAGGCCCCATGAGAAGATGGTATTGCTCAAGACAGGATACAATGCAACTTCACTCTGTCAGGTTTTACAAAACCAATGGGCGAAAAACATTCCTATTTGAGTATGTATAATCCACATATCTCCTAGAGCCTTTGTGAGATGAGGTGATTGGGTGCATGTTGTGATGAATAGATCCTTTATGATCAGGTTGGTATCTTCCTCCTCAACGAGTCATTGCTCGACCCTTGTCAGGCGCAAGCAACTGGAATAGCTCTGAGGCCTAGGTCAAGAGATTTCTTTATTGTTGATTCACGAGCCCACAGGAACCTCACTAGACTTTCTGCTTTGAACTTTCTGCAGACTTTCTGCTGACCATAACTTTCCTCATACCCATGTACATCTGAACCCGCACCCATCAACCATTTTCAGTTTCCCATTTCTCACAATTCCACTCCTTATGTTCTAGATATATTTGAAACAAGCAAGTTTAGCAAAATCATATGGAGTAAAATACAATTGCAGTTTATATACTGTAGGCACCTGTCTAGCCACCTGATTGGTTCACCTGGCCAGCGGGAATTCTTGGCCACCAGGTTGGGTGACACCTGCAAGGCGGGAGAATGGAGCCAGCGGGTTGGCTAGCGCTAGGTAGAGCCTGGGGGACTTAAGGGCAACCTGGGCAAGGAAGGCCAGTTCGGCCATGTGGAGTGAAATAAAGGAGAGTTACCCTAACCCTGTCTCCGAGTCATCTGTCGCGGCACCCGGACATAACAGTGGTGACGAAGGTGGGATTCCGGTAGCGCAGCGGAGCAAACAGGGACGTGACAGCGGAAGCGCGCGGAGCGGGAAATTCAAATAGCTGTCAGAGCAACAAGAGCCGAGTCCAGTGGCAACGGAATCACGGGCATAGAAGGCAAGAATGGCGCAAGTTGGCAGTGTAAGGGAATTCAACACGAGGCACCCCAAAGACTGGGAAGAGTACGTCGGCCAAGTCGAAGGCTACCTGTTGGTCAATGGCATAACGGACGACCTGAAAAAGGCAGCAGCGTTACTGACCATCAGCAGAATGGCGGTATACTGGGTAGCCGTGGGGTTATGCCAGCTGGCAGCAGTTGCCAGCGTGTTGTATGCAGACCTCATGGGGAAGCTAAGGGAGCATTTCACACCCAAACGCTCCAAGCTCTTCTGGAGGAGGATTTTTGAATGCAGGAACCAGAAACAAGGGGAGTCCATAATGGATTTTGTGGCCGCCGTGAGAGAAGCCGCACTCCGATGCAAATACGACAACTTGGAGGTGCAGATCAGGGACCGAGTGGTCCTAGGGCTCCGAGATGAGCAATTGCAGAACAGAATCATCGCCAAACCCACAGGAACACTGCAAGAGGTCCTGGACGAGCTACTAACTTACGAAGCCACCGGACAACACGACCTCCCCCCACAACAGCAATGGCGCGGTCGGATCCATCCACCAAGGATGCCTTCTGGACGGTGGGGTGGAGGATTACCAATACGAGACCGACATCGATGAAGTCACCCATCGATTCGGAAGAGCAACCTTGAGAACCAACCGCCCCGACAATACAGACCAGTATAGAAGACATCCAACGTCCCAGCCTGCCAAATCGCTGAGGGAAGGACCCAACAGGAAAAGGGACTCTGAGTCCAAATGCAGAAGCTGTGGGGGAAATCACCCCCGCGCAGGCTGCAGGTTCCGAAACGCAAAATGCAGAAACTGTGGGAAAACCGGCCACATTCAAGTGATTTGCAGAAGAAAACCACGGGAAAATCTCCACGACATTGACGCCAGGGCCCCAGGTAAGGTAACCCCCAGCTATAGTGGCAAAGAGACCCGTAGGCAGCAGGCACAAACCCCTAACTGGGAAAGGGTAGAGTCCATCAACCAGGTGCTAAGCCCCAAATTAAAAATTGTCGTCTGCCTGCATGGCATCCCCTGCAGAATGGAGGTTGACTCGGGGGCGGCGGTATCCATAATTTTGGGGGAAACATTGGCATGGATTGAGGAAAGGAGCGGGCGCCGCATCCACATCAAACACACACACATACAATTAGCAGATTTCCATAGGACACCCATTAGAGTAAGGGGAATAGTCACCATCGAAGTTTGTTTTAAGAGTTTTAAGGGTCCATTAGATCTACTAGTGACAGAGGGACAGAGAGCCAGCTTAATTGGCCTCAATTGGTTCAGGCCATTAGGAATTTGGGTCGGGGGAATCAACTCAGTACAGTATCAAACCCTAGAATCCGTCTGCAATAGTTACGCAGACGTATTCGATGGAACCCTAGGGAAATACAGGGGACCACCAATAAACTTTAACTTAGACCCCACAGTACTCCCCATAAGGATTAAAGCAAGGAGAGTCCCCTTCATGCTAAAACAAAAAATAGAGACCGAATTGGACAGACTAGTGGGCCAGGGAGTACTGGAACCTGTAGAAGGGGGACCCTGGGAAACACCTATCGTCACCTTCCTCAAACCCAATGATGACATAAGAATATGTGCCGACTATAAGGCCACCCTGAACCGGGCTTTAAATCAGCATACTTACCCCGTCCCGACGGTGAAACAGGTCCTCGCGACCATCCAGAACGGTGCCATCTTTGCTAAATTGGACTTGGCGCAAGTGTACTTGCAATTAACAGTTACCAGGGAAGCAGCCAATGCGCAAATGATAGTCACCCACAAGGGGGCATTCCGAGTCAACAGATTACAATTTGGCATTGCAGCAGCTCCAGGGATATTCCAAGAGGTCATGGAAGGAACTCTGAAAGGTATACTGGGGTTTGCCCATATTTTGATGATGTGCTGATAGCTGGGGAAAATGAGGAGGTGCTTTGAGTCATTGTCCTGTTGCATCTGTCCACAGTATATTTTGCCAGTAGTGCTGTGGAACATCCAGGTGCTCTTTTGCAAACTTCAAACGTGGACTGATGAAACCAAAATTGAGTTGTTTGGGAAAAACACACAACACTATGTGTGGAGAAAAAATGGAACAGCACACCAACATCAAAACCTCATCCCCACTGTAAAACATGGAGGAGGGAGCATCATGGTTTGGGGCTGCTTTGCTGCCTCAGGGCCTGGACGGATTGTTGTCATTGATGGGAAAATGAATTCCAGAGTTTATCAGGACATTTTGCAGGAAAACATACGACCATCTGTCCGCCAACTGAAGCTCCGCAGAGGATTGGTGATGCAACAGGACAATGACTCAAAGCATACAAGTAATTCAACAAAACAATGGCTTCAACAGAACAGAATACGCCTTCTGGAGTGGCCCAGTCAGAGTCCTGACCTCAACCCGATTGAAATGCTGTGGCATGACCTTAAGAGAACGATTCACACCAGACATCCCAAGAATATTGCTACACTGAAACAGTTTTGTGCAGAGGACTGGTCCAAAATTACTCCAGATCGCTGTGCAGGTCTGATCTGCAACTACAGGAAATGTTTGGTTGAGGTTATTGCTGCCAAAGGAGGGTCAACCAGTTATTAAGTCCAAAGGTTCACATACTTTTTCCACCCTGCACTGTGAATGTTTCCATCTTATCTTCAATTAAAACATGACAACAGCTAATGTTTGTGTAGTATATTTTAAGCAGACTGTGTTTTTCTATTGTTGTGACTTACATGACGTTTAGAGCGCATTTTATGGCCAATTCATGCAAAAAAACCACATAATCCCAAAGGGTTCACATACTTTTTCTTGCAACGTATATGGAAGGAATTTCACCATATTCACTGACCACAAACCGCTTCTGGGGCTGTTCACAACAGATAGACAAACCCCACAAATAATGTCCCCAAGAATGTTGAGATGGTCAATATTCCTCTCAGCATACACATTCACCATCAAAAATAAACCAGGGAAAGAGATGGACCATGCTGATGCATTAAGTAGGCTACCCTTACCAGGAACAGACCCAGACCCAGCATGAGCTGGGCAAATTCTCACAATACAAGAACTTCCTGAATGCTCGCTAACAGCCAAAGACATTGCCAACGCCACCACATGGGACCCAGTACTAAGCAGAGTGGCAACGTGGATCCAAGGGGGGTGGCAAGGAAAAAATCCGGGACCACAATTCCAGGCTTATTTCACGAGAAGGGACAAGATGTCATCACACCTAGTATGCCTCTTATGAGGAAATAGGGTGATAGTGCCGGAGAGACTAAGAGATAAGGTCATAAGTGAACTGCATGAAGGACATCAGGGGATAGTGCGCATGAAAGCACTGGCTAGGAGTTACCTGTGGTGGCCAGGATTGGACAAAGCCATAGAGGAGCGGGTAGCAGGGTGCTACCAGTGCCAGAGGTCCAGGCCCGAACAACCCCATGCACCGGTACACAGGTGGGAGGCAACACACAACCCTTGGTCCAGAATACACATAGATTACGCAGGGCCATTCCAAGGACAAACATTCTTAGTGGTGGTTGACAGCTACTCTAGATGGTTAGAGGTGGTGCCTGTTAAGAGCATGACATCAGCCAAAACCATACAGGTGCTGAGGGGACTCTTTGCCACACATGGGTTACCTGACATAATTGTATCTGATAATGGGCCTCAATTCACCTCTACTGAATTTCAGGACTTCCTCAAGGCCAACTTGATTAGGCATGCAGCGACGGCACCCTTCCATCCCTCCAGCAATGGCTTGGCAGAGAGAAACGTGAGATCAACCAAAGAGGCGCTGTGCCGGATAATTGTAGGTGACTGGCACCAGAGACTGGCCCAGTTCTTGCTGGCACAACACACAACACCGTGCACAGCAACGGGAAAAAGCCCAGCAGAGATGAGGTGGGGTAGGAGACTCACAACCAAATTAGACAGACTCCACCCGGATAGGGCTACCATTGAAACAGAACAGGACTCCACCGCCAGATCTTTGAACATCGGGGACTTAGTGTGGGCCAGGAACTATGGCCAAGGGGACAAGTGGACACAGGGAGTGGTTGTAGAGAAGCTGGGGCCGTTATCTTACATCATGGAAGGGGAAGGGGAGCGTCAAGTCAGGAGACACATTGACCAACTGAGAAAAAGGGCCCCGGAGAATACCCCACAGGCACCCACAGAGACGCAGCAACAACAGCAGCAGAGTAACTTACACTTAGAACCACTCCCAGTGCAAACACCCTGGCCAAACACCACGGGCACAACAGGACAATCAGAGGCAGGACCACCAAGGGCTCCAACAACAGGACACAGGTCATCAGAACCAGTTGTTGTGACTCAGGGTCAGCCTGTGGGTCCGGCAGCCGGCTCAGATGTCTCGGATGACTCAGATGAGGGGGAGGAGGAGGGTGTGGAAGACGAACTGGCTGATGACGGCTTGGAGGCTTCGCAGAGCCCCCAGCCAGGGCCCTCTTCTCAGCTGCGTGAGCCCGATAGTGCGGAGGATGATGACCCACAGCTGGCCCTGTTCAAGGACGCCCGACGCAGGAGGCAGTCGAGCAGGACCAAGCAGAGAAAGGCTGTGGGACTCCTCGGGAGGAGGCACAGGGAGACCACGCCCTGAACTCTAAATAAAAGGAGTGTTTGGGGAGGGGCTGGTTGCTGAAAGCAACCCTTCCGTTTGAGGATTCAAGTTCCAGTGTTTTTGTTTCTTGTTCTGTTGTTTGTGTAATAAATCTTGGCAGACGCTTTGCAGCCTCAGACGCTCTCCAGTCTCTACTGTTTGAACAGGGGTTTGCCTTATTGCAAGGCCGGTAGCAGGCTGGTTCAGAACACCAGTCAACGGGGTAGTGCCAAGAATACTCACCGAAACCTCGCAGCAAGAGGGTCACCTGCAGAGGGGGGAGCACCCAGCGTCAACGGGGGCAGTTCAAGGAAGGGAGGCCAGACATTCCACCGGATAGATACCCTACCAGGGCACACAGAGCTCCGGCATACCTAAAAGATTATGTAAGAGAGTGAATCAGGAGGGTGGTAAGAACAACAGGGTTATAGATCAGTTCACATTTGGGGGGGGGAAGGGGTGTACTGCAGGCACCTGTCCAGCCACCTGATTGGTTCACCTGGCCGGCGGGAATTCTTGGGCACCGGGTTGGGTGACACCTGCAAGGCGGGAGAATGGAGCCAGCGGGTTGGCTAGCGCTAGGTAGAGCCTGGGGGATTTAAGGGCAACCTGGGCAAGGAAGGCCAGTTCGGCCACGTGGAGTGAAATAAAACAGAGTTACCCTAACCCTGTCTCCGAGTCATCTGTCGCGGCACCCGGACATAACAGTTTAGATTACAAATAGTTCCCTTGGACTGCATAACACAGACTTTGGTTCAATACCTTTTCCATGAGACCTGATTTAGTTCACCTGGGCCTAAATCCTGTGTAGAATAGTCAATATTTTCATTTTCCACATGTCCATCCATCTGTCTGTTCATCCATCTATCTCTCCATTCCTCCTCCTCCTCCTCCTCCTCCTCCTCCTCCTCCTCCTCCTCCTCCTCCTCCTCCTCCTCCTTGGGTAATCCTCCCCACCCATGCAGGGATTCACTGTCTGTAAGGCAGCTAGTCTTTGAAGTCTTCTCTGACTTTTCAACCTTTTCAGATTGCTCCACTTTTAGGACATGACAATATTTGAGTACCACCAGTGCTTAGCAAGGTGTCAAAAACTTGATGACTAAAAAAAAGGGGGGGGGGATTTTGAGTTTTACTGACTAGATTCATTTGTTGTTATAGAAATGGCTAGTTCAGGGGTAGGCAACCTCGGTTCTTTTATGACTCATGGACTTCAACTCCCAGGAATTCTGGGAGTTGAAGTCCATGAGTCATAAAAGAGCCAAGGTTGCCTACCCCTGGGCTAGTTTATAATATGGAAAAGTAAAAACTTGAGGTTCAATGTTAATGCTTCCTTCTACTGCAACAGAGGAACTCTGTTCTTTTTCCCTTCTACCCCTCACTTTCCCCCCCACTTTTTCCTCCCCACTGTGTCCTACTATTTGCTTTTGTATTTTTGTACTTTATTCTATAATCTAATAAAATATTACAAACTGTAGAAAAAAAGTAAAAAAGTATCAGTTTTAATTTCTTCGGTGGCTGTTCCTTTGGTGAATCACTTTCCTTTTGCACTGACAAATGTATGATGAATTTATCCATGTTTATTAATATGCACCACTACCAGCTAGTTCAGGGGTCTTCAAACTTGGCACTTTTAAGACTTGTGGACTTCAACTCCCAGAATTCCTTAGCCCTCATGGCTGGCTGAGGAATTCTGGGAGTTGAAGTCTACAGGTCTTAAAGTTGCTAAGTTTCTAGAGTCCTAAGCTAGCTGGTTGGCCCTTCTGAGCTCTTCCAGTGTAGTAAGAATGCACCCCCCCATCCCTTCCCTGTATCCTTAAAGACACAGGAATCAAATGCAAAGTTATTTATTTATTTATTTATTTATTTTATTACATTTATATACCGCCCTTTCCCTGAGGGCGGTTTACAGGGAATTAAAAACCAAAAATTCAAAAGTTAAAACCAGTTTAAAAAAGATTAAATTTAACCCTGTGCAACTAAAACCCCAGTTAAAATAAATTAATCCTCAGCCTGGGCCAGAGAGCTCGAAGAGCCAGGTCTTCAGGCCCCGGCGGAATGAACGGAGGTAAGTAAGTAAGTAAGTAAGTAAGTAAGTAAGAAAATAAAGAAACACAAACTCTGTTTTTTTTCTCTTTAAGCTGCCTCTGGTGTGCCACGTGTCACCATGTTGCAATTTTAGACGGAAAGGCTCCGGCAATTGCAAAATCCTTTAGCTTTAAATTAAGCCCGTTTACCTTCAAAGAAAACTTTCTAAAAGCCACAGACAGACTCAATTCAAGGGGGTAAAACTAATTACATTTGTTTAAAGGGATTAAACCTTTCCTGTTGTCTTTTTTCCCCTTCCCCCGCCCAAACCACCTCCTTTTATAGCCTCTCCTCTGCTTCCCACCCATCTTTTTTCTTCAGTTCACCTCCAGCTCTGAGCTGCTTCTGGAAGCGCCAATCAGCTGGAGCTCTGCCGGCTCCTGGGGCTTCTGCCAAGCCCAGACAGTCCTGCAGGTGCAGCTACCTCTCCCTCTCCCTCAGGCTTGGCTCGCTTAGGCTCATTCCGCTCCCCTACTACACTTGGCTAGCAATCACGTACCACCTGCCATGTGGCAAAGTACCACAAGTGGTACGCATACTACCGGTTGAAAAGCCCTGCTCTAAGGAACCCAGTGATATTTGCAGAATCCTCATACATTGCTAATGGGCATGAGGATTCATGGCTGAAAGTATGTAGCTTGTCTGATAAGATAAGATGATGATAAGATAAGATAACCTTTATTGTCATTTTTTTGCTGCGGGCACAACGGCACACATCAAAAATGAAATTTAGTTGCCTGCTCTCAAAGTGAAACACATGCATGACACACACCTAAACATAGTATATACAACATATGTATAGACCCACAGCCCTACATATACATAACAAATAAGTATTAAATAATGCCACAAATTTTCTGGCTGAGAGGTGAGATTTGTCGCAAGACTGACCTAGATCAACTTCTTGGTGACACTATCATTTTAGCATCATGTTTTGAAGGCATTTAATGGGCATCCTACACAGATAGGGACCTTTCCAAATGAATTAACTACAAATAGCTGTATCTCAACACACTTTTGTCTTATGGGCAGATACGTGTGTCACATTAGCTGCAAACAGGAATTTCCTGCTTGGATTAATTTGATTTATATCACATTGGAACACATAGACTCATGCCTATGGCAAGGGCTGATATTGACGGACACACCTCTTACTTCCTTGTGGGATGCTGTGCTATCTATCCTTGAACCTCAAGCTCCTCCTAGCTTGTCTCCAAATGAACCACCCATGTAATATATACTGATGTAGCAATGACAACCGGCTGAAGTTGGTTGAGTCTGTTTCCTGTACCTCTTGGAGACTCAGCATCTGGGCTGTGGCGATAATGAAGAGTTGGGCATTTCTTCTCCTGCTAGTAGAGATTTCCAGTCTAGCATATGGATGTAAGTTTGCTTGTAAATAGACCGTGTATTGTTTAGAAGAATTGCAACCGGAGATGGTGCCTTCATAAGTTTGATTCTTTAAGATACTGAGAAAGAACTTACTAGGGGAATTTCAAATCGGAAGAAATATTTAAATTGCCATTCTTTGTAATCCCATACGGGAATAACACTGAATTCAGTTATGTATAGGCAGTGATCACTAGGCTGCCACTCCACGATACATTTACTGTGGAGGAAGCCAAAATGGAAGAAAGCAGGTAAGAAAGCTGTAGATCAGGTATACACGCATGTCAGTTGCGTTTTTACATTTTTTATGATGACATGCTCAAAAAGCCACAGCTGTACTGATTTTGTAATAAATGATTGAGTTGACTGATAGGAAACTGATGCTGAGTAATAGGAAAGATTCACTACGATTAGATGAGGTGTGCATGAATGTCAACACTCTCTTGCAGTCATCAAGTGGACTTAGAAGGAGGAACATTTCTCCAGCTTGATTCATACAACAAGCTCGGAGAATGAACCTTCATCCTCATCCTACACCCGAGCTACATATATTTGCCACTGTTGCAAATCATACAACCTTGTTGTAACCCAATAAAGTCTGTTGCCAGTAGAAGAGAATACTTGTAGCTCAGGGTTGAATTGATGAATCTCTTAGCTTGGTTATTTTCTGAAGTTGTTTCATTACCCAACTAGGTAACATCTTCAGTGCTGGAAGGGAGTGATGTTTGCTCTCTATTTATGCACAGTGGCTCGCCAACACCTAACAGAGAGCAAAGAAATGTCTGCAAGAAAGCAACCAAGATCAAGGAGCAACAAGGATTCCACAAATCTGTTGCTTTTGTTATTTTTCCCTCAATGGAAACCCACACATATAGCCCTTCAACACACACACATATAGCCCTTCAACACACACACACACAGAGGTACTGTATACATTGGGCTGTAATTTCCACCTTTTAAAATTATTTGCTTTATTTATATATTGTCACATTACTTATGAACTCATAGTAGCAGATAAACTCATGTCCAGGTAAGATGCATGCTGTTTTTTGAAATAATGCCCATATATATTCTTCTGGTGGCCTCTTTTTTATTGTTTTTGCTTTTCTAGTCTTTGGCAATGACTTGCAACTTTCCATGATGTATCTGAACTATCTAAGCTTTAATTTCATTATTAGTCTTTTCAGTGAGCAGTATGATTTTACCTCATCTAAGAATCAATAACTTATTCTCATTGTGGTCCAGTGTGATTTCTTTTTCATTGTTCAATGTTTCTGATGTTCCAGCTTTCAAACCATGGCCTTGAAAATATAAATCTATGTTTTCTATGTGATATCTCTAAGCTCAATTAGTCTTATATCTAAAATAGGAATAGCACGTTGTCTCAAGGGCCCTTTTTCTGATGTTTAAATCAGTGGTGGGATTCAAATATACGAACAACCGGTTCTCTGTGTGGTTGCCACTTTCGGAAGTCCATTCTGGGCCTGGGTAGCAAAAAATTAGCTACCGGTTCTGCCGAAGTGATGTGAACCGGCTGAATCCCACCACTGGTATAAATCCTTCTCACATCCATAACTGCTGAAAAGTAACAGCAAGGTTTTCCATCACTTTGAGTCCTGAAGCATAGGGTACCTGTAATTCAAATCCTAAAGTAAGCATATCAGATTAAACTCACCTAACTTCCAACTCTCTGTTTCCCAAACTGTTTTGCTTAAATATGTTATGTGGCTCCAAAACTTTAGGGCTTTTAGCTACCCAAAGAACGTTAATGTGCCCTTTGGCCATCAAATAGTTGCCCATTCCAATTCTAGGCAGATATGTGTAGGATCAGATATGAGTCCACACTCTCTTAAGGCCTTTGAAAATTCCTCAATATTAGAATTTTCAATTTACTTTGGGGGTTATATCACATTTTTGCTTCATTATGATTCAGGAAAGTATTAAACTGCTTGTACCACAGATTGGGAGTGGTAACCTGACATCAGTTGTCTTACTACTACCATAGCTTGCTGGAAGAAGAGCCCTCATTGTAGACTGTGAGCAATGGAATTGAATTGGAAAATACTTTCACTGGAGAAATTTTAGCGGAAATTGGCATTCATTAAGGATGCCATAATTGCAACATCCCTGTAATAAGATAAGATTGAATGTATTAAGAATCTGTTCAGTTCTTATAATTTATGACTCCTTGATTACCCTTTCAAGGAAGGCAAGTCTATGGATATGTAGCCTTGTAAAAGTGGCTTCAGAACATGGTAGATCATGCATGTCTATGGAGTTTCTCAGTCATCCAGGTCATGATTGTCCCAAAGGCGCTTTTCATAAGGCAGCTGGACGCTCTTTGCTTTTTCCTTGAAGACATTTTCCTTCTCATCCATTCTTCAGATCCAAAAAGAACTTCTTGTTCCATTTTAAGTTGGACAGTCTTGCCCCAAATTGCTGATATAATGAGGAGCAAAATGGGCTGAATACTGAAGGGATTAATTAAAGGAAGAAACCTCTGCACATCATTGCCGTATCTGTCACACTTGGAATTTGCTCCCTTGTGGTTTGATTTGCTTGTCAGAAACTAGCTGGGAATGTTGTAATCACGTGACCACAAGACTCTGCAACCATCATAAATGTGAGCCGGTTGCCAAATGCCTCAGTTTCAATCTCACGACTGTGGGGGTGGGATAATGGTCACAATTTTGAGGATGGGTCATAAATCATTTTTTATGGGGCTGTTGTAACTTCAGATCATCATTAAACAAGCAGTTGTAAGTCGAGGACTACCTGTATGGTATGACTGTCAAGGGCATAACAATATGGACGAACAGGGTGACAAACAGAATTGCCTCAAATGGAACAATCCAGAATGCCCCCTCCCACACGTACACACAATTTCTCAAGCAAGCTTCGAATACTTTGATTTCTTTTCTGACCATAAAAATGTCTTAGCTTTTTGTAGTGTACTGCAGAATTCAACTGTAATTTTTTTTTAAAAAAAATAGCTATTTTTTTTGAGGATTATACTGTTGGAATTGGTAGGAAATTCCAAAGACATAGTCTATATAGGAATCACATGTTAGGTAAGAGGGCTAGGCTGTTCCTTGAAGTAATGATTATTGATCTATGCAGTGATAAAATGTTCTCCTAGGATGTTAGATTAAAAAAAAACCAGCCTGTGAATGTTCACAGAAAGTCTACCTACAGTTCTACCTACAGAAACTAGCAAATCGGTTCCTTATTAGTCTTCAGTGAATTAGGCTGAGTCAGATGGCGTTTTCAAGCAACAATTTGGTAACATTTTTTTCCTTCAAACTGAAACAGGGTGGAAATCAAAGTAGCTGGTGTGGGTGGAAGCATGGCAGCAATGAGAAACTATGAGCAATGAGGTGTTCAACGGGTCTTTGGGTGCAAAGCAAGAAATGCAGATGTATCAAGCTTCTTCTGGCAAGCTACATTGGAACCAGCTCAACAGGCATATCAGATTGGGAGTTTTATAGTAGAAAAGCTAAGAAGTGATTAAGATAAGGTTCCAGTGACAGCTGTGTATTAAGCCTGAATCTTAGCAAAATCAATGTTCAGACAATTTACCTCTTTCTCTGACCTAGGCTATGCAATGGGATGGATGCCCCCCTCTTACGAGGGGCGGGGTACTTTTCATATTGCAATTTCTGATTTTGATAATGGACATATCAGCTGTCAAAGTGTTTATGAACCTCAAAAGCTCATTGTGGCACAGAGATGCTAGAAACCTAGAAGAAGAGCTCGAAATGGGGGAACAGTAGAAAAATAGCTGCCTGGGCAGCAGGGTGTGTTTATTTGCTTTAAGGCAGACATGTCAAACTCGTGACGTCACGTGACATCACGCAACATATTGGAACTTTCCCCCCATTGCTGGCAATGGGGTGGGCACGGTTTCCTTGTGACGCATCCGGCCCGCGTGCCGGCAGTTTGACACCCCTGCTTTAAGGAGTTAACTTTAGTTAGCTGGAAACATTTATGTTTTTCATCAAGTTAAAAATTGTCCTCCATCTGAGCTCACACTTTTTGGGGGTAGTTTGCCAATGCTGTCTTCTGTGGGGGTTTTTTTAAAATTTTCCAGCATATACAATAACCCTGGGATTTCCCTTTGAAAAACTTTATTTAGTTTAAAAAAGTTAGAGAAACATGGAACATTTAAGAAAGCAAAAAATAACATACTGATAATAAAGCCGGGGTAGATAAACAATAGGTATTATAAAAACTGATATGCTTCAGTATATATTTAATGATTTATGATATTGTGCAATATTTCATATCCTTTCTGTAAAGAAAGCACAAAAATCCTTATGGGAATTTAAACTAAGTGCACTTGGTTAACATGGTCATTTGTTGAGATGGGCAGCTACAGAAATAACAACAACAACAACAACAGTAGTATTAGTAGTAGTAGAGCGGAGCAGAATGTAATGTAATGTAATGTAATGTAATGTAATGTAATGTAATGTAATGTAATGTAATGTAATGTAATGTAATGTAATGTAATGTAATGATAGAATAGAATAGAATAGAATAGAATAGAATAGAATAGAATAGAATAGAATAGAATAGAATAGAATAGAATAGAATAGAATAGAATAGAATAGAATAGAATAGAATAGAATAGAATAGAATAGAATAGAATAGAATAGATTGGGATTTTCTGTATCCAAACTCTAACTAGGCTGCTTAGTTTTCTAAGTCAGCTAAGGTTGGTTAATATAATCAATTCCTTACATAGGAAGGATCACATAGTCCTGGCAGAAACTATATCCAACAGGAAGATGTAATCTGGGTTAGATGTCCCAAGAGTAATGGTCTGAAGTAAACTATCTTCTCTCTCTCACTCCCAGTTTGGACCTTCAAAACACTTTTATGGCTTAATGATCCTACTTGACACTTGGCCAAGTTGTTCAAGATGATTAATAAGCCATCACAGTTGCTACAGTGCACAAGTGCTTCTTTCATCATTCTGCTTCATGTTGATCTGGCAACTGATTGCTAAGTGTTCAATGTTGACTATGAAATATGAATCACCACCAAAGCGATGATAATAAGAAGTGAACATCTCATAGATTTATGGGAAACCATAAATCACATTTCCTGGAATTGAAATTAACTGCTCTAAGGTTGGGCTTTTGAATTAAACTTTCAAAATATGAGAGGAGACAACGGGAAGAGTTTAATATTATGTATTATGTAATATTTAACATCCGCAAGTAATGCATTAAATGAATACAAAGGGAAGTCTTTATTTTGTGATATAGGAAGGTGATAGGTATACGGTAGAATTGTTGCATGTATAACATACTAAGGGAGAAAGGAAAGGAAAGTAAGGAGAAAATAGTTGGCTTTTCCAATGTTTTAAAAAAACTTTCCCAACTTTGAATCTTTCATAGCAATTCTCCACGGAAAAATGTAGAAAGTACTTTTTTTTCCTTGTAGAGTCCTTGGTGTGCTTTGAGTTTGATTGTTTGCTTGCTTGTTTCATTACCTGACTATCAAACATCATCCATGCTAGTGAATGTGGTTTCAGCTAAGCAGACAGCAAACAATCAAGCGGAAAACAATACCTTAATCAAGGAACTACAGAGAAAACCACACTCACCCCAACATGGGCAGGATAAGCTACTGTCAGTGCTTTTTTTGTAAAAGAAAAAGGTGCCGGAACTCACACATGTCATACAACCCGCCTTGCCTACCCTACAAGGTTCCTGTTGTGACTCAGGGCCAGCCTGTGGGTCCGACAGCCGGCTCCGATGTATCGGATGACTCAGATGTGGGGGAGGAGGGAAACGAACCGGCTGATGATGATTTGGAGGCTTTGCAGAGTCCTCAGCCGGGGACCTCTTCTCAGCTGCGTGAGCCCGAGAGTGCGGAGGAAGATGACCCACAGCTGGCCCTGTTCAAGGACGCCCGACGCAGGAGGCAGTCGAGCAGGAACAAACAAAGAAAGGCTGTGAGACTCCTCGGGAGGAGGCACAGGGAGACCACGCCCTGAGCTCTCTATAAAAGGAGTGTTTGGGGAGGGGCTGGTTGCTGAAAGCAACTTTTCCGCTTGAGAAGACAAGCTCTTGTGTTTTTGTTAACTGCGTAATTAAATCTTGGCAGATGCCTTTTAGCCTTGGAAGCTCTCCAGTCTCTTCTTCTTAAATAGGGGTTTGCCTTTACAAGGCCAGAAGAGGGCTGGTTCAGAACAGTTTGCTTTCAGCCCCCACCCCTTATTACTACGATGGAGCAGCTTCTTGCCGAGAATGCCCAGCTCACTCAGCAACTTACTTTGCTGGCAGCTCAGGTGGCTCAACTGCAAGCTCAGGTACATGCTGCACCCCCACCCAGGAGGAAATGTCAGATAGCTATGCCGGATAAATTTGCTGGTAATCCAGAACTGTTTCCTGCCTTCCTGGGACAATGCCAGCTTTTTATCAGCGTGAGAGCAGTTGATTTCCCCACTGACCGAGATAAGGTGGGATTCGTGTTGAGCCTTCTGTCGGGAGATGCAGCTCGTTGGGGCACGCCTCTGTTGGCACAGCCTAGCCCTTTGTTGGATAACTTTGGGGGGTTTTGTGACCATATGCGCCTCATGTACGAGGACCCGATTAAGGCGCAGACTGCCACCCGACGCCTGAAAGTTTTGAGGCAGGGTCAGCGCCCTCTACAGGCCTATATCAGCGATTTCCGGCTGCTTAGCCAGGATTCCGCCTGGAATGAGGCTGCGCTCGTGGATGCCTTTCAGGATGGCTTGTCAGAGGAGATGTTGGATGAGCTGGCCCGCGTGGACATTCCCTCAGATCTGAATGGGCTGATCCATCTTTGTCTGCGGATCGATGCCCGGTTGCAGCAGCGAAAGAGTCGCCGTGCCACCCCACAGACCCCTGCCGCCCCTGTTGTGCGTGAGCCCCCAGTCCAGAGGGAGGAGCCAATGGAGCTGGGTGCCGCCAGGTCCCGTCTATCGGTGACGGAAATGGACAGACGACGATCGGAGGGGTTGTGTTTTTACTGTGGGGACCCTGGACATTTGGCTGCTTCTTGTCCAAAGAAGCGTCAGCGGGCATCAGTGACCAAGCCGGCCCTGAGAAAGTCCCCTGCTTTGCTGTCGGGAAACGGCCCGAGCCCGATCTAGACGGTGTGAAAGATCGGGCGACCCACAACGACCACGCCGAGCGACGCCGTTCCGACGGTGCCTGTGAACCTTCACGGCATTTGATTTTGGAGGCACGTCTGATCCTTCCTGGCAAGCCAGAGGGGATTCCGGTCCATGCCTTAATTGACTCTGGGGCTACCACTAACTTTATGGATTCGGCCTTTGTGGCCAAATGGGCTGTTCCCCAGTGTCCAGTGGATCCGCCCATGCTTGTGGAGACCATCGATGGTCGAGTGCTCCTGTCCGGGCCTATTACGGCCGCCACGCAACCCGTGTGTATGGCCATCAGTACCCATGTGGAGGCCATTCAGTTCTACGTCACTTCGGAACTGCACTTCCCCGTGGTCTTGGGACTGGCGTGGCTCCGGGCGCATGATCCACAGATCTATTGGTCTCAGAACTTGGTCACCTTCCCAAGTTTGCAGTGCGTGGACCACACCCGCCATATCTGTGCCGGCCAGGTGGAGGGTTCCCCAGGGGTTTCCTTGCCTCCCGAACTGTCCGACTTTGCTGACGTGTTCAGCGAGTCAGAGGCGGACCAATTACCCCCGCACAGGCCCTACGACTGCTCCATTGACCTAGTCCCTGATGCGCCTCTCCCAGTGGGGCGTTTGTACTCCATGTCGGAGCCCGAGTTGGCTGCATTGCGGGACTTCCTGACAAAGAACTTGGCTCGTGGTTTCATCCGGCCCTCGTCCTCGCCAGTGTCTGCGCCCGTGCTCTTCGTCAAAAAGAAGTCGGGCGAGTTACGGCTTTGCTGTGACTACCGGAAACTCAACGCTATCACGGTGCGTAACCGCTACCCGCTGCCCCTCATCCCCGAGCTCTTGGACCGACTCCAGGAGGCTAAGATCTTCACGAAACTGGACCTGCGTGGAGCTTACAACCTCGCCAGGGTTCGGCCGGGTGATGAGTGGAAGACGGCGTTTGGTACTCGCTATGGACATTTCGAGTACACGGTGATGCCGTTTGGCCTGACCAACGCCCCCGCTGTGTTTCAGCATTTAATGAATGACATCTTTCGGGATCTGTTGGACCAGTTTGTTGTGATTTACCTGGACAACATCCTGATTTACTCCCCGTCGCGTGAAGCGCATCATCAGCATCTCCGTCAGGTCCTGCAGCGCCTCCGGAAACATCGGCTGTTTGCCAAGTTGGAGAAGTGCCAGTTCTACCAGGTGACCATTGATTTCTTGGGTCACCGCATTTCTCCTGAGGGCATCGCCATGGAACCGAGTAAAGTTGAGTCGTTGCAGAGTTGGCAACCCCCGCGTCGCGTGAAGGATGTTCAGCGACTTCTTGGATTTGCCAACTACTATCGGACATTCATCCCTGGCTTTGCTGCCTTGACAGCCCCCCTCACCCGGCTCCTGCAGAAGAAGACTCGGTTCCAGTGGAACGCCCCCGAACAACAGGCGTTCCAAGCTTTGAAGGACGCCTTCATGAAGGAGCCCATCTTGAAGCATCCTGACCCGCAACGGCCGTTTGTCGTGGAGGCGGACGCCTCCGACATTGCCATTGGGGCCGTGTTACTCCAGGCAGCGACGCCCAACGGTACCCTTTTCCCTTGCGCGTATCACTCTCGGAAATTGAATCCCTCGGAGCGCAACTATACCATCTGGGAGAAGGAGCTGTTGGCCATCAAGGCGGCGTTCGAGGCTTGGAGGCATCATCTGGAGGGGGCGCGGCATCAAATCGAGGTCCGGACGGACCACAAGAATCTGGAAAGCCTGCAGACCGCTCGGAATTTGAACCAACGCCAGATCCGGTGGTCCCTCTTCTTTGCGAGGTTTGACTTCCGGGTGTGGTACATACCAAGCGGGCACAACCAGAGAGCGGATGCTCTGTCCAGGAAGCCCGAGTACACCCGAGTGGAAGACAAGCTTCCGCCCAGGACAGTGATCCCCGTCGAGTCTTTTGCTGCGGTGCGGGAGCCGGTGGATATATGGGCTCGGATCCGGGAGGCGCAGCAGCAGGAGGCGTGGGTGGCTCAGCGGAAGGAAGAGGTGGGGCCAGATTCGCCTTGGTCGGTCACGGATGGACTCCTGTATTATCGTGACCGGCTCTATGTTCCAGGAGGGCCACTCAGGGGACTCGTCCTCAGCCAATGTCATGATAACCCGGCTGCGGGGCATTTTGGCCTGTTCAAGACTCTGAACCTGGTCTCCCGTACATTCTGGTGGCCCCGAGTCCGACACGATGTCCAGTCTTATGTCACCTCCTGCGTCCCATGCAGGCAGGCCAAGTCAGCGACAGGGGCCCCGCCTGGTTTACTGCAACCTTTGCCAACGCCCAAGAGACCCTGGGGGGCTGTGTCCATGGACTTTCTGACGGATCTACCCCCATCCTCCGGCTTCACGACAGTGTTTGTGGTGGTGGACATGTTGACCAAGATGGCGCACTTCATCCCCTGTCGCGGCTTACCGTCAGCTCGCGCCACTAGTCGCATGTTCATCCAACAGGTGTTCCGGCTGCACGGCCTTCCCGATAGAGTCGTCTCCGATAGGGGGGCCCAGTTTACAGCCCGCTTCTGGCAGGAGTTGATGCGGGCGTTGGACATTAAGGTTTGCCTCTCGTCCGCGCATCATCCTCAGACCGACGGGGGTACCGAGAAGGTCATCGGCATCTTAGAGCAGTATCTGCGCTGCTACGTTAACCTGCAGCAGGACAATTGGGTGGACTATTTGGCCATAGCCAAGTTTGCCTTTAACAACTCGCAGCACACCTCCACGCAGATGACACCGTTCTTGGCCAACGTGGGTTATCACCCCCGGTTTTTCCCCCTTTCACCCGTGGACTCACCGGAGCCGGCAGCGAACGAATTCATGGCGGAGTTACAGGCGATCCATCGGTTGGTGCGACGGCAGCTGGAGAAGGCCAAGGCCGACTACAAGAGGTTCGCCGATCGGTCGAGAAGGGATACGCCTCCACTATCGGTGGGGGATCGGGTCTGGCTGTCCACCAGGAACCTACCATCCACTTGGCCGGCGAGGAAGCTGGACCACCGTTACCTTGGACCGTTCCCAGTCGAGGCCGTCATCAACCCGGTCGCCTATCGTTTAACTCTGCCACGTTCCCTGCGCGTGCACCCCGTCTTCCATCGGTCCTTGTTGGTCCCCGAACAACCGGCTTGTCCACTTCGCCAAGCGGAACCTCCCCCATCAGGACCTCGTGATGGCGACAGCACCCCCGAGTACGAGGTCGCCAGCATCAGGGATTCCCGCTGGCTGAAAGGTCGCTTCCAGTACCTGATCGAGTGGAAAGGGTACGGGCCGGAGGACTTCACATGGGAAGACGCGACCGCCGTTCATGCCCCTGCGTTGGTGACTGCTTTTCACGAACAGTTCCCATCCCGACCGCATCCGGATCGGCAGACCCGGGGGAAGGGCCCTGCGGTGCGGGATAGTGTTGTGACTCAGGGCCAGCCTGTGGGTCCGACAGCCGGCTCCGATGTATCGGATGACTCAGATGTGGGGGAGGAGGGAAACGAACCGGCTGATGATGATTTGGAGGCTTTGCAGAGTCCTCAGCCGGGGACCTCTTCTCAGCTGCGTGAGCCCGAGAGTGCGGAGGAAGATGACCCACAGCTGGCCCTGTTCAAGGACGCCCGACGCAGGAGGCAGTCGAGCAGGAACAAACAAAGAAAGGCTGTGAGACTCCTCGGGAGGAGGCACAGGGAGACCACGCCCTGAGCTCTCTATAAAAGGAGTGTTTGGGGAGGGGCTGGTTGCTGAAAGCAACTTTTCCGCTTGAGAAGACAAGCTCTTGTGTTTTTGTTAACTGCGTAATTAAATCTTGGCAGATGCCTTTTAGCCTTGGAAGCTCTCCAGTCTCTTCTTCTTAAATAGGGGTTTGCCTTTACAAGGCCAGAAGAGGGCTGGTTCAGAACAGTTCCATCCAAAAAAGGTGCCGGAACTCCGTTCTGAGCGTTCTATGAGAAAAAAAGCCCTGTATATAAACAAAGAGCAAACCCCACACTCGCTAGCGCTGATGCTATTGTCTAGTTGAGTAATGAAACAACTACAAGCAAATATCAAACCTCAGAAAGTACCGAGGGCTGCATAGTTTAACCCCGGGTTACATGTATTCTCTTCTATTTATATATATGTATTAGCTTGCTTGGGATCCCTTTTCCGGCCAGTCCAGATTGAGAGTTCTATGATTGCTTCCCCTGGTATAATTAGTTTGGAAGTAAGCCACTGGCAATAGAAGGTGAAGTTCACTTAGTTCCAGAAGAATGTTATGAAGTCTTTTTTTTTTTTTAGTGCAAGCTTTGTGTTTTGAGGAAATGCATTTGATACATTATCAGCTGTGTAAGCCATCTCTTTCTGTATATTCTTTAATTAAAAAAAGAATGCAACGAGAAGAGAGAGAGAGAGAGAGAGAGAGAGAGAGAGAGAGAGAGAGAGCTGACGAAGAGGAGAAAGGGAAGAATAAAAAGGGAAAGTGCTTATAAATGGGTATATTTCGGATGAATAACAATAACAATAACAATAACAATAACAATAACAATAACAATAACAATAACAATAACAATAACAATAACAATAACAATAACAATAACAATAACAATAACAATAACAATAACAATAACAATAACAATAACAATAACAATAACAATAAGTAGTAGTAGTTGGAAGGTCATCTAGTCCAATACAACAAATATTTTTGAAATATTTGAAGGGTCATCATGCAGACAAGGGAGATGTATCTTCTGTTGCTGTAAGGCAGGGGTGTCAAACTCAATTTGATTGAGGGCCGCATCAGCATTGCGGTTGCCCTCAGGGGGCCGGGTGGGTGTGGCCTGGGTTGGCATGGCCTACTGGGTGGGCGTGGCTAGAGTGCATATGGCCTACTGGGTGGGCGTGGCTAGAGTGCATATGGCAGGCATGTCCAAAGTCCGGCCCGGGGGCCATTTGCGGCCCGGGGGGCGGTTTAATACGGCCCTCTAACAGCCCTCCCTGCTCTGTGTAAATGCGGTCCTCCCACGGCCCTCCCTTCTGATTGAGGGCGGCAAGCAGAAGACTGTCTGCCACAGGAGGGAGGGCGGTGTGAGGGTGTTTCTGAGCAGCATATGGAGTCTCGGGTGCTGCCAGATCCCCTCCTTCTTTTCCCCCTTCTCTCTCTCTCTCTCTCTGTGTCTGTGTGTGTTGGACCCGCGGGGAACAGCTGGTAGGGAGGCGGCAGTCCGGCATTTCCCCCTCTCTCATTTGTCTATGTGTGTGTCGGACCTGCGGGGAACGGCTGGTAGGGAGGCTGGTAGGGAGGCGGCAGTCTGGCATTTCCCCCCCTCTCATTTGTATGTGTGTGTGTGTGTGTTGGACCTGCGGGGAACGGCTGGTAGGGAGGCAGCAGTCTGGCATTTTCCCCCCTCTCATTTGTGTGTGTGTGTGTGTGTGTGTGTGTGTGTCTCGGACCTGCGGGGAACGGCTGGTAGAGGTGGTGGCAGTCTGGTGTTTGCATCTCTCTGTGGGCCCGACACACACACACACAGGAGGGGGGGAACGCCGGACGGCCACCTCTACCAGCTGTTCCCCACAGGTCTGACACACACACACAGGAAGGAGGTAAACAACGCCGGACCACCGCCTCCCTAACAAACCTCTCCTGCGTGCGGAGAAATGCCCATTCCCTCTGCTGAGCCATTCCAGTTGCTTGCATTGCAGAAGGCAATCATTTGGAACGAAGACACGAGTTCAGCGTTTCTCCGCCCGCGCTGATCTCGCCCTCCTTACAGTCTCCCTCTCTTTGCTTCAGCTTGCTTTCTGCATTTGGGATGAAGACTCGAGAGAGGGAGACTGTAAGGAGCGTGAGATCAGCACGGGCTGAGAAACGCCAAATCTCGTCTTTGTCCCAAATGCAGAAAGTGCTGATCTCGCGCTCCTTACAATCTCCCTCTTTCAAGTCTCCAGTCTTTGTCCCAAATGCAGAAAGCAAGCTGAAACAAAGAGAGGGAGACTGTAAGGAGGGCGAGATCAGCACGGGCTGAGAAACGCTGAATCTCGAGTCTTCATCCCAAATAACTTGCCTTCTGCAATGCAAGCAACTGGGATGGCTCAGCAGAGGGAATGGGCATTTCTCCCCACGTGCTGATCAGTGAGCGCAGAGAAACGCGGATTCCCTGTGCGCCCTTGCAAGATATGGAGGTGCTCCAGGGAAGTAACTGGGATGGCTCAGCAGAGGGAATGTGCATTTCTCCGCATGCGCTGATCAGAGGGCACGGAGAAACGCCGAACCTCGAGTCTTCATCCCAAATGTAGAAAGCAAACTGAAACAAAGAGAGGGAGATTGTAAGAAGCGCGAGATCAGCGCGGGCTGAGAAATGCCGATCTCGTGTTCAGATTGTTGGGGGCAATCTCGCTCCAGCGTCTCGGCGAGCACACTGGGCCGCCCCGCTCCTTGGGGCTCGCTGCTGCCATGGGGGCCGGCTCGGGGATTTGTTTCTGCAGGTTAAATCGGAACCAAGCAGCAAGTGAAAAAGTTAGCAGCAGTAGCGGGAGTGGTTTTAATTGCCAAGCGTCCCCATGGAAGTCAATGGAGGCGCCGTGGCTGGCCTTTTGAGTTGGTGAGTGAATGAGAGCGAGAGAGAAACGTTTTTTGAGCAGTGTGAGTGAATGAGAGCATGAAAGAGGCTTTTTGGAGCAAGAGTGAGGGAATGAGAGAGCGAGAGAGAAGCTTTTGCAAACAAAACATGAGTGAATGAGACCGAGAGAGAAACTTTTCCAAGCAAAGGTGAGTGAAAGAGAGCGGAGGGGGCAGGGCGCCTGTATGTCTCCCCTTAGGCTCCACTGTTCTGTCAAGCCTCTTGTTTTGCACATAAAACACATTGTGAAAACTCAGCTGTCAGTTGATCTTAATGTTATAAAATGAAAAGTATGCCATTTGCAATTAACTTGGCATAAAATAATTCATTTGCATTTAATTGTAATTGTTCAAAGAATGTTCGGAAAAATGTTCGGCCCTCCAGCATGTTCACTTCATCCAATCTGGCCCTCTTTGAAAAAAGTTTGGACACCCCTGGCATACGGCCTACTGGGTGGGCGTGGCCAGCTCTACATCGTTCGCATCAAGGGTGCCTATGGGGGCCTGGGCAGGAGTGGGACAGATCTGAGGGTCTCTGGCAGAAGGAGGGTCTCTGGGCCAGGGCCAAGGCAGTGGGGGCCGTTCCCTCACTGTTTCCAGGATGGCTTCACGGGCCACATGAAACCACTTCGCGGGCCGGATCCGGCCCCCGGGCCTTGTGTTTGACATGTCTGCTGTAAGGGATTATATCCAAACAAGTGAATTCAGATAACAAAAACAGGATGTAGATTAAAGATGAGAAAGAAGTTCCTGATGGAATAAAGTATCTGACCATCTCCCACTGATTCTTAAGGGAATGGGAGAAGCCTCCCTTGGAAGTGGGACTCAAAGCTTTAGATGCAGGAAGGCTTCAGGAAGTCTTCTCAGGTTGATCTCAGTAAATGGATAGAGTTATAGGAATAAATAGACCTTGATATCTTCTAGGCTTCAGCATTTTAAAGATCACCACCATTATTTTGAGCTAGTACCTAAAACCAACGTGGAAGCCAATTCAATCAAGTGTGCTCTATACACCACCCACACAGCATTGAAGTGTTGCAATCTCTATACATTTAGAGATATTCTCCATTCGTTGACAATATTCAAAGGACACTAGTCAAAGAACAGAACCTAAATGTTCTTGAAGCCAGCTTCTAGCTTAGGGAGACCATCCATTAGCCTTCAAATACTGCATCATGATCATCTTTTTTGGTCCAACTTGCTGCTAATCCTGGCCCTGCTAATTATTTTGCCTCTCCCAATCTACTTTACAGCTTTGTATGGGCCTGCAGATTCCTGCAAAGGACGATGTAATGAAAAATATAACCGGGAAGATGAGTGCCACTGTGATAATAACTGTGAACAAAATCAGAACTGTTGTGAAGATTACCGCATCCACTGCAGAACAGGTAAAGCATTCTCAGATCAAGCTTGACTAAGTGGATGTCACTACTATATATTACTTGTCCTGAGATCAGAATGGAAATAGTTTACACATTGCCTTTTTTTTTACATATTAAACCATTTAATCTAGCCACAGACTTGGTATACTGGTTGTCACCCATGTTAGCTACTCTGGTCTGACCTAACTTATCTTTTTTTAAATTAGCCAGGATTAGCAGCCAACTGCCCTCTATTGAACACACACACACACACACACACACACACACACACACACACCAAATACGCCCCTCCTCATAGAAAAAAGTGACTGTCTTCATGCATATCCATAAGTTTGTGTAGATTTAACAAGAGATAAGATCAAATGTTTTATAATAATTCCTTTTTTAAAATAATTAAGGTCATATATAAAAACACTGTACTGTCAAATTAGAGACACATAATATGGACTAGAAATTTGATATGTTGCTTCTTGTTGCTGTGGCTGTTTGTGTCCAGTCAAAGAAAGCATGTGAGTCCACACCAATGGAAGAAGGGGTTTACTAGGCTATTTAAACTGGGTCCCTTCTTTTGCCAACTTAGACCCCATTTTGAAGGATGGACTCTGGGGTGCATGTCTGGAGCCTCACAATCCAGGAAGACCCCAAATAACTCTCAGAAGTCAAAGCCATACAGCCTCTGTACACGTCTTCTACTTCATTTAAATGCCAAGAGAAGACCTCAAGAGATCACTCCATCCATGGGACTTTTTCAGCAGCAGCATTGTTGGTCTTGCTGAAAAATTTCTTTCTTCCTGTTGTGTCCATCCCTAAATCAATGAACTGTTGTCTTTGAGGATGCAAAGCAAAACGGGACATTGAAGTATCAAGTGAGGAACAACTAGCAATTCATGGTCTTTTCATTACCAGGAAAAACAATTTTGATTCTGCCAACTAACACCCTGAGTTTGCAAGATACTATTGTTACATGCTTTGGACGTGGGTAGCTACTTGTGTGGTTTCCTGTTTTAGCAATATGTATTTAAATTTCCATGTTATGATATTATATTTTAAGTGCTTGGGATTTCATTGGCTGATTTTAAACTATTGTAAGTCTCCCTAGGAAAACCTGAGGCTGACACTTATTTTTTTTTAAAAAAATGAATATATAGTCCCAAAGGGCAACACCTAAACAGTTAAGCTGCCTGCCCTCCTCACTCTCGCTCTCCCCCTCTTTCTCTTACTTAAAAGGAATGTGCAGACATTGTAGCTTTGATTGGCTAGATGCGTGGTCACCCAGCATGTCTATGTGGTAGACATAGATCAGAAAAATCAAGATGGTGCCTGTTACCATACAATTAAAACTCCTTCCCTTTCATGTGCATTGCATGACACAAGAAGGTCTTCAATTGCAATGGTGGCAGCCACTACCTTGATTTTTCTGACCCTAACCCTATGGATATCCCTGGTGACCACATAGGACTATTAGGGAGAAGACAACAAGAATGTTGGTGCTGTGAGGAAGAAAATGTCATGGAAGGAGTATTAGTTTTTTTTGAAGGTGATGTTGCTATTGATATTGCCTCTGCCAATACTCTGGGCAATAAACCAGAGTGGCCAAGGGAAGGGGATCCTAGGGCCTCCACAAATCTCTGGAGCCACAGATATGTTTGGGAACTCTAGAGAATGGAAAGAAACCAGACCCAGTTGGACTCAATGGGTTTGTTTTTCATACCTGGTCATGCAATTTGACCAATCTGGTTGGTGTTTTCACCCACATAAGGAATCTAAGCAATGGCAGCCCCTGGATGATCTTGCTACATTTGGATGTTACACAGGATTGAGTATCTGAATGGGAAACCACCAGAGAATCCCAGGAATATAGGCTTGATTGGGAAGTAGGAAAAAAAATGCAAAAATAAGAAAGCAGTGTCCAATCATTTCTATATTGCTTCCAAGAAGGCTGCATGAACAGAGCCATGAAATCATCTAGTGTTGAACTTGACACAAAGGAGATTTTACATTTTTTACCAAGGCAACTGACCTGTAATATGGTTGGGCCTCATCACTGGTAGAAGGCAGAATAAAATCAGCCATCCTGAGAAACATTGACGAGTGGCATATCAACTTTAGAAAGAAACAAAATAAAACCATCAGCCTTTTGTCCAAAAATATAAAAGGTGATTCCCAAGAGAAGCCAAACAAGTTTGGAGCCACAGGCCAAGGAAAAGGATATCCTGGAGGTAGGGGGCAAGCATGTCACCAAATCATGGCATTTAAGGAAACCCCCTCCCCCACAATATGTCATGGCTGAGTATGGGAGTGAGGAAGAAAATGTCTAGACTTAGTTCTAGCTTAGTTTAAGGGGTTTATCTTCTTAATGCAAAGTATCTCCACAGCCTCAATCCTTGCTTGGTTGCATCTGTTGAAAGAAAAAGTCTCCATCAGAGTCCAGTCCAAGCTGGGAATAAAGAAAATGGAGACTGATTTAAGAAAGAAGATTGTAGTTTATTGAAGAGCAGAACCAGACAGAAATGTGGTTCTGGGAAAGCTGACCGCATGGAGTAGGGAGTGGTGGGTTTTTGTAACTTCTTGGGCTTTTGTGTTTGGAGTTGTTTCCTGTTCCTGTGGCATGAACGTTGACCTGAACTTTTGAGTGTGTCCTTTTTGGTATTCTGGTGGTGGTGGGTTAATCCTATTATGTCCTAAAGGTCATATCCTGCTTCCCTGGGGCTGGGGCTGATGGCTATGTCCTGTGTTGGATTTTTTGGGTGAGGGGTTGTTGGTTCTAGGGATTTTTGTCTTTGTAATCCCATCAGCTCCAAGCTTCCTGGCTACAGTCTTTTTGAAAGGATTATCAAATCTACATTTCTAAAACCTGGCCTGCTTGGTTTCTGCGGGGAGACTTGGGGCGAGGTGGTTTCTGCCTAAGATTTTCTATTATTCCTTTGGGGAAATATAATATTATGTCCTTTTTAATATCCCCCCCAAAAAATATTTCCTTCTCTAGGAGGGTGGGTGGGTGCTGACTTCCAACACATCCTTAAGAGCTGATTCGGTGAGCTCAAACAATAGGAATCAATAAATTGGAAAGCATGGAAATATTCCTCCAGATGATATGCAAAAATCCAAAATGGATAGGTGGAAATTGCAGCCATCTTTCCCTTACCGGCAAGCAGTGCTTTTTTTGTAAAAAAAAAAAAAAAAAGGTGCCAGAACTCACACATGTCATACAACCCGCCTTGCCTACCCTACAAGGTTCCATCCAAAAAAGGTGCCAGAACTCCGTTCTGGGCATTCTATAACAAAAAAAGCCCTGTCGGCAAGAAGACCATATCTGTAGAAATAAATGACAAGTTTGATGTTTCTATGTGACCAGAAGATTCATGCCAGATTTCTTCCTTCTTTAACAGGTACCACAGATGACCAAAAAAAGGGCAAGTATTGGAACCTTCTCTTCATCTTTACATGAAACGTGCAATGAAAATTGCTAACTGCTAAAGCCACAGAGCTATTGGTGAATCCTTTGAGGAGGTAACGAAGGCAGAATTGAGCTGATTGGGTAGGAGCTGTTAATATCAAGGATTTCTTAGCCAATCAGCACCCCTACCTCCTCTACCAAATATTCTTAGTTGCTTAATTTTGCTCTTGGAGTTTCTACAGGGAGTAGAAACTGCTTCTATCAATAGTAATTGCTAGCTCACCAACAGTTGTATATTGTACTTCAGTGATGATAGAGACATTCCCCAGATCTATTTCTTGCAGTTAAAACAAACATTCACTTCCTCTTCACTGACACCTAGTGGCAGCAACGATTTCCTTTCTATTGAAAATAATTTCATTTGTCACAGTTGGTCAAAATAGGGAAATTTTGGATGACAGTTCTATCACCCTTTGCAATTGGCTCTGCAGGCTGCAGTTTATAGGAATTGTGTTCAAAATACCTTGAAGATAACAAATTGCTTATAATTGCAATCAAACATTAGCAGTTATACAACTGAATTCATCCATGTGCCTATATGGTCTTGGTTCCCTTAATTTTAAGGGTTCTGCAGAAAAATTTACATTTAAAAAAGGATTTTAAAACATGCTTCCCCTCTAACAATATATAGCCAGAAGCATTTGGATCTTTTGACACCAGTAGGAACTACAGTGAACAGAAAACTAAAATCCAATGTATACTTGAATCCAAGAGGGACTTACTATACAGCACCACTTTATCACGAGTCTTTTCCAATTCATCATCCTAAATCCCAAGTTCTGGGGTCTTTCTAGAAGACTGGTTCTTAAATAGTTTGATCCTATTATCAAACTATTTAAACTTTTCCCAGTTTTAAATAACGCCATTAATACCCCCTCTCCCAAAAAAACCAACCCCCAAATAAAAGAGCCTTGGTGGAGCAGTGGGCTGATGCCTCCTTAAGTAACACCAGCTGCCTGCAATTAGTGCAGGTTCGCATCCCACCAGGCTCAAGGTTGACTCAGCCTTCCATCCTTCCGAGGTAGGTAAAATGAGGACCCAGATTGTTGGGGGCAATAAGCTGACTTTGTAATAATGCCGCTTGGGGTGTGTGTGAAAGCCCTAATAAGCAGGCATATACATAGAATGAAGGCTACTGCTAAGCTTGTAAGCCGCCCTGAGTCTTCGGAGAAGGGCGGGATATAAATGGGATTTTAAAAAAATAGGCTGTTATTTTATACAAGTGTCTCAAAAGCAGAAATCCCGAACTTCATTACCATCAGGATAGGTACAAATAACCACAGTATAAGAGCCACTTCTCTAGGTAGACTTTGCTGTGAAATAAGATGAGGAAATTCAACAAACGGCACAGTCAACTCTACTTGGATTTGAATATGTTCTCAGATGTTGCCAGGTGACCGTAAGACTGCCTGGAGCTCTCCATGGTGATCAGAACATGGAACAGTCAGATTGGATCCTTCCTGCTTTATGATCTAGTGCAGGGGTAGGCAACCTTGGCTCTTTTATGACTCATGGCTGGCTCAGGAATTCTGGGAGTTGAAGTCCACGAGTCATAAAAGAGCCAAGGTTGCCTACCCCTGATCTACTGGTTCTAGTATAAGAACAGAAAAAGGCAGAGCCAGATTTCAATCCCCTGCAGCCAAGGACTGCTGCCAGTTGTCTCTTTTGTTATTTGCTGTTCAGCCTAAAATAGCTCACCAAATAGCTGTAAAGAAAAAGCTGGAGTAGACTCCTTGGGGAAAAAAAAGAATCCTTGGTAGAATTAAGTCTTGCACACAAGACACATTGTGCACATTATAAAGTAATCATCCACATTCTAGCTTGTTCTGCTCTAACAATTTTTGTGTTGATTCCACATGAATAGCTGAACCACTGTTACTCAATAAATTTGCCCCCAAACCTACTGTGCTGTTGTGTGAATGCATGGGTATTATTTAGTCTTTGCAACTTTGCATTCTCAGTATCTTCATTTCTTACAGCCAGGTGCTGATCAGAATATAAATCTTATGATACTGGTTTTTTTAAAAAAAAGTAAAAGCAAAACCCAGATAATATATGATGTGTTTTAATATACAACTACATTTAGTGATGTATCTTCTGAAATTAAAACATCTTTACACTTAAAAATAAACATGTTCAGAGGTAGATGTTAAATGAAATGACAAACTGACACAAATCAGAAATAGTTTCAGCTATGCATTCTCAATATGCATACTTGTATACTTTTCAAAGTTGTATTTAAAATTCTCCAGAAGCTTTTTATCTGCAATTTTTGAATCATTGTGGGTGGATGGCATTCTTTGCTCGTTTTAAGCAGCTTTGCCAAGCGACTGATTCAAATGACCGTAAGCTAAAATCATTATTTTTCCATCAGAAGAATTCTCATACAGAGACGATACTATAACAGATGAAGAACTACAAGAAGCATCAGAGAAGATTTACCAGACTGACCACAACAGAGCAGAGGAGTCTGACATTGTCCTGAACAAGCAATACTTCACTTCCAAAACAAATGGGCATGAAGATAATTCCCCAGATCAGTGAGTTTAACCTATTAGTATGTAAACTACACAGCAAACATAGGCAACTGGAATTTAATTTAATTTAATTTAATAATTTGATTTCTATACTGCCCTTCTCCCGAAGGACTCATGGCGGTGAACAGGGCAATACACAATAAAAATCGAGTACAAAAATTAAAAAGCCATTAAACATCATGCCCATAAAATCAATACATATTAAAGTTAAAACTAGTTTTAAAAACCCAACCCCGTCCCGTCAGACCAGGCCAGCTTGTTCGAAAAAGAATGTTTTGAGATCGCGCCGGAAGGAGCGAAGGTCGGGGGCCATCCAGAGCTCAACCGGTAAGCGGTTCCAAAGGTCTGGCGCGCCCACAGAGAACGCTCTCCCCCTGGGGGTCACCAATCGGCATTCTTTGATCGGCGGCACCCTGAGGAGGCCCTCTCTGTGGGAGCGCACTGGACGGAGGGAAGTTGACGCCGGCCGCAGGTGTTGCCGTAGGTAATCTGGACCCATGCCATGAAGGAATGGTAGACCCTTAATTACAGACAACCAAAATTCCAGAGATGGAAAAATAACTATTTAGTGCTCTTGTTTCTAAATTTGGAACTGGAAATATTTATTGATGACTATATCAATAAATGGCTTACTATACTATACTTATTAGATATTTATCTTCATTCAACCATAGTAATATATTCCAGGAGCATAGGAGTCAAAGGAGGAGCCCAATTTTGATGACAAAATGTTGTTTTTTCAGGTAGAAAAAAAGACAGGTTCAAACCTAGGGGCTGCAATATTATAAAATCCACATCAGACAAGGCTGAGGTGATTAGGAAGAACCAATTGTCACTGTCTTTTATCTAAGGCAAAATATTGACTAATTACGATCCACTTGGAATGGATCCTGTAAGGAGATATGTCCATGGATGCTTGGTAGAACTAGGGAAGGAGGTTGAGTGGCTCTCAGCACCACAATTCTCTGGTAGGAAATCCATCATGTCTATGTGTACTACAACGGGATAGCTGCCAGTCCCACACACAGCCAAGAGGCTGTATGCCACAGGTTATGAATGAAATCACTCTTTCAATCTGTTATGGAGTGTGGGATGAATCTTGAGCCTGTGGTAAACTGTGGACCAGCTTCACACCAAATGGTTTTTCATTGGGCAGGCTCTTCACTTATGTCAACCATGAGAAACTCTTCTCAAGGCCAACCTATGCCAGTTTTATCAAGCTATTGGATAATTATCAAGCACATGTTGGGACAGAGGAGAAATTCACGAAAGAACAGATGAAGGAACAAGACATTTTCCTTCAGGATATCATGAAGACCGAGGTCATGAAAGAGCTATATAGGTTTCTTCACAGCAAAAGTAAGTCTTTGGTAATTGAGAGATGGTCAGCGTGCTTTTATACAGAATCATAAAACCATAGAGGTGGTCAACCTCAATCTTCTGCTCAGTGGAGAAATCCAAATAAAGTTATCCCAGGTAGACTTTGTAGAGTGTACAGTTGTATGAAGAAATATTAGGCAGCCCTAATCAAATTTAATTCCAAGGACTTTCCAAGTGAACAGAAGCCGACATACATGGTACAAAGCTAGACATATCTTTCTAGAAATGTGCTTACTATTTTCTTGGGGAGTCACTAAAACCTACAATGTGATCAGGGTTGCTGCAATTTTAGTATATAATTATGCTTAGTGTGGGGAACCCTCAATTCCTCCATAAAATTGGTTTCGCTGTCAAACTTCTTCTACAATATAATATTGTATCACATGGAAGCTGTACCTGTTTTTGCTGAATGTGTGTATGAATAGACAAAGTTTTCATCCTCTCAGAAGTTCCTGGAAATAGTTTTGTGATTGAGGAAAGTAAAATATGAGATGATTTACAACACTCTTATAAACTATGATTCCTAAAGCAAACAAGTTAGACATTTTCAGAATTAATGTGAAAGTTATTGACAATTTCAAAGAGCACATTTTTCTCCCAGCCTTATTCCCATCTCTATCAAACATGTATACTTTGGATTTCTTTCATAATATCTCTGGACCACAGAGCATTGTTGGGATGATGTGAGAATTGTTTGTGATGTCTTCATGTAACAAGAAATTAATGATTGTTTGCCATCCATCTGTATCTCCATCCTAGATCATTATGATACAGAACCAGAGTTCGTTGAGGATCTTAAAAAGATGTGGTTTGGTCTTTATTCCAGAGGCAAGGATGCTAATGATAATGACTCCAGTGGCTTTGAACATGTCTTTGTAGGTAGGTTTAATTAAAACAAGCTGATATTCCTTCATACATTTAATTACAGGTAGTCCTCGGGTTACGAGTATTCATTCAGCAACTACTCAAAGATATGACAGAGCTGAATGAGGGAGACTCACAATGCGTTCTTGAAGTTCTGGCTGTTGCAGCACCCCATGGTCATGTGATTGCAATTAGGGTGATCCCTGCCAGCTTCCCACAAGCAAAGTCAATGGGGAAGCCAGCAGGAAGTTGCAAGTCATGATCATATGAGGTCGTTATTAATTTATTTATTAGATTGATGTGGCAGCCTATTGTAAACTCTGGATAGCTCACAACAATCATAAATTGGGATTGCTTGGATTGCTGTCATTAAGCAACACGATCACACGTTATTGCGCTTTACAACTGCATCTGTTAGTGAGGGAGTTCTCAGTCCCAATTGCTCTTGAAACCTGAAGACTACCAGTAGAACCACAATTTGTCTGTGTGATATTGCTTTAGCACATTTCCCCCCCTTAAAAGCTGGAGGTTTATGGCAAAGTGAAGACAGGTCTGCTAAAAGCGACGCTGATGACCTTGGTGGCATGAATACCTTGCCAATAGTAACTGATTTGTATTAATTTTTAAAGATATTCCCTATTCGCCCCCCTCCATGTTCCTTAAAATACAGTTGTAGTGCAATCCCTCTGCATATGAATTCAGTGTAGTTGAGGCTCACCAATGGGGGAGAATGGTCTATGTAGTTCAACTTGCGCAAGAAGTTCCTTAGGTTTCTTGAGCTGCATCTCTCTGAATTTCCAACCATCATATCCTTTGATGATTCTGTTTCATTTCACCTTTCCATTAAGCTTTACCTATGTCTTCCTTTTTGCTACTATCATCCTTCCTATTTATCCCTCCATTGTAATATGATGAACTCTGTAAACGTCTCCTCCGTTTCCAAAAGAACTTTGAAGAATTCCAAACCTGAACAGCTTTCTTAGGCTTTTCTTATTGATAGAATGGAGGAAAGCTCTTTGTTAATTGTCTAAAGCTTCTTTGCACAGGAATTATGACTTATAATTTGTTGTTAACATAAATTAATATGTTCTTATGGCTATGGTTCTTTTTAGGAGAAATCAAAAAAGGAAAAGTATCTGGATTTCACAACTGGATTCGTTTCTATCTTCTGGAGAAACAGGGTGTTGTTGATTATTTCAGCCACAGCTATGATGGTCCGGTATGTTTCACTGGAGAAAATGAATACTCTTCCATTATTGGGGAAAAATTAACCCACTTGGGGAAGAGAAGAAATTCCAATTCAGCTGTTAATTCACTGCTACTTTCCCCAGGAGGTCACAGCACATTCCCTGATGAAATACTGTAGCATACTGTGCATCTGTTTAACCTCTCTGTGAAATTCTGTCTGTCTGTCTGTCTGTCTGTCTGTCTGTCTGTCTGTCTGTCTGTCTGTCTGTCTATCTATCTATCTATCTATCTATCTATCTATCTATCTATCTATCTATCTATCTATCATCTAATTTCATTAACAAGGTATCTTTCAGGTTTCTTCCTGTTTTTAGTATTTGATGAAGGCAGGATCATCTGGATTTGTTTCTAATGAAAAAACAGTATCATAACTATGACAACACTACTATAAGAAAAGTCCTTTAAAAAACCCGCTTGCAAAAAAAGTATGAAAGTATACATGAAAGTATATTTATGGGTGCAAGGTTGTAGCCCAATGAAAGTATATACATGAAAGTATACTCGTTACCTCCCGTATAGACTACTGCAATGCTCTTTACATGGGGCTGCCCTTGAAGACCACCCGGAGGCTTCAGCTGTTGCAGAATGCGGCTGCACGGGTAGTGATGGGAGCACCCCGATACTCCCATATTACACCCCTCCTGCATGAGCTGCATTGGTTACCGGTTGCCCTCCGGGTGAGATTTAAGGTGCTGGTACTTACCTTTAAAGCCCTACATGGCTTAGGCCCGGGATACTTGCAGGACCATCTGCTGCCGGGAACGAATTCCCATCGCCCAGTTCGCTCACACAGAGAAGGCCTCTTCAGGGTACCGTTGGCTAGAGAATGTCGGCTAGCGACCCCCAGGGGAAGGGCCTTCTCTGTGGGAGCGCCAGCCCTGTGGAACCAGCTCCCCCCTGAGCTTCGGATGGCCCAAGATCTCCAGTCCTTTCGCCGCGGCCTCAAAACACTCCTTTTCCACCTGGCTGACCTGGACTGACAGGGGTTTTTAATTATGTTTACTATTTTTTAACTCTAATTTTTAATTTATTTTAATTTAATTTTTTAATTTTAATTTATTGTACAGAGGCCTTTAATTTCAATTTTATCTTAATTTCTGTATTTATTGTATGTTATTGTTGTTAGCCGCCCTGAGTCCTTTGGGAGATAGGGCGGGATATAAGTCCCATAAATAAATAAATAAATAAATATTTATGGGTGCAAGGTTGTAGCCCAATGTTGCAGATATTTGGTTAGCAGGGAGGTGTGTGGTACTGGGCAAAAGGAATGCCTGCTCCCCCTGCCTAAAACAGATTGCAGAAAGTATGTTATAAAAAATGATGGTTCAAAAGAGAGAGAAGAAGAAGGAGAAAGAAAAAGAAACAACTTAGACATAATTATCCAGCTGTGGCTGGTGACACATTCTGGGCATACACAATGTCACAAAAATAGTCTTTGACTGGATTCAAGCCTCCAGGGAATGCAATGAGTTAAGTCCATCTTAGATGTTTCTTTGTGGACTCCCTCTTCTCTTAGTAATGAAGAATGGGCTCTCTAAGACTAATGAGAACAGCACTGGAGCCTTCATTCATTTCCTCTTCCATTCCCAACATGCCCTCTTGTTCTAGGGACTTTTGGGACACAGTAGCAATTTCTCCGTTCCAAAGAAATGATGGTTTGATTTTTCTCTAAGGGTATACAGCAGCATGCCTTCCTTCCTTCCTTCCTTCCTTCCTTCCTTCCTTCCTTCCTTCCTTCCTTCCTTCCTTCCTTCCTTCCTTCCTTCCTTCCCCCACTGCACCAGCCTTTTCAAGTCCCCCTTTCCACAGGCTGTCTCATCTTTCTTTACCAAGCTGGACTTTCACACTACTGCTTTCCCCAGCCCATCTGAGCTTTTCTCCCCTGCTATTGGCTCAGATATGGAGCAGCAAGACCTATAATGGGCTTCCATTGGAGCCTTCTTTTTGGGAAACACTGTGTTAGCATCGCCAGGTGGTAAGGCAAGTCAAGACCAGATAACATCTTGGTATGGGATGATTTCTAGATTATCGGAAGGAGCTTGAACATATTGGGTATTAGTCATTTGTGGGACTAGCCCAAAAGGAGGCTGAAATAAAATCATAAATGCCATCCCACCTCACCAAGTCCAGGTGTAATGCTTGGCTATGTTATTTTGATAGGCAGATAATCCTACAAATATATCTGCTCCTGTGTATATGACTGTGTGTACTTATATCCACGCAATACACTTGAAATAAGTTTAAATAACTATTTTGTTCCATGTTCATGTTGTTATCTCTGTTTAGTGGTAGGGCTGGCCATGGTCACATGTTAATATCCATTGACTATGTTGGAACTCTTAGATTATGAGCCAAGAGGATTAACATTTAGAGGGTTGAGAAGAGTTTGGGAACGTTTCTCTCCTGAGCTTTTCTTGGGCTGGTTTAGGCATAGGCCATCATGTGACTTATCTTAATCACTGCTGTGACATTTTTCACTCCATTGATTATCAGGGTTGATTTGGTTGACCTAGCTGGCTAGGCGGGTGTCCCTTTCCTCCCTCTTTGTTCCATGTGCAGCCAGAAGTTGCATGTCCATTGAATGAGGACAGTTATCTCAGACAGAAGGAGTGTACTGATCTTTAGTCAAGGGCATACAAAACAACATTGGTGGCCCTACTGATCAGCATTACGTACCAGTGGGAGGTTATGTGGAACAAACATTGAACTCTACTTGCCATAACATATGACAAATATTTCCCTCCCTTCTCACAAAAGAAGCACCAATGTGTTGGGTTTTTTTTGCCCCACACTGCTGATAGAATATGGTATCCCTCTTATGTGTTACTAGTCTTCACAAATAGTTAGATCTCATCAAGCTGGGTATAGGCATTTGTGGTTTGTATGGCTTCGCAATGTAAAACTCTTCTTGGAAATATTTTATTGTTGCAAACACTGTAGATCAGGGGTGTCAAACTCAATTTCATTGAGGGCCGCATCAGCATTGCGGTTGCCCTCAGGGGGCCGGGTGGGTGTGGCCTGGCTGGGCGTGGCCTACTGGGTGGGCATGGCTAAAGTGCGTATGGCCTACTGGATGGGCATGGCCAGCTCTATATCGTTTACATCAAGGGTGCCAATAGTGGCCTGGGCAGGAGTGGGACAGATCTGAGGGTCTCTGGCAGGAGGAGGGTCTCTGGGCCAGGGCCAAGGCAGTGGGGGCCGTTCCCTCACTGTTTCCAGGATGGCTTCACGGGCCGCGTGAAACCACTTCGCGGGCCGGATCTGGCCCCCGGGCCTTGTGTTTGACATGTCTGCTGTAGATCAAAGCTCTTGGAAAATTTCCAGCATATTTTTTTTTCTCTCTCCTCCTTTTAGTGGACCTCATATCCAGATGTTCTGGGAATGCAGTTCAACTTTGATGGATTTTACAAACAGATTGGAAGTGCTTTTATTGGAAGCAGTCCTGAATTTGAATTCGGACTCTATTCCTTATGTTTCATTGCTCGGCCTGGAAAAGTGTAAGTATATTGTTAGGGCCGAGAGTTATTTTCACAGCAGTTCATATGGGAAGATGCAGTGCCAATAAAGGATGGTCTGGAAGCTAATGCATGTTTTTGATGTGCTACTTCCCATGTATCAAAAGTATTCACATTCTGAATGAAATTCTTTCCAAGTGAAAGAGACGTTTCAATCCATTCAGTTGTTCTCAGGAGCAGAGCTGGCAAGCAGGGTTATGAAATAGCAATGTTCTTGCATCTACTGTATACTCCCTGACATCTGATGTGAAAAGGTCTGTCACTTTTGAAGACAAAGGTTTCATTTAGCTATCTTAGTCAGTAGATGGTAGTAGACCTAGCCTTCAAATTAAAGTCTGAGCAAAGTAATGGCCATTAAAATATCTCAAGATCTTGGCTCAAGGTAGAGTAAAAGTTCTGAATTTTCCCAGTAATGTTCAGGCAAATGACCTTCACAATTTAGGAGTAGCACATAGTACGCCTTGCAGAATTTAACAGCCTCAAGGCATGAATCGCATCAGTGGGTTAATTCAAGCAATTTCTTAAGGTTTGTTCCATAAACAATCTTATTCATGGGAGATCTTCTGAATTCATACTTTTCATGAAGAGGTTTCCAAGTGGTGAACCCAGTGCTTTTTTTGTAAAAGAAAAAGGTGCCGGAACTCACACATGTCATACAACCCACCTTGCCTACCCTACAAGGTTCTATCCAAAAAAGGTGCCGGAACTCCGTTCTGAGCGTTCTATGAGAAAAAAAGCCCTGGGTGAACCAGACAACATTCATAAAGGTGATCCAATAGAGAACAGGTGGAATTGTTGATGGTAAGGCTTGATTCAGCTAGTAATTTGACTCAACTGTAGTTTATTCCCAATAATTATCTAGAGCTTTTATTTAAGAAAGATGATTGCATACCAGTTTTCTATCTTTCAGGTGTCACCTGAAAATTGGAGGCCACAATCTGAATATCCAAACTTGGGAGAAATCCACTTATGACAATGGCAAAAAGTATATTGCCTCAGCTTATGTGTTTATCCCATGAGGTTGCAAGATTAAAAACAACAACAACAACAATAACACCCTCCTGAAAGACCCAGAAACAATCCACAGAACATCCAATGTTAATCTCTGTTCATGCCATTTCACAACCGCTGTATATTGCATGTGTTCTTTCATCTTTTAATGTGGTACTGGTGATAGCTGGAATGGGCCATAGTGAAAAGACATTTCAAATCTACAAGTCTTTAGCAGACTATAGTTCAGCCAGAAGGCATAGGTAGCAAGTAACTTTTTTTCTAGAGATGGCACACACATTTCGCATAAAATAAACACAGAAAGGAAAGTGAAATAATGTTTGGTTAAAAAAATAAACAACAGACAGCAGGCAGGAACATTTCTAAAATTACCTGCCATTGTCTTTTCCTTGAAAGAAACCTGATTTCTATTTAGGCAAAAAAGAAAGAAGAAACTTCGTAGTACATTGAATGTATGTGCGTGTGTGTATGCACACACACATATACACAACAAACACACACATTTCATTCCTTTATTCATTCATTCCCCAAGAGTAGCTACTCAGGTAACTACTCAAGAAATGGGGACAAGAAGGGGAAGAAAATCTAAATCAGTATTCAATATAACTGTATGAAATATGAAAATGGAATCTTTAAGGATGGTACTTAATTACCTGTTTCTGATCCATTGAGTTGCTCTCTGATTTCTTTTTGGTATGTTGTTTTAAAAAAACAAAACCAGTTCATATGTACCTGTCAAACCCTCTTGAGTTCTTTGACTTCCTTCCCTTATACTGCCCAGCCTCTAAGCAGCATTAAAATTGAGAAAACTAAGAAATTTCACTAAAAGCTTAACATTTGTGTTCAAAATGTGGCTGAGCCATGGACCAAATGACTAGTCTTTGATTAAACCACTATTTCTCAGGCCTTTGATTTCGTCAGATGGAGAAAATGGTCTTCTACCTACCTTACAGGGCTGTTGTGAAGTTGTAAAAGGCTGATGGCAAAAATGTATAATAAAATGCAAAAAATCATACATTAATAATACAATGCTTCTGTATGATTTGATTAATAAATCTTTGTTTGAGTAACTTATTTTTAAAACAGCAATTATGATGTTTACGTTAGCCTTTTATCCCCAGCAGTGATATTATATCTTTCTAGAAATATGCATTTCTTTCAGCTGTACAGTTTCTTCAGATTTTCTCACTGAATCTGGCAGAGTTTAATTGTAGCATTCAATTAAAACTTGATAAAATGTCCAATAGATTCAGTGGTTCTATTTGACTGATTCTATGGGATTCCAGGTCTAATCTCAGGAAAGATAAATATGTAACTGATCTGCGGAGATCAATTTCAGTTCAAAAACCAAAGATTCACGAGTCTCTATTTCTGAACCCGCCTGTCTTTCCAACTGCACTGATAGAGTAAGTAACAATCTCTAAGAAGAAATTTTCAGACAAAAGTTTGCCAGCAGATTGGGTTTTGAGAATTTCAGTCATTATCAAGCAGCTCAATATAATTATTGAAGAGAAATTCACTCACTACAAACCTGAGTTTTAACGTGCTTAATTTCAGATTTTCAGATCAATGCACAACCAAAACAGGGTTACCTTTGGAATTTCATACCTATCTGAATTTTGCAATGAAGTTGCTTAATAATACATCCTGTTACGACACCTTTAACACCATGAAAGAACAACATCTGCTTAACCTGGGTCATTGGGAACGACTTGGTGGCGCAGTGGTTAGAATACAGTACTGCAGGCTACTTCTGCTGACAGCAGTTCGGCAGTTCGGGTCTCACGGTTGACTCAGCCTTCCAATATGCTGACTTTGTAAACCACTTAGAGAGGGCTGTAAAGCACTGTGAAGTGGTATATAAGTCTAAGTGCTCTTGCTCTTGCTAGGTGTATAGAAATACCAAATCCAGTCTGACCATCTGACTGTCTGTGCAACCAATCCTTAATAATACAATAATAATAGATATTAGGAAAAAAAACTATGCACTAGAATTTCTTGAAAACTATTTGCCAAGCTAAACTGCATTTGGGAAAACTGGAATTCTGTGGACATGAAGCCTTATTGTAAAAGAAAAAAACAACCTACAGAAGAAACAGACACTAACTAAAATCTGTAATACAAGCTTTATTATTATTATTATTTTTAAAAAAATCAGGCTAGTAGAAAAGTGAAACAAAATTAATTTAAGAATGGAAAATGAAGAAATGGATGAAACCATTGAGGTTTCTTGAAAACCTCCACTGATGGAGCACCCAGAACTTCTGGAATCAAGCTGTTTCACTGATTGTCTATGGAGATTCTCAGTCATCCAGGTCATGGTTGTCCCAAAGGCAGTGGTGGCATTCAGCCTGTTCGCACCACTTCGGCAGAACCGGTAGTTAATTTTTTGTTGCCCAGGCCCAGAGTGGACTTCCAGAAGCGGCAGCCACACAGAGAACCAGTTGTTCACATATTTGAATCCCACCACTGCCCAAAGGTGCTTTCTCAAGAGGCAACTGGACTTTCCTGTTTTTCTTTGAAGACTTTTGCTTCTCATCCAAGAAGCTTCTTCAGCTCTGACTGGATGGTGGGGAATGGTGTTCTGAACCAGCCCTCTTCTGGCCTTGTAGTAGGCAAACCCCTATTCAGAAAGAAGAGACTGGAGAGCGTCCAAGGCTAAAAGGCGTCTGCCAAGTTTTATTACTCAATTAACAAAAACACTAGAGCTTGTCTCCTCAAGCGGAAGAGTTGCTTTCAGCAACCAGCCCCTCCCCAAACACTCCTTTTATTGAGAGCTCAGGGCGTGGTCTCCCTGTGCCTCCTCCCGAGGAGTCCCACAGCCTTTCTTTGTTTGTTCCTGCTCGACTGCCTCCTGCCTCCCTACCAGCCGTTCCCCGCAGGTCCGACACACACATAGACAAATGAGAGAGGGGGAAATGCCGGACTGCCGCCTCCCTACCAGCTGTTCCCCGCGGGTCCAACACACACAGACACAGAGAGAGAGAGAGAGAGAAGGGGGAAAAGAAGGAGGGGATCTGGCAGCACCCGAGACTCCATATGCTGCTCAGAAACACCCTCACACCGCCCTCCCTCCTGTGGCAGACAGTCTTCTGCTTGCCGCCCTCAATCAGAAGGGAGGGCCGTGGGAGGACCGCATTTACACAGAGCAGGGAGGGCTGTTAGAGGGCCGTATTAAACCGCCCCCCGGGCCGCAAATGGCCCCCGGGCCGGACTTTGGACATGCCTGCCATATGCACTCTAGCCACGCCCACCCAGTAGGCCATATGCACTCTAGCCACGCCCACCCAGTAGGCCATGCCAACCCAGGCCACACCCACCCGGCCCCCTGAGGGCAACCGCAATGCTGATGCGGCCCTCAATCAAATTGAGTTTGACACCCCTGCCTTACAGCAACAGAAGATACATCTCCCTTGTCTGCATGATGACCCTTCAAATATTTCAAAAATATTTGTTGTATTGGACTAGATGACCTTCCAACTACTACTACTTATTGTTATTGTTATTGTTATTGTTATTGTTATTGTTATTGTTATTGTTATTGTTATTGTTATTGTTATTGTTATTGTTATTGTTATTGTTATTGTTATTGTTATTGTTATTGTTATTGTTATTGTTATTGTTATTGTTATTGTTATTGTTATTGTTATTGTTATTGTTATTCATCCGAAATATACCCATTTATAAGCACTTTCCCTTTTTATTCTTCCCTTTCTCCTCTTCGTCAGTCTCTCTCTCTCTCTCTCTCTCTCTCTCTCTCTCTCTCTTCCGTTGCATTCTTTTTTTAATTAAAGAATATACAGAAAGAGATGGCTTACACAGCTGATAATGTATCAAATGCATTTCCTCAAAACACAAAGCTTGCACTAAAAAAAAAAAAAGACTTCATAACATTCTTCTGGAACTAAGTGAACTTCACCTTCTATTGCCAGTGGCTTACTTCCAAACTAATTATACCAGGGGAAGCAATCATAGAACTCTCAATCTGGACTGGCCGGAAAAGGGATCCCAAGCAAGCTAATACATATATATAAATAGAAGAGAATACATGTAACCCGGGGTTAAACTATGCAGCCCTCGGTACTTTCTGAGGTTTGATATTTGCTTGTAGTTGTTTCATTACTCAACTAGACAATAGCATCAGCGCTAGCGAGTGTGGGGTTTGCTCTTTGTTTATATACAGGGCTTTTTTTCTCATAGAACGCTCAGAACGGAGTTCCGGCACCTTTTTTGGATGGAACTGTTCTGAACCAGCCCTCTTCTGGCCTTGTAAAGGCAAACCCCTATTTAAGAAGAAGAGACTGGAGAGCTTCCAAGGCTAAAAGGCATCTGCCAAGATTTAATTACGCAGTTAACAAAAACACAAGAGCTTGTCTTCTCAAGCGGAAAAGTTGCTTTCAGCAACCAGCCCCTCCCCAAACACTCCTTTTATAGAGAGCTCAGGGCGTGGTCTCCCTGTGCCTCCTCCCGAGGAGTCTCACAGCCTTTCTTTGTTTGTTCCTGCTCGACTGCCTCCTGCGTCGGGCGTCCTTGAACAGGGCCAGCTGTGGGTCATCTTCCTCCGCACTCTCGGGCTCACGCAGCTGAGAAGAGGTCCCCGGCTGAGGACTCTGCAAAGCCTCCAAATCATCATCAGCCGGTTCGTTTCCCTCCTCCCCCACATCTGAGTCATCCGATACATCGGAGCCGGCTGTCGGACCCACAGGCTGGCCCTGAGTCACAACACTATCCCGCACCGCAGGGCCCTTCCCCCGGGTCTGCCGATCCGGATGCGGTCGGGATGGGAACTGTTCGTGAAAAGCAGTCACCAACGCAGGGGCATGAACGGCGGTCGCGTCTTCCCATGTGAAGTCCTCCGGCCCGTACCCTTTCCACTCGATCAGGTACTGGAAGCGACCTTTCAGCCAGCGGGAATCCCTGATGCTGGCGACCTCGTACTCGGGGGTGCTGTCGCCATCACGAGGTCCTGATGGGGGAGGTTCCGCTTGGCGAAGTGGACAAGCCGGTTGTTCGGGGACCAACAAGGACCGATGGAAGACGGGGTGCACGCGCAGGGAACGTGGCAGAGTTAAACGATAGGCGACCGGGTTGATGACGGCCTCGACTGGGAACGGTCCAAGGTAATGGTGGTCCAGCTTCCTCGCCGGCCGAGTGGATGGTAGGTTCCTGGTGGACAGCCAGACCCGATCCCCCACCGATAATGGAGGCGTATCCCTTCTCGACCGATCGGCGAACCTCTTGTAGTTGGCCTTGGCCTTCTCCAGCTGCCGTCGCACCAACCGATGGATCGCCTGTAATTCCGCCATGAATTCGTTCGCTGCCGGCTCCGGTGAGTCCACGGGAGAAAGGGGGAAAAACCTGGGGTGATAACCCACGTTGGCCAAGAACGGTGTCATCTGCGTGGAGGTGTGCTGCGAGTTGTTAAAGGCAAACTCGGCTATGGCCAAATAGTCCACCCAATTGTCCTGCTGCAGGTTAACGTAGCAGCGCAGATACTGCTCTAAGATGCCGATGACCTTCTCGGTACCCCCGTCGGTCTGAGGATGATGCGCGGACGAGAGGCAAACCTTAATGTCCAACGCCCGCATCAACTCCTGCCAGAAGCGGGCTGTAAACTGGGCCCCCCTATCGGAGACGACCCTATCGGGAAGGCCGTGCAGCCGGAACACCTGTTGGATGAACATGCGACTAGTGGCGCGAGCTGACGGTAAGCCGCGACAGGGGATGAAGTGCGCCATCTTGGTCAACATGTCCACCACCACAAACACTGTCGTGAAGCCGGAGGATGGGGGTAGATCCGTCAGAAAGTCCATGGACACAGCCCCCCAGGGTCTCTTGGGCGTTGGCAAAGGCTGCAGTAAACCAGGCGGGGCCCCTGTCGCTGACTTGGCCTGCCTGCATGGGACGCAGGAGGTGACATAAGACTGGACATCGTGTCGGACTCGGGGCCACCAGAAGGTACGGGAGACCAGGTTCAGAGTCTTGAACAGGCCAAAATGCCCCGCAGCCGGGTTATCATGACACTGGCTGAGGACGAGTCCCCTGAGTGGCCCTCCTGGAACATAGAGCCGGTCACGATAATACAGGAGTCCATCCGTGACCAACCAAGGCGAATCTGGCCCCACCTCTTCCTTCCGCTGAGCCACCCACGCCTCCTGCTGCTGCGCCTCCCGGATCCGAGCCCGTATATCCACCGGCTCCCGCACCGCAGCAAAAGACTCGACGGGGATCACTGTCCTGGGCGGAAGCTTGTCTTCCACTTGGGTGTACTCGGGCTTCCTGGACAGAGCATCCGCTCTCTGGTTGTGCCCGCTTGGTATGTACCGCACCCGGAAGTCAAACCTCGCAAAGAAGAGGGACCACCGGATCTGGCGTTGGTTCAAATTCCGAGCGGTCTGCAGGCTTTCCAGATTCTTGTGGTCCGTCCGGACCTCGATTTGATGCCGCGCCCCCTCCAGATGATGCCTCCAAGCCTCGAACGCCGCCTTGATGGCCAGCAGCTCCTTCTCCCAGATGGTATAGTTGCGCTCCGAGGGGTTCAATTTCCGAGAGTGATACGCGCAAGGGAAAAGGGTACCGTTGGGCGTCGCTGCCTGGAGTAACACGGCCCCAATGGCAATGTCGGAGGCGTCCGCCTCCACGACAAACGGCCGTTGCGGGTCAGGATGCTTCAAGATGGGCTCCTTCATGAAGGCGTCCTTCAAAGCTTGGAACGCCTGTTGTTCGGGGGCGTTCCACTGGAACCGAGTCTTCTTCTGCAGGAGCCGGGTAAGGGGGGCTGTCAAGGCAGCAAAGCCAGGGATGAATGTTCGATAGTAGTTGGCAAATCCAAGAAGTCGCTGAACATCCTTCACGCGACGCGGGGGTTGCCAACTCTGCAACGACTCAACTTTACTCGGTTCCATGGTGATGCCCTCAGGAGAAATGCGGTGACCCAAGAAATCGATGGTCACCTGGTAGAACTGGCACTTCTCCAACTTGGCAAACAGCCGATGTTTCTGGAGGCGCTGCAGGACCTGACGGAGATGCTGATGATGCGCTTCACGCGACAGGGAGTAAATCAGGATGTCGTCCAGGTAAATCACGACAAACTGGTCCAACAGATCTCGAAAGATGTCGTTCATAAAATGCTGAAACACAGCGGGGGCGTTGGTCAGGCCAAACGGCATCACCGTGTACTCGAAATGTCCATAGCGAGTACCAAACGCCGTCTTCCACTCATCACCCGGCCGAACCCTGACGAGGTTGTAAGCTCCACGCAGGTCCAGTTTCGTGAAGATCTTAGCCTCCCGGAGTCGGTCCAAGAGCTCGGGGATGAGGGGCAGCGGGTAGCGGTTACGCACCGTGATGGCGTTGAGTTTCCGGTAGTCACAGCAGAGCCGTAACTCGCCCGACTTCTTTTTGACGAAGAGCACGGGCGCAGACACTGGCGAGGACGAGGGCCGGATGAAACCACGAGCCAAATTCTTTGTCAGGAAGTCCCGCAATGCAGCCAACTCGGGCTCCGACATGGAATACAAACGCCCCACTGGGAGAGGCGCATCAGGAACTAGATCAATGGAACAGTCATAGGGCCTGTGCGGGGGTAATTGGTCCGCCTCTGACTCGCTGAACACATCAGCAAAGTCGGACAGTTCGGGAGGCAAAGAAACCCCTGAGGAAACCTCCACCTGGCCGGCACAGATATGGCGGGTGTGGTCCACGCACTGCAAACTTGGGAAGGTGACCAAGTTCTGAGACCAATAGATCTGTGGATCATGCGCCCGGAGCCACGCCAGTCCCAGGACCACGGGGAAGTGCAGATCCGAAGTGATGTAGAACTGAATGGCCTCCACATGGGAACTGATGGCCATACACACTGGTTGCGTGGCGGCCGTAATAGGCCCGGACAGGAGCACTCGACCATCAATAGTCTCCACTAGCATGGGCGGATCCACCGGACACTGGGGAACAGCCCATTTGGCCACGAAGGCCGAGTCCATAAAGTTAGTGGTAGCCCCAGAGTCAATTAAGGCATGGACCGGAATCCCCTCTGGCTTGCCAGGAAGGATCAGTCGTGCCTCCAAAATCAAATGCCGTGGAGGTTCACAGGCACCGTCGGAATGGCGTCGCTCGGCGTGGTCGCGCCTCCAAACCATCATCAGCCGGTTCGTCTCCCTCCTCCCCCTCATCTGAGTCATCCGATACATCGGAGCCGGCTGTCGGACCCACAGGCTGGCCCTGAGTCACAACAAATGGGAGGATTTATACTGCTTGCAGACTGCTGATCGTTTGCATTCTTTTAGCGAGTCGTTGAGGCCATTTGGAGGTTTACCTGTCTTCTCAGGTAGTGCAAATGTTCTTGGCTGCAGGATGTTTTCTGCCCTGTGTCCCTTCACTGTTGAACACAGGCACAGACTGTTGGGGATGAGTCTGTGTTGTCTGCATCTCAAAAAGCACAAATGGTTCCTGTAGTCTGCAATGTTTTCTGGAAATCTCTTCATACTCCTTTCATACTCCCGCACCATTTGAAGGGTGTTCATCCCAAAGTGCATAGCTAAATGTCTATGGAGATTCTCAGTCATCCAGGTCATGGCTGTCCTGAAGGACAACCTGAAAAAGCACTTTTGGGATGTGCGCCCTTGGAATGGTGCGAGAGTATGAATGGATTTCCAGAACACATTGCAGACTACAGGAACCATTTGCGCTTCAGTTTGAGATGCAGACCACACAGACTCATCCCCAACAGGCTGTGCCTGTAGACCAAACTAGCCTACACATTAGCTGCACACCCAGAAACGTGGTGCTGCTAACCACCTCCACAGGTGAATCATTAATACACAGAGGTGTGTGGCTGTGCCTGCCTTTTCTGAAATCGACAATGATCTCTTCAGTTTTTCCTACATTTAAAATGAGGCTGTTTTTATTAGATCAGTTCAACAAATCTTCTATCTGCTCGCGGTAAGCACCCTCACTGTCAACCTAAATAAGGCCCACTACTGTTATATCATCTGCATACTTCACAATATGGGTGGTGGCAAACCTCACATAGCAGTCATAGGTCAACAGGGTGAACAACACCGGACTTAGGACACAGCCCTGAGGGGAACCTATGCTCAAGAAAATGGTGTTAGAAATATTAGTCCCATCTCTATTGGTACTCTATTCTCCACTGCACCTCCCAGTTTCTCAGTGTAAGAGAGGAGCAGCAGCAAAAGCAGCCTCCAGGGTGGGTAGATGGAAACAATGTATGCGTGAAAGTTGCAGCAGCTTGAATAGTAGCCTAGTGGATGCTGAGCTTCAAGCTGGAGATGCAGAGCGCTGAGCCATGAGCAGTTTGACAGATGGCTCAGCTGCAACTGTTTCACAGCAAAGGGGTTGGCCTCCCTTCACCATCTGCCAGGGGGGTCACAGGTGACACCCAAACATTGGGGTTGTGTGTGGGAGGGAGCTAGAGAGTGATCACACAGAAAGAAAGGGAGATGCCAGGGACTGATTTATAGGCATGCATTTGTTGGGCTCAACTGGACAGTTTGCTTAATCCAAAAGATTCTACATACAGTTTACAGCTGTGGCCTGTGTAAGCTTCCTGAGTGGAGAGGAAAGGGGGGGGCATGGACCTCTGGCTGAAAGCAAATTTGCTGGTACGTATGAGTATGAGGCAAGCTGCCCATAGGGCACAGACCATATACTGACAAAGTGCTTAGCTGACTTATTGGCCAAGCCTCTCTGAGGCTTGTAGCATGCAGGGTCTGACTTTTGCCAAATACCTCTGTTTTGCTCAGAGGTTGGTCTTCACATAATGAAGACACAATGGTTTGAGGGAATGCTGCTTATAAGTAGGGAGTGCTTAGTGACTAACTGCTTTATTAACAACTCTATAAGTCCTTTTGCAGCAGGAGCACAAGAGAAGAAAATGAAATCACATTATGACATCATCATGCAAATTGGGTGCCACATGGCATAGGATGTTGGGGTGCAGCTGATGCAAATTACATAATCTGGGCTATTGGTATGACTTCATCATGATTTCTACCAAAAGCCTACCTTGTGATACAGATTAGGACAGTGATGGCGAACCTTTTAGACGCTGAGTGCCCAAAACCCGTCCTGACCCCCGCCCCGCCCGTCTGCAGGGCCACCTACCGCCTCCACGGCCCACCGCAGCAGATTGCCCAGGTGGCCCTGCAGTGCCATGGTGGCCACACCTTCTGCCCACACCCTGTAGCATTATCTGCATGCAACAGGGCCCAAGGGCAAAGTTTTGTCCCTGCTGCCCAGCTGCCATGACCTTTGCTGTGCTGCTCCACAAAGGCCATGCCTGTGGGCGACTCTCCTCTGGGGGAACTGTTGGTGAGGTGGAGGCTGCGGGGGGAGGCGGGGCTGTGGTGACGGTGCCCATGCCCAGAGAGAAGACTCTGAGTGCTGCCTCTGGCACACGTGCCATAGGTTTGCCACCACTGGATTAGGATATACATGTACAACACACTATGTCAACTTATTAGAAAATGAGGGTGCTCCCATCTTACAATCCTATGTGGCTTTTTATCCACCATCAGTGGCTTTCTCACATTTAACCATATAATCTGAATGTGGGGTAGTTAATATAAACTAGAACTGAGCATATTTTCAAACCTTGACTTGTGTTAATTGGAAATAGCTGCTCTTGAATTTAGTCAACATCAGTACAATAGGAAAGCCACCAGCTACGATCAACTAACCTCATAGGATGAGGATGATCTGTAGTGGCGTAATGGTTAGAATGCAGTATTGCAGGCAAACTCACTGTTCACTGCCAGAAGTTCGATTCTGACCGGCTCAAGGTTGACTTAGCCTTCCATCCTTCAGAGGTCAATAAAATGAGGAGCCAGATTGTTGGGGACAATAGGCTGACTCTGTAAACTGCTTAGAGAGCATTGTAAAGCACTATGCTTTACAATGCTTTACAATGTAAAGCACTTATATAGTGCTTTACATTGTAAAGCATTGTAAAGCACTATATAAGTCTAAGTGCTATTGCTTAGTGCTAGAGGTTGGCAGCATCCAGATTTACATCCATCGGTTAGAGTAGCTTAGTGTATCATGAGAAATGTTCAAAAAGTTGCATCATTTCTCAGGATTATAAAGCCCTAAGTATCATGTGCTGGCTGCAAGCACTGGTGTGATAAGTTTCAGTAGAAATATTATTCAAATCCTTCTTCCTAGCCTCTTGTGTTTTGAGATCCTTGGCATACAAAACATATTGGAAAAGAGATGCTTCTGGTAATTCCAAGAACAGCAGAAAGCAGAGGCTAGAAAATAGAGACCTTTCTGAGGCTAGGTAGCAATCACATTGGACAGAATAGGCTTAGATAAATCAACACTGTACATGAATCACATTTCATCTACACAACAATTTTGTCAGTTCTTAAAAGTCATACCAAACCACATTCCTACTACTTCCTCATATCCGCACAGATGAATAGCTTTTGTGGTTCCCAGCAGATTGTTTTTCATTACAAAATGTGGGCTGTTTGATTTCACTAACAACAATTCATTGACAATATCATTCTTTTACTGATAATGAAATGCGTTTACTTCCCCTTCCCCAATCAATCTGACCTACCCCCTTCTGTTGGAAAGGAACCACAGCAATGTTTGGCAGAGACAATGTTTCAAGTCCTGGCACTCTGTCTTTAAGGCCCTGCTGTCCATCAGAATAGGCCGTTCTGAGTCGCCAGCATAAGTCAGCTTCTTATTTTGTCTAGCGTTCTTTTATATATTCTGGCAATAATAAGAGGCAGGGAAGTAGAGATTGGCTGTGCTGTGTGCTTTTAGCTTTCTTTCCTCAGGTAGGCATTATAAGGCTTGGGCAGAAGGGGGAGGCACTGTGCATATTTATGTATGCATTTATGGGAAAGTGTAAAGACGAGGACAGTCTAATTCAGCCATCATTTTCAGGAATGACTTTTTCAGTGCAGTGACTTGAGAAGAGAGGGAGGGGCAGAGACTGGCGAGTGGATTGTTAGACATCTGTTGCCAATGGGGGAGCCACCATGGGGCTCCCCTAGGGTTTCATCTGACAGGGGGAGCTTCATATCTCAAAGGGTTTGCTCAAGCATCATAGCCCACCTGAGCGCAGCAAAGTTGGGGAATTTAAAAGGGTGCTGAAGCCAACCCTTCCCATGAGTTCCTTTTTAGTTGTGTTTAGTTAATGGCTTTCCAACCAAGCATCTGGGTGATAGTTGGAGAGTAGTCCCTATAGGTTGCTTCCTGGCACAGCTTGGAAACAGCAGAAGGGGCTTCTAATGAGAGATGGCTGGTCCTGAGAGGCATATTCTTCTCTAAGTAGGGGGCGGTGAAACCCTTTCTGCATATTTTGGCTCAGAATGACAAACAATTCCCACCTACCCATCAACTGCAATTCTAAACAGTACTGTTACAGCCAATGACTCTAGTATGACATGCCTAGAACTTGAGAGTAGGTGACGGGGGAGATTTAAGAATTTTGCCCTGGGAATGGATCCTGTTATGTTTCGGGTTCAGATGAGCAGGAAAGACGCCAGGCAAATGAGTACAGAAGAATAGTTGCTTTATTCATAACTTAAACTGTACTGAGGATTAAGGGTAACCATGCAGTCTTCATATAGTCTCCCATCGTCTAAACAACCAATCAGATTGAAGCCATCATTCCCGCCAAGTTGACTGCAGCCAGGACTGGAAAGTCCTATCTGTGTTGCTGGAGAACCGTTAGCTTTCCAGCGTACACGTGATAAGGTATTCCCAAAAGCTCAATACATAACAGATCCCACAGCCAAATGTCAGAAGTGATGTTTGAAACCCTCCTTGACAGCAACATTTTCAAATGTTGGGATTAATTACGTGGTCTGAATTGTTCGAAGAACAGTACAGGGAGCAGAAAAAATTGCCAGGGATTTTGGCAGTTGTGAGGAAACTGTAGTTTTCCCAGAATGAATGACCCTTGACAGAACAGAGGAAGAGCTTTAATTTCCCATGAATGCAAATATCAGTTTAGTAATACCACAGTCCCTGTAGAAGGTTAAGAGTATCAAGCCAAAGCAATAGATAAAAGAATTGTTTACGGGCATCACGTCTTGACAAATAAAAACATAGTGTTTCCTGATTTCCAGTGCAAATTTTTTTTTTACAGTGCAAGATAACCCATGAGTTTTTAATCTATGTGGATGACAAAGTGGAACCATTATAAAGTGGATATATTTGGCAATTAAAGCTAAGAATCTACTCCCCTCCGCAATACCCTTGGAGAAGATAATGGGGATTTATATATTTGAAGATAAGGGTAGTGAATTGTACATCTGAAGACTACCCAGATGGTACAGATGGTCCAAAATATGGTAGCACAGGCAGCAATGGCCTAATGCCCATGTATCATCACTTCTCTGTGAGCTGCACTGGTTACTGTTAGGCTTCTGGGTGCAATTCAGTTCGGTTGCTGGTTGTCGTGTGTAAAGCTGTTCACGGCATATGGCTTGGTTCTTGGAGGGATCACTTGTCTCCAATAGTTTCTGCCTATCCAGTGGGGATGCCCTTAATTCCCTCAGTTAAACAAAGTCACCTAATGAGAGGCCCAAAGTGTGCTTTCTCTATCACAGCACTTGCCCTCTAGAAAAGCATTCCTTCTCTCCCCCCACCCACCGCCCCCAATTTGCGTGATTCCTATCCTTCAAGGCTTCCACAAGTCTTTTTAAAAAAATGACTTTGCTCCCCGGTGTGGGGTTTGTCAATCCTGGTGGTTGTTGTTGGGTTTTTTTTTCTGGGGGTGGTGGTGGTAATGTGTTACACTTTTGTTCACACATATATTTTTGGTTCCTCTGTTTATGTTTTTTTTTTAAAAGAATTTTTTTTTATTTTAATCCCATTTATATCCCGCCCTTCTCCGAAGACTCAGGGCGGCTTACAAGCTTAGCAGTAGCCTTCATTCTATGTATATGCCTGCTTGTTAGGGCTTTCATACACCCCCCAAGCGGCATTATTACAAAGTCAGCTTATTGCCCCCAACAATCTGGGTCCTCATTTTACCTACCTCGGAAGGATGGAAGGCTGAGTCAACCTTGAGCCTGGTGGGACGCGAACCTGCACTAATTGCAGGCAGCTGGTGTTACTTAAGGAGGCATTAGCCCACTGCGCCACCAAGACTCCTTAACTATTACAATTTAACTATTGTAAGCCACCCAAAATCATTCGGGAGGTTGGGCAGTTCTGAAACTAAACAAACAAATAAACAAACTTGATAGCAACTAAAAGTTAGCAAAGGGAAACAGAAAAGAAGTATCGAAAACTCTCATTCCTTGCTGTCATGTTGAACTCATATGGATTTTTTTTGTAGCCATGATCAGGTCACCCAACAGAAGCAGACTTTCATATTCCAGTTCCCTCTAGGATTCCATTGTGCTTTATCGTTCCCAAATGAACCAAAAAATATGCACCATCTTTGTTTGCTTTCTCTCTCCCTTTGCACGTGTATCTCCGTTTTGTTCATTCCCTGAATGAAGGGGATTTTAGCCTAATATATGTGGGTTTACGTGTGCTTGGTTGTTTGTTTGTTCATTAGATCTCACCATCTATTTTTGACTGTGAAGTTTTTGTCCCCCATGTCAAAAAACATTCTGAGAGTGCGCTATCTCCCTGTGTTAATGATTGTAGCTTTAACATGGCTAATGTACAGTCCCCTGATTATATTCTTCCTCTGTTTGAAAACATACTCTCCTCCCCCTCTACCGCACACCAGCCTAAGTAGTAATCAGAACTGGACCAGTCTCAAGCTCAGAATAGGACAGGCAGAGTGAGTTTAGGATGCCTATCCACACTCTGAAGCGACTTTGTTTTATTTGCACGTTGTTCTTTTTCATGCCTGTATAAAAGCTGGACAGCTTATACCAGGTGCAAGTATAGCCAATGAACTGACTGATTGGGTATGAAGGTTGCAGATATGCTGTTGGCCTTGTCAAGAATTTATTGTGATGAATCCAGGCTGATGCAGCTTCCGTAATGTGAGGCCAAAAGAGGTTTACTGCCTGCTCTGACACTGATTTCAAAAAATCTGGTTATATTAGATGCTAATCCTGGAGCCCTCTGGGATATTATTTAATCCTTTCCAGTAAATGATATGGCTCTAATTACACTGATGGGACTTTGGGCACATATGGTAGTATAGTCCATAGCTAGCATCTATCTGCTCTACTATCTATCTATCTATCTATCTATCTATCTATCTATCTATCTATCTATCTATCTATCTATCATCTATCTATCTATCTATCTATCTATCTATCTATCTATCTATCTATCTATCTATCTATCTATCTATCTATCTATCTATCTATCTATCGAATGAGAAAAGCCTATGTAGATTTATATACTATAATGCATGTGGAATGAAATAATTGAAAATAACAATAATTCATGTGAAGGGCGGAAGTCTAATTTCTTCTATGGGATTTGAAAAACTTTCAAAATGTCTTTATTTGTAGGGCTAGAGTAGCGCCAGTGTCAATTTTATTTATATATTTATTCCTTTGCCTGACTCCAAGAGGCCTCTGGGCGATTTACAATTTTAAAATAATGCACAATATAAAAAGAGGCATACGAGTGGCCAGACAGAAGCACACTAAAAACAACCCCAACAAATCACCAGGTGCTCCACAAACACTTTAACCATAAGCTTGGGATTAGACCCAGATCTTCAGAAATTATCAGCTCCACAAGATAGATTGGATTAGGAAAAAAGCTGCACAGGAATGTTAGAACTATACTTTGTTGAGATAGGCTAGTCCAGGGGTAGGCAACCTCGGCTCTTTTATGACTCATGGAGTTCAACTCCCAGAATTCCTGAGTCTCAGGAATTCTGGGAGTTGAAGTCCATGAGTCATAAAGGAGCCGAGGTTGCCTACCCCTAGGCTAGTCCAACAGAATCTTGCAAGTCTGGTCCTGCTTTATCTCCCACCCTCTTATACCCCACTGGGTATAGGGAGGGGCCTGGTTGAGTCTCTTCCAAGGACCATCTTGCTTTCCAGGACTTAAGAAACGTTTCACCCCTCTTTGCTTATGTAAAAATTGTTCTGTATTTCTCTCAAGTCATGTTCTTGACTCTCAGAAAACATCTGATAGAAAAGAACCATTAGTATCTCCAAGGGGATCCTGTTCCAGATGGCAGATGCCGTGATAGAAAAGGTACCTTTCCTTGGTCCTGCAACTTGACAATATTTAACTGAAGGAATCCTGAGCTTACCCACTCTGCCTAGTCATACCAGATGGGCAGAAACTATTGGAGAAAGCATTTTCTCAAACAACCCTATTCTGTACCAGGCAGGGCTTTAGAGGGGATGACCAGCACCTTGAATGGCACTCAGAAATGGTTAGGAATAGCTGTAGTCTTTGGCAAAAAATAATTAAAAAAATCTCTTCTTGCTTGGACTGAAGAAGTGACCAAATGGCCAAGAAGCACAAATACTTGCTGAGCTTCTGGTTAGGAAATGCTAACGAATAAAACCAGTGAGGATCTGGGAGAGAGGAAAGGGAAGAGAGAGAATTTAAACAGCGGTTTAAAAATTACGTAAGTGCCAGGGACTTGTAATTTCATGCTATAATTTGTGGGTTAGCTCACAAGAGTTTTGTGATTGCATTATCATAAATATCAATTTTAGTTACTAAGTATGATAAAGGAAGGGCCTCCTAATGCAGCTTAGCTTAAAGCCAAGAATTATCACTTAATAAAAAAAAATCTCCAGAAAAAAATATGAAACTGAATAAAATGTAGCAGAAGCTTCCAGGCAGAAGTTAACAGTAAATTTAACAAGAGCATCCTATATTCTGTTGGGTGGCATCTGGTAATTCCAATTCAGTGGAAATCAGACTTAGTGATGATTATGAAATTAGCGGATGTTAACGTTATAAATACCTGTTTGTTTCACAGTTTGAGACTTTTAGATATGGGAGAGAACACTGTAAAAGCAGATGCTGCGCAAGGCCACCACATATTTAGGCATATGATGTTATCTATGCAATTCCTTCTATGCCACTCTAGGAGAATAAAAATTGATAAAAAGAATGTTTGACTGAGATTTCTACTATTTGGGAAAGTTCATATTATCTCAGGCTTTCACTTAATAAGGATCTATTAAGAATGAGTCGTGAGCTTTCATGCAAAACACTGACCTGCATTTTATTGTGGCACAGTGGTTAGAATGCAGTACTGCAGCCTAATTCTGCTGACTGCCAGCAGTTCGATCCTCACAGGCTCAAGGTTGATTCAGCCTTCCATCACTCTGAAGTCGGTAAAAGAAGAAGCCAGATGGTTGGGGGCAAAATGCTGACTCTATAAACCACTTGGAGAGGCCTGTAAAGCACTGTGAAGCGGTATATAAGTCTTAGTGCTATTGCTGTTTCTATTGCTAAAAAGAAAACTCAATGTCTGTTAATATTTTTTTGCACATGGACCTAGCAAGCATTATAAACTTTAATATGATAGTGGGTTAGTGACTTAATTATGTGAAAGATATACCATGGAAATCCCATTGCATAACTTTCTAAGTCAGAGGTCCCCAACCTTTTGGGCACCAGGGACCAGTTCTGTGGAGAGAGGTTTTTCTCTGGACTGGAGGCGATGTGATTTTGTGTGCTGCCTGCATCTCGTGGATGGGGCTTTGCTTGTTTGTGTGGACCGGTTGCTGGCATGCCGTGGCCCAGTACTGGTCCACAGACCAGGGGTTGGGGACCCCTGTTCTAAGTCATTGTTAGCTTCAGTGTGGCAAAAGTACAAAACCAACACATTGCTTATTGCCACCCATCTGTATGTCCCTGTTATTAATGGTCGATTTAGAAACATGGAAAATAAGCAGCTATTATCAAAGACTATTATCAAAGACCACTCTAATGGCAGAAAGTGAAGAGGAACTAAAGAGCCTCTTGTTGCGGGTGAAGAAGGAGAGTGCAAAACTTGGGTTGAAACTTAACATTAAGAAAACCAAGATCATGGCATCCAGCCCTCTCAATTCCTGGCAAATAGATGGGGAAGAAATGGAGGTAGTGACAGATTTTATTTTCCTGGGCTCCAAGATCACCGCAGATGGGGACTGTAGCCAAGAAATTAAAAGACGCTTGCTCCTCGGGAGGAAAGCCATGGCAAATCTAGACAGCACACTAAAAAGCAGAGATATCACCCTGTCAACAAATGTGCATATAGTCAAGGCTGTGGTCTTCCCAGTTGCAATGTATGGCAGTGAAAGTTGGACCATAAAAAAGGCTGAGCGCCAAAGAATTGAGGCCTTTGAACTATGGTGCTGGACAAGACTCCTGTGAGTCCCTTGGACTGCAAGGCGATCAAACCGGTCAGTCCTAGAGGAGATCAACCCTGACTGCTCTTTAGAAGGCTAGATCCTGAAGCTAAAACTCAAATACTTTGGCCACCTAATGAGAAGGAAGGACTCACTGGAGAAGAGCCTAATGCTGGGAAAGATTGAGGGCAAGAGAAGAAGGGGACGACAGAGAATGAGGTGGCTGGCTGGAGTCACTGAAGCAGTAGGCATGAGCTTCAATGGACTCCAGAAGATGGTAGAGGACAGGAAGGCCTGGAGGAACGTTGTCCATAGGGTTGCAATGGGTCGGACACGACTTCGCAGCTAACAACAACAACATTATCAAAGACACAGCATGAAGGAGCCACAGTATTGATTCTGTCATCTCACTCAGTTCTTGCAATACTTAACACAGCCTGGGTATATTAAAGGCACCTTGATTAATTATTTTCCTATCTGTATCAATAGACTAGCATGGGATCCCTTATTTCCCAGGGCAGAAAGTGATTCCATTATACCATTATACTTAGCTCTCCTGAGTCTCTGATTTTTTTTTAATGTTAAAATTAATTCCATAAGACTATAGTCACTATACTCTCAGCTCTAAAATAGGCACTACACATTTAATTAAACACAGAAAATGATCCAATTTCCCCCCCTCCCCAAACCAGGAAATCCAGGTCCTTACTCATAGATACGATATGGCAGTAGGCATTATGCATCACATCTCAACCCTTCAAAAGTTTTGAATACAACCTGTAGTTACTGATTATGGTCCTGATTTTTCCTTCTTGTTTTGGGCCCAGGGAAGGGGGAAAACCATTTATATTCATTTCTCCTGATTGTAGAGTTTTGGGTTCCTTGTCACAGAAAGGAAGTTTCCATTACGCATTGACTAGCAAAAAGTTTGTCTTACTTCCCTCCATAGACATTTTGATCTGGGTAGCAAGTCTGACAAGCAGAAGGCATCTAATGCAAAGCATTGATTAGGCATCAGCTTGGTATTTGCATGCATAGATAAATATCTTGACTGATAAGAAGCTTGCAAAGTGAAGGAGTAGTGGCTGAAATAGCAATAGCACTTAGACTTATATACTGCTTCACACTGCTTTTCAGCCCTCTCTAAGTGGTTTGCAGAGTCAGTATACCCCAAACAATCTGGGTCCTCATTTTACCGACCTTGGAATGGTGGAAGGCTGAGTCAACCTTGAGCCGGTGAGAATCAAACTGCTGGCTGTTGGCAGAATTAGCCCGCAATACTGCATTCTAACCATTGTGCCACCGCGCAGTGAAATAAAGTCCACCTGCCGAAGCCTCAATAGGTATTTTCTGACAGCAAGAAAGTGAGGAAGGGGAAGTGAAGAAGAGTGAACAGTGAGAAAAACACATACTTATGTGTCTTTCTGACAGAGCATCACTGAGAGAGCAATAAAGCGAGGATGTTGAGTGACAGACCAAGCAACAGAATGAGAAAAGGCAACGGAGCAGGTGATAGAACATAAAACGATGGAGCTCACAGTGGAGCTAATAATGGAACAGAGGATAGATGGGATGGTAGAGAAAAAGTGGAGCAGATGATGGGGCGGAGGACATAGGCAATCATAGAAAGGAGAGGCAACTAAGTCAGTGATGGAGCAGACGATGGAGAGGCTGAAAACATGGTGTTGGTAAAGCCAATGAGAGAACTAATGGTAAATTCAGAGCTGTTGGAGCTGGCAAGAGAACTGATTGCAGAGCAGATAACAGAATAGGAAAGTGATAGACCAGCTGGTAGAGGAAGAGAGGATGGTGAACCAAGACATGAAAGGGAACGCGAAAGAGAGAAAGAATGAGAAATGGGTTACAAAAACAGAGGGAGGTCTTGGTCACGATGCTATCAGATGGCAGATGAGAAAGTTAGAGAGCAATGAATCGGGAAGAGAAAAAGACAAGAGAAACCGAATGAGCAAGAGACGAGAGAGCGGGAAAGAAAGACTGTGCAAAGGAGGCCCAGCAAGAGAGACAGCAAGAGATTACGAAAGAGCGAGTGAGAGAGAGCATGATAATCTCAGTGAGGCTGTGGCCTCTAACCTGTGGAGTGAGCAGGGGTGGAAGGTAAAACCTGCCTGGTGCCTGAGCCCTAAATGGCTTGGGTCCGGGATATCTGAAGGAACACCTGCTGCCGGCATCAGGTTCCCTTCGTCCTGTGCGCTCCCACATGGAGGGCCTTCTCAGGGTGCCGCCGGTAAAAGACTGCCGCCGGATAACACCCAGGGGCAGGGCCTTCTCAGTGGGTGCACCTGCCCTATGGAACCAGCTGCCCATGGAGCTTAGGACTGCCCCCGACCTTCGTTCATTCCTCCAGGACCTGAAGACCTAGCTCTTTGAGCTTTCCGGCCCAGGCTGAGAGTTTTTAATTGGGTTTTTATATTTTTCAGGGATCAAATTTAATTATTTTTAATTGTTTTTTAACTTTTGTATTGTATTGACGTTTTTAAATTCCTTGTAAACCGCCCTGAGTCCTACGGGAAAAGGGCGGTATATAAATTCAATAAACATAAACTAATGACACCCCCCCCCAAAAAAACCCCATCAATCCCTCTCCTTAGTTTAGTCCACTCGCTGTCCTTCTTGCTGAGGCCGAATAGAAACTGGCTGTTGGAGAAGAGGCCTCCTCCTGCCAGAGGAATAGCCTGCTAAATCAGGGTCTGCCTGGGCCTAACGATGGGAGTTTTCCCTCTTAGGCAATGCCAGGAGCCCACCATTCATCCCCTAGAGCCTCAGCGGGGCTTAGCTTGCTACCCTCCTGGGGAAAAGGAGAGCCAGCAGAGTTCTCCCGCTGTTCAGACAAGACCATTTGGCGCCGCGTGCACACAATGTGCATTTTCTTTCCCTGCTATTGTTGTGGGTAGCAAGGGACACATGGGGTGGGGAACAGGGAGGGTAGGCCGGCAGCCGGTTCCTTAAACCGGCTGGAAGCTTGTTGAAAGCTGGACAGGAAACAAAGCAACTCAGAGCAAAGGTTAATGAGGAAACAGCGCTCTTTTGAACAGAAGAACGTGTGGCAGTTATTCCATATGGATACAGGAAACTCTTTCACCAGCTCCTGGAAAGAAGCTTTCTTGAATCTTTGCATGTCTGAAGGGTGAAGGTGGGGGTGGCATTTTAAAAGATCAGAACTCTTGCCCGTACCATGAATTAATCAAAAATTGTCCTAGGACATTGCATCAAATCTGAACTAGTGCAATCCAAGGTTTCCGAAGCACCGCTTGTGGGAAAGGCCCTCTTAAGTACACACAGAGTTACATTAGTTGTTTTGAAAGATGCTTTGTGCAGGCAATCTACATGATGTGAGCCAGGTTTTCCTGCCCACCTGGCATCATGATCCAAAGAATGAAGCTGACCTAGCAATGAAAAGCTGTGCTTCAAGCGGTCATGCTTTTAGCCAATGTTCAAAACTTGGAGCTATCCTGGCTGGTGAACTTTGGGTGTTATACCATCAGTGCACCTAGTTAGGACAGTTGTTACATTTTACTGATCAGTACAGTAGTTGTCAACCAGGGAACACGCAGGAAGATTATTTACTTATATTTTGAAATCATAGGAATAGGTATATCAGTCCTTCCTAACTTTCTAACCAACTTTTCTAACTAAAGACCCCAAGGTCCCTTCCAACTCTGTTATTTGGTTATTCTAACTTGCTAGCCTAGAGCTTGGGAAAAGTATGAAATATGGAGAACTGCATTCTGATGTGAAAAGTTCACATCTGATTATTTATTTGTTCAGAAAAATTATATGGCTGCCTATCATACCTGATAATCACAGGCACCTCACAATAACATTGGCTTCCGGTAGCCCTCCGGGTGAGATTCAAGGTGGTGGTGATGACCTATAAAGCCCTACATGGCTTGGGTCCGGGATACCTGAGGGAACACCTGCTGCCAGCATCAAGCTCCCTTCGTCCAGTGCGCTCCCACAGGGAGGGTCTTCTCAGGGTGCCACCGGTAAGAGATTGCCGGCGGGTGACACCCAGGGATAGGGCCTTCTCAGTGGGGGCGCCTGCCCTTTGGAACCAGCTGCCAGTGGAGCTGAGGACTGCCCCCAACCTCCGTTCATTCCGCCGGGGCCTGAAGACCTGGCTCTTTGAGCTCTCTAGCCCAGGCTGAGGATTAATCTTATTTTAACTGGGGTTTTATTTATGCAGGGACAAATATAATTTTTTTTTAATTTGTTTTTAACTTTTGTATCTTGGTTTTTTAATTCACCCTGTAAACCGCTCTGAGTCCTTCGGGAAAGGGCGGTATATAAATGTAATAAAATAAAATAAATAAATAAATAAATAACAGTCCTAACACCCCTCCCCCCAAATAAAAATACCCCCCCTCCAAACTCCATTAAATACGTCACTATCATTGCCAAATGAAAATTGAACCAGATTCTTAAATATCTACAGCATTGGACTAGACAGGAAACCCTGATAATTTTTCTCTAGCCTAGCCAATATTGATTGGGATAATGAATTAGTGATCCTTACAAAAGAGTGTAAATCTATGTTCTCCATGTATAGAAATCTACTCCACTCCACTGATCATGCCTGAGTGTGAAGAGGCAATAGGTCCAAGAATTTCATTGTGCTAGACCTGGATTTCAACATCCTATCCAATGCTGCCTTTGATTTCCTGGATCATGGACTCCTTCTTGTGCCGTTGTTGCAACACTTGCCATATTCATTAGCTCCTCCCCCAGTTCCATCTAGCAGCCAATCAGTGTGAGTTTTAGAGAGGACTGGGTACATTCAAAGTGGATCGGGCTATCAATATGGATAGCTGCTTACTCTCTTGAAATATAGACAGCATGCCTTCGGTACTGATTACTAGGAAATTACAATGGAAAGGGGGCATTGCTTCCAATCCAGGTTTGCAAGCTTCCAAATGCATCCGTCTAATCACTTTGTGATGCCAGTCCATGAGTAAGTGGCTCTTTGGCTTTGCCCTTGTGTTCTTCCTAGGGTCTTAAACTTGGATTCTGCCAAATGTACATGAATAATAAAAGTGGAAGCACTGGCTGGGGGTGTGGGGGGGGGGGAAAGAAACAGAAGAGAAAACTTGTGGTGTAGCTTTGCAAGATCTGCTCTCTCCCCTGTATGCTCCTTCACCCTTCATGCATGGCCTCTCCGCTGTACTGAAAACCGCCAACTACTCCCCATGGAGGCCAAGGCAGCAGCAGTGGCCTTCGTCCTAATCCAATTTGTCAGGAAGGTAATGAAGTATAAAAGTGTGGATTCAATTAAAAAGGATTTTGATGTAGGATGCAGCCCGTGGGTAGGGAGGGAGAGAAGCCCTACTGTTTGAAAGGGACCATCTGTGCCACCAGGCTGCTGCTTTTGTGTTGTCCTGAAAGGGCCACTTTACTTGAGACAGGGTCTCTGACATGTCTCATGGCTGGCCCGTGGAAACTGTCCAGCCTTCAGGGAAGGAGGTGGATGTCCTTCAACCCTCCAGAGACTTGACCTCTTTCTTCCGAGGTCTGTTCTATATTAGTGCAATTGCATCCTCCGAGACCTCTCCAACAGCCCCGAAGGGCTTTGCAAGCATGGGTGAAACCAGCTAATAGTTCAGTAGCATAACTGAAGCAATTACAGATGTTAATGTGGAGAGCCTGGACTGGAGACGCGTGCAAAGAAATAGTGGGGAATGAGATATTTATTTGGATGTCCATCTGTAAAAATGTGTTATTTCACCTCTTGCTCTTGATTGAAAATCTCCTCTCCAAGGCTGTGTCAGCCTTTCTGTGCTATGCTAAGTGTAATATGAAAACAATGTTAGAATGCATAAATATTTATTACATTCACTCTTCACATACATTTTCTCCTGGAAGTAAAATTTGGATACTACTGTCCTATGAGGCAGGCTAGGCTGATGGACATCAATGATACATATTTCCTTCAATGGAATCTTAATTCTTGGCTACTGTGGACACATCTGCATAGCCTTCATAGCCGCAGAGCAGATGTGGTTTGTTGTCACCTGAATATTCTTTTTTTAAACTTTCTTCTTAGTCCCGAGATTTAGGCTTGTCTTCAAGAACAAACCAAGAAACCCTCTGCTTAATTTCCAAGCCCAGGCAACTGGGCAATAATGAGTGGAGCGATTCTTACTGTTGAGAGTAAGTGGGCAGAGCCACCCAGGTTGTGGACAAAAAGGTGAGAAGATGGGAACAACAATTAAAATGGAAGTATGAGCACAATAAGATATGAATAGCCATTGAATAAATATCTCCTTTATTCAAAATGCAAGCTTTTAGTAGTTCCAACTTGCTTGGGTTCATTTTCAACCTGCGTCTTCCCATTTAGATCCCAACAGCCTTCAGCACCAGACTTCAATTGCATCATAAGAACAGCCTCAGTTTATGATATATGGACCATACTCACAATCAGACTGATGGCTTCCAGTGGCTTCATGTTGACATTAAAAATTAAGGGTGAAAGGCCTGAGTTCTGTGGCACCTCATATACACAAGACCACTAGGATGAACTTTCCCTATCCCAAACTACTATTGGTCTCTGAGAAAGGACTGGAATCACTGGACACAGAGGACATTAATATCTGCAGATGGTCCAGAAAGAGACCATGGTTGGTGATATTAATGGTAGTTGAGATATCTACTAGGAGAAGAATGTGGGTACTGTCCCCATCCAAGTCCAGATAAAAGTCTTCGATTAGTGTAACAAAGCAGTTTCTATCCGATATCTAGATAGGACCAGCTATCTAGTTTTAGGGTATTCTGTGTTATTAAATGCCACGAAACTTTCCTATCAATGCAGTTTTTACATTAAAAATGGAAACAGTTTTCCCCATTCACGTGTGCTTCAACATGCTGGACTTCTGCTATCTTAATGCTTAAGTCTATGACCAATAGACTTGGAGGATATCAAGCTCGATATTGGTATGAACCAGAAATGTGCCATCTTTTTTGGTGGGTGGGCAAGGGCCACACTTAGTCTTTGAATGGTGAGCTGAGACCACATTCTCAAAATAATAACTTGTAAATCCCTTTGTATTCCATGCAAATTGGGAGGGGTAGGGGGTGGGGGGGATGGGCAGAAAATTTTCTCCAGGAACTTTCTTGGAAAATTTTGGGGGTCACAAAATGGATCCTTGCAGGTCTTTTTAAAATATATATCTAATATATTTGGTGAGAATGTAATTTTTAATGATGGACAGGACAATTTGACCTAGATTGCAGAGTGCTTAGAGTTACTCAAATATTTACTCCAGGTGATGTGAGAGACTTGTAAAGAATAATCCAGATACAGCATTAATGATATTTAGCTTTGAAATTTTAAAAATAAACAAAAGATTCATTTATCTCCCATTTGGAGAAAAAAAATAAAGAAAACTGACAGTGGAACAATGCTATCATGTCTTAACATAGATATTCTATAAAAAGAAAAACGTGACCATTTCCCAGTTGATGTTTCATATGAATGCCTACTGGGATCCCTGTCTCACGGTTTGTTTGATCAGTTAGAATGGGATTGGAGTAAACCCTGTATGAATAACAGTTCTCAAAGAACACTTTTTAATTTACATTGTTTTAGTACACAGAAATAAAGGGAAAATACCAACCAGAAAAATACAAAGCATTTTCTTAAAAAGTTCCAATTTAAATACAGCATTAAACAGTGATCAGTTCTGAATTCACTTGAATTAATTTTATTACAGTCAGAACAGAGTACATACCGGTATGCATTAAAAAATATCTGGTGATTAATAACACTTCCATGTACATCATTCTGCTTCAGAAGATACAGAGTTGCTATGAGCCCTTGTTGATAGACAACAGAATTTTATGAACATAAAAGTCATTTTTGGATATTTGTTCTACAATAAATATGTCTTGTATTTCTTGCAAATTGTCTGGCCTTTAGTTACCTAAGGACCATAATAGTGTTGTAAGATTCTGTATAGGCTTAGGATGACATGCTTGATTAATTATACCTCTTCCAATTCACACAAACACAGTCTATGAGGAACTGATCTATGTGTCTTCTAAGACTACTAGGTGGCACAACATCAAAGTGGGTTCTTGAAAATGCCCATTAGTATCTTGGATAGATTAAAAAAATTAGTCCACAACAGTGTAGCTTTGATTTGCTCTTCTTATGGGACAGAATAGCCTTGCGGTTTGACTTAATTTTTGCTGAAACTTCTTAATCACCTTCTTGCATTTATCTAGGTCAGAATGAAGTTAAGACTCAGAAGAGAGCATTTATTCCTACCTTTAAAATCTCTAGCTATCTATTACTGTTAGTGGGGGAATTCTTGCTGGAGCAAGATTGATCCTTAGACAGATAATAATTACTTGCCAAATTTTGACTTCAGGTCTTAGAAGGCTGGCCTAAGTCTTAGTCATGCATTAGGGACACATCTAGGGCAAAACTAGAAAAAAGAAAACAACACCACACTTTTTCACAAGTGGTCAAGTTGGAGGTAAGACCTAGCTGCACTTCATACAACTGTGCTACTGATTTAGCAACAAATAATTTGATTGCAGCAGGAATGCCATCATTTATGATTAAAAGTACACTTAAAAGCCAACCTTTATTGGGAACAGAAATGGCTGATTCCAGGATAAGTGGAGGTGAATAACTCCATCACAAATAATGCATGGGCATTAAAGAATTTCTATGGGTTAAGTAACTATGTCTTGTAAATAGTTGTAAAACATGTATACTTTGCATGATTATCTATAAAGTCCTCTTTCAAGCTAAGGAAGAGCATAGGGTTTGGGGGGTTTTTTTGAGCAGTATTCTTAACCTGCTCTCTAAGATATATGTATTTAAATATTTCAAGAAAATACTGTGTTATTTTTATTTTGTATTTTGACCAAAGATGAAATTACTATTCTAGACAACTTAATTCTATACATCTTTAAAATATCTAATGTATTCCAGATTTTGTTGTTGTTAGTTGCGAAGTCGTGTCCGACCCATCGCGACCCTATGGACAATGTTCCTCCAGGCTTTCCTGTCCTCTACCATCTTCTGGAGTCCATTTAAGCTCACGCCTACTGCTTCAGTGACTCCATCCAGCCACCTCATTCTCTGTCGTCCCCTTCTTCTCTTGCCCTCAACCTTTCCCAGCATTAGGCTCTTCTCCAGTGAGTCCTTCCTTCTCATCAGGTGGCCAAAGTATTTGAGTTTTAGCTTCAGGATCTGGCCTTCTAAAGAGCCGTCAGGGTTGATCTCCTCTAGGACTGACCGGTTTGATCGCCTTGCAGTCCAAGGGACTCGCAGGAGTCTTCTCCAGCACCAGAGTTCAAAGGCCTCAATTCTTTTGCGCTCAGCCTTTCTTATGGTCCAACTTTCACTGCCATACATTGCAACTGGGAAGACCATAGCCTTGACTATACGCACTTTTGTTGACAGGGTGATGTCTCTGCTTTTTAGTGTGCTGTCTAGATTTGCCATGGCTTTCCTCCCGAGGAGCAAGCGTCTTTTAATTTCTTGACTACAGTCCCCATCTGCAGTGATCTTGGAGCCCAGGAAAATAAAATCTGTCACTACCTCCATTTCTTCCCCATCTATTTGCCAGGAATTGAGAGGGCCGGATGCCATGATCTTGGTTTTCTTAATGTTTAGTTTCAACCCAACTTTTGCACTCTCCTTCTTCACTCGCAACAAGAGACTCTTCAGTTCCTCTTCACTTTCTGCCATTAGAGTGGTATCATCTGCATATCTTAGGTTGTTGATATTTCTTCCAGCAATCTTAATTCCAACTTTTGACTCCTCTAGCCCTGCCTTTCTCATGATGTGCTCTGCATATAAGTTAAATAGGCAAGGCGACAGTATACAGCCTTGCCGGACACCTTTCCCAATTTGGAACCAATCAGTGGTTCCGTGTCCAGTTCTCACTGTTGCTTCTTGGCCCGCATATAGGTTTCTCAAGAGACAAATAAGATGTTCTGGTACTCCCATCTCTTTAAGAACTTGCCACAGTTTGTTATGATCCACACAATCAAAGGCTTTAGCATAGTCAATGAAGCAGAAGTAGATGTTTTTCTGGAACTCTCTAGCTTTCTCCATGATCCAGCGTATGTTGGCTATTTGATCTCTAGTTCCTCTGCCTCTTCGAAATCCTGCCTGTACTTCTGGTAGTTCTCGATCCACATACTGCTGGAGTCTAGCTTGTAGGATTTTAAGCATAACTTTACTAGCATGAGAAATGAGTGCAATGGTGCGATAGTTTGAACATTCTTTGGCACTGCCTTTCTTTGGAATTGGAATGTAAACTGATCTTTTCCAATCCTGTGGCCACTGTTGAGTTTTCCAAATTTGCTGGCAAATTGAGTGTAGCACTTTTACTGCATCGTCTTTTAAGATTTTGAATAGCTCAGCTGGAATACTGTCACCTCCACTAGCTTTGTTGTTGCTCAGCTTTTCTAAGGCCCACTTCACTTCACATTCTAGGATGTCTGGCTCGAGGTCAGTGACCACCTCATTGTGATTATCAGGGACGTTAAGCTCATTCTTGTATAGTTCTTCTGTGTAATTTTGCCATCTCTTCTTAATCTCTTCTGCCTCTGTTAGGTCCCTGCCATTTTGGTCCTTTATCATGCCCATTTTTGCATTAAACGTTCCCTTCATCTCTCCAATTTTCTTGAAAAGATCTCTGGTCCTCCCTATTCTATTGTTTTCTTCTATTTCTTTGCACTGTTCATTTAAGAAGGCATTCTTATCTCTTCTAGCTATTCTCTGGAATTCTGCATTCAATTGGGCGTATCTTTCTTTTTCTCCCTTGCCTTTTGCTTCCCTCCTTTCCTCAGCTATTTGCAAAGCTTCCTCAGACAGCCATTTTGCTTTCTTGCATTTCTTTTTCTTTGGGATGGTTTTGGTTGCTACCTCTTGTACAATGTTGCGAACCTCTGTCCATAGTTCTTCAGGCACCCTGTCTATCAGATCTAATTCCTTAAATCTATTTGTCACCTCTACTGTATATTCAACGGGGATATGATTTAATTCATACCTGACTGGCCTGGTGCTTTTCCCTACTTTCTTCAGTTTAAGCCTAAACTTTGCAACAAGAAGCTCATGGTCTGAGCCACAGTCAGCTCCTGGTCTTGTTTTTACTGACTGTATAGAGCTTCTCCATCTTTGGCTGCAGAGCATATAGTCAATCTGATTTCTGTGTTGACCGTCTGGTGATGTCCATGTGTAGAGCCGTCTCTTGGGTTGTTGGAAAAGAGTGTTTGCTATGACCATCGTATTCTCTTGACAAAATTCTATCAGCCTGTGCCCTGCTTCATTTTGTACTCCAAGGCCAAACTTGCCTGTTATTCCGGTTATCTTTTGGCTTCCTACTTTAGCATTCCAATCCCCCATGATGATAAGGACATCATTTTTTGGTGTTAGTTCTATAAGGTGCTGTAGGGCTTCATAGAACCGGTCAATTTCATCCTCTTCAGCACCGGTGGTTGGGGCATAGACTTGGACTACTGTGATATTGAATGGTTTGCCTTGGATTCGAACTGAGATCATTCTGTCATTTTGAGGATTGTATCCCAGTATTGCTTTTCCTACTCTTTTATTGACTATGAAGGCTACTCCATTTCTTCTGAGGGATTCTTGCCCGCAGTAGTATACCTGATGGTCATCTGAATTAAATTCACCCATTCCTGTCCATTTTAGTTCGCTGATACCTAAGATGTCGATGTTCAGTCTTGTCATCTCTTGTTTGACCACGTCCAGCTTTCCTTGATTCATGGATCTTACATTCCAGGTTCCTATGGAGAAAAAATCTTTACAGCATCGGACTTTCCTTTCACCACCAGACATATCCACAGCTGAGCGTCCTTTCGGCTTTGGCCCAGTCGCTTCATTCTTTCTGGCGCTACTAGTACTAGCCCTCTGCTCTTCCCCAGTAGCATACTGGACGCCTTCCGACCTGAGGGGCTCATCTTCCAGCGTCATATCGTTTTGCCTTTTGGTACTGTCCATAGGGTTTTCATGGCAAAGATACTGGAGTGGGTTGCCATTTCCTTCTCCAGTGGATCACGTTTTGTCAGAACTCTCGGCTATGACCTGTCCGTCTTGGGTGGCCCTGCACGGCATAGCTCATAGCTTCATTGAATTACGCAAGCCCCTTCGCCACGACAAGGCAGTAATCCATGAAGGGGGTATTCCAGATAGGAATACATAAATAATTGGATGTAGCAAATAGAGTGAACAAGGGGAAAAGAAATATAAGTGACAAAATACAGGTGGATTACTAGCAAATCTAAAAAAAAGCATTTGGCTAATATATCCTAATATATTATGAATGACTTAAAAGTGCTATAGACATTTCAAACTCAATTTCACATCAAGACATGTCTCCATTAATGTATTTGATTAGCACAATAATAATGAATTAATGGAAAAAGGAAAGAAATGCACTGGAAAATTACTGTAGCTAATGTGCCAACTATATCTCCAATTAAAATATGGACTCTAGAACCTCACTCTTACATATTGTACATGATATACATCTATGTAATCCAGTTATCTGTGTAGCATTTGTGCATCTTCATACTATTGGAAAATGCTACTGTTTTTGTTATTTGATAATTGATCGTCCTTGGGTTTTTCAGCAGTTTCTAATATTATCATTTCAGGTTTATGGAAAAAGACAGAAATAATTAACAATTGAGAGGTTACACCTAGACCAGTGCATCTATTGGCCAAGACAGTCTCTTTAGATCAGAGGTCTTCAAACTTGGCAACTTTAAAACCTGTGGACTTCAACTCCCAGAATTCCTCAGCCAGCTGAGGAATTCTGGGAGTTGAAGTCCACAAGTCTTAAAGTTGCCAAGTTTGAAGACCCCTGCTTTAGACAATTCCATTTAAGAACAATCTTACCTACAGTATATGCCAGTGGTGCCATGTATAGATCAACAAAATATCTATGAAAGTTGCAGTCAATACACGGGGATCACATTCAACATCTGACTCCTCTGCTGAAAATGGATCTAAAAGACCATGTTACTTAGACCCAATCTTGCATTTAAAACTTCCCCAATAATAAAATAAGCAAAATGAACTGTTAAATATTTTGCCAGCTCTTATCCAGATTTCATGACATTCATTTCATTGTATCAATTTAAAAAAAAGCTAACATGCAAAGAGCAACTTCATATAATCTGTCTGATGATGACATTCAGAGTGGTGCTGTGTATCCATTATAAAAAGTACAGATTCTCTTGATATGCCCCATGTTCAGTAAATCTACAATTCTCCATATATAGAGAACTTCCAAATATTTAGTATATAATCGAACATCTCATTCTCTAATATGGTGTAAATATTATTCTTTCCAAGAGTATTTTACACTTCTAGCAAAATGAAGCTGACAAACTCTTTAAAACAGTAAATAGGAAAAAAAACTTTTATTGAATTAATCTCATTTTAAGACCATAAAAAGATACAGCATTTAATACATTTAAGATGCTCAAGCAATGATTTGTTATTATAGGGTATTCCAATTCTTCCAAGGTTCTTTCAAGTAATCACAATTGACTTTAATGATGCTCTATTTTCACACGTGCCCATTCCAAATATTCTTCACAATTTAATGCTGGAAATGTAGTTGAATCATGGCTAAAAAGAGGACTGAAGGATCACTGTAGTGTTAGGGGACTTAATCATCCTGATTTTATGAAAAATAAAAGTCACAAGATATGACTAGTGATAAAGCTGAAAGGCCAGACTGTTAAAACCTCCGTCACCATATGACAACCATAATTGGGGTAAAGAAAATTGTCCCCTGCCTCTAAAACTCCTAACTTGACAGCTGTCATTTGCAAGCAAACAAACATGTCCCACTTATAAACACACAGTTCAAGAGCTTTCGCCACTTAATCTCTGGCAGATAAACTAACAAAGGAGAGATTTGGAATTATTTTCCAAATCTTGCCGCTCTGACGAGATTAGAGCTCTCTTAATCTTGCCCAATGAGTATTTGGGGGATGGTTTAATGAGAATTTGTGCAGGCATAATCCTGTCGTTAAAATCATTCCCCAAACTAATCTTCCGAGGTGGACAAGATATTCTTAGGGTTGAAGCTGGGAGCTATGAAATTCTGAATGTTGAACCTCTGTGTCAGTTCTAGTAGTAACTGAATACTAGAATAACAGAATAACAGAGTTGGAAGGGACCTTGGAGGTCATCTAGTTCAACCCCCTGCTCAGGCAGGAAACCCTATAACAGTGATGGTGAACCTTTTGGAGACCGAGTGCCCAAACTGCAATCCAAAACCCACTTATGTATCATCGGGTGATGGATGGGTGTGGCCCATTGGGTGGGTATGGCCAATTGGGTGGGTGTGGCCCATTGGTTGGGCATGGTAATGGCAGACTGGGTGGGACTAAAAAGTTCAATCAATCAATTCCAACTTTGCGAGATCTTTTTTTTCCTGCAAGAAGTTGAAATTTATTGATTGAACCTTTTTTTTTTTTTGCACATGGTGACGGAGGCCTGAAGTGAAAAGATTTTATAAAACCCAGCTGAAGGCCTAGGACTGGGGCGACAGCGCGCGTGCCCACAGAGAGGGCTCTGCGTGCCACCTGTGGCACCCGTGCCATAGGTTCACCACCACAGCCCTATACCATTTCAGACAAATGGCTGTCCAATCTCTTCTTAAAAACCTCCAGTGTTGGAGCATTCACAACTTCTGGAGGCAGGTTGTTCCACTGATCAATTGTCAGGAAATTTCTCCTTTGTTCTAGGTTGGTTCTCTCCCTGATTAGTTTTCAACCATTGCTTCTTGTCCTGTCCTCAAGTGCTGTGTCTGAAACTCTGATTTTGCAAATGGCACCTGCTCACTTTCCCACTCATGGTAAGATCCTGAGAGAGTTAGATCATCTTCTCTTAACATACAAAAGTTTTAAGAAAGCTAGAGATGTAGAATAATTAGCTATAGGCCCAGTTCTCATGGTTTATCTCACTAGTTCAGTAGGGAGAAGTATTAAGTTGGAACACCTAATCCAATCCAAACGGCTCAAAAATTATTGAGATCCAAACTAATTTCCCCGATGTACAAATAGCTTGTGCGAACAGATGCTAATAATTTCTATTGGCTTCAGAAACAGAGTGGCTTTGCAAAATCAGGTTTCTTTAGGATCTTCATCTTTTTCACCATTTGACTTTTCATTGCAAAGAGCTTATATAGATGACTTTGGAGAGAGGGTATGAATTAACCATTTCAAAAATATGTTCTAAATCAGACATGTCAAACACAAGGCCAGGGGGCCGGATGTGGCCCGCAAAGTGGTTTCATGTGGCCCACGAACCCATCCTGGAAACAGTGAGGGAACGGCCCCCACTGCCTTGGTCCTGGCTCAGGGAGGCCTGAAGCCAATGTACAATTTCATGGTGGCCATCTAGGCTGAAATGCATTCAGTCTTACTTCCACAAGGCCATCTGAAAACAGTGAGGGACCGGTCCATGCTGTGTTGGCACTGCCCCCTGGGTGCACACTGGGGAGGTATCACCCTTTGTGAGAAATGAAGAAATGCACAATCGCCTGGAAGTGGCCAGCACATGGCCCTGCCTATTTTGGGCAGGCTAGGGGCTGGGCAGCGTTCCGCTTCTCTTCAGATTCATGCCACCCGGCTCAGCCTCTCGGCACTGTGAGGAGAGCGCCCTGCTGCCTGCCAAAACCGGGCAGGCTGGGGCCTGGGCAGCATTGCGCAGGTAACATCGACTCTCATGCTGCTCATGGCATTCCCTCCACCAGAGCACACTGTTGGATATGTGAAGTAGGCGAGGGCCATGTGCTGGCCACTTCCAGGCGATGGTGCATTTCTTCATTCTCCCTCCCTCATCTCAAATATTTTCCCACCACTGAAGGAAGGAAGGAAGGAAGGAAGGAAGGAAGGAAGGAAGGAAGGAAGGAAGGAAGGAAGGAGAGGGAGGGTTTGAGGGAAGTCCTGCCTTAGTCCTTTCCTGCTGCCCTTTCACCATCCCCTTGCCCCCTCCTCCTGGCCTATCCTGGTGGGTCTCCCATCCTATTGCTAAGGAAGCTTTGGATACAAAGCCAGGTCTCCTCACATGGAGAAGGAGCGGGCTTCCCTCTTGACTTTGCCCTCGTACCCATCATGAGCAACCTGGCTAAGGAGAGCAAGCACAGCAGCAGCAGCAGCAGTGCAGCTGGGTGCCCCCTTAGAGAAGTGGGGCTGGGCTTAGTCCCGCGAGTGCTTGAGGGCTGGGTTGGGCATTTGACCTCTGCGCCACCGTCCAGCTTCCCCCCCACATGGCCTAAGAGGAACAGTGAGGCTCCTCCAGTGGACCATGCCTTGGCACTTGCCCCGGTCCCATCTCCTTCTTCAGATCTGCCCCACTCCTGCCCAGGCCCCCATAGGTACCCTTGACGTGAAAGATGTAGAGCTGGCCATGCCCACCCAGTAGGCCACATACACTCCAGCCACGCCCACCCAGTAGGCCATGCCCCCCTGCCCCCCCCAAGGGCAACTGCAATGCTGATGCAGCCCTCAAGGAAATTGAGTTTGACACCCCTGTTCTAAATCCACAGCAGAAGAATACATAAGAGAGAAACTCGAACTTGCTCTGGTTTAGTTCCCTGGAATATAGTAAAAGGAAGGGAGGGGAAACAGAGGCTTTCAGGTTTCTACCATAATATTCCTATCATACTTGAGGAATTTTCCTGACCTGGCCTGCTTCAAAGAGCTGGTGTTCATTCTTTTCTTTTCCCTGTTCATTCCCCCTTTGATTTCTCTTCAATTTTCCTTATCCCACTGCATGTATTTCCTCAGGGTTTAATAAGCTTGTTTCATAGACCCAATAAGGAAGTATTTTTTCAGCTTATTCTCTTGACTAGTCATTTGTATTTCCAGTTTAATTTTTAAAACGTTAGCCAGTTTCTTACGTATATCTAATAAACTTTCCTTTTTCCAGACATTGTCTTGGCCTGTCATTTGTAGCTGTACTTTTGGTACTCAATTTGTTTTGTCAGATAAAATTTGCTCCACACCTGCCATTTTCTCGTTAACGTATTTTGGACGTAGTCAACAGTCAGACATCATTATTGACATTGTTGATATTGTAGCTACTAATTTCTGGCTCCATTCTTTGAAGATCCCCCTTTAATATTTCCAGTGTTAAAAAGCTTTGTATCATTTTTAAAATCCCAGCATTAATTGATGTTACCTTGTATTTCTTTCTTTTTTTCTTTCTGCTTAAAATTTTTAATCTCCTCTAATGTCCAGTTTCTAAAATCATCATTAATCTTTCTTTATGACTTCTAATTGCTGGGATAGCAAAAATAAGTCTGCTTCCCACAACAGGTTCCTTATTTTTTACAGTTAATTCCAAATTCTTATAGTAAAAATATTCCAAATGTATCTTGACGCTTATTTGAGTTACAACGTTCTTAGATCATAATCTTATTAATCTTTTTGCTGTTTATTTCAAATTCTTTAAGTTCTTAAGCATGCAATTAATCTTTATTTTGTTCAAGTTAAAGATAATTTATTTATTAATGATTTATCACTTGTTGCTTGTATGTACACTGAGAGCTTTTGTACTGAAAAAGAATTCCTTGTGTGACCAACCACACTTGGCCAATAAAGATGTCTCTTCTCTTCTCTTCTCTTCTCTTCTCTTCTCTTCTCTTCTCTTCTCTTCTCTTCTCTTCTCTTCTCTTCTCTTCTCTTCTCTTCTCTTCTCTTCTCTTCTCTTCTCTTCTCTTCTCTTCTCTTCTCCTTCTCTTCTCCTTCTCTTCTCTTCCCTTCCCTTCCCTTCCCTTCCCTTCCCTTCCCTTCCCTTCCCTTCCCTTCCCTTCTCCTCTCCTCTCCTCTCCTCTCCTCTCCTCTCCTCTCCTCTCCTCTCCTCTCCTCTCCTCTCCTCTCCTCTCCTCTCCTCTCCTCTCCTCTCCTCTCCTCTCTCCTCTCTCTTCCCTTCCCTTCCCTTCCCTTCCCTTCCCTTCCCTTCCCTTCCCTTCCCTTCCCTTCCCTTCCCTTCTCACCTGATGAAGACTTTTCAAGCTTGTTGTTTTGAAGATCTCTAATAGCTTTAAGAAAATTAGTAGAAAATTTCTAAAAGTGATTAGGAAGTATGGTTTGCGAATGTAGTGTCCCTTAACAGTCTCTGCTGTGGTTTCAAGCAAGATGATGACAGATGGTCCTCGACTTACCACAGTTCATTTAGTCACTGTTCATAGTTACAATGGCACTGAAAAAAGTGACTTATGACCATTTTTCACACTTACTGCCATTCAGCATCCCCATGGTCATGTCATTTACATTTGGAAGTTGACAACTGGCTCATATTTATGATAGCTGTAGTGTCCTGGGGTCATGTGGTCACTTTTTGTGACCTTCTGGCAAGGCAAAGACAATGGGAAAGCCAGATTCACTTAACAACGGTGTTACTAATTTAACAACTGCAGTGATTCACTTAACAAATGTGGCAAGAAAAGTTGTAAAATGGGGCAAAATTCACTTAACAAATTTCTCACTTAGCTCAATTTTGGTCATAAGTTGAGGACTACCTGTAGTACTGTAGTCTCCCGGTACACAAACCCACAGAAAACCACTGCCCTGTAGTCTCCTTGTGAGGAACAGTTGTGTAAGGACCCATTTCAACTAACCACCCAAGAGAGCAGAACTCTTCAAACAGGCATCGTCTCAAAAGGATACTTTTATTGGGGGTTCAGTGACAGTAGGGAAGTCAAGGCGAGATCTGGGGGAAAACCTGCACAAACGGTATAGTTAAGCTAGCAGTATTCCTCCTCCCGCCAAAGTCATAATGTCCATTTGAAATCCAGCCAATCCACAGGTGGCACAATGAGTGGGTAACTGGTATGTTTGTCTCAAGGTCTTCTCCAGCTTTCGTTTCTCTGTAACCATCTCCCTGATAAGAGAGACACATTCCTTTCCCAGGATGATAAGAGACAGGAGAGGGAAAGTAGAAAGTGAAAGTTATCCCAAGCAAAAGCATGCTTCCCCTCCCCCCAGCAGAATGGCAGGCCCCAAAAGTAGAATAACTATGCAAGGGAAACAATGAGGGTTTGGGGACCTGACAAGTTTTCTATTCACCAGTTCCTTGGTCTTTGCCATAGTCATCAGCTTCTCTTTTGCAGAGGAGGACTTTCCTCTTCCATCTTTCCTGGAAGCTGCTGATAGCGAGTAACCTCTGGAGTTCTTTTCATCCACAAAAGTAGATCTATGTATGGTGAAATAACCATCAGTGATTTAATCAAGCCATAAAACTGAAAAAAAGATACTACCAGAATTGATTCAACCAAGTGAAAGCTAAAAACAACAACATCCCACTAAGATAAAGCCTCTTTTGAGTTTAATTCAGTTCTGGTTAGGTTCTTATCATTTTTTTTCCTCGTCAACAATACAGAAGTAGTTTGCCACTTGCTTCCTCAGGATTCTTTTTCTGGCTCCCTAATCTAGCAGTTTGGCGGGTCGAATCCTGAGTGTCGCGTAACAGAGTGAGCGCCTGTTACGCGTCCCAGCTTCTGCCAACCTAGCAGTTCGAAAGCACGTAAAAATGCAAGTAGAAAAATAGGGACCACTCCGGTGGGAAGGTAACAGCGTTCCGTGTGCCTTTGGCGTCTAGTCATGCTGGCCACATGACCACGGAGACGTCCTCGGACAAGCGCTGGCTCTTCGGCTTTGAAACAGAGATGAGCACCGGCCCCTAGAGTCGGAAACGACTAGCACGCATGTGCGGGGGAAACTTTACCTTTTTAATCTAGCCTACAGCTTGAAATACCTGGTGGTCTCCCATCCCAGGAGTAATCAGGTCAACCTTGCTTAGTTATTTGAGTTCAGCTGAATAAAATAAAAGAAAAAGCACAAGTGTTCAAAACTGGGAAAGTGTAAAATGTTGGCACAGAGGGTGGTCCAGTGTCAGTGCCATCCCTCAAAGGACTCCTTCTTTTTTGACACTTTTCTTTAGGGAAGATATCTGGAGAAACATTCCAATATCTTAAAGTGTGGGCATGTGGGGGGTGAGGTGTGGGGAGTGGGTAGGCTTGCTAAGGTACTTTTGTCACAACACGTTTTAGGTAAGTAGATATTAACCCTTGAATTCAAGGTAGAAGAGAATAGGCAAAGTGTATAATTCTTTCCTGTTTAACTAGAACAGGGGTAGGCAACCTCAACTCTTTTATGACTCGTGGACTTCAATTCCCAGAATTCCTGAGTCAGCGGACTCAGGAATTCTGGGAGTTGAAGTCCACGAGTCATAAAAGAGCCGAGGTTGCCTACCCCTGTGCTAGAACATAGATCTACCTATCCATGTAGTAGGAATTTTCTAGAGTTTCTCAACAATTTAAGTCACTGCATGCGGTTTGGGTAGATTTTCCTGCATTAGCCTACCTCACAGGGTTGAGAGAGAGGAACAACCCCTGGAGGACAATGGTGTATTTTTCTTTTAAATTGCCACCATTAGTCCTCCTTAGCTTAATTTTCAGGGTCCAAAGATCAGATCTCCCATCGTGAGTCCATTTTAGCTTCCCTCCACTTACATGGTCATCACCAGTTCTAAGAGAATTTGAAGACCCTGTAAAATTAGTGCAACATCTGAGCCCTACATCCCTTCCGCCCCCACCCACCCCCACCTCCACCAATGCTGCTTTGGGCTCCCTGGTGAATAAGTCCATGAGAAGACTGGGCAATAGGTGGATTTTTGCTAGCCGTTGTTGCTATTTCTGCTGCCTCTAACCTTGGGTCTTCCAATAACTCAGTCAGCCTAACCCTTCCAGGCAGCCTAAGGCATTGAGAAGTGGGGGGAGAGGGAGGAAGGGGGAAATCCAGCCTCTTTGCAAGGGAAAAGGCCATCTGCCATGAAAACTGACACCTGCTGATGCTGACAGAATCAGAGGCCACTGGTCGCCACCTCCACAGTGTGAATAAGCATCCAAAAAGGGATGTGGACAGGTCACCCTGTTCCTGGAAGTCTTCCTCCACCTCCTTTGGCCTGGGTAGGAAGGCTCAAGCCAGCATTTCAGGCCACCGAGCAAACCAAAATTTTCCTGAAAGCCCGAAAGACGAGAAAGGAAATGGGAGAATCCTGACAGCAGGTGGAAGAGAGAGAGGGAGGGAGGGAGGGAGAGCAGGAAAATTAGAGCAAATGGTCTTTCTGTTCCACTTGCTACCTTTGCTACTTTTTCTTCCCACCCCTCGTTCTCCTGTTTCAGGGATGAGCAAAGCAGAAGGTGCAAAGTTCCTAGAAACTGGGGTAAGAGGACAAATAGCCAGCTTCCTTGGTGTGTGAACTGGGCTACAGAAAAGGCTTTAACTTTGGGCTCCTTCCCCCATTCGGAACTGAGATGAGGATCCCCAGATCCGCCAGTTTCCTCAGGAAGAAAGTGTTCGTTTGCTCTTCATTTGACTCCAGGTGCTTTAGGATTCAGTTAATGTGGTTTCTTTCTCTCCATTCCTAGATCAGCTTGGCTCATCTACTAATGATGGTTTTCCTATCCTAAGCCATAATGAACTGTTGCTTGGCTCCAGATCTGTGAACAGATGTAATGTTGATATCCTGGTGGTGTCAAACAAGGACAGGTGAGCCTTTGCTTGGTCTCTCAGCCCAAAGTTAAAGCCTTTTCCATAAGCCCAGTTCATACACCAAGGAAGCTGGCTGTTTATTTTCATTTTCTATAAGAACTTGGAATCCCACTAGGTTGGGCTTGGTTGCTTGGGAGTTGAAGCCATCTGACAGAGGATCAGACACACTAGTAGCCTATGCCAAATGGTGTTCTCCAGTACAAACCATGATGGTGTTCAAATGTCATTAGATGTGTCATGGTGTCACCATACAAATGGTTCTTGTACACTGCATGGTGGTGGGGGTATTTCCCACTCCCTTCTCCATAACAAGAGTAAGGAAGCTTTTGCTTAAGAGCATCCATGTTTCTGATGCAGGAACCTAAGCTGCTATTCTCCAAAGCACCTGAGAGCAGAGCAAGAAGCAATGAATGGAAACTAACCAAGGAGAGAAGCATTTCAAAATGCTCATTTTGGCCTCTGAGGACTTCAGAGGACATGTCTGGTGACTCAGTGATGACACCATCCAGGAAGGCTGAAAATGTAGAATAGAATAGAATAGAATAGAGCTGGAAGGGACTTTGGAGGTCTTCTAGTCCAGCCCCCTGCTCAAGCAGGAGTACCTATACCGTCTCAGGTGAATGTCTAATCTCTTCTTAAAAAACTCCATTGATGGAGCACCCACAATTTCTGGGGGTAAGCTGTTCCACTGGTTGATTGTCCTCATTGTCAGGAAGTTTCTCCTTAATTCCAGGTTGTGTCGCTTTTTTGATGAGGATGTTCAGGGGTTAAGAAATGGGCGATAGTTTTGCCTTGCAGAATTTAATGAACCAATTTTGCCCCTTATTTTAACAACAGCAACAACAAATCACTACAAACAATATCCAATTTTTATGGCATGATCTGTGAACATTCTGAGAACCATAAAATTGGAGACTATAGTCATTGCTGTGCAGCCTAAGACCACAGACTGGATGTTGTATCACATTCTATCTATTTCTAAAGTGCAGATAAGGTAAAGGTAAAGGTTCCCCCGCACAGGCGTGCTAGTCGTTTCCAACTCTAGGGGCCGGTGCTCATCTCCGTTTCAAAGCCGAAGAGCCAGCGCTTGTCCGAGGACATCTCCGTGGTCATGTGGCCGGCATGACTAGACGCCAAAGGCGCATGGAACGCTGTTATCTTCCCACCATAGTGGTCCCTATTTTTCTACTTGCATTTTTACGTGCTTTCGAACTGCTAGGTTGGCAGAAGCTGGGACGAGTAACAGGCGTGCTCACTCTGTTACACGGCACTCGGGATTCGACCCGCCAAACTGCCAACCTTCTGATCAACAAGCTCAGTGTCCTAACCCGAACAGCTATATCTTGCTGACCTATGATTCCCAGCATCCTTCAGCTTTGGTTGGTCTTCTTAGGGAAGCTGTGAAAGGTAGTTCAGCAACATCTGGAGTTCTGCAAGTTGCCCATCCCTGCATGTCATAAGTTGCATGGAATATAGTCCCATTAAAGGAGCCTTACATATACAAACAATTGTTATTGTGAGGGGAGATAAGAGAAATGAGCAAAGGAGATATTAAGGAACTACCCTGAGCCATATATCTCCAGAGCAAACCTGGATCAATTCCTTACTCCCTCGGAAATCAAGTATTCCATGTAATACAAGTTTTAGATATTTTCCCCTTTCTTAACGTTTTCCTCCAAATGCAGGATCCACTGTTTTTCAGATCAACCGAGTATTGATCCACTGGTTGCAGTGGGAAATGAGAAATACTTTGGAACAAGGTAGATCAAATCATTTCTGTACTATTGCTAAGATAGCAGCATAGGTGTTTTCATAAAGTTATGAGGAGTCCACTTGAAGGAGATTACTTTTTGCACAAATAACCTATTTTTCCCCCTATCAAGAATCAGAGGGAATTGGGGAGTGACAGACAATGGTGTGCACTAGCCTTTTCTTCTTATCTGAGGGCACAGGGAAATGCATTGCAGGTTGTTTTCCTAGGAATACAAACCCTGCTCTGCTCACTGGAATTGAGGCAGAAAGAGAGAAAGTATTTGGGAGGATCTTGGTAGAGAACAGAATGCCAACCCCTGAATGGAATGGCTAGCTGGACTGTCTGATAAAGACTCATATTAGTTTTTCTGGGAGGCTCGTTTGAGACCATCTGAGCAGATGTGGGGAGAAGAGGGAGAAGCATCACGGATTAATCTCCTGCCAGTGGTCACTACTAAGCAAGCATTTTGTACTTCTCCCAAAACAGATTGAAATCCCGGCTGATCTGGAGCTTAGGGTGGGCTTTGTGGAGTGGAGCTGAGATTTACCTAAATTACAAGCTTGTATCTCATAATCATTGAGAAAGAATTTACATGCATTGCTGTTACTTGTTTTTTTAACTCTCTCTCTCTCTCTTTGTGTGTATCTTGATGTGTGTCTACGTGTGTATTTATAGATTGTGACCCTTCCTTCCAATTTGGTAGCCTCCAAGCAGGTTAGAGTAGAAATCTACCGAGCATCCCTACCGAGCATCACAGTTTGGAGTGATGGGTATTGTATTCCGACATATCTGGAAAGTGTCAGGGTGCAATTCTAGGAACACCCAGTAAGGCTTTCTCAGAAAGAGGCTTGTAATGGCAGGCTTGCATATAGGCTGGAAAAAACTTTGGACATTTTTTTACTTCTTGTTTTCTGCAATAACCCACAGGAAAATAGCCTGAGAACTGAAGAAACAGCAGACCTTCTTTTCAGATATGAGTTTTAGCCTTTAGCTAGCCTTTGGGTGATGTCTGATTCCATACTTTGTACACAGTCCTAAACTGAAAGGTGCTTTGGGAATTGTGGCTGGCAAGAGAAAGGGCCGTTGCTTAGCAGTGATGCCTGGGCTTTGCTTGCACCCCACAGTATGTTATCAAAGTACAAATCCCTGCAGTCTCAGACAGCAGGGCCAGTGGTGAGAGATGCTAGAAATGGCACCTTGGGAACATCAGCCACAGATTCAATATTTCAGATGTAGAAGGTCTAGATTCTGGTTAGATTGAGAAAAATGATTTTAAAGGAGCAGAATGACTAGATTTAGTAGAAATGTATTAGTATTAAAGCCATGAATAAATAATGCACGGCTGGTTCTAGTTGCAGGTTGTGTTCATGGATGCCACCCCTTCTTCCTTACTGCCTTTGAAGCTGGGTCTGACAGACAAAGGAAATTTTCCTAAAGCTTAGCATTTGGGATCTAGGGTTGCTCTCTGTCAGTGCTATTATAAAGCAGCTGCATAATGCATCTCCCATCCGAGAGAGAGAGAGAGAGAGAGAGAGAGAGAGAGAGAGAGAGAGAGAGAGAGAGAGAGAGAGAGAGAGAGAGAGAGAGAGAGAGAGAGAGAGAGAGAGAGAGAGAGAGAGAGAAGAGAAATTGATTTGTGGGGTCTCTGAGCTTGGTTGTTTTCTTGCAGACATTTATTTCATTATCAAACTAAGTTATACTGGTCCAGCACACCTACTTTGACAATGAAACATCTGCAAGAAAACAAACAAGCTAAGAAAGCACCAAAGACCCCACAGTTTCAGCCTCAGTTAAAAATATTCTTTTTTACTGAGATTTATCTATCTGTCCATCTACCCATCCACTCACATATCCATAATCAATCCATCCATCTGCATGAGTGTGAGAGATCATAATGATAACTTGAGTTATTTTGAGCAATTAGGTTGTTTTTTTTGGGGGGGGGGGAATCCATCTTTTTTTAATGTATACATTTAAATTGTATACTTTTCTTTTACTGAATAGTTTCTCAGAGCTGGTTTTTTTTTTAAAGAACAATTTTAAAACTAACCGGAGGGAAAAACAAACCAACCAGAAGGTTTAATTATTGATAAGGCAAAAAAAGGGAAAGGCATAGTATACAGAAATAAGAAAGGTAAGATTCTATTAGAGGAAGTCACTCTGTCCTTCCATGACATCTTTCCTGCCACTGAAATCTGGAATAGCCCCTTTGGCCCAAGTCTCTGAGAACTGCATCCAGCCCCGTTTCTAATCTTTTCACCGATGCCGTCTGACGGCTAGGGCTTGCAAAGACCCTCACGAGGCCTCTTGTTGCTCATCCAGCCTTTCTCCCTTCACAAAACCTTAGCCTTTAATCCCACAGTGTTTCCTCCACAGAATTACTTGTGATATTAGAGCTGATGGCAAATCAGCTGCCTGGATCAGATGTTCCAGGACTGGTGGAGCGTTCCTTCTTCCAGCCACAGGCGAACAGAGGCTCGCGCATCTCCTACACAGGGAGGGAAAAGAGAACAAAAGAGGTTCCTAATTTGCACAGAACATCTGTGAACATTTATTTAAAGAGGGGCGCACACCTTTACTCGTACTAGATTTGAAACAAAATATAGTATAATTCACTTCATCAGTGAAGACTTCTTGTGGGTGTGCCAGTTCAATCTGCTGAGTAGGAGATTACGATTCCTAGGGAATTTCTTAAAAGTTCCTGTTCTGGAATAGTTCTTTATTGTAAATTCATTCCATACCGCCTTTGATATATTACTCCCTGTTTCTGTTTAACTTTATTAGTCTTTCATTAATGGCAAATAAAATGGCTCAGGTATGCCTCTCTTATCCTGGGAGACCTGCTCTTGCCACGTGGGAGAAGAAGGGTTAGGTACTTGATTGAGGGATTGAATGGGCATTGAGCTGCTGACAAATTCCTCAGAGCTGTTTCTCAGGCTTTGGAATCTCCAAGATTTGGAGCAAATCGCCCATTTTGGGGAGCATGAGTTTAAAGAACAAACCCTTTCGGGGTAGGCTGGCTCAGGAATTCTGGGAGTTGAAGTTCACGAGTCATGAAAGAGCCAAGGTTGCCTACCCTTGCCTTAGGTCAAAGTATTTGCACACAGCTCTGACTGGTTTAAGGGGCTACTGCATAAAAAAGAAAAGGGGAAAAAACCAACCAATACCCCCAAATAATAGTAATAAAAAACCTTAAAAATTGACTCAATTCCCCCAAAGATACCCTTGCATCATCACCAAGTTTCTTGTTTTCTATAGAGGCTGGAGGCCAACCCCCCCCCCTCCGCTGCCCCAAACAATTGCCATTCCTAAAATACATTTTTTAAAATTTTTCTAGAAACAAAGAAACAAAACAGTCAGAATGGGACGCTTAGCAACCAACCAGCAGTCTGCTGAACACGAAGCTCTAACGATATAACCAGGATGAGGTAATTTTCTTATCTCTGCCTTATTTTTCAGGGGTTGGCATGCTCTATTTATGTGAAAAAACAGACTAGAAAACAGTGGTGGCCTTAGACATTTGGCATCTTCAGCAAGAGTATAATGCCCTTCCTCCCCATTGCCAAATGATTAGGGGTTTACCTAGTAAAAACAGATAAGAATAAATATCAAATATCATCATACATTGGTGAAAGCTAACTGCCTGGCTTAAGTGCACTAGCAAACTGTTCATTGCTGATTTCCTTCTCTATCTACTTGAAATTATGATAACATTTCTGTAAATTTCCAGATTTGCCCAGCCATCAGGGCTGGGTATGAGAAATAATTTCTGAGGTTATGCAAGGCTTCTCTGCTCTACTTCAACTGGATCTCCATTCTTGAAGAATCCAGGCCTTCTCAGAGTTTACCCAGGAAGCCTGTTCCAATTTGTTTCAGGTATAAAGGGAATCTGGTTTGGAGTAACATTTTACAAACTCCAGTTAGCAACTAAATGAATAAATATGGAACATAACGTAACCCAGAGACCCATGTGGTTTAGGGATTAAAGTGTCAGGTGGAAAATCGTGAATTTTAGTCCCGTGTTAGGCAGAATGCCAGCTGGGTGACTTTGGGCCATTTCCTCTCTCTCAACTCTGGGAAGTTGGCAAAGGCAAACCACTTTGCAAATGCTGCCAAGATAACTGCAGGGATTGACCAAGCAGTCAAGAGAAATCAACACAGACATACACACACACAAAGTCATAACCCATTAGTGACCGCTGCAGTTTTCAAAAAATCAGTCTAGGATATTGTAATTTCCATTGACTGCAACCCATCCTGCCCTGCTCTTTTCTGTTCTTCTCCTCCTGGTCCAGTCCCAATGATGTATACTGTTGCTACAGCCCCATAGAGAAGTTACTCATTCAACTAAGCATGTAGTTGAACTGTCCTCCTGCACGCTCTTCCCCGACCTGATGACCTCCAATGTGTTGGGACTACAGTCTCCACTATATCTAACCAGCACAGAGGGCAATAGGTTGTGCATCGTAATACCTTCACATTTGATTATAACATTAATTATGATGACAACTACCAGGGTCATATGATTGCAAAAATTGTGTATATGTAATCTCCAAAATTGGGCATATGTGATTGGATATATGTGATTCCGTAAGAGACTGAAGTTTCTCTTACTAATCCTTAAAGGATTGCTATAGCTAGAGGAAAATAAAAGTAGAAGTGATGGTATACAGTGTGTCTACAAATAGAAAGGCTGTTTGTCTGGAGTGGCATAGGGTCTCCTGCTTGAGTTGGACTTTAAAGACCTCCAAAGTCCCTTCCAACTCTGTTATTCTGCATTCTGTAATTCAATCTGAATCCTTTGTAAAATTACAGGTAGTACTCAGTTAATGGTGCAATTGTGATTGGAATTCCATCGCTAAGCAATACGATTGTAAAATGCAACATCATAAGACCACACAACTTAGTTGTGGCAGTTCCAGCTTCCTAGTTGCCTTTGTTATGCAAGGACTGGGGAGGTAGTTAAGCAAGTACCTCGTGTGATTGCATCTTCTGACTTTCCGCTGGCTTCCCCACTGATTTTGCTTGTGAGCGCAGACATGCTATGATGGCTAGAACTTGAAGGACAAGTCATAACTACCACTTGTTCAGCCCTGTTGAGCAGTCACTCAACAAGTGGTATAGGTATACATGTGAGAGACAGCAATTGTATATCTCTGATTTCTTGGTATCTATATGCTTCCAATAGGGAAGCCTACTGATTCCCCTTTTCCTAAAACATCCACATCTTAAAAATCTGTAATCAGAATTGTACTTTATCTCCAGAGAAATAGGAAGGACAGCTAAAGTAAGGCTACAAACCCTGGGCTGCAAAAAACCAGGAGAGCCACTAGGTGGCCACAAGGAAACTTAAAACCCATCTCGTTGCTGCCATCTTGTGCCATTTATGCTTTTTCAGCCCAGATCTGGTAATCAGAATTAGAAAAGAATTGATTTATTTTAAAATCAGCAGCCAGATCTTTTGACTTAGAGTAGATGAAATCCTCAGGGCTCATTGTGCTGGGCGCATTAGAAACCCACTGGTTGATGGAGTTATCAGATTACCCGTTCTCAGAATCATAATCCATAAACCAGGATTTTAAAAGGTTTAGTGATTATATAGCTGCATTGGGGAAAAGAGCAGGGCAGCTGCCAGTCTTGGAGCAGACAGCAATTATTCCATGGTTCCTTTCTCTATCTTGCTCTGCCATAGTGGAAAAAGATGTCCAAGCAGGCTGGTGTGCTGGACTGTGAACTTCTTCTAGCTAGAAGGCAAATCTTTTTTCAGGTATGGAGAAGGGCTAAGCTTGACCTGTTTGATTTCCATCTACCCTAGAACAATTACACCTTAGAAACTGAGAAGCCTTCAGTCTCATCAAAGATGCCAACCAGAATATAAGTTTCTACTTTCAAATGAAGTCAATAAAAGGGTGCACCCAGGTCTAGTGAAGTAAATCCCTCTTCCCAAATGAGAACAATGGACTTCCAACTTTATCGGGCCTAGATTAGCACATTTTGAAGTTAGTTAAGGAAGGTGTATGGCGAATGTCAGAGATTTCACTGGAATAACATTAGGTCTTAGGGACGAGGAGGCGCTGCACCCAGAATTTAGGATTAGAAAGAAAAAGAAAAGCCAAAGAAATCTTAATCATATTGTTGAAAGAAAAATCTTCATCAGGGTCTGGTCCAAGCCGGGAATAAACAACATGGCGACTGCTTTAGAAAGAAGGTTGTAGGTTTTTTGAAGAGGAGAGCCAGACAGAAAGATGGCTCTGGGAAATCTGACCACATGTAGTAGGGAGTGGTGGGTTTTTATACCTTCTTGAGCTTTTGTTTGGAGTTGTTCCTGTGGCATGAACTTTGATCAGAATCTGAGTGTGCCTTTCTTGTATTCTGATGGTGGTGGATTAATCCTATTATGTCCTAAAGGTCATATCCTGCTTCCCTGGGACTGTGGCCGATGACTATTGGATTTTTTGGTGTGAGGGATTGTTGATTCTAGGGATCTTTGTCTTTGTAATCCAAGCTTCCTGGCTCCAATCTTTCTGACAAGATTATCACATCTGCATTTCTAAAAGCTGGCCTCTGCTGAGTTTTCTGCTTGGGGGAGAGGGGCTGGGGCTGGTTTCTGTCTTATTTTTAAGATCTTCTCCATTATTCCTTTGTGGAAATATATTCTGCCTTTTTAATATTCCCCAAATATTTATTTCTCTGGATTCTTCCCACAACATAATATATTGGAGATTGGAAATCTTCTTGTACCAGAGAGGTGAGCTGGAAACCAACTGAGGCGTGTAGCAGATGTTCTGTTGGTGATGAGATGACCCCTCTCAATGATTGAGGTTGGGATTGTTGGGGAATCTGTTTTCTTGGAATGGAAGAATAATTTTTGTTTTTTAGGCTCTATGTTAACTTAAATAAGTCCATACCTATTATTAGCCATGGCCCCTAAAAAGCAGCAACAAATCACATTATCTTTTCTTTATGTCTTCCGCAAAAAATTGATTTATTTTCTTTGGGTTGATGTCGGGTGGGGGGGGGAGGTGGAAGGAGAAGGGAGAAGCCTGTCTATTGATTATCCCAATCATAAAGTGTAAGTTTTCCTAAAACTGCCACTGTGGATTCACATTCCTCTTCTTGGAGTCAACCTAACCCTGCCCCTCATTTTATAACTAGGCCCCAAGTTATGTAAACTTATGCCATAGAACTAAAACAGTTTAAATTTAGTATATCACCTGCCCTGAATAAAAGCATATATTTTAGAGGGAATGAGGCCTATGCATTAGAGACAAAGAAATACTTGAAATATGCATACGTTCTAATGAAATAATTAAAACAACCAGGAATCTCCAATTAAAAAAGAGTGGCAAAAATATTGGAGGTTTTTTTTTAATACAGATTGACCATCTGTTTTTTTTTAAATTTAATCATATTTTAAAACCACCCATCTTCCTCAAAGACAGTCTCTATGCATTTCTGAAGATAGCATGTTCCAAATTGAGGCACAGCAATTGAAAGTGCAGCCAAGATATCACCAGATGAACCAGCACAAATTTCATATATCATTCTAAATGTGCAATTGGGGCCCTCTAAAAGTAGGCAGGCTGAACAAAGGCCCTTGGAGCTCAAACAATGCCCAGCATTTTGCATTTCACACTGAAGGAATTGTCTGCCAGGGCTGTACGTTGAATACTAGCATAATACGAAGTCTGCATAATTCTCTGCCATCTGTAATAATTTGACATCACTTTCTGAAATGCGAAAGAAACAGACAAATTCAACCTGAAATGAAAGAGAAGAGAAGTTGCCTTTGCAATTTCTTAGAAGCTCTAGCAAACACATTTGGGAGCCTGATTGCCAGATAGTTTGGTTATTTTGATATCTGTGTTTTGGGAGGGGGGGAGGGCAGTTGTATGTGCCTGGTATTTCTAAACTGTGTCTGCTATTTCCCACATTCACAGGCCTCATGGCTCGCCATCCCATCCACAGCAGTGTGGCAAAGCCATCTGTTCCTGTCTTAATGGGCTGCCAAAGGGAATTTTAAATCAATGCTTTCAACTGCACATGGTGTGAGTGCCCATGTGTGTGAGGCCAAGCCACCACAAACAAGCAGCTGATGAACATTTCCTCTTCTGGGAAAAAGAAGGCCCTACACAGCTGCAAACAGAGGCCCGGCTTGGCCAGCAGCTGCGTTGAGCTTCCAGTGCATCCGAGTTCACCCATGGGCTGGCAGCCGCTTTAGGCAGGATGATATCAGATTCTGCTTCAGTTGGACTGAAGGGAGCCAACTTGAGCCCAGCTGTGTTATCCACTGCGCAGCCTACTGGGCAATTCAGTGCTACCATGACTTTGAGAATGTCCTTGCTCTTTGAATCTCTGCAGTAGCATTCTGAAAGACATACATTCCCTTTTTGAGGATTGCTAGAAAACTTGCAAATCTGGGGAGTTGTCAAGCACCCGGGATACCAGGAGATTCAGGCAGTTCAAATGAGTATAAAGATTTATTGCAAGCTTAAGCTGTCTACAAGAATCTGATCAACTAGCAGTCAAGGGAAATAAGCAGGAGATAAGAAAGACATTCAAGGTGGGCTGGACTTAGATCTCTTGTGAGCTTGCAGGGACTCATGACTTATGACACATTTGACCCTTCCCTCGGGCTCAGCCTGGTCATCTCCTACAAGAGTGGAGAGAAAATTATCAGCAAGTCTGGGAAATTAAGATGCTACTGGTCTGAAGCAGTGTGTGTCATTTCCTTCCTTGATGTTTACACATTTAGCACTACCGTGAAACAAGACTGCAAGGGTGGGATTACAAATCATCCTTAATGAGATCAGTTAAAGACTCAGGGCTACATTCATGTAACGTGCTAAGTTTGCTTAGTTTTAATCTTTGTTAGGGACTGGAGGAACTTAGCATAAGTGTGTGACAATACCACATGTTGGGTCGGTGCATTGTGTAAATCCAAAACATTGATTGAGTAACTAAGATAAATCTGCCCTGTGAATCCAGTCAAAACTTGTTTGGCTGATCAGGTGGGGTTGTCGGTCATAGTTAGAACCGCACTTGTGACAATTTTGCAAAACAGCTAGATATGTGGAGACATTTTGGATGGGATTCTCATGTGCACCTATGCCACCCTTCTCAATTTATTTATTTATTTATTTAATTAATTTAATTTGTATACCACCCTTCTCCCGAAGGACTCAGGGCGGTGAACAGGGCAATAAATACCAAAATACCAAAATACAAAAATTAAAAACAGATTAAACCATAGTGCCCAAATACAATAAACAAATTACTAAAAACAATAATTAAAACCCAAACCCATCAGACCAGGCCGGCTTGTTCAAACAAATCGGTTTTTAGATCACGTCGGAAGGAGCGAAGGTCGGGAGCCATCCGGAGCTCAACCGGTAAACGGTTCCAAAGGTCAGGCGTACCCACAGAGAACGCCCTCCCCCTGGGGGCCACCAGTCAATCCATAATACTTTCCTCATTCTCAGTTGGGTTACCTAATCTGGCTGCAAATACCCAGATGACTACTCAGTTTTGGTCATTAGAAGACACTAGCCAGAGAAAGTCAATATGTTCTGTGGTCCTTTGTTGTCATCTACTAGTAGTCCTGATATGCAGTAGTAGTCCTGATATGCAGTAGTAGTCCTGATATGCAGTAGTAGTCCTGGTATGGGCAGAGCCAGTAGAAGGTACCAACTGTGCTGGATACTGAAGCATCATGGAGGCTGGATGTGGCAAGTGCTGTCAGGTTCCACTGCTGCAGAAACCCCCTGGGAATTCTCAGGCTGCATTCTGCAGTTAATCGGGCAGCAAACAAAAGTCCAGGGAGACTTTGACATTATGCAGGAAAGGCTGTATGTAGTACTCATTTCAGATGGATCTGTAACTCACTCAAAAGAACTATGAGCCAAGTTGGCTTCCAGAGAATTGTCTCACGTGTTCCTTTATGCATACCAAGAAAGATCCCCCCTGTATGTTTAGAATATTTTTCTATAATGCTGGTATCAACCTGCAGCTCTTCCTTGTTGAATTTAGTGTCTCATTTTATATCCTAAGTTTTAAGTAAAGCTCCTGTAGAAGACCCAGAAAATGGCCTTGAAGGATGGGAGGAAGCGTTGCTACCAAGGCCATGGACAGGTAGGTTAACTGAGCCTGGGCCAAGAAACTAACTTTTGAGAAAATATCTCAGATAAGCCGCTTCTTAATTGACATGAAGATAATGGGAGGGTGGGGGAAGTACTTGTATTTTTTTGCAAGCCAAAAGACTCGCAAAATTTTATTCCTATAGCTGTTACAATAAAAGTGGTCCTGACAATTATAACAGAATTCTTAGTCTGGTTTACCTTGTTAGGCTGACAGTTCTTGTACTGAGGATCTTTCCTTCCTTCCTTCCTTCCTTCCTTCCTTCCTTCCTTCCTTCCTTCCTTCCTTCCTCCCTCCCTCCCTCCCTCCCTCCCTCCCTCCCTCCCTCCATCTTGATCCTCATTCATTAATAAAAGGAGACTTTTAGTTCAAACAAGACTCACTGCTTTTATTTGGGCAAAAGAGCCATTTTGAATATAAAAGGATAAAATATATATGCATATATATTTAGTACAAAAATCACAAACATATCATGGATTACACCCAACCATCTCTGACTATCCTCCTTATTTTGGAAGATTTCTTTTGTTATAAATGGATTCTTGTAGTACTTCATGATCATCCCACCACGGCGTTTGGTCTCTTCTTTATCTAGACAGAAGCTAACATAACCATGGGCTCAGACCATGTGATCTTGGAGAAGTGGGCAGAAAAGAATCATTGCATGGGATAGACAACTGATCTAAGGATTGCGACAAGGGTTGCCTACAAATTTAGGCTATCACAAAATAGGAAGTATCATTTGGGATGTTTTTTAAAAAAAATTAAAAATATAGGCAGAGTAACCCTGTATATCCCTTGCAGGGAAGAAGAGAAAGATCTATTGCTTCTCCAGCCTTCCATGGCTCTGTTAGTTCTCTGCAGGCAAAACTGGAAATGGGGACCGGTTCTTTCCACATCATTTCCTTTGGGTATAGTCATCTGGTTTGAGAACATGTCAATAGACCACACAGCTTTTGAGCAACCTAGTCATATCCAGCTCCAACTTTCTTCATTTCTTCCTGAAATTGTGAATGCAACTCTTCCAGCAGAACATTTGGATCATAATAGCTTTTTACCTGCATTCCAGAGATTTGTGATGATGTAACCATTATTCAGCCAAGCAATTTCTGTTTCTGCTACACAGTGTGGTATTTACCCCACCTTTCAGAGCTGACCAAGGAGTAAGTATAAGATTGCTTGCTATAATTGCATAGTCTTAGAAATGTTCCTTGCTTGTACTGACTTCTGCCATAGCAGTAAGCAGTAGATTTCCTAAATAGTCACAAAAAGAGCTATCTCTACACAGGGATACACTTAGTTTTTTTTTTAAAATAAAACTATGGGCTGGAGTTGCTCGTCCCCAAAAGAGGAAAGGCAAGGAATAATTTAAATAAATATGTGCTAATAAATAATTATGAAACAAAGGCACACAAAACAAAGAACACACAAGAGAAATCCACCTTTACATATACACTTATCCCCACAATGCTAAAACTTCTAACTAAAGACTTTAAAGTCCCATGAGTGAAAATTCCCATTCACATTTTATGTGAAATGAAAAAGACATAACTTAAAATCTGTATGTAATAAATAATGGGGTGGGGTGGGGAGAAACCATGGCTTATCTTGGCTGGCACCATTCTAAAATAAGTTATGAAAATAATTCCTCTCATTTCCAGCCCATTTGGGGCTGCCTTTTATCAATCCCAGCTTGAAAGTTCTTCTAGTTAGGATGCATGAAATCAGTATCTGAAGGTTTCTTTCCTTTTCACAATATTTGACAATTTTCCTGATGAGGAACTGCTATACCACATGAAGTTATATGGCACCTCTTCTGACATATTTATGTGGATGAGGAACCTGGGATCCTAGGCATTATTCAACATCCAACAGCTGTAGTCAGTATGGACACTGATGAAGGCTTTGGAGAATTGTATTTCAGTGTTATATGAAGGGTGATATGCCCACTTCAAGCCAGAAGATAATTTGTTGTTTTTTTAATAGAAAAGGAAAGCAGAGCAATATTTTCCATATTATATTGGAAGTGAAACTCCAATTGCATTTTAGATCCAGGAGCCACCTGCAACTCATACATTGTTCATAGATGACTTTGGTAACATGTAAATGGGAAAAAAACCCCAAAGGAAACACCACCAGTATTGTTATTACTTAATGAATGAGCCAATAATGGGAATGAGTGAAGATCTGGGTAATATTAATAACACTGAGGAAAAATATGGATCAAAATAGGTTGTTCTGATTGTATGATTCTCTACCCTATTTGTTCTGTTGGACAATCCTTTATGGGAGGGCTGTACCCAAATGAATCTGTCTACAGAAATGGGGGCAGAATTTTACTGAATTGCTCCAGGTATAATGGCAATTCCTCAAGAACAGTGGAAGCTAAGTTAACCATCTGGCATCATTTTGGATGTTTCTCTGTGTGTTGGCTAGGATCTTCCTTAGCCAAAAGATATTATGGGTGAAACATGATGACTGACACTTTCCAAGTATCAAGGATATTTGATTTTTTTTTAAAAAAAAGATTATCTTCTTTTGGTGGAATTCTTAAAAAAAATAGAAATTTTCCAGAATACAATGAAATAAAATCTTCTGAGAACTTTGGGCTCAGTACTATTGCTTTAGTTATCATGGTCAGAAATATTGCTCTGTGTTCTAATTTGTAAAAAAGGGATTTAATTTAATTTCCTGGAAACTCTCAGGGGCTTGCCACTAATTTTTAATTAAAATTAAGATGGACTCTCTTGTTATTGATATCACATGGAATCCACTGGATAAATAGAATCAAATTGTATTTTTAAACTTCTGGACTGAAGATAATGGAAATTTTAATTGGGATATGAGTATGGGAAAGCTGATAACAGTATAATTGTAAAACAGGAGGTAATTCACATAACTAACCCTATCAACCAAATGAGGTTCTGGAAATGGGATCTCTCATATTCCAGGCAGTAGTTGGTATATGTACAGTATTCAAATGCATACAGCATATCATGCTTGGTATAAGACTATAGAAAAGACATGCCTGAAAATATGTTGAGTGTCCACAGCCATGTTTTAGATGATTATGATTTCTCATACATAAACATCTCCAGAATATCAGTCAGTGATAGACAGATTTGTTTCTACACAATGGAACCCACCAGTTCAAGATGAGCATCCTTATATTTGTTTTCCTTCAAATACATGCAAATTATGAGCAAGATAGAAATGTTGAAGTCAACCATTCTCTGGTGTGTAGCCAGAAAAGATTAAAAAGAAGAAAAAAGTGGACCTACACCTTGCTTGATTTAAGACTGGAGCAGTTTAGTTCTGTTTGGGGAGAGCTACATAGAACTTGGGAGTGATAAAGCTGGTTTGGCGAACATCAGTAGCTCCATTATTGCTATCATTCTGAAGTCCTGAGTTTAACAAGGACACATTATTACATATACAGTCATACATACGCCCATTCCATTAATGGAACTGGAGCATGATTAGTTGAGCATTTCTCCTGGAAATGTCCCAGTTATTTCTTGCTTTCAGTATGTGAGATGATGCTTCTTGACTGCACAACTGAGGAGAGTCATTCTCTTAATGAGATTCCTAGTTGCCAGTCTCTTACATCCAAAATTGTTCCCATATACAGTAAGAGAAGGTACTTAATGTACGGTCATAAAGAGTAAATGTTCCATCGATTCTTTTGGTGTGCTCAGATTATACTCTCTCAGTTTTCACCAAAGCCCTTTTGGAAGAAATCACAAAGGCCTCCTCCTGCCCCCCATTTTCATCATGGCTTGATTCTTCATAATCGGGAGATTGAATGTAGAGATTCATGGTGCTGTGGTTCAACAGGTGATGATGTGTCCTCAAATGTAGAACTGTGTAGCTGATGATCTAAACCTAGAGTGCATTCAGGGTGAGGAAGCAGAGGGCTGTATCTGATCTTTGAATAATAAGCTAGAATCACATTCCTAACAGGTGGAACAGGACAAAAATTTATACTGTTTCATAGGGTACCATCTTGTCCCTATGCTGTTCAGTATTTACGTAGAACCATCAAGGAAGGTCATTCAGAATTCTGAAGGAGGGAAACTTATGTTACTTTTATCTGGTGACACTCAGGGACCTCTCTTGCTCTTTACCACTCAACTCTAAGGAAGTAACTGGTAACCTAGAACATTGCTTTAGTTCTAAAATGGACCGGACCCTGAATTAAATCCTGATCAAAGGCAGAAGTACTGCTAGCAAATAGAATAGAAGATTTGAGGACATCACTAGCAATAACCAATCAGCATGATCGACTGCCCTGTTTACTGCAGAACTGCAAGGAGATTTGTGTGTGTGTTCAATTCGATTCTAAAATTCCCACTATTATAAGAATGTTACAGATGAAATAGTCATGTAAGAAGGATCATTGAGAGGACAGACTTAAAAGCCCATAAATTAGAGCTACTAAAATATGTCTAAGTTCACAGCAGTGTGGACATGCTTTGCTTCCTTTCTCCCCCAAGGGTTTCCCATGAAATCAGATGGGAATATCTGAATAAGTAAAATTCCTTTTTTTATGTACCAACATTTGGTATAAGATGCTACCAATTTTTTTAAAAAAAATGTTTAAAAGTCTATTTAAAAACCATTTGCTTGTTATCTTCTTGGCTTATTCACCAAATATTGCACTGAGCTGTGCTCCAACCACATGGTGAGAATAAGAATCATAGGTCACATCTAATGGGAGGTCATATTTGGGCACTGTGTTTGGAAAGTGGGAGGTGTGACTGTGAGCATTGCTCAGGCTAACAGATGGATAGTGGGCCATAAAACTGTATGATTTTTCTAGGTCTGGAGACCCATCTTGCTTTAAGGAAAAATTTCCACTGATGCTCAGAGGAGGTGTCAAGGGACCTTCATATGCTGGAGATGCGCAGTCTTGGTGATGATTGCCAAAGGACGTATCCACCAGAGTTTTGAAAGAGGGAGGCTTTAAATGTACAAGGTGTGTCTCCATGCTTCCATAGGGCGGACTGGGCAATCCGGGAGACTGGTAAGAAAAACTATGACTGGACACAGTTGTATCAGAAACAGGGATTTTCTCCTCATGTTTCTCCAGGAACAGGGATTGTGGTCCTACCTGGAGACAACCAGCAACCAGATTGCTGGTTGGTTGGGACAAACCTTTGCATAGCATCTCCACAAAACCTTTGCCTTCTGGAGTCTGCCCACTTTCCAGAACCTCTGACAAAGCCCAAATATAGTTCCTGGCTAGCCTCAGTGTCTCAATTTTGGACAGCTTCTGTGTTTTAGAATAGCAGGGCATCACCCGCCTCAAGTTATCAAGAGCATCATTAAGTCCATGCATCCGTGTTCGTTCCCGAGCATTAGCTTTCACTCGGCGGGCCCTGAATCGCTCCAGCCTTGCTTTGGTCATTTTCTTCTTCTTTGGCCCCCTTCTCTTGGGCTTCCCATTATCTTCTTCCTCTTCTTCCTCAACACTGTCATTCTCATCATTAATGCCAGAAAGCATCTCATAGGCCACTTGCCGGCTGTCTTTGTCCTTGGTTTCATTATGGGTGCTCAATGCTTCATTGATCCAGGATTGAGGAGATATGAGTTCGGCCATCTCTTTGGACTTGGGGTAGAGTTTGGTCATCTCTTTACCCTGAAAAAAATAACCATACAATCCATATTAATTCAGTGAGAGTCAGTTCTAAAATCTTAAAGAAATAGAATAGGAAGCACAAATATTATTCTTTGTTATTAACACATTTAGTACATTATATAATTCACCCTTGACCTAAGCAGGGTTTTATTTTGAAGGCAAGTTCTCCTCTCAGAATTACAACTCATAGAATAATAGGTCCAGCCATAACCAGAGGCCTGCATAGCTTAGCAATGTGCAATTCTAATGTAGCCCAGCAGCTACATGATGTTGCCTAAAAATGCAATGGCCTCTTTGCTTTTGTTTTTGCATTTTTTGGCCGCAATAGTTGCCAAATGATGACTATAATCTGGTATGCTACTAGAGACAATGAGGGTGGTGACGTTGACAAAAATATACCAGAATTTTGCCTAGGCAAATTTGTGTGTGTGTACATATGTCTGTGCGTATGTGTGTGTGTGTCTCTGTGTGTGTCTGTGTGTGTGTGTGTGTGTGAGAGAGAGAGAGAGAGAGGCATTTTTTTAGATCCTGGCTAACAAGCTAATATTCAGAAGTGATTCAGACAAATGCCTCCCTAATTCATGGGAGAGCAGAAGAAGGAGAGGAAGTGTAGTACAATCGGAATTGTAAGGTCCTGTAATTATATCCAATCTCCACAAAGTGAATTCTGGTCTTCCTGTGGAGTTATTTTTCTGGCCTGGTATTCCTAGTGGAACTGACAGGCACTATGCCCGTATTTGGTTTGGGGATCACAAACGGTTCTGTAATCTAGTCTTTTCTTTAGACATCAGAACTTAGAGAACTGTCTTCTATTAAGCCAAATCAGAGATCTATCTATCATTGTATATTTAGCAATGTCTGACAATGATTTCTTTTGGTTTGGTCACCACGATGTAAAAAAGATGTCGAGACTCTAGAAAGAGTACAGAGAAGAGCAACAAAGATGATTGGGGGACTGGAGGCTAAAACATATAGGGAACGGTTGCTGGAATTGGGTATGTGTAGTTTAATGAAGAGAAGGGTGAGGGGTGACATGATAGCAGTGTTCCAATATCTCAGGGGCTGCCACAAAGAAGAGGGAGCCAAGCTATTCTCCAAGGCACCTGAAAGCAGGACAAGAAGCAATGGATGGAAACTAGTCAAGGAGAGAAGCAACCTAGAACTAAGGAGAAACTTCCTGACAGTTAGAACAACTAACCAGTGGAACAACCTGCCTCCAGAAGTGGTGAATGCTCCAACACTGGAAGTTTTTAAGAAGAGACTGGACAGCCATTTGTCTGAAATGGTATAGGGTTTCCTGCCTTAGCAGGGGGTTGGACTAGATGACCTCCAAGGTACCTTCCAACCTATTATTATTATTATTATTATTATTATTATTATTATTATTATTATTATTATTATTATTATTATTATTATTGTTTGAGGCAACTGTTTTGCCTTCCCTATTTTTGGCTGTGGGATTGAATCTGCAACCTTATGCACGTGGGACATATTTTTTTCCCCCAGGAGAAATCCTGAAGTTGAGATATTCATTACAATCTGACCTTCATTTCTACAAAGAGAAATCCACAGCCTAGCTAACATCTATTTTAATTATGTTTCAACTAAAAGCAGAAATAATTTTGCAGGGAAGCTGGCCAATCCGACGCAGGACTTCTAAGGGTTTCACATAACTTCAATAAATGGGATAGCAGCCTGGAGTACCACTGCATCGATAATTAAATTATAATGACATTATATCTGAAATTAAAAAAAAAATCTTTCTGGGAAAAGAAAGGATCTTCTTTTAGACAATTGTATATAAACATTTTGAGAGAGATTTCTAGGAAAATCTAGCGAAAAAGATTGCCATGTTTCAGCTAAAATTAGCCATGACTAAAGTAAATGAAAGCCACTTGCACAGATTAATTGGGATTTATGTGAATTCTGCTGCAATGTTCAGGGAACGGGAGTATTGTTGGATTAGTGGTCTGTATGACACAGTTGGATAATCAAAAGCAGGCATAAAAATGACAGCTTTTGGTTTGATGTAAAAATTCAGACGTTACCTTTTGTTATCAACAAAAAGGTTCTTCAGCAAAATTTAGTCACAGAGTGTTTTTAGCAGTGCCTTTTCCCACAATACCCCATTACAGTTTTCCCATCCCTGGTTTTCTGCCTCCCCCTAAACTTGACTTAAACTTCCATGCCTTCTGACATATTTAGTCCTGGTTGAGTTGTGCTTTCTACTGTTATTTTTTGATTTTTCTTTTACTTTTTTTTTGGTCAATCTTGGGGTTCTCTTAAGCTTGCCAATGTCTTCCTCTTATGCATGAATAGCACTTTTTGGCTACCTAAACATTTATATCTAGAAAAAGAAGTCCAGGTATTTTAGTATAGGAAGGATTTGGAATTGGAGAAAATTGGACATTTTAGAGAACGGCTTCACTTCCGTTTTTCCCCCCTCTCTTTGCCGATCTGCTTTTGAAACCTTTTAAATGGGCAGCTTCTAATTTTCAAACAAGAATCACATTTCAATCTCTATGGAGATGAAAGAAATGGCTAAAAATGCTTATCTGGCCCATGATTTGATTCAAGTTCCTTGAAAAACTAAGCGTTTTTCCTGGTAACCTCATTTACCTTTGATGAATAATGATTGCCACAGTAACTATGTGGGGGTGGAGGGGAGAAGCAGCCCAGGTTTCCTGATAATCAACTTCTTGTCAGCTTGATGTACTCATTTAATAAAGCTTAAGGTATAAGCAGCTTTGTTGAAAATGTGCCACCCAACTAATCGGTCGATTGGTCATCGCCACATCCAATGTAGCAAATCCCACTTTTAATATGCCTGATGGGACTTGGATGATAGATTAGAGAGAGAATTAATATACAACTGGCATCACGCAGATCCTAATTATGTATTAGTTAAACATCCTGAAAGAAGGCAATGGTAAACCACTTCTGTACTGTTGCCAGGAAAACTCCATGGATGCAGTTAACAGAGCGTGAGTTTACCTTATGAAGTAATCAGAATGTAATACTTTGCCTTTACCTTAAAATACTAGGGGTAACAGATACCCTGACTCTACGCAATCTCTGGCAGGATAGTCTATTCTCTCAGTGGGAGGATTATTGGAAAGAAGAAGAAAAAAACAACACCAGAGATTCGGATCGTGGACAATTTAAACCGCCTCACTGGGTTTTCACTGAGGATCAAACGGGATAAAGGGTTCATTCATCTAGGTTTCCTAGAAGAAATAATGGATAAAAGTATTAACTTTGATTGCTGCATTACCTGCTTTAATTAAAACTGTGTACTTGGATAAGGCTAAGGGGCTGATTATTTAGATTAGACTGATTTTATAAAGGTATAGGATAAACCTGTCCTTCTGCAATAAGTCTGAAGAATATCTGATTTAACAATCCAAATACCCAATAAACCTCTTGTGTTTTGCTGTTTTTCTGCTACTGTCAGGACATAACTGATATGCTTGAGATGGGGTGTCTTGTGTTATACCAGTTATACAACTTTGCCTCCAGATTTAGATTTACCTCCAGAAACTTGCACCAAGGCTATCAAGCACTATGCCAAAACTATCAGACCAAGATGGGCTATGCAGTATAATGGTGATGTTGATTTAGAACCAATAAATCTAGTTCCAACTCTTCCTTCACCCCAAGAGACTTTGGCCAAGTTACTCCCTCTCTCAGCCCAGTGAATTTCACCCACTTTTGGAGATCAAAAGAAGAGAGATCCTCATGTAAACTGGCTTAAACTCCGGGAGAAAAGATAGGTGAAAATTCTAGCTAGCTAATTGCCAAACGTGTTACATCTGGCATTTGAAAGAGTATGGGGGAAAAAAGAATCCTGGAAGGATTCTCCTACTGTAACTGCCATTATTTATCTTGTAGTACACCTGAATGAAGCAAGATCATACCCTGCCTCATTAAATGGCTTGGATGATGCAATCTGGCACACTGAGGTGATTTGATATCGCTTTGGAAACTTTCTCCCAAACTCCCAACATCTCTTGGAATTTCTAAAAGAGATTTCTATGTAGGGACATCAAATGGAAGGGCCAGAAGAAGTAAGTGATGATGCAGTTTGTAATGCAACTCCATTGAAGATGGTTGAGGGATGTTGCCATGCAAAACAATTCAAAAGGATGCTTTACAGGAACTTCTCAACTTACCACTGTTCATTTAGTGACTGTTCAAAGTTACAACAGCACTGGAAAAAATGACTTATGACTTTTTTCACATTGTAGCATCCCCATGGTCACATGATCAGAATTCAGATACTAGGCAACCGGTTCATATTTATGACAGTTGCAGTATCCTGTGATCATGAGATCACCTTTTGCAACCTTCTGACAAGCAAAGTCAATGGTGAAGCCAGATTCACTTAACAACCATGTTATTAACTTAACAAATGCAATGATTCACTTAACATTTGTGGCAAGAAAAGTCCTAAAATGCAGCAAACTCACTTAACAACTGTTACACTTAGTAACATAAATTTTGGGTTCAACTGTGGTCCTTGTCCAGTGTCTTTTTTTTAGCATCTATATTTTATAATAGGGCTTCATTTCGTCCTTTCCCATCCTGCTTTTTCTCAGCATTTATTTTATTTCTGTTCATTGCCTTGTGCTTAATGGGATGACAGGATGAATTAACTGGATATTCCTGCATGTCCACTTTAATTTAGTGCAATCCCATCATTTCCACATAATGAATGAATTCTAGTTTGACTAAAGGTTCTCAATAAATCTGAGATGTAGAGCATAATTCAAATTCATTGTGAGAATCAGGATTGAGCAGAATTTTAGCTTTGACTATAGCTGCAAATTAATATACAACAACAGTAACTGCTGCAATCTATGTCAACAGGAGGTTCTTGATTATGTACCACAAAATGACAATAGTAAGCAAGAAAAACATCTTGTTGGAACCCAACACCCCACATGTACAAGGGCAATTCAGAAATAAACCTCTGTTTGGTTAGCAATGAGACACTTACAGATACAGAACTTTTATTATACACATTAGAGAATTAGAACATTACATTACTTTTCAACATAATCGCCATTCAAATTGAGGCACTTGTCTTAATGTCCTACAAGGTTTGAAATTGCTTAGAAGTAGTTGCTCAGCGCTATAGGTGGGGTGATCAAAAACATCCCAATGGAACTGCTTCATTGATAACCAAACAGAGGTTTATTTCCAAATTGCCCTCGTATATGCTAATTAGAACTCCCAAATTCTCAGATATTATTCAGTGCATCTGGAGAGGGCCACATAAAGAAAGCTGAAGGAAAAAAGCCATTGCTCTCTTACATCACTACAAACTAAGGAACACCCCCAGATTCGCATTTTGCTGGGAAAAGCAACTGCTGAAAATGCAAAAGAAGCAGCTCTAAGATAAATTCTCCTTTTCTGTCTCAAACCTCTCACTATGTTAGATAAGATAAGAGAGATAAGATAACCTTTATTGTCAATTTTACTGTGAGCATACTGGCCCACATTAAAAACGAAATTCTGTTGCCTGCTCTGAAAAAAAAAGTATATATCTACACACACACACACACACACACACACACCACATATTCACATTATATCTATATCTATATATCTACATATACACATCTGTCTGTCTGTCTGTCTGTCTGTCTGTCTGTCTGTCTGTCTGTCTATCTATCTATCTATCTATCTATCTATCTATCTATCTATCTATCTATCTATCCACAGTATATACATATATATAAAAGGTAAAGGTTCCCCCGCACATGCGTGCTAGTCGTTTCCGACTCTAGGGGCTGGTGCTCATCTCCGTTTCAAAGCCGAAGAGCCAGCGCTTGTCGGAGGATGTCTCCGTGGTCATGTGGCCGGCATGACTAGATGCCAAAGGTGCACGGAATGCTGTTACCTTCCCACCGTAGTGGTCCCTATTTTTATACTTGCATTTTTATGTGCTTTCGAACTGCTAGGTTGGCAGAAGCTGGGACAAGTAACAGGCGCTCACTCTGTTACGCGGCACTTGGGATTCGACCCGCCAAACTGCCGACCATCTGATCGACAAGCTCAGCGTCCTAACCCACTGAGCCACCGCGTCCCTCTTATACATATATATACACAGACACATATATACACATTCACACATATATAAATCACTTCCATTTTGTTCCCTCCTCTGCCACCATTGTGGTCTTAGTAGTGAAATGAAGTGAAGATATGGAACCCACATATTAACCACAAATCCCTGATGTGTGAACTCAGTGGCCAATATGTTTCTGTGTTTCCCTGTTTGTGTGAATTGACAACCTTTAACAGACAACTTCTGTTTGACAAATCTGTATCATATTTAGCAAGCCCAATGATAGCATGCAACCACATTTGACAGCATAAGCTGGCTTGCTAACTTTAGCATTTTAAGGAGTTTTTAAGGGGATACGTTGGTAATGCTGAGCAACTCATAGGAACAATGAGATTACAATAAGTAGACTTGTGATTAATTCAATCCTGATCACCCCCATAAATCCTTTCTTATAAACTTCATTTCTCTCCTTTACCTTACTTGAAATTTCAGCAGATGGCTTCTCTGAATAGGAGTTCTCCCTGTAATTTGGGTTCAGATTTTCAAAAGGCCCAGGGCTACCCACCGTTCTTGTTCTTACTTTAATGAGTCAGCTTTCAGATTACAAAGCAAAACCTGAGCATTCTTAAGAACTGTACCAAGCTGTACCAAGCTGAGTAAAGGAAGACATCTGTGTCAGGACTAATGCAATGTCTTTGGAAATTACCAGATCATGCACACTTAAAAGCATCAAGCTAATTCTTCATTCTTCACTGCTTCCCTTTCAAGCATTTTTTTTCCGAAGTTCAATATGAAAAAATGACCAGTTATTAGAGTTTTTGTTAAGTATATTTCCAATCTATCCTTAAGTAGCCCATGGCAGGATATATAGGATTGCCTCTTCCAGTTCTGTCCCCACAATAATCCTGCTTGATAGTGGCTGGTCCAAAATCATCCAATAAACTTCCATGACTGTGTGAATATGAACCTGGATCTTCCTGATCCTGGTCTATTAACTTACTGATTATATTTAATTGGGTGCCATGCTTAGAGAGGCATGAGTAACTACAATGTCCCATGAGTAAAAGAGATTATCCTTATTTCATTTTGATAATTGGCTAGGGATGTTTTCGCAATTAATTATAAGATCCCTGATTAACTGGGATCACCTGAGGAAGATTTTTAAAAGTGATAGAATGGCACGGAGTAGAATATTGATTAATTTGAATAGCATAACAATAAATACATAACTGCAGCTGGGTTAAAACTATAAACAAAATCCAGCACCAACATAAACATTTCATAGACCCTGCAATACATCCTGACCACTGTGATCTGTGACTTCAACACCTTATAAAAAGTCAACTTGAGTTCTGATTAGTCTGATCTCCAAGGGGATCACGTGCAAGGAGCAGACACCACCATGACATAAGCTCTTTTCCTGATTCCTTCAGATGACATTTTCAAATGGAAGAACCTCTAGCATATCTCAACAACTGTACGTGATGGCATCAATAGATACAGTCAGGGTGAGGTGTGGTTCCTCAAATAACATAGGCCTGATACCATGAAGGGCTTTTTAGATACTGTAACTACCAGCATGGTGATTTGAACCCAGAAACATACTGGCAATCAAAGCAGCTCATGGAACAAAGATTGTACATTTATCAAGGAAGTTTGCATTGCTGTATTTTGAACCAGCTGCACTTTCTGGATGCTCTTGGAGGGCAGCCCCTTGTAAACACACTGCAGAATTCCATCCAAGAGGCCCTGAAACCTTGAACCACTCAGTTTTGCTAGGCTGAAACCTGTCCCCCCCCCACAGCCTTCAGACAAGGAGATAGACCCTTTACAGTTTCACTTGGGCAACTAGGAGTGGGGATTGAAGCTAGGTATCATAAAGGTACTGATGAAACCTCATCCCATCCTGTTGAGCTATCTCCCCCAGTGGAATGGTGTAGATGTTAAACAGGAGTGGAGAGAATGCTGATCCTTGTGGAACCCTGAAAAGCAGATACTGTGATATAGAATTATCCCCACTTACTAGAACTGGGAAGGAAGGAAGGAATAACAAAATAGTTAAATAACAAAATAGTTATTTAAACATATTTCAAGTGTATGTGAGTGGATATAAGTACACACACAGTCATATACACGGGAGCAGATATATTTGCAGGATTATCTGCCTATCAAAATAACATAGCCAAGCATTACACCTGGACCTGATGAAGTGGGATGGCATTTAAGATTTTATCTCAGCCTCATTTTAGGCTAGTCCCACAAGTGACTAATACCCAATCTGTTCAAGCTCCTACTGATAATCTAGAAATCATCCCATACCGAGATGTCATCTGGTCTTGACTTGCCTTACCACCTGGCGATGCTAACACAGTGTTTCCCAAAAAGAAGTCTCCAATGGAAGCCCATTATAGGTCTTGCTGCTCCGTATCTGAGCCAATAGCAGGGGAGAAAAGCTCAGATGGGCTGGGGAAAAGCGGTAGCGTGAAAGTCCAGCTTGGTAAAGAAAGATGAGACAGCCTGTGGAAAGGGGTACTTGAAAAGGCTGGTGCAGTGGGGGAAGGAAGGAAGGAAGGAAGGAAGGAAGGAAGGAAGGAAGGAAGGAAGGAAGGAAGGAAGGAAGGAAGGAAGGAAGGAAGGAAGCTAGTCCACACTAAGCTGCTTGCTCATAGCCTCCAATGACATTGAGAGCTGCAAGGATCCCTCTCTGACCCGGAGGAGGTAAGTTGAAGTTCTTAGATCCATTAGCTTTGGGAACATTATTGTCAACCCATGGTGTGGATTCCAGGAGCTGACAGGAGGCAGCTATGCAGCAGGGGGATTGTCAGCTTATACCAACTGAATAGGTAGCAATGGGTCATTAGCAGATATAAAGAGACATAAAAACAATATAGGATTAAGGTACCTAAGAATGGAGATTTTTTTCTTACATATATGATGAAAATAAACCTATTTTATTAACAGCAGAAAGCTGCATTTTGTATAGTTTGCACTTCCTTGCCTTGAATCAATGAGCAAATGAATGAATGTATGTATGATTATAATAAAAGCTTATAATACAGTGAAGCAAAATGGAATCTTAAAACATTTTAGTAAAAAAAAAACAGATTCAAAAAAATTATCTGCTTTGGCTTAGCAAAAAGCAACTGGGTAAAAACATATGTGTGTACACACACACACACACACACACACAACTAATGAAAACCAACACAGTAGTTTATTTTATTCTGTACTTCAATATCAGCAAAGAGCAAGATCACCTACTAAAACTCAATAAATCAACCCAGACTATCCAATGTGATCTTACCTCTGTCTTTTCCTATATCTCACAACTTCAGCATCACTAGTAATTTAGCCAGTTGCAAAAGTTTTTGTTCTCTTTCCAGACAATGCAGCAGGCTACACAGTGGCTTATTGTTTGCATGTTATTTGCTGAAGTAACTATTGTTTTACCCTACTGTTAATTTTTACAGTGTAAGTTAAGTGTGATTTTAGGATATTTCGTCTGTTACTTGGGACATAGCCTTAGGCTATGTCATACAACCTGATTTTCAAAAGTCTCCGTTTCTAGAGTCACTTGAGATGTGAGTAAATACCAGGTCTCCAGATACTTAACTCCCTTTTCAGCAATCTTAATTTGGCAGAAGATTCTTAGGCACAATATAGCTAGATTGGAATCTTTGCTGCAGACAAGAAGCTTTCATATACATGTTGTTGTTGTTAGCTGCAAAGTCGTGTCCGACCCATTGCGACCCCGTGGACAACATTCCTCCAGGCCTTCCTGTCCTCTACCATCTTCTGGAGTCCATTTAGGCTCACGCCTACTGCTTCAGCCACCTCATTCTCTGTCGTCCCCTTCTTCTCTTGCCCTCAATCTTTCCCAGCATTAGGCTCTTCTCCAGTGGGTCCCTCCTTCTCATTCATATTATTAATTATTATTTTTATTAATTTAATTTGTATACCGCCCTTCTCCCGAAGGACTCAGGGCAATACACAACAGGGCAATACACAATAAAAAAAAAGATACAAAAATTAAAAAGTAATTAAACAGCAATGCCTGTAATAAATTAATACAGATTAAAAAAGTTAAGATCAATTTATAAAACCCAACCCCATCCCATCAGGCCAGGCCAGCTTGTTCAAAAAGGTAGGTTTTAAGATCGCGCTGGAAGGAGCGGAGATCAGGCGCCATCCGGAGCTCGACCGGAAGATGGTTCCATAAAGCTGGGGCGCCCACAGAGAACGCCCTCCCCCTGGGGGCCACCAGTCGGCATTCTTTGACCGGTGGCACCCTGAGGAGGCCCTCTCTGTGGGAGCGTACTGGGTGGAGGGAAGTTGACGCAGCAGATGATTTGTCTTTCGACAGGACAAATAAATCAAACTTTTTGTGTAGGTTTTATTCACCAGAGCTAAACTCTTTTTCCTCCTACTTTTTAGAGTTAAAGATCTCTGCCCATTTTCTTAGTAGTCCTGGGAGGCAGTTGAACAATGTTGACATACGGATTATCTCTAGCATTGGTTGCTGCTTATTTAGGGCATGTTTTAAGAACACAAGTTCTAATTCAATAGAAGGAATTTCAACTCCAAACAGAAAGCTATCATGTCAAATACAGCTGCAGCAAATCTTCATGCTCCCTGATGGACGATAGCTTGTCAAAGGTTCTGTCCAAGAGTCATGCCGAACTCTATTTGCAAAAACTTTGCAAATGAATGAGAATGAAATTAAGAATTTTTGAATGGGAAGCACGTGCTCTTTTCTTCTAATCTGGGCCATACTCCTTTATTAATAAGCATACACTGATTTTAATTTATTATTATGGCAACCATCAACGAATGTTTTGCTCAACCTTTGCTAGCGTAATTACATGGGCAGTTAAACAGTAAGCCTTTCTCATTCCCCCCTCTTCTTTCCCTATTCAGAGTTATGAATTGGTTGGATTTTGATGTGGTTTGGAATATCATTACCTCACATAAATGAATTCTGTTTATGGTTGAATTTTAAAATCCAAATCTTGTCTAACTGGAGTTTGGGGGGAAAAACTAAGAAAAATGCAAATCGTGCTAAGTTTTCATTTTGTGCCAATTTCAACCAATCAGAATAGAACTGGAAGGGACCTTGGAGGTCTCCTAGTCCAACCACCTGGACAGGTGGCTGTCCAGTCTTTCCTTAAAAACCTCCAGTGATGAAGCAACCACAACTTCTGAAGGCAAGCTGCTCCACTGATTAATTGTCCTCAGTGTTAGGAAGTTTCTCTTTAATTCCAGGTTACTTCTCTCCTTGATTGGTTTCCATCCATTGTTTTTTTTGTCTTGCTTCCTGGTGCTTTGGAAAATAAGTTGACCCCTGTCTTTTTTGTGGCAGCTTATATTGCTATCCTGTCACCCCTAGTCCTTCTTTTCTCTAGACTGGCCATACCCAATTCCTGCAACCATTCTTCATATGTTTTAGCTTCCAGACCCCTAATCATCTTAGTTGCTCTTCTTTGCACTTTTTCCAAAGTCTCAACATCTTTTTTGCAATGTGGTGACCAAAACTGGATGCAGTATTCCAGGTGTCATCTTACTAAGGATTTATAAAAAGGTACTAATAGTTCACCTGATTTTGATTCTATGCCTCTGTTTATACAACCAAGGATTGTGTTAGCTTGTTTGGCTGCTGCAGCATACTGCTGGCTCACATTTAAGTGATCATCCACTAGGACAGACATGTCAAACTCGTGACATCACGTGACGTCGCGCAACATATTGGGACGGTTTTGGCATTGCCGGCAATGGGGTGGGTACAGCTTCTGGATGACACGTCCAGCCCATGGGCTGGCAGTTTGACACCTCTGCACTAGGAATTCAAGTTACTGTCACAGTTATTGTTTTTGAGCCAGGTTTTGCCTATTTTTTTACTTATACCTTTGGTTTTTCCTGCCTAGGTGTAAAACATTGCTTTTCTCCACATTAAATTTCATGTTGTTGGATAGGGCCCATTGTTTAAGTCTGTTAAGATCTTTTTGGATACTGACCTTGTCTTCTGGGGTGTTGGCTATTCCTGCGAGCTTAGTGTCATCTGCAAATTTGATGAGTTCCCCTTCTATTCCTTCATCTAAGTCATTTATGAAGATATTGAAGAGTACTGGACTGAAGACGGAACCTTGTGGTACCTCACTGCTTACTTCCCTCCATGTAGATGTAGTACCATTAAGGACTACTCATTGAGTACAGTTTGTCAGCCAGTTACAAATCCATCTGGTGGTGATGCTGTCTATCCCACATTTTTCTAGTTACCAAGAAGTAGGTTGTCAAATGCCTTGCTGAAGTCTAAGTATACAATGTCCACGGCATTTTGCTGGTCTACTGATTTAGTGACTTTGTCAAAGAATGAAATAAGATTGGTTTGGCATGATCACCAAACCCATGCTGGCTACAAGTTTCATTCCATATAAATAGAAGTACATAAATAGAAGTACATTCCATATAAATAGAAGTACTTTCTCTCCTTCTTTCATTCTTACACACATCCACATCCACACTAGTTCTACTTTCAAATCATTCACTAACAAATCATTTCCAAACACCTCTGTCCCACCTTAGTTTTCCAAGAATATATGAACATTATTTAGGTATATCTACATCTGAAACTAGGATTTTTTTCTTTTACTTTACTCTTTCATGCTAGCCTTGTTAATGCAGCTGTTTAAAGGAGATAGATCTTTATAGTCAAAGCAATCCTTCCTCCCAGCTTCCAATTACACTCTCTTCCTAGTGCCATGAGGTTGAAGGGTTGGGGGATATCTGATTAATATTCCTAGAGAATTACAAGCTGTCTGTCAGTTCAATTGGGGAAGTCTGGGGAAAGCAGAGCCAGATGGGGCTTGGCCAAAGGGCATGGAGAAAGGCATCATGTTTCCTCATTTGAAATAGCTGTGGGCATCTGTACTTTGAGTTTTGCCCAAATCTCTTCTTTTCTCTTTTCATTGAAGCTGAGTGAGAACCATCATTCTTCCTTTCTTTTCATGTTTTTATTACCACCAATCTGTCTCTCAATCCTACTAGTATCTGAATAAATGGGGTACTTTTTTTAATGAGAGAACAAATGGCAAAGACATTATGTGGCAACTCTGCAGATTGTCAAAAGGCCCAACACATCTTGAAACTAAGAAATTAATGTTGATGGCAGGGGAAGTGTTTTTTGCAGTGGTCTAGATCATTTGCACTATGATGAATAGGACACTTCCCCTCCAATAACATGCAGAAAGTAATGTCATTTACTTTGGAGAAGAAGAAGGAGGAGGAGTGAGATTATCAGGAAATCTCTACACTTGCACGAGCAAGGTAATACCAAGATACTTCTGTATTATGATCAAGCAAACTCTCTCTCTCTCTCTCTCTCTCTCTCTCTCTCTCTCTATATATATATATATATATATATATATATATATATATATATATATATATATATATATATATATATGTGTGTGTGTGTGTGTGTGTGTGTAAATTTTTTTGGATTGCTAACAAAGAATTAAAGGGAGACTGATATGCATTTCAAACTTATTTGTTCTCATCAGTCAGCCATACCCTGATGAGAACAAATAAGTTTGAAATGCATATCAGTCTCCCTTTAATTCTTTGTTAGCAATCCAAAAAAATTTACACAAATATGAGCTGTCACTGCTGTGACTACTGCCTGTTGATGGCCTTGGGTTAGGCTGAAACAGGAAATAAGATTTGTCCCATGTTTGGGGCCTAGCAAGGTAATCTAAATACTTAACAAACATTTCACACACACACACACACACACACACATATGGATGAAGTTGTCAAGAGTTGTTCTAATCTCAAAAGGAATTTTACCTTAATAAACATTAGTCTAAGCCACTCACTTTCATGACTTCCAAGAATATTAAATTCAACAAGAATACTCGTAAGTTTAAAACAGATAAATTGCATCTTTTAAATTCTTATGCCAGGTCTAGCCATAGATCCAGCCACCCAATTTATGGTGAATGTAGCTCTTCAAAGTCTAGAGTAGTGCTTTCCTTCAGTTACCCAAGATCCTTTCAATCAGAGAAACTTAGTGAAACAAAGCATGTGCTTTATTATGGCTTCTCCCCAATGCTGATCACATGTCGAAATCAGTAAGGTTCAGAAGTCACATAAAACTTAGTGGAATACCAAAGAAATTTCCCCAAAACCTGAGTAAGGGAATGGATGAAATTACCTCTGAGACATACTTACTCTTCCATGCTGTTTTTCTCCTGAATGCTGAATGTGCATGCACCTTAAGGTGATGGATTTTTCTCTCACACACAAATGTTGCTGATGCAATTTTTGTGGTAGATCTCTCTTTTTAAATGTAAGCTATCATTAACCAACAATTTCAACTCTATATATTATTCACTTTCCCCCCACCCCACCTCAGTTAAACAAAAAATGCCATGACTTGATTAATCCAGCCACAAATTAAAATCCAGAATTGTCCAACAGACCTCTCTGGGTTGAATTTTAAAAGCCTTCCTCACCCTGGAAGTTAGAGTTCTAACATATCTAAATATTTTCTAACTGGAAAAGACCAAAATAGAATAACAAACCTAAAGTTACCCCCCTTGCCCTGATAAATTAAATACTTTAATGTTAAAATATAAAAAAGTAACAATAAGAATCTGTTATACATCCATACAAGCTCATTCAGATCGAGAAATTATTTCCTGCAACCACTATTCTTTAGACAACATCATTACATTGGTTTAAGGGCAGTGTGTTTGTGTGCATGTAAACAATGTGCACTAATTGATTTTAATTATAAACATTGCTGCCTGGGATAAAGTTCAAACAATCTATTCTCTAACTCATTGAATAATGTGGATTAATTAAAAGTTAATTAACATTTAGCTTGTTTTTGTATACACAGTCAAGATTGCTTATGGGAATGCATTAAAGCCTTTAATTAGAGACGATTTCAGAGGGCAAAAGGGACGCTATAAAAAGGAATTCATGCAGGCAGCAGTTTAAAACTTCGTTTAACTTACGGCCCCGTTCCAGTCAGAGGTAGAAGAGACTTTTGGCAATGTCTTCCGGCTGATCTCTGATGGGGGGACAGTTTCGTCTTTCCACCAACTTACCGTAGGAAACTCTTGCTCGCGTCCCACTCACTCCGTTCTTGGAGCAGAAGCCAGCTAAGGACTTTTGACTCTTTTAGTTGTCTTCAAACATTCTTCCTCCGCGGCCCGACCTTTCAGCACCAGAGGCCGTGGCCAGCTCCCTCCTTTCCTCGTATTATTCAGTAGTCGTTCCGCGCAACTCTAGTTTGTCTTTAATTTAATTTAATTTGGTCCCTTTTCGATTTCTCCGGTTGTTCCTTTCACTGGGCTGGAAAAAAAAAACAGTTTCGACTCTTCAAGTTCAGCCCTACCTTGGAGTTAAGGCACCTGCATTCACTTTCCAATGACTTTTCAGAACCACAAGTCCACGGAGCAGCCCCCTTCCTGTTTCTGGCGAACAACTCCTTGAGATCCTGGCACTTTTGAAAGCTTTTTTTTTTAGCGTTGGCGGTTTCTGCTTGGCTGAGCCGGCTTGAGAGCTCCTCCCCTCCGGGGACAGAAGGAAGAAGACCCAGCCGCAACGGCACGCCCCAGCGCGAGGGATTTTTTTTTTGTTGTTGTTGTTAAAAGAAAAACTCAGCATGTTCTCTAGTTTCTAGGTTCCACAAAGCGGTCGGAGTTTCAAACATCCCAAACGCCGGAGCTTGAAGATGAATCATCTCAGGTTAGGGAGATAACAGGAGAGAGTAAAGGAGAGAGCTGACATCCGCAGTCTTTTACAGGAGACTGTTATGACCATGTCCTAGCGAAGCATTCGAACTACATACAATATGTTTGCTCATCCCTACTCAGATAAGTTTTGATGGCAGTTAGGCATCCGCGCAAACACCCCATCCCTGTCCACAAAATTATTATTTTTTTGGGCAGTAACAAGACTTAGGAGCCTTTTTGAAAAATTAGAGGCTCCGTGAAATGATTCGTTTCCAAAAACAAGGACACTGCAAAAAGAGGGGAGGCACAGATGGGCACTTCTTTTGAAGCTATTTGGGAGTGGGTGAAAAGTGTTCACATTAGCAAAAGGACCAGTTTTGGCATTCTTTCATGCAAATAAGACCAAGACTGGGTACTGACGGTCATCATTTGAAGAAGCCAGACAAAAACACTCTGATGAAGTTTGTCCCAGCTTACAATCTGCTGAGACGAGGTCACCTTTATTATCCAGAGAGACCCGTGATGGTTTTAAGAAAAAGGAACACTTCAATCTGATTACTTTTCTTTGTTGGAAGTAAAATGTATAGAAGGGGTTGTGCCATCTCAATGACTGTGTGGTCACTACTTTTCCCTCTATTGTGGTGCTGTCCTTAAGGCCAATATTTCCTGCCAGCTCATTCCTCAGCTGTCACGGGCTTCCACAGTCTTCAGACTCTCCTTAATTCATTTCTGCTCCCAATGGATAACCATTATTGCCCCCACACCATCGTAGTAGGCAAACACTCAAAAGAGGGATTGGTACCAATTCTGTGTCGACTTCCAACCATGCGGTTAGAATGAGAAACATAACAGATTGTAGGTATGTATGCATATACATAAGCACACACACACACACACACACACACACACACACACACAAAACTATCTATCATTGGGTTTACTTCCTGGGTTGACTTAAATTTGTGCATGCCTGCATAGAGATCGGATGCATTTATTAAAGATTAAAAATGGCAATTTCAAGTTCAGTTTGAAGCAGTTGTAGTATATCAGAAGAGTATGTGCATTTAGATACTTCAGGGCTGAAAAACCCATTCCCCTCCAGATATTACTGAACTACATTTCCCAGCATCCCTCACAACACGCATGTTGACTGGGGCTGTTGAGAGTTGTAATTTCAACAACACCAGAAGGGCCACTGGTTTAGCACCTTAAAATGAGGTCATAAACACACACACACCCCTCTTTGCTAGAAACTTGTTTCATACTTGCGGAGGCTACATTCTTAAAATGACATCCAGAAGGAAGGAATAAACAAATGAACAAAAGATTGGGATGTCATAAATCCAATAAATAAACAAATAGATAAATAACTTTTCTGCCCTCTGAACACCCAATGGCCCTGTGGCATCCTATCAATATTTATGGGTTAGTTGGATATACTTGAACATAACTTCCAGGTTTTGTTCCAAAACATGACCTTGCATATGCTAGAACATCTCCCAGTATTTCCAATCAGAATTTTTGCCTGTTGTCCAATATAAGTAGGCCATCCAGATGGGGCCTCTGTTAAATTGAGTTGCACTTCTATTTGCTAAGGATGACAGACACCAATATTAGCTGGACAAGATCAGCAAGCAAGCTCCACACTTTTGACCAATAAGCCATGCAATCTAAACCATGGACAGTTCAGGGGTAGGAAATGTTTTATAGCTCAATAGATTTATTTGGGATTTTGTGTGCCTTACTGTGACTTATGGCTGTCTACAAAGTCTCATTTACCATAAAGCAGGATGATAAGCTTCTTCCTAACATCTTCTCTACTTACCCAATGATGCTCCTTATCATTCCACCATTTCTTATCTTCCTGGGAAACAGGTCACAGTTTTTATTAGCCATGTCTGTAGTCACCCAATTCTAATAATGCCCATGGAGCTTTAGGGATGATGCTTGAAGCTGATATATTACTTTGCAGCATGCCAACTTTCCATTCAATACATGTAGCCCTGATTTAGTGACTGCCTTGTTTAGTGACCAGTCACATTTATGACAGTGATTAAAAAGTAACTTTACAACCAATCCTCACATTTATGATCTTCACAGGTCTGGAAAGCAAAAGAAAGCTGAAGTAAGATGATAAGCACAACTATGGTTTCACTTAGTGACTGCTTTGCTTAAGAACCGAGTTGTCAGCCCAAATTGTGATCATTAAATGAGGGCTACCTTTATTTAAAAAAAATGGAAAAAAATCTTTAAGGAAAAGAAGGTGAGTATCAAAGAAAGTCTCTTTGAGAACGATGTTGCCCACCATTATTTTTTTCTAACAGGATAAATTCAGTTTGATGAAAAGATATATTCTGCAATTGCTGTAGATTAAGCAAATTAAGCAAGTGAATTTGCTCCTATAACATCACAATGTGTTTTGTTCCTGCTGATCATGAAAAAAAAACAAAGTAGAGTAGGAAAGTTCCATCTGTTAAACACTAGAGATCTTATTTAGCCAGATCTACAGAGTTTAAATATTTTCACGAGGACCGGATACTTGCTTTTTAAAACAGTAAGGTGAAGGCCACAACTTTGAGTTACTGAAGGTAGTGCTGAGGACTGAACAACAGATGTCCTTATTCTTTCCCTTGTGGATATTAGTAGGACTAAACACAGGGCAGGCTGTCATAGTGTTGGTTATGTTGACAGGCAAAAAGTGAGCTGAGAAGAGGGAAAGAAATATGCATGGAGGGGGGGAGAGAAGAGGAATTATATTACCTAATTTATATTACCTAAAATGCTAATGTTTTATTTTATTTTTTTATTTTAATTCCATTTATATCCCGCCCTTCTCCGAAGACCTGTTTCTTTTGAACAATTTGTATCCATCCATCAGTCCATTCCATTCATGGATTTCATCCCACCAGGTTTCTGTTATGCCAACTATATCATACCCTTCCTTGTGTACTATTGCTTCTAGTTCACCCTGTGTTTTTTTTAAATTCCATTTATATCCCGCCCTTCTCTGAAGACTCAGGGCGGCTTACAAGCTTAGCAGTAGCCTTCATTCTATGTATATGCCTGCTTATTGGGGCTTTCACACACACACCCCAAGCGGCATTATTACAAAGTCAGCTTAATTGCCCCCATCAATCTGGGTCCTCATTTTACCTACCTCGGAAGGATGGAAGGCTGAGTCAACCTTTATGATCCAGTCTTATATAAAGTTCTCTGCTTTTTGTATATCTTACCTTTTCATTCTGTACCTCACATACCACAACTGATTTGCTATAAACTGAACCAAGTCAGAAGACAAACACAACATGTATTGAGAAGGTTGCACAGAACTTGCAAGGAGGCAGATAACCAAATAAAAGAAGAAGTTACAATCAGTGCTTCTGGTCCTGAATGCATTTAGGGATTAAGCCCCCATGGTAGCCTGCCTTCCTTCCTTCCTTCCTTCCTTCCTTCCTTCCTTCCTTCCTTCCTTCCTTCCTTCCTTCCTTCCTTCCTTCCTTCCTTCCTTCCTCTTGCTTCTCTTTCAATCCCCAGATATTCTTAGATAGGGTTGTGCTGTATCTTTTGGAGCAGGTAGACTGCAATACAAAGGGCTCTACTTGTCATAACTGCGTGAGCTGAAAATCCTGATGGCTGACTAGCATCAGGAAAATAGGTAGCAGGTGGGGGAGGGTAATTGCCAGGAACCTCCAGCTTCGGTCAGATTTGCTTGGGGTCCTGCTGAGTGTAATTACTGGTTTGGTCTCCAAACTGCATGGGGCTCCTTCTTCTGCCACATGCCAGCACCATGCAAACAGCCATGCCTTGCTCAATCTTGCCTTGGGAGGATCTGGGATTACCAGCAATACTAATTAATTCATTAGCCAATGGGGGCTTATGTTCTGTCTCCAGACTGGGATGTTGGAAGCGCGTGGGGGTGGGGGTGGGGGTGAGGGGTGGAGAGAACAGATTGCAGCCCATCAATCTGCCAGTTGGGGAACTTGCTTGCCCCCTTCCCGGGCAGATGGTGCTTTCCAACAGGTTCAGATGGTGGCTTTCATTTTGAGACCAGGACCCCAAGGCACGAGAGAAAGCAGCCACTGAAAAGGCGATAGCTGTAGGAAAGGCTATTCCTCTGTGGCCTTTTTGTTGTTTACTCTGTCCTACTTCTATCCTGGAGAAGGTGTGATGGGTGAAAGGAACAAGCCTCTGAGGTCAAAGAGTGAGCCACTCCTTGCACAGTGACCTCCTGTAGGAGCCCAGCTTCTAAGCATGACCTCTGGTGAACCAAGCGCAGGGGGATGACAGCTATTGTCCTCCTTTCAAAGCAGAATCGGGGGAGTGCACGTGCCACAGGCTAATCCCATTGTCGAGAGTCCTTACATCTGTCAGAGTTCAGAGACGAACGTCCCCCACTCTTCCTACCCTCTGGGGAGCTTTCAGTCAAGTAGAACGTTGGCTTGTTTTTCTGGCCACGTTTTCAAACATCTCCCCCCCCCCCGGTGATCTGATCTTAGGCTCTTTTGCACATAGAAGAGGGATTCTTTCTCCTAGCAGTGCCTACACAGCATACACTGCTACAATCCTAGCAGTGCCTACACAGCATACATGGATTGGCCAATTTGAACGCTCGCCCACGATGGGACCTCCTTCTACTCCAGGGGTCTTCTAACTTGGCCCTTTTATGACTTGTGGACTTCAACTCCCAGAATTCCTCAGCCAGGCATGCCTGGCTGAGGAATTCTGGGAGCTGTAGTCCACAAGTCATAAAAGGGCCAAGTTTGAAGATCCCTACTCTACTCTAATGCAAATCTAGTGGGTCACAGAAAAGACCATGGTCATCCCTGGCAAACTGCTGTTCTACTAAAAGGGGCTGACTGCAAGGGGAATATGCTGAAGGAGGCCACATGTTACATTAGTACAATCCTCTTTAGGGAGCTGGGGAAAGGCAATTCTCCAGACAGAGAAAACCAGCATGTTAAGGATTGTTCAAGCCTGACAGCTTCAGGGAATCATGGTATGCTTTCACATTTTTTCAGGATTGCCCACTTATCATGCCCTAATTATAACCAACCCTCATAATTTCAAGATTGCATGGTCCTTCTATCCAATCAGCAATGGGTTGAAGCAAGTGGGGAACTTTAGGAAACACCTGGCTGGGGAAAAAGTATCTACAGATACTTAGATAATTTAGTTCTGTTCATGAGAATATTTGAACTCAAAAAGTACACTGGGTTTTTATTGGGTATTATCACAGATACTACCGTTGTGGACACTAAGTTGATGTTGAATTTAATTACGGCAGTGAGACTTTTAGTAGCGCAATATTGGAAGAAGGAAGAACTGCCGACTATAGAAGAATGGACTTTAAAAGTCTCCAACTTGGCGGAAATGGCAAAGATTTCAGCGTATTTGAAAGACCAATCGCAACAGAGTTACATTGTGGAGTGGAGAAGATGGATTGATTATATCCAGAATAAATATGGGACTAAAAAGTTTCACTTAGCATTTGAATAAGTAGTGGATTTATATGATGTATAATTAGCTTGTAGTTATTTTTTTAAGAGTTAAAGTGCGATAGAATTTAATATTTTATTGTTGTTTGCATATTTTAGATTCTGCTTGTTTGTATTTTTATACCCTGTATTTAGCTCTGGGAAGTCGGGGAGGGGGGAGGGGAGGGGAGGGGAGAGGTGGGGAGGTTTGGGGAGAGGGGAGGGGGAGGGGAGGGGTTTTGTATTTAAAAATGTACTGTAAAACTTTTCAATAAAAAAAGAGAATATTTGAACTCAAAAAGTACACTGGGTGTCTACACATGCCAGAATAAATTTCAGTTCCTTATTTTCTCCTTTCTTTTCTTTCCTTTCTTTTCTTTTCTTTTCTTTTTTTTTCACTCACGGATCATCAGAAAGTTTTCTACAGCTCCTTTTCCTAAGAAATTACTGAATATCCTTTCTCCACACAGATGCAGAACGCGGGCATGCATGTTTGGGCCAGTTTTGAACAGTTTCCCAAACCACACTGGCACGCATGCCTGAAGCACTGGCTTTTTGACTCTGAGCCAGCTAACCCCATTGGACATGGCCGGCACTTCCCCTTTGAGTGCTCACGCTCCCCAGCCCCCCAGTTGGATGCACTGCTGCACATTGTATTCCTCTGGCAACTCCTGAACATGTCCAGGGACCCATCTATCAACCGACAGTATGTCAACTGGCCTTGTGGTGCTTTCCCCCCTCCTATCCTCCACCCCTGCATTCCCTCGGGTGCAGCAAGATGTTGACACCCTTCAGCCCATGTGAAATTCAAACTCACCAATCAGAACCAGTCCTGGGCTGCTGTGCTCTAAGGAAGACAAAACCATTTTTCCCTTTGACAAAAGTTGAGTGAGTTGCAGTGATTATTCTCTTGTCCAGAAACAACAGACGTGACAAGGGAGGTGGGACAAGAAGAAACATCCACCAATGAAGGAAGCAGAGATCAATGAGGGTAGGGGGATTTAGTTCTCTAGGGAAGAGGGGGCAGACCTATAGATACTCTCACTCCTATTGTGGCCCAGCCGTAGCCTGTAAAGGGATGTTGATTTGGTGCACAGCATAAATGACATTGCCATGCCAGGAATGGGGTGAATAAAATTAAATAAAAGGCTGTAATATTCTCTAACCATGCCCATAGCACTCATGTACATACACACTAATATTCATGCATTGTCCCATTAATTCAGGGTTGGGGAATGATGACCCCTTTATGACTTGTGAACTTCAACTCCCAGACTTCTTGAGCCAGCATGACTGAGCATGGCTGGCTCAGGAATTCTGGGAGTTGAAGTCTGCAAGTCATAAAAGGGCCATCCTTCCCCACCCCTGTATTTATTGGAGGGAGACCTTTTTTAGCATTTGAAAAGTTCTATATATCTTCAGCAGAACAATGATGCAATAAGTCATTCAAATGAAACTAAACCAAATGAAAAGACATGAAGTAACAGCTGCAAAATAATCTCAAAGGCATGAACAAATATAAAAGCTAGGCTTTTTAATGGGGAGAGTGTTGCCTATTGCTGAAAAGGACAAACTATTATTAATACGCATATATTGATGAATTGTATAGTTATAATATTTTCATATACGTATAAACCTGTGTGTTTGCATGCGTGTGTTTGAGTGCATGTGTGCATGTGTCTCAGCTAGTGGCAGCATTGGTGACTGATTGACTTGATTATCCAAAGATTTGGGCAAGGCAGTTCACTGTACTAAATAAAAGGCCGATGCTTTTTGATTGGTTAAAATTAAATCACATATTGTGTATATGGTCCCATATCCTTACAAGAAAAAGTATGAGATAAGTGGAATTATGGGACTTACCCCAAAATTCAGATATGGTTGCTATGTCTTCTTCTACCCCATCTTCAAAAAAGTCTAGTTTGGCTATAAAGGCCACGGACTGAAGCAGTATCTCCACCAGGTAGAGCCTGGGACTTCAAAATGTCATAGTTGGGCAATAATTTAACTTGAATGAGACAACACAAACTGTGTAAAGCTTTGGATTGACTCTAAAGTATTTGCCTTAGAACATATCAAAGCACAAATGTAATTACTACTTGCAGCTCTTTAAAGCAGCTGCATCTGCTCTTGGGAATGTAGCCTTTCTGCCAAACCTGCCTCTTTCTGAGGCCCTGGACTGGGGCATTTTTGAAAAAAAAAACACTACTGCCTCTATGAAGGGGTTGAATCACCCTTGGTTGGCCACCCATTTAACCTTTCCCTCCATTTTAGCCTAGTCTTCTGGTGCCATTTTGTGTTTTCAGATGTGCCTGAGGAACAGTATTTGCTGCTGTGTCTCTCACAAGTCTGGAAGGGACCAAGGTGGGGAAGCTTAGGCTAGTCTCCGCAGCAAGTCAAGATGGCAGGTGTAGCAGCATAATTGAAGCCCCACCCCTCAACACAGAAATGGCTTTGGCTGCACTGCTGAAATTGTCACACACACACACACACACACACACACACACACACACACACACACATATATATATATGTTTCAAATGTTAACTATTTAGATTACCTTGCTAGGCCCCAAACATGGGGCAAATCTTTATTTCCTGTTTTCAGCCTATCTGCTGAATAACACTGCCTTGTATGCAATCAGCCCAGGTTCGAATCTCAGAAGGGTATAGCTGACTGATGACGACTAAGGAGTCAGAAATGCATCTCAGTTTCCCTTTAATTCTTTGTTAGTAATTTACACAACTTCTCGGTATTATATTTTAGCATCTCCAGATCAGTTTTGTGGCCAAGGCCTGCCAATAGCCTTTTTAAAGGCAACCCGTTTTCTCTTTGACCAATCAGTAAGCAATCTTAAAAAAAAACCCCTGGGAAAGGAGGGGGAGGAAGGTTCACCTTCTCAAATGTGCCAAAGTAAATAAAAGAGCAACATCCTTCATCCCAAACTCTCTTAAGAGTAGAAATTTTAAAACACTCTACCTCTGGCAGACTAATTTGCCTGGATTCCATCAAGGGGCTATGTTCATTAACGAGGGCAGAAAGAATGTTTCGAAATCTTTAACTCCTTTATGGTTTGTTTCTATCTTTGCAGATGGAGGGAGAGAAATTGTACCCCAAATTTGTTCCTGTCCAATCTCTATTCATTACGTGCAACTTCCATTGAGTTAAACTCACTAACCCTCCCACCTCCTCTTTACATAGGCACTCATTTCCCCAACTTTGTCCTTTTTTTTTTCTTTTTACCGGGTTCCTACAAGCCACTTCTCCATTTCTGCTTTGGCAGTTAGATTGCCACACAACATGTAGCTGTGAGCTCCGACCTCACTGGGTAGGGCCCTTCTGGATGCCACCCTTTGTCATGCAGAATAGGCTGCAAACCCTCCTGCCTCCTTCTCACCCTGCTGCTACAATCACTCAACTTGACAAGGAGAGGGGTGTGTGTGTGTGCACGTGTGTGCGTGTGCGGAGGCGGGCCGGGATTTTGCGATCATTGGCCAAGACAGGCTTGGGCTGGGCCTACACACAATGTCGGCTTAACTGCCTCTGTGCCCCGAGCGGCTCACACCTGATTTCCCCCCTTTAATTGTATTTTCCTCATCTCCCGCCTAGTGTCATGTTAATTGGAGCCCAGTTGCTGCAGCTGCCGAGATCCAATTAGAATGGCTGCATAATGTGGGGGTAATTCTATTTCCATGGCCGGTCTCAGGGCCTCTCCCGTGCAGGGCGCAGGGGCTGTAGCTTCAAAAGAAAACAGGCGTGGGATGAAAATGTCCTGTCCCAATGTTTGCTCCTGCAATTCCCTATCTCTGGGGCCGAGCAGGAAATTGGATTAGCCGTTGCGGGAATGAAACTGACCTAGTGCCGTAACCCCAGCCTGCCCGACACAATGGCAAGGACACCCCAGCGACTTGAAGAGCTGGGAAACTAAGGTGTCATTTATTTCTAAGCGCATTTTTGCGTCACCCTTTTCAACTGAAAGCTTTGCCGGAGCAGGTGATATTAAGCAGGGGTAACGAGAGAAGTTGCCTGTGGGCATATCATCCGAAGGACATGAGATTTTGGGGGGGCGGGGGGGGGGGGGAAAGGGAGAGGGAGATTGGGGGTTTTCCACCTGAAAACCATTTTTTGGTCTCTTTTGCTTGAAACTGAAACGAATCTGTAATTTTGGACTTGACCATTATAAATGTTTATGATTATAAAAAATGCTGTGTATTATTGTTGATTTTCCTGTAAAAGGTGAATGTATTTTTTTATATACTGCTCAAAAAAATAAAGGGAACACAAGATAAGACATCCTACTATTAAATACAGTACATTGTGTTGTTTAAGTGTTCCCTTTATTTTTTTGTGCAATATATTTGCACAAAAGCTAGAAGTTCTTCTATTTCTCTCCCTTCTTTTACTTTTTTGCCCTCCTAATTTTGTTCTTTTTCTGAAACCCCCCCCCCCCCTCTTTGAAATTCCTATTTTTGTCTTTCTTTATATTTCAACTTTGGTTGAAATTTTGTAATTTTTTTTTTTAAAAAAAAAGACAGGAAAAGGATGGGGGCAAAGAGTGGAAATATACAAAGTCATTATTAAGTGAAAGGAAAGTTGCAAATGGTTCTAGGGTAGCTGCCGTTCAGGAGGAAAAAGAACTCTTTGCAGTCTCTTCAACGTCTGCTGCAATTTAAAGCAATATTTTTCCCCGCTTACAGAAGATTGAGAAATTGAATTTCAGTCAGGCTCTTTCCAATCGTCATCCAATTGACATGGCTGCTGCCTGGTCATACTTATGAACAAAAATTGAGACAGCTGGGCTGTTTATGTATATACAATTTATGTATTGGTATAGAAACACTAGTTTCCATGAGGATATAAATTTATGTACCTGTATATAAAGACTAAAAGGGACGCGGTGGCTCAGTGGGTTAGGACGCTGAGCTTGTCGATCAGATGGTCGGCAGTTTGGTGGGTCGAATCCCGAGGGCCGCGTAACAGAGTGAGCGCCTGTTACTCGTCCCAGCTTCTGCCAACCTAGCAGTTCGAAAGCACTTAAAAATGCAAGTATAAAAATAGGGACCACTACGGTGGGAAGGTAACAGCGTTCTGTGTGCCTTTGGCGTCTAGTCATGCCGGCCACATGACCATGGTGACGTCCTCGGACAAGCGCTGGCTCTTCGGCTTTGAAACGGAGATGAGCCCCTAGAGTCTGAAACGACTAGCATGCATGTGCGGGGGAACCTTTACCTTTACCTTTATATAAACACTAGTTTCCATGAGGAAAAAATAAACCAAGTTAGTTTGAGACCTCATCAGATATACTTGGAATAAGGGAGACCACTCATAGATGGTAGATAATAGAGGTTTCAGAACCAGAATTCTTAGTTTGCAAAATTTTTAGAGGATAAAGGGTGTAGGAAGATAGGGAACAGGCAGAAGCCTAGAAATCAGAGAACAGAAGTTTCCTTATGGAGCTTAAAAATTACCTTTTTTAATATGCAGATTGGGAACTTTGCTACCTCCCTTTCCAAGTTGAAATCTGAACCTCTCTAATCCATCTGCAAACAATCGGGTGATAAACTTCTTACTCCATTTTTCCATCTAGTGCAGACATGTCAAACACAAGGCCAAGGGGCCGGATGTGGCCCGCAAAGTGGTTTCATGTGGCCCGCGAACCCATCCTGGAAACAGTGAGGGAACGGCCCCCGCTGCCTTGGCCCTGGCCCAGGGAGGCCTGGAGCCAATGTACAATTTCATGGTGGCCATCTATGCTGAAACGCATTCAGTCTTACTTCCACAAGGCCATCTGAAAACAGTGAGGGACCGGTCCATGCTGTGTTGGCACTGCCCCCTGGGTGCACACTGGGGAGGTGTCACCCTTTGTGAGAAATGAAGAAATGCACCATCGCCTGGAAGTTGCCAGCACATGGCCCTGCCTACTTTGGGCAGGCTAGGTACTGGGCAGCGTTCCGCTTCTCTTCAGAGTCATGTCACCCGGCTCAGCCTCTTGGCACTGTGAGGAGAGCGCCCCGCTGCCTGCCAAAACCAGGCAGGCTGGGGACTGGGCAGCATTGCGCAGGTAACATCGACTCTCATGCTGCTCATGGCATTCCCTCCACCAGAGCACACTGTTGGATATGAGAAGTAGGCGAGGGCCATGTGCTGGCCACTTCCAGGCGATGGTGCATTTCTTCATTCTTCCTCCCTCATCTCAAATATTTTCCCACCACGGAAGGAAGGAAGGAAGGAGAGGAAGGGTCTGAGGGAAGTCCTGCCTTAGTCCTTCCCTGCTGCCCTTTCACCATCCCCTTACCCCCTCCTCCTGGCCTATCCTGGTGGGTCTACCATCCTATTGCTAAGGAAGCTTTGGATACAAAGCCAGGTCTCCTCACATGGAGAAAGAGCGGGCTTCCCTCTTGACTTTGCCCTCGTACCCATCATGAGCAGCCTGGCTAAGGAGAGCAAGCACAGCAGCAGCAGTGCAGCTGGGCGCCCCCTTAGGGAAGTGGGGCTGGGCTTAGTGCCGCAGGTGCTTGAGGGCTGGGCTGGGCATTTGACCTCTGCGCCACCGTGCAGCTTCCTCCCCCACATGGCCTAAGAGGAACAGTGAGGCTCCTCCAGTGGACCATGCCTTGGCACTTGCCCCGGTCCCATCTCCTTCTTCAGATCTGCCCCACTCCTGCCCAGGCCCCCATAGGTACCCTTGACGTGAAAGATGTAGAGCTGGCCATGCCCACCCAGTAGGCCACATGCACTCCAGCCACGCCCACCCAGTAGGCCGCACCCACCCTGGCCACACACCCCCACCCCCCCACCCCGAGGGCAACTGCAATGCTGATGCGGCCCTCAAGGAAATTGAGTTTGACACCCCTGATCTAGTGATTGTCTACATTTTCCAGCTGACCTATGGGAATGCAATCTCCGTGCTATATTTAAATACAAGAAGAATACATAATTCAACTCATCTTTAAGGACATGTGTAAAAGAATATTTGAAGAGGATACTTGCAGAATAATGTGAAAAAGAATTTGATTATGGAGTTTTAACAACATTTGATTTGGATGCATTCTTGGGAATGTCTGTTCCTAGGTAATGGGATATGATTGCTGGTCGAAGGAAGGATGGATGGAAGAGAAAGTGATTCTATAATGCCAGAGGGATATGGTAGGCAAAATTGTATTGTCCAGAGGTTTGAGAACAATCTCCAACACTTCAACAATTAGGATTGTGAGTATTTTCATCCCAAAATCTGAAAGCATCAAATTCACTGCTCCCTGATTCATAGAATTAGCCACAACTAGTGGAAAGGAGAATATGTAGACAAAGCTCTGTAAATTTGGAGCACTGGGTGTCACAGCAAACATGCCAACCAAAGTTTTTGCATAGCTACCAACCATCATCTTGAAGTAGCATCTGCCAAGTTCTTGTGGACAAACATTTCTACTGTAGGTCTACTCTATTACTTTATTTCCCAGAGGTAGCTGAGAAAATCCACAGTGATGGTGTACCGAGTAAGTCAATATGCACATGATTCAATGTCTTTTTTTTAGTGATATCATAACAGGCATATGTCATTTTTTTTGCCCCTGCAGGAAACTCCCCATGGCTATCATCCAAACACTAATACTGAATGGGTTGATCCTTTGAGTTGATCCAGTATGAGTGCATGCTCATGTGTTGGCCTTTCTGCTCTGTCCTCAGTAAATCCCTCATAGCTCTTTCAAGAGTGCTCCAACAATCTCTTTGACCCCATCTGTCCATTCATTATGGGAAGGTTAAAGGCTGTTAGATTTCAAGATTCCATTAATCTAACATACATCCAGTATTTCTTGTGGAGTCCATTTCCTGCCCTGGCCTATCCCAAAGGGCTGGCATCAATCATCTCATTATTTATTCCTTCTCAAGGGTTATCTCTGTGATTCTTTATATCTGGGGAGAAAAAAAATCTTCCTAAAGGGAGAGGTTTATGAGCCAGAAGAGCCCTATTTTGGGAGTGGGGAGGCTCTACAATCTGCATTTTCTTGTTATTATAAGATAAGGTACGCTGGCAATCTATCAAGAATACTTCTGGAGAACAGTCATTCATTTGATCAGGCCTCTTTTTCATCTAAGAGGACATGATAGAAGAGTGGATACCCTCATTCCCCCCCCCACACACAGAAATTCTTCTTTGGAGTCAATGACAATGTTACCAATACAGCATCCAGGCATCAGCTGTTGGTGAGTCTCCGTTGGCCCAGCAGGCTGGACAGCCTGATTATCATCTGAATGAGCTTTAGAAAGTTAACATGATTTGATTTAAGGGTTTCAATAGCCTGAACAATGTTCTCTCACAAACAGGATGTCCTGTGAGCTTTAAGGCGGCGGTGGTGGGGTGTGTGTGTCAGTTCACACAAGAGGGTTTCTTTTCTTTCTTTTTTTCCCTGTCTCAGTCAGGGCCACATCCATCACTTTAGTAAAAAAAAAAAAAGGCAGTTCTGAAATGGGCAGTTATGATTGATGCATTCTTCAGAAGATTTGTGCAGAAAAGCACATACTTCTTCCTATAAATGAAAATGAAGCAGCTTGTGCACTGGTCCGATTTTGCTCTCTGATTTTTGCGATAGCCTCCATGGGGAAGTAAAAGGGGGGGGGGGGAAAGGTGCAATCAGACGTATGAAAACTCCTTCATCTGAGCTGCTTGCTCTCTCTGCTGGGGATTGGAAGCCACAAGGGAAGATAGGCTAACTTTGCATTTAGGTCACTTTAGGACTTGCCTAACTTTTATGAGGGCCTCTCACTCCAAAAGCTGGCTTTTCTTCCTTTCTCAGCATCAGATGATTCTCTTTCCTGTCCCACATCAAGACACAGATGTCCTTCACCCTTAAGCACTTGAATCGTCTTAGACAGAGTGTGGTTCTCCAAAACCTCTGCTCATTGAAGTTCAGTCATCCCACTCTTCAAGAAAAGTTGATTGCTCACATAAGGAACATTGACTATTCACCAAATGGCTGCCATAATGAGTGTCCCCTGTTAGCAAACTCATTTACATAAACCAAAATGGTGGCATTGCTCACTACCAATCCTGTCTAGCCTTTTAGGATGCTGTTGTCACGGATGACACTTTGGCAGCTACATGCCTCTGAGTTTCATCTTGCCTTTAGATTACGTGTGTGTGGGGGGGAGGGGGGAGATGTTACTTTCAAATGGGTGAAATGGAGAAATGAAACCTCTTTAGACTAGTATAGAGCTGGAAGGGACGTTGGAGGTCTTCTAGTCCAGCCCCCCACTCAAGCAGGAGAATCTATACCATCTCAGACAAATGACTGTCTAGCTTCTTCTTAAAAATCTCCAGTGATGGAGCACCCACGATTTTTGGAGGCAAGCTGTTCCACTGGTTAATTGTCCTCACTGTCAGGAAGTTTCTCCTAAATTCCAGGTTGCTTCTCTCTTTGATCAGTTTCCAACCATTGTTTCTTGTCCTTCCCTCTGGTGTTTTGGAGAATAACATGACACCCTCTTTGTGGCAGCCCCTCAAGTACTGGAACACTGCTATCATGTTTCCCCTATTTCTTCTTTTCTTTAGACTAGCCAGACCCAAATCCTGCAGCCATTCTTCATATGTTTTAGTCTTCAGGCCTTTGATCATCTTAGTTGCTCTTCTATGAATTTTCTCCAAAGTCTCAACATCTTTTTGTGATATGGTGACCAAAATTGGTTGCAGTATTCCAGGTGTGGTCTTACTAGGGTTTTATAAAGCAGTACTAATACCTTGTGTGAACTTGATTCTATGCCTCTGTTTATACTGCTAAGCTTGTAAGCCGCCCTGAGTCTTCGGAGAAGGGCGGGATATAAATGGAATTAAAATAAAAAATAAAAAATTATACAAGCCAGGATTGTATTAGCTTTTTTGGCTGCTGCTGCACACTGCTGGCTCATTGTCAATGATCATCCACTAGGACTCCAAGGTCCCTCTCACAGTTACTGTTTTTAAGCCAGGTCTTGCCCAGTCTGTAATTGTACCTTTGATTTTTCCTGCCTAAATGTAAATGTAAAACTTTGCTTTTCTTCACATTGAAACTCATTTTGTTGGACAGGGCCCATTGTTCAAGTTTGTCAAGATCTTTTTGGATCCTGAGTTTGTCTTCTTGGGTGTTGGCTATTCCTGCCAGTTTGGTATCATCTGCAAATTTGATGAGTTCCCCTTCAATTCCCTCATCTAAGTCATTGATGAAGATATTGAAGAGTACTGGGCCTAAGACGGAACCACTGCTTACTTCTCTCCATGTGGATGTAGTGCCATTGTGGACTACTCATTGAGTACGGTTTGCCAGCCAGCTACAGATCCATCTGGTGGTGATGTTGTCTATTCTGCATTTTTCTAGCTTACCAAGGAGTAGATTGTGGTCTACTTTATCAAATGCCTTACTGAAGTCCACAGTATTTTGCTGGTCTATTAGTTTAGTCACTTTATCGAAGAATGAAATAAGATTGGTTTGGCATGATCTGTTTTTAACAAACCTGTGCTGGCTACTAGTTATAACTTTGTTTGCTTCTAATTTTTCACAGATCTGTTTTTTTGATTATCTTTTCCAGGATCTTCCCAGGTATTGATGTTAGTCTGGTTGGTCTGTAATTTCCTGGGTCCGTTTTTCCCCCCTTTCTTGAAGATGGGAACCACATTAGCTCTTTTCCAATCCTCAGGTACTTCCCCAGTGCTCCAGGATTTTTGAAAGATATGGTGCAATGGTTCTGAGATAGCATCTGCCAGCTCCTTCAGAACTCTGGGATGTAATATGTCGGGTCCTGGTGATTTATATTCATCAAGGTCAGATAGGTGTTCTCTTACCATTTTCTTGCTTATTTTAATTTTTGTTTCTAGTTTATCTTTTGCAGTGGTTTTTTTTTGGTATGTTGGGCTAAAGGTTCTTTTTGTGTGAAGACTTGATGCAAAGTATGAGTTAAGCAGCTCTGCTTTCTCCCTGTTGCCTGTTATTTCCTAGCCATCTTCTCTCTTTAGTGGACCTACAGTTTCCTTGACATTTTTCTTGTTGTTAATATGTTGAAAGAAATTTTTTTTATTATCCTTGATTTCTGTTGCAAGTCTTTGTTTGTTCTGAGTCTTTGCATTCCTGACTTCATCTTTGCATGTTCTGGCTGTCTGCTGATAATTGGCCTTAGTTATGTGCCCCTCTTTCCATTTATGTGCCCCTCTTTCCCTCTTTAGAAGGCCAGATCCTGAAGCTAAAACTCAAATACTTTGGCCACCTAATGAGAAGGAAGGACTCACTGGAGAAGAGCCTAATGCTGGGAAAGATTGAGGGCAATAGAAGAAGGGGACGACAGAGATTGAGGTGGCTGGATGGAGTCACTGAAGCAGTAGGCGTGAGCCTAAATGGACTCCAGAAGATGGTAGAGGACAGGAAGGCCTGGAGGAACGTTGTCCATAGGGTCGCGATGGGTCGGACACAACTTCGCAGCTAACAACAACAACAACTTTCCCTCTATCATTTCTTCTCTGTTAGTAAGAATTAAGTCCAGTATGGATTTACATCTAGTTCCCTCCTCTACCTTTTGGATGACAAAGTTGTGTCAGGTAGGTTGGTTTGGAATCCGTTTGATCTCCCGCTCACTGCAGACTTTGTCTCGCAGTTGATATCTGGATAGTTGAAATCTCCCATTACTATTGTGGTATGTTTCCTACATACATTTGTTAACTGGTTGGCAAAGAGTTCATCTATTTCTTCTGATTGGTTGGGTGATCTGTAATATATACCTATGGTGACATCACTTTTTTCTATTTTATATTGACCCATATGCATTCTGGGGAGATTTTGTCTTTGATCATATGCATTTCTGCAGATATGTTGTGTTCTCTCACATATAGCGCAACTACCCGTTCTCTTTTTGTAGACCTGTTTCTTTTGAACAATTTGTATCCATCCATCAGTCCATTCCATTCATGGATTTCATCCCACCAGGTTTCTGTTATGCCAACTATATCATACCCTTCCTTGTGTACTATTGCTTCTAGTTCACCCTGTTTGTTCCCCAAGCTTTGAGCATTTGTATATAAGCATTTAAAACTTTTATGCCTGTCCGTGGGTATGTTTCCTGCATCTCCTGAATGTTGTTTGAGTTTTTCTTTTTTCTCATCTCTGCCCATCTAAAGTTTGATTTGTTTTCTTGGGATTTATGATTGGTTTGGGGTTCTAGAAATTCTAAAGATTGGTCAACCTCCCCCCTCAATTTTAGTTTAAAGCCCTCCTTTGATTCAGCTGATGAGCGTGAGAACCTAAAACCTTGCCAAGGACACCAGAACAGGTGTGAATTTCAAGCAGATAGTTCCCATAACAAAGTAAACTTGTTGATATGAATTAAGTAAGATGTTGGGGGTTTGGCTGGGAAAATTATTGTTTAAGTCTATGAATTGGTATTGGAATCTCAGGTAGTTTTACTCTGACAAAACCATGCAGTGTATTTAATAAAGAGTAAGATTTTTGGAAACAGAATGAACCTGGAGCTTTATTTGGATTCTTGAGCTGGATGTTGACAGCTCTTTTCCAGTCCAGTTTATTATTATTTTTCTATGAAAAAGGTGTGTGGGTATGTGTGTTTATGTTTTCCCCTTTTGGAATAAACACCATTTATGCAGAGCACTGGAAAAGAATAAGAAACATCAAGCCAAAAAAATTAAAGGCCCAAGAGAAGAAAACCAAAATGAAAATTTGTTTTTAAAGAGAAATTTCCCAACAGTGAGAACAATTAACCAATGGAATAGCTGCCTTCAGAAGTGGGTCTCCATCACTGAAGGCTTTCAAAAAGAGACTGGACAACCATTTGTCTGAAATGATACAGGCTCACCTGCTTGAGCTGAGGATTGGACCAGAAGACCTCCAAGGTCCCTTCCAACTCTATTATTCTATGTTTCATGTTCTATGAAACACCGATAAGTATAACATGGCAACACTTGTTGTTGTTGTTGTTTTTGTTAGTTGCGAAGTCGTGTCCGACCCATCGCTGCCCTATGGACAATGTTCCTCCAGGCCTTCCTGTCCTCTGCCATCTTCTGGAGTCCATTTAAGCTCACGCCTACTGCTTCAGTGACTCCATCCAGCCACCTCATTCTCTGTCGTCCCCTTCTTCTATTGCCCTCAATCTTTCCCAGCATTAGGCTCTTCTCCGGTGAGTCCTTCCTTCTCATTAGGTGGCCAAAGTATTTGAGTTTTAGCTTCAGGATCTGGCCTTCTAAAGAGCAGTCAGGGTTGATCTCCTCTAGGACTGACCGGTTTGATCGCCTTGCAGTCCAAGGGACTCGCAGGAGTCTTCTTCAGCACCATAGTTCAAAGGCCTCAATTCTTTGGCGCTCAGCCTTTCTTACGGTCCAACTTTCACAGCCATACATTGCAACTGGGAAGACCATAGCCTTGACTATACGCACTTTTGTTGACAGGGTGATGTCTCTGCTTTTTAGTGTGCTGTCTAGATTTGCCATGGCTTTCCTCCCGAGGAGCAAGCGTCTTTTAATTTCTTGGCTACAGTCCCCATCTGCAGTGATCTTGGAGCCCAGGAAAATAAAATCTGTCACTACCTCCATTTCTTCCCCATCTATTTGCCAGGAATTGAGAGGGCCAGATGCCATGATCTTGGTTTTCTTAATGTTTAGTTTCAACCCAAGTTTTGCACTCTCCTTCTTCACTCGCAACAAGAGGCTCTTTAGTTCCTCTTCACTTTCTGCCAACACTAAATGACGATGGCAGATGGCAACACTAAACTTTACCAAACCTTTCCATCCATTAAGTTCATCTATCACTATGCTGATTTTTCTTCTTTAAAGTCTGACTTCTCTCTTTATCAGGATTTCATCAGCTCATGCAATTACTACTTCCTCTGCCTTTCTTTCCACTCCGTCACTCTTCCTTCATATATTATTATGCAGCTCAACTCTCACCATCAGGATCTGCCACATTGTTTTTCCAAACAGGCCAGAGTTTTAAACCACAGAACTTCACAGCAGCTTCGAGTTGGGGTACTAATAACCATGGTTGTGCAGGATCATATCCTGTAGCTGAGACACTGTTAACAACCCCTTACAGAAGAACATGTCTCCCACACCATAGCTCGCTCCACTTTTTCTAATAGCCGGCACAAGCATGCCTATCACCGGTCTGTGATTTATTTTTATTTTTAAACTCCTAATAAGCACCATTTAACTATTCATAATGAGTTCTTCTTTAACTGCAGGTTTTTTGCAGTTATTGTCAGTTTATGTAAGTTCCCTATTCCCTGTTTGTGTTAGTTCCTTCTAATTTCCTATTTAGTTTTTTGCGGCTTTGTTGGAGGGATAGAATAGTTTTACTGGCAAAATAGGCTTTTTTTTTTACCTTTACAGAGGGGAATACTGGTGCAGAAAGTGTTGTGTAAACTGGCTAGAAAATAAGTGAGTTAAATTCCTGGGTGTTTTTTTTTTGCATTAAAATGTGGATCGATCTCTCTCTCTCCCTCCCTCCCTCCCTCTCTCTCTCTGAGTGTATATGCACACGTGTGCATGCAAAAAATAGGAATACTATTCTGGGTTTTTTTCTTTCCCCAAAAAAAAAAAGCTTAAGGTTCTGTTAATGAAATGAAATCAGGGGTTTTGCTTAGCTTGTAGTAAGAGCACAATTCCTGGGGTCTTGTCATTCAGATGGGGAGTTCTGCTGCGCATGGGGCGAGAGGGCTATACTTGAGGAAAGAGAACTACAATGAGGGTACAGGGATTATGAAAGGTGCTTCTGGGTTTGGGGCCTATGACATTATTTCTGACTTTGGGCCAATGTGCATTGCTTCTGGATTTTGGAACAATCAGTAGCACTTCTGAGGAGGACCTATGATGTTACATTCAAGTTATGGACCAAAAAGAGGCACTTCCAAGGGACGACCAGAAGGGACATCACTGATCAATGGGACTGATATGTCTCTGCCAAAAGACTGTTTACTTATGCACTATTGCAGGGGTGTCAAACTCAATTTCCTTGAGGGCTGCATCAGCATTGCAGTTGCCCTCGGGGTGGGGTGGGGGGGGCGGCCTACTGGGTGGGCGTGGCTGGAGTGCATGTGGCCTACTGGGTGGGCATGGCCAGTTCTACATCTTTCACGTCAAGGGTACCTATGGGGGCCTGGGCAGGAGTGGGGCAGATCTGAAGAAGGAGATGGGACCGGGGCAAGTGCCAAGCCATGGTCCACTGGAGGAGCCTCACTGTTCCTCTTAGGCCATGTGGGGGGGGAAGCTGGACGGTGGCGCGGAGGTCAAATGCCCAACCCAGCCCTCAAGCACCTGTGGCACTAAACCCAGCCCCACTTCCCTAAGGGGGCGCCCAGCTGCACTGCTGCTGCTGCTGCTGTGCTTGCTCTCCTTAGCCAGGTTGCTCATGATGGGTACGAGGGCAAAGTCAAGAGGGAAGCCCACTCCTTCTCCATGTGAGGAGACCTGGCTTTGTATCCAAAGCTTCCTTAGCAATAGGATGGGAGACCCACCAGGATAGGCCAGGAGGAGGGGCCAAGGGGATGGTGAAAGGGCAGCAGGAAAGGACTAAGGCAGGACTTCCCTCAGACCCTTCCTCTCCTTCCTTCCTTCCTTCCTTCCTTCCTTCCTTCCTTCCTTCCTTCCTTCCTTCCTTCCTTCCTTCCTTCCTTCCTTCCTTCCTTCCTTCCTTCCTTCAGTGGTGGGAAAATATTTGAGATGAGGGAGGGAGAATGAAGAAATGCACCATCGCCTGGAAGTGGCCAGCACATGTCCCTCGCCTACTTCACATATCCAATGGTGTGCTCTGGTGGAGGGAATGCCATGAGCAGCATGAGAGTCGATGTTACCTGTGCAATGCTGCCCAGTCCCCAGCCTGCCTGGTTTTGGCAGGCAGCGGGGCGCTCTCCTCACAGTGCCGAGAGGCTGAGCCAGGTGGCATGAATCTGAAGAGAAGCGAAATGCTGCCCAGCCCCTAGCCTGCCCGAAATAGGCAGGGCCATGTGCTGGCCACTTCCAGGCGATGGTGCATTTCTTCATTTCTCACAAAGGGTGATACCTCCCCAGCGTGCACCCAGGGGGCAGTGCCAACACAGCATGGACCAGTCCCTCACTGTTTTCAGATGGCCTTGTGGAAGTAAGACTGCATGCGTTTCAGCATAGATGGCCACCATGAAATTGTACATTGGCTTCAGGCCTCCCTGAGCCAGGGCCAAGGCAGCGGGGGCCGTTCCCTCATTGTTTCAAGGATGGGTTCGCGGGCCACATGAAACCACTTTGCGGGCCACATCCAGCCCCCTGGCCTTGTGTTTGACATGTTTGCACTATTGCTATATGCGGGAGTTTTGGCAGAAGCCAGTAAACCTTCTGTGTTGAAAATCAAGGTATTAGTTAAAGTTTCCCCTATCATGTCTTGACTCTAGGGGGCAGTGGTCATCACCATTTCTCAGCCAAGGGAGACAGTGTTATCTGAAGACACTTCCTGTGGTTATGTGGCCAGCGTGACTATACACCGAGGTGCACAGAACTCTGTTATGTTCCCACTAAAAGTGGTACCTATTAATCTACTTGTCATGGTTCCAATAAATGAGACAGTTTCAAACTGCTTTCAAACCAGTAGGTGGGCAGGAGCTGGGGCAAGTAATGGAGCTTACCCCATGGTGTGGCTCTTGGGTCTCAAACATGGGCTGTCAGCTGTCTTCAACAGCTGAGCTATCATGTTGAAAGCATATAGTTACAAATGGAAGAATTTTTTTCAGTTGACTGTGAGTTGGAATAGAGATCCATGTGATGGTAGTTTTTTACAGGTTCTGGACTTTCATTTTTCACTATGTCAGCTAGATTGATTGGGCACATCTAAATTCATTTGCATGGATTTCTGCTCTATCTATCTATCTATCTATCTATCTATCTATCTATCTATCTATCTATCTATCTATCTATCTATCTATCTATCTATCTATCATCTATCTATCTATCTATCATCTATCTATCATCTATCTATCTATCTATCTATCTATCTATCTATCTATCTATCTATCTATCTATCTATCTATCATCTATCTATCTATCTATCATCTATCCACTCATCTATAATAAAAACAATAATAACAATTATTTGTTACTTTTTTTGCTGCCTATCTCACCCTAGATCAGGGGTGGGCAACCTTGGCTCTTTTATGACTCGTGGACTTCAACTCCCAGAATTCCTGAGCCAGCATGGCTCAGCTTAGAAACCTCTCCCTTTCCCCTAGGTTCCACCCTTGCCATTGTGGGGAAGTGAAGCTGGGTTTGCTGTCCGCATTTGGGAAAAGCAGCTGCAGCCAGGCAGAAGAGCTTCCCATCCCCGCTTCTCCAAGGACAGGCTCAACTCATCTCTTCTCCAAAAGGACAGCACTGTTTACCCCTCCCTCCCTTCCCAAGCATCCATGTTAGCATTCCAGTTGCCTCACTAACTGAGCTACACCCTGGTATTTCCAAGGATGTGCTGACCTCTAGAGGCAGCCTCGAACTTCACAGGCCCTTACCTTACAAAAGCAAATGCTAAAGCAGCGGGTAAGCATGTAGGATAGAAGACAACAAGAAGCCGGAGAAATGAGAGGTGATGCTGGAAATTTAAAACTATTAACTATTTGCTTCTGGGACCACAAGGTACGTAAGGAACATAACCTGTTGGGATTCCTGTCTGGAACTTGGTTTCGGAGTTGAGCTGGAGTGTTCAAAAGCAACACTGCTTAAGAGCTTAGCAGCAGCCAGAAAAGGAGCAACCACATTGAGGCAGCATCCCATCTCCGCCAGTGCAAGAACTTTTGGAGGGAGGCAAAAGTTGTTTGCCACTTTACAGACTTCGAGACTTTCCCCCCCACACTAAGGACTATTAAAGACATGTTTGTGTGGTTACATCAACTTGCAAGGCTTAGAAGGACAGAGTTAACCTAAATCCATAGCCTGTTGTTGGGAAGGTACTATAGACCACAGTAAAGCATTGTGTACTGATTTGCTACTCAGTGGCATGTCAGTCCTTAGAAAGCAAAGAACACTTGCAGCAATTAATTAAGCAGTTTCTCAAGACATCCTTACATGCATTGCACATACACTGAGTGTTTCTGTACCAGAGCCTAATTCCTTGTGTGACTAACCACACCTGGCCAAATAAAACTATTCTATTCTATTCTATTCTATTCTATTCTATTCTATTCTATTCTATTCTATTCTATTCTATTCTATTCTATTCTATTCTATTCTATTCTATTCTATTCTATTCTATTCTATTCTATTCTATTCTATTCCATTCCATTCCATTCCATTCCATTCCTCTTTCTGATCTCACTCCCACTTCTCAGTGGATCGTTTCCTTCTTGTTCTTGGCATCCAAATTATCTGAGCCTTTGCCATCATATTCTGTGCATGAACTTTCTTGGTGACCATCATGTTGGCAGTAACTCTCCAACCCATGTTGCATGCTGCCTTATGGCTTTTACCTTGATTTTAACAAGGAAGAGGGGATATTGCAACTGGACATTTCATTTCTTCCTCAGTTTCCAGCATGGACTTCAATGGGTGGAGGTATGTAAGCAGGTGAGATCCTTTGCTTTATGAGATTATGCAACTGGCTCAAGGTAAAGGTTTCCCCTCTCCAGTGGTGTCCAACTCTAGGGAGAGGTGGGGTCATCTCCATTTCTTGACCGATGGAGCTAGCATGGTCCGAAGACACTTCCTGTGGTCAGGTGGCCAGCATGACTCTACACTAAGGTGCACATAATGCTGTTACCTTCCCACCAAAGTAGTACCTGCTAATCTACTTGCATTTGAATGGTTTCAAAATGCCAGGTTGGCAGGAGCTGGGGCAAGTAATAGAAGCTCATCCCATCATGCGGCACTCAGATCTCGAACCTGGACTGTCAGCTCATCATGGCTCATATTGGGTGCTTATGGTTTCTGTGATTCATATTTATCTCCGTCCGAACATTCCAGCATTTTCTGAAGAGGATTCTTTTTTTTATTAGAAGGACAGTTGGTGAATGTTCATCACACCACCACCACCCCCATCCTTCTCTCTAGACTGAACTTCACTGTTCCAAAAGGACCCTCATTATTTTTGTCTGTTATCAGATCCCGTGCAATGGTTCTCTGATACTACATTGGTCATTGAAGCTCCAGATTAACACAAAATCCCTCTCTGCTCCAGTCTGGGAGCCATCAACCAAAGTAATGGGATTACTAGTGGGATTCCTTAGTGAAGTTGTATCTGTAGAAGCCTACTGAGCTGCTACCACCATTCATGGTGTTGAAGGAAAAGTCGTCATCAGGGTCCAGTCCAAGCCGGGAATAAACAACATGACAACTGCTAGAAAGAAGGTTATGGTTTATTGAAGAGGAGAGCCAGACAGAAAGATGGCTCTGGAAGAAAAGAGAGCGAGCACATGTAGTAAGAAGTGGGTTTTTATATCCTCTGGAGCCTTTTGTTCGGAGTTGTTCTTGTGTCATGAACTTTGACCTGAGTCTGAGTTTGCCTTTCTGGTATTCTGATGGTGGTGGGTTAATTCTATTATGTCCTGTCTTAGAGTTTTGGTGGGGTATGTAGATTTTAAGGGTCTTTGTCTTCTTGATCTCTTCAGCTTCTAGCTGGAGGGCTCCAACCTTCCTGAATGGATTATTACATCTGCATTTATAAAAGCTGGTTTTTATTGAGTTGTCTGGCTGGCGTGTGTGTGTGTGTGTGTGTGTGTGGTGTGTGTGTGTGTGTAGAAGTTTCTGCCTTTTTAAAGATCTTCTCCATTATTCCTTTGGGGAAATATATTCTGCCTTTTTAATATTCCCCAAAACACTTTTCTCTGGATTGTTCCCACAATTAGGAACTATTATTAGGCACTATTTTTATTATTAGGCACTATTGGCTAAACCTTTGGACCATGGCCGTTTTGGGAGAGCAGTTCTACAGTATCTTTAGAACTTTCCTGTCTATCTCCCTGCTTTCAGGTATGTCAGCTAGTTAGTCATCCATTTAAGTGAATCACAGAGACCATGATAAAAAAACCTGGTTATTTATCTGTATCTAGAGAGCTTTGGGCCAATGTGCATTGCTTCTGGATTTTGGAACAATCAGTAGCACTTCTGAGGAGGACCTATGATGTTACATTCAAGTTATGGACCAAAAAGAGGCACTTCCAAGGGACGACCAGAAGGGACATCACTGATCAATGGGACTGATATGTCTCTGCCAAAAGACTGTTTACTTATGCACTATTGCAGGGGTGTCAAACTCAATTTCCTTGAGGGCTGCATCAGCATTGCAGTTGCCCTCGGGGTGGGGTGGGGGGGGGCGGCCTACTGGGTGGGCGTGGCTGGAGTGCATGTGGCCTACTGGGTGGGCATGGCCAGTTCTACATCTTTCACGTCAAGGGTACCTATGGGGGCCTGGGCAGGAGTGGGGCAGATCTGAAGAAGGAGATGGGACCGGGGCAAGTGCCAAGCCATGGTCCACTGGAGGAGCCTCACTGTTCCTCTTAGGCCATGTGGGGGGGGAAGCTGGACGGTGGCGCGGAGGTCAAATGCCCAACCCAGCCCTCAAGCACCTGTGGCACTAAACCCAGCCCCACTTCCCTAAGGGGGCGCCCAGCTGCACTGCTGCTGCTGCTGCTGTGCTTGCTCTCCTTAGCCAGGTTGCTCATGATGGGTACGAGGGCAAAGTCAAGAGGGAAGCCCACTCCTTCTCCATGTGAGGAGACCTGGCTTTGTATCCAAAGCTTCCTTAGCAATAGGATGGGAGACCCACCAGGATAGGCCAGGAGGAGGGGCCAAGGGGATGGTGAAAGGGCAGCAGGAAAGGACTAAGGCAGGACTTCCCTCAGACCCTTCCTCTCCTTCCTTCCTTCCTTCCTTCCTTCCTTCCTTCCTTCCTTCCTTCCTTCCTTCCTTCCTTCCTTCCTTCCTTCCTTCCTTCCTTCCTTCCTTCCTTCCTTCCTTCAGTGGTGGGAAAATATTTGAGATGAGGGAGGGAGAATGAAGAAATGCACCATCGCCTGGAAGTGGCCAGCACATGTCCCTCGCCTACTTCACATATCCAATGGTGTGCTCTGGTGGAGGGAATGCCATGAGCAGCATGAGAGTCGATGTTACCTGTGCAATGCTGCCCAGTCCCCAGCCTGCCTGGTTTTGGCAGGCAGCGGGGCGCTCTCCTCACAGTGCCGAGAGGCTGAGCCAGGTGGCATGAATCTGAAGAGAAGCGAAATGCTGCCCAGCCCCTAGCCTGCCCGAAATAGGCAGGGCCATGTGCTGGCCACTTCCAGGCGATGGTGCATTTCTTCATTTCTCACAAAGGGTGATACCTCCCCAGCGTGCACCCAGGGGGCAGTGCCAACACAGCATGGACCAGTCCCTCACTGTTTTCAGATGGCCTTGTGGAAGTAAGACTGCATGCGTTTCAGCATAGATGGCCACCATGAAATTGTACATTGGCTTCAGGCCTCCCTGAGCCAGGGCCAAGGCAGCGGGGGCCGTTCCCTCATTGTTTCAAGGATGGGTTCGCGGGCCACATGAAACCACTTTGCGGGCCACATCCAGCCCCCTGGCCTTGTGTTTGACATGTTTCTGTACCAGAGCCTAATTCCTTGTGTGACTAACCACACCTGGCCAAATAAAACTATTCTATTCTATTCTATTCTATTCTATTCTATTCTATTCTATTCTATTCTATTCTATTCTATTCTATTCTATTCTATTCTATTCTATTCTATTCTATTCTATTCTATTCTATTCTATTCTATTCTATTCTATTCTATTCTATTCTATTCTATTCCATTCCATTCCATTCCATTCCATTCCATTCCTCTTTCTGATCTCACTCCCACTTCTCAGTGGATCGTTTCCTTCTTGTTCTTGGCATCCAAATTATCTGAGCCTTTGCCATCATATTCTGTGCATGAACTTTCTTGGTGACCATCATGTTGGCAGTAACTCTCCAACCCATGTTGCATGCTGCCTTATGGCTTTTACCTTGATTTTAACAAGGAAGAGGGGATATTGCAACTGGACATTTCATTTCTTCCTCAGTTTCCAGCATGGACTTCAATGGGTGGAGGTATGTAAGCAGGTGAGATCCTTTGCTTTATGAGATTATGCAACTGGCTCAAGGTAAAGGTTTCCCCTCTCCAGTGGTGTCCAACTCTAGGGAGAGGTGGGGTCATCTCCATTTCTTGACCGATGGAGCTAGCATGGTCCGAAGACACTAGTTAGTCATCCATTTAAGTGAATCACAGAGACCATGATAAAAAAAACCTGGTTATTTATCTGTATCTAGAGAGCTTCTCTATATATCTTATGGATATCTATCTTTCTTGGGTGACCATTACCTGTTTTCATGGATCTATGCTGCTATGTCCATCCAAGAACTGAAAGTAACAGTGCTAAGAACACACTATGAAGTTAGCAGGATGTGAAATAAAAGAATGTATGATAAAATGGTTCAGAAAGTTTGGCTATAATATACAAATGGATCAGTGGGAAAACACATGGTCAAAAGCATTGAAATTTATATTATATCCTAACCTTAGAAAGAATTTTAATAAAATAATGTATCATTGGTATATGTCACTAGTGAAGCTGTCCAGAATGTATAAATGTACAGTATTTCAAATCTCTGCTAGAAATGTGAACAACGTGAAATGGCATTTTATCTTTTTCAGGGGGTATGTAAAAATCCAAAACTTTTGGTTACAAATTCAGAAGACTTTAAAGTTTAATATATAACTAAAATTAGAAGCTTTTCTTTTGGGCCTAATGGACAGGCAACTAAAAAAAAAAGTCATGGAACTTTGTTTTTATATATGATAATTGCTCAAAATTGGAAAGGTTTGACACTACCCATAAAACAAGAATGGTTGGTGAAGATGGTGGAACCTGTAGAGATGGATAAATTAACTCCTTTGATTACAGAAATCTATATTTATGGTTGACTGAAAACTCCTAATAGACTTTTTGCATATAAAATGCACTTATGATGTAGTTTCAATGATTAAAAAATGATAATAGAAAAGAGTGAGCTTTTTTTATAATTATAGACTAAGAGATAATTTTATAATTGTATTTGTATTTACTGCAAATGAAATCAGAACCATCCTTCCTTCCTTCCTTCCTTCCTTCCTTCCTTCCTTCCTTCCTTCCTTCCTTCCTTCCTTCCTTCCTTCCTTCCTTCCTTCCTTCCTGCCTTTTGTGTTTTCTTTTTTCTTTCTTGGTTCTTTTTATTTTGTATGAGTTTACATTAGTTTTTATTGTTCAATTCAAAACTTTTAATTATAAAATTTAATGACCCTCTAATGAATCCTATTGGTTTATGCAAAGGGACTGTGGTTTTCTTCTGAAGTGATTCAGATCTTGTAGGCGAGGCAGTTTGCTCAGCTAAATTGAAGAGGGCACCTTATCCATTTTTCTTATGTGCTTTCGAAATGCTTTGTGCCAGGGCTTCAGAAGAAAATTCATTTCAACTTTCTCATCAGCATTATTATTTATTTTGTTTCCCTCTGATCTCTCATTTATTATCCCTTTCCCCAAACTATGATTACATACTTAATGTTCCTCTTAGAATTCTGACAGACTAATATGAAAAATTCTTCCATAGGAAACCACATGGGGGAACTGTTGTTCTTCTCTAGTCTAGAGCAGTAATCTGTATTACATTTAAATACTCTTTGATCTTCTCCAGACTAGGAGTGTACTTTCCATATAGTTCAAACAATATTTAATAAACAGATACATCCATCTTTTTTGGAGCTGAGATTATACTGTACCTCTTTCCATCCCAAATTGTGGTAAAATACCCAAATGTTATCATGCAAAATACAAAATAATTAATATGTAATTTGAGAAAATCCAGGATACAACAAAATTATATCAGGTCAAACTAACAGAATGATTTTGTGCTCAACCACTGCTAAACTAGCACAATCAAATATTTGAGAAAATATAAAGAAAATTATGGTTAATTCAGTTTGTTTTATTAAACTCAAATGTCTCATTTAAATGTAAAGCTGGAAGCTGAAAAACACAGTTTAAAAATAATTTTTGCTGTAAAAAAAGGGCCAGTGAGAGAACAGAAAGAAAAACAGATTTACTTTACAATCAGTGACCAGAAGGGGGCAGAGAAATAAGTTCACTGTATTACCGTATATAATTTAACCTTGAACATCCAGTTCTGTCCAGTTCAATCCTTTCCCCTTTAAGTTAGGAACCTGGTCACCATTGAGGTCAAGTTTCCAAAAACACTTAGATGGGTCCCCCTGATATTCCACTGCAGCCTATAGAAACCAGACAGAGAGAGGCCGGAAAGGCTTGGTGTTGTGTCCATAGTTAATGGGAGTGGTTTTCCTAAGGCGGGAAAACCTGGTGCAGTTATTGGTTGTTACATTCTCGGCGGGAGATTCTGGGCCGGGGATTGGTTATGTTTAAAGGCACCTTAGTATATAAGATAGGGTTCAACGGCTGCTAGCCAGTTGACCCATGTGCATTCAATAAACGTTCTCTTGTTCAACCTCGCTGTCTACGCTCGTCATTCCGGACTTAACAGTGGCGATGAAGGTGGGATTGATGGCGGAACAGCGAAGGAGCTGCGGAAGCCAGCTGAGTGAAAAGCGGGAAATTTGAATCGCAGTCAACCGAACTACTACCGCGACTGAACTCACAGAATGGCGCAAGTCGGATCCCTGAAGGAGTTTGACCCGAACTACCCCGAAGACTGGGAGGAGTACGTCGGCCAAGTCGAGGGGTTCATGCTGGTCAACGGAATAACGGAGGACCGGAAGAAAGCGGCGGCTCTTCTCACCATTAGCGGCACGCCGGTTTACCGGGTTGCTGTCGGCCTGTGCCAGCCCTTGCCAGTCTCCAGCGTGTCGTACGCCGACCTGTTGGCCAAGCTAAAGGTCCACTTTACTCCAAAGAGGTCCGAACTGTTTTGGCGGAGAATATTCGAAAAGCGGAACCAACGACCAGGCGAGTCAATCACGCAGTTTGTGGCGGCAGTCAGAGAAGCGGCCCTGCATTGCAAATACGATAACCTCGAAATTCGAATCAGGGACCGAGTAGTTTTGGGGCTGCGAGATGAACACTTACAAAACCGGATAATCGCAAAGCCCACGGGTACACTGCAAGAAGTCTTAGACGAGCTACTCACGTACGAGTCTACAGGCAGACGCGACCCCCCCTACAACAGCATGGCTGCCTCGGCTGAAATCAACCTCGAGAGCCATGTGGACGGTGGGGAGGTGGACTACCAGTGGGAAGCCGACGTTGCAGAAATTGCCCGAAGGTTCGGGAAGATGGCGGCGAGACCCTCACGCTCCGACGGACCCGACCAAGCAAGAAGACAGCAGCCTCCAGCACTATAACGACCCCAGAGGGACAACCAAACCAGGCCTCGTGACCCAGAAGCGAGGTGCAGCAGCTGCAGCGGAAACCACCTCCGAGCAACTTGCAGGTTCCGAACCGCGAAATGCCGAGGGTGCGGAAAAATGGGCCACATCCAGGCCATTTGCCGAAGCCGACCGCGCGACAACCATCTCCACGAGCTCGACGCATGGGCCTCAGGTGAGGTAACCCCCGAAGGGAGTGGCGGAGAGACCCCAAGACCTAAGGCACGCACTTCCAACTGTGGGGCGGGGGTGGGGGTCAACCACATGGGAACCCCTAGAATTAATCACACCCCTAGAATTAATCACATTCTGAGGCCTAAATTAAAAATTGGAGTCCAACTGCAGGGCATTCCCTGCAAGATGGAAGTGGACTCGGGGGCCTCAGTATCTATAATTTCCAGTGACACCCTTAGATACATTGAGAATAAAAGCGGCCGTAGAATTCCCCTAAAAGCCACTAAACTACAGTTAGCCGATTTTCAAAAAAACCCCATAGAACTAAAAGGCGAGGCCACTATTAAAGTAAAATACAAGGGGTTTAGCGGATTTTTAGACCTCTTAGTCACCGAGGGCCAGAGAACCAGCCTAGTAGGCCTCAATTGGTTCCCGGCCCTGGGAATCTGGGTAGGGGGAATTAACACAATTAATAGTAAGACCCTTAAGTCTGTCTGCGATAACTTCGCAGACGTGTTCGATGGGTCGTTAGGAAGATACAAAGGACCCCCCATTACTTTTAATTTAGACCCCGCTGTTAGGCCCATTAGGCTTAAGGCCCGGAGGGTGCCTTTCGCCCTTAAACAAAAAATCGAGGCCAAACTAGATAAGCTAGTAGGCCAGGGCGTCCTAGAACCCGTAGAGGGAGGCCTCTGGGAGACACCAATCGTCACACCCCTTAAACCGAACAGGGATGTGAGGATTTGTGCCAACTATAAGGCTACCCTAAATTTAGCAATGAAAAAACACGCTTACCCGGTTGCGACGGTGAAGCAGGTCCTCGCGACGATCCAGGACGGCGCCATTTTCGCCAAGCTCGACTTGGCGCAGGCGTACTTGCAACTCACTGTGTCTAAGGAAGCCGCCGAGGCTCAAACGATAGTTACCCACAAGGGGGCGTTCCGCGTTCACAGACTTCAATTTGGCATAGCAGCAGCTCCAGGCATCTTCCAAGAGGTGATGAAGAGGACCTTGAAGGGCATTCCAGGTGTATGCCCTTACTTCGATGATGTCCTAATCGCTGGAAAAACTGAGGACATCTTAGCAGACAGGCTGGAACAGGTACTGGGGAAATTCAGGGATGCAGGGCTTAAATTAAAAAAGGACAAGTGTTGCATAGGTGTAAAATCAACTGAATTTTTAGGATTCAGAATTGATGCGCAGGGCATACACCCTACTGAAGGGAAAATTAAGGCAATCAAATTAGCACCTGAACCCAATAATAAGGCGGAACTACAAGCTTTCCTAGGCTTAATAAATTTCTACCATACCTTCTTGCCTCACAAAGCAGCTATTGCTGAACCTTTACACAGGCTGTTAGATAGGAAGACCCCTTGGCAGTGGCAGGAAAAGCACAGAATCAGTTTCCAAACATTGAAGGACATATTGTCCAGCAACTCCACAGTCACCCACTTCATTGAAAACAAACCAATCTTCCTAGCATGCGACGTCTCTCCTTATGGAGTAGGGGCAGTCATAAGCCACATGGACGACCAGGGTCAACAGAGACCTATTGCATATTATTCCAGGACCTTGACTAAAGCAGAACGGAATTATGCACAAATAGACAGGGAAGCCTTGGCCATCGTGGCAGGCGTAAAAAAGTTCCACGATTACCTGTATGGTAGGAACTTTACAATATACACAGACCATAAACCCCTCCTAGGATTATTCACCACAGACAAACAGACACCCCAAATCATGTCTCCTAGGATGCTGAGATGGTCAATTTTCCTTTCAGCATACACGTTCTCTATCAAACACAGACCTGGCAAAGAGATGGGGCATGCAGATGCCCTTAGCAGATTACCCCTAGCAGATACTGGCATGGACCCAGCACCTGTGGGCCAAATCCTGTCTCTACAGGAACTCTCAGAATGCCCACTGACAGCCAAGGACATTGCAGCAGCTACCAAAAAAGACCACATCCTTAGCAGAATAGCAGCGTGGGTACAAGGGGGGGTGGCCTAACAAAAATCCTGACCCCAAATTCACACCTTACTTTAGAAGGAAGGATGAATTGTCATCACACCTGGGATGTATACTGTGGGGAAATAGGGTTGTCATTCCAGAGGGTCATAGGAACACAGTGATTGGGGAACTACATGAGGGGCATCCTGGGATTGTTCGTATGAAAGCCCTAGCGAGGAGTCATTTATGGTGGCCGGGGGTAGACACAGCAATTGAGGACAGAGTAGCCGGGTGCTATCAGTGTCAACGGTCTAGGCCAGAACAAGTGCACACACCTGTACATAAGTGGGAAGTGGCTAGGAACCCTTGGTCTCGCATTCATATTGATTTTGCAGGCCCATTCCAGGGCCTCACATTCCTAGTTGTTGTGGATAGCTACTCCCGGTGGTTGGAGGTCGTGCCTGTAAAGTCCATGACTTCAGCCAAAATCATACAGGTCTTGCGGGGACTCTTTGCCACCCATGGGTTACCTGATGTGATTGTTTCTGACAACGGGCCCCAATTCACATCCAATGAATTTCAGGACTTCCTCAAGGCCAAGTGGATTAGGCACGTGACATCGGCACCCTTCCACCCCTCCTCCAACGGATTGGCTGAACGAAACATCAGGACAACCAAAGACGCCCTAAGAAGGGTCATCCAGGGCAATTGGCATCAGAGACTGGCTCAGTTCCTGTTGGCCCAACATACGACACCTTGCACGGCCACAGGGAAAAGCCCAGCTGAAATGAGGTGGGGCAGACGTCTAACTACCAAATTGGACAGACTACACCCTGACAGGCTACCTGTGGAACCTGAACTGGACATTCTGACCCGGTCTCTAAATATCGGGGACGCAGTCTGGGCAAGGAACTATGGACAGGGGGACAAATGGTCACAAGGGGTAGTCATTGACAAAACTGGACCGTTATCTTACCTAATTGAGGGGGAAGGGAATCAGCTGATCAGGAGACACATCAATCAGCTAAGGAAAAGGTCCCCTGAAATTGTACAGGCCAACAATGACAGGAGCATCACTATACCAGACAATGCATTCAGTCATGACCAGTTAGGTGCAGCACCAGGGGGTGAGGGGATTGGAATACAAATCAGGGCAGCTGAAGCAACTCCCCAAAGTAACACAGCAGAAATTGAACCATTTTCCCCGGGCAGCCCAACAGAGTCCCCTGGACAGTCCATTGAACCCCAACAACTGACAAGTGTGGCATTGCCTGAGTCAGTGCCACAAACAACAGGCCCTGAGGCAGAAACAAATAGCAGAACAGTAGGCACCCCAGTTGTCAGCACGGCTAACAGATACCCAGCCAGGAATCATAAGCCACCAAGTTATCTAAAAGACTATGTTAAGTAAATAACATTTATCTGGGGGGGAAGGGGTGTTGTGTCCATAGTTAATGGGAGTGGTTTTCCTAAGGCGGAAAAACCTGGTGCAGTTATTGGTTGTTACATTCTCGGCGGGAGATTCTGGGCCGGGGATTGGTTATGTTTAAAGGCACCTTAGTATATAGGATAGGGTTCAACGGCTGCTAGCCAGTTGACCCATGTGCATTCAATAAACGTTCTCTTGTTCAACCTCGCTGTCTACGCTCGTCATTCCGCTCGTCATTCCGGACTTAACATTTAGGATCCTCCAAACACTGAATGCACCCAAAGCACCTAGACCTCCACCCATTGGCTGGAAATGGACTGGTCAAGGGGGGAGGGAGGATCGGATGGAAGGGAAAAGTCTGTATGTTTTCTCATGGGAATTTTAGTTCTAGCCTAAGAAGCACCCTTTAAAAAAAGAGCCTCTCACTTCAAACCAAATACAGTTGAGAGACTTTCTTTGCTAATGGAGCCATCCAGCTGGGGTAGGCCGGAAACCTTTTTGGATTGGTGCTTCATTCTTTATATGAAAAAAAGGGTCAGTGGACAAATTATCTGGGACATTTGTGATTTCCCTCAACTTGCTCTGAGGATTTAATCGTGTGTAGATTTGCCACAACTTCACGAACCATAAAGGACTGTTTCTTCTTCATCCTAGAAGTTATTTCCTTCGCCTTGCCATCACACTGGTTCCGCCCCTTCTTTTCATTGGTGCTTAATCCTTTAAAAGAGGGAGCACATAGTACAATTACTGCATAACATTTGTGATTTCCTTCTGCTGAGAAGTTAATGGTGTGTAGATCTGCCACAATTCCACAGATCATGAAAGTCTGGATTCTCTTTGTGCTGGCAGCTGTCGCCTTTGCCTTGCCAGCCACAGGTAAGACGCTGCCATTGCTAATCCCTCTGCTCCTGATGGGAGGATGAGGAAGGTCCTTGGAGTGAGTTGGCAATCAGTCATAACCAAATCATAAATATGTGACAATTCTCTTTTAAGTCTTCCTGAGATGGGCTTTCTTCTCTGAATGCTTCTAGCAAGGAATGTGTGCAAATGAGTTTTAATGGCCGGATGTGAAATTATGGTTGATTTGCACAGAAGATAGATAAATATCTTAAACTTCCATTGGGAGTTGATGAAAATTCTCAGTCATCCAGACAGTGTTGTCTGGAAGTTGAGTTGTAGCAACTGGATTTCTTTCCTTTTTTTGGTTTGTAACGTTTGCTGTTTATTCAAGTAGCTTCTTCTTTTTTCCATTCTGAGAACTCCAAAAGGAAAAGTGATATATTTTTTTAACTAAAAGTAGAACTTATATTTCTATTCACAGCTTTCTCATTTGTTCTTTAACTGCTTGCTGCCTTACATGTCTTCCTGAGAGCAGAGGTCTTTTTTCTAATGCAGAAATCCACAAACTCAAAAAACAACAACAACAACAACCACCTGAAGGCGGATAAGTGGTCCTATCATATTCTGTCCTATCATATGCTCCTTTGGCCACTTCCATGGACAGGAAAAGTCTGGCAGAAAACTATGAAATATATTGGGCTTCCACAATAAAAATATTTTGAGCCAATAAACACTGTTTCTTACTTTAATTTCCTGTCTAGCACAAGAAGGTGGTGGAGACCATGGTGAGTATTTTATCCCATAAAATTATTCTGGATTCTGTTCATGAAAGGCAAGAAGGGATGTAGGAAGAGAGCCTTCAAAGCAACCCCAATCTATCACCCATTCCCTTTAAACACTTATTCCATTTTAGATGGGGTGTCCTATATCATGGTTTTTCAATCTTTTCACCCATTGTACCACTTTTAGGATAGGGCAACATCTGAGTACCACCAGTCGCCTAGCAAGGTGTCAAAAACTTGATGACCAAGAAAAGAAAAAGAAAGTGATGAAGTACAAGTAGTCCTCGACTTACAACAGTTTGCTTAGTGACTGTTGGAAGTTACAATGGCACTGAAAAAAGTGCCCCCCAAGCCACAGCCGAGCAAAACACCTACCTGCCTGCCCGGTGGAGCTCTTCCTTGTGTCCGAGGTTTTCATTGTTCTGAGCATTTCTGTTGAGGATTGGCAGCAGGGGTGGGGTGGGAGGGGGGGATGTTTGATTTTTATTTTTCCTCCCCTCTGTTGGGTGCTTGCAGCAGGTTTTGGTCACGTCACATGACCCTGGGACACAGTGACCATCATAAATATGAATCAGTTGCCAAGCATCTGAATGTAATCACAAGACCCTGGAGATGCTGCAATATTCCAGCTGATCAGCGCTATGTCTGGGCTCAGAAGCGCCAGGTACTTCCACTGAGCTCTGACAGGCCCAAAGAAGCGCTGATCCTGGCGCTTCTGCTGAGCCCTGACAGGCCCGCAGCTCCAGCCATCTCTCGGCCAGGCTTGTGTGGTGCTGCCACCGGTTCAGCTCATTCCCCTCCCCCGCTACCACTTCTCTAGGATGGTCGCGTACAACCTGCCAGGTGCCAATCTACCACAGCCCTGTCCTATATTTGCGGTCCCTGTAAAGTCGCGTGCTTCACATAGAGACGGACACAGAGCTGGGGTAATGATGAGTTTATTCAGAACAGAACGAACTGAGGAAACAGGGGAACCTGGCATCTATTTGTACCTGCCCAGGTGGCTGGCAGCCAATCAGTTCAACCCTGGGCTTCCTGCCAGGCTGACCATGCCTGGGGCTGTCAACAGCTTAAGTCATTAGGCTTATCCCTGGTGATCGTTATCGCCCGGAGCTGTCCAACCCTCCTGCTGATCTGCCCCATCAGCCTCCTGCTGTGCTGTCCTTTGTGTATGCTGGGAGGCATACACTGCACCCCTTCCCCCATAGTGAGGAGGATCCTCTGTCGTTCCTTCTTAACTATATACAGCTTATTTACAATTTTTACATTTAACCCTCCAGATTCCTCCTCCCCCCAGGCTTAAGAGCGAACATAATCACTGAGGTAGCTGGGGGCTCTGTGTGTCCTGTTTGATCTTCTAAGGCTTGGCTCTGTAGTGGTTTCGGTTCTGCTTCCTGTTCCTTGGTCTGGCTGTGTTGGTCTGGTTTGTGTGTGTGCATGTGTTTCTGTGTTGGCTCTTTGTGACCTGCTGCCCTCAGGCTTTTGCCTACTTTCCCTGTCAGCTCCCTGCCAGGCAGATGGCTGCCCCAAAACCCTTCCTGCTGTTCTTCTGGGTGACTGTGACTGTGGCTGTGTGTGTGTGTGTTCTGCCTCCTCCCTTGCTGTTTCCCTAGATTCTCCACCCGTCCTCTCAGGGGCTCTCTTCCTTAGTTGATCTAAGTGTCTCCTCCACAGGAGTCCCCCCTCCACCCTTACTCTGTAGGAGAGGGGGCCTGTCTGTTCCACCACTTCACCAGGCACCCATGGATGGCCTGTGCTGTAATTTCTGGCCCAGATCTGCTCCCCTATGTTGAAACTTGTTTTGAGGGTTGGGGGTTCTGTGTCTGCTGAAACCCTGTCTGGGTGGAGTCTGTCTAACATAGTTATGAGGCGTCTGCCCCACCTGAGCTCCGCTGGGCTCTTTCCTGTGGCTGTGCAGGGTGTTGCGTGTTGATGGAGGAGGAATGTGGCCAGTCTCTGTTTCCAGTCCCCTTGTACTATTCGTTTGAGTGCATCCTTGGTAGTCCGCATGAACCTTTCTGCCAACCGGTTACTGGCAGGGTGAAAGGGCGCTGAAGTGGCATGCCTAATCCCCAAGGTCCTCAGGAACACCTGGAAATCCGAGGAGGTAAATTGTGCTCCGTTATCAGATACTACTACGTCTGGTAACCCATGTGTGGCAAATACTCCCCTTAGTGCCTGTATTGTGCCTGCTGATGTCATGTTGGACACAGGTACCACCTCTAACCACTTGGAGTGACTATCCACAATGACTAAGAAGGTGTGTCCCTGAAATGGCCCCGCATAATCTATATGGACCCTGGACCAGGGGGTGTGAGTCTGTTCCCACTTGTGGACTGGCGCGTGTGCCTGCTCAGGGCGAGACCTTTGGTATGTGTAACATCCTGCTACCAACCCCTCTATCTCTTTATCCAACCCAGGCCACCACAGGTAACTCCCTGGCCAGAGCCTTCATCCTTACCACTCCCGGGTGACCCTCGTAAGGGACTGAAGGACTTTCTCCCTAGGTTTTGTGGGGATGATGACCCTGCTCCCCCACAGCAGGCAGCCTTTATGGGTTGACAGCTCGTGCCTCCGTGTAAAAAATGCTGTGAACTCAGGTCCCGGTGACTTGTCCTGCCACCCGCTGCTAACCCAGGACTGAATTCTGCTAAGAATCTTATCCCTTGGAGTTTCGGCTGCTATGTCGCTAGCGTCTAATGGACACTCAGCGAGCTCCTGTATTGCTAATATCTGATTAGCAGGAGCGGGATCCGGTCCAGCCTCCCTTAGGGGAAGTCTGCTGAGACCGTCGGCGTGTCCCATTTCCTTTCCTGGTCTGTGGATCAGCTTACAGGAGTATGCTGAAAGGAAAATGGACCAACGGAGCATCCTTGGTGAGAGGATCTGTGGCGTTTGCTTCTCCGTGGTGAATAATCCAAGCAGGAGCTTGTGATCCATGTAAATGAGGAACTCCCTCCCGTACAGGTAGTCGTGGAACTTTTTTACCCCCACGACCATTGCCAACGCCTCCTTGTCTATCTGCGCATAGTTTCTCTCTGCCGCTGACAGGGTCCGGGAATAGTATGCTATGGGAGCCTGCGTGCCGTCCTCCCTTAAGTGGCTGAGAACTGCCCCTATCCCATAAGGGGATGCATCGCACACTAGGCAGATGGGCTGGTCCTCCCTGAAGTGAGTGACCGTTGCATCCCCGGCTAGCATGTTTTTAAGAGTCCTGAACGCGCTTGTGTGTGTGGCAGTCCAGTCCCAGGGCATTTGTTTGTCCAGGAGCCTGTGCAAGGGCTCTGCGATGGTTGCCTTGTGCGGCAGGAATGTATGATAAAAATTTAAGAGACCAAGGAATGCTTGCAGCTCCGCTTTGTTTTTGGGAATTGGGGCTTCCTTGATAGCCCTCACCTTGGAGGCTGACGGGTGGATGCCCTGCGCGTCTATCCTGAATCCCAGGAACTCCGTCTCTGTAACCCCAATTTTACACTTGTCCCTTTTCAGTCTTAGACCCACATCCCTAAAACGACCAAGTACCGCTTTTAGCCGTGATGCCAGGACGTCCTCCGAGCTGGCCGCTATAAGGACGTCGTCAAAATACGGGCAAACCCCAGGGATCCCCTTTAGCGTTTTTTCCATGACTTCCTGGAAAATCCCCGGGGCTACGCTCACCCCGAATTGCAGTCGGTTTACCCGGAACGCCCCTTTGTGGGTGATGATGGTATGGGCCCTTGCTGCCTCAGGGTCTACCGGCAGCTGCTGATAAGCCTGGGCAAGATCTAATTTTGCGAATACCGCCCCACCTTGCAGGGATGCCAGGATGCTGCTTACGGCAGGAACCGGGTACGAATGCGCACTTAACGCCCGGTTGATTGTCCCCTTATAATCTGCGCAGATTCTAATGTCCCCATTTGCCTTTAACGGGGTAACTATGGGGGTCTCCCAGTCTGCCCCATCTCCCGGCGTCAGTACCCCCTGTTCCACTAACTTATCCAATTCCTGCTCAATTTTATGCTTGAGCGCAAAGGGAACTTTCCTCGCCTTCATCCTAACCGGTGGGACTAGGGGATTTAATTTAAAAGAGATCGGGGCCCCGGTGTACTTCCCCAACCGTTCGTTGAAAACATCCGCGAACTCCCTGCAGATGCCCTCCAGGGAGGTGTGGCTCTGCGTTTGGTGGATCCCGGTGATCCCAATGCCCAATGCCCTGAACCATCCTAGCCCCACAAGGCTGGATCGTTGCCCTTCGACGACCAGCACGCTCAGCTTCCCCTTAAACCCTTTGTAGTGGACCGTCACCGACGCCTCCCCCCTGACTTTAATCGGAGAGTTCTGGAAGTCTGAGAGGGTCAGTTTGGATGGCCTCAGGGGAACCCGCTGGCCGCTCCGCTTGCAGATTTCGCTGAATGTCCACGCGGAGATAATGGATACGGCTGACCCAGAGTCAAGTTCCATTACGCAGGGGACCCCTTGAATTTTAACCCTCAGTTTGATTTTTGGAATAAGGGGTGGCTGTCCTCGGTTTCACAAACAACCGACCGTCCCACTGTGTGGCTGACCGTAAGCCTCGGCGGCCTCTCCCCTGTACCTGTGGCCAGCTGGAATTCCGCCTCCACCTCGTGCAGACTGTCCCTTGGCCGGCTCCGACAGACCGCCGCGATGTGGCCGGTCTTCCCGCACGCTCTGCACTTCGCCGATTTGAAATGGCAGGTAGACCGGGGGTGCTGTCCTCCGCAGCTGGCGCAACGGGTAGATCGGTTGGAGTTTCCTGCTCCGCAGCCGATGCACGGGGTAGACCGGTGTTGTCCAAGTGAGCCGGGCTGGGTAGACCTGGGGCCGCCGCCGCACTGCTGGGTAGATCGGTAACGATGGGTGCTGCAGCCGGAGAACTGGGTAGACCAGGGGCCGCTTGTTCCGCATCCGCACTCCTGGTACCGCTGCTCGGCCGTCGCTGGGCGTTGCTCCTTCACGCGGTCCCAGGGATAGGTTGTCGATCGCTGCTGGCGGTGGATGGCGTCCACCTCGAAGTCTCCCCCTTCTGCGTTGTCGTGGCCGGACAGCTGATGGATGGCCCCGTTCTCCCTTGCGTCGGACTCCTCCGCTACGTCCCAGGCTAGGAACTCCTCCTGGACGTCTCGAAGGGTCAGCTTCGGCTTGGCAAACATCTTCTGCCGCAGCTTCCGGTCCCTTAAGCCGCAGACGATCCAATCCCGCAGACAGACTTCGAGGTTGTCGAAGTTGCAGAGTCTTGCCGCTTGTCACAGGGCAGCCATGTATTGCTTTGCGGTCTCGCCTGGACGCTGGTCCCGTTTCTCGAAACGGTACCGCCAAGCTATTTCTGATGTTTCGGGCTTAAAATGCTCCGTTAGTTTAGTTATCAGTTCGCTGTACCCAACGGCGTGAATGTCGTCGGGCGTGCAAAGACCGACCGCCAGCTGGTACGTCTCCGTGCCACAGCTGCAGAGGAGTGCCGCCGCTCTCTGTCGGTCATCCTTGACCCCATTCGCTCGTAGGTAGCACTCGAGCTGACCTACGAACGCCTCCCACTCCTCAGGGCGGTTGCTGTTGAAGATGGGGTATTGTCCCAGTTGTGCCATTACCTCGGTCGGGGTTGTCCTGCGTCGGGTCCTGAGCTGCCGATGGGGTTTCGTCCGCGGCTAGCGTTTTCCGGAGCAGTATCCCATCCTCGTCGCCAGTGTAAAGTCGCGTGCTTCACATAGCGACGGACACAGAGCTGGGGTAACAATGAGTTTATTCAGAAAAGAATGAACTGGGGAAACAGGGGAACCTGGCATCTATTTGTACCTGCCCAGGTGGCTGGCAGCCAATCAGTTCAACCCTGGGCTTCCTGCCAGGCTGAAAATGCCTGGGGCTGTCAACAGCTTAAGTCGTTAGGCTTATCCCTGGTGATCGTTATCTCCTGGAGCTGTCCAACCCTCCTGCTGATCTGCCCCATCAGCCTCCTGCTGTGCTGTCCTTTGTGTATGCTGGGAGGCATACACTGCAGTCCCAATGGGTCCTTGATCCCTGAGTACCCCAACACAGCATCTACAGGAAGATAGGCACCGCAAAAGCTTCCCAATGGCAACCCCAGCACTCTCTGCAGTATCCTCAATTTTACTTCAGGGTGATGGTAACTGTACTTCAGTAGCACATCCATTCCTGAATATCATTACACTATGAAATATATTGGGCTTCCACAATAAAAATATTTTGAGCCAATAAACACTGTTGCTTACTTTAATTTCCGGTCTAGCACAAGAAGGTGATGGAGACCATGGTGAGTATTTTATCCCATAAAATTATTCTGGATTCTGTTCATGAAAGGCAAGAAGGGATGTAGGAAGAGAGCCTTCAAAGCAACCCCAATCTAGCACCCATTCCCTTTAAACACTTATTCCATTTTAGATGGGGTGTCCTATCTTTCCGGTCCCAATGGGTCTGTGATCCCTGAGTGCCCCAACACTCCATCTACAGCAAGATAGGCACCAGAAAGGCTTCCCAACGGGAACCCCAGAACTCTCTGCCAGTATCCTCAATGTTACTTCAGGATGGTGGTAACTGTAGTTCAATAGCACATCCATTCCTGAATATCATTACACACCACACAAACACACACACACACACACACACACACGACAAATACAAATATACCAAAAAAAGAACAAAAGAGATAAAAGTAAACAGAATCAACTAAACAAAATGAAACAAACACTGCCAGTATATTAAAATTATTAATAATTTCCATGTTACTAATGAATGCCATAGACCACAGGTCGGCAACCTGCGGCTCCGGAGCCGCATGCGGCTCTTTGAGCCATCTCTTGCGGCTCCCAGCCGCCCGGTGCGCGCGCACCTCTTCCAACGGGCAGTGGTGCGCGCGCACCTCTCCAAATGGAGAGTGGCACCGCCCGTTTGGAGAGGTGCACGCGCACCTCCCCGAATGGGCGGAGGTGCGCGCGCACCTCCCCAAACCTTTGGAGAGGTGCGCGCGTACCTCCGCGCGAATGGGCAGCGGTGCCACTCTTTCAGGAAGCTGCCGCGGCCCGTCTGTGAAGCTGCCGAAAGCGGCAGCTTAGCAGACGGGCCGCGGCAGCTTCCTCAAAGAGTGGCGCCCCTGCCCATTCCGAGAGGTGCACGCGCACCTCTCCGAACGACCGGAGTTGCGCGCGCACCTCCCCAAACCTTTGGGGAGGTGCGCGCGTACCTCCACGCGAAGGGGCAGCGGTGCCGCTCTTTGAGGAAGCTGCCGCGGCCCGTCTCTGAAGCTGCCGAAAGCGGCAGCTTAGCAGACGGGCCGCGGCAGCTTCCTCAAAGAGCGGCGCCCCTGCCCATTCCGAGAGGTGCGCGCGCACCTCTCCGAACGACCGGAGTTGCGCGCGCACCTCCCCAAACCTTTGCCGCTGCCCCTTCGCACGGAGGTACGTGCGCACCTCCCCAAAGGTTTGGGGAGGTGCGCGCGCAACTCCGGTCGTTCGGAGAGGTGCGCGCGCACCTCTCGGAATGGGCAGGGGCGCCTCTCTTTTTGAGGAAGCTGAGACGGGCCGCGGCAGCTTCCTCAAAGAGCGGCACCGCTGCCCCTTCGCACGGAGGTACGCGCGCACCTCCCCAAAGGTTTGGGGAGGTGCGCGCGCAACTCCGGTCGTTCGGAGAGGTGCGCGCGCACCTCTCGGAATGGGCAGGGGCGCCTCTCTTTTTGAGGAAGCTGAGACGGGCTGCGGCAGCTTCCTCAAAGAGCGGCACCGCTGCCCATTCGCGCGGAGGTACGCGCGCACCTCCGGTCGTTCGGAGAGGTGCGCGCGCACCTCTCGGAATGGGCAGGGGCGCCGCTCTTTGAGGAAGCTGCCACGGCCCGTCTGCAAAGCTGCCGAAAGCGGCAGCTTTGCAGACGGGCCGTCGCCGTCGGGCAACCGGGAACCGGTTCCATCTCATTTTTAAAAAAATGGCAGCCGCGTGCGTCCGCGCATGCGCAAAAAACCTTTTTGCACATGCGCGTGCATGGACACACGCACGCGGCTCCCTCTTTTTTTAATTTGTGATGGAACCGGTTCCCAGTGGCTCTTTTTCTTTTTTAGGTTGCCGACCCCTGCCATAGACTATTATTTATTTATTTATTTATTTAGTTTTCTATACCGCCCTATTCAATATAAAAAGATAATATAAAGCCCATGTAGGGCTTTATAGGTCATCACCAGCACCTTGAATCTCACCCGAAGGGCAACTGGAAGCCAATGAAGCTCGCGGAGAAGAGGTGTTACACGGGAGTATCGGGAGACTCCCATCACAACTCGCGTGGCCGCTTTCTGCACCAGCTGAAGCCTCCAAGTGGTCCTCAATGACAGCCCCATGTAGAGAGCGTTGCAGTAGTCTAACCGGGAGGTCACGAGCGCATGAGTGACTGTGCGTAGGGCATCTCGGTCCAGATAGGGCCGCAACTGGCACACCAGGCGAACCTCGGCAAAAGCCCCCCTGGTCACAACTCCTATGTGATCTTCTAAACTGAGCCGTAAATCCAGGAGGACACCCAAGTTGCGAGCACTATCAACGGGGGGTAACACCTCAACCCCCATAGTTAACAATGGACAAAACTGGTTCTCCCGAGATGCCGGTATGCACAGCCACTCAGTCTTGGTGGGATTGAGTCGAAGCCTGTTCTTCCCCATCCAAACCCGGACCGCCTCTAGACAACGGGACATCACGTCAAGGGCATCACTGGGTTGTTTCGGGGTGGAAAGAAAAAGCTGGGTATCATCAGCGTACTGATGATACCCCACCCTGAAACCACGAATGATCTCACCCAGTGGCTTCATATAGATGTTGAACAAGAGGGGAGAGATAACCGACCCCTGAGGAACTCCACAAACGAGAGGCCTCGGGGCGGATCTCTGCCCTCCCATCAACACCGACTGCGAACGGCCCAGAAGGTAGGAGGATAACCACTGTAAAACAGTGCCCCCCCACTCCCAACCCCCTGAGACGCTGCAGTAGGATACCATGGTCGATGGTATCAAAAGCCGCTGAGAGGTCTAATAGGACTAGGACAAACCCCTGTCCCGAGCCCGCCAGAGATCATTCACCAGTGCGACCAATGACGTCTCCATGCTGTACCCGGGCCTAAAGCCCGATTGGTACGGGTCTAGATAATCAGTTTCCTCCAGGAACAAAGGGAGCTGATGCGCCACCACGCTCTCAACAACCTTCGCTAAAAAGCGAAGGTTGGGGGACTTCCGGTGGCGACGCGGTGCCGAAGACAGCCGTCTCCGGGCTGTCCGCTCCGCAGCTGTGTTTATCCATCGAAAACAGCGCCGATCAGCTGTTTAGGTGGATTTGAAGCCCCCTCCTTGGGAGAAGAGGAGGGGGTGAGGCCCCAGGTAGGGGTTGAGCTCTCCGGGGCCGCCTGAGCTGAAAGTTTGGGCGGCTGAAGGATTGAGCCCCCCCGAAGCCTGGGTTAGCTCCGAGCTGCGCAGCGTCTCGGCTCCGTGATTTTTGGAGCAGAGCCAGGCGTTAGCAACCACCCCTGCCAGAAGGAAAGACTCTTGAGTATCAAGGTGCAGGCAGAGCGGTACAGGAGGTCAAGGTGAAGTGGACTTTTATTTTTACTCTCTAGCTCAATGGATTTTATAGCTTTAAAGTGAAAGTACGCAACAAGTGAAAGTGGGGAAAGATGGTGGCTAAAACTTCCAAAGCTCTTCGGAGTGCGGGGGCTTCCCCGGTGCAACAGACTTCATTGCAAGCTTTGCTTCCTCCTGCACCTCCTCTGGCATTGACGCTTAAGGATTTACAAGATGCCTTTGAAAAGCAATCGCAAGTAATGTCAGATATGATGGATGAAAAGATGGAAAAGCTGGAGGCTAAGCTGGAGGAGAAATTGGAGAAATTGGAGGAGAAGATGGAAGAGAAGTTTAGTGCAATGAGGGTAGACATTTTGTCTACAATTGAAAGTGTGGCTGAATGTGTGCAACGTTTGGATGAAAAAGTGGAGGATCTTAGTCAAAAGAACGCTATATTAGAAGTAAAGGTACTAGAGAATGAAAATATAAGGGACAAAATGGACGGAGAATTGAGCCTTGTCCAGTACCATCAGATGCAGTATGCTATTAGAATCAGGGGCTTAAAAGAGAATCCTAAAGAAGATTTAAAGCAGCTGATCTCTGAGGCTTTGGAAGCAGTATTGGGCCAGCCAGCATCTGAAATAGAGGGAAGTATGGATAAAATCTTTCGCGTAAATTCATGGATTGCAAGACAGAGGAAGTTACCTAGAGATGTGGTGGTCTACTTTACAAAGAGAGCAACTAGAGATGAAGTTATTCAAGCTGCCTACGATACTAAATTTGTGTTTGCTGAGCAAGAAGTCCTGGTTTTAAAAGAGATTCCTCCAAAGATTTTAAGGAGAAGGAAAGATTTTGCATTCCTTGCACAGGAACTTAAGAAATGTGATATCAAGTTTAGATGGGAGATTCCAGTCGGAATGGTGGTGATGCATGAAGGTAAAAGACATCGTCTGGTCACTGTGACTCAGGCACGTGATTTTTACAGCAATGTGTTAAAAGCAACCCCCCTATCACTTCTGGAAGCTGCAAAGGGATATGGCGAGGGAAAGCCTCAAGACGCTGAAGGCAGACAGACGGAGGAGAATGGTGCTGGAGGGGATCAAGTTACAATTTCATCAGCTGCTGCTGGAGAGCAGAGGATGACTCGTGCCGCCTTAAGACGAGCGAGACAGGAGCAAGAGCAAGACCAGCAGAAAGTTATGGAACTTCCAAAGCGTACTTACAGTGAAGCTGTGGGAGTGGCGCGGCCCAAAGAAGTTACAGGGGTCATTGCAGACGTGCTCCAAAAGCTTTGGGACGCCAAGAATGGTGACTAAATTTCTAACTTGGAATGTTAATGGATTAAACTCACCACAGAAGAGAAGGAAAGTTTTTCAATATTTAAAACAATTTAAGACTGATGTTATTTGTTTGCAAGAAACGCATATTAGGGTTATGGACCAAAAGTACTTATCAAACTCAAGGTTGGGTACGCAATTTGTTGCTTCTGCGATGAACAAGAAAAATGGAGTGGTTGTCTACGTTAAAAGTACTCTAACAGCGGAACTAATTGAAGTAGATAAGCAAGGAAGATATGTTATGATAGATTTGCTGTTAGAAGGTAAAAAAACACTTCTAGTTGGACTGTATGCTCCTAATCAGCAACAAGCTGAATTTTTTAACTTACTACACACAAAGGTTACCCAATTGGATTATAAATCTTTTATTTTTATGGGAGACTGGAATGGTGTCCTGGACGTACAGATGGACAAAGCTGGTTCTTTTAAGCGTGTCCCGAGCCATGCTAGATTGCCTAAATCTTTTTTTGAAATGAAGGATGATTTGGAATTGCGAGATATTTGGCGCGATACACATCTACATGAAAAGGATTATACTTTTTTTCTGATAGACATCAATCTTTTTCTAGGATCGATTTTATTTTACTGACTAATGACTTTTTTTCTAGGATTAAGAAGGTAAAGATCTGTGCAAGAACTATTTCTGACCATAGTCCAGTTTGGTTAGAGATCAATAAGGACAATAGGGATAGGCGCTCTTGGCGCGTAAATGAGAATTTGTTTAGAAATCAGAGAAATGTGGAAGAATGTAAACAGCAGATGAAGGATTTCTTTGAAATTAATATGAATAAGGATACTTCTATGGATATGGTTTGGGATGCTAGCAAGGCTTACATGAGAGGGGTGTTGATATATATGAATAATAAATACAGACGTACTTTGGAAGTCAGAAGGAAAGAATTGGAGAATGAAATTAGGGAAAAAGAAAAGGCCCTAATTTTGAACCCATTGGATGTGAAGATTAAGGAGGTTATTAACCTATTAAGAGGACAATTTGATAAGTTGATGGCTGATCAAGTGGCAACCAATTTACGGTTTGCTAGGCATAATACTTTTTGCAATGCTAATAAGCCAGGTAGATGGCTAGCCTATAGGTTAAGGAAAAAGCAAAGGGCTTCTAATATAGATAAAATTGAATATAAGGGAAAGGTTGTGTTTCAACAGGATCTTATTAAGGAAGCCTTTGTGGATTTTTATTCTAAACTATATGCTAAGGAGAAGATTAATGAAAAAGACATTGATGTATATCTGAAGAATGCTAGCATCCCGGTTCTTATGCAAGAACAAAAGGAGGAGATTAATCAATTGATAACAGAAGAAGAAATTCTTGTAGCAATTAAGGAATTGAAGGTGGATAAAGCGCCAGGTACGGATGGTCTGACTGCGGTTTATTACAAAAATCTACAATTGGAGCTGATAAAGCCGTTAAAGGAATTGTTTCAGACAATTCAGAGGGGGGGAAAGGTGCCTCCGTCTTGGAGAACTGCTTTTATTTCTTTGATTCCGAAGGAAGATCAAGATGCTACTCAAGTAAAAAACTATAGACCGATATCACTTTTAAATACAGATTATAAGATATTTGCCAAGGTGTTAGCTAATGAGGGTTCTGCAACAGGTGATTCATGGGGATCAAACCAGGTTTATTACTGGTAGACAAATGAAAAATAATGTGAGGCATATAGTTGATGTGGTGGAGTTTTTGGAAAGGAACAACCAGATCCCTGCGGCGCTAATTTTTCTAGATGCTGAAAAAGCTTTTGATCAATTGAATTGGCAATTTTTGATGACAGTTTTAGAAAAAATGAATTTTGGGGATAAATTTTTGCAACCAATTAGGGCATTATATCAAAAACAAACTGCCCGAATAATAGTTAACAATAGTCTAACTGAAGTATGCAATATTGAGAAGGGCACAAGACAAGGGTGTCCGTTATCACCCTTATTATTTGTTTTAACATTGGAGATATTATTGGTAAAAATACGGAATTCGGAAAGAATTAAGGGTATTCAAATTAGAGATCAGGATTATAGACTGAGGGCGTTTACAGACAATCTGGTTGTTATGGTGACCCAGCCAGAAAACTCTGTTGTGGACCTGATGGAGATAATAATGCAATATGGGAAGGTTTCTGGATTCAAGGTTAATGCACAAAAAACTAAAATTCTGGCCAAAAATATGACAGTATCGCAAAAGGCCCTTTTAGAAGGATTAACTGGATTTGAGATTGTTAAAAGGGTCAAATATTTGGGGGTGTTTTTGTCACCCTCTAATACAAAGTTATATAAAAATAACTATAAAAAGTTATGGGGAAAAATTCAAAAAGAATTGGAGAGCTGGGAAAAACTGCAATTGTCTTTGCTGGGAAGAATTGCAGCAGTGAAAATGAATGTCATGCCTAAATTTTTATTTTTATTTCAAATGATACTGGTCCTTAAGAAAGATTCTAATTTGGAAGAATGGCAACGGGGTATCAATAAATTTGTTTGGGCAGGGAAAAGGCCACGAGTTAAACTTAAGATTATGCAGGATACTCGTGAAAGAGGTGGTCTTAAAATGCCTAATCTTAAATTATATTATGAAGCTGCTGCGTTATCAGGAATAAGTGATTGGATTAATTTGACACAAGAGAGATTATTAAATCTTGAGGGCCATGACTTGTTATTTGGCTGGCATGCATATTTGTTGTATGATAAGAAGGTAGATAATTTGTTTAAAGTGCATATTTTAAGACAGGCATTGTTGAGAGTTTGGAAGAAGTATAGACATAAGTTAGATTACAAGATGCCGTTGTGGGCAATCCCAAAACACGCAATAGAAAACATAAATGTTGGCTTCAAACATGATGTGACTACGTATAAGGAGATTTTAAGCTTGGAAAGAAATGTCTGGTGTTTGAAGCCGTACAACCTCTTGCGAGATGAGAAGATTGTTCAAACTTGGTTTCAATATACTCAGTTACGGGCCAGGTGGAAAGAAGATCAGAAAACTGGTTTTGCAATGACTGATGAAAATTTGATAAAGCAAATTAGAAACCAGGGTCCAGCACATATTAAACGGATATATCTTGCAATGATAGAAATTGATTCAGAAACAGAACTTGTTAAAGACTGTATGATAAAATGGGCTCAGAATATTCAAGAAGTTATTTCAATGGACACGTGGGAAAAGATCTGGGTGAGGAACGTAAAATTCACGCAAGCCCAAAACCTAAGAGAGAACTTTTATAAAATGTTTTATAGATGGCATCTAGACCCTAAAAAGCTTGCAAGTATGTATCCGAACTATCAACCTAAATGTTGGAGGTGTGGTGGAGAAGATGCAACGTATTTTCATATATGGTGGACCTGTAGAAAGGTTAAGGCTTTTTGGATAAAAATTTGGTGGAATATGCAGAAGATCTTTAAGCAAAGGATAAAGTTTTGTCCGCAATTGTTTTTGCTGGGCATAATTACAGATGCTACTGTGGTGGACGTTAAGTTGATGCTGAACTTAATCACAGCAGCAAGACTTTTAATAGGTCAATATTGGAAAAAGGAGGAACTGCCGACTATAGAAGAATGGACTCTAAAAGTTTCTGACCTGGCAGAAATGGCAAAGATTTCGGCTTACCTGAAAGATCATTCGCAAGAACGTTATATTATGGAGTGGAAAAAGTGGATTGATTATATTCAGAACAAATATGGGACTAAGAAATTTCATTTAGCATTTGAGTAAGTTTCCTTTTCTGTTTTCTTTTCTTTTTATATGTAATATTAATATTGATTGTAATCATATTATATGAGCTAGAGCAGGGGTCGGCAACCTAAAAAAGAAAAAGAGCCACTGGGAACCGGTTCCATCACAAATTAAAAAAAGAGGGAGCCGCGTGCGTGTGTCCATGCACGCGCATGCGCAAAAAGGTTTTTTGCGCATGCGCGGACGCACGCGGCTGCCATTTTTTTAAAAATGAGATGGAACCGGTTCCCGGTTGCCTGACGGCGACGGCCCGTCTGCAAAGCTGCCGCTTTCGGCAGCTTTGCAGACGGGCCGTGGCAGCTTCCTCAAAGAGCGGCGCCCCTGCCCATTCCGAGAGGTGCGCGCGCACCTCTCCGAACGACCGGAGGTGCGCGCGTACCTCCGCGCGAATGGGCAGCGGTGCCGCTCTTTGAGGAAGCTGCCGCGGCCCGTCTCAGCTTCCTCAAAAAGAGAGGCGCCCCTGCCCATTCCGAGAGGTGCGCGCGCACCTCTCCGAACGACCGGAGTTGCGCGCGCACCTCCCCAAACCTTTGGGGAGGTGCGCGCGTACCTCCGTGCGAAGGGGCAGCGGTGCCGCTCTTTGAGGAAGCTGCCGCGGCCCGTCTCAGCTTCCTCAAAAAGAGAGGCGCCCCTGCCCATTCCGAGAGGTGCGCGCGCACCTCTCGGAATGGGCAGGGGCGCCGCTCTTTGAGGAAGCTGCCGCGGCCCGTCTGCTAAGCTGCCGCTTTCGGCAGCTTCAGAGACGGGCCGCGGCAGCTTCCTCAAAGAGCGGCACCGCTGCCCCTTCGCGCGGAGGTACACGCGCACCTCCCCAAAGGTTTGGGGAGGGGCGCGCGCACCTCTCGGAATGGGCAGGGGCGCCGCTCTTTGAGGAAGCTGCCGCGGCCCGTCAGCTAAGCTGCCGCTTTCGGCAGCTTCAGAGACGGGCCGCGGCAGCTTCCTCAAAGAGCGGCACCGCTGCCCCTTCGCGCGGAGGTGCGCGCGCAACTCCGGTCGTTCGGAGAGGTGCGCGCGCACCTCTCGGAATGGGCAGGGGCGCCGCTCTTTGAGGAAGCTGCCGCGGCCCGTCTGCTAAGCTGCCGCTTTCGGCAGCTTCACAGACGGGCCGCGGCAGCTTCCTGAAAGAGCGGCACCGCTGCCCATTCGCGCGGAGGTACGCGCGCACCTCTCCAAAGGTTTGGGGAGGTGCGCGCGCACCTCCGCCCATTCGGGGAGGTGCGCGTGCACCTCTCCAAACGGGCGGTGCCACTCTCCATTTGGAGAGGTGCGCGCGCACCACTGCCCGTTGGAAGAGGTGCGCGCGCACCGGGCGGCTGGGAGCCGCAAGAGACGGCTCAAAGAGCCGCATGCGGCTTCGGAGCCGCAGGTTGCCGACCTGTGAGCTAGAGGGTGATAGAATTAATAGTTTATTGTTGTTAGCATATGGATGCTGAAGATTGTTTTTTGTTCTTATACCCTGTATTTAGCTCTGGGAAGTCAGGGGGGGGGAGGGGGAATGGGTGGGAGGGATAGGGAGGGTTAGGTAGGGGTGGGGGGAGGGGGGGATTGTTAAAGTTAAAATGTACTGTAAAACTTTTTAATAAAAAAAAGCGAAGGTTGGAGACTGGACGATAGTTATTCAAAATAGCCGGGTCCAGAGCAGGCTTCTTGAGAAGGGGCCTCACCACCGCCTCTTTCAAGGTGGTAGAGAAGGTACCCTCTCTCAAAGAAGCAGTTATTACTGCCTGGAACCAGCCTCATGTCTCCTCCCGAGCTGAATACACCAGCCAGGAGGGGCACGGGTCCAATAAACACGTGGTGGAACTCAGTCTCCTCATGGTCCTGTCCACCTCATCCGGGGTAACAGGATCGAACTCACTCCAAATGACATTCTCAAGACCGCTCGATTCCTCCCCGTCAGTCTCTGCCCAGTCAGAGTCCAGACCGGCCCGAATCCGAGTGATTTTGTCCGCAAGATGGTGACTAAACTCCTCGGCCTGCCCCTGCAAGGGCTCCTCCCTCACCTCCTGATTAAGGAGGGAGCGAGTCACCCTAAACAGGGTGGCCGGGAGATTATCGGCGGACACGATGAGGGCAGCAAAGTAGTTAGACTTTGCCGTCCTCATCGCCGCGAGGTAAGTCCTCGTAGCGGCTCTCAACCGCAATCGGTCAGATTCAGAACGGCTGGATCTCCAACAGCTCTCCAGACCCCGTCTCCAACGCTTCATCTCCCGGAGCTCCACAGAAAACCATGGAGCCCAACGGGATCTGCGCTGGATCAGGGGTCGCTAGGGTACAACACGGTTGAGCGCCTCAGTGGCCGCCCTTTCCCAGGCCTCCACCAAGGCATCGACCGGGCTGTGAGTGAGGGAGATAGGTATAGACCCAAGCGCCGTCTGGAACCGTTCCGGATCCATTAGGCGCCTGGGGCAGAACCACCTGGTCGGTTCCACAGCCAAGCAGCGAGGGGTGGCAAAAAGGAAGACCAGCTGCAGGAGGTGATGATTGGACCATGACAGGGGGACAATAGTTGGCGAGCCCCCTCCCAGATCATCAAACCACTGTCCAGATAGAAAAACTAGGTCGAGAGTGTGGCCCCCCTCATGAGTCGGACCCTGAATTATTTGGGTCAGGTCCATGGCCTTCATGGAGGCCATGAACTCCCGAGCTAATTCTGATGATCCCCCCAGGGAAGGAAGGTTAAAGTCCCCCAAAACTATAAGTTTGGGAAACTCAACCACCAACCCTGAAAGGGTGTCGAGAAGCTCGGGCAGGGCCGTTGCTACAGTGCTGGGCACCAGGTATGTCAGCAACAAGCCCAACTGAGCCCCAGGGCCGCACCTCAGGAGGAGCGACTCACTCCCGTCCATCTGTACAACAGTAGTTTCCCGCGGACATAAGGTCTCTCGTATATATTATGTTGTGAATCTCTCTTGATTCCATCCTTTATCACCATCTACAGTAAACTTCCTTCTGCATTATTGCTATGAATATCAATACATTCTTCCAAACACTGTCAGTTTCCCTTTCAGCCCATCAGATTCATCAGGAAGGAATGGGCTCAGTCTGGGCACCACTTCAGCCATCAATATTAGACTCATTTCTGCTGATTCTTTCATTCTGTGTTCTTGGGATGTAGGAAGGGTGTACAGGTGAAATGTTGGACAGTTGTTTTTCAGCTGTGATACACTGAAGAATGACATCCCCTTTTTTCTTCAAAATAATGTTATTGATTCATTGAATGTGGTGATATAGTCTGAAATAATCCTGGGTATGAGTAAGAAGCATCATCTCTATTTTTCCCCCCTTTGAACAGGTCTGACTGAAAAAGATTTCAGTAAGTATGTTGGAGTACAATGGGTTATTTACCCTCAGAATCTTCTGGGAGGCGAGAGGCAGACGGTGTTTCTTATATTGTTTTAGAGTTTTATCCCTTTTGTGCGTCACTTTTTTTGCCTGAATTAATCAAAGCAATCCTTTCTAGAGGATTGCCTCTCCTACGGTCACTTCCTCAACAATTAGCTCATACCTCCCTTTTTTTCCTTACACGTTTCAAGACTGTAGGTGGGTCCTTTTAAATTCATATGATCTGCAGAGGGGGGCTCTAAACTGAACCATTAGATTTGGGGTGAATAGTGATATTTTAAAGGGTAAAATATAAATGGAAATACAATACAACTTTTTAATGTATATTTTATTATAAGATGATGGCGCCTGGAATGGCTGCGGCTGCATTGGCTCTTGAAGGTGAATAGTTTTGGGAGGGATAGTAAGGGCTATAGGCCACATGATCAGGAAGATTTTAATGTGTTTGAGCAACATGGTGGAACTAAGGTAACATACGACATATGACCGACAATCTTTGCTGGCCTGGCGAGTTTCTAGTTGTTTTGGAACTGTTGGTGAGACCGTTAAAAGTCGTTGGTGCTGTTTGAATTTGTTCTACCAGCAGCAAGATCTGACTGCTGGCCCAGTGATGGATTCTACTGCAAATCAGGGCTGTTTCCAGAGGAGGCAGAGGAGGAGAGGACCTGGAGCTTATGGGGCGAAGGAACTGGATGAGGCTGTCGGCAGGCCCAGAGGAAGAGAGAGAGGCTTTTGGAGGAGTTGGTGGCGGCGGCAGCAGCGTGCTCCAGGGGCAAAAAGAAGCAAGGCCTCTTAAAGGAAAAGGTGGAAGAGTCAGGATCAGAAAAAGGAAAGAAGGCGAGGTTGTCAGAATACAAGCTAACTTGAGGACTAATCTACATGGAGCCCCATTTCCATCTGTCCTGTTTGCCATCGTTCACTCCCTAGAGACTAAAATGGACAATGTGAAATTTGAGCGGGCCCCGAACAAGGAGTATATATCGGAGGTGGTGACCCTTTGAGAGCTGTATGCAACGAAATTTCATTTTGATGTATGCCGATTGGTGTACATTCAAAGTGACAATAAAGTTATCATCAATTAATTTTTTACAATAACAATCTTTAGTATTTAGTAAGCCACAGGTTGTTGGGCTTTATATCTTTGACATTAATAATAGTAAAATTTCCATTCCTACCCTATATTCCATTTTTCTAACCGTTTATAATGATATTTTAAAGTTAACAATATAATGAAAACCTAATACAACCTTCTTTATGTAGAAATATTTATATTGATTTGCCTTGATTTGAAAAATAGGTCAAAATGCTCTCTGATGAAAATGGCAGTCATACTCTTTGACTTTTCCCTTTTTCTTCTTTACCCAGTATGGTTTGTGCCAATCACGATTAGGGGTAAGTACTTTAATATATCAGAAATTATAACCAGCACAATTTCTATTTCCTTTTGGGTGAGAAAGGCAAAGGGAGGGACGTTATTCACTTGCCAACTCCACATGCGTAGCACAAATTAATTTAAAGTTTCATGTAAGAAATTCAGCTGTGCATGTTTCATTTACAGAGATTCAGTTGGCTAATAAATATTTAATGCACTAATAAGTTCAATATTCTTTTTTTAAGAAATGGTATTTGTTTCGCACTATTTTGAACAGCAGTGATTTTGAACACTACAAGTTTCATTGCAGTATAATTAATCACTGGGGGAAAATAGAGGGCTCTCTGGTACCCAGAAGAATTTATGAAGTTTGTAGCCCAGATGGTGAACATACTCAGGTGATTTCCCTCCTCAGTGAGGGCATCTCAGGTAGATGGGAGGAAAGCAGGAGGAGGATCAAAGACACCTCTACTACAGCAAAAGGATTCCTTTTCGGTCTGCCCCCTGAGAGTATCAGGAGCACGTAAAGAATGGTTGTGAGCAAGGATCCACCTATCAGCTATCAGCCTGTAGGCATCACTGAAATTAATTGTTCAAACTCATAAAAACCACAAAGGCTTGTGACACATTTTCTTTTGGTTTTGCCAGAACATTAGAAAAGAACTTCAGCAGCTACTCTCAACTGAAAAAAAAATCAAAATGTAAAAGATATGTTGAATTTCTTGGGAGACTATTGTACCTCACCATTTCAAGGAGAAGTGGCCTGTTTCCTTTCCCCCTGTATTTGTTCTTACATGTAACTAAACTGGGTGTGGTGAAAATGGGCTTTCATTCTGAGCCCCCCAAAGCTCTGTTTCCACTCTGTGGGGAACCCAGTCTTCCATTAAAAAAAAAAACCCCTATATACTCCTTCACCGTCAGCTATGAGGCCAGGGCTGCTGAAATTCCAGATGCAAATCTAGAATATTGTCATTTAACAAGATGTTTTTCCTTCCCTCCAGTTAATGGTCCAACCTTTAGAGGACACCGTGGCACCAGATGACTCCACCTGCTAGGATATTTGGAGAAGAGTTCATCCAACCTCATGGTGGAATTTGATGTGAAAAGAGTTCAATAATAATTCTCAGGGCCAATGCCAATAAAAGTGAATGTTAGCTGCAGCAACAATGTTGTGCAAAGTGCTATTTTTCTTTTTCTTTTTTTTTTTAAAATAAATCTTTATTTACATTTCGTGTTAAAAACACACCATACACCAACAAAAACAAACAAAAAAACATTTACAATATACAGAAAATGAAGAAATCAAAAAAATGAAAACCATTTCAAAAATTTCAAATTATATCTACTTCTAAACTAACAATTATATTCCACTCATTAAGTCTCTTATAACCATCCAACTCCAAAGCTTATTCATTAACAAAAACTATATCACTTCATTTTTGACCAACCTCCAAGCCACCCTCATTTCTTTAATCTTTTATCCATCCAAATATACCATTTATTCTATGATAGAAATGCTGGTGTCTCTTCTTTACCCTTCAACCTCTTGGTCAATGTGTCTGCTTCTGCACAATCAAGTATTCTCCTAATTATAACTTCATCCGGCGGGGTATGATTTGCCTTCCAAAATTGAGCATACCCCATCCTTGCCGCCGTTAAGATATGTAAAACCAAATACCATATTTCCTTCTTAATATTTCCAGGCCTGGAGCCAAGCAGATACGTCTCTGGTTTAAGATCAACTAAACACCCTGTGATTTCCTCTATCCATTTTTGGATCCTCGTCCAATATCTAACCACTTCCAGACATGTCCACCATAAGTGATAATATGTGCCAATCCCTTTACCACACTTCCAACAATCAGCCGACAATCCGGGGAACATTTTGGAAAGTCTAGCCGGAGGGAGATGCCATCTAGAAAGCATTTTGTATATGTTCTCCTTATATGACGTGGAAACCACCAGCCTCATATTAGTCCACCAAATCTCTTCCCATTTCTCAAGTGGAAGTGCATAACCAAAATTCTTCCCCCAGGCAATCATCGCGTCTTTTACCACCTCCTCCCCTACTACCCTAGTTAGCAACAGTTTATAGCACTTAGATATCATCCCTTTCTCCGGACCCAGCAGAATCTTATCTAATTCCTGCAGATTCAGATAAATACCCCTTCCTTCCTTATCCTTCTTATACCTTGACTGGATCTGCAGGTAGGCCCACCACTCCAGTTGAAACCCTTGCTGAGCCAGATCTTGTCGCGTTTTGAGTTCTCCCCCACTATCTAAAAGTTCTTTATAAGTTGGTCTTCTTCCCTTCTTGAGTAGGGTCGGATGGGTCATGGCTTCCAAGGTTGATAACCAACATGGAATTTGCGCATAGTACTTGGCCCTTATCTTATCCCAATTTCGAATCACTATATCCCTTATGTAATGGCAAGTAAACTGTTTGCTTGGAGGAGTACCTTCCCGCCAAAGAGCTGCATGCCATCCCTGCAGCAAATCAAATCCTTCCAAACTCAACAATCAATTATTCCTTAAACCTATCCATTCCTTGCCCCAAATTAAGAGGGCAGCCTGATAGCAAAGTTCCCAATTCGGTAGGCCAAGGCCCCCTCTTTCCTTAATTTCTTGCGTCATTTTTTCCCCAATCCTGGGCCGTTTCCCCTGCCATACGAATCTAGAAACTACCCCCTCTAACTCTTTTAAAAATTTCATTGAAAGTTTAACCGGTGCTGTATGGAAAAGAAAATTCCATTTCGGCAAAACATAAGATTTCACCGTGGCTACCCTTCCTAATAATGACAACTGTATCCTACCCCATTTTCCCAAGTCCATTTTTGTTTGTATCAGTAATTTAGAATAATTATCCTCCCTAATACTTGAACAACTTCCTGTCAACCAGATTTCTAAATATTTCACCTTCTTCACGATTTTAAAACATGTAATGTCCTCTAACATCTGTTTACTTCTATTTGAAAGATTTTTCGTCAATATATTTGTCTTATCTTTATTTACTTGTAGACCAGCCACGTTGGATTCCAGAGGGTTTTCCAAAACGAAGACCATATCATCTGCAAACGCCTGCAGTTTATAAATTTGGTCTCTTATCTGAAGCCCAGTAATCTCCTCATCTTTCCTTATTATTGTCAATAGGGGTTCTAAGGTTAGAATAAATAAAAATGGGGAGAGTGGACAACCCTGCCTAGTGCCCTTACAGATATCAAATTTGTCAGTTAAATTCCCATTTATCAACAATCTCGCTTCCTGCTTAGTGTAGATTGCTTTAATCATATTACGGAATTTAGCCCCAAACTCCATATGTTCCAACTGACACATTAGGAAATCCCAATTAACCCTATCGAATGCTTTTAGAGCATCGATAAATATTAAAGCTAACTGTTTATCTGGTCGGCTTTCATAGTACTCCAGAACATTTAATATAATTCTGAGATTATCCTTTATTTGTCTAGTGGGAAGGAACCCATTCTGGTCTGTATGTATGAATTGGTTTAAGTAAATTTTTAACCTATCAGCAATTATTGTCACAAATATTTTATAATCTGAATTAAGAAGGGATATTGGCCTATAATTTTTAATATGCTTCAAAGGGAAGTCATCCTTAGGAATCAAACTAATATTTGCCTCCAACCAAGTTTGCGGGACTATAGCCTCATTCAAAATTTCATTAAATAGATCTTTCATATGTTTTCCCAATGCTTCCACTAATACCTTATACAATTCTGCAGGAATTCCATCAGTGCCTGAGGTTTTTTGACATTTCTGTTGTCTTACTGCTTTTTCAATTTCTGCTATTGTTATCTCCTGATCTAAGGTCTCTTTCTCATTAGGAAGTAACTTAGGAAGGTCTGACTCCGTCAGGTATTGTTTAATCCTCTCCTCAGGAACCTTTTCTTCCTGATATAATTCTGTAAAAACTCAATCGCTATCTTTTCTTTCCCTTCTTTATCCCCTATCAGTGTCCCCCTCTTATCCTCTAACTGCTCAATTCTTCTACTTTCCTTCTCTTTCCTTATTCTGTAGCTAAGCCATCTCCCTGGCTTATTGGCATATTCAATATAGTTCTGCCTCGCCACCCTAATTTGACGTGCTATTTTCTCTTGATCCACAAGGTTAAGTTTATGCCTCCAAAAATCCACCTGCTCCTTCCCATACACTTTCTGTGGGTTTACCTGGAGAGCCTTCTCTGCCTTAGTAAGTTGCTCAGCAATTTCCCTCCTACTTTCCTCCTCCTTCCTATGTTTAACTGCCATCTGTTTTACTATCAAGCCTCTCAGATAAGCTTTAGCCGTATCCCAAACTATTCGTAGGGGCATCCCTTCCGTCCTATTTTCTATAAAAAGCAGACTCATCTCTTGTTTAATTTTTTGTACAAAAACCATATCCTTCAGAGTCTCCAGACTCATCATCCATCTACTCCTCACTCTACTCCCCCTTATCAATGTAATAGCCACCGGGTTGTGGTCTGCCCATTCGTTCGTCAAAATCATGGCATCTTTCGCATAAGATATCAGCCGATCCGACAACCATACCATATCCAAACTAGACCATGAGTTATGCCTGGGGGAATAGTAGGTATAACGATGAGAGGCCGGGTTAATCACACGCCATATATCCCTAAGGCCAAATTCTTCGCACATATCCCTAAATACTTTGGGTAAGACCCTCCTATCTTTCCCTTTTTTCTTCTTCAAATCAACCCTCCCTGTTTTGTAATCCTTAGCTCTATCTACCACCGCATTAAAGTCCCCCAAGAGACACATCTGCTCATACTCCAGATCTAATATTTTCCGATATATTTTCTGGAAAAAGTCTCCCTGATTATTATTAGGTGCATATATGCCTACCAGTAGCACTTTGCTTCCCACCATTTCTATCTCCAGCATCAGGCTTCTCCCCTCCGGGTCCGCCCATAATTATTTAGGACACAAGTACTCCTTAACATACATTGCTACACCTTTCTTTTTCTCCTCAGCAGACGCTACAAATAATTTCCCTAATTTAGGGTAACTCAACAGATTAGTTTGGCATTTCTTAATATGAGTTTCCTGAAGGCATAATACATCAGCTCCATATTTCCTTAATCTGGTTAAGATATTTTTTCTTTTAACAGGAGCATTGAGACCATTAACATTGAGTGTCAAAAAATTCACCCCTTGATACATCCTTTGATGTGAAAAGAGTTCAATAATAATTCTCAGAGCTAATGCCAATAAAAGTGAATGTTAGCTGCAGCAACAATGTTGTGCAAAGTGCTATTTTTCATCTTTCTTGTATGGTGGAAGTGGGAACTCACCTGGAACTCATGAGCTCTCTTTGGCAGAAAGATGCTCTTAGCAATTATGCTCCTGAATCTGTTCCTCTGTTATCTTCAACAATTTGTTACTCTCTGATGATGATGATGATGATGATGATAATAATAATAATAATAATAATAATAATAATAATAATAATAATAAGTAGAAGTAGTAGTAGTAATAGTAGTAGTAGTTGGAAGGGACCTTGGAGGTCATCTAGTCCAACGCCCTGCTGGCAGGAAACCCTATACCATTTCATACAAATGGCTGTCCAGTCTCTTCTTAAAAGCTTCCAGTGTTGGAGCATTCACCACCTCTGGAGGCAGGTAGTTCCACAGATTAATTGTTCTAACTGTCAGGAAGTTTCTCCTTAGTTCTAGGTTGCTTCTCTCCTTGGCTAGTTTCCCTCCGTTGCTTCTTGTCCTGCTTCTTTTTTTTTTTTTAATTGAAAAGTTTTACAATACATTTTTAAAAATATAAACTCCCTCCCTCCCCCTTCCCTCCCCCTTACCCTCCCCTCCCCCCCCGACTTCCCATAGCTGAATACAGGGTATAAACTTTACAAACTTAAACTAAAATATGCTAAGAAACTAAAAAAAACACATTAAAATCTATCACACTTTAACTCCCCTAATGATTTTTACAAATTTTAAATAGAAATATATGACTTGCAGTTTAAATGATGGCAAGTCAGAGGCTCCTGTCCTTATTGCTACATATTACTGCCTCCATATTGTTTTTTTTTTATTGAAAAGTTTTAACATACAATTTTTCCCTTAAAAAAAAACCCCCCTCCCCCCTTCTCCCTCCCCCCTTCCTCTCCCCCCTCCCCCCCTCCCCCCCCTCCCCCCCCGACTTCCCAGAGCTAAATACAAGGTATATATAAAAAAAAACAATCATAAACAACCATATACTAACAACCATAAACTCTAAAATCTATCACTCTCTAGCTTATATAGGATAAAACAAACCTTAGTAATATTAAATATATATAAAAAAAAACTAATATAGAAAAAAAAAGAAAGAAGACTTATTCAAATATAAAACTTCTTAACCCTATACTTATTCTGAATAAACTCAAGCCATTTTCTCCCTTCCATAATATAGCGTTCCTGCGAGTAATCTTTCAAATAGGCCGAAATCTTCACCATTTCGACCAGGTCGGAAACCTTTAAAATCCACTCTTCTATGGTCGGCAGTTCCTCTTTCCAGTACTAACCTATCAAAAGTCTTGCTGCCGTAATTAAATTCAACATCAACTTAGTATATTCCATCAGACTTTTATCCAAAAAGCCTTAACCTTTTTACAAGTCTACCATATATGAAAATATAAAAATATATTACGTCTTTATCACCGCACCTCCAACATTTAGGCTAATAATTCAGATACATGCTTAACTTTTTAAAATCTAAATACCATCTATAAAACATTTTGTAAAAATTCTCTCTTAGATTTCAAACTTGTATAAATTTTACATTCCTCACCCAAATCTTTTCCCACCTCCCACTACTTGGCTGTAAGTACGTTGTGAAAGTTCCATAGACTTCTGCTGATCTTGTTCTTTTATCTTTTTTGATCGTTTTAAAGCAGCACGCGTCACCCTCTGTTCTCTGGGATCATCCAAAAGTGTTATAACTTGATCTCCTCCAGCACCATTCTCCTCTGTCTGTCCATCTTCAGCCTCTTGATATTCTCCTTCTCCAGATCCCTTTGCAGCTTCCAGAAGTGTTAATGGGGTTGCTTTTAAAACATTATTGTAAAAATCACGCGCTTGCATCACAGTAACCAGACGGTACCTTTTACCTTCATACATCACCATCAACCCAGCTGGAATCTCCCATCTGAACCTTATATCTCGTTGCTTGAGCTCTTGCACAAGAAATGTAAAATCCTTCCTTCTCCTTAAAATCTTTGGAGGAATTTCTTTTAAAACCAGAACTTCTTGATCAGCAATCATGACTTTAGTATCATAGGCAGCTTGTATAACTTCATCTCTAATTTCCCTTTTTGCAAAATAAACCACCACATCTCTAGGCAGCTTTCTCTGTCTAGCAATCCATGAATTCACACGATACACTTTATCCATGCCTCCTTTTATTTCAGATGCTGGCTGATTCAATACCACTTCAAGAGCCTCAGAAACCAGCTGCTTTAGATCTTCCTTAATATTCTCCTTTAAACCTCTGATTCTAATAGCAAACTGCATCTGGAAATATTGAGCAAGACTCAATTCTCTATCCATTTTGTCTCTTAAATCTTCATTCTCCAATACTTTTGCTTCTAATATGGCATTCTTTTGAGTCAAATCTTTGACTTTTTCATCCAAATCTTCCACACATTCAGCCACTTTATACACTGAAGACAAAATGTCTACCTTCATCACCCTGTACTTCTGTTCCATCCTCTCCTCCATTCTCTCCTCCAACTTCTTCAATTTCTCCTCCATCTGTGCAAATTTATCACCCATTGATTCCAAAATTGATTCCAAGATTACCTGGGTATGTTTTTCAAGAGCATCTTGTAAGTCCTTCGATGTCACTACATCAGGAGGATGCAATGCCTGCAATGATGATTGTTGCACCGGGGAAGTTCCAGCACTCCGAAGAGTTTTAGGGGGAAGTTTAGCCGCCATCTTTTACTTTCAATTGTGACGCACTTTCACTTAGAGTTTAAAAAGTCCATCAAGCTCGAGAGTAGAATAAAATAATCCTCTTCACCTTTTCCTCTTGTACCGCTCTGCCTGCTCTTTTTATTCCATAGTCCTTCCTTCAGGCAGGGGTGGTCGCAGACGCCTGGCTCTGCTCCATAAAGTCAGGAGCAGAGGCGCTGGCCAGCTGGGAGCGACCCAGGCTACGGGGGAGTTCGATCCTTCGGCCGCCCAAGCTGCAAGCTCAGGCGGCCCCGGAGAATTCAACCCCTACCTGGGGCCTCACCCCCTCCTCTTCTCCCGAGGAGGGGGCTTCAAATTCGCCCGAACAGCTGATCGGCGCTGTTTCGGGCGAAAATCACTCAGCTGAGCCACGGGCAGCCCGGGAAGGCTGTCTCCGGCGCTGCGCAGCCACCGGAAGTCCGCCCTTGGTCTTATCTTGTCCTGCTTCTTTTGTGTTTTGGAGAATAGCTTGATTCCCTCTTCTTTGTGGCAGCCCCTGAGATATTGCAACACTGCTATCATGTCTCCTCGTTAAACTACACATACCCAATTCCAGCAACCGTTCCCTATATGTTTTAGTCTCCAGTCCCCCAATTATCTTTGTTGCTCTTCTCTGTACTCTTTCTAGAGTCTCAACATCTTTTTTACGTTGTGGTGACCAAAACTGGTCACCTTAAGGATGGAAAAGAATAGTTGGAGGGTAACATTTCAGAAAAAAAATCCTGGAATCTCAAGAATTCCAAAGTATGTAAATATATGGCCTTAATCATAGTAAAGGAAATTTGTAGACAGGGCAAAGGGAATAGCATTTTATGTTACATTGCAGAATAGGAAGAATGTATACCTTACTTCAGGGCCCAGGAGGACACCTCCAGGCTGGGAAATATATGGATTTAATTGGGGTCTTGATTTCAGAGGACGTGCTGCTACTTAGAAGCTGTGCTTCCTGGTCCATAAATGACACTTTTCCTGTCATGGTTTTGACTTATGAGATCAAGCAAATCATAACTCCAAGGCTAGAGATTTCCTCACAGAACATGTTTATTGGCTATAGAATATCGGCATGGCCAAAAGTAAATGAAGTCTGAAATTCCCTCCAAAGAGATCCACTATTACTAAGTTAAATCTCCTATCCCAGTATTGTGCAATCAGCTACGTTCCCCAATAGAATAGCTTGGCAGGATTTCTAACCAAATGCTGACCCCTCCCCCACCTAACTGACAGAAATGACCTTGGTTCCCACCGGACACTAAAATGTTTAGACTAGCAGAAATCCTCCCATTCTTGTGGCAACCTAGAACAATCAAAATGGCTGCAGCTAGGGTTTGTTGTAGAGTTGACAGTTTCATTAAAAGGACCACAACATTCCCACTCAGCTAGATGGGACCAGCCAGCCAGAAATTAGGGAGAGACAGCCAGTCCTTCAAACAACCCGGCCCCACATCATTTCTTCACAGCCACAGTCACTCAGTCTTGGCACGATTGAGCCTGTTTCTCTCCATCCAGTCCCTCATAGCCTACAGGCACTGAAGAGAATATCTGCAGCATCACTTGGTTACACTCCATGTAGGTTTGCTTCATAACGTTGAAGTAATAGACTATACAATAGCTTTGTGTAAACTTAAAAGAAGGCTTAATGATTTCATAGGCTGGGCCAATCTTTCTGTTTCTATTTAAGCTTTCCAGGCATTAGCTGCTTAAGAGGAAATCTTCCACTTTTTAGAGAACAGAATGGCTTTTTTGGTGTCCTGAATCAAGTAGAAATAGCCACCATAATAACCTTACAAGTGTTATTAATAGATCTATAAAAGCAAATCACTATAGAATTAAAAATATCAAAAAGTCCTTCACAGTCACAGGGTTCATATCTGACATGGGTTTTAGGATTGTAAGGACCTACCTCACCTAACCCAACCAAGAAAGCAGTACTCTTGAAACAGGAATTGTCTCAAAAGGAACTTTTATTAGGGGCTAGTGATAGCAGAGGAAACAAGGGGAGGTCTGAGGAAAAGCCACGAAAGCAGTATATTAAAAACAATATTCAATACTCCTCCCCCGAGAGTCCCAGTGTTCATCTGAATTCCAGCCAATCCACAGTTGGCATAGTGTTTTCGTAAATTGTTTTTTTTTGTTGCGTTCTTTCAAGGTCTCTCTTGCTGTCATTTCCTTCTGGCTTCAAGCGCAACCAACCGTCTCTCAGATCCGGGTGATACATTCCATCCCTTGGAGGAAGGACACAGTAGCAAGACAGTGCAAAGCATCCCCAAGGCATCCCCCCTCCCAACAGAATGGCAGGCCACAAAGAAAGGTTACAGATTCAGGAATAGGCATAGGGAAACAATGATTTTCTTTGGGGACTTGACAAGGATGTCTCTTAATCTTATTAACTATCCACATATTTTGTCTGATGAGAAAGTGCCTGCATGCACAGATGGTGCGAAAATCAGTCTCCCCATTAATAATTCTCATGTACCAACTACTTGATGTAACAGAGGACAAATCTTTAAAAGACCCTATGAAATAAAGTTCTCTTGTAATTCTTTTTCATTGATGAGATGTAGAAATGCCCTGGATCTTCACCCACCAGGGCCTCCCTCCTCTCCTGATCTTATCAGCCAAGTTAACAAGGATCCCTAGAATCCTTTTCTCTAGTTCCTCAGCCTGCAAAGACTCTAAATGCCTTTCTTTCCATGAAGGAAGCATCCCAAAGAAAGTTACCTTCAAACAGTGCCTTGTGCACTTTGCATATATATACATATATATAAAAGAGGCAGAGGGAGAATGATTGAAGAAGAGACGTTTCATTACCCTAACTAGATAGTTTACCAATTGAAACTATGGTTAAATCTGTCTATATGTTGTGAAATTAAGGAATTTTCATCATGCCTTTTGACTGTCAGTTGGTGTTCATGGATGCGTTCTGCCAGTCTTTTGCCTGTTTGACCTGCATAATGATTTTTGCAGTTCTAATGGTATGTTGTAGATGAGTCCCTTTTTTTCTGGGGTTGCTGGTTCTTTTGATTTGCTTACGATGTTTTGAAGGGCTTTAGTTGGCTTCTGTGCTATGCTGATTCCATTTGGTTGCAGCAGTCTATTTGTGGTTTCTGAGATATTCTTGATGTATGGCAATGTAATTCTTTTAAGGTTTCCGTTGGTTGTGCTGAAATGATAGAAGGTGTTGTGGTTGTGGGACGTTTGGGGGAGAGTTAACATATCAAGCCAACTCAAAGGGGGAAACAAGATCCATGCCACCAGCATATAAGTCCTGCCAGTCAACAGACACTTTCCAGGATAGTGAACTGGGAAAAGAAGGACATGGAAGCAGATGATGTGAAGTCCTGGAAAACCCTCACAATGTATGGAGGCTTCCATCCTAACTCCAAAAACCAGAGATTGTACACCAGCCAGAATAAGGTCAGGCAGGATCTGGAGACTGTTAAAGGGATTTTCATGGATGAAACCCAAAGCCTCTAAGTGTAGATCAGTAAGATGGCACCCAAAGATGAGCTTCTGAGAGAATGACTTGGGTATCAGCAGACATCGGAGGATGATCAAACAGAGGAAGTACCATGGTCAGGACAAGAACCCACATGGGACACACATTGACAGATTGCTTAGGTGGAGGATATTAGGAAATCCTACCAGTGGCTGGAAAGGACTGGACTAAAATAAAGCACTGAAGTATTGATCGTAACAACACAACAGTCACTAAGAACCGTAACCATAGAAACAGGGGTCTACCACACTAGACAGGACCCTAGGTACAGACTATGCAGTGAAACCACAGAGAGAATCCAAGACATATTGGCAGGATGTAAGATGCAGGGAGGAAGAGGAAGGTTGTGGAAAATAACAAGACTGTGATCCTGTGAGACTTCCAGATGCAGGCAGACAATCAGATACTGAAGAATCAAACAGACAGTGTGGTAGCAGGCAAGAACCAGAAGACAACAGTGATGATAAATAGAATAGTGCCATGACAGTAACAGCAGAAGAGAAGCTGGAAAAGTGACAGGGCCGAAAGAAGGAACAGGAAAGTATGTGGGAAGTCAAAGCCAGTGGTGGTCAGCTCACTCAGGGCTGTGATTTCAAACCCGGGAGAGTGGCTCCAGCAGAGCCCAGAATGAGAACTTTCTGTCCAGACGAATGCAGTGCTAGGAACAGCTAAGATCCTGCACAGAACCCTCAAACTCCCAGGCCTCTTGTAGAAGAGCTGAGATTGAGGAAGACACAGACCACCCATAGAGCCAAGAATGGGTTTTAAAGATTTTATTGAAAATTTTAAATATGCAAAAAAAATGTTGATATGCAAATATCAACAAAAACAGGTAAAAAGAAAATAGAAAAAGAGAAAAAGGATAGAAAATAAAAAACCAAAGGAGAACAGCAGGAAAAGAGAAAAGAAAGAAAAAGATCCAAAGAAGTAGCTTCCAATCTTCTTCACAGATGTTCTAAATGCAACTACACAACCTCTGCCCATTGGGTCATCATTTGAAAAACATTTCCTTACCAAAACAGACAAACGGAATGACTAATGGCGGAAGTGTTTTCCAAGTTGGTCCAGAGTTCAAGGGCATCATCAAGGGTGTCAGCCAGTCCTAGGGTCTAAGGTTCAAGGGTGAAATTCATACACCGGATCACACATGAGAAAATGTTGTTTCCAGCAAAGAGAGCAGAGGGTAACCAAGTCCCTTACACAAGCTGCAGCCAACTGTCGCTAACTGGAATGTTTACTCTGTTGCTCGGCAAGTAACCAAAGAGAACCTCTCTGTTCTTCCCTCCTTTCTACTGGTTTTGTGGGGGGACTTGGAGACCTCAGGTCATCCTCCTCTGACAGCTCCAGCTGCTCAGGTGGATGTTTGTCATTGATCAGCCTCAAGTGATACCTGGCTCTTTCCTTCCTAAGGCTGAAATTCCACAGGCTCAGCAGGAGCTGATTCTTCAGGTTCCGACTCAGATTCTGCCCATGAACCATGACAAGTCAAAAGAGAGATGTGAAAGGAGCCGGAGGTAGATAATTCAAGGGCAACCCTGAAGGATGCCGCAGAAGGATAATCCTGATAAAATCCTGTCCTGCAGGTTACCGATGGAAATTTCTGTGGCTGGACAACTTAGGAAAAAGAAAAGCTGCATATCTGGTTCCTAAAATCAAACAAAAGTATTTGCTTTGGGGATTATTTCTATTACTCCCACCTGAATGAATGTAATTGCTTTTGACATATTTTTTTTAAAGAAAACTATTTGACATATTTTTAAAAGAAAACTACTAAGCTTTCTTTATGAATGAGCAAGGATGACTTCATGTTTAATGGCTCCAGGGGTCAGAAAAATGATTTAATGAGTTGAAGAGGAATAACACAACCACTCTGGGTTACCAATGAAACTTCTTGCCAAGGCTGCTTTCCTCTGCCAAAGCCTTGCAAGCCCTTTGCCCTTTCAGCTGCAGCATAGAATCTGGGGTGAGTCTTCCAATGGTTAGAGATAATGTCTCTTTTGAAAGGAAGAAAACAGTCAGAATCCATTTATATTTCTAACTCCCTATCTGTGCAAATCTAAATCTCACCCTCTTACTGGATTCTGCCATTCCCAAGGAGGGAAAGAGAAGACAAGGTTGTTAAGAGCCATCTCTATCCCTTAGATGCAAGGTTTGTTTATTCAGCCTGCCTGGAGGCCATCACAAAAGACCAGGGAAGAAACCTTTGAACTAAGAAGAACAAAGAAAGCGGTAGGGGGGAAATTCTGGTTTGTATCTCCAACTGCAACGTGAAGGGGAGGAAGTAATAATGGTGCAAATGTACTGGGGCTCTCTTTTCCCAAGAGGACTTTTGACACCTGAAACTTGACTGATCCGGTACTGACCAAATGGACTGAGGGGAGGGGTTTTACTCGGGGACACTTTAAAAGTATCAACCTGTGAGACACTTTCCAGATCCTGTCTATATTATCCACTGACAACCATGTTTAATAAAAGTTCCTGTTTGGACAATCTCGTCTCCAAGAGTTCTTCTATCCTAAGATGTGGATTTGGGTGGGTTCTGACATTGGACAGGATCTGCATTAAGAGTCAACTTGGAAGGAAAAACCTTACTGGGGGACTTTGCAAAAAATACAATGTCTAACGATGAGGCAAGGGAGGAGCAAAGCCCCATGGAAAGGGAGTTTTTCCCCCGAAAGAAACCCCACCAACGATCGGAAGCTGAAGCGTCATATTCCTCTGGGGAAGAGGTGGTGGAGACGCATGACTGCAAACCGCGGTGGTCAATGAGCATTGGAAGGAAAAGTGAGTGGGAAAAGGCATCGAGGAAAGTGACCCTGAGGTGGGGCAGCCACCAACCCGAATGCAGGCAAGAGATGGAGAGCTCCCTGCACGTCAGTGAAGAGGAGTGGATCCTAGAGAAAGCTATTGACCTGGTGAAGAAAACCCTTAGCTCACTAAGAGAGGAGAAAACTGAATACCGTAGCCAGAGCATCGCCTGGGCCTGCAACTGATGAGACAGTGGGGGGGGGGAGATCTGGAACCTGCAACACCGGAGCCATCCGCTGGTCCAGGAGTTGCTGCCTCAGCAGCACCCATCCCCCACTGAAACACAGACGGGGATCAGGATGAGGGGCAATACCGCCTGCTGCACAGACACTAATCCATTCAAAAACTACTGGCCCTGGAAGCAAAATTCAGGGGAGAGCCACCACGCTTGGGATTTTTCTTAATCCAAGTCCTCAGTTATATGGTAGAATAGGGATGGGACATCCCCAGGGACAAAGCCCGCGTCTGCATCGTGCAATCTGCCCTACACAGATCGGCTGCAGACTGGGTGGTGAACTTGCATGACTCCAATGCGCTAGAACTCAATGATTTCATCCGATTCATGTCATCCTTGAGGAGGCAGTTTGAGGACCCTTTGGCTGATCATAAGGCCTGGGAGAGAATCAAAATGGTGAGGCAGGGCAGACAGCTGGTAGCTGAACATACCAAAGAATTCCGAGCCATTGCCAGTAAGCTGAACTGGTCAGAAGACATCCTTCTTAGCCATTTCAAAGACAGGCTAAACTACGACCTGTATGATGCTTGCCTGCCTCGAGGAGACCCACACCATCTTGATGACTGGTATGTCCTGGCAGAGGAGGCAGAGATAGACCTACTAAAAAGGCACCACTGTTGTGATTCAGGGTCAGCCTGTGGGTTCGGCAGTTGGGTCGGACGACTCAGAGGAGGAGGGGGGTGTTGAAGACCTTGCTGAGGGGGTTGAAGATCTTGCTGATGATAGCCCTCAGGCAGGCCCCTCCCACTTGGTCACCATGGAGACCCAGCTGTGTGAGCCTGACAGTGTGGATGAAGATGACCCACAGCTGGCCCTGTTCAAGGACGCCCGACGCAGGAGGCAGTCAAGTAGGCGTAACCAGAGGAAGGCAATGGGGCTTCTCGGAAGGAGGCACAGAGAAGCCACGCCCTGAACTCTTTATAAAGGGAATGTGTGGGGACGGCTGGTTTGCTGAAAGCAACCGCTCCGATAGTGTTTCAAAGCTCCCGTATCTTGGTTCGTGTCTTGTTTGTTTTTGTAGTAATAAATTTGGCAGACGTCATTCCAGCCTCTTGCCATTTGTAAAGGGGTTGCCTTTTCTGCAGGGCCGGTAGCAGGCTGGTACAGAACAACCACCAGGGAAAACCATGGGCCCGTCCACTGCCCAAGCAGACACGTGAGCCAGCAAAACCATCATTCATGGCTAAGAAGTCAACAGGCTGTTTCAAATGTGGGAGAGAGGGCCACTGCACCGCAGAATGCTGCTCAAAAGCCCCTCAGTGCAAATCAGAGGCATCACCCTTCAGGAGACCAGGGAAGTCCCAAGGCAACCTAAAAGAACCTGCCATGAGGGGGAAAGAGGCTGTAGAGTCCCCAAACCGTGCCAAGGACTGGGAGGAGATTGCAGCCTCCATCGCAGGGGCAGTGGACACCTCAGAAGACAGCTCAGAGGGAGAAACATTGGTAAGTGGATCCATTCCACCCATCCTTAAGACAGTGACTGTATTAGCTGCCTCCATGCCCGAAACTGTCAAAGTAAAAGCCCTAATAGACTCTGGCTGCACCTGCTGCCTCATCAGCCTGATGCTGGTGGGCAATTTGGGCATTTCAGTGAGGAGACTAAAACAATCAATCTCCTTTGGCCAGTTAGATGGGTCCATAGCAGTGAGGGGTCCCAGCTACTCTAGCCACCTTACCAGTTCACCTTCCCCCAAATCTGGGTCTGAAATATGTTAATCCTTTCCCCTTTAAGTTAGGAACCTGGTCACCATTGAGTTTGAGTTTCCAAAAACACTTAGATGGGTCCCCCTGATATTCCACTGCAGCCTATAGAAACCAGACAGAGAGAGGCTGGAAACACTTGGGATGCTCCAAACACTGAATGCTCCCAAAGCACCTAGACCTCCACCCATTGGCTGGAAATTGACTGGTCAAGGGGGGAGGGACAATCGGATGGAAGGGAAAAGTCTGTATGTTTTCTCATGGGAATTTTAGTTCTAGCCTAACAAGCACCCTTTAAAAAAAGAGCCGCTCACTTGAAACCAAGTACTAATGGAGCCATCCAGCTGGGGTAGGCCGGAAACCTTTTTGGATTGGTGCTTCATTCTTTATATGAAAAAAGGGTCAGTGGACAAATTATCTGGGACATTTGTGATTTCCTTCAACTTGCTCTGAGGATTTAATCGTGTGTAGATTTGCCACGGCTTCATGAACCATAAAGGACTGTTTCTTCTTCATCCTAGAAGTTATTTCCTTCGCCTTGCCATCACACTGGTTCCGCCCCTTCTTTTCATTGGTGCTTAATCCTTTAAAAGAAGGAGCATATAGTACAATTACTGCATAACATTTGTGATTTCCTTCTGTTGAGAAGTTAATGGTGTGTAGATCTGCCACAATTCCACAGATCATGAAAGCCTGGATTCTCTTTGTGCTGGCAGCGATCGCCTTTGCCTTGCCAGCCACAGGTAAGACGCTGCCATTGCTATTCCCTCTGCTCCTGATGGGAGGATGAGGAAGGTCCTTGGAGTGAGTTGGCAATCAGTCATAACCAAATCATAAATATGTGACAATTCTCTTTTAAGTCTTCCTGAGATGGGCTTTCTTCTCTGAATGCTTCTAGCGAGGAATGTGTGCAAATGAGTTTTAATGGCCGGATGTGAAATTATGGTTGATTTGCACAGAAGATAGATAAATATCTTTTAAACTTCCATTGGGAGTTGATGAAAATTCTCAGTCATCCAGATATTGTTGTCTGGAAGTTGAGTCGTAGCAATTGGATTTCTTTCCTTTTTTGGGTTTGTAATGTTTGCTGTTTATTCAAGTAGCTTCTTCTTTTTTCCATTCTGAGAACTCCAAAAGGAAAAGTGATATATTTTTTTTATTAAAAGTAGAACTTATATTTCTATTCACAGCTTTCTCACCTGTTCTTTAACTGCCTGCTGCCTTACATATCTTTCTGAGAGCGGAGGTCTTTTTTCTAATGCAGAAATAAATAAATAAATAAATAAACCCTGAAGGCTGATAAGTGGTCCTATCATATTCTGTGTGTCTCTATGTTTGTGAACGTGGAGATAAGAAATGGAACATCCTTTGTGTTCAGTGGAAGGAATCCCTGCCTTCCCTTCATTCAGAAAACCCCTAGAGAAGAAAATGCTCCTTTGGCCACTTCCATGGACAGGAAAATTCTGGAAGAAAACTATGAAATATATTGGGCTTCCACAATAAAAATATTTTGAGCCAATAAACACTGTTTCTTACTTTAATCTCCTGTCTAGCACAAGAAGGTGGTGGAGACCATGGTGAGTATTTTATCCCATAAAATTATTCTGGATTCTGTTCATGAAAGACCAGCAGGGGTGTAGGAAGAGAGCCTTCAAAGCAACCCCAATCTATCACCCATTCCCTTTAAACGCTTATTCCATTTTAGATGGGGTGTCCTATATTTGCGGTCCCAATGGGTCCTTGATCCCTGAGTGCCCCAGCACTGCATCTACAGCAAGATAGGCACCAGAAAGGCTTCCCAACGGGAACCCCAGCACTCTCTGCCAGTATCCTCAATGTTACTTCAGGATGGTGGTAACCGTAGCACATCCATTCCTGAATATCATTACACCACACACACACACACACACACACACACACACACACACACACACACACACACAAACTTGTAAAAAGAAATAACAAACAAATATACCAAAAAAAGAACAAAAGAGATAAAAATAAACAGAATCAACTAAACAAAATGAAACAAACACTGCCAGTATATTAAAATTATTAATAATTACCATGTTACTAATGAATGCCATAGACTATTATGTTGTGAATCTCTCTTGATTCCATCCTTTATCACCATCTAAACTTCCTTCTGCGTTATTGCAATGAATATCAATACATTCTTCCAAATACTGTCAGTTTTCCATTAATATGAGACTCATTTCTGCTCATTCTTTCATCCTGTGTTGTTGGGATGTAGGAAGGGTGTACAGGTGAAATGTTGGACAGTTGTTTTTCAGCTGTGATACACTGAAGAATGACATCCCTTTTTCTTCAAAATAATGTTACTGATTCATTGAATGTGGTGATATAGTCTGAAATAGTCCTGGGGATGAGTGACAAGCATCATATCTATTTTTTCCCCTTTGAACAGGTCTGACTCAGAAACTCAAAATTAAAAGTTAGTATGTCAGAGTACAATGTGTTATTTACCTTCAGAATCTTCTGGGAAGTGAGAGGCAGACAGTGTTTCTGATAATGTTTTAGAGTTTTGTGCTTCTCTTTTTTTGCCTGAATTAATCAAAACAATCCTCGATAGAGCATTTCCTCTCCTACGGTCACTTATTCCACAGTCAGCTCATACCTCTCTTTTTTTCCTTACACGTTTCAAGACTGTAGGTGGGTCCTTTTCAATTCATATAATCTGTACAGGGGGGCTCTAAACTGAATCGTTAGATTTGGGGTGAATAGTGATATTTTAAAGGGTAAAATATAATACAACTTTTTAAATGTATATTTCATTAATATTTTACAATAAGAATCTTTAGTATTTAGTAAGCAACATGTTGTTGGGGCTTATATGTTTGGCATTAATAATAGTACGGTTCCCATTCCTACCCTTTATTCCAATTTTCTAACCATTTATAATGATATTTTAAAGTTAACAATATAATGGAAACCTAATACAACTTTATGTAGAAATAATTATATTGATTTGCCTTGATTTGAAAAATAGGTCAAAACTCTCTCTGATGAATATGAAAGTCAAACTCTTTGACTTTTCCCTTTTTCTTCCTTAACCAGTACGGCCTCCACCATTCATTGTCAGTAAGTACTTTAGTATATCAGATATTATAACCAGCACAATTTCTATTTTTTCTTGGGTGAGAAAGGCAAAGAGAGGGACGTTATTCACTTGCCAACTCCACATGACCAGCACAAATTAATTTAAACTTTCATGTAAGAAATTCTGCTGTGCATGTTTCATTTACAGAGGTTCAGTTGTCTAATAAATATTTAATGCGTTAATAAATTCAGCATTCCTTTTAAAGAACTGGTATTGGTTTTGCACTATTTTGAAAAGACAGATTAAAAAACATCATACTGTATGTCCATATGCCAGTATAAGCAGGACTGTAATCCTAAACCTGGAAAATCTTGGAAAAGAAAAGGAAACCACTCTTCCTCCAGACATTAATCCATTTAGCATCCTTACTCACCTTGCTTATCTAAACTGTTTTCTCCAGCAATGATTTTGAACACTACAAGTTTCATCATAGTATAATTAATCACTGGGAATTTGATTTGAAAAATAGGTCAAAATGCTCTCTGATGAAAATGGCAGTCATACTCTTTGACCTTTCCCTTTTTCTTCTTTAACCAGAATGGCCTTCAATAGTCATTGTTACAAGTAAGTACTTTAATATATCAGATATTATATCCAGCACAATTTCTATTTTCTCTTTGTTGAAAAAGGCAAAGGGAGGGATGTTATTCTCATAACATGCAGACAATGACTTTGAACACTACAAGGTTCATCACAGTATAATTAATCATTTGGGGAAAAATAGAGGGCTCTCTGGTACCCAGAAGAATTTATGAAGTTTGTAGCCCAGATAGTGAACATACTCAGGTGATTTCCCTCCTCAGTTAGGACATCTCAGGTAGATGGGAGAAAAGCAGGAGGAGGATCAAAGATACCTCTACTACAGCAAAAGGATTCCTTTTGGGTCTGCCCCCTGAGAGTATCAGGAGCACATAAAGAACGGTTGTGAGCAAGGATCCAGCAAGCAGTCAATCTGTCAGCTTCAGCCTACAGGCGTCACTGAAATTAATTGTTCAAACTCATAAAAACCACAAAGGCTTGTGACACGTTTTCTTTTGGTTTTGCCAGAACATTAGAAAAGAATTTCAGCAGCTTCTCTTATTTGAAAATAAAAATAAAAATGTAAAAGATATGTTGAAACTCTTTTGTATTTCTTGGGAGACTATTGTACCTCACCATTTTAAGGAGAAGTGGCCTGTTTCCTTTCCCCATGTATTTGTTCTTACATGTAACTAAACTGGGTGTGGTGAGAATGGGCTTTTATTCTGAGCCCCCCAAAGCTCTGTTTCCATTCTGTGGGGAACACTGCCTTCCATTAAAAAAAAAACCATATACTCCTTCACCATCAGCTATGGGGCCGGGGCTGCTGAAGTTCCAGAATGCAATTCTGGAATATTGTCATTTAACAAAATCTTTTTCCTTCCCTCCAATTAAAGGTAGAAAGCTGGGAGGACACCATAAGACCAGATGACTCCACCTGCTAGGATATTTGGAGAAGAGTTCATCCAACTTCATGGTGGAATTTTATGTGAAAAGAGTTGAATAATAATTCTCAGGGCCAATGCCAATAAAATGAATATTAGGAACAATGTTGTGCAAAGTGATATTTTTCATCTTCCTTGTATGGTGGAAGTGGGAACTCACCTGGAATCATGAGCTCTCTTTGACAGAAAGATGCTCTTAGCAATTGTGCTCCTGAATCTGTTGCCGTAAGCACCCTGCAACCCTCTGGGGATCTCAAATCTATTCTTCCACTGGGTGACCACTTTGCTTTAAATGGTGGGTCTCGTTTTCCACCTGCAGGGCTTAGGAGTCATCCTCAATTCTTGTCCTCAATTATTCCATGAAAAGGTTCACATCCAGCAACTCTGGAACCCCTTCATGATGCAGGTTGGTCACCCACTCAGCTGCTTCCCTCTCCAAGTTGGGTGTCACAACATTCACCATTATGGCATGTTGAGGTAGGCATAAGCATAGCGATCGAGGTGGGCCCACACTTGATTTAGGAAGAAAGACAGCTTCTTGGGGTCTCCATCAAACATGGGCTTGATAGGAGGTGGCTCCAAGTGTTGTGGTGCCAGGTATCCTGGCTGCTGGGCACCTTGCTGATCCCAGGTCTGTGGCTATATTACTCTCTGGAATCCTCTCTGCTGGGCTCTTGGACCCGTGGCCGGATGCTGCTGTAAAGGGCTTGGTTATGATCCGGGGCTTGAGATCGCTGCTGATAGGTCAGTGGGTGATGCAGCGTGGGCCCCAGCAATGGGACTGGGAAGTAGAACTACCTACCCGAGTACTGTGCAGTCAGCTACATTCCCCAATAGAATAGTTTGGCAGGCTTTCTAACAAAGGCTTACACCCCCACCTAACTGACAGAAATGACCTTGGTTTCCACCAGACAGTAAAATGTTTAGACTAGCAGAAATCCTCCCCACACACTCCCATTCTTGTGGCAACCTAGAACAAGCAAGATGGCTGCAGCCAGCTTCGTTGCAGAGTTGAGAGTTACATAAAGGGGCAGGCAGAAATTAGGGAGAGACAGCCCATCTTTCAAAGAACCTGGCCCTACAATATTTCTTAACAGCTACAGTTACTCAATCTTGGTAGGATTGGTAGGATTAATTATTTCAAGATGGTGGCAACAGGACAAGCAGGCTCACATCGTGGGGAGAAAAGTTACCGGTAAATTGGGACAAAATGATAGAAGCAGAGATCAAGAAGGAAAAATAGGTCACTGATAAAGGAAAAAAAAGAGTGGAGAAAGGAAAAGGAGAGGAAACAATTCAGGAGGAAACCACCAACGGAAAGCACCAATGGGGAGCAGCGACCTGCAGTGAACTTACTAGCCAGGAGAGACCAAGCTGCACCCAAGAGTCCTACCCAGAGCCCATCGAAGACGGAGACCCTGGAGCCCATCGAGGAGGTACCAGAGCAGCCCCACATGGCCACTGGAGAGGCTGTGCAGGACCAAAGAGGAGATGTTGGAAGACTTCTGGGGTTATGGAGGCTGACTGAGGGGCCCGGCAGCCCAGCGATCCAACCCAGCCAGCGAAGCAGAGAACAGCGTGGCGGACTGGGCAATGAGGCATGCCAGCAGCTCAAGCAGTGAGGAGGAGGCGGCCGCCTACAATGTGAGGCTGCTGACTGGTAAGGATTGGCAATTTTTATTTAAGGCATTGGAGAAAATGGAGTTTGGGGAACATTTTTTACAATCTATTACAGCAATATATCAGAAGCAAACAGCTCGAATAATAGTTAATGGTAGCTTGACAGAAACATGTAATATTGAAAAGGGTACAAGACAGGGGTGTCCGTTGTCACCTTTGCTGTTTGTTTTAACATTGGAAATATTATTGATTAAAATACGAGACTCAAATAAAATTAAGGGAATTAAAATAAGAGGTCAAGATTATAGATTGAGAGTGTTTGCAGATGACCTGGTTATTACAGTAAGTCAACCGACTTACTCAGTTGTAGAGTTGATGGAGATAATAACGTCATATGGGAAAGTTTCTGGATTTAAGATAAATACGCAAAAAACTAAAATATTGTCTAAAAATATGACTATAGAACAAAAGGTTGTTTTAGAAGAGTTAACGGGATTTGAAATAGTTAAAAAGACTAAATATTTGGGGGGTTTATCTCTCAGCTTCAAATGTGAAATTATATAAAAATAATTATGGATTGTTATGGTTAAAAATACAAAAAGAGCTAGATGGTTGAAAAAAATTACAATTATCTTTATTGGGAAGAATTGCAGCAGTAAAAATGAATGTTTTGCCAAAATTTTTATTTTTGTTTCAAATGATACCTATACTTAAAAAGGATTTAAATTTGGAGGAATGGCAGAAAGGTATTAATAAATTTGTTTGGGCAGGGAAAAAGCCACGAGTCAAATTTAAGATAATGCAAGATACACGTGAAAGAGGTGGTCTTAAAATGCCTAATCTTAAACTATATTATGAGGCTGCTGCTTTATCATCAATAAGTGATTGGTTTAATTTAACACAAGGGAGATTATTAAATCTTGAGGGTTATGATTTGTTATTTGGTTGGCATGCATATTTATTGTATCATAAGAAGGTGGATAATGTATTTAAGATGCATATATTAAGGTATGCTCTGTTGCGAGTATGGAAAAAATATAGACATAAGTTAAATTACAAGATACCAATTTGGGCAATACCTAAACATGCAATAGAAAATATAAATGTTGGATTTAAACATGATGAGATTACATATAAAGAAATTTTAAGGATAGAAAGGAATGTATGGCAATTAAAGCCATATAATATTTTAAAAGAAGAAAAGATTGTGCAAACTTGGTTTCAGTATGGGCAGTTACAAGCAAGATGGAAAGAAGATCAGAAAGTTGGTATCTTGACATCTGATGGAAATTTGGTAAAACAAATTAGAGATCAAGGTCAAGCACATATAAGAAGAATATATAATGCACTGATAGAAATTGACTCAGAAACGGAACTTCTTAAAGATTGTATGATAAAGTGGGCCCAGAACTTTCAGGAGGTTATAACAATGGATACTTGGGAAAGGATTTGGGTTAGAAACGTAAAATTTACACAGGCCCAAAATTTAAGAGAGAATTTTTATAAAATGTTTTATAGGTGGCACTTAGACCCTAAAAAACTAGCAAGTATGTATCCGAACTGCCAGCCCAAATGTTGGAGGTGTGGTTGTGAGAATGCAACGTATTATCACATATGGTAATATGTAAAAAAGTTAAAGCTTTTTGGATTAAAATTTGGTGGAATATGCAAAAGATATTTAAGAAAAATATAAGGTTTTCTCCGCAGTTGTTTCTCTTGGGTATTATTACAGATACTACTGTTATAGATACTAAATTGATGTTGAATTTAATTACGGCAGCAAGACTTTTAGTAGCACAATATTGGAAGAAGGAGGAACTGCCTACTATAGAAGAGTGGACTTTGAAAGTTTCTAACTTGGCGGAAATGGCAAAGATTTCAGCATACTTGAAAGAACAATCGCAACAGAGATATATTGTGGAATGGAGAAGATGGATCGAATATATTCAGAATAAATATGGGACTAAAAAGTTTCATTTAGCATTTGAATAAGTAGTGGTTTTATATGATGTATTATTAGGTAAAGGTAAGGTAAAGGTTCCCCCGCACATGCGTGCTAGTCGTTTCCGACTCTAGGGGCCGGTGCTCATCTCCGTTTCAAAGCCGAAGAGCCAGCGATTGTCCGAGGACGTCTCCGTGGTCATGTGGCCGGCATGACTGGACGCCAAAGGCGCACGGAATGCTGTTACCTTCCCACCGTAGTGGTCCCTATTTTTCTACTTGCATTTTTACGTGCTTTCGAACTGCTAGGTGGGCAGAAGCTGGGACGAGTAACAGGCGCTCACTCTGCTACGTGGCACTCGGGATTTGATCCGCCAAACTGCCGACCTTCTGATCGACAAGCTCAGCGTCCTAACCCACTGAGCCACCACGTCCCTATGATGTATTATTAGTTATTTGTTATTTGTTAGTAATATAGTTATGTTTATGGAGAGTTAAAGTGCGATAGAATTTAATGTTTTATTTTTGTTGTTAGCATATTTTAGCTTAAGTTTGTAAGTTTATACCCTGTATTCAGCTCTGGGAAGTCGGGGAGGGGGGAGGGTAGGGGAGGGGAGGGTTGGGGGAGGGGGGGAGGGATGGAGTATACTTAAAATGTACTATAAAACTTTTCAATATAAAAAAAGAGAGTCGAGCCAATTGTTGGAGACAGAGAAATGGCTGGAGACGGAGCAGCAAGGCCCAGTGGAGAAAACCCGGCTGCTAAACCTGCTCACCTGAAAAGGCTGGAGGCAACTGGGGGCAGTTAGAAAGAGCACAGAAAGGCCATCAAAACCAGGGCAGAAAGGAAAGATAAATAAGGAGCCAATGAAGAAAAAAAGAATAGCGAAGAATTTCTAGGCAAAGAGCAGAAAGCCTAAAGCAAATTCTCCATGGAGGAGAAACACACTCATGAAAAAGATGATTGACACTACTGTGGTATGCAATACATGCTGCATGTATTGGGACGAATGACACAACAAACAACCTGAGAACAATACTGAAAGACTAGATACAACTAAGCAATAAAGTTAAGACACTAGGAGCACAAGTAGTGTTTTCATCAGTACTCCCAACGAAAGGCCAACACCCATTGAGGGAAAGAAGAATTCTAGAAATTAACCATTGGCTAAAGGGTTGGTGTCACCAAGAAAACTTGGGTTTCCTGGACCTTGGACTGCATTTCCTTCGAGAAGGACTCTTAGCAAGAGATGGGTTGCACCTCACGAAAACAGGGAAAAATGTACTCAGAAAGAGACTGGCCCAACTCATCAGGAGGGCTTTGAACTAAAACTGAGGGGGGAGTGAGCAATCTCCAGACTCTCTAGAACCCAAACCCAATCATAAATTGCAAGAAAACCAATCAAACAATGAGGTGTGCAGAGATGAGGAAAAAAAGGAGAACTCAAACAACATCCAGGAGATCCAGGAAACATACCCATAGACAGGCATAAAAGCCTTAAATGCTTATATGCAAATGCTCAAAGCTTGAGGAACAAATAGTTTAACTAGAAGCAATAATACAGGAAGGAGGGTATGACCTAGTTGGGATTACAGAAACCTGGTGGGATGAAACCCATGAATGGAATGGACTGATAGACAGATAGAAATTGTTCAAAAGAAACAGTTCTACAAAAAGAGGAGGGGGAGTTACATTATATGTAAGAGAACACTACATATCTACAGAAATGCACACTACGTATCTACAGAAATGCATACCCAAATGCATATGGGTCAATATAAAAGAGGGAAAAAATGATACTATTATAGGTGTATATTACAGACCACCCAACCAATCAGAAGAAATAGATGAACTCTTTGCCAACCAGTTAACAAATGTATGTTGGAAGCATATCACAATAGTAATGGGTGACTTCAACTACCCAGATATCAACTGGGAGATGAACACTGAAGCAAGTGGGAGATCAAATAGCTTCCTAAGCAACCTAACCGACAAACATTGTCATCCAAAAGGTAGAGGAAGAAACTAGACATAAAGCTATGCTGGACTTAATTCTTACTAACAGAAAAGAAATAATGGAAGGAGTTGAAGTTACCGGAACCTTAGGTGAAAGTGACCACGTCATACTGGAATTTAATATAACACTAACACTAGCAACAGAAAACAATCCAACCAGGATCTTAAACTTCAAAAGAGCTGAGTTTAACAAACTCAGAGAGAATCTAGGAAAGAAGGATCCTATGGATGAATGTTTTCCACTTCTTGAGTGGAAAACAACTCAAGAAGTGTGGAAAACTCTGAAAAATGAGATCATAAAAGCCCATACCAGCACAATACCACTGAAAAAGAAAAACAAGAAATTCAAGAAAAAAACCAACATGGCTGCACAAAGATCTCTCTAACAAATTAAAAGACAAAAAGGACAAATACAAAAAATGGAAAGAGGGGCACAGAACCAAGGTTGATTATCAGGAGGCAGCCAGAACATGCAAAGAAGAAGTCAGGGAAAAAAGGCTCAGAACAAACAAGGACCTACCTCAGGTAAGCCAACCAAGAAAGCAGAACTCTTGAAACAGGAATTGTCTCAAAGGTAATGTTTATTAGAGGCTAGCGATAGCAGGGACAACAAGGTGAGGTCTGAGGGAGGAATCATATAACAAAGAGCCTGAAAACACTATCATAACAGTATCAGTAGCTAGGCATGAAAGCCAAAATGATACGGACACAGGAGATGTTTTCTTCAGCACTAAAAATGAAACGGAGCATCCAATGATGGAATGCAGAACCTTTGGGCTAGGAGATGGTACCACTGGGAGAACTTTGGATTCCTAGACTACAGTTCACAATACCTGGGTGGCAGGGGGGCCAGGGGCTTGGCAGTAGGTGGGCTAACTTTACAATAACTGGGAAGAACATCTTTGAAAACCAAATGGCTTGCCTTATCCAAGGAGCTTTAAAGTTAAACTGGAGGGGAGGGACACAAACTTTCAGAAAGTAATTCCAAGCATATAAGCACATGGTAAGAAAGTAGGGGAACTCAGATACAAAAAAGGAGATGTATGAAGTAAAGGCAGGGTCACTCAAAAAGGGCTCAGTTGCCTGTATGCTAATGGTCAAAGTATGAGGAACAAACAGGGTGAATGTGAAGTTGTACCTGATCAGAGCAAATATAAAATTTTTGCTTACTGAAACTTGGTGGGATGAAACGCATGACTGGAATATACAATTAGAGGGATTTCAATTTTTCAAAAGAAACAGTCTAATAAAAGAGGAGATGGAGTTGTATTATATATATAAGAAATAGCAACATCTCTATAAAAATGCAAACAAATAATGAAAACTTTATTGAATGCACTTGGGTTAACATAAAATAAAAAAAGGAATGATGTTGCCACCTGTGAATACTACAGACCACCCAAAGAAACAAAAGGTAGTCAGACATTTTGCTAATCAATTAGTTATGGTGTGAGGAAGCATGCTAAATAGTAATGGGTGACTTTAACTACACTGACATCATCTGGGAGACAAACTTTGCATCTAGTGGGAGATGAAACCAGTTTCTGATGAACCTAGAAAACAATGTTGCCTGCCAAATGGTAGAGAAGGGAACCAGAGGGCTGACTATACTGGACTTAATTCTCACTAGCAATGATGAAATGATAGAATGTGTTGAGGTTGTGGAAGTTTGGGGGAGAGTGAACATATCAAGCCAACTCAAAGGGGGAAACAAGATCCATGCCACCAGTCCTGCCAGTCAACAGATACTTTGTCAGTATAGTTAACTGGGAAAAGAAGGACATGGAAGCAGATGATGTGAAGTCCTGGAAAACCCTCACAATGTATGGAGGCTTCCATCCTAACTCCAAAAAGCAGAAAATGTACACCAGCCAGAATAAGGTCAGGCAGGATCTGGAGACTGTTAAAGGGATTTTCATGGATGAAACCCAATGCCTCCAAATGTAGATCAGTAAGATGGCACCCAAAGATGAGCTTCTGAGAGAATGACTTGGGCATCAGCAGACATCGGAGGAAGATCAAACAGAGGAAATACCGTGGTCAGGACAAGAACCCACATGGGACAAACATTGACAGATTGCTGAGATGGAAAATATTAGGAAATCCTACCAGTGGCTTGAAAGGACTGGACTAAAAGAAAGCACTGAAGTATTGATCATAACAATACAACAACAGTCACTAAGAACCGTAACCATAGAAACAGGGGTCTACCACACTAGACAGGACCCTAGGTACAGACTATGCAGTGAAACCACAGAGAGAATCCAAGACATATTGGCAGGATGTAAGATGCAGGGAGGAAGAGGAAGGTTGTGGAAAATAACAAGACTATGATCCGGTGTTGGCAGGGGGGCAAAGGTCGACCTCGAGGCCTCTCGCTTGTGGAGTTCCTCAGGGGTCGGTCCTTTCGCCTCTCCTGTTCAACATCTACATGAAACCGCTGGGTGAGATCATTCGTGGTTTTGGAATTGGGTATCATCAGTATGCTGATGATACCCAGCTTTTTATTTTGACCCCAAACCACCCCAGTGATGCCCTCGATGTGATGTCCCGTTGCCTGGAAGCAGTTCGGGTCTGGATGGGGAGGAACAGGCTTCAACTCAACCCCGACAAGACTGAGTGGCTGTGCATACCGGCATCTCGGGATATTCAGAATATTCCATCTCTTTCTATGGGGGGTGAGCTATTACCCCCCGTAGATAGGGCTCGCAACTTGGGAGTCCTCCTAGATTCACAGCTTACTCTGGAAGATCACATAGTAGCTGTGACTAGAGGGGCCTTCGCCCAGGTTCGCCTGGTGCGCCAGTTGCAGCCCTATCTAGACCGGGATGCCCTGCGTATGGTCACTCATGTGCTCGTGACCTCTCGTTTAGACTACTGCAACGCTCTCTATATGGTGCTGCCCTTGAGGACCACTCGGAGGCTCCAACTGGTACAGAATGCAGCCGCGAGAGTTGTGCTGGGAGTCTCCCAATACTCCCATGTTACACCTCTGCTCCGTGAGCTGCATTGGCTCCCAGTTGTCTTCCGAGTGAGATTCAAGGTTCTGGTAATGGTTTTCAAGGCCCTACATTGCAGGGGTCCGGAGTACCTTAGGGATCACCAGCTGCCAGCATCAACTTCCCTCCGCCCTGTGCGTTCCCACAGAGAGGGCCTCCTCAGGGTGCCACCGGTCAGAGAATGTCGTCTGGTGGCCCCCAGGGGGAGGTCCTTCTCTGTGGGCGCCCCGGATTTATGGAATCGGTTGCCGGTTGAGCTCCGGATGACGCCCGACCTTCGCTCCGGATGGCGCGATCTGAAGACTTATTTGTTCGAACAAGCCGACCTGGCCTGATGGGGGATGGATTGGGATTTTATTGTTGTTGTAAATATATTTACCTACTGTTTTAGCTTGGGCATTTTGTTTAATTCTTTTTAACTTTTGTAATTTTAACTTTTATATGTTTGCCCTGTTCACCGCCCTGAGTCCTTCGGGAGAAGGGTGATATACAAATAAAATTATTATTATTATTATTATTATTATTATTATTATTATTATTATTATTATTATTATTATTATTATTATTATTATTATTATTATTATTATTATTATTATTATTATTATTATCCTGTGAGACTTCCAGATGCAGGCAGACAATCAGATACAGAACAATCAAACAGACAGTGTGATAGTAGGCAAGAACCAGAAGACAGCAGTAATAATAAATATAATAGTACCATGACAGTAACAGCAGAAAGAGAAGCTGGAAAAGTGACAGGGCCGAAAGAAGGAACAGGAAAGTATGTGGGAAGTCAAAGCCAGTGGTGGTCAGCTCACTCAGGGCTGTGATTTCAAACCCGGATGAGTGGCTCCAGCAGAGCCCAGAATGAGAACTTTCTGTCCAGACGAATGCAGTGCTAGGAACAGCTAAGATCCTCCACAGAACCCTCAAACTCCCAGGCCTCTTGTAGAAGAGCTGAGATTGAGGAAGACACAGACCACCCATAGAGCCAAGAATGGGTTTTTAAAGATTTTATTGAAAATTTTAAATTGCAAAATATATGTGGATATGCAAATATCAACAAAAATGGGTAGAAAAAGAAAATGGAAAAATGGAAAAAGATAGAAAAAATAAAGTGTTAAAAGAAAAACAGCAGGAAAAGAGAAAAGAAAAGAAAAAGATCCAAAGAAGTAGCTTCCAATCTTCTTCACAAATGTTCTAAATGCAACTACACAACCTCTGCCCATTGGGTCATCATTTCAAAAACATTTCCTTACCAAAACAGACAAACGGAATGACTAATGGCGGAAGTGTTTTCCAAGTTGGTCCAGAGTTCAAGGGCATCATCAAGGGTGTCAGCCAGTCCTAGGGTCTAAGGTTCAAGGGTGAAATTCATACACCGGATCACACGAGCCAAATGTTGTTTCCAGCAAAGAGAGCAGAGGGTAACCAAGTCCCTTATACAAGCTGCAGCCAACTGTCGCTAATTGGAATGTTTACTCTGTTGCTCGGCAAGTAACCAAACAGAACTTCTCTGTTCTTCCCTCCTTTCTACTGGTCTTGTGGGGGGACTTGGAGACCTCAGGTCATCCTCCTCTGACAGCTCCAGGTGCTGAGGTGGATGTTTGTCATTGATCAGCCTCAAGTGATACCTGGCTCTGTCCTTCCTAAGGCTGAAATTCCACAGGCTCAGCAGGAGCTGATTCTTCAGGTTCCGACTCAGATTCTGCCCATGAACCATGACAAGTCAAAAGAGAGATGTGAAAGGAGCCGGAGCTGAATAATTCAAGGGCAACTCTGAATCATGCCGTAGAAGGATAATCCTGATAAAGTCCTGTCCTCCAAGTGACAGCATGCAGGTTACCAATGGAAATTTCTGTGGCTGGAGAACTAAGGAAAAAGAAAAGCTGCATATTTGGTTCCTAAAATCAAACAGAAGTATTTGCTTTGGGGATTATTTCTATTACTCCCACCTGAATAAATATAGTTGCTACTGTCACATTTTTTTTAAAAAAAAAGAACAATTAAGCTTTCCTTATGAAATGAGCAAGGATGACTTCATGTTTAATGGCTCCAGGGGTCATAAAAATGAATTAATGAGGTGAAGAGGAATAACACAACCACTCTGGGATACGGCTTTCCTCTGCCAAAGCCTTGCAAGCCCTTTGTCCTTTCAGCTGCAGCATAGAATCTGGGGAGAGTCTTTCAATGGTTAGATATAATGTCTCTTTTGAAAGGAAGAAAAAGGTTAGTCCAATTAAGCAATGCTTCTGTCAGAGATGCTGCAGGGGATCCTGCACTGCACAGGAGCTTGGACTAAATGACCTCTAAGCATGAGAAGACTGTGATAATTCTCTTACTGTATGAATCTACACTTCAGCAATCGAAAAATTAAACAATCAGTTGCTGGGGGTACATCTTGCAAGGTGACCTTTTCAGTCCCATGGAGCCTGAGGACGTGTACAAGGCCTTCTCAGCTGCTAGGTTGGCCACTTGTGTATTAGGTCATGCCCTTCCTGGTTTATTAAAGCTGCATGGGAGGGTATGGGGGAATGGGTCTGGGCAGTAGTTAAGCCTTCCTTGAAAGTAAGAGTGGTCCGACCTGCTCTTAAAGAGGTCATGTTGTCCCCTGCTCTGACTATCATCTTGGTCTTATTCCCAAACCGTGAGTCATAAGGAAATGGCTGGCCCCGTGTACTTTCACAGAATGTTCTGTTCATAGCAAGAAGTGAGCTCTGATCCCAAATGGAACTGACCTCTAAAGAACAGGGAAGAAATTTGAAGTAAAGATTAATCCAAACTGGCCTCAACCACAAGAAGGATATGCTCAGGATATGAGTCTCCAGGATAAAAGAGACACTCTTTGTTCTTTAGGACATCATACAGGCTGTCAACCACAAAGGCTAAATGGAAAAAAAAAACTTTAGCAGAATCAATAAAGTCAAATTGAACCATCTCAAAGAATCTTAGAAAATGAACTGAACTTAGGCAAAACCATGGTAAATAAACAAAAATATAAACTTCTATAGGTTAAATGTTTCAATTTCAATCATTGCAGTGTGGTCATGTGATGCCAATTGTAGGAACGTGAGTATGAGGTGATACTTGGTGTGGGAGGTGATTTGAGGACTTCTAGTGCCTTAAGAATCATAAATTCTCTCTTATTTTAATGAATAAGTGTTCATAATTCAAGGTTGAAATACATACGTGGCAATCTGTCCCTAGAGCAAAATGCAATGTTTGGGTCTATAGATACACTGAAGTATAGTTAAGATTGCAATGCAATAGGTACTGTGTTTTCCCAAAAGTAACACCCAATCTTGCTTTCTTCTGGGCTCTGAGGTAAGCATTAAGATTTACTTTCGGGGAGGGCTTGCTGACTTGTTTGATTAAGGAGGGAAGAATAATACCTTTCATCAAAGATTGGAAACCCTTTGCAGCTATCACACATGAGCTGGTCCTTGCTCATTTCATAAGGAAAGCTTATTTTATATATATATAAAATAAAATATCTTATATACTGTATACTGCCTGTAGATGGCCTTGGGTTAGGCCAGACATGTCAAACACAAGGCCCGGGGGCCAGATCTGGCCCGCAAAGTGGTTTCATGTGGCCTGCGAAGCCATCCTGGAAACACTGAGGGAATGGCCCCCACTGCCTTGGCCCAGGCCCAGAGACCCTCCTTCTGCCAGAGACCCTCAGATCTGTCCGACTCCTGCCCAGGCCCCCATAGGCACCCTTGATGTGAACGATGTAGAGCTGGCCACGCCCACCCAGTAGGCCATATGGACTCTAGCCACGCCCACCCAGTAGGCCATGCCCACCCAGGCCATACCCACCCGGCCCCCTGAGGGCAACCACAATGCTGATGCGGCCCTCAATGAAATTGAGTTTGACACCCCTGGGTTAGGCTGAAACAGGAAATAAGATTTGTCCCGTGCTTGGGACTTAAGCAAGTGCATTCTAAATACTTAACAAACACACACACACACACACACACACACACACACACACATATATATATATATATATATATATATATATATATATATATATATATATATATATATATATATATATATATATATATATATATATATATATATATATATATATATACACACACACACACATACACACATGTATGTAGATCTTTGGTCATTCGGGTTTTATCATCCGTCATCCTCAGGCTGGTGGCTTCAGCTTCGTTCTTCTGGGAGAAGTGTGTGGTAGTGGCCGTTTGTTCCTCTTTTTTAAACTGCCAGAGGGGTGTGTTCTGTGGGTGGAGGTATGCTCTGATTGGATGGGGGGTTAGCTGTATTCTGATTGGGTGGGAGTGTGTTTTGAATGGGGGCTGTGTTCTGATTGGGTGGGGATGTGTTTTGAGTGGATGGGCTGGTCTCAGCTGCCAGCCTTAGACCTGAACTGGTGATTTGTGCTGCTTTTGTTCGGGTCCATGTTTGTGGTGGTGCCATGTTTTTATAGTGGGTGTCAGTTTGCTTATTGAGTGGTTTGGAGGGGTTTAAAGTGGCTGATGTTGCAGCCGCAAAAACCTCAGAAAACATATTTATTTTATTTATTTATTTTAATTCCATTTATATCCCGCCCTTCTCCGAAGACTCAGGGCGGCTTACAAGCTTAGCAGTATCCTTCATTCTATGTATATGCCTGCTTATTAGGGCTTTCACACACACACCCCAAGCGGCATTATTACAAAGTCAGCTTAATTGCCCCCAACAATCTGGGTCCTCATTTTACCTACCTCGGAAGGATGGAAGGCTGAGTCAACCTCAACACGTGTGCATGCAAAAAATAGGAATACTATTCTGGGGTTTTTTTTTTCTTTCCAAAAAAAGCCTAAGGTTCTGTTAATGAAATGAAATCAGGGGTTTTGCTTAGCTTGTAGTAAGAGCACAATTCCTGGGGTCTTGTCATTCAGATGGGGAGTTCTGCTGCACATGGGGCGAGAGGGCTATACTTGAGGAAAGAGAACTACAATGAGGGTACAGGGATTATGAAAGGTGCTTCTGGGTTTGGGGCCTATGACATTATTTCTGACTTTGGGCCAATGTGCATTGCTTCTGGATTTTGGAACAATCACTAGCACTTCTGAGGAGGACCTATGATGTTACATTCAAGTTATGGACCAAAAAGAGGCACTTCCAAGGGACGACCAGAAGGGACATCCCTGATCAATGGGACTGATATGTCTCTGCCAAAAGACTGTTTACTTATACACTATTGCAGGGGTGTCAAACTCAATTTCCTTGAGGGCTGCATCAGCATTGCAGTTGCCCTCGGGGGCGGCGGCCTACTGGGTGGGCGTGGCTGGAGTGCATGTGGCCTACTGGGTGGGCATGGCCAGCTCTACATCTTTCACGTCAAGGGTACCTATGGGGGCCTGGGCAGGAGTGGGGCAGATCTGAAGAAGGAGATGGGACCGGGGCAGGTGCCAAGGCATGGTCCACTGGAGGAGCCTCACTGTTCCTCTTAGGCCATGTGGGGGGGAAGCTGGATGGTGGCGCGGAAGTCAAATGCCCAACCCAGCCCTCAAGCACTCGCGGCACTAAGCCCAGCCCCACTTCTCTAAGGGGACGCCCAGCTGCACTGCTGCTGCTGCTGCTGTGCTTGCTCTCCTTAGCCAGGTTGCTCATGATGGGTACGAGGGCAAAGTCAAGAGGGAAGCCCACTCCTCCATGTGAGGAGACCTGGCTTTGTATCCAAAGCTTCCTTAGCAATAGGATGGGAGACCCACCAGGATAGGCCAGGAGGAGGGGCCAAGGGGATGGTGAAAGGGCAGCAGGAAAGGACTAAGGCAGGACTTCCCTCAGACCCTTCCTCTCCTTCCTTCCTTCCTTCCTTCCTTCCTTCCTTCCTTCCTTCCTTCCTTCCTTCCTTCCTTCCTTCCTTCCTTTCTTCCTTCCTTCAGTGGTGGGAAAATATTTGAGATGAGGGAGGGAGAATGAAGAAATGCACCATTGCCTGGAAGTGGCCAGCACATGGCCCTCGCCTACTTCACATATCCAACGGTGTGCTCTGGTGGAGGGAATGCCATGAGCAGCATGAGAGTCGATGTTACCTGCGCAATGCTGCCCAGTCCCCAGCCTGCCTGGTTTTGGCAGGCAGCGGGCCACTCTCCTCACAGTGCAAAGAGGCTGAGCCAGGTGGCATGAATCTGAAGAGAAGCGGAACGCTGCCCAGCCCCTAGCCCGCCCAAAGTAGGCAGGGCCATGTGCTGGCCACTTCCAGGCGATGGTGCATTTCTTCATTTCTCACAAAGGGTGATACCTCCCCAGCATGCACCCAGGCGGCAGTGCCGACACAGCATGGACCGGTCCCAAACTGTTTTCAGATGGCCTTGTGGAAGTAAGACTGAATGCGTTTCAGCATAGATGGCCACCATGAAATTGTACATTGGCTCCAGGCCTCCCTGGGCCAGGGCCAAGGCAGCGGGGGCCGTTCCTTCACTGTTTCCAGGATGGGTTCGCGGGCCACATGAAATCACTTTGCGGGCCACATCCGGCCCCCTGGCCTTGTGTTTGACATGTCTGCACTATTGCTATATGCGGGAGTTTTGGCAGAAGCCAGTAAACCTTCTGTGTTGAAAGTCAAGGTAATAGTTAAAGTTTCCCCTATCATGTCTTGACTCTAGGGGGCAGTGGTCATCACCATTTCTCAGCCAAGGGAGACAGTGTTATCTGAAGACACTTCCTGTGGTTATGTGTCCAGCGTGACTATACACTGAGGTGCACAGAACGCTGTTATGTTCCCACTAAAAGTGGTACCTATTAATCTACTTGTCATGGTTCCAATAAATGAGACAGTTTCAAACTGCTTTCAAACCAGTAGGTGGGCAGGAGCTGGGGCAAGTAATGGAGCTTACCCCATGGTGTGGCTCTTGGGTCTCAAACATGGGCTGTCAGCTGTCTTCAACAGCTGAGCTATCATGTTGAAAGCATATAGTTACAAATGGAAGAATTTTTTTCAGTTGACTGTGAGTTGGAATAGAGATCCATGTGATGATAGTTTTTCACAGGTTCTGGACTTTCATTTTTCACTATGTCAGCTAGATTGATTGGGCACATCTAAATTCATTTGCATGGATTTCTGCTCTATCTATCTATCTGTCTGTCTGTCTGTCTGTCTGTCTGTCTGTCTGTCTGTCTGTGTGTATGTGTGTTTTATTAGATTGCTAACAAAGAATTAAAGGGAGACTATCATTCAGGGTTGCCCTTGAATTATTCAGCTCTGGCTCCTTTCACATCTCTGTTTTGACTTGTCATGGCCCATGGTCAGAATCTGAGATGGAACTTGAAGAATATCAGCCTTAGGAAGGAAGGTATCACTTGAGGCTGATCAATGACAAACTGCTCCTGAGCAGCTGGAGCTGTCGGAGGAGGGTGACATGAGGTATCCAAGTCCCCAAACAAGACCAGTAGAAAGCAGAGAAGAATGCTGTGGTACTCACCCAGCCTAGAAGACAATGTCAGGACCCACCAAGAAGCTGGCAATGCCACCTGAGAAAACCCGAGACATGGCCCTAGAGCAGGGATCAGCAACCTGAAACAGTGAAAGAGCCACTCAGATCCCTAAAGAATAATAGGACCTATGGGAGATTTTTAGTGGTGTTTAATTGGTGTTTAATTGCCCCTTAGGGTGTTTCCAGTTCCGGGTTCTCCCCTTCAGATTGCAGGATGCCCTGCTGTATTCATGCAGTGATAACCAAAGTGCTACATGAGCACCTATACAAAGGAGCTTTGCTGTATTTGGATCACATTCTAATCGATATGAAACTCTGGCAGAGCATATAAAATTGGTCAGGGCTGTGCTCAAAAAGCTTAGAGCAGGACAATTGTATGCCAAACTGTCCAAATGTGAATTTCAAACAAAAAAAATATTGACCATTTAGGGTACCCTCATTTCCCATGAAGGAATAGAAATGGACCCTGAGAAAGTGCAGGCAGTGCTGTAGTGGGCTCCTCCCTGCCCACGGAAGCAACTCCAAAGCTTCTTGAGGTTCGCCAACTTTTCATCCCATTGTTTGCCCAGATAGCCCTCCCCATTACCAACCTACTGTTTGCAGCAGAACCAGTACTGAAACACCCAGACCCCAATCTCCCCTTTGCGATTCAGGCAGATGCTAGTGATGTCATGGTGAGGGTAGCACTCTTGCAGAAAAATGAGCAGGGGGTTCTGCAACCATGTGCCTGTACTTCCAAAAAGCTTACCAAAACTGGTACCAAAACTAGGTGGGCAGTATGGGAAAAGGATGCATATGCAATGCATTAGGCACTCTTAACCTGGAGGCATTTCTTGGAGGTATGGATTGACCACAAGAACTTAGAACCTAAAAACTCCATGGAGGTTGTTGACCAAACAAGTCTGCTGGGCTCAATACTTTAACCGATTCAATTTCATACTTCAATATCTCTCGCGGGGGGGACAACTTCCTAACACCGTGGTGGCGAACCTATGGCATGTGTGCCATAGGTGGCACACATAGCCCTCTCTGTGGGCACCCGCACCCTCGTCCCAGTCCTAGGCCTTCATCTGGGTTTTATAAAACCTTTTCACTTTAGGCCTCCACTGCCGTGTGCAAAAAAAAGGTTCAATCAATCAATCAATTTCAACTTTTCGTGGGAAAAAAGATGATCTCGCAAAGTTGATTGATTGATTGATTGATTGAACCACACAATTAGTCATGCCCACCCAATGGGCCACAGCCACCCAGCACCCGATGATATATAAGTGGGTTTTGAGTTGCAGTTTGAGCACTCGGTCTCTAAAAGGTTTGCCATCACTATTCTAAGGTATGGTTTGATAAAGCCTATATGATCCCAAAGCAGCACTACTGGAATCCTAATTAATGGGCTCAAGGTGAACTGACCAGAATCCACCCAAATTCTAAAGGAGCAGAAAAGACAATATCAGACCTTGTGCAGAAAGAAAGAATTTATTTATTTATTTATTTATTTATTTATTTATTTATTTATTTATTTATTTATTTATTTATTTATTTGATTTATATACCGCCCTTCTCCTGAAGGACTCAGGGTGGTGTACAGGGCAATAAAATAAGAATACATTAGTTAAATAATATTAAAACCCAAATCCATCAGGCCAGGCCGGCTTGTTCGAATAGATAGGTTTTTAGATCACGCCGGAAGGAGCGAAGGTCGGGGGCCATCCGGAGTTCAGCTGGTAAGCGGTTCCAAAGGATTGGTGCACCCACCGAGAATACTCTCCCCCTGGGGGTCACCAGCCGACATTCTCTGACCAGTGGTACCCTGAGGAGGCCCTCTCTGTGGGAACGTACAGGACGGAGGGACGTTGACGCCGGCAGTAGGTGCTCCCGTAGGTAATCCGGACCCATGCCATGTAGGGCTTTGTATGTCATCACCAGCACCTTGAATTTCACCCGGAAGGCAACTGGAAGCCAGTGCAGCTCACGGAGCAGAGGTGTAATATGGGAGTATCGGGAGACCCCCAAAAGAACTCGTGCAGCTGCACTCTGTATCAGCTGAAGCTTCCGAGTGGTTCTCATAGTGAAAAAAATATTGACAGGTAATCAAAGGCACAAAGTCCAAAAACCCTTCCCTATTTTGGCATAATATAACAAAAACGTCCAATAACAGCATTTCACAACTCCACTGTATTATGGCATCAAGTACCTGGGTACATCACTTCCAAGTCCTTGATGGTGACCACAAGCTAACATCTAAATGATGAATATATCACTATCCTCACTACCACAAATGTGTTAAAAACTGCTCTCAAGCCCCTGTGGGCTTGCCACTAATGGGAGGGGGAAGGGGGGACAAGATCACCGGACAGAGGCATCCAGAGGCAGCGGATGGGACCAGCAGCAGAGATGGCAGCAGAGAGCCTTTCCCTCCCTCGTACTTGTATGCTGGAAGGGGGACACTGTGGAATGCAGCCATGAGGCTGTCCTTCTGAGCAGCCAATTGGCACGGAGAAACGGCGGGGAGCTAAAATCCTGCCTCGCTTCCTTGCCTTGCTGTCATACTGGTGCTCACGCCAGATGCTGCCTTGGGGGGTGGGGGTGGGGCCGGCCGGGAGGTGTCTATTTAGAGTGCTGGGAGGCGGTTGCTCCCAGCGCTGACTTTGTTTGCTGTTCGTTTGAATACTGCATGGCAGAGCATACCGTAAATAAACTAACCACCTGTGAACTCAATGGCTTGTTTTTTGTTGGACCCAGGGGTGTGTCAAGGAGCTCTGACAACTGCTAGAAGTGATTGTATCCTGTATCCTGAGCAAATCAAATCCAGACAGACACAAGCTGTATATTGTGCGGTACTTACAGAATTTAACATTGAGCAAATATAGATGGGCCTTTTCTAGAGCCAGATTTGATCCCCTCCCATCAGTTCTACTGGAGGGAAGATTTCATGGGGCCCCTTATTCACAGAGACTTTGCCCTTGTGATTGCAGGGAGGTAGAAACTCTTGCACACATTCTCATATTCACTCTCATATTCACATTCCCTTCTGCAATGCCCCAAGATGGCCTCTGAATGCCCCAATCGTTTCCAAAAGACGACCATGCAGATACATTTTTATGTTTATTATTTTTTTGAATGATGCTAACCCTATTGCTACATGTTAGATGGCCAAATATGTTCACCCCAAGTTAAACGATTTTAATTAGGTTTTCTGTTTTATCGTCCCATCATCATCATCATCATCATCATCATCATCATCATCATCATCATCATCATCATCATTATTATTATTATTATTATTATTATTATTATTATTATTATTATTATCCCAATAATTAATGATTGTATTAAACTTTTCCTCCTTTTACTGAAGTTGTTGGTAGTAAAGGGTGGGGAACAATTGTAATAAAGATATTGATTGTTTCATATATATTTCTTAGATATAAGCACACAGTGTATTAAAAATGTAATGATCATCAACATGATCATAAGCCTTCCTGAAAGATATAGCAAAATTGTGTGAAATGACACATAAAATGTCGCATGTATTCATGTTGAAGCATTCACTAAGCATTCCATTTATGCACCTTTACGCTTTATTACATCACCTAGTGTTTCACTGATATTAATCTTTTCTTGTGATAAGTCCCTAGAACTTCCCCAAAGCCTCTTTCTTCAGTCCCACTTGTAGATTTCAGCCCAGTCTTCTTTATGTCCACTTTCTTCATTCCTTTGGGACTGAATTGATTAAACACATGAAAATGTTGTCCAGGCATAATGCAAAATATAAATAGCAGACGAGCAGAGTCCTTCAGCTAAGAGTGGTGAGCCTGTTCATGGATCCTGAATCCGCATAAGGGACACCTTATCTTGGTTTCAAAAGCCCCATCTTACAGAACAGGTGAATCTGTAGAGAGAAGCCTTTTCAAACCTTTGAAAATGCCATCGAGTCCAAGAAAGCAAACTGAACAACCCAACTATGGGGGTAAAGAGGTAGGATGGACCACTCCCTGCTCCAGATACCTGCAAGTTCAACTTCTCAGGACTTGGCCTGGAATGAGGCAGAATTCCTAGCTGAGTTCTGGGAAGGGCTTTCCGATGCAATAGGCAAAGTTGGCCCCAGCTGAATGTGCTGCCACAGCACAAGAACTGATCCAAACCCGTGTAAAGATCAATGGCAGCTTGAAGGATGCAGGGAGGTACCTATATTTAACTGAGGAAGGAGGGGAAATCAGAAAGCAGTCACTGCACAACATTGAACTTTCTGCATTTCATTAAAGGCATGAATTCTAAAGGCATTTGGAGTCATGGAAAGGACAGTGGTACAGCTCTACAGAATCATAGAATTAAAGAAACAGCTAAAGTATGCATGGTAGCTTGGTGACATAGTATAAAGTGACATATTTCTTCTGTTTCCTCCCTCTGCAGCAATCATTCATTCGGGAATTCTGCCCTACATGTCTGCTTTGAAAGCAGATTTATGAATCTGGTGAACACTTTATAAAGTTAAGGATGAGGTATGACTCTGACAATAATGGAGAGTCTAGGAATGGTTTTGAATGGTTTTGCATACTGGATTGTCCACTGGAGCCAATGGAAATCTGCAGAAACTGGACTGACCAACATGGGCTAACAGGAGAAGGTTTCAGATTTCTGTGTTCACACCTGGAGTACCACACCAGACTTAGTAAGAGTGAGAGCAGCATAGAATAATATATGATTAAAAAAATTAAGAACAATGATGATAGTCTGTAACTAATTTGGGAACTTTGTAGATAATATAAGAGCAGGGACATGGACCTCTTCCTAAATCAACCTGTGTACATCTGGTATATATTCAAGGAGAAATCCATTCCAACATTTTGGCAAGTACATTTAGCATCTGGCATATTTTGCACATATTTAGTGCCTCTGAACAAAAAATTTCCTTGTTCCCTATACGTTATTTAAAAGGTCTATCCCTAACAATTGGGGGGTGGGGGTACACCTTTGAGTAATTTTCAGAATATTCTGAATTTGCACACCATTTCTGAGCTGAGACAGGTTTTTAGGACAAATCTTGGCATTGGATTGCAATGACAGCATTCTTTCTGAAAAGCTCCATTGAGAAATTCCTTTGACATGGTTAACGTAAGATCTTGTTTGTGGCAGCTCCCATTGGATACAAAGAGTAAAGAAGCTTTTTTCAGAGACTTTGGAGGCTACACATAGTTACAGTTTTATTGATAGAATCATTCGTATTTTATTTCTTAATTTCTTTTGTAGGGAAATTGAATGAAGTGTTCTTCATCTGTAATGATTCCTGAGAAGTCAACTGCTACCAAGAAGATTTTTGATATGGTCACCACTGTCGACAGCTGTGGAAGAGAGAGAGAAATATATCTATATCTATATCTATCTATCTATCTATCTATCTATCTATCTATCTATCTATCTATCTATCTATCTATCTATCTATCTTATCTAGAGATTTGATCTTTCAGCCTTCTTCCACCCACCCCTAGTCAGCAAAGGTCATGGTGAAGGAGGGTTTCTGAATATCAAGTGTTCCACCCCATTGCTTGTTTTGTCTGAGAGTCTAAAGTTCAATTAGCAAGCCGAGGGGTCAAGCCTGCTGTCCATTTGTTCTTTCCCCAGTGACTTGAGGAACACTTTTTACTTTCTCTGGGCCTCAGGTAATGATTCCTTAAATGGCAAGTGTCTCTAGATGTCACTGGTCACAAGGAGTATAATATATATGTAAAGATACAATAAGGGTATGGCCCCAGCATAGCCGTAGAGTATCATGTATGGCAGTTTACTATTTTTTTTCTACCAGGCTACCAGGAAATTAAATCTCGATTCACTTAATTTGAAACAACAAAACAACAAAAGACTATCTGAGTGGTTTATTATGTAATATTTTCCACTTCAAATGGGGAGAATCTGCCTGAAGAATCACCCTGTTGACTTTTCAAAAGAGTGATGGAGAGTGATGAAAAGCATCATAGGACAGAGATCCCTGGGACTGTAGGATCTCGTTCCTGCTTTATTCAACTGTACAAAACAGGCAGGGAGATTTCTGACAGGGAAACATTCCAAATGATTCCTGCTGTGTATTAAAACAGGGCCTTTTCCTCAAATCTCTCTCTCTTCTTTTTTTCTTCACAAGAAAATATGACCCTGGGAATGGATGTCATGGGTTAAGGTACTTACTTGTGGTTACACTGCAATCAAATACAACAGATTGATGGAAGAAAAAACAAATCGTCAGAGAGTACAGCTGCATTTCCTACTCAGGCCTGTTTAAAGTTGTTTTGACAACAATGAAAAACAGTTGTATTCCAAATAATTGCAATATCATATTATTTTGTATATGATTAGCAGAAAGTAAAAGTTAAGAGAATATAAGGTTGACAGCTCTAACATGCAACCAAATGAAGATGCTGAATAATTGTTAAGAGTATGAATGTGGACTTTACAGATGGAGCAGTGAGAGTTATAAATGAAACCCAGCTGTGTGTCATGCTTGTTAGGTAGATGACTATGGCCTAACTGGTTGGGCTGGCAATATATATAAACTATGATTGCATTGTTGTAATAGAAACTGTATTGTATCACTTTAAATGTGTGATGATTGGCCAACGCTGTTTCTCCAACGGCCATAAGAGGGAGCTAGAGACATAGCTTCTTTCTGTTATTCTCTCTGTTACATTTGCTGTTACTTGCTGATTATTGTGGTTTGTGGGTTTGCTACTGTTTGCTAAACCTGAAGAACTGTGTTTTGACTTACGGACTGGTAAGAAGACTCTGTACTGGATAATCCTTGGGCTATTGTTATTTGCTATCATCTCTTTACTCGTGTATGACCTGGACTGATTTTTTCTTGGACTGTGCTATTGTATTATTCCACAAGTAAAACTTTTTTGCACACCTCAGTGTATCTGTGTGGTTGCTGCATAAACCTGACTACTCTCAGTATCCTCTTTTTCTGTGCAAGCTCTTGTTAGCTCAAGAGGTACTCTGCACATCCTTATCAATGCTCTGTAAAAGTTTTGCAGAAGAGATGTAAAACTGAGAGTCTACAGACTAAAATCATCAGTGAAGGGCTGGGGGATGTCAAGCCTGATGGTCTCCAATGGCAATGAATAGTAGGAGGCTTTTTCATGCAGGTGCACAGAATTTGGAAACAAAATATGATGCCAGAGGACAACACTCAGCGGAAACATAGACCTGTGCAGTAGGACAGTAACAGTATGGCTGATGTCTCTGTGAAAGAAGCAGGCAGGTGCGGAAATTGTGCTCAGTGATAACTCTGCCAGAATCCAGTCTGTCCTTGTAATGAGGGTGAAAGAAGGATATTGCTAACTTTAGCAAAAGGATTCTCTTGTGGGCTTGTGCAAAGCTTTAAAAAGGCATTTTATTAGTGAAAAAGCTCACTTGAATAATGGCCATGAAATAGAGTTAAAAAAGTCAGCCAGCTTTGATCCAGTGACTCAAAGATATGCAGATGTGATGTACCTATCAGCAATGGATGGTGTGAAGAATATTGTGATTTCTTCCATCTGCCTTCCCCCTGTCAGCAAAGACACATCTCATAGTAAAAAAACACAAATTTGCAGCCAAGGACACTTACGGATGGCCATTTCGATGACAGAAAAATTCTGTTCATCTAGGGCAAAATTAAAAAAAACAAATAGAGTCAATGGATGTTAACCTTATTGAGAACTACTTAACTTACAGTTGCAAGAAAAAGTATGTGAACCCTTTGGGATTACGTGGAGTTTTGCATGAATTGGCCATAAAATGCTCTGTAAACGTCATGTAAGTCACAACAATAGAAAAACACAGTCTGCTTAAAATAATACTACAACTATAATACTACAATTATATTACTTATAGCAAAATATTCGAATAGCAATAGCAATAGCACTTAGATTTGTATACCGCATCACAGTGCTTTAGAGCCCTCTCTAAGCAGTTTGCAGAGTCAGTATATTGCCCCCATCAATTTGGGCCCTTATTTTTCTGACCTCAAAAGTTGGATGCTAGAGTAACTTTGATCCAGTGAGAATCGAATTGCTGGCAGTCAGCAGAATTAATCTGCAATACTGCATTCTAACCACTGAACAGCCACGGCTCTAATATCTATCAATATACTAAAACTCAAATGGTGTTTATTAGTTTGTCTTTCTGTATCCTCTAGTTAACCCAAACAATGCATTATACCACAACAATTTTTTTTGAATCAAGGTACCTAATATTTACTAATTTAAGGAATGCCCCCAAAATCAGGGACCCATTATTCCTGTGAAATGAAATTTTCAGGATCCAATTTGGGTAGGTCACTGGCACCAGAGGCACAAAAGCTTTCGGACATCTTCAGGGAACTTCTCTGTGTACTCTGGGCTGTTGTGTGTATGATATTTATATGATGGCTGTTATGTATAGCTTTTTAGATGTAGATTGGGGTGTTGATGGCTGGGTATCAAGTTGTTGGCTATAGTTTCCTTATGCTGCCAAGCCCCCGCTTCCTAAGTACATGATAAGCTAGTGGTAAATCAGCACTTTTGTTGACTGATGAGGGACCTGTTTCAGTCACCCCCTGTGTTGTGATTCAGGGCCAGCCTGTGGGTCCGGCAGCCGGCTCGGATGTCTCGGATGACTCAGACGAGGGGGAGGAGGAGGGTGTTGAAGACGAACTTGCTGATGATGGCTTGGAGGCTTCGCAGAGCCCCCAGCCAGGGCCCTCTTCTCAGCTGCGCGAGCCCGACAGTGCGGATGATGATGACCCACAGCTGGCCCTGTTCAAGGACGCCCGACGCAGGAGGCAGTCAAGCAGGAACAAGCAGAGAAAGGCTGTGGGACTCCTCGGAAGGAGGCACAGGGAGGCCACGCCCTGAACTCTAATAAAGGGAGTGTTTGGGGAAGGGCTGGTTGCTGAAAGCAACCGCTCCGTTTGAGGATCAAAGTTCCGGTATCTTGTTTCATGTTCTGTTGTTTTGCTTGTGAATTAAACTTGGCAGACGCTTTCCAGCCTCAGTTGCTTTCCAGTCTCTACCATTTGTACAGGGGTTGCCTTTCTGCAAGGCCGGTAGTAGGCTGGTACAGAACACCCTGGCTGTTTTTGTGCCTGCTCATCCAACAATCTTAGTAGCTGCCAAATTAAGTGTATGGCCTTGTTTATTGCAGCATGAGGCTACCAATGAGTTCGGGTCTTCTTGTCTGACCACTTGCTTGTGTCCTTGCAATCTGGTGGTTAGCTTCCCTCCCATCTGTCCTACATAGTTACAGGTGCAATCCATGCAGGGGACACAGTAGATTATATTGGATGTATCTCCCACCTCCAAGCAATCTTTAGAGTGCATAATTTGTCCTAGTATCTAAATCTAAAAGATTCTCTACATCTAAAAACCTGCACTCAACAGCCACCATATAAATACGACACACACCGAACATCCCAGAGAACACAGAGAAGTTGCCTGAGGATGGGGTCAGGCATAGGTCTGAAAGCTCAGAAAACAAACTTCTGGTCCAGATGACCGACCACGATTGGATCATGTAATGTTATCATGGAACCTGTATATTCACCTTCATTTCTAATGAAAATTTTCACCGTTTTTTTAATTGTGGCCATTGGAGCATCCCCCATACAGATTCACTCCATACTAAAAATATTGCTAGCTCTGTCACCCTGAGATATTTCTGGATATTCCACCACCCAATCCTGATAAAATTAGCACAAACTTTAGGAATTTCAGAGGACCTCAAACAATGACTTAGTCTATTTACCCCAGCAGCTGTGGGTTGCCCATCTATGTCTTTGCATAATGAGAAAAAATAGCTTTATACTGGATCTTGATTTTATAAGACTGTATTGATGAAATGAGAACTGCAGAATTAACTGCAGAATTCAGATCTTACTGAACTACAGCCCTTCCATTCTTCATCCATATTGTTCCTCTTCTCTTGGACTTCATAGGATTGACCAATGTTTGAATTGGTACCATTTGCCTGTCTCTGAGTTCAACATTGAGACAGTCCGAGAAGAGTGCGTTTAAAACAAATGTTTTGTGGAACCTTTGAGTCAAAATACATTGCTGGCAACTGCCTGGATACATCCCTGGAAGTGTCTTGACAAGATTCAGAAGTGGTTTGCCTTTGCCTCCTTCCCAAGGCTGAGACTGGCCCGTGTTCACCCAACTAGCTTTGTGCCTAAGACAGGACTGGAATTCACAGTCTCCTGTGTTGGTCTTTCACCAATGCACCAATTTGGCTCTGTTTTAAAACTGGCACCTGAACAATCCTACCCTCAAAAGGAATGTAAGCAATGGGGATTTGTTGTGCAGCCCTTCAAATATTTCAGGAGTGAAAGTTATAATATTTTATGAGATAAGATACTCACAAGGTTTTAGTAGACACGGTCCTTGAAAGGAAAAAAAAAAGAGGTCCATGTTTATTCTTGAGTAAATAGCTAAAGGCATTTTTATACAGAAACTGAATGCTTCGCTTTTTTGTATCTGGGGCAGGCGATTGTATTTTTCTTCTCCAGGGTTTTCCTGAATGAAGAAAGTTGAATTGCTCAGGATCAGCTTTAGGGCAACTCGCCATGGCCATCTCACCATGGCCAACTCAAGGCATGACAACTTGCCATGGGATTAAAGTTACACTAATATCAAAGAAATAGAATCAGTGAAGGAAGAATGCAAAAAAGAAGGGCAAAAAGAAATGTGAATGACAAAAATTAATATATTTTTTAATTATTTTAAGTAATTAAATTGAATTGCTGAATTGTCTTTCAGAAAATTGTCCCATGGCAAATTAGCTGTGGGGAATTATCCCCGGAGTATCTGAATGTCACTTGCTTACCTGAAGACACCAAGGCAAAGGCAATTCCTGCCAGAAGAAGGAGGGCTGAAAGCATTGTGACTGGTGACATTCTGTAAGATTTAGCAAGCTGGAGTCAGGTGGCACCTAAATTGAATAAATTAAATAAGTTCTTTAAATGTTGAAGACAAACACTGTAAAGGCAACAGAAAATCTCACAGAGCTCTACTCTTTGTTTCCATATTTATAATGCATGAAGCACCAATCAAAATTCTTGGGCAGGCCAGGATGGCGATACAGCCTATAACAAATTAGCACGTTCATTCTGATTTTCCTACATAAACAGCTTGGCACACATAAATCAGGCTTTATGCCATATAGGTTGTGTTTCTAGGAGAAGATAAAAATAGGGTTGATTGTTGATGTCACGTCTCTGTTGCCTTGCAATGTAAACCTAAGTTACATATGCTAATGCTACTTTTATTTTAAGTTGATGGAAACAGAATCTTTCAAGTCTGACTGTGCTTTACTTTCTTCCCTCCTCTTATCTTTTTGAGAATTAGGGAGGGTCTTGCCTGAGAATCTTGGTCAGGTTACAATCTATCCCAGACACAGCTTTTTTTTCTATCTGACCATGGCCTTAGTGTGGCCCTTCTGTAGGCATGTTTCCTGAGTCCATCTTGAAGTACATGTTCTGCACATGCCTGTCTTGGATGGCAAACCTCAGACAGGGACTGCAGAGGAAGTGTACAAAGTGTGCTTGAGATAACATGTGAAAAACAAGATCTTAAATTAGAAAGATAAGCTTATGGAATGCAGGAAACTGGAACATATATTAATCCTTGTATTAATTGAAAGGGATAAGCAATAGATAAGGAAAAACAACCAATTTCAGGATGGCATGTAAACTGTTAATGTTTAACTGCTAAAGCTATTGTTTAAGACATATATATATATATATATATATATATATATATATATATATATATATATATATATATATATATATATATATATATATATATATATATATGAGTATACTGTCACCCTTCCTATTTAACTTATATGCAGAGCACATCATGAGAAAGGCAGGGCTAGATGAATCAAAAGTTGAAATTAAGATTGCTGGAAGAAATATCAACAACCTAAGATATGCAGATGATACCACTCTAATGGCAGAAAGTGAAGAGGAACTAAAAAGCCTCTTGTTGCGGGTGAAGAAGGAGAGTGCAAAACTTGGGTTGAAACTTAACATTAAAAAAACCAAGATCATGGCATCCGGCCCTCTCAATTCCTGGCAAATAGATGGGGAAGAAATGGAGGTAGTGACAGATTTTATTTTCCTGGGCTCCAAGATCACTGCAGATGGGGACTGTAGCCAAGAAATTAAAAGATGCTTGCTCCTTGGGAGATAAGCCATGGCAAATCTAGACACCACACTAAAAAGCAGAGACATCACCCTGTCAACAAAAATGCGTATAGTCAAGGCTATGGTCTTCCCAGTTGCAATGTATGGCAGTGAAAGCTGGACCATGAAAAAGGCTGAGCGGCAAAGAATTGAGGCCTTTGAACTATGGTTCTGGAGAAGACTCCTGTGAGTCCCTTGGACTGTAAGGCGATCAAACCGGTCAGTCCTAGAGGAGATCAACCCTGACTGCTCTTTAGAAGGCCAGATCCTGAAGCTAAAACTCAAATACTTTGGCCACCTAATGAGAAGGAAGGACTCACTGGAGAAGAGCCTAATGCTGGGAAAGATTGAGGGCAATAGAAGAAGGGGACGACAGAGAATGAGGTGGCTGGATGGAGTCACTGAAGCAGTAGGTGTGAGCTTAAATGGACTCCAGAAGATGGTAGAGGACAGGAAGGCCTGGAGGAACATTGTCCATAGGGTCGCGATGGGTCAGACACGACTTCGCAGCTAACAACAACAATATGAGTGAATGTTAACCAATAAACAACACAGCTACTCAAGATTCGTATGAGTCTCCTTTCATACTACACCCTTCCTCATGTTGTTTAAGGACTGTTGCTTCTTCTTATTGTGTAATAACAATGATAGTTTTGTTATTTCTATAGCTGGCTGGATACTTGTCTCTTGCTCCCAGGGAAGGCAAGAGCAACAGACAGAAGATTATATTGATCTCTTACAGAACATTTATCAAAGTTACTATGAGCATTTGTACAAGTACAATTTGTGCCCTGCCAAAAAAATCTCATCTACTTGCACCTTAGCCAAACTGTTCGTATAGCACATTTGTAAACTGCACGGAGACCCAGGGAGAATAATTTTGGACCATGGCATCCAGTTCACTTCATGGTTTTGGCAAGAGTTCTTAAAACCTTTGGAGACCACTCATAGGCTTAGCTCCTCATGTCATCTGGAAATGAAGAGAGGTTGTGAGTGTGCTTCTCACATCATCTGGAAATGAATGGATGTTGTGAGCAATATCTCAGGTGTTATATTAATTATAAACAGGAGTGACCTCCTTCCTTTCACTGAGGTTGCTTACAATAAATCAGTACACAGTAGCACCTAGACCTCCTTCCATTATCTGGAAATGGACTGGCTGGGTGGGGGGAAGGTTGGATTGAAGGGAAAAGCCTGTATGTTTTCTCGTGGGAATTTTAATTCTAGCCTAACAAGCACCCTTTAGAAAAAGAGCCTATCACGTCAAACCAAATAGAGTTGAGAGTCTTTCTTTCCTAATGGGGCAATCCAGCTGGGGTAGGCCATAAACTTTTTTGGATTGGTGCTTCATTCTTTAAATAAAAAAAAAGTCAGTGGACAAATTCTCGGTGACATTTGTGATTTCCCTAAACTTGCTCTGAGGATTAAATCATGTGTAGATTTGCCACAACTTCACGAACCATAAAGGACTGTTTCTTCTTCATCCTAGAAGTTATTTCCTTCGCCTTGCCATCAACTGGTTCTGCCCATTGTTTTCATTGATGCTTAATCCTTTAAAAAAGGGAGCTCATTGTACAATTACTCCATAAAATTTCTAATTTCCTTTTGCTGAGAAGTTAATAGTGTGTAGATCTGCCACAATTCCACAGATCATGAAAGTCTGGATTCTCTTTGTGCTGGCAGCGATCGCCTTTGCCTTGCCAGCCACAGGTAAGACGCTGCCATTGCTATTCCCTCTGCTCCTGATGGGAGGATGAGGAAGGTCCTTGGAGTGAGTTGGCAATCAGTCATAACCAAATCATAAATATGTGACAATTCTCTTTTAAGTCTTCCTGAGATGGGCTTTCTTCTCTGAATGCTTCTAGCGAGGAATGTGTGCAAATGAGTTTTAATGGCCGGATGTGAAATTATGGTTTATTTGCACAGAAGATAGATAAATACGTTTTAAACTTCCATTGTGAGTTGATGAAAATTCTCAGTCATCCAGATAGTGTTGTCTGGAAGTTGAGTTGTAGCAACTGGATTTCTTTCCTTTTTTGGGTTTGTAATGTTTGCTGTTTATGAATCAGTTGCCAAGCATCTGAATGTAAATCACAAGACCCTGGAGATGCTGCAACATTCCAGCTTTTTGTTCCAAAAAGGAACAAAAGACATAAAAATGAACAGACTCAACTGAACAAAATGAAACAAACACTGCCACTATATTAAAATTATTAATAATTACCATGTTACTAATGAATGCCATATATTATTCTGATTTGAATCTCTCTTGATTCCATCCTTTATCACCATCTAAACTTCCTTCTGCGTTATTGCAATGAATATCAATACATTCTTCCAAACACTGTCAGTTTCCCTTTCAGCCCATCAGATTCATCAGGAAGGAATGGGCTCAGTCTGGGCACCACTTCACCCGTCAATATGAGACGGATTTCTGCTCATTCTTTCATCCTGTGTTCTTGGGATGTCGGAAGGGTGTACAGGTGAAATGTTGGACAGTTGTTTTTCAGCTGTGATACACTGAAGAATGACATCCCCTTTTTTCTTCAAAATAGTGTTATCAATTCATTGAATGTGGTGCTATAATCTGAAATAGTCTTGGGGATGAGTGACAAGCACCATCTCTATTTTTTTCCACCTTTGAACAGGTCTGATTCAAAAATTCAAAGTTTTAAGTAAGTAAGTCAGAGTACAATGTGTTACTTACCTTCAGAATCTTCAGGGAGGCGAGAGGCAGACGGTGTTTCTTATATTGTTTTAGAGTTTTATCCCTTTTGTGTGTCTCTTTTTTGCCTGAATTAATCAAAGCAATCCTCTCTAGAGGATTGCCTCTCCTACGGTCACTTCCTCAACAATCAGCTCATACCTACCTTTTTCCCCTTACACGTTTCAAGACTGTAGGTGGGTCCTTTTAAATTCATATGATCTGCACAGGGGGGCTCTAAACTGAACCGTTAGATTTGGGGTGAATAGTGATATTTTAAAGGGTAAAATATAAATGGAAATATAATACAACTTTTTAATGTATATTTTATTAATTTTTTACAATAACAATCTTTAATATTTTGTAAGCAACAGGTTGATGGGCTTTATATGTTCGACATTAATAATAGTACAATTTCCATTCCTAACCATTATTTCATTTTTCCAACCATTTATAATGATATTTTAAAGTTAACAATGTAATGGAAACCTAATACAACCTTCTTTATGTAGAAATAATTATATTGATTTCCCTTGATTTGAAAAATAGGTCAAAATGCTCTCCGATGAAAATGGCAGTCATACTCTTTGACTTTTCCCTTTTTCTTCTTTACCCAGTACGGTCTCCACCAGTCGCTAATGAGTAAGTACTTTAATATATCAGATATTATAACCAGCACAATTTCTATTTTCTTTTGGGTGAAAAAGCCAAAGGGAGGGATGTTATTCACTTGCCAACTCCACATGTGTAGCACAAATTAATTTAAAGTTTCATGTAAGAAATTCAGCTGTGCATGATTCATTTACAGAGATTCAATAGTCTAATAAATATTTAATGCACTAATAAATTCAGTATTCTTTTTTAAGAACTGGTATTTGTTTCGCACTATTTTGAACAGACAGATTAAAAAACATCATATTGTATGTCCATATGCCATTATAAGCAGGACTGCAATCCTAAACCTGGAAAATCTTGGAAAAGTAAAGGAAACCACTCTTCCTCCAGACATTAGGCCACAATAATCCATTTAGCAGGCTTACTCACCTTGCTTATCTAAACTGTTTTCTCCAGCAATGATTTTGAACACTACGAGTTTCATCATAGTATAATTAATCACTGGGGATTTGATTTAAAAAATAGGTCGAAATGCTCTCTGATGAAAATGGTTGTTATACTCTTTGATTTTTCCCTTTTTCTTCTTTAACCAGTAGAGCCTCCACCATAGATTATTACGAGTAAGTACTTTAATATATCAGATATTATAACCAGCACAATTTTTATTTTCTTTTGGGTGAGAAAGGCAAAGGGAGGTGTTATGTATTGAGGTTTGGTTAACACCTATGCACTTGCATACTGAGAACTAACAGTATAATTATGATTGCCAATAAAGCAACTGTTCATTTGTATTCATCTGCCTGGCGTCTTCACTACACTTCAGAACCCGATACACAATAGTGGTGACGAGGGTGGGATCCTGCTTTGCCATAGACCTGAAGTCACGAGGGGAGGGCTTACATGCTGGAGGAAAGAGGCATCTTTCCCCCCCCCCCCTTCTCTATCAGCCGGCTAGATCAGCACGCTAGTGGCCTCATGCTCAGAATCACCCATCTGAGCCTGTGGAGCAGGATCCAAGCTCAGAAGAAAGAAGATGCCCAAAGTCGGCCAGCCCCGTGAAGTCGACATCCGCCACCCCGAGCAGTGGCTGTTGCACCTCAGACAAATAGAAAATTACTTGCGGGCGAACCAGATCACAGAAGATGGCCTAAAAGCGGCAACTCTACTCTGCATAAGCAGGCCTGCAACATTTGGCCTGGCCAAAAGTCTATTCGCCCCGACATTAATTGAAACCGTTTCGTTCGCCGATCTCAAACAGAAGCTGAATGCACACTTCAAACCCAGGATGTCGGAAATGGCCTGGCATTTCAGATTTGATCAAAGAGTACAATGCCCTGGGGAAACTGCATCAGAGTTCATTGTGGCCTTACGCCAGGCCACTTGCCTCTGCAGGTTTTCCAACCTAGACAAGCATCTTCGAGACCGGCTCGTGTGTGGCCTTAGAGACAAGGTGTTGCAACAAAGAGAAAGCTAGGCCCAATCTAACCCTTCAGGACATGCAGAATGAAATTATGACTGACGAAGCAACCGGAGGCGCAGTCCAGATGGTACAGACATCCAAACCCAGTAAGTCTGAAGAAACAATTCACCATGAAGCTGCTACTTACAGCAAAAACACAGTCGAAGAGGAAAGAGTAGTGGACAAGATTCAAAAGAGAACAGAGCCATGAGAATGAGGACTTGAGCACAGAGAGAACAACCATAAGGCTGTTTGTTTGTTTTTTTTGTAGATGCGGGAGTTGTGGTGGCAACCATGCATGTGTGAACTACAAGTTCCGGTTGGCCACGTGTCAGGCCTGTGGATGAACGGGGCACATCGCAACAGTCTGCCGAAGCCGTTTCAGAGACAGCCAACACAAGCAACAACCGGGAAATTTGCCAAGGAGAGGTACCAGGGCTCAGAGCCCAACCAGTGTCGGGTTTTGTGAAAGCCAAAGGGCTATCTGCCAAACCGGGGCCTGCCACCTCTTAAAGCCTAAGTTAAAGCTTGAAACTCATCTTCAAGGTATTCCTTATAAGATGGAGCTAGACTTTGGCTCTGCAGTTTCAATTATATCGTATGAGACTTTTAAATTTGTTTGCGGCCACAGTAAACAGTTGGTAAAATTGAGACCCTCTAGTATCTTGCTGACTGATTTTCAGAATGCTCAGGTTAAAACTAAGGGGGAGGCCACCCTATCTGTAAAATTCAAAAAGTTTCATGGGCACCTGGATGTCATTGTGGTCAAAGGCCAAAGAGCTAGCTTAGTAGGTTTAGACTGGTTTGAAGCATTAGGGATCACAATTACTGGCATAAATTGAACTTGGGGGGTTAACATCGAATCTGTTTGTAAAGAATTTACAGATGTATTTGATTCCAAGCTAGAGAAGTATACTGGGCCCCCCATTTCATTTAAATTGGACCCGAACGTCTTGCCAATTAGGATTAAACCCAGAAGAGTCTCATTCATGCTAAAACATAAGATTGAAGTGGAATTAAACAAATTAATAGAACAGGGAGTGCTACAGCCCATCGAGGGGGGGGATGGGAGACCCCTGTAGTCACCCCACTTAAATCTAATGGGGAAATCTGCATCTGTGCAGATTATAAGTACCCTGAATAAGGCCCTTAATCAGCATGCTTACCCAGTTCCCATGGTCAGCCATGTGCAGGGCGGTGCCATTTTCGCAAAACTCGATCTGGCTCAGGCGTACCAGCAGCTGCATGTTAGCGAAGCTACAGCAGCAGCTCAGACCATAGTAACACACAAGGGAGCATTCAGAGTCAACCGTCTACAATTTGGCGTAAGTGTGGCACCTGGGATTTTTCAGGAAATAATGGAACATAGCTTAAAGGGCATTCCGGGCGTCTGCCTGTATTTTGACGATGTGCTAATTGCAGGTGAGACAGAGGAAGTTCTAGCTAATAGACTCAGAGCTGTATTAAATAGGCTTCACTCCGCAGGTCTCAAACTAAAAAAAGACAAATGTAACATTGGGGTTACTTCTACAGAGTTTCTGGGATTCTGAATTGATGTCAGTGGAATCCACCCTGCAGAATCCAAGGTTAAGGCAATTAAAATGGCCCCCAGCCCTAAAAATTAGGCAGAGCTTCAGGCATTTTTAGGGTTATTAAATTTCTACCACACATTCTTACCTAACAAGGCTGCCATTGCCGAACCACTTCATAGGCTGCTAGATAAAAAAAGTTGCATGGGAGTGGACCAGTTTGCATGAGAAAAGTTTCCAAGACATTAAGGGCCTGTTATCTGACAAATCAACTGTCACCCACTATATTGAATCCAAGCCTGTCTGCATCGCTTGTGATGCTTCTCCCTATGGAGTGGGAGCTGTATTCAGCCATTTGGGGGAAAAATGGGGAGCAAGTCCCCATTGCTTATTACTCAAGAACCCTATCAAAGGCTGAGAGGAATTACGCACAGATAGATAAGGAAGCCTTGGCTATAGTAGCTGGGGTTAAAAAATTCCACAAGTATCTTTATGGTAGGAATGTCACTGTGTTTACAGATCATAAGCCTCTCTTAGGCTTATTCACTACAGACAAGCAAACCCCTCATATACTTTCACTAAGGATGCTTAGGTGGTCCATATTTTTATCTGCCTATAATTTGTAAATAATTCACAAACCTGGGGAAGAAATGGGCCATTCTGATGGCCTAAGTAGGCTACCCTTACCATCTATCGATCCTGACCCAGCCCCTGCTGCACAAATTCTGTCCATACAGGAGATACCTGAATTTCCCCTCCATGCAGGGGACATAGCTGCTGAAACTGCTTCAGATAAGATTCTGAACAGAGTTCTATCATGGGTATTCACAGGATGGCAAGACAGAAGTCGAGGCCCTGAATTCCAAGCTTATTTTCTAAGAAGGCATGAGTTATCAGCTCACAAAGGGTGTTTATTATGGGGAAATAGGGTCATCATACCCTTAGTCTTGAGAGATAGGGTACTACAGTCCCTACATGAGGGACACCCTGGCATAGTGCGCATGGAAGCGCTAGCCAGAAAGTACCTGTGGTGGCCTGGGTTAGACAAGGCTGTTGAAGAGCAGGTACATGGATGTTACATTTGCCAAAGGTCTAGACCCAAAATGCCTCAGGCACCTGTTCACAGATGGGAGCCAACTCACACGCCCTGGTCCAGAGTCCAGATTGATTACGCTGGTCCATTTCAAGGACAGCTCTTCTTAATTGTAGTAGATAGCCACTCGAAATGGCTGTAAGTTGTTCCAGTCTCTAGTATGACTTCAGCCAGAACAATCCAGGTGCTGAGGAAACTTTTTGCCACACATGGGCTTCCTGATGTCATAGTTTCTGATAATGGGGCTCAATTTACCGCTGCTGAGTTCCAGGCCTTCCTCAGAGCAAACATGATCAGACATACCACATCCACGCCCTTCCACCCGTCGTCGAATGGACAAGCAGAACGGATGGTGAGAATGACCAAAGATGCACTCAAGCACATCATAACAGGTGACTGGCACCACAGACTTGCAGATTTTTTTACTTTGTCAACACTCCACACCTTGTACAGCCACAGGGAAAAGCCCTGTGGAGCTGAGCTGGGGCAAACGCCTCATCACCAAACTGAACAGACTTCACCCTGACAGAATAGCATCTGATGCTGGTCAACCCAAACCCCCAAGGGGGCTACAACCTGGTGACAGGGTCTGGGCCAGGAACTACGGACCAGGACACTTGTGGGTTCCTGGGAAGGTGGTTGACAAATGAGGGCCCCTATCTTACACAGTAGGGGTGGAGGGAGGGCGTCTAGTAAGACGGCACATGGATCAACTAAGAAAAAGATTTCCTGAACGGTCACTGAGAGGGAGGATAATAATTCATCCCATAGTTCTCAAGCTGGCACACAGGCTAGCTCTTATTCACCCTACCAGCGTTTTCAGCACTCAGTTGAGTTCGAGTCTGAGGAGGACCAAGAGGGCACAGAGATGCAACATGAAACCTCTGATCAGTCGGACCAGCCAATCTTCAGTGACTATTGTGCTAATCCTGCTTTTAGATCTGACTCTGGGGTGGGCCTACCAGACAGGGCCAGCCAGAGCAATCCTTCAGAGTCTCCAGCTGAGGAGAACACTGACTCTCATGGCATGCCCAATAAGTTGGTAGACCACAAGGTGAGGGAACCGCAAAGACACTCCTCACAACCTCATAAGCCACCTGCATACCTCGCTGATTATGTGGTCAATTAAGAGAAAGAAGTTTGTAAGGAATCACCAAGTGGGGTGGCACGCCTCTTGTTTTTTGGGTTTTGTTAATTTATATGTGCATAGCATATTGTAAGGGGACTTACAGGAGAAGTCTATTATAGACACATACTGGGTCATTATGTACTACTTGGTAGTACAGGTTTACTGGCAGAACAGCAAAATGGGTCTGTTTTTAATCTTACTGGCAGCAACCTTTTACATTGCATGTCCGAGAAGGTTGCGTTGGAAACTATTACCCTGAGTGGGGTCAATCACTCTAACTAAATATTGGAGGATTGGAGCAAGCACATAATACCTGAAAATGGGTTATAAGGATATTTACCTTGAGTGGGGTCAATCACTCAGAATCAAAATGTTGGTGGTTGGGAGTGAGTTTTATAATCCTTGAATAAGGATTATAGGAGTATATAACCATGAATGGAGGTCAATCATTCAACTATGTATCAGAAATGGGAGTGGGGAAAAATGTAAGCTGTAATGTTATAAGAGTACACTGTTTGTTCCTTAAAAGGGGAAGGGATGTTATGTATTGAGGTTTGGTTAACACCTATGCACTTGCATACTGACAACTAACAGTTCTCCAGCACATGTACTGAGCTCTAACAGTTCAGGCGGGAACCAAAATAGCGGGAATAGTGGGTTCAATCTGATTGGTTGTATGAAGGTATATAAGAAGGCATGTACACCCTAACCCCCCAGTATAGTTATGATTGCCAATAAAGCAACTGTTCATGAGTACTCATCTGCTTGGCGTCTTCACTACGCTTCAGAACCCAATACACAATTGGAGGGATGTTATTCACTTGCCAACTCCACATGTGTAGCACAAATTAATTTAAAGTTTAATGTATGAAATTCAGCTGTGCATGAAAATGGTTGTTATACTCTTTGACTTTTCCCTTTTTCTTCTTTAACCAGTAGAGCCTCCACCATAGATTATTACGAGTAAGTACTTTAATAGATCAGATATTATAACCAGCACAATTTTTATTTTCTTTTGGGTGAGAAAGGCAAAGGGAGGTGTTATGTATTGAGGTTTGGTTAACACCTATGCACTTGCATACTGAGAACTAACAGTATAGTTATGCTCTCTGATGAAAATGGTTGTTATACTCTTTGACTTTTCCCTTTTTCTTCTTTAACCAGTACAGCCTCCAGCATAGATTATTACGAGTAAGTACTTTAATAGATCAGATATTATAACCAGCACAATTTCTATTTTTGGGGGGGTGAGAAAGGCAAAGGGAGGGGTGTTATTCACTTGCCAACTCCATATGTGTAGCACAAATTAATTTAAAGTTTAATGTAAGAAATTCAGCTGTGCATGATACATTTACAGAGATTCAATAGTCTAATAAATATTTAATGCACTAATAAATTCAGTATTCTTTTTTTAGGATCTGTTATTTGTTTCGCACTATTTTGAAAGGACAGATTAAAAAACATCATATTGTATGTCCATATGCCATTATAAGCAGGACTGCAATCCTAAACCTGGAAAATCTTGGAAAAGAAAAGGAAACCACTCTTCCTCCAGACATTAGGCCACAATAATCCATTTAGCATCCTTACTCACCTTGCTTATCTAAACTGTTTTCTCCAGCAATGATTTTGAACACTACGAGTTTCATCATACTATAATTAATCACTGGGGATTTGATTTGAAAAATAGGTCAAAATGCTCTCTGATGAAAATGGTTGTTATACTCTTTGACTTTTCCCTTTTTCTTCTTTAACCAGTAGAGTCACCACCATAGGTTATTACGAGTAAGTACTTTAATATATCAGATATTATAACCAGCACAATTTCTATTTTTTGGGGGGTGAGAAAGGCAAAGGGAGGGGTGTTATTCACTTGCCAACTCCATATGTGTAGCACAAATTAATTTAAAGTTTCATGTAAGAAATTCAGCTGTGCATGATTCATTTACACAGATTCATTTGCCTAATAAATATTTAATGCACTAATAAATTCAGCATTCTTTTTTAAGAACTGGTATTTGTTTCGCACTATTTTGAACAGACAGATTAAAAAACACTATACTGTATGTCCAAATTCCAGTATAAGCAGGATTGCAATCTTAAACTTGGAAAATCTTTGAAAAAGCAATGATTTTGAACAGTACAAGTTTCATCAAACTATAATTAATCCCTTGGGAAAAATAGAGGGCTCTCTGGTACCCAGAAGAATTTATGAAGTTTGTAGCCCAGATAGTGAACATACTCAGGTGATTGACCTCCTCAGTTAGGGCATCTCAGGTAGATGGGAGAAAAGCAGGAGGAGGATCAAAGATACCTCTACTACAGCAAAAGGATTCCTTTTGGGTCTGCCCCCTGAGGGTATCAGGATCACGTAAAGAACGGTTGTGAGCAAGGATCCAGCAAGCAGTCAATCTGTCAGCTTCAGCCTACAGGCGTCACTGAAATAAATTGTTCAAAATCATAAAAACCACAAATGCTTGTGACACGTTTTCTTTTGGTTCTACCAGAACATTAGAAAACAATTTCAGCACCTTCTCTCAATTGAAACAAAAATCAAAATGTAAAAGATATGTTGTATTTCTTGGGAGAGTGTTGTACCTCCCCATTTTAAGGAGAAGTGGCCTGTTTCCTTACTCCCTGTATTTGTACTTACATGTAAATAAACTGGGTGTGGTGAGAACGGGCTTTCATTCTGAGCCCCCCAAAGCTTTGTTTCCACTCTGTGGGGAACCCTGCCTTCCATTAAAAAAACAACAACATATACTCCTTCACCATCAGCTATGGGGCCGGGGCTGCTGCAGTTCCAGAATGCAATTCTGGAATATTGTCATTTAACAAAATCTTTTTCCTTCCCTCCAATTAAAGGTAGAAAGCTGGGAGGACCCCATGGCACCAGATGACTCCACCTGCTAGGATATTTGGAGAAGAGTTCATCTAACTTCATGGTGCAATGTGATGTGAATAGAGTTCAATAATAATTCTCAGGGCCAATGCCAATAAAAGTGAATGTTAGCTGCAGCAACAATGTTGTGCAAAGTGCTATTTTTCATCTTCCTTGTATGGTGGAAATGGGACCTCAACTGGAATCATGAGCTCTCTTTGGCAGAAAGATGCTCTGAGCAATTATGCTCCTCAATCTGTTCCTCTGTTATCTTCAACAATTTGTTACTCTTTGATCAGGATGGAAAAGAATTGTTGGTGGGTATCATTTAAGAAAAAAAAATGCCATAATCTCAAGAACTCCAAAGCATGTAAATATATGGCCTTAAACATGGTAAAGGAAATTTGTAGACAGGGCAAAGGGAATAGGATTTTATATTACATTGCAGAATAAGAAGAATGTATACCTTACCTCAGGGCCCAGGAGGATACCTTCAGGCTGGGAACTGTATGGATCTAACTCGGGACTTGATTCCAGAGGACAGGTGCTGCTGCTTAGAAGCTGTGCTTCCTGGTCCATAAATGACACTGTTAATGTCATGGTTCTGACTAATGAGACCAAACAAATCAGAACTCCAAGGCTAGATATTTCCTCACAGAACATGTTTATTGGCTACATAGTATCGGCATAGTCAAAAGTGAAGCCAAGTCTGATATTCCTTCCATTGATCAGCCTCAAGTGATACCTGGCTCTGTCCTTCCTAAGGCTGAAATTCCATAGGCTCAGCAGGAGCTGATTCTTCAGGTTCTGAGTCAGATTCTAACCCATAGGCCATGACAAGTCAAAACAGAAAGGAGCCAGAGCTGAATAATTCAAGGGCAACCCTGAATGATGCTGTAGAAGGATAATCCTGATAAAGGCCTGTCCTGCAGATTACCGATGGAAATTTCTGTGGCTGGACAACTTAGGAAAAAGAAAAGCTGCATATTTGGTTCCTAAAATCAAACAGAAGTGTTTGCTTTGGGGATTATTTCTATTATTCCCACCAAAATAAATGTAATTGCTTTTGACATATTTTTTAAAAGAAAACTATTTGACATATTTGTTTTAAAGAAAACTCACACATGTCATACAACCCGCCATGCCTGCCCTACAAGATTCCATCCAAAAAAGGTGACGGAACTCCGTTCTGAGCATTCTATGAGGAAAAAAGCCCTGATCATATGTAAGCCTTCCTTTCCTTTGGCAGCTTTCCTGAGAGGCATGAAAGGAGACCAATTTGAGCGTAAGATGACACGTGCTGATCTTTCCCCTGGTGATGGTGGTTGATCAGGATCAAGGTAATCATGACTATCATACATGAAGGGTATACTAATATCAATGGTAACATATCATAGTGGATTATCTGTTTGCCTATGACAACTGGGATGATATAAAGATTAAGGTGCTAGACCTGACCAAGATTCTAGTCCTTCTTTTAGAACAGAAGCCAGATAGGTGACTATGGATTCTACCTCAGGTCTCAGGCATTCTCTGTCATTCTATGGAGGACATATTAAAATGATAGAAATCACCCACTCTGATTCCTCATTCCTGCATGACCTCCATCCTGTAGCCTTGACTAAGATGACAACTCAACTTGACTTCTAAAACTGAATTTGGTTGCAAGTCGTTATTGAACAAGCTTGTGCACTCATGGGGTGTAATTCTGCTTAATACAAATTCAAACAATTTATTAAATTATCCTTAATTGCAACCAAATAATTAGCAGTTAAGTATGGTAATTGTAACCCAAGGAATATTTGAGGCCAATGGCATATTAAGGCAGTCAAATAAGAAACAATTAGTAGTATAGATTGAATTAATGAGAGTAAGATGAAAAATTACTTTCAAGAATAATCTATTCATTTCAATGAGACTTTTTTTTAAAAAATGCTCAAGAAATGATTTGTATATCCAGGGCTTTTTTTCTCATAGAACACTCAGAACGGAGTTCCAGCACCTTTTTTGGATGGAACCTTGTAGGGTAGGCAAGGCGGGTTGTATGACATGTGTGAGTTCCGGCACCTTTTTCTTTTACAAAAAAAACACTGTATATATCTGTAGTTAAAGCTGCTTTGTGGCCATTCTGAAAAATGCTCCCTAAGCTGATCGATATGGCGACAGACAATTTGCCTGCCCTCTAGGCCCACTTCATATGAAAGAAGGCCTGACATTTTAGTAATCTTTCCTGGCACCCACAAGTGCCCATGTCCATAGTTCCTGGCCCACACCCCATCGCCCACTTGCAGCCCCCTCGGGGGTTTAGGGTGAGAGGCTGCCACCTGGTCTGGGTGCAGCCTGTCCAGCTTCGTGATTAGGCACCTCCCCCAGTGCAGCTCTGCTGGGCTTTTCCCTGCTGCCGTGCAAGGCATGGAATGTTGGCAGAGCAAAATGTCGGCCAGTCTGTGGTGCCAGTCCCCAGTCACTATACGCTTCAATGACTCTTTTGTGGTGCAAAACATACGTTCAGCTTGACCATTAGTAGATGGGTGAAATGGAGCTGATGTTGCATGCCTAATGAGGTTTGCTCTAAGGAATGCCTGAAATTCTGCTGCAGTAAATTGGGCCCCGTTATCGGACACTACGACGTCTGGCAGCCCATGTGTGGCAAAGAGTTTCCTAAGCACCTGGATGGTCCTAGCAGTAGTCTTATTTGCAATTGGTATAACTTCTAGCCATTTAGAGTGGCTGTCGACCGCTGTAAGAAAGAGCTGTCTCTGAAAGGGCCCAGCGAAGTCTATATGAATCCTAGACCAGGAAGTGTAAGTCTCCTCCCACCTGTGAACTGGAGCGTGCAGCATTTCAGGCCTTGATGCTGGCATGTATAACACCCATGCAGCTTAGCTTCAATGGCTTTATCTAATCCTGGCACCATAAATAGCTTCTTACCAAAGCTTTCATGCGAACAATACCCAGATGACCTTCATGAAGTGATTGCAAAACCCTGTCTCTTAGTGAGGTAGGAACTATGACCCTGTTTCCCCAAAGAATACAACCCTTGTGAGCTGAGAGTTCATGTCTCCTTGTAAAATAGCCCTGAAACTCAGGACCTGGACTTTCATCCAGGCACCCTGTGTGTACCCAACATAGCACTCTACTTAGAGTCTTGTCTGCTGCCGTTTCTGCAGCAATGTCCCACACATGGAGGGGAAACTCTGGCAAGTCCTGAATGTACAAAACGTGGGCTGCTGGGGCCAGATCTGGTTCGATTTAAGGCAGTGGAAGCCTGCTTATCTGCATGGCCCATATCCTTGCCAGGTTTGTGAATTAGCTTAAAGGTACAAGCTGATAAAAAAATGGACCATCTAAGCATTCTAGGGGATAAAATGTGGGGTGAATGTCTGTCTGTAGTGAATAACCCCAATAGCGGTTTATGGTCTGTGAAGACCGTGAAGTCCCTGCTGTATAAGTAGTCATGGAATTTTTTAACTCCAGCAACTATGGCCAGTGCCTCTTTGTCAATTTGAGGGTAATTACACTCGGCAGAGGACAGTATCCTTGAATAAAAAGCAATTGGAACTTGAGTTCCATCTCTCTCTAAGTGACTTAGGACTGCACCCACCCCATATGGGGACGCGTCACACGCTAGGCATACTGGCCTTGACTCCTTGAAATGAGTGATTGTGGGACTAACAGACAGAAGGGCCTTCAATTCCTGGAAACTCTTTTTGTGAACACTAGTCCACTTCCATGTACCATTTTTATCCAAGAGCCAGTGTAGCGGCTCTGCCACTGAGGCCTTGTTAGGAAGGAATGTGTGGTAAAAATTTAGGAGACCTAGGAATGCCTGCAGCTCTCCTTTTTTTTTAGGGCTGGGTGCCATCTGAATGGCTTTTACTTTAGACTCAGCAGGGTGGATGCCGTCAGCATCTATGCGAAACTCTAAGAACTCAGTTGAGGGAACTCCAATACTGCACTTATTCTTTTTAAGCTTGAGGCCTGCTTCACGCAGCCTTTGCAGGACGGCTCTGAGCCTCCTTACTAGCACTTCAGTGGATTCACTGTCAATGAGCACATCATCAAAATATGGACAAACCCCCAGAATGCCCTTGAGTGTCCATTCCATGATGCCCTGAAAAATTGCCGGGGGCTACACTGACCCCGAATTGCAGGCGTTTTACTTTAAACACCCCCCTGTGGGTTACAATTGTCTGTGCCGCAGATGTGGCTTCATCAACAGGGAGCTGCTGGTAGGCCTGAGCCAAATCTAATTTTACACAAATGGTGCCACCCTGCAAGGATGCCAGGATGTGGCTTATTACTGGCACTGGGTAACCGTGCTGTTTGAGTGCACGGTTAATTGTGCATTTATAATCAGCACAGATTCTGACCTCCCCATTGGCTTTTAGTGGCATTATAATTGGGGTCTCCCACTCACCCCCATCTACTGGCTGCAGTACACCCTGTTCAACAAGTTTATCTAGTTCAGTGTCTATCTTGTGTTTAAGAGCAAAAGGTACCCTACGAGGTTTAATCCTGACTGGCACTACATTAGGATCTAGTTTGAATTCTATTGGCGGGCCCGTGTATGTCCCCAGAGCTGAATCATACACATCTGCGAATTCCTCGCATACTGTCACTAGACTCGTGAGTTGAGTCTAATTGATCCCGGTTACTTGGATGCCTAGTGCATCAAACCAATCGAGCCCAATCAGGGTTGTTTGCTGACCCCCTACTATGACAACGTCCAGGTGCCCAGAAAACCCTTAAATTTAATGGCTAGTGTGGCCTCACCCTTGACTGTGACTCTGGCATTCTGGAAATCAGTTAGTACAATATCAGAAGGCCTCAGATTGGCCCATCTCTTACTGCGATTACAAATGAAATTAAATGTTTCAAGGGAAATAATAGAAACGGCGGAGCCCGTGTCCAGCTCCATCTTGCAGGGGACCCCTTGCAGCTCCATCTGAAGTCTATCCTTTGGCTTAATCGGGTGGCAAGCCCCGATGCAGCAAATGCTTCTGCGGCTGGAGCAAAACCCCACGCTACACTGTCCTGGGGCCCCTGTACCTCTCCTGGTTGGACGTTCCAACTGGCAATTCGATGGCCGGTCCCTCTGGCAACCTCTGCAGACTGATGCAATGTGGCTAATCTTTCTGCAAGCCCAACACGTGGCTGTCCAGAACCTACAGTCCAAGCGTTCGTGGTGGCCACCACACCCTGGGCACCTAAGGAAGGGATCTTCCTTGTAAATGGCCCCATGTTTCTTGTTGCTGCGACGCTGTTGGTCGTTGTGTCTTTGTAGCTTGTCGACTTGTGTCATCTTCGGGGTCTTCTGTGTGTTCGGCGTTCTCTTGGTGGACGGCTTCTTCACGTTGTGCAGTTTTGGCAGGCCACATGGTTCATACGGCCCCACCGGCGGCTTTCTCCACCATGACTTCCTTCAGCACGTCTGGGAACGACAGAGTCTTTGGCAAAGAGCTTTTGCTGTAGCTCTCGATTGCGGAGACCACAGACAAGCTGGTCTCGTAGCCTCTCCTCGATGTCAGAGAACTGGCACAGGCGTGCGGCCTGCCTCAAGGCTGCAATGAACTCGGATGCGGTTTTACCTAGTTGCTGAACTCTTTGCTCAAATGCATAGTGCCAAGCGATTACCGACAGCTTGGGTTGAAAGTGGTCTCCTCTTCTATGTCAAACGTTGCTGGGCTGCACACACAGAGGAGCGTGGCAGCCTTCAGTCCATCCTCGGCAACCTGGTTCGCTCACAGGTAGTTCTTGACCCTGGACAGGTACGAGGACCACCCTTCTGGCTGAGTTATGTTGAATTCTTCCAGCTTTCTGACCTTGGCTATTTCTGCTGGTCTTCGCGGCTGGTGCTCAGTGTCTTTGTGTCCTGCTCCTCTGTTGCCCAGGGACTGGTCCTCTGGGCAGCTTAAAGTTCCAATGGTGCCCTCACCCAAGGACATTCTTCTTAAGCTTTCACTTTTTGAAAAAAAATGGTATCTGTTTCTCAATATTTTGAAGTTAGTTTTTTAAAAAAATATATGTATGTCTGTATGCCGTTAAAAGCAGACCTACAATGCTAAATCTGAAAATCTTTGAAAAGAAAAAGAAACTCAACAGTCATAAGGCTGTCACATCATTAAGCATAATTATCTTACTTTAGTTTTTGGAATTGTTTTCTCCAGCATGATTTTAGCATTTACAAGTTTCATCAATCTCTAATCAATCACCAGGAAGAAAAAAAAGACCTCAAGAGAAATAGTTCTGTGGAGGGTCCTAGTTCGTAACATTTTCCAGTTACATTAGATAAATAAAATACTTGATAATTGAACTGAAAAGAAATCAAAGAACCCCAAAACAACAATAAATGTGGACCTCAAATCAAACTTGAGCTGTGCTCGCAGATATAACAGAGAGACAAAAGCAATCACCTAATGAATTCAAAGGTGATAACAAGAATAAATGAACAAGTGTGTCCAGTACAGAAATCCTGTAGCCCTGATACTGACTGTTATTTTTCCTTGCCCACCAGATGAATATCCCACATGAAAATCATGACTGAATTTTTTAAAAAAATCCCATTTATATCCTGCCCTTCTCCGAAGACTCAGGGCGGCTTACAATTTAAAGCACAAATCAATGTGCTTAGCAATAGCCTTCATTCTATGTATATGCCTGCTTATTAGGGCTTTCACACACACCCCAAGCGGCATTATTACAAAGTCAGCTTATTGCCCCCAACAATCTGGGTCCTCATTTTACCTACCTCGGAAGGATGGAAGGCTGAGTCAACCTTGAGCCTGGTGGGACTCGAACCTGCACTAATTGCAGGCAGCTGGTGTTACTTAAGGAGGCATTAGCCCACTGCTCCTTGTACTTGTGCATCACAGAATCCTGTCCTAAAACTAATCTGAAGAAAATCAAAGCACAGTGTCAATATTCCTTCCTTCCTTTCTTGATTCAGGGGACTCCTGAGGAGAAATATAAAATTGTTTCCTCCAGGTACAAAAAAGAGCACTGAGGAACAGGAAACACGTTGAATTTCGGTAGTAAAATACTTTAAGTATTTACTCTGTAAGAAAGATTAGTCAGTTTGTTTTTTGGTTTTGTTCTCTTTCTTTCAGGAAATAGATAGAGATGCTCAAAGAAAATGATTATCCTATCTAAACTTATATCATGAGGTTTTACACCTTCTTCCTATAAAATACTAGGAGGACTGGAGGAAGAAGGGACTCGTAGGAATCCCACATTTCTTCCATTTCCCATATACAACAGATCATTTTGTGGGGCATCATTCATTGGATCCTTCCAATAATTGAAGTTTCCTAGTTGAGTTTTCTACCAGATTACCAATGAATGCATCTGTTGAAGGGAGAAGATAGTCAAACAATAGGCATTTGGACACCTAACAGTCAACTCTATCTTCTTTTGGAAATACATACTATATAACGTATCTATTTCATTCTGCACACATGTTTATTTAGGAAAGTAGCCATATGCTTACTAATGTTTATATGTCTATCACCACTCTGGCCCTTCCAAAGATTTTCACTGGTGCTTTATACCATTATAAAAAAAATGCTCGCTTTACCTGAAAGTCACCCTCTTTTTCCTCATTCACTGAAATGTACAAAGAAGGAGACCATTCGGCTTCTCTAATAAAATATCCGTAACTATTTACTCAACAATAAGCAATCTTTTCTTTTCTTTTTTCTTTTCTTCCTTTCAAGAACAAAACGAATCATCAAATGAAATAATAATAGAGTGGGAATCTGAGTAACTTCTGCTTCTTTCTATAAAATACAAGGAAGATCTGGAGAAAGAGGGGCCTCAAAGTAACCTGTCTATTTCATTCCCTGCACAAACCCTTTCCATTTGGGGTTCAAAATTCTAATTTTCAGGTGTCCTTCCTTAAAAAGCTTTTGAACTCTGACTATTTTGATGTTGATCTCAGACAAAGTCAACCGCAGGCCTCAGTCTGTGTTCACCTTCAACCCTCTGAAGTCCAAGAGAATAGAGCTAATGGGAGTGAGGGGAGTAGGAGCTTCAGTTCAGCAAGATCTGGATGCTACAATTAGTTAATATAGTAAGATAAAATCAGATGTGTGTATTTTTGAAAGAATAACCTTTTTTGTGCAACCCTGAAAAAGACTCCTCATTATACAAGAACACAGTGAGATAGTCCATACTGTACAAGGATGAGAGATACAGACAAACACTAAGCCATTGTTGGAGGTCCTCTGACAACCGACAAGTTGCCAGGCTAAAATGTTGTGCTAATTGTGATAGAATTTTCATCCTGTGGTCTTAAAGTTGGTGGCAGCTGGAATAGAGTTTCTTTTATCATTCATTCAGTTTTGTGATCACTGTTTATATTTGTAGTCTCAAGGGGAGAAGGATTTCTGCTCTCTAAAAAATAAGAGCAATGTTACTGATTTTCTTAATTTTGGATTATATCAGGAAGCTCTAAAAAAGAATAGCAGCCATATAATTTTATTTTCTTCTTTATTCCGGTGAACCAGTTCATTCTGTATTTGAGGAGACACTTGGTAAGTATCTTTGGTTATGAAGTCATTTTTTAAAAAAGAAAGTTAGGACATTCTAAAAGAGAAAATGTCTGTAATTACAAATATATTCCAAGTTCACCTGAGGAGGAAAAAAATACTACAAATATATTCTTTGTACTGGTATTCAGTATGATATCTACATTCTCTGAGGATAGTAAGGGAATCACAATACTCTGGAACCGTCTATTAATGATTTGTTTTAAGGCTCACTTTTACAATGTTTCTTTTATTGGATTTGCTGCTCTTTACCTAAGCATCAGAATGTCATTTAGAAGAAACAGGCCAGACAATAAGGACAATCCCCTTCTGTTAAAATTGGGGTTTCCTTCTATTATGTATATTCCCAGATAATCTCAAATATGAGCTTTAAAATACATGATTTCATTCATTCATTATTGTTTTGTCATCCTACTGTAATCTCTTCCCAAGGATTCTTTCTTTTTCTTTCCAATATGCCCTTAATACAGGGGTGTCAAACTCAATTTCATTGAGGGCCGCATCAGCATTGCGGTTGCCCTCAAGGGGCCGGGTGGGTATGGCCAGGGTGGGTGTGGCCTACTGGGTGGGCGTGGCTAGAGTGTGTATGGCCTACTGGGTGGGCATGGCCAGCTCTACATCGTTCGCATCAAGGGTGCCTATGGGGGTCTGGGCAGGAGTGGGACAGATCTGAGGGTCTCTGGCAGAAGGAGGGTCTCTGGGCCAGGGCCAGGGCAGTGGGGGCCGTTCCCTCACTGTTTCCAGGATGGTTTTGCGGGCCACATGAAACCACTTCGCGGGCCAGATCCGGCCCCTGGGCCTTGTGTTTGACATGTCTGCCTTAATATATTCTTTTTTTTTATTGAAAAGTTTTAACATACAATTTTCCTTTAAAAAACCCCCTCCCCCTCCCTTCTCCCTCCCCCCTACCTCTCCCCCCTCCCCCCCTCCCCCCCCGACTTCCCAGAGCTAAATACAAGGTATATAAAAAAAAACAATCATAAACAACCATATTCTAACAACTATAAACTCTAAAATCCATCACTCTCTAGCTTATATAGGATAAAACAAACCTTAGTAATATTGAATATATATAAAAAAAACTAAAAGAAAAAAAGAAAAAAAGAAAGAAGACTTATTCAAATGCTACATAAAACTTCTTAACCCTATACTTATTCTGGATAAACTCAATCCATTTTCTCCATTCCATAATATAGCGTTCTTGCGAGTGATCTTTCAAATAGGCCGAAATCTTCGCCATTTCTGCCAGGTCGGAAACCTTTAAAGTCCACTCTTCTATGGTCGGCAGTTCCTCTTTCTTCCAATACTGACCTATCAAAAGTCTTGCTGCCGTAATAAAATTCAACATCAACTTAGTGTCCACAACTGTAGCATCTGTAATTATTCCCAACAAAAAAAGTTGCGGACAAAACTTTATCCTCTGTTTAAAAATCTTCTGCATGTTCCACCAGACTTTTATCCAAAAAGCCTTAACCTTTTTACAAGTCCACCATATGTGAAAATATGTTGCGTCTTCATCACCGCACCTCCAACATTTAGGCTGACAATTCGGATACATACTTGCAAGCTTTTTAGGATCTAGATGCCATCTATAAAACATTTTGTAAAAGTTCTCTCTTAGATTTTGAGCTTGTATGAATTTTACGTTCCTCACCCAAATCTTTTCCCACGTGTCCATTGTGATAACTTCCTGGATGTTTTGGGCCCATTTTATCATGCAATCCTTAACAAGTTCTGTTTCCGAATCAATCTCTATCAGCGCAAGATATATCCGTTTAATATGTGCGGGTCCCTGATTTCTAATTTGCTTTATCAAATTTTCATCAGTCATTGTAAAACCATTTTTCTGGTCTTCTTTCCACCTGGCCCGTAACTGAGTATATTGAAACCAGTTTTGAACAACCTTCTCTTCTCGCAAGAGGCTATATGATTTCAAACACCAGACATTTCTTTCCAAACTTAGGATCTCCTTGTACGTAGTCACATCATGTTTGAAACCAGCATGTATATTTTCTATTGCGTGTTTTGGAATTGCCCATAGTGGTATCTTGCAATCTAACTTATGTCTATACTTCTTCCAGACTCTCAGCAATGCCTGTCTTAAAATATGCACTCTAAACACATTGTCTACCTTCTTATCATACAACAAATATGCATGCCAGCCAAACAACAAGTCATGGCCCTCAAGATTTAATAATCTCTCTTGTGTCAAATTAATCCACTCACTTATTCCTACTAATGCAGCAGCTTCATAATATAATTTAAAATTGGGCATTTTAAGCCCACCTCTCTCACGAGTATCCTGCATAATCTTAAGTTTAACTCGTGGCTTTTTCCCTGCCCACACAAATTTATTGATACCTCGCTGCCATTCCTCCAAATTAGAATCTTTCTTAAGAATCGGTATCATTTGAAATAAAAATAAAAATTTAGGCAGGACATTCATTTTCACTGCTGCAATCCGTCCCAACAAAGACAATTGCAATTTTCCCCAACTCTCCATTTCTTTTTGAATTTTACCCCATAGTTTTTCATAGTTATTTTTATATAACTTTGTATTAGAGGGTGACAAAAACACCCCCAAATATTTGACCCTTTTAGCAATCTCAAATCCAGTTAATCCTTCTAAAAGAGCCTTTTGCGATACTGTCATATTTCTGGCCAAAATTTTGGTTTTCTGTGTATTAACTTTAAATCCAGAAACCTTCCCATATTGTGTTATTATCTCCATCAGGTCCACAACAGAGTTCTCTGGCTGAGTCACTGTAACAACCAGATCATCTGCGAATGCTCTCAATCTATAATCCTGATCTCTAATTTGTATCCCCTTAATTTTTTCCGAATTCCGTATTTTAGTCAATAATATCTCTAATGTTAACACAAATAACAAGGGCGATAACGGACACCCTTGCCTTGTGCCCTTCTCAATATTACATGCTTCTGTCAAACTATTATTAACTATAATTCGGGCAGTTTGTTTTTGATATAATGCCCTAATCGGTTGCACAAAACTTTCCCCAAAATCCATTTTATCTAAAACTTTCAACAAAAATTGCCAATTCAATTGATCAAAAGCTTTTTCAGCATCTAAAAAAATTAGCGCCGCAGAGATCTGGTTGTTCCTTTCCAAAAACTCTAACACATCAACTATATGCCTCACATTATTTTTCATTTGCCTACCACTAATAAATCCTGTTTGGTCCTCATGAATCACCTGTTGCAGAACCCTCATCAGTCTATTAGCCAAAACCTTAGCAAATATCTTGTAATCTGTATTTAAAAGCGATATCGGTCTGTAATTTTTAACTTGAGTAGCATCTTGGTCTTCCTTCGGAATCAAGGAAATAAAAGCTGTTCTCCAAGACGGTGGCACCTTTCCCCCCCTCTGGATTGTCTGGAACAGTTCCTTTAACGGTTTTATCATCTCTAATTGTAAATTTTTGTAATAGGCCGCAGTCAAACCATCCGTACCTGGTGCTTTATCCACCTTCAGTTCCTTAATTGCTGTAAAAATTTCTTCTTCTGTAATCAATTGATTAATCCCCTCTTTTTGTACTTGCGTAAGAACCGGGATGCTAGCATTCTCCAAATATATATCAA